>NC_059102.1:168812399-170062399 GCF_020740685.1 Jaculus jaculus | reverse complement strand
AAATTTTCCTCTATGATTTTGTTGAAGATGCCTACTATGCCTCTGGAGTGGAGTTCTTCTCCTTCTACTATGCCCTGAATTCTTATATTGGATCTTTTCATAGTGTCCCGAATATCTTGAAATTCCCACTCATACTTTTCTATAAGTTTGTCTTTCTCTTTGTTGGACTGCATTAGGTCTGCCACCTGGTCTTCTAGCTTAGATATTCTGTCCTCTCCCTCATCCATCCTACTGGTGAGATTTTCTACAGAGTTTTTTATTTCATTAACTGTGTTCTTCATTGCTAGTAATTCTGACTGGTTTTTCTTTATTATTTCTATTTCCCTATTTATGTCTTGTATTGCCTTCTTTATTTCATTAAATTGGTGTCCTGCCTCTTCTTTGATTCCTTTGATTTCCTCTTTGATTTCCTCTTTGATTTCTTCCTTGATTGTTTTCATGTGTTCTTTGACCTCTTTGAACATATTTATAATTATTCTTTTGAACTCTTTCTCAGGCATTTCCTCTAACTCTTTCTCTCTGGAGGACATTTCTGATGCATTAATACTTTTAGGTGGATTTATGTCATCTTGCTTTTTAGTGTTTCTTGTGTTATAATGTATATATTTTTGCATCTTGGATTAAGTTTATGCTTGGATTTTCTAGCTAGCTGTGTATTCTTAGCTGTATCAATTGATTTGATGTAATATATTTTCAGGGTAGGACCTTAAGGTGTTAGGTGTGGCTCTTAAGACTCTCAGAGTATCTACAAGATGTTCTTAGGGGTTGAGTTTCCCTGCTATAGGAGTATTCAAGCAGGCTGAGTGGAATAAAATACAGGTAGATTCTAAAATTTAACTAAACACTGCACACATTCAATCAAAAACATCCCCAAGTATGTATGCAAGAGTAGTTATTATAACGACCAGATCCTCTATCAACAAAGAGGTTAAGATTTCTGGTCTGTTGAGGGATCCAAGTCAGCTTGCGACCAAGTGAGACCCTTCCCTGGTGCAATCCCAGTTACCTTGGATGATTTTGGTCTCAGTCAAGTTGCTGCCTGGGTCGTCGGGCTGCTGTTCTGATTTCTGGAGCTGGGCACTTGGTTTTCCTGCGGGGCAAACCGAGCCTGGCAAGTGTGGCCCTGCAGATCAGCACCCCTGTTGCTGGAACTGCTGCTGCTCAAGCTGCCCCTGCTGGGACTGTAGCCACTGCTGCTGAAGGTGTTGCTGCTGCACCCACCGCTGCTGCTGCTGCCTCTGCTGCTGCTGTAGCTGCCACTGCTGGAGCTACCACTGCTGCTGAAGCTGCTGCTGTTGTGTCCACTGCTGCTGCTCCCCCTGAAACTGCTGCTGCCGAGTCTGCCGCTGCTGCCACTCCTGGGTCTGCTGCTGCTGGGGCCGCTGTTACTGGTGCTGGAGCCGCTGATGTTGCTGCCGAACTCTGCTCCTGCTTGGGTCCCGCTGTCAGCCCAAGTTGGCGTGGCCGGTCCGGGCTGCTGTTCTGTTTGCCGGAGCTGGGCTCAGGTGGTGGGGGAGGGGAGGGAGCCGCAGCTGCTCTGGTTCTCTCGCTGCTCCAAGCGTTCTTCTACCTCGCAGTCTGCTCCTCCCCTGCTCGCTGCCGCTCTCCCCTCACGTTTCCTGAGTTGCGGAGAGCGCGGTGTGAGGGGAAGCTCCCGCACCTGGCTTTTCCTGAGGCTGGAGCCGAGTCTGGTGGCTTTCTGCTGCGCCGCGGCCACAGCGGTTGGTCGAGCTGCCGGAGCCGCTTTTCCTGCCTGTGCGGGCTCTGGATGCTCTGGAACTCTTCTACTTCACTGCTGCCGCTTCAATTTCCTATACACCTCACTTTTTAGTAAAAGTGTGTATTTTGCTGAGTTTTTTTGGTCTTTTTTCCCCCCAGGCTGCTTTGGCGTGGTACCTACGCCGCCTTCTTAACCGGAAGTCCCCTGTATGAGCTACTTTGTGTGATACTTAGGAGGTGTCTAAATGGAACATTCACTGTTGTTTTCCCTTTTATTTAGATCAAAGGGATTATATCTGTGAATACTGTGCTCGGGCCTTCAAGAGCTCCCACAATCTGGCAGTACACCGGATGATTCACACTGGCGAGAAGCCATTACAGTGAGTGCTTATTTGCTAGTGGGTTTCTGGGTAGAAGTTCATGTACCTCGCTGGAAGGCTCGTTTGTCCCTTGCAAACTTTGTCACTTTTGCTTACTTTTACCAAATTAAAAGACTGAATATCAGTTGGGGAAGTTTCTTTTGTGACATTTTTGTTTGTTTTTGAGGAAAGGTCTCACTTTAGTAGGCTGATCTGGAATTCACTATGTAGTCCCAGGATGGCCACTAACTCATGACCGATCATCCTACCTCTGCCCAAGTGCTGGGATTAAGCTGATTTTGTTTGTTTTTTAAGCAAACAAATCATCCATCTAGTGGCTTCCTAGTTCTTCATAAGAAGTATATGTTATGTGTAATTGTTATGTGTATAAATGAGTATTCTATTATTCCCCTGGCCTTAAATCAAAGCTCGGTGTTTCTGTTTCTCACCCATTTCCTCTTTGCCTCTCTGTAGATGTGAGATCTGTGGATTTACGTGTCGACAGAAGGCGTCCCTTAATTGGCACATGAAGAAGCATGACGCAGACTCCTTCTACCAGTTCTCTTGCAATATCTGTGGGAAAAAATTTGAGAAGAAGGACAGTGTAGTGGCACACAAAGCAAAAAGCCACCCTGAGGTGCTGATTGCAGAGGCTCTGGCTGCTAACGCAGGTGCCCTCATCACCAGCACAGATATCTTAGGCACTAACCCAGAGTCCCTGACACAACCTTCAGATGGTCAGGGACTTCCCCTTCTTCCTGAGCCCTTGGGAAACTCAACATCTGGAGAGTGTCTGCTGCTAGAAGCTGAAGGGATGTCAAAGTCATACTGCAGTGGAACAGAACGGGTGAGCCTGATGGCTGATGGGAAGCTCTTTGTGGGAAGTGGAAGCAGTGGGGGCACTGAAGGGCTGGTCATGAACTCAGATATACTCGGTGCTACCACAGAGGTTCTGATTGAAGATTCAGACTCTACTGGACCTTAATGGAAAGGAAGACTTTGGGCACTGGGACAGTGCAGACTTTATATTTAAAAGATAAAAATGACAAAAAAAAAAAATGTAAAGCATTTAAAATCTAGTAAAATAACTGAAGGGCCTGCTCTTTACACATTGTGGATCACAGCACACACATCCTACCCCCTAAACTTCCTATCTTCTCTCCCTTAAAAAAAATTGATGTTGCCTTCACTGGAATGGTAGATGAAAAAGAAGCCGCCGCAGCAGCTCTAAAGTAAGGGTTGTCCTCAAACTCGGTTCCAGCCAGCGGCAGGCTTCCTGCTTATCAGCAGGGCTTCCTCTTCCAGCCTGTAACTCTGATGTGCTCTGGATCAGCTTTTAACTCTTCATAGTGTATTACTGTCTTCGAAATCCTTTCCTCCTCTACTGCTGCCCTATGGTTCTGGCTTCTACCTATTGCAACACACTTATCCTCAAATATATAATCCTAATCTCTGGAGGCTGGCAGCTTGACTTGGCACTTTAGGGCCCCTTAGCAGAGTGCTGTTAAAACAGTACACATCTCTCACCCCTCTTCCTCCATTCCTCACTGGGGTGTGGGAAGGAAGTATACATGGGGACCACCTCCCTCCTCTTTGATGGATCCCAGCACCTCAGTCCCCCTCCCAAACCTCCATATGGCTCTTAATGGTGCTCACTTGCTTGGAAACAGACCTCCAAGAGGGAGGGGTCTGCCCTCTTCTCAGTCCTTTTGGCTGTTAGGGCTCTGTACTAGTGAGACAGTGGGAAAAGTCCTAGGCTAAGGCAGAAATTTGCACTTTGAACATATGTGTTTTGTGTTGTGGAACCTGAGATTCCTTATTTATTAACGAAAGTCTGATTTTTTTTGGGGGGGAGGGTCTTCGTTGCTGTACTTTGTGGGGCTGGGAGAGAGTAGATTATTCTGACAATGGGATCCTTTCCACAAGAGGTACTTTGAAGACAAGGGATAGGGTTGAAGAAGCACAGCCAGCCTCTAAAATCATAGCTCCAGTGGCCTTCGAAGATAGCTGGTCCTCAGCACTAACAATCACTACAGCAACCTAGTGCTTTTCTGGAAGCCTTCTTAGGGAAGGATTGTATGTTCATGGTAACTAATTTGCTCCTTCAGATTTGTAAGAACATTGCGAATTAGGAATTTTGAGAGGATGAGGAATGTTGTTCAGAGTCTGAATTACAGATAAAAGATTTTCTCTTATAAATTTATTTCTTTGCATATATTCCGTCTTTCTGACCTAACTGACCCTTCCTTTGATTTTTTTTTTTGCTTTGTTCATTCTAGCTCCCAATTAGTAAAGACCTGAACCCTGACATTCATGAAAGAACAAAATCTAAGAGTTCTAAAGATTTAAGTCACAGAAAATGGCTTTTTTTTTCCCTTTTAGTTACACCTCAAAAGAGAAAAGGCTTTGATTTTTTGAAAAATTTATGAAATAGTGGCTTTGGCTTTCACCAGAATTACCACTTCCCTTGGAATAGGGATATAGGTTATGAATTGTTTATTTATTTATTACTACTGTCAATGGGAAACACGGATAATGGTTTTTACAAGCTTATTACTCTCAGGAGTCTAAAAACTTCTTTTGACTTATTTTGAGAGAATTAGAAGGGTAATTCCTATCCTTCTGTGACCCTCAAAAATGACAATTGACAATTGAAGGTCACCCAGTTGTTTATTGTCAGAAGTATATGATGGCTGTTGGGAATCAGTGAAGTCTGGCTGAGAACACAATAAGGAACAGCATGCTTTTCACAAACATGAAAGCTATGAAATTTATCAATTTTCTCTTGGATTAATTTTTTCCCCAAAAAGGGGAGTTGCAAAATGTAATCTCTGAAAGAAACTGACTGTACACCCACGAGAGTCTGTTGTTGGGATGCCAGGGAATGGGGAGTAAGACACCTACAGTGAACAGTCTTAAATGCACTATTGTTCTTTTCAGAGTGCTGCAGATTTGCCACCTCCCATGTAAGGGCAGAGAATGGAATCAAGATAGAAAGGATGTAGCATATGCTTTCCTGCTCACAGGGAGGGTTTGCAGTTGATGGTCTATTGAGTGGATTTGAAGATATGATTGATGGAATGGGTCTGTAACAGAGTTACTCTACTTACCATTTCTGAGCCAGCAGTGTGTAGCCTACACTTACTCTTTGTCTTTCACTATAGGACTTTGCTCCATAATTTCACTTGCAGTGGTTACTTATCAGATATCACAGCCACCACAGAAAAGCAAACTCCACTGTAAACATCTTCTCTTTCTGGGATGGGGAACAGCATGTTCTTCCCTGTACTTCACTCCCTTCCCTATGAAAGCAACTAATTAGTTCTAATAATTAGAAATTCCTTTTCTCCTAATTTTTTGGGGGGTTGGGTCATCTTCATAGCTATCATTTGCTGACCGTAAATTATTGTATCAATTTGCAATAAAGTTTAAGATATTTTTCATGGATTTTAGATTTTTCTTTTGTGGAAAGAGTGCTAGCATAGAAAAGAGTCATCTTAGCAAGCTAAGCCCCATTTCTTTTTGTTTCCATGTTTATTTCATTGTCCTCCCAAGGAGCTCTTTCAATTTCAAAAATCTGTATTTCATACTCTTACTCAAATTTTGTTACCTTTTAAATACTTCATTTTGTCCATCTTGAATTGGCAGTTCTCAATGTTGTGAATATAGATGAGATTAACTACTGTTCAATGTTACTGGAAGATGTACTTCCTTCATGTTTGTGGTCACCTGGGGTATTTCACATAGGTAGACAGACGCCTTAATGTATTTGAGAGGGATTAAACAAACACTGGCTGGGAGTCTTGAGGATAGAGAAAATGTTTTTTAAGGTACAGATAAACATCCATGTAGAGTGCTTGAACCTCCTTTGTACCTGTTTGGAGAAAACACCATGAAATAAACTATCAGCCTAAGTAAGGTTATTACAGAGTCACTGAAGTACCAATTTTCCTTCCTCCTGTCTTTTTCCCATTTCCCAATGTACTCAAGAAAATTGGAATATTGTAATGGATCAGTTATATTTCCTAAAGCCTTTTTTGCCTGTTTAAAATGTGCAGGACCCTTCTCCTTTGATGGGAGAGTTACCTGAATCTAGGTTTAAAAGGTTGTGTAAAAAGAAATTATAATAAAAAGGATACTTTGCTTTTCAAAACCTTGTTTTCTCTTAATCTAGGTAAGCATATCAAAAATAAGTATGTAAGGAGGAAAAATAAAAGCTGTCTGTCTTCTTTGGTTGTCCTGAGTTAGTTATGGCAGGGATAAAACACATGGGGCTGCTAAATAAGAAAACAAGATGTCCCCAGGGCAGGTTTTATATGAAAGAGGCGGTTGTTTGCTTTGGGTTGAGAATTAAGTATCTTGATTCCTAATGTAGGAATGACATGTGGTTCTGTGCTCAGCAAGCTTGGAAACCTTTTTGATATTTCAGTAACCTACTAGGAAAAGTAGCCCTGTTGCTCTAGCAGAAGGTGTAATTATGATGCTGAGATAAATTTTATTCTGATGTCAGAACTTTCATAACATGTAACATGTAACATCAGTGAGTCTTCACAAAGCTGAATACCCATAACAAATACTAACTTAAAAATGTATGTATAAGCCAGGCATGGTGGCATACACCTTTAATCCCAGCACTCTGGAGGCAGAGGTAGGAGGATTGCCGCAAGTTCAAAGCCACCCTGAAACTACATAGTGAATTCCATCTAGGTCATCCTGGGCTAGAGTGAGACCCTACCTCAGGGACGGGGTGAGGGGGAATCAAGAAATGCATACCTAATCTTCTAGCCTTCTCAGAAGTTCTGTGACATCCACCTGGGGGCTCCTTTCCTTCTCATTCTTAGTTCCCATTTATTGTTTACTTATGTTCCACTGGAGGTGGCATATGTTTCAGATTATTGACAGCATCTTTCATGTGAAATAGTGAACACTAATTGATATATTTGGGGATGAAACATGCAAACATGAGCTATCTTGAATTATCCATTGAGATCAGTACAACAGACTGAGAAACCCTACAATCGCCTTTTAACTCTTCTGCTCATTTCAAAGTGTAGCTCATTCTCTGGTTAATAAGCTTGTGATATGATTGAGACAGGGCTGAAGAAGCATGTTGTCACTTGAGTGAGACTGCCTGAGAGATGTTACCAAGTTAGGGTTGGGTGTTTGCAATAGAAAACAGGCCTCAACAATGCCTTCCATATCCATAGCTACTAGGAAGGCACCATGATTAAAATTAGAGATTCTTCCTTACCTGGTTTTTAAACAAGTATAAATTACACTAAATTTAAAAATGCCAAAAGGCTGGGAGTAGAAAGGACTATTTCACATAACTTTTCTTGCATAAAATGTGAACTTGACCCAAAGAATTTGGAAAGTCAATGGAAAAAACAACTGTAGAAAACTATAGAACTGAAGATATGTTCATAAACTTGTATACATGACATTTTTGAACTTAAGTTTCTTATAAAATGAGAAAACTAATATTTTTCCCAGATTTATGCATTCAAATAAGTTTTTAAACAGTCTTTTATCACAGTGTCTGATCCATGGTAGGTATTGACTAAATGGCTCTACTAACAGAAATACTGAACACGGCCAGGCCAAAACAAACAAGCTTAAAAACATGAAAAGCATTAAGAAAAAGGATAAGAAAATGAGCACATTCTATGTGCATATAACATTGATTACATTAGGCAGGGGTGTCATGAGGATTAATGTGATAGTGACCTTGTTGCTAAGTACAAAAGCAAAACAATGACATAAAAACAAGTGTGCTAAGAACTGAGAGAAGGGGAGAGATGGAGGCAGACACTGCAGGGAAAAAAAAAAAAAAGGCTGATTAAAAAGAGCCCTTTGATTCCACGGACACAAAAATCCACAGCCAGGAATTTGCTGCCACCTCTGAGTCAGACAGAGGGTGGGGGTAGGGGTGCACAATCCCATTAGAGAATGCCCAGTGGATCTGGTCTGTGAGAGTCGCATTTCTTATTTGGACCAGTGTAGACAGAAGCAAATCAGCTCACTTTTCCCTGGGACAGTTAGAGGATGGCTTTTGCAGAGCATTCACCACTGACCCTTCACCGCCGGGACCTCTGTAACCGCTCTATCTGGCTAGCAAGGAAGATTCGTTCAGACCTGACTGCTCTTATGGAATCTTATGTAAGTTGTCTATTTTGCTGTTGTATTTTCCCTTCAACTCTCCCAACCTAGCTCCTTATCATGTCCCAGCCCCAAAACCAATTATAAAGGTTTTACTTCTATAGTCTAGGGACATCAGTCATTTGACATGACCTTGTCTCTTGAGGAAACTCATGTAATTTTATTGTCTTCCTCCAAGCTGTTTTAAGAGACATGTTGTCCCTTGAATGCAAAAATAATTTGATCATCTTTACTCTTGAACCCAACCTACCAAATTAGATTAACCATGACCCTCTAAGTTTGGGTTCTTTGTAGACATTTTCTGAGTTTTGAGCTTTGTAAATGAAAGGTTTGTAGGATTAGGAAGAAGAGCAATATGAATTTGGGAGACATTAACTTCTGCTAGTTATTATTAGCTACCTATATTTTAGTGTTCCACATCAAAAATGTCTCTTGTGACCAACAGCAATCAGAATCCCCTGGAAGAATCATCGGGGTTTTGTGGAGCTGTCAAATGTTTAAGAAATTAAAAGTTCCAGGTTGGTTTTCTGGTAAAGAAGGATCTTCCCCAACACTCCACCTAAAGGCCTGCTGTCATAATATTCCAAGGCCCTACTTAAAGTTCTAAATTTAAGGGCTATGAGAACCTATTATGTTGCCAGTCAGAAATCAGACATTACCTTTTCTAAAGGTCACTTCCAACTTTCTTTAAAAGTCTTGGTCTCATAATGAGAGTGGACCAAGGGGACAAAGCATTTCGGTAGTAGCTACTCTATGGGCCCATATGCATGCCCGTTGTTTTCTGTGTGTTTCAGATACCTAAAGTCCAGTATGACTGAAACACTCTGGGTTCCAGAATAAGGTTTGACATAGACAAACAAATTTTATCCTTCAAAACATACTGGAAGTAACACATTTTTTTTTTTAAAGAGATAATAACCTTTTTTTTTTTTTTTTCATTTATTTATTTGAGTGTGACAGAGAGAGAATAGGTGCGCCAGGGCTTCCAGCCATTGCTAACAAACTCCAGACACGTGTGCCTCCTTGTGCATCTGGCTAACGTGGGTCCTGGGGGATCGAGCCTTGAACTGGGCTCCATGGGCTTCACAGGCAAGCACTTAAGCATTAAGCCATCTCTCCAGCCTGAAAGTAAAACATTTTTGAAGTACACTGATTTCAATTTCAGAGAATGTGGAGTCTTCCCTAAAGTTCAGTCATGGCTCCCCAAATGAAGAGTTTCTGTTGTAGATTATTTTCCTTCCAACTTAGATCCTTGCTCAGAGAAGTGAAGGCTGCTTTATATATGATACAGAAGATGGGTGTCATCTTTTGCTGTATCCTTGGCCAGGTGAAGCATCAGGGCCTGAGCAAGAATATCAACGTGGACTCTGTGGATGGTGTGCCAATGGCAAGCACTGATCACTGGAGTGAGCTGACTGAGGCCGAGCGACTACAAGAGAACCTCCAGGCTTACCGTACCTTTCACGCTATGTTGGCCAAGCTTTTAGAAGATCAGCAAGTGCATTTCACCCCAGCGGAAGGTGATTTTCATCAAGCAATACATACCCTTGTGCTCCAAGTCTCTGCCTTTGCCTATCAGCTGGAGGAGTTAATGGTGCTTCTGGAACACAAGATTCCCCCAAATGATGCTAATGGGATGCTTGTTGCTGTTGGAGATGGTGGCCTCTTTGAGAAGAAGCTGTGGGGGCTAAAGGTGCTTCAAGAACTTTCACAGTGGACTGTGAGGTCCATCCATGACCTTCGTGTCATTTCTTCTCATCAGATGGGAGTCTCGGCACATGAGAGCCGTTACATGGTTAAGGACAAGCATATGTAGCAGTTGGTCCCCTCTCCTTCCTGTCCTCCCTCTTTCCCTCTCCATTTCTGCTGATGCCATATATATGGTTAGTTCTCTGGGGCCTCATTTTCCCAGCATCAGTTTTTGGAAATACTGGACCACAGGCATTTTCAGCAAGTCAGGTTAACACATGGACTAGTGGGCATACAGGTTTAGTTTGGGGCTTGTGTATATGTATGTGCATGTATTTGTGTTGGGGCGGGGGGCTTAAAGGAGTGGGAACAGAGACACCATCCTTCTACCTTAATGCTCTAACCCTTTTGTCCACTAAGTAACCTTTCCAGGCATTTAACAGCCTTACAGACAGAAGACATGATAGAATTCTAACTAGTTCTGGATGAATTCTAATGAAGACTGAACTATCCAATTAGAAGTCAAAGACTCTATCATAATAAATATAGTAATTCTGACTGAGTATCTGCTTATTGAAGCAGTGTGCCAGACGCTTTATGCATCTTCTGTTTAACTTACTATCTTGTGGGGAAGATAGTCATATTCCCATTTGGATGGTGAGAGAAAAAGCTCATACTCAAAGTCACATGGCTCCAAGTAGCACACTTGAGTTTGGACCTAGGCCCTGCTCACTGAGCCAAAGTGCTTTTCATTTTAGTGTCCCTATTGTGAACCTGTAATCCCACCTCTGTCTGGGTACCCTGTTAACTATCCCCCATTATACTCCTTGTAAATAAGCAGCAGACTTTGGTGTAGAAAGAAATATTTGTTGCTCATACCTGGCAAAAAGTAGCACAACTTCACATCTTACGATGTCATTTAAGGAAAAGATGGGGCCCGTTGCATTTCCACAGTTGGGTGTGTGCCATGTATGGTAATGCCACCTGGTTTAAAGTGTCTATTAAAGTACTTGAATATTGGGTTAGGCACAGTTTACCCAAGTACCTCACATTTGCTGTTCCCAGAGATCGAGAGATATGGGCACTGTGACTCAGACATGTGGACAATGGGTGGAATACTACTCAGGTTAAAAAGTCACAGAACTCTGTCACCTCACATTCTCTGGACTTAGTCATGAGGAGAGGGTGAGGCCTACTTGGTCCAACTGGGAATGCCAGAGATTCTGAAACAATTACAGTAAAGCCTTTGTACTGCACATCAAGATGTTGTCAGAGGCATGCGTAGATAGCATGGAAGGCTAGGAAAAAGCCTTAGTTTTATACTTATCTATAATTAAAATCATATCTTGGGTTAGAAGGTCTAAGTCATTTTAGTTTAATTAAAACATCTCAAATTTTAAATGAACAATGAGTTGAAGAGGCCCAACTCCCATAGGTCACATGAGGTGTGCAGAGGGATGTAACACAGCTTGTATTCCTATAGGCCCAGGATTCCATCAAGTCAATATTATGACAAGACTCAGCTAGGCATTGTGATCACACAAGGAAGTAAGGCCCAGCACCTGTACATTTGTGGAAATACAGTTGCCCATATGTACAAAATAAGTGGAATTAGAGTTTAAAGACATCAGTGAAAGCCAGAAATAATTTCCTAGGAGAGATGGGAGTGGAGCCTCAGAGGTTGGCAGCGTCCAAGTTAGAAACATCATATAAAGATGGTTCAGTGTGCAAAGTGCTTTCCGCACAAGCAGGAGGACCTGAGTGAGTCCCTAAAACCCACATAAAATGTTGGGCATCATGACACGTGCCTATAATCAGCACTGGTGAGGTAGACAAGCTTCTAGAGGCTCATTGGCTAGCTAGCTTAGCTGCATCACTGAGCTCCAGGCTCAACAGGTGGATGCTGACTGAGCAGGATAGCCAATATCAGCCTCTGCCCTCTACATGTTCCTGCACACATGCACATGCAAACAACAAAATACAGAACAGAAAGCTGGCTACGAGGGGTGGAGGGGGCAGCTAGGCGGTAATGAATACATGATAATTTAGGTGCAGATGAAAGTTCTGATTAAGCAGAGGTTAGATGGTTTCTTCTGCTGGTCAACAATATTTAATATAATAACTCTTGGATTCACATCGGTTATCTTTTGTTTAATGGACAAAGTTGTGACTGAAATTAAACCATGAGGAATTATGGATTATTTACTTTGGATATGCCATGAGTGATCCCCTCTTGTACTTTTGTGTTCCTCAGATGTGGTACAGACATCTTCAGAACATTCAGAAATTATTGGAGCCTTGCTTGAGCTCTACTCAGTTGCATATGAAGAAATATCTTTGTAGAAGAGGTAGATTAAAGCAGCAGAGGGCCCAGGAGATGTACAAGTACTGAAGGGAGCAGTCTCAAGCTCACCATCTCTGTAGCTCTCGAAAGCAGCAGAGCGTTTCTGAGTGCATTTGCAGCACTATGCCAAGACCTGTGTCAGTTTCTCCTTCAAGAAACTATCCAGCATTGATGGAGCACACCTGTGATCCTAGCACTTAGAAAAGTGAGGCAAGAGGATCAGAGGTTCAAGGCTAGTCTTGGCCACATAGATTCTGTCACATCACAAGCAAACAAAAATAAAAATAAGTGTATAGAAGTATGGGGAAGTCCCTTAGAAAAAGATAAAGGGAAATGGACACTTTGCTATATTACAAAAACTTAACTCAGTGTGATAGCTGAATGTGTGGACATTACTTCATGCTAGGGCTCGGCATAACACCCAGGGCCTTGCAGTAGAGTGTTTCTGTGCTTTTGATGCCGGAGATGGAGCCCAGTGCTTCCATACATGTAGACAAGCATTCTACCACTGAGCTGTACCCCTAGCCTGTGGAAAGACACAGTGTTTCAAAGATCCACAACCCCAAAGAAATTTTTGTTCTTTGGACTTCATTTGCTTAGTTCTGAGATCAGGAAGATCATGTGTGACTACTTAGAATGTACATAAATTTAGTTCTTAGCTTTTAATCTATTTGTAAAATAGATATCTCTTCTACAACCTCCAGAAAAATCCCTTCCGTGAGAAGAAAAATTCTGTTTTCTTAAAGGTTTTAGAAGAATTGCATGGATAATATATGACTTTTTTTCATTAGTAGGATAATTTTGAGATTAGTGATTATGACAAAGTTGAAGGCCAAGCATGGAACAGGAGTCTTAAGAGTTAAGGGGAATGACCGTTGTAATAGAACATGCAAAGCAACGAGCAGTGTCATAGCCCTGGGATTGCTGTTAGTTCAGGGTGCTGTTGATGAAAGCCCAGGAGTCACTCATTGTTGTGACCACTGTCACACAGAGAGGACATGTAAGTATCTCAGGGAAACATCTAAGATGTTGAAGCTAACTTCCGTTTGTTGTAAGCTCAGCTCCTCATTGAAAAGTACCTGCCATCATCTCCCTCAGGAGGTGACACAGCAATTCAGGAAGCAGAGAACTTCTACCAGAACAGGGAAGTGAAAGCAGAGAGTAGAAGTGAGCTTCAACTGACTTACTGTGTGTGTATGATATCAGTGTGATATTTGGGCCAAGACATTCTTTAAAAAGACTAATTTGGCCTCTTGCCTTGTTCCACCCTTCACTTCAAGTGTCATGCTTAAGAATGAACCCTCTTAATGCTGGGATACTAAAAAACTAAAAACATTTTGGCCACCAAAACTTTATTAGAGCTCTAAGACCACAGATATGATGAGAAAAGATGAAATATGTGGGGTGTGAATTCATGTGTTTGAAATTCTCTCTTGGATCAATTTGCTTTTGGTACATAGAAAATAAAGGGTGCAAGAATGGCTAGCCACAAGTTTCTCTTCTCAGCAAGACCACAAGTTGGTTCTTTTATTTCTGTGTCTTTGGATGGAGCAGGGGAATTTTGAGTGATTTCAGTGCTGGGTGAAATGTAATCCACTCAGCCAGGGCCAGACTCAATCAAGCATGCTGGGTAAATCTCCACAATGCCAGCTACTGGGCAAAACTCCCAGAGCCAGTCAGGCTGGAAAAGATTAAGTGTCCCCCATGCCATCAGGCCAAATGCTTTTTGCCCTTTGAATATATAGTCCTATCACCGAGCCACAGGTGAGGATGATTTTTTTGTATATATCGTTCAAGTGTCCCCACCTCCCCCCAATCAGCAATAGGCTGAAAGAAAAACCCTCTCACTTGCCCATTTCTAGTTAGTATGAATGTAAAAAATTAAACTTGTAGAAAATTGCATAGGGGAAATATGAAAAGCTACTGAGTCTGTATTTCAGTTCACGTGTTCAAGACAGTATGAAAAAAGAATAATACATTTACTTATCCAGCATGTGAGACAGCTATACACTATTGTAATATAATCCTTTGAAATACTGTCACAGATGAGAGCAATAGCAGAGCTTTAATTATAATTTAATAAATTTTAATTTATTCCCCTAACATATCACTGAACTAAAGTTTTAATTCTGCCTTAAAATTCACTCTACTATACAGTTTTAATAAGGCACCTGTTAATCAAGATCACCTTATTCTGAAATCCATTCTCCATTCTAGAATTCGTTTTCCTTGGATAAAACCAGTAGAAACTTTTGTCATTCTTGGCTCTAACAAAGCCTATGCAAATTCCCAACCTGGGACAGGTCACGTGTCCTGCACTCACTTAGGAAATGGAAATGATGGCAGGTGCCTGACTTCACAGTTACATGACTTGAAAAAGTTAGCTGAATGCACTTGTAAATGACATACAAACCTCGAGGATGTTTCATGTCTCAAGTTTCTTAGCTTCATATGAGGCTGTATGGAGGAGCAAGCTCTGTAATCATCTGAGAGGATACTCTTTGCTTCCCAGGATGATTTGTTCACAGCCTGGTCTTCACCTTGTTGACCCACCTGGTCTCATTGTCACCTTACAGGAATCATCCATTTCTCGGGAGCTCTGAGTCTCAGAATGCCCCCTACATGCAGAGATGGCTCTCACAGTAAGCAGGGTTAGGCCCCGGAGACACCTGGAAATCTCTAGAGAACCAAGGAAACATGCAAACACAAGCCACCACCCAGGATGTGTTGAAGCATGCATTTAGACTCATGCCTCACGTACCCACACCCTCCTCTTAATGCAGGAAGGAACAAACTTCACTTAGTCCAGTCCTCTCATTAAGCATAGCATGAGGGAATCAGAGAGGATCATAAATCTACCCTGTTTTCCACCTCAAGAGTAAAAGGAGTAGAGCTTAAGTCCATGCATCTACCACATTTCTATTAGACACCCACTGTGGCACATCAGAGAGCTCTGTCTACCACCTTCTCATTCATTATCTTCCATTCAGCCTCCTTAGCTCCCTTGTTTCTCACGGGCCATTGAAGCTCTTGAACGCTAAAGCTTCCCTTGGGATTTTTTAGAGATTTAAATTCATAATCCAGACTCCATATACTTTCCAATTCAACCTCTACTGTGTTCTGATGGGTCTAAATCTCATCCCCTGATATAATTGGGTTTGATAGTTATATTCTGAGGAAACAGTTCCAGCATAGCAATCAAGCAAGATTTCTAAAATAATATTGTAAGGAAGATGCTTTCAGATAGGATCAACCTTTTTCCATACTACAGGTAAACCCTGACTCTTACCCCAGAACTTGGGATAACAGGGAGATTACACACACAAAAAAAACTTGAGAGGCCACTGGGGGAAAACATGTTAGTATTCCCAAACTGGTTTAAACCTCTAAAGCTGAATTATTTTATTTTATTTATTTATTTAGAATTTTCTGTTCCACTCTCTAATCAACTCAACAGCGGTACATGTTGGCCAAGCTATTTTGGGTCCATGCTAAGGATACGGAAGTCAACAAGGATAGCGGATGTGGATAGTGTTTTCTCTGTTCAGGCATTGTTCTCATTGCTTTATATGCAATTAGCTCATTCACAGGCACCCTTCAAGATAGATACAGATTCTTAGGTTACAGCAGAAACCACAGAGGCACTGAGCTGATGGTTCCCCACACTCAAAATACTCAAGGTCTCAGGAAAGACAGCAAGCATTCAAAGAGGCATGGCAGAGGTCCAGCGTAGCTACCAGTTTGTGGGGAGGACAGCTATGGAAGCACAGAGGAAGGAAGGCTAGCAGAGCACACTCGAGGCTTGCACCATGGCAGTTGGGCATTAAAGGATCACTAAAGCATTCATTGCCTTTGGGAAAGGAAGGGCAGCAGGAAACTGCAGTTAGAGGCAGTAACGCTTGTCAGGGCTGGGCTGCTGGAAGGCATGTGACATGCCTGGGACCATTCGAGATGACTGAATCTCAAGGTTCTTGGAGTTACAGAAGAATTGTAGGAGGAAAGTGGTAACTGCCTGACGAGAGAATGTGTAAGTTTTTGAAGATGCCAAGCATCAATCTTTTATTTTAGAAAATAGTCTAGACTGCTTTGTCTGCATTGGAGATGGACAGCCGGAGGTAGAGGGACCCAATGAGAAGATGGTATATACTGTTCAATGTAAGGCATGGGTTAGCTATTCTTGGAAATACTAGAGATGCTAGCATCTGGAGATGAACATAACACACTCCTTGGCCTCTTGAAGTTTGCATTCTGTTGGGAATAGATGGGCAATGGGCAACACACACTAGTTGTGTTAGTTACTTTTCCTGTTGCTATGACAAAATACCAAATGAAAAGAACTTAAGGAAGGAAGGGTTGGTTTCCTTTGGCTCACTGTTTGAAGTAATAGTCCACCATTGTGGGCGGGCATGGAGACATGAGCATGAACCTGATTACCTTGAACCCACAGGACACAGAAAGGTGAATGTGGCACTCAGCTTGCTTTCTCCTTGTCATTCACCTCAGACCCCAGCCCATAGAATGTTGCCTCCATGTTTGGGTAGATCTTCCTACTTCAACCTAATCCAGGAACGCTCACAAACATACCCAGAGATTTGTTTCCATTGCGGTTCTAAATTCCATCATGTTGCCAACTATCACACTAGTATAATTTAAAGAATGGTAAGAATTATGTAGGAGGAGTGGCCATGGAAGCAAAGAGTGGGACTCCTAGAGGGACAGCTATCTGGACCTCATTCCTCTACACCTGAATCAGGGGCCACTTACATACTTTTTCTGCAACTTTCTAGTCAGTGCATATCCAGAGGAAAATTTTTGTAGTGTTTTGGCTAGAAAAGCCTCAATAACTACTAGTGGGTTCTGGATCCTAACCAGGAGCTATTTTGTGGCCTTACAAAATGGTTTGCTCTTCACCATGTTCAAAGAAGCTTTGATACTTTTACTCTATGATAATTCTTAGAAGGTTCCTTTCCCCCTGAAATCTGAATGAGTAGACCTGAGCAGAGGAAAACTACTAAGTGCTATTAAGCTATTAAGGTAGGAATGAGTTTCTTGTCTTCAAGGAAATGAGAGGAGGCTGAAGCCAAGTGAGCAAAGAGTGCCATTGCCAAGTCCCTACAGCCAGAGGCCAGGAGATTGTACTGCTACTGAGCAGCTGGGGTGAGAGAAGGAACATGATACACAGAGAACTATGGGTAAGAACTTTTCATAGCACTGAGGCTGTGGTTGGTTTATGGGAGTGGTCTATGTTGGATATTGTCAGGGAGTGGGACAACTGTCCTTCAGTCCTATGAAGGCAGAGGCTTGCGAGTGTCTTCAAAGTTGGGCGTCATCCATAACCTAACACCATCTCTCAGGGCAGAATTGGTGCTAGGGGTGGAATGGACATTGATACTGCTTTTCAGGAGATGGTAAAGAGCCAGATGTGGTGACACATGTCTCTCCTCTAATCTCAGCACTTGGGAAGTTAAAGTGGGAAGAACAAGAGTTCAAAGCCAGTCTGGGATACATTGCATAAAAACGGGTGTTGATAAAACCTTCATCCCTGATAACTAAGTACATGGGCTTTGAAGCTGCTAGATCCCTAGATGATCATTAAGCCCATCTTTTGTGTGCTTGTATTCAAATGTGATGAACCCCCAGAAGGTGGAGCTGGGCAACCTACAGATCTCTGCAAAATTGACTGAAAGAAAGAGAAACCCCATAAAGCAGTTAGCTAGTGATGCCACCAGAGTACTTTGTCTACAAGAAATGAAAAGGCAAACAATATGGCTCATGCTCCTCCAAAAATAACTTTTTAAGTGCTGACAGATGGCTCAACAATTAAGGGAAGTTTCTTTCCAAGCCTGATGGCCTGGGTGTGATTCCCCAGTGGCCACGTAAAGCCAGATGTACAAAGTGGTGCATGCATCTGGAGTTTATTTGCAGCAGCAGGAGGTCCCGGTGCACCCATACCTCTCTCCCAAAAAAGAAAAAAGAAAAAATGAAAATGCCATTTTATGATTGCTTTGTGGATGGTACTCTGGCCTTGCTTTTGTCTATGTGTAGGCAAAATTATGAAGTAGCCTGTTTTGCTTCCTTTTAACAGTCTCAGGATAACTGTCTGAAGTTTTTATTCTAGGAGCTTGTTTAGACTATCTTGGCTCACTGGGCTGGACATGTCAGCCCAGCATGTGATAATGCCACAGTTCAGAAGTCATCACCAGTTCAAGTCTAACTATCAGGTGTTGCTTTCTCTCTCTTACTAGTTCTAAGATTATTTATGGAAAGTAAATTAGATTTTATTCAACCTGACAAGCATGGGAAAGCATACACCAAGTTTTCATTGCTGCAATATTTTTTATTACACCACATACACTCATCTTACTTGTACCCCCAACCTTCTTTTAAAAATTGCTCCCAACAGACTGTTTCAACTTATTTTTCATTGTTGATTTTTCAGTAACCAGAGATCACATGATTCATGCTATCCCTTTGTTATAAAGTAAATCACACAACACTCACTAGACCAGCTAAGAGTTGCATAAAGCTGAATGCTAGAGATTGCACCTAACACTAGGAGTGTAATAAGAGGTGAAGGCCAGAAGTTCAGCATGTCCATTCTGATAAACCCCCTCAACAACTGCTCAGCTCTGTACTCATTTCTTTTTACTTTTAAAAAGAACATATTGTGATTTGGGTAAATATATATATAAAATATAAAAGTTTGAGAGTGAGTTAAAAGGAATCATAAGAGCAGCAAAGAAAAGTTGGGACCAAATTAATTTAGCAGCAAGAATATTGTGGGGGAAAAAACCCACAGTTTTCCCCTCAGCTTTCTGCATGTCAAATAAGGAGAATGACCTCATTGTGTGACATACAGTGCTCATTAAAAGCAACCTAATAGGGTCTGGAGAGATGGCTTAGTGGTTAAGGCATTTACATGCAAAGCTAAAGGGTCCCTGTTCAATTCTCCAGGACCCAGATAAGCCAGATGCTGGAGGCCCTGGCACACCCTTTCTCTCTCTCTCTTTCTCTCTCTCTCTTCCTCTCCTTCTCCATCTCCCTCTTCCTCACTCTAAAATAAATAAATAAAATATATTTTTAAAAAAATAGCAACCTAGTATCTAAGTGAACTCCAGGAGAAGATGATATTGTGCAGTAAGCCAGTAGCTGTCCAGCAGTAGCTAGAATAGAATCACAGCAGCCTCCACCCTGTTATTTGCAAGAAATTGGAGTAACTAGATGTTTGTGATGTCCTACCACTTTTCTCATGCCCATGCTTATTTTTTTGTCTCTTTACTTAGAATATTTTATGACGAAATTCATTCATCTTTGTATTTACACTAACATTTAGAGTGGATATAATGGGTCTCAAAACTGTTTCACAGATAAAATTAAAAATATATATATTTAAGAACCCTAGAGTGGTAGGTTTTTTTTGTTTTGTTTTTGATTTTTCAAGGTAGGGTCTCACTCTAGCTCAGGCTGACCTGGAATTCACTATGTAGTCTCAGGGTGGTCTTGAACTCACAGTGATCCTCCTACCTCTGCCTCCTGACTGCCAGGATTAAAGGAGTGCACCACCATGCCCAGCCATGGGGTAGGTTTTTTTTCTTTTCAATTTTTTTTAATTAACAACTTCCATGATTATAAAAAAAAATCCCATGGTAATACCCTCCCTCCCCCCACTTTCCCCTTTGAAACTCCATTCTCCATCATATCCCCTCCGCCTCTCAATCAGTCTCTGTTTTATTTTGATGTCATGATCTTTTCCTCCTATTAGATGGTCTTGTGTAGGTAGTGTCAGGCACTGTGAGGTCATGGATATGCAGGCCATTTTGTTTCTTGGGGGAGCATGTTGTAAGGAGTCCTACCCTTCCTTTGGCTCTTACATTCTTTCTGCCACCTCTTCTGCAATAGACCCTGAGCCATGAAAGGTGTGATAGAGATATTGCAGTACTGAGCACTCCTGTCACTTCTTTCCAGCACCATGATGCCTTCTGAGTTCACTGCCATCTGAAAAGAGATTCTCTACCAAAAGTGAGGGCACATTAATACATGGGTATGAACATTAAGAGAAGTGTTTACTAGGCAGTTTGGTGAGCAGAGTATATACATTTATCCAGATAGCAGCAGACATTACATCCCTAGGGCTCATGACTACCCCTGTTTTAAGTTTTCAGTATCAGGGATGTATTCCCTCCCATGGAGCGGGCCCCCAGTCCAATTAGAGGGCAGTTGGTTTCCACCAAGACAGATGTGCCACTATTGCACCTGTTTTGATTATCCCTCCCTCCACCTTTCCTTTACTCAGTCTGGTAGCTGGATCCTATCATCTCACGACTCCTTTCTTGTTTGGTTTCATTCATGCAGCACATTTTTTGAGCCTCTATCTCTGAGCTATGCTGGATGCTGACCTCCGGCATTAAGGATGTAAGCACAACACCATCCTTCCCCAAGGTCAGAAAGTTCATAGTCAAGTGAGATAAAGAACCAGGCAAGTGGGCATGCTCATATTAACATGCTGAATAAATGTCCTGAGTAAATGAAGGAGTGTATGTGTGAAGATGGGAGGGCAGATAGAAACATTTGAATTCAGTCTTCACTGATGAGTAACATTGCATAAGACAAAAGCATGGACACACATTGATACAAGGTGTTAAGGGACCAGTTTATGGAGCAGAGTAGGCATGTGTCATGTGGACAGAGGAGCCAGAAACCTAGCTAGAGATTGAAGTAAAAAAGTAGGTAAAGGGTAATGATAAATAGCCATGTGAAAAAGTGGACTGACATGGCATCATTTCCAGCTTATGATCATTATCACATGTAATCACTAACAGAATCTTCTACTGTCAACCAGAGTCCTGATTTGGGTGGTAAATTATCGGGAATATCCTATTTAAATGGCAACACATTCTCTCTACTTCTCTGTTTCACCGTAGGCCGATACCTTTTTTCCTGGCTTCATCTTCTCCCTTTCTTGGTGAAGGAGTTCAGACATTGGATGTTGGGAGACTGTTGTAGTCAGCTTTACATTGCTGGGATGAATCTCCAAATCAGGCACAGTTTATAGGAGGAACAGAATTTATTTGAAGCTTGTAAATCCAGGGGAAGTTCTATAATGAGAAAAAGATAAAATTTACCACCAAAAGCAATGGCAAAAACCAGAAGCCAAACATCAGGGAACTCAGGTAGAACTCAAACTGCTCTCTGCATACCTTAGGGTGGAATTTCAGATCTTCCCCCAAATACAACTTAGGGCACAACCCTAGGATCTACCCACAGTGACACCTTCTACAGCTAGACGCTGGAAATCTAATGTTATAAGCTTTAATAGACTGCTGAATATATTGAGCGGCATTATTGAGCGGCATCCATTTAAGGTACCACATTCTACCCCTGGCCCCTAATATATTTCTAACCATCATATATACACATACATACATACATACATACATACATATATATATATACATATATATATATATACACATATATACATATATGTGTGTGTGTGTGTGTGTGTGTGTGTGTGTGTGTGTGTGTATTTGGTTTTTTGAGGTAGGGTCTCACTCTGGCCCAGGCTGACCTGGAATTCACTAGGTAATCTCAGGGTGGCCTCGAAGTCATGGCGATCCTCCTACCACTGCCTCCTTAGAGTTGTGATCAAAGGCGTGCACCACCATGTATTTTTTTTTTTTTATGTTTCTGAAACCAATACCAAGTGTGTAGGACACAGCCATATTGTTAATTTGGGAACAAAATAAGTTGTGACTTTGAAGAACAGGTTTCTTACTTTTAATCAACTCCTTTTAAAAGAGTTTGTATTTTTTATCATTTAGTCTTTCCTAAATCATCATTCTTTACATTATTTTAATGTAAAGTCGTTGGGTCATCTTCCTTAAGATTGTTAATGTATTTGACAATAGCAGCTTCAGTAACCTAAATTCAGTCTCTATGTCTGTAAATTTTAAACATGCTTGAATTGTTCTTATTTTAAAGCTTATATCTCTCAGTTTTATATCTTTAGATAAGCACATCAGTTTATTATAAATTTGATCTTGATGAAACTCTCTGGGTATGAGCAGCAGAATGCAGCTAGCCCTTATATCAGTAGCCTATTTATTTATTTATTTATTTTTGAGGCAGGGGTTCACTCTAGCCCAGGATGACCTGGAATTCACTATGTCATCTCAGCCTGGCCTTGAACTCATGGTGATCCTCCTACCTCTGCCTCCTGAGTGCTGGGATTAAAGGTGTGCACCACCACACCCGGCTTCATATCACATCTTCACATTGAGCACTTATAGTTTATGTATACCTACTCCACTCAACTGTGACCCTTATCTGTTTTTTAAGGTACCCAGCTCTGTTGCTCATCACCTCTCCACACATTGCCATTAGAATGTCCATTACAGCATAAAGTGGTATTGTTAGGATATTAGTTTTAGGACTAACCCCAGTGTGTTATTAGACAATTATCTATTATTATAATAAATCCTCATGATAATAAATTTATAAAAGGCTTATTTTGGGCTCATAGTTTTGTTCCCACCTATCATCATCTTGGGCTGTTACTTGAGTAAATCTGCACATCATGGTGGGACAGAAACTGTATACCTCATGTTTAGGAAGCAAGAGAGACAGGAGGGTGGAGTCCTCCAATACCCTTTATCTCCATACCCCTGAATAACTTAAAGGTTGTGTTCTCTCCATTAGTACTACCCCAGTACAAAAGTTTTCACACATGTGCCTGTGGAGGACAGTCAGGATCCAAACCACAGCACCTACTGTTGTGGTTTGAATATAAAGTATCCCCTATTGGCTCATGTGTCTGAACAATTTTCTCCCAGCTAGTGGTACTTTTTGGGAAGGTTGTAGAAAGCTTAGGAAGTGTGTACTGAGGGTTAGGGCTTTGAGAACTTTTAGGGTCTTTTTGCTTCCTGCCTGCAGATGTTGCCTTCCTCCTATGCTATGCTTTCTGTCTGTGATGACTCTACCCTCTAGAGCTATAAGCCAAAATAAGCTTTTTCCATCCCTAAGATGCTTCTGGAAAGGTATGTGTTCATGGCAATGAAAAAATAGCCAATATACCAACTTTATAGAGGAGCTTATTTTCATGGTCACAGAGCTAGTAAGAAGTTGTGTAGGATTTCAGCTTAATGACTAACAGATCATAAATTTAAAATTTCACACATAGAAAATCAAGGCATGGTTCCAAAGTGCTTTTCATTTGTTAGTTCATTTAATGTTGCTGCCTTGCCTAGGAATTTGACATCTTATTTCCAATTCATACAGGGCCAAACTAAGGCTTAGGAAATGATCAGAGATCAGTATTTGACCCAGACCAGATCTGTTGTGCTGAGCTACAGTATCCTATAAAAACTCCTCTCCTTCTCTGAGCCTCAACTTCCTCCCTGGTAAAATAAGGATATTCTTACTGCCTAACTAAAGTCATGTTTAAGAAATAATTAAGGGCTGGAGAGATGGCTTAGCAGTTAAGCGCTTGCCTGTGAAGCCTAAGGACCCCGGTTCGAGGCTCGGTTCCCCAGGTCCCACATTAGCCAGATGCACAAGGGGGCGCATGCGTCTGGAGTTCGTTTGCAGAGGCTGGAAGCCCTGGCGCGTCCATTCTCTCCCTCTCCCTCTGTCTTTCTCTCTGTGTTTGTCGCTCTCAAATAAATAAATAAAAAATGAACAAAAAAATAAAAAAAAGAAATAATTAAATTAAGTATGTTTGTAAAGGTAATTTCTAAATATCTAGTAAGTATTAGGCATTCTTATTTTTGACAATTGAGCCAGAATGTATCCAGTTTATCATGAGACTCTGACCAAGCCAATTGCTCTGAGCCTTAGTTTTCTCTTCCATACAATGGGTATTGCTGTGTTGACTTACTATAGGGTCTGTGAATGTTAAGTGAAAACGTATCTGAAAAAAGTGTCCATAAATGGCAGTGACCAGCTTCCAGAGTGACAAGTCAGAAAAGGACTGAGGGGAGCCACCATTCTGGCACCCTTAGTTGTCAGTTACAATGTGCATTGGAGCTGAAGAAGAAATGATGCCATCCCAGCACTGTTTGGATTTCAATGGACTTTTTTCAGGATTCAGAATGTGCACTGATATTATGTCAGGAGTATTCTGCTAGATTTCAATTTGTAGCTTAAGTAGGTGAAACTTTGAAACATAAATGACATGGTTGGAGTCACCAAGATGAGGGACCATGACTCTTGGCAACCAGTACTTACAGTTTCTCTATGTGCTTCCAGAAATGGCTCTAAGGTCTCATTTCTTGAGCCCATTTAGACAAAATCCTGAATGTCATATGGTTCTGAAGTTGGGGTTTAATGGGCACCTTCACTTTGTTTGTGTGACAACTAGATACCCAGACTTTTGGTTAAATTGTAATGAAGCCTGTCAGCCAAAAACATTGCAGAACTGAACCAACTCCCCAAAGACTCCTGGCTGGAGTGACAAGATAATATATTGTGGATTACTTGAACTAAACAGAAGAAGCAAGGGAGATATCTACAACATGTTAACAAGGGTGACAAAAGGGTATAGAAATATACCCAAGGTTTTCAAAGTTGAGTTTCATGAAGCAGCCACTGAAAACTGATTTTCAAATGATTTCATTGTGTCTAGTTTGAAATATACTTTATGTTGTGACATGTAAATATATGTATGTATCTATATACACACAGTATATGCATATGCATTAGTTTAGATCCTACAAAACTGCCATTTTATTTTAAAAAATTATTTTTGGCTGGGTGTTGTGGTGCATGCCTTTAATTCTAGCACTCAGGAGGCAGAGATAGTAGGATTGCTGTGAGTTCAAGGCTACTCTGAGGATATGTAGTGAATTCCAAATTGGCCTGGGCTAGAGTAAAACCTTAGCTCAAAAAAAAAAAAACCAACAATATATATTTGTTTATTTATCAGCAGAGAGAGGGAGAGAATGACTATCGACCGATCGTGGCCTCTTTTTGTTATAAATGAATTCCAGATGCATACACCACTTGGTGAATCTAGCTTTATGTGGGCACTGAGGTATTGGACTTTGGCCATAAGGTTTTGTTTTGTTTTTTTTTTTTCTTTTGGTTTTATGAGGTAGGGTCTCACTCTAGCCCAGGCTGACCTGGAATTCACTATGGAGTCTCAGAGTGGCCTTGAATTCACGGCAATCCTCCTACCTCTGCCTCCCGAGTGCTGGGATTAAAGGCGTGCGCCACCACGCCTGGCTATGGGCCATAAGGTTTTGAAAGCAAGAGTCTTTAACCACTGCACTATCTCCCCTGCCCCCAGACTGCCATTTTCTAGTGGGCTGATGGGACAAAGGCAATTGTATATGATCCGTTATGTGTAGCCAAAACAAAATTTCACACAGTTCTTTGGCCATTTCATGCAATGCAATGTATTTTCTTACCTATGATATTTTAAGAACATGTTTATCATGGCTCAGTTTATTTAATGATCCACAAATAGACTGGCCCCTGTTTGAAAACAAAAAACAACTGGCTTACACAAAGCTCAAGAGAAAACTTAGAGATATTTAGAGATAAAGCAACGATTCTGAGGAGTCAGGTTGATAGGAATTTTATAACAAGCCCCATGTTCAAAGTTATGTCAAATGTCCCACAGTCAATGTGAACTCTATCTCCACTTTTAATACACCATTCTACACCAAAGTCTCCCAGTAATACTCCTGAACTTGAACAAAGTTGGGTGTATTGGCTCCTTTCCAAAGAGTAACAGTTAACCCTGGAGTTCTCCATTATAAAGAAAGCATTCTTTTTAGCAAGAAGGTGTCGGGCAGTGGGTTAGTAAGGACTTGAGCTTGTGTTAGTAGTTTTGGAGGAAAAGGGTTTAAAGAGGTATAAGGTAGAGCCAAGTCCATGGTTGGACTTCTTATATTAAGTGGCAGTAGGAACAGGATAGGCTGAAGATTTTATTCTTACAATAATGATTCTATAATCATGGCTGGTTCTTTTTAAAGTATGGGCAGGCTGGAGAGATGGCTTAGTGGTTAAGGCACTTGCCTGTGAAGCCTAAAGAAGGATCATGTTCAACTCTCCAGATCTCACATAAGCCAGACACACAAAGGTGAGATAAGTGCAAGGTCATTTGATGGAAGCATCTGGAGTTCAATTTCAGTGGCTGAGGCCCTGATGCACCAATTCTCTTTCTCCCTTTCTCTCTAAAAATTAAAAAATAAGTAAAAAATAAAGTATGGGAGTTCCTTGCACTGACAGTGTGCCAGTGGGCACGGTGGTCTAGAGTGAGTAGGCCAGACCCCTGTTTCCAGAGTCCTCCCACCTCCCCGGTCTGAGTTCCTTGCTTGGACAGTGTGCAGACGGGTGTAGTGGTCTGGAGTGTTAGGCCAGACCCCTGTTTCTGGGCTCCTCACACCTCCCTGTTCTGAGTTCCCTGCAGTGGTCTGTGTGCTATAGAGCAAGGCAAGAAGTAAGCAAGATCCCTGTTCCTGGCTCCTCCCAGTCCCCTGGTCCTGGTAGGTCCCGTGATGCCTTGCTTTGAGAGTACTGGTCCCTCTGTGAGCTGTGGAATTCACTATGAATTTTGCTCTGGTATTCTGACTGGCCACTAGGTACCAACATCCCTGTTCACCTAAGTCAGAGGGTGCATGGGCCAAAGGACAAAACCTTGCGTCCTCCTCAATAAAAGAAAGAGTTTTCTGAAAGTGGGTAGACAACAATGCACAAAAGTCAACAAAAGTCAGAAAACAGAGATCTCCACCAAGGATGCCTAGTCCTACAATGGGAGCCTCCAATGAAATCATAGAGAAATCAGCAGAAATTCAATCCCAAAATGAAAATACAACCACCAACATGACCCTGATCAAATAAAAAAAAAAAATCACTGAACTAGAAGCAAACTATCAAAGAACCAAAAACCATGTCAATGTAGTTGAACAGAATCATCTGCTAGAGTGTTCAGCTTTTGACAATAGGCTTAACTTGATAGAAGAAAGAGTTAGAGCCCTCCAAAGAGATATGAATAAATTGAAGGTAAGTCAAGAAATGGAAGATCTCAACAACCAGTTGATTAAGCTTAATGAAGACTTGATCAAATGCAAGAATGAACTCCAGGAAGCATCAAGAAAATCAGAGAGCCGGGCGTGGTGGCGCACGCCTTTAATTCCAGCACTTGGGAGGCAGAGGTAGGAGGATCGCCATGAGTTCAAGGCCACCCTGAGACTACAGAATTAATTCCAGGTCAGCCTGGACCAGAGTGAGACCCTACCTCGAAAAACAAAAACAAAACAAAACAAAAGAAAATCAGAACTTGAATTGAAATCATACCTCAAAAAAGAAATGGACACGATGTAAACTAATAACAGTAAACAAGAATCAAATAGAAATTATAAAAGCTCTCTAGAACTGTTCAGCAACAGAGTTACTCATGTGGAAGACAGAACGTCTGACCTGGAAGATAAGGAAGAAGAAATTGATTGGGAGGCCAATAACTTTGCTAAGACCAAAAAGTCAAGTCAACAGAATATGAGGGAACTAGGGGACACCCTAAAATGACCAAACATCTGGGTCATCAGAATACCAGAAGGAGAGGAAATCCAGGCCAGAGGCATTAGAGAACATATTCAACAAAATTATTAAAGAAAATTTTCCCAATCTCTCAAAAGAGAGGCCCATCCAGATACAAGAAAACTCACAGAACACCAAAGAGACAGAACCAAAGAAGCAACTCCCTAAGACACATCACAGTTAAAACTTAATAAAAACAAAGAGAAAGTGTTAAAAGCAGCAAGAGTGAAAAAATTCACAATGTGCAAAGGCAATTCCAGCAGAATTACATCAGATTTCACAATGGAAACTTTGAAAACCAGAAGGGCATAGGATGGAACACTTCAAAGTCTGAAAAACTATGGCTTCCAACCCAAGCTACTCTACCCACCACAAGTATCCCTCATATCAGATGGTGAAAGAAAAACGTTCCAGGAAAAAAGTCAACTCTGAGTATATGAACACAAAGCCAAATCTACAGAGAATACTTGAGGGAATACTGCACACAGAACAGTCAAACACCCAGTCTCACGAGCCAATAAGAAGAAGATCACAGTAACCAAAATAGACCAGGCTTAAAACAGTACATAACACAAAAAACAACCAAACCCCATAAAACACCTCATCATGGCAGGGATTAATTCAAACCTCACAGTAATAACCTTAAATAGCAATGGTTTTAACTCACCCATCAAAAGACAAATTATCAAGATGGCTCAAAAAACTGGACCCTTCTGTCTGCTGTCTTCAAGAAACCCACCTCACCACTAAAGATAGACACCTCTTCAGGGTGAAAGATTGGAAAATGACGTTCTAAGCAAATGGAAATAAAAACAAGCAGGTATTGCTATATTAATATCTGATAAAATAGACTTCAAACCAGAAGTAATAAAAAAGGACAAAGAAGGCCACTTCTTACTCACCAAGGAAATGATCCAACATGAGCACATCATAATCATAAGTATATATGTGCCAAACACAGGTGCACCACAGTTTATAACACAAAATCTACTCAACAATAAAACAGAAATAAACACCAACACCATCATAGTCAGAGACTATGGAGAGCCAGTCCCCAGACAATTAGCCCATCTAGTGCTGGAAGGCACTACATGAGCTACCAGGGGAACATGGCCAACTTCTGTCCAAGCATATCAAAGTTTTAGTGATTCAGAAGGAAACAACCTGATGTGATGCTCACACATGTGCAATAGTGGCACACAGCCATGGTGGGTAACCAACTGCTTTTGCATTGGCTAACAGATCTGCTCAGTGAAAAGGAATCCATATCTGGAATTGAGAAACAAATCAGAATCATATCTAGATAATGATTTTGCTTTCCATTGTCAAGGTCTATACCTTAGACTATAAGAGGATCTACACCCTTTTACTTCTCTCTAAATTAATAATGGTTATTCCATTTGACCGGTGCTGACTTCATTCTCCATTGGAGAATCTCCTTCTCTTTTTCCATTGGGAGCTGGACTTGAGGAGATAAAAATAAACCAGTAAACTCCACCCTGGCCCCAGCTGAAACCACAGAGGAATAGGGAAAATGAGCAAGAGTGCTCCTTTATTGGTGAATCTGATGTCAGCACACAGGTGATGGAGATTGATACTGAGGACAGTCAGCACCTACAAAACCAGAGATCCAGAGGCTCCTAAGTGCCCATCACTGAACTAGACTTAAAATGCTCCCAGCACGACTCAGGGAATTTTGTGGAAGAGGGGGTGGAAAGATTGTTAGAGTCACAGTTGGGACATTTTGCACAGAGATATTGCCTTTTCCCTCCCTCCCATAATGCATGACCCACAGTCCCCATGGGGTTGACCTGCATCCCCCAATGAGAAAGACCTCTTCAGAAAAGAGGCAGGGAGGAGGGAAAGGATGGCAAGAACATGTGTTGTTTACATACTAAATATGTCCACATCTAATAATTTTTTTAAAACTATGGACAGAATTCTTGCCACTATCTGTGCATCGGGCCATCCCAGCTTGATGGTCATTTAAGTTAACTCCTCTCTTATCTGTTGCAGTAACCCTCCTTCCCCCAACCCTACCAACTCCTGCAGCTCTCTTTCTTATCGGACCTGAAACCATATCTTATCATCAAAGCAACAACCTTCGCAGCTGCTAGGGCATGCATCCAGGTGCTGCTAGTGGCCTTACTGCCTGGACCCTGCATCAGCCTGGCTCAAGAGCTTAGCCACTGAGGGAATCACTGATATGAGCCTGTGACTACTGGTTAGAAGCCTGTAGCCATACTAGAACCGCTGACCACTGGAGTCCACCAGCACATACAACCTGTGGGAGCTGCTGTTGAGCAAATATGAGGAAGAAATGGGAGCATCTGGACAGTTGTTCGATGGCCAAATAATGCCCCAGCCTTGAGACAGAGGGGAGTCTGACAACCTCTGCTGCAGTAGGCCTACTGCCCGCCGACCTTGCTGGGTGCCTCACGGGATTGGTGGAGCTGACCTGGTTGATTATTTATTTCCTACAGGATCCCAGGTTTCTAGCCTTTCATGAAACCCACCAAGCAGACTACCTACCTGGCATCCGAGGAACTCCCCCCGCAAAGGCACAGTTCCTATGTAGCACCTAGCTTTTAGTCATTGCAGACACTTCCTTGAGGTGACAAAAATGAATCCATGGGTTGAAATCAGAGGAGAGGAAAGTGGATCTGACTGATGAAGCTACAGATGCTGCCACATGGGAAGACCAAAGTGGCCTGCAGGAAGGCCTGCAAGGGCACACAGCCAGCAGCAGCCAGGCACACCATGCTGTACTTGCCTGTGTGGCTCAGTGGTCTGCAAGCACTACAGGAAGAACCAATGTTTGTGGAAATACTGCTGCCCCAGGGACTGAGCTTGCCAGTGTCTTCAGTACGTACGGGTGCTGGCCAGCTGGTTGCCTGGGCAAGGAATATTGTTACTGAGTGGGTTCAGAGTACAAGAAGACCCAGCAGAGGGACCTGGAGTCCTGCTGGAACTCAGCCACACACTACTGGGAGCTGATATTGTCGTGACTATTGTTTTTACACACTCTAATGTCATATTGGTTCTGGGGTTGTCTGAGCTTGGGGTAATCCAGCTGTGTGTTGATCACAGAGAGGTGATGGGTGTCATAGCACATGGTGGCCGCCATCTGTCACATGTCTGTTTGGAGCTCTGGCAGAGCCTCAGCTTCCAGCCACTCTGGTAGTCACAGTCTACTGGTGGCCACTAGTTGGGAGCAAGTGCCCTTCTGCCACTTATATAGGGCGATGTCTGTAGAGGTCCACAACCATATGGCTCTGTATCTTAGAGACCGTAGTGTCCTGCATGTAGTCCCAGAAGAGGCTGGCACTGCGCCAGCCAGGTGGCCCATGTGGAAGGACAATAGAAGGTCTTTGCTGTGGCACAGCTGTCACCTCAGGTCAGATTTTCTACCAGCACCTGTTTCACTTGGTCCCCTTGTATCATAGTGGCCCCAGTGGTCCCTTCAGTGAAGATGAACACAAGCATCTCTGCTAGGTTCTTCTCATTCATGGGCTTGGCCACTCTTTATGTGGTCCCTGGATGTAAGTAGACAGTGCTGGAAGGTGACTTGACCAGAGTTCTCACAGGCCTGCACCAAATAGATGCAGTGATGGACATGCACCCTGGCTATGACTATTTAACTCTCCAGGTTTTACATCTTATTATTTTTTTCAAGGTAGGGTCTCACTCTAGTCCAGGCTGACCTGGAATTCACTATGTAGTCTCAGGGTGGGCTCAAACCCATGGCAATCCTCCTACCTCTGCCTCCTGAGTGCTCGGCAGTACATTCTGTTTTCCTGACAGTCAGCGCGGAGCTGACCGCCGAGGCTGGTGAGAAAGGAGAGTGTGGGATTGGTGGACACTGTCCATGTGCCAGTGGTCCAAGTGCTGCACCCAGGTGTCTGCTTCCTCGCGGTGCCACCACGTGTGCCTGGTTGGGAATGTGTACTTGCCGTTCTTCACGGTGAGGCCGCAATTCTACATTGTACACGTTCAACACGTGCTTGTAGCCTTGGAAGTCTGGCATCCCAGAATTCCCCCATCCTGCACAAGTCCAGTCAGGAGTAGGAACTACAGAATAACAAGGCACAGACCTTCCCTTCTGCAGCTGTCTCCCAGCTACTGTGGTGGTGTGGGGCTGCGAGGGGGAAATTTGCCACCTGGAAGCTGAAATGTGCCCAGCCTCACAGTGTTGACTCAGCTGGAAGCAGGCTGCTCGCCAGTGAGCAGTCCCCTCACCACCCCAGGCCACTCTTTGGAAGAAAGAATAGCAAGGACACCCCTTATCGCAAGCACACAGGAATGCAACCAGGACAGATTCCAGACATTGGCTTATGCAGTGAAGGAGTGTGAGGAGAGTGAAGGGCATGGAGCTCCAGGGCCCTTTGAACTCAGGAACAGAAATCAAATCAAATGTTTGCATTTATTGAACACCTAATATTTTAGCTCCGTATGTGACCCTTGCCACAGGTAGGGTACTGCTATTGCAATTTGCAAATGTAAGGCTCTGAAATAAACTGGCTCATGGTTCTCCCTGATGGGCCAGCCTGTGAAGCATGGGGGCTGGGAGGTCAGGGTAGTGTGCAAAAGGGTGGTGTGGTTGTACCCACGCTCCGAGTGCATGAACAGAATAGAGCACTGCAAGGGGCCCTAGTACATACAGTGTGGGGCCAAACCCAAGGATTTTGCTTGTCTTCTTCTTCCATCTGAGGTCCTATAACAGATTCCTTGCCCCAACATATGTAACTCCTCTAAATGAGCCCCAGGGCTGCGTGCTATATACCTTACTGTCCTCTCGCTATTCTCCTTTGACACACTTGGAACCCAAGCGTGATGGTTAATTTTGATTGTCAACTTGATTGGGTCAGGAGGCAAGTAAGCAATACTCCTCTGGGGGCTCTGTCTGTGAGGGAACTTCTCAGGAGAGACTGAGAAGGGCAGATCATCCTCTGGACTGGGCAGCCCTTGTGGTGGCCGCTCAGACACAACGCGGTCTGAGGGAAAAGCAGTGTGGCTTCTGCCTACACTTCTGGTGACTGCCCCTGCCCTGCTGCTGCCTGCTTTCGCCAACATTAGAACTCAACCCCCCCCCCTAGCATGTATGTGTGCAGTGGCGAATACACGCATGTGAGCAGATACCCGTGTTCTGTGCACATACATGCAGTGGCCAGAGGAGAACACTGGACATCCTCCTCTATTGCTCTTCCATTTTATTTCCTTGAGTTGGAGCCTCTCACACTCAAGCTGCCATTTCCCAGTCATGATTGGCTGACAAGAGAGCCCCAGATATTGTCCTGTCTCTGTCCTGCCAAGCACTGGGATTATAGGCATGTGTGACCACATCTGGATTTGTGCAAGGATGCTGGGGATCAAACCCAGGTCCCCATGCTTGCACAGCAAGCACTCTTACCTGCCAAGCCGTCTGCCCTAGTCCCAGGAACCCAATTCTTCAGACTTCCAATGTGGATGGAAGACTGGCAGCTTTCTAGGAATCCTGCAGGCCTTTCGTGCCACAGTGGGTCTGCTGAGGCATCCAGCTTCATGGACTGTGTAGCTCCTGGGTTCTCACAGTCTCCAGCACAAAGATAGCTATTATTGGACTGCCCAATCCACATTGCTTAGGCCAGTGTAATAAATACCCTTCTAAGTACATATTCATTCAATTGGTTCTGTTCCTCTAGAGAACCTGACTACTACACCAAGACCCAGAACAGTCGAGAAAGTGCCCAAGGTCACAGCCAGCATTTGCACCCATGTTCATTTGATGCCAAAGCACAGTACCTGTTGGCTGATCTATACTTGATATTTCCTTCCTCATAGGTATCAGGGTCTGTAGTGTTCTTCTGCCTAGAGCAAAGGAGGTTATGGAAAGGACATAGGGAATTACCTGTTTTTTTTTTCAGTTTTGTCTTTTGTCTGGCATGTTCTTTTATTTAATATTTATTTATTTATTTAATTTTTATGAACATTTACCATGATTATAAAAAAATATCCCATGGTAATTCCCTCCCCACCACACTTTCCGCTTTGAAATTCCATTCTCTATCATATTCCCTCCCCATCTCAATCATTGTACTTACATATTTATGATACCAAACTATTAAGTACCCTCCTCCCTTCCTTTCTCTTCCCTTTATATCTCCTTACTGGTGGGAATTACTCTTGATTAGACAGAGGCACAGTAGTGTGCTTTGGACAGAAATCTCCCCACTATGTTTGGGGACAGGCTTGCTGCTGTCTAACCAGTGCTATCTTTGACCCTTCAAGGTCTAAACTCAATCTGGGCTTTGCCATTGTATCAGCTGAGCCCTTCTACTCCTCATGGCTTTCTTCCCTGAACCTTCTTTCCTTGGCTTGACATTACATGATGAGAACATTACAAACATCTTCAGGCTTGACCTGTTGGATAGAAAATACCCAGCAGAGCATCTGGCATGGAATAGCATTTCAGGGAGGTGGTCTACTTAGTGCTCTTTAAATCCAGTGGCTCCTTCCAATGTCTAACTTCATTAAAAAGTGGAATTGACTTACCCGTAGGAAACTTGGGATGGGCTATTGGCTGCAAAGAAGGCTAACATCTGGGAAAATGACAAGACAAATCGTTTTCTTTCTTGGAGTTCCTTCCTATGTAGGGTAGGGACAAGGAATCATGTTGCAAACCCACATCCTGCCCTGGCCCCTGGATTAGTGACCCAGGTTCATGTCACTATGAAGCCGTGTGGCTTCCTCATGTTTAGTGATGGCTCTTTCACAAGACATGAGTCAGTTTTACGGACATTTCTCAGCTGTGAATATGAAGGAGAATAAGTATGCTTTGGCTGACCAGTGGCTAAACCTTTGTCGACTTGAATCAGATACCAGCAGGAATGCAAGGAAAACTGTGAGTTGTTTTGCTGTCAGCCTTGGGCAGCATTGCTGAGGCTTAGAGATTGGGTGAGCAACTTGTGTCCAGCACTCATATCCCCCAATTGTTCTGAGCAGCATAAGAAATACTCAGGCTGAACAGCCTTCAGAATCAGATACTAAGCCCCCAGGTGATCTTGGGTTAGAAGTATGGCTTCCTTTTAAAGAAGGGAAGATAAGATTTTTTTTTAACCTAACAAATGGTTGCTATAGAAAATTAAAAAGAGCAAAGCGGTTATATAGGGTGAAGAGAAATCCTCCTGCATACAGCTGTGCTTCCCAGAGAACTTCTGGGATGGGTGCATATCATCTGGACTGTTTTCATGGATTTGGGCATGCAGCCAGATTCCCATATGCATGCTATTTGAAAAATAAAATCATGATAATAGACTGTAGTAGACAACTTCAGGCTGCTGAAATGAACTTCCAAACCAGGCACAGTTATGGACGAAGGGAAATTTATTGAAGCTTACAGATCCAGGGGAAGTTCCACAGTGGCAGAAGAAGTTGGCCCCTCTTAAAGGACCAAACAGAGATAGAGAAGCCCCAAGCCAAAAATCCCCAAAGCCACACCACACACAAGCATGCTTAGGAATCTCAGGCAGAACTCAGACACTTTGTATATCTTTGTAAATCCACCACCATACCTTAGGGTCTACCCAGTGACACCTCCTCCAGTCAGGTAGCTGGAAATCTAAGAAGCTTTAATAAAACTCCTAAATCTATTGGAGGACATTTATCCAAAGTACCACATGGACCACATATAGAGAAAAACAGATTCCCAAAAATAGGAAGTGATGGTTATAAGATCACACAAGGCAAGCTCACTAAGGCTGGGGCTGGACCTGAGTTCCTGCCCCTTGTCTGCAGTTCTTGGTTTCATCTACCTCACACCTCTCATGTGCTGTGCACAATTCTCAGATCCTCTACTTTGAGACACAAATGCAGACATTTAACCTTGGCAAATGCATTAACCTCCTGCCAGTGGCAGGCCTAAAAAATCAGAACTAACAAAGTTTACAAATGGCCTTCTGAGGCGACTGGCTACATACAAAGGTTACTAGCTACGTTTCTCTCAATGATGTAGAAGTCCAATGTTACTAACTACCGCATTACCTGTCTACATATTGTTAAAGAGCCTGAAAAGGGAGGAAAGGGAGTAACAGGAGAGAGAAGAAGTAGAGAAGTGAGGAAGTTCTGGAGAACTGGATTTGGGTTGTAACTCTGGCTCAGGAGCTTTTCAAAAGTGACCTAATCTCCTTGATTCTTTTTTTTTTTTTTTCTGTAGACATGTGAATGAGAGAAGAGAGAAAGAGTAATATATGCATGATTCTACCAATTAAAGGCCAGGTAGGTTGAAGGATTTGAGGGGCTTTTACTCAAGTAAACTAGTAGTGGTCCAATGTCAAAGATAGCTGCTAGGTCCTGAATCAAGTTGGGGAGATTCTGAGTTAACTTACAATTATTACCTGTTCCCTGGCAGTCATGCCTGTCCACACCCATACACAGGAAGACATTAGCTAAACCAAAGAAACTGTAGGTTTAAAAACTTTTGTTTGGCAATAACTAACTGAATATTTCAAAATAGCTAATAAAGAATATTTTGAATGGACCTAACATAAAGATATGCTTGATGTGTTAGACATTCAAATTACCCTGGTATGATCAGCACACATTGTATACATGTATGGATATGTCACACAGTACCTCATAAGTATACAAAATTACTATGTGTCAATAAAAGATAGGAACATAAATATATTTTTTAAACCTGTCAGGTCCCTCCTCCTCCTTCTAACGACACTTGGAAATCCCTGATTCCTGCAGAACCTTTCATGTGGTACTTTCCCTTAAAGATTTCTCATGGATGTACCTCCTGGGATTACAGATACACATGTTCTCTGGACTTTAGCTTTGAGAATACCATGATGATCAAAGTAGAGCAAGGTAGGAGAGAGACACAGAAGGAAGCCCTGAGCAGTATTTCTAAAATTAGTCTGGTCTGTGCCTTGCAAAATTATAGTTTGTATCATCATCATGTCTTCCCTGGAGGATTGGTGTAGACTGTATCTAGTATCCTCACCTCCTGAGGGACACCTAGCATCCTAACAACCCAAGGACAAAAGCTATTTTGGCTCATTACTAGTGGCATTGATTTGCAAGTAAGCCTTTTAGCAACACAACTCTTAGGTCTTGCTGAACTAGAATTTCAGAAAATTGGTTGTTAGAACCAAATGACCCATACCCCACAGAGCTTAGTTACAAGATCTCCTCCCCATTTGGTATGTTAAGACAGGGCTTCATGCAGCCCAGGATGGCCTTAAACTCACTATATAGCTAAAAATGTCCTTGAACTTCTGATCTTTCTGACCCTATGTTCCAAGTCCTGGGAATACAGATGTATGTGTCACCACATCAAGTTTTAGGTGGTGATCAAACTCAGGGCTTCATACATGCTGGGTAAGCACGCTACCAACTGAGCCACATCCCCAGCCCTTATGACAGGACTCTTCCATGTCCCATTCCCATGACATTAATACTCCATTGTCTTCATCTGCAAGTTCTCTCAGAACTCATGAGTCTGATGGAGTCTTGAAGAAAAGGGGTTACTGAGCCATGTGTCCATCAGAAAAGGACTAGTCCTGGGACAAGTTCTGCAGCTACCAGCAGTAATGCTAAGTCTGCTGGGCATCAGAGGCGAGAGAATTTTCACAGCAACAACTTGTGGGAAAAAGTATAAATTGTTTCCATGAACATACAGTGGGTTCCAGTTAGAGGTGCAAGATATAGTAAACTGGGGAAGGTGTTGGAACAGGACATACCAAAAGGGAAACACTAGCTGCTTCTGCATTAATTAATGTCTGCAACAGCCATTGAAATTCAGTGTCAATGGTGCCAGAGGGTGGGGTGTTAAGTCTAAGTTTCAGCATAAGTTCAGGAATGTGGAACAGACCTGCTGATTTCCTCCAGGGCCAGTGAACTAACTTCCCTTATCTCTTCCTCACTCCTCCCTCTGGCCTTGAAGACAGCTAATGCTTGGCTTGTCTAACGCGTAACTCCACTATTCCAGGAGGATCTCACTCAGGCCAATGACAATTAAACATCATAAGAATTTTCCATGCTATTAGTGGTTCTTCATTGGAAAGCACAAATGTGCCAGTTTGGCAGGAGATTATGCATATCCCTGGACTTTACCTTGCTTTCTCACCATATGATCATTACACAACCCACACCAAAAACTTCCCTGTCTCCATTGAGGGCATTGCCTATATTCAGACCTCCAGTTGCCCATAAATTCTCACTCCACACCCCAAGACATTGCTAAATCTGTGTTAAGATGGATTTTTCTGATTGCAGGGATGGCTTAGTAGGTCAAGTGCTAATTGTGCAAGCATGAGGACCTGAGTGTAAATCCTCACTACCTATGTAAAATGCCAGGCATGGCAGTGTGCATCTGTAATCCCAGCACTGGGGAGGGAAAGACAGGAATATTCCCAGGGGTCACTGGCTATCTCATCTAACCCAATCGATGAACTCCAAGATTATTGAGAGATCCCATCTCAAAATAAAGTAATAAGAGAGCAATTGAATAACACATCCGGGACTGGAGAGATGGCTCAGCAGTTAAGGTGCTTGCCTGTAAAGCCTAATGACTGGAGTTCAATTCCCTGGTAGCTAACCCCATAAAGCCAGATGTACAACATAGTGCATGCATCTGGAGTCCATTTGCAGTGGCTGGAAACCCTGGCACTCCCATTCTCTCTGTCTGTCTCTCATCTATCTCTTTCTGCTTACAAATAAATAAATTTTAAACAGCTACCAAAAAAGACATCCACTGTTAACCTCTGCCCTACACACACACATCCACTTATGTAAACACACCACATAAATATATTTACCCCCCCAGACATGAGCATGCATACATATACAACAATATGCACACACATTTGGGGAAATGCATTTGAAAATACCTAGGAAATTCTGTGGCACAATTAGATTTGAGAACTATCGGTCAAGTTTAAACCCAAACTGCTGAGCCTAATGTTCAAGGTCCTCAGAGGCCTGATTCAAATCAACTGCTCATCTAATTTCTTTTTACAAACACTTTAAATTATTCTGTTCTCTTGTGTCTTCTCAGCTTTGGGCTTTTGTTCATGCTTTATTCTGTTCTTCTTTTTACAGTTCACTGTTTATTTATTTTTTGGGGGGGCGGTCTGCCTCTAGCCCAGGCTAACCTGAAATTCACTATTTAGTCTCAGAGTGGTCTCAAACTCACAGAAATCCTTCTACCTCTGCCTCGCAAGTGCTGGGATTAAAGGTGTGCACCACCAGACCTGGCCCTCACTGTCTTTTTTTTATCTGTGCATAACTAGTCTTCAAACATAGCTCCCAATCAACCATTCTTAGAATTAATGCCCCTGAGAAGTCCTGTCCTATAGTAAATTTGCACTGGTCCTGTGACTCACTTTAACTAACTCAGTATGGTAGATATGAAGCCATCTTTATACCTAAGAAGGTCTGGAAGCATCTACTTCTCAGAATGGGAGCCATTTAGTTATTCCATGGAAAGAAAGAGCTTACAAGACTATTTATACTCAAAGAAAGAGGATTCGACTCCATCTATATTCTGGTTTATCATAGTCCTCCTGCTTTCCTGATATAGCTTCTTGATTTGTAAGAATGGAAGAGTCACTTTGGATATCTGGACTAGCTGAGCTCCTAGCCATCATACCGTGGAATAGGAGTGTCCAACTGAGTGCAGTCAAACCACAGAACAGCAAGGGATAAGGAACTGTTTTTTTTTTTTTTTTTTTTTTTACTCACCAAATGCTGCTTGCATGTTGTTTTTTGTGGTGTTGAGAATCATACCCAGGACCTTGTACATGCTAGGGGTATGCTCTTCACTGAGTTATTCTCCTAGCCCATCAAATTTTATGGTGGTTTGCTCTGCTGAAATAAATAACAAGCTTGCTGAATTATACCACAACCTTCCCATTGCACAGCTGGAAGCAGGATTAGCTTAGTTCTTTGTTTAAGTCAAGCAGAAGCCATTTAATTTTCTGAATGGAAACTTCCATCATTTCCTGGCCTCCCAGTGAACTCGCCACAAACTCAGCAAGTATTATAGCCAGTGAACCTTTTCAGGTGAACCTGGAAATTTAGAAATTCTCCTTCATTGAGGATCAGAATTGTTGAGGTGGATTTCTTCCAGTAGATCTCACGTGCACTGCCTAGATTGATTCATCTACTATCCAGGGTGGGATCCTACCTTTGTTTCATTACTCGGGTTATAGTTTGTCTAGTGGAAATGGGGGTAATCATTATGGAAGTATGGCTTATGGAGCAAGGTTTTTTTTTTTTTAACTTAATTTAATTTATTTATTTGAGAGAGAGAGAGAGAGAGAGAGAGAGAGAATGGGTGCGCCAGGGCCTCCAGCCACTGGAAACAAACTCCAGATGTATGTGCCCCTTGTGCATTTGACTTACGTGGATCCTAGACAATCGAACTGGAATCCTTTAGCTTTGCAGGCAAATGCCTAACCCCTAAGCCATCTCTCCAGCCCTGGAGCAAGTTTTGAATAAGTTATTATTCATGATCATCCTTACTGTCAGTTTCAGAATAGGACTTCCCTTTAGTGGTGACCTGGACTGTGTGCTGTCCTCACTGACCAGCAGAGGGCAGTGCAAACACAGAGTTGTCTGCCTAAGAAACATCCTCCTGGAAGTTTTAAGCAGTACTAGGGGACATCTCTTTGCCAGCCGATTTGTGACATTAAGCATGATACTGGTCCTTGATCAGAATGCCTCCCGTCTTCCATGCCTGAGCATTTGTAAGTGATGGCATCTGTGTGTCCCTTCAATTCCTGCTGGCTCCTCTGGGTACACATATTCACTCCAGCCTGATGCTCCATACTGTGGGGCAGTTAGAGAATGGGGAAGGAGGAGGAAACACCCTGTAAACTCACTGGACAAAGTCCCCGTGAAAAGTTTAAGAGCCCACTGACCATTGATTCTCCTCGTCTGAGATCATTCAAAGAGAATGACTCAGGAAGAAAAAATAAAACCCCCCACATTCAAAACATTTACAGTGATATCAACTGTGCACTGCTCCTATGTGAGGAATGCAGTCAGCTGAAAGCCTACAGTTGCTGCCAGGAGAAACCTGCCATAGCATTTGCTCATTGAGTGCCTTCTGCAGACCTGGAAGAAACCTGTGTTGAAGAGAGTTCCAGCTAAAACCTGAAAGATGAACTGGGTCTATAACTTGGGAGTCAGAAGCAGAAAGATTACTATGAGTGCAAGGTCAGCTTGGGTTAGACAGTGAGTTCTATGCCAGCATATGATACAGGATGAAACACTGCTTAAAAAAATTAAACTTGAAAGATGAAGAGACTTTCTCAGAGAACAAGTCACAACATAAAAGTGTTTTTACTAGAAGGATTATTCACAAGCCAGGCAAGAAGTAAAGTTTCACTCTTCTACCTTATAACAAGAGCTGTGCTGCCATTGACCGTCTCTTTCCCATAAATGGTCCCTACATATAACTTCACTCAGAATCTGCAAATGTTGTTTCAGGTTGATGGTCCCTGGCAAACCAAGGACCTCCTGTTAATCCCCTGAATTCTTAGAATAGACTTTACAAAGGCTAACATTGTGAATAAGACCATTTATTATCTCCTGGATGTGTTGATGAACGAAAAAAGAGAAAAGATAACAGGTCTGGATACTGGAGAACCTGTGTTAAAGAAAATTTGTTCAGCATAGCTTGGACAAAATGATCTCAGCCTCAGTTGGAGAATAGTCATTTCTACAAGCTCTTGTGGCCAGATGACAGCTATTAACATGAAGCCACCTGTCCACTGGCACCTGAAATGAGTTCCTGTGGTTTGCATGAAAATGCTGCCAAAACCTTATAGTAGCTCAAAGGTAAGAAGCACCAGAATACAAGGATGGGATAGAAGCCCATTGAAATAAATCTCAGGGTTCCAGGGTTGGAGTCTATATACAGTGTATTCACCAGATGGTGTCAGCTTGAACATCTTGGAGTACAAGGAACTCTGTTGTCAAAAGAAACCTAACTCTAAGTGACAGTTGCTTGCTCTGCTATAAATGGGACATCTGTAGCACGCCCTCCAAGGCTCAGGGAGCATTGTGGAAGAGGGGGAGAAAGGATGCAGGAGCTGGAGGATGAGGAGGAGGGACATGGGACACTGTCTTCTGGACAGGACATGGCTGTTGCACTCATGAACTCAGAGCAGCTGTGGTTTCTCACCCACGACAAAGCCTGTCAACACTCCATCATGGATGGAGGAGGGGATCATGAGATCCCACCCCTGCCAGAGGAGCTATTGGAAGTTAATGGTTGCTTTGGGAGGGGGAACCATCTTCTTCAGTGGTGTTGCCATGGCGAGTTGCCTGCGCTCTGTTAAACTCCTCACCTGTGCTCATGCAAAGATCCCCAATTAAACTTAGAGGGTCAAAACCCAAAAAGATATGAAAGTAGGAAGGGGACTGGTTGGTCAAAAGGGGTTTAGTGGGAGTGAAAGGAGGATAAGAGAAGGAAATAGGGGACAAATATGACCAAAACGCACTGTATACATGTATGAAATTGTCTACAAGAAAGTGAAAGTTTTAAAAAACATTTTATTATTTGTTTATTTATTTGAGAGAGAAAAAAAAGAAGCAGAGACAAAGACAGAGAAAGAGAAAGAGGCATATATAGAAAGAATGGGTGTACCAGGGCCTCTAGCCACTGCAAACAAATTCCAGACACATGTGCCACCTTGCGCATCAGGCTTACTTGGGTCCTGGGGAATTGAACCTAGGTCCTCTGGCTTTGCAGGTAAGTGCCTTAACTGTTAAGCCATCTATTCAGCCAGTAAACTTTTTTTTTTAAACAAAGGAAACCCAATTTTGCTCTGTAGAAATTGGTCTCTATAATGGTTTAATGTTCCAATGTACTTTTGGGGTCCATAGTGAAAAGATGCTTTCATTTAACCCTACAGAAATTCAAGAGTTTGACAAATATTTGAGTATTTAAGTATCATTACCAATACTTTAATACTACTTAACAATAATTATTAATATCATTGATAATAATAAAATTATTACTAATGATTATTTATGTTAATAATGATGACTACATGTTATTATTTTCCAATCCCTTATTAGATTTAAGATATAATTTAAGATATATTTAAGATATAATTTAAGATATAATACAAGTTAGTTATTATAACCACTGGATGGCAATGATTCTATTGTCCTCATTTTAGAGTTGATGACAGTGAGGCATGAAAGAACAAAGAACTACTAGTAAGCAATGGAACTCAGGTTCTCTGTGCAATTTCAGACCCTGTGCTCTCTACTCTGCCATGCACCAGGTATCTAGGGTGGCTAAAGTTGGATGAAAGGAAGGAGCACAGTCTGTAATGCAGCATCTTTGCACTGCTCTAGTGAACACAGATGTTGAGCTACATAGCATGTGCCTTTTTCTGTTTGTTCATCTTCGTTGGAGAAATGTTTATTCAAGGGCTTTGCCTATTTGTGTTTGTTTAGAGTCTGGAAAAATTTATTGAAACATATGAAGTGGGAGCAGAGAAATTATTCAGAGGTGTGTGACACTTTGCTATTATCTTGAATACAAGATTTTAAAATTAGAACTACAAATCTCATAACTAAGTCTTCTGCCAAAAAATAAAAGGAAATCAATTAGCACTTTGGTTAAAAAAATCAATAAATAAGAAATTGATTTTGAACATTAAGAAGATCAAACCACTGAATTAAACAGCAGCAAGCCTCACTAATCTCAAACCCCACAGCATTGAAAACGAAGGTTTCTGTGCATAGCTAGTCACTTAGAACAGCAAGCAGAAGAGATGGAGGCAAGCATACCTGTGAAAGGTGGCCCAGAGCTGCAGGACAGGAGGGCTGGGCTGATCAGGTGAGCATGTGCCAAAGACAGCAGCAACGGAAAGCAGACAGCAGGCTGTGAGGCAGGTGGGCAGGCCCAGGGCATTTCTTGTATGGTCCTTCCACCACATGTACCCTGCCAGCTGTACTGTGGGTGTCCTTGGTAGTTACCCCTGAGGATATGAATAGAGCCTTCCTGGGGATGTACATAATGTCCTCCTTTAGGCCCCAATTGTTGGTAAGGTGGTTATGGGACCATTGGGCCCAGGTCCAGATATGGTGAAGGGTTCTCTGTCCTCCTCAGGAACCTGAAAAATGCACCTTACCTCTCCTGTTCACAAACTACCTGGGTGCTGATCAGGTATAGATACTATTTAGAATTACTAACAAATGGATGGCATAAATATCTAAAGATCTTAAATATTGTACATGCTTTGGGGAGGTTCTTAAATCCTCAGACTAAAGGGATCCAGAAATACAGACATTTCCTGCACATGCACATTCATATTAGCTTCCAGTTGTGATGTGGCCTGGTTCAGGGTTTTAACTCCCAGATCTTGCCAAGACTGGCAGAACCTGGAGGCTGAGGAGGGTGAGCAGCACAGCTGGGCCTTTACCTGGATGGGACCAGGCATCTGGTGTGGAGAGACCAAGAAAAAGGAATATTTATATTTGACCACAGGCTGTGGAGAGGATAGATTGCACCCAGGTATTTATTTACTTCCTGATGGCTTCCCTTTGAAGGACAGGTTTGGATCTCACTTCCTTTTTATTTTCATTGTTTTCTCAAAATTTTTAAACATTTTCCATGATTATAAAAAATATCCCATGGTAATACCCTACCTCCCTTCCTTTTCCCCTTTGAAATTCCATTCTCCATCATATCCCCTCCCCATCTCAATAAGTCTTTCTTTTATTTTGATGTCGTGATCTTTCCCTCCTCTTATGATGGTCTTGTGTAGGTAGTGTCAGGGACTATGAGGTCATGGACATCGAGGCCATTTTATGTCTGGAGGGAGCACGTTGTAAGAAGTCCTACCCTTCCTTTGGCTCTTACATTCTTTCCACCACCTCTTCCGCATTAGACCCTGAGCCTTGGAAGGTGTGAATGAGATGTTACTCGGTACTATAGTCACTTCTTTCCAGAACCATGATACCTTCTAAGTCATCCCAAGGTCACTGCCATCTGAAAAGAGAAGATTCTCTACCCAAAGTGAGAGTAGCATTAATATAAGGGTATTAATATTAAGAGAAGTGCTTATTGGGCAGTTTGATAAGCATAGTATATACACTTATCCAGACATCAGCAGATGTTACACCCTTAGGGCTCATGACTACCCCTGTTTTAAGTTTTCAATGTCAGGGATGTATTCCCCCCGCTTGGAGCTGTCCTCCAGTCTAATTGGAGGGGAGTTGGTTTCCACCATGACAGACATGCCACTATTGCACCCGTTGGCTCATTTGGCCTGGCTGGCCAATTATAAGTCTTTCAGTGTCCACCTTGAGTATCTTCACTTATGGTGTGTCTTTCTCCCATTGAACTGCATATAGAATGACTTCTTCCAGTTTTCTGTCAGCTGGTCTACATGGAGGAGGTTATCAGCTCAGTTCCAGCAGGATTTCTCAGTGGCCTTGCAGCCCAAGTATGTGGAGTCTTCAGCAATAGGGTCTTACCATCAATTTCTGGTGGGAAACCAAGAGCCTCAGCAATGGCATATAATGTTTTGGAGGCATCAGTTCACCCTTTTGAGATATGATGGGGTGGCTCTCTCCTTAGAATCTACATCTACCTGAAAAAGAGGAGATTCTCCAATGGAGAGTAAGTTAGCATCAGAGAAATGAGAGAACCCTTACTTTTTAATAGAGAATTTAATAGGTGTAGGCCCTCTTGTAGCCCACTATTGGTGGTAGCTTGATAATGGAGAGCAGGCTTATGTTTGGATATGGTACTGACTTGTTTCCCAGATCCAGCTATGAGTCCTGTACCACTGAGGGGATCAGTTAGCCAAATCAAGAGCAGTTGGTTTTCCATCATGGCTGTGCACCACCATTGCACTTGTGTGAGCATCAGGACAGGTTATTTACTTCTAAGTAGGTTAGATCTTGAGTTGCTTGGACAGATATTGGTCATTTTTTCCCAGTAGCACCTTCTGGCACTAGACATGCTGTCTGGGGACTGACTCTCTTCCAGCTTCCAGCCAAGCCATTCCATTTTACTTGTCAGCCACATAAGGTGTCTTCAGCAGTAGGGTCTTATCACTAACCTTTGGTGGGTCATCAAGTACTCTGACAGAAGTCTGTCTTTCTTTAAAAATTTTTTTTTTTGTTCATGCTTATTTATTTATTTGACAGTGACAGAGAGAGAGAGAGAAAGAAGGAGAGAGAGAGAGAGAATGGGCAGCCAGGGCCTCCAGCCACTGCAAACGAACCCGACATGTGTGCCCCCTTGTGCATCTGGCTAACGTGTGTCCTGGGGAACCGAGCCTCAAACTGGGGTCCTTAGGCTTCACAGGCAAGCGCTTAACCACTAAGCCATCTCTCCAGCCTCTGTCTTTCTTTTAGGCAACCTTGTAGGTCTCTCTGATCAAAAGCTCATTGTGGATGATAGCCCCATGCTGGTACTGGGAGTTACAGGTCAGTGCCCACTAAGAAAAGGAAGAAAAAGATAACTAATATAAAAGAGTTAGAGAGAAGAGAGAGAGAGAGAGAGAGAGAGAGAGAGAGAGGCTGTAGAAGATTAAGGTCAGTCTTGATCATACCCTCTCCAGTGTCTTGTGGCTCATGTGTTCCCTCTAAGGGCCTGGTGAAGGTTCAGCCATTTGGAATGCCTTTTAGGAAGTAGAATTTTATGGTACCATTGCCGTTTGGGTCTAGATTTGTGTCCCCCACCCTCTTCCTTCTCCTCCTCTCCCTCCCCACCCATCCTATTGTCTAGTCCACAAGCTGTTTGCTGGGTATGTAAGGCATCTTGGGAAGATTCAGGTTAGGTGCTGTAGATGAGTGAAACTATGCGGTGATTTTCTTTCTGTGATTGGGTAAGTTCACTGAGAATGATCGGTTCCAGGTTCAACCATTTGTCCTCAAATTTTTTTGTGTCATTTTTTCTTACTGCTGTATAGAATTCCATTGTGTAGATACACATCTTAGTTTACCATTCTTCTAGTGATGGACATCTGGGTTGATTCCAGCTCTTAGCTATTATGAATTGAGCTGCTACAAACATGGTTGAGCACATCTCTCTGGCCTGTGGTTTAACGGTTTTAGGGTAGATGCCCAGTAAGGGAATAACTGGATCTGTTGGTATCTTTATAGTTAGCTTTTTCAGGAGTCTCCATATTGCTTTCCAAAGTGGTTGTACCATCTTACATTCCCACCAACAGTGGATGAGTGTTCTTACTTCTCCACATCCTCACCAGCATTTATTTTCACTTGATTTTTTGATGATTGCTATTCCTACTGGGATAAGGTGGAATCTCATAGTTGTTTTAATTTGCATTTCCTTGATAATTAGGGATGATGAACATTTTTTTAAGTGTGTGTTTGCCATTTGTGTTTCTTCATCTGTGAACTGCCTGTTCAGCTCTTTGTCCCATTTTGTGAGTGGGTTTTTTGACTTTTTACTGTTTAGGTTTTTGAGTTCTTTGTAGATTCTAGAGATTAGGCCTTTGTCAGTTGGATAGCCAGCAAATATTTTCTCCCGTTCTGTGGGTAATCTATTGGCTTTGCTTATTGTATGCTTGTCTATAAAGAAACTCTTCAGCTTCATGTGATCCAATTGGTTGAGCGACTATTTAAGTTCGTGAGCTAGTGGGGTTTTGTTCAGGAAGTCTTTTTCCATTCCTATATCATGGAAAGTACTTCCTATATTTTCTGTGAGTAGTAGTCTAGTTTCTGATCTTATATTGAGGTCTTTCATCCATTTGGACTTGAGTGTAATGCATGGAGAAATGTGTGGGTCAAGTTTCAATTTCCTACATATGGTTATCCAGTTTGTCCAGCACCATTTGTTGAAGATGCTGTCTTTTTTCCAGCCTATATTGTTAGGGCCTTTGTCAAATATCAAGTATCTATAGTTGCTTGACCCAAAGTCTGGGTCCTCAAGTCTAATCCATTGGTATACACTCCTGTTCTTATGCCAGTACCATGCTGTTTTTATTACTATGGCTTTGTAATATAGCTTTAGATCAGGTATGGTGATGTCTCCAGAGGTATTTCTTTTGGATATGTTTGGATATTCGAGGCCTTCTGCCTTTCCATATGAAATTTGAGATCATTTTTTCTATCTCTGTGAAGAACACTGTTAGGATTTTAATTGGAATTGCATTAAATATGTATATTACCTTTGGTAGGATTGCCATCTTCAGAATGTTAATTCTGCCTATCCAGTAACATGGGAGGCCTTTCCATTTTCTCAAGTCCTCCTCAATTTCTTTTTGAGGGTTTTATATTTTCGTTGAATTGATCTTTCACTTCCTTGGTTAATGTTATTCCAAGGTATTTTATTTTTTTGTTGTTGTTGCTATTGAAAATGGGACCATATCCCTTATTTCTTTCTCTATATCTTTGTCATTTGTATATAGAGAGGCTACTTATTTTTGTGCATTGATTTTGTATCCTGCTACTTTGATATAGGAGTTAATCACCTTCAGGAGTTTTGGGATGGAGTCTCTTGGGTCTCTTACATATACAATCATGTCATCAGTGAATAGGGCTAACTTAACTTCTCCCTTTCCAAATTATATCCATTTTATTTCTTTCTCCTGTCTTATTGCTTGAGATAGGACTTCAGTACTATATTGAAGAGTAGAGGTGAGAGTGGATAACCCTGTGTTGTTCCTGATGTCAATTGGAATTCCTTCAGTCTCTCTTCATTAAGTATTATTTTGGCCCTGGGAGCTTTGTATATTGCCTCTATTATGTTCAGATGTGAACCAACCATGCCAATTCTCTTCCAATGTACTGATCATGAAGTGATGTTGTATCTTATCAAAGGCCTTTTCTGCATCTATTGAAATGATCATGTGGTTTTTGTGTTTAAGCTTGTTTATATGGTGGATTACATTGACAGATTTCCATATGTTGTACCACCCCTGTGTTCCTGGGATCAATCCCACTTGATCAAGATGGATAATGCTTTTGATGTGTTGTTGGATTCAGTTTGCGAGGATTTGTTCAGGATCATTGAGTCTAAGTTCATCAGGGAAATAGGCTGGTAGTTTTCTTTTCTTGTGGCATCTTGGCCTGATTTGGAATTAGGGTGATAGTAGTTTCAAAGAAGGAGTTGGGGAGTTTTTCCCCTGGTCTCCAATTGTGTGGCATAGTTTGAGAAAGATTGGTTTGAGTTCTTCCATGAAGGTTTGATAGAATTCAGCTGAGAAGCCATCTGGTCCTGGAGACTTCTTTTGGGGGAGGTTTTTTATTACTTTTTCAATCTCAATGAGTGTGATAGGTTTGTTTAGGAGATTAATCTGCTCTGAGTTTAGCTTTGATAGATGGTATGCATCTAGGAATTTATCCACCTCCTCCACATTATCCAGTTTTGTGGAGTAGAGGTTTTTGAAATAAGTCCTGATGATTCTCCCAGTTTCACTTATGTCTGTTGTGATCTCTCCTTTTTCATTTTGAATTTTGTTGTTCTGATCCTAATGTTTCTTCTATGTTTTGATTAGAGATGTTCATTGTAGGACTTGGTGATCTAACTGGATTTTCTTGTATTTGATTTTTCATGTTATTTCTTTTGTGCTGTGGTCTGCCCATCACAGTGTATGGGCAAGTAGGTAGATGGATCAGCCTGGGCTCAAGCACAGTGGGAAACTGAAGCAACCTGAGGAAATTGCCAAGCAGTGTGGGCTTTGGATCTCACTTGCCAAAGCCACCTGAGCTCCTCCCTGGCAGGGTCCCAAAGGTGCCTGAGCTCTCATGCAGTAGTGCATCAAAACTGCCTTCCCTTGCCCTAGAGGGACACTAAGGCACCAAGCACAGAAGCAGCCCAAACTCTGGAGTGGGGGAACACTGGGACCCAGAAGTAGTCTGTGCTTCCCCACAACAGGACAATGGCAGTCAGCTGGTGTGGCAGACAGGGAGGGGCTGGCACCTGAGCAGGCGCAAGCACAGACAAAGATAGCCTGACCTTATGTGGGCAGTTGCAATGGGCCTGAGCTCTTGCATGAATGTGCAGTGGCTGGAGCAATAAGTGAGCAAATGGGCCAAGCATTCTAAGCTTGCACAAGCAGGGATCAGTGTGGGGCACATTTGGTGGGCAAATTGACCAAAGGAGGCTCAGCTCCAATGGGCCAGCAAGCATAGCCTGGCAAAGGTCACTCGTGGGCAGGGGTAGCAGGGCGATTGCCCCTGTGCAGTGAGGCAAGTGGAACTATGTTGGCCTGCGACCCTTTTCCTACAATAAGTGTGGTAGTTCTCTGAAGTTGGGACTGTGGGTATGGGGCTGCTGGGGGGAGGAGTGAGCTGCCTGCATGTGAGGGAATCAGTGCTTCCCTGTTTTTTCCCCTCTGTGCCCTCCCACTGGCAATCTATTGGAGATTGCTCTCCACTAAAAACCCAGTGAACCCATAATGTCTTGCCTTTCTTTCCTGGGGATTTGAAGTGCAGTTAGGCGGTCGCCATCTTGGCTGGAAGAGGAGATAATTTGGAACAATCTTGGTTAATTGAGGTGTTAAGACCCACTTTAACTGTGGGAGGCACCATTCTATAGGTTAAGGTCCCAGACTGGATAAAAAGGAGAGCTGGGAGCTGGAGAGATGGCTTAGCAGTTTAGTGCTTGCCTGTGAAGCCTAAGGACTCCAGTTCAGTTTGAGGCTAGATTCCCCAGGACCCACATTAGCCAGATTCACAAAGGGGTGCATGCTGCATGCATCTAGAGTTTGCTTGCAGTGGCTGGAAGCCCTGGTGCACCCATTCTCTCTCTCTCTCTTTTTTTCTCTCTCTCCCTGGCACTCTCAAATAAATAAATAAAAATGAAAAAAAAAAAAAAAAGGAGAGCTGGGGCTGAAGAGATGGCTTAACTGTTAAGGTGCTTACCTACAAAGCCAAAGGACCTTGGTTCAATTCTCCAGGACCCACGTAAATAAAGGGATGCATGTATCTAGAGTTCATTTGCAGTGGCTGAAGGCCCTGATGTGCCCTCTCCCTCTCTCTCTCTCCCTCTCTCTCTCTCTCCTCTTTCTCTTTCTGTCAATTAAACAAAAAAAATTTTTTTTTTGTTAAAGGAGAGCTGGCCAACCACCAGCATTCCTCATTCTCTGTGGACCTAATGTGGACCAATTCTTTCCCTGCCATGATGGACTGTAACCCCAAGCTGTCAGCATTTGATCAAGTATTTGATCACAGGCAATGAAAATAACTAACACTGTAAATAATCTAAAATCTCATGCTTCAAGTTTAGGGGAAACATGGTGGACATTAAGGTGACATGAATTATGCTGTGTTTCCCACTTCACAGCTAGGCGTGTGAATAGATGCACTTTTAGCTCTTATTTTGATAATGAGAGAAATGCGGCTTTAAACATATTTTTAAAAATTTAGTAGTTAATGCGTTAAGGAACAGTCTGACTTCTGTGTATGAGAAGTGGCCCCAAGGCCGACATCCAGGATTGCATAGAAAGCGATTTATTGAGGAAGGAGTTTCAGAGAGAAGCATAGTCCTGGGTAGCTAGTGGATCCCTGTGACTTGAGTCTGAAATAAGGGTGACTATGAGTCAGCATGAAAGTGACTTCATCCAGGCTAGAATATACCTTGTTTATTCATGTGAGTATCAAGCAGCTTGAGTCAGACATATTCTTTGTGCCAGCCTCCAGACACAGAATGCCACACAATAATCTGCAGTTCTAGTTTTAGCATGCTGGCAAACTATGTGGGGGAAGAAAGGTCAAGTTTATTCTGGGGCACTCATGGCAGTTACAACTCAACATGGCTGTAGTCATGTCAAGCTGAATCCTTGAAGAGAACTAATTAATCAAAATAGAGTCTGGAACTTCTCAATTCCTTTGGAAACAAGTTCTTGGAAGAGATTGTACTCAACCTGTTCATTTGGTACCATTGGTAAGGCTTTTTATTTTTCTTATTCTGGACACTCTTTTTATGCAATTAAAAGTTGGCCAGTGGGCTACAGAGATGGTTTAGTGGTTAAGATACTTTCTGCACAGCCAGTGGACCTAGGTTTGATTCCCTAGAACTCATGTAAAAGTGGTGTATGTGTCTGGACTTTGCTTGCAGCTGCTGGAGGTCCTGGTTCACCCATTCTCTCTCTCTCTCCATATATATATATATATATGTGTATGTGTGTGTGTGTGTGTGTGTGTGTGTGTGTGTATATATGTATATATATATATATATATATATGTATATGTGTGTGTGTGTGTGTGTGTGTGTATCTGCCTCTTTCTCTCTCTCAAAAGAATAAATAAAAATAAAAAATATTTTTAAAAAATGTTGGCCAGCGAATTCCTCATAGAAACCACAGCTACTGAATTTCTTTCTGAAGTGTGTCCTTTGGTATTCTGATGAAGCTTCTGGAACCTTGGGATAATAAGTGACAAATTACTAAATAATTAAAATAAAACTTTTGTATTATAGAGAAAATTAAATTATTTTGAAATATCATTATCTAAATTAAAACTGGTGATTAATTCGTTAGCCCAATCACAAATAACTATTCATTACATAATTATAAGTGATTACTTCAAAATTATAAGAATACATGATATTCACTTATCTTTAGCATTAGGAAACAAATATGGAATTATCTCATCACCATCTATGACAATTTCAGAAGCAATGCACACTTACTGTAATTTAGTTCTTGCATTCATAATTGAAAATGCTAAATGTATTCATAATTGAAGAAAATGTTAAATTCTGACTAGAAGCTAATAAATAAAATTTCCTTCTCAAAGTTCAGTGATTTCCCTGAATTTAAATAAACCTCTGGGAAATCTATTCACTCAGATCAAAAGCCTTCAGTCTGAAAAGGTTTGTGAAAGCCTCAGCTTAAATTCTTCTTATCAGGATATGACTTGCACACTGCCCCCTACAAGGCTGCATAAATGTTCATTCTTCCTATAATGCAGAAGAGAATACAACTCCCCATCTTCTCCACAGCAGATGTGCGCATGAATATATGTGTATTGTAAAGGTGGGAAAAGCAAATTCTGTAGTAGTTTTATTTATTTATTTTTAAAATCTGTTTATTTGGAGAGAAAGAGAGAATATGAGAATGGGCGCATCAGGGCCTCTTGCTGCTGTAAGTGAACTCCAGACACATGCATCACTTTGTGCATCTAGCTTTGCATGTGTACTAGGTAATTGAACCTAGGCCTTCAGGCTTTGAAAGAAGCACCTTTAACTGCTGAGCCATGGCTCCAGCCCCTAGTTTTTTCCATAATTAAATTACATAATTTTCATTCTGAGTCCTTTGTTTCTAATCTTTTTGCTTGCTTGTTTGTTTTTCAAGGTAGGTCTCAATCTAGCCCAGGCTGACCTGGAACTTATGATGTGTAGTCTCAGAGCATCCTGAAACTCATGGCAATCATCCTACTTATGCCTCCCGAGTACTGAGATTAAAGGAATTTGCCACCATAACTGGCTGTTTCTAATCTTTTATTTTTAATTAAATTAAATTAATTTATTTGAGAGAATGATTAAGAGGCAAAGAGACAGAGAGAGAGAATGGGCGCACCAGGGCCTCCAGCCACTGCAAATGAACTCCAGATGCATGCGTCACCTTGTGCATCTGGCTTACATGGGTCTTGAAGAATCAAACTGAGGTCCTTTGGCTTTGCAGGTAAACACCTTAGCCACTAAGCCATATCTGCATTCCTTTTTTAAAAAAATTAAAATTAAATTTATTTATTTATTTATTTGAGAGAACGAGAAAGAGGCAGACAGAAAGCATTTCTAATCTTTTTAATAATAAAGAAACTTTTTTTGCATGTGTGTGGTGTGCATACTTGTTTGTATGTGTATGATCACACGTATTTGGGCAGGTGCACATGGAGGCCAAATGTAATGTGTGCCTTCGTTGATTACTCTCAACTTCTATTCTTTTTGTTTGTTTGTTTTTTATTTGTGTTTATTTATTTGACAGGGAAAGAGGGAGAGAGAGAGAGAGAGAATGAATGGGTGTGCCAGGGCCTCCAGCCACTGCATGTACTCCCCTTTGTGCATCTGGATAACGTGGGTCCTGGGGAATCAAACCTGGGCCCTTTGGCTTTGCAGGCAAGCACCTTAACCATTAAACCATCCCTCCAGCCCTCAACTTCTATTCTTTGACATAGGACCTCTCACTGAGTTTAGAGTTAACTAATTCAGTTAGATGAGCCCAGGAATTCCGTGTCTCTGCTGCCCCAGAGCTGGGATTACAGTGTATGCCTTGGTGCCTGGCCCTTTACATTGGTTTTGGTGATACAAACTCAGGTCTTCATGCTTACATGGCCAACACATACCCACTTCACCATCACCCAGCCTATAACAAAAATCTTTGTTATCACATTTATGTTATAGCAATTTCCACATTCCACCAGTAGCTATTGAGTGCTGGGGAAGTAAAATATCTAATTTGGATGCAAAAAGTATATGTGTGTGTGTGTGTGTGTGTGTGTGTGTGTGTATAACTTTATTTTGACTATTTCATTTGTTAATTTATTCATTAAATATTTATCTTTATTCACTACTATTTAGCATAAAGTTAGGTAAGCACAAAAAGCAGGGACTCTGTACTACAATCTTGGGCATATCCATTTAAATTTTCTGCATTGCCATACCAGTATGCTTCTCAAGGTAGTGAGGCAATATCAAAGCCCTCCTTAGCATCTGCCACATGTTTGTAGTATTATAAAATTAGGATGCCTGTGGTGCATGGAGGAGCCCTTTAGGGAAGGTAGTTAACTCTTTCTTAGGGAAGTTACTCCACATACCATTTTCTCCTTTGTAAGGACTTTGGTCACTGTGTCCTGAGGTCAGAGTTCCCCAGATATTAAGCTGTAGTATAAGAGAACCATCTGCTCTTGGGTAGTATGCAATAGATTAAAGTTGTCTGAAATTTCACTAATTTATACTGAGAAGCATCTGATTATCTTTTCTCTCCTTAAAAAAAATTATTATGCATGACTACACAAAGACTTTTTTTTTTTTGAGCTAACTGCATATTAGCAGTTTAAAATTTTATTCCAGTGGGAACAATTTTTCCACACTTTGTACTTCCCAACCCCCAACCCAGTCCCTCTTTAATTTTACCTGTTCTTATTTCTTTGTTTAAAATATATTTTCATTAGTTATGGACATACTTAGTATGTAAACAGCACATGCTGGTACCATCCTTTCTCTCATCACTGACCCTTTACCAAAGGGGCCTTCCTCATTAGGGATGCAGGTCATCCCCATAGGGATTGTGAGTCATGCATTCTGGGGAGTAGCAGTCAGTTATGAGGGAGAGGCAATGTCTCCAGGCATAATGTCCCAACTGTGACTCTAATAATCTCTCTGCCCCCTTTTTCGCCAAATTCCTTGAGCCATGTTGGGTGTGTTTTAAGGCTACTTCAGTGATAGGCTCATTAGGATCTGGATCTCTGGAGCCATCTGGACCTCTGGTTTGGTAGGTGTTGAGTGTCCTCCGTGTCTATCTCCTTCACCCTTGTGCAGATATCAGGTTCACTGAGAAAGCTTCACTTTTGCTCATTTTCCCAGTTCCTCTGTGGTTTCAGCTGGAGCTAGAGTGAAATACAATGGTTCATTTATCTCCTCATATCCCTCTCCCATCTGAAAAAGATAAGCAGATTCTCCAACCGAGAGTGAAGTCATCACAGGTTAAATGGAATAACCATTATTAATTAAGAGAGAATTTAATGGATGTAGACTATCTTATAGACCAAGATTAGTGGAAGCTTGATATTGGAAAGCAAAATCATTATCTGGATATGATTCTGGCTTGTTTCCCAGTTCCAGATAGGGCTTCCTTTCCACTGAGTGGATCTGTTAGCCAATTCCGGAGCAACTGGTTACCACCATAACTGTGTGCCACTATTGCCCTTGTGTGAGCATCACATCAGTTTGTTGGCTTCTGAGCAGCTTAGAGCTCAAGTTGTTTAGACAGATGTTGGCCACTTTCCCCTGTAGCTCATGTCGTACCTGCCAGCACTAGACAGGCTAACTTTCTAGAGACTGGCTGTCTTCCGGATTCTAGCTAGGTCTCTCCATGTTCCATACAGAGAGCATATGCTGTCTTCAGCAGTAGGGTCTCACCATTAACCTCTGGTGGGTAATCAAGTGCTCTGATAGAAGTCTGTCTTGTTTTGGGAGATCTAGTAGGTCTCTCTGATCAACAGGTCATTGCGGGTATAAACTGCAACCTGGAACTGGGAGTTACAGGACAGCGCCGAGGGAAAAGAAAAGAGAAAAAGAAAAAGAAAGAGAAAAGAAGAAGGAGAAGGAGGAGAAAGAAGGAAGGAAGGAAGGAAGGAAGGAAGGAAGGAAGGAAGGAAGGAAGGAAGGAAGGAAGAAAAAAAAAAGAGAAATTTAAAGTTAGGCTTCATCTCACCCTTTCCAGTGCCCTTTGATTCAGGTGTTCCCCCTAAGGTCCTGTTGACGGTTCAACCATTTAGTCTATCTTCCATGACATAGGTTTCTATGGTACCCATTCAATTTGGTTCAGATTTGGGTCCCTGCCACCTTTCCTCTCCCCTCAAGCCCCACCCTCCCTGCTTCCCAGACCTCAAGATGCCTATCACATACGCCAGTGACGCAGGCTGATCCAGGTTAGGCACCACAGATGAGTGAGATCATGCAATGATTGTCCTTCTGTGAGTGTGTGAGTTCACTTAATATGATCTGTTCCAAGTTCGACCATTTTTGTACAAATTTCATTGTGTTACTTTTTCTTACTGATGAGTTGAATTTCATCGTGTAGATATACCACATCTTGGTTATCCATTCATTCAATAATGGACACCTGGGTTGATTCCAGTTCTTACCTATTATGAATTGAGCATCTATAAACATGGTTGAGCAAATATCTCTTAAATGAGGCATGGGGCTTTTAGGGTAAATGCCTAGTAAGGGAATAACTGGGTCTGTTGGCACCTCTATATACATCCTTTTTGGGAGTCTCCAATATAGTGGTTGTACCAGCACACATTCCTCACTAACAGTGAATGAGGGTTCGTATTTCTCCAATCCTCCACAACATTGATTTTCATTTGATTTTTTTTTTTTGTTGTTGTTGTTGTTGTTTTTGTTTTCCAAGGTAGGGTCTCACTCTAGCCCAGGCTGACCTGGAATTCACTCTGTAGTCTCAGGGTGGCCTCAAACTCACAGCAATCCTTCCACCTCTGCTTCCTGAATGCTGGGATTAAAGGTGTGCGCCACCACACCCGGCCTCATTTGAGTTTTTAATGTTTGCTATCCTTACTGGGAAAAAGTGGAATCTCATAGTAATTTTAATTTGCATTTCCTTGATGGTTAGAGAAAGTTGAACATTTTCTTAAGTGTATGTTTTCCATTTATATTTCTTCCTCTGAGAGCTCCTAGTAAATTCTCTGCCTCATTTTGTGAGTGGGTTGTTTGACTTTTTATTGTTTAGGATTTTGAGTTCTTTGTAGATTCTAGATATTAGGCCTCTGTCAGTTGTATAGCCAGAAAAAGTTTTCTTTTGGGTAATCTATTGGCTCTGCTTATAATACATTTGTGCAAAAAACTTTTCAGCTTCCTGAGATCCCTGTGGTTGAGTTATTGTTTAATTTCCTGGGCTACTGGGTTACTGGGGTTTTGTTCAGGAAGGCTTTCCCCCTCCTATATTATGAAGAGTTCCTCCTGTGTGTTCTTCCAGGAGTAGAGGATTTTCAGGTCTTATATTGAGGTCTTTAATCATTTGGACTTGAGTTTTGTGCATGGCAAGATATATGGGTCTAGTTTCATTTTTCTGCATATGGTTATCAAGTTTGTTTAGGAACATTTGTTGAAGATACTGTCTTTTCTTCAGTCTATACTGTTGGGGCCTTGGTCAAAGTTGAAGTAGCTGCAGTTATTTGACCTAAAGTCTGGATCTTCAATTTTGTTCCATTGGTCTGTATTCCTGTTTTTTATGCCAGTACCATGCTGTTTTTGTAACTATGGCTTTGTACTATAGCTTTATATCAGGTATGGTGATGCCTCCTGAGGTGTTTCTTCTGCTGATAATATATTTGGATATCTGAGGCCTTCTTCAAATCCATATGAATTTTGAGATCATTTTTTTTTTTATCTCTGTGAAGAATAATGCTTGGATATTTATTGGTATTGCATTAAATCTGTATATTGCTTTTGGTATGATTGCCATTTTCACAGTGTTAATTCTGCCTATCCAGGATCATGGGAGGTTTTCCATCCTCTCAAGTCCTCTTCAATTTCTTTCTTGAGTGTTTTTATGTTTTCATTATATTTGTCTTTCACATCCGTGGTTAGTGTTATTCTGAGGTATTTTTGTTGTCGTTGTTGTTATTGTTGCTATTGAAAATGGGACCTTGTCACTAATTCCTTTCTTTGTATCTTTGTCCTTTGCATATAGAAAGGCCATTGATTTTTGTATATTGATTTTGTATTCTGCTACTTTGCTGAAGGAATTAACCACCTTTAAGAGTTTAGAGATGGAGGTTCTTGGGTCACTTATGTATAGGGTCAAGTCATTTGCAAATAGGGCTAACTTAACTTCTTCCTTTCTAATTTGTATCCCTTTTATTTCTTTCTCTTGTCTTATTGCTTGGGCTAGGACTTCTAGTATTGTGTTGAAGAGCAGAAGTTAGAGTGGGCACTCCTGTCTTGTTACTGATCTCAATGGGAATTCCTTGGGTCTTCTCCCATTAAGTATTATTTGGGCTTTTGGTGCTTTATATATAGCTTTTGTTATGTTGAAATATAAACTGTCTATGCCTGTTCTCTCCAATGTTTTGATAATGAGGTGATGTTGTATTTTGTTGAATGCTTTTTCTGCATCTGTTGAGACAATCATGTGGTTTTTGTGATTGTTTATTTATAGGGTATATTATGGTGACAGATTTCCATATAGTAAACCAACCCTACATTCCTATGATAAACCCTACTTGATAAAGGTGGATAATGATTTTGATGTGTTGTTGAATCCAGTTTGCAAGGAATTTGTTCAGGATTTTTGTGTCTAAGTTCATCAGGGATATAGGCATATAGTTTTCTTGTTGAATCTCTGTCTGGTTTTGGTAATAGGGTGATGCTGGCTTCATAAAAGGAGTTGGGGAACTTTCTCTCTTCTCCAATTATGTGGAACATTTTCAGGAAAGTTGGTTTCAGTTCTTATATGAAGGTTTGATAGAATTCAGCTGAACAGCCACCTGGTCCTAGACTCTTCTTTTTGGGCAGGTTTTTGATTGTCTTTTCAATCTCAATAAGTGTACTAGGTTTATTTAGGAGATTAATCTGCTCTGAGTTTCATTTTAGTATGTGATATGTGTCCAGGAATTTATCTACTCCTTCCAGATTGTCCAGTTTTGTGGAGTAGAGGTTTTGGAAGTATGCTCTGATGATTCTTTCAATTTCACTTATGCCTGTTGTGATCTCTCCTTTTTCATTTCTAATTTTGTTCATTTGAAGCATCTCTTCCTTTTCACTTGATCAAATTGGCCAGGGTTTATAAATCTTATTTATTTTTTCAAAGAACTAGTTCTTTATTTCATCAATTTTCTTAATTGTTTTCTTAGTTTCCAATTCATCAATTTATGCTTTGATCTTTATAATGTCTTTCTGTCTGGAGCTTTTTGGATTGGATTCTTCTTGCTTTTCCAATGTCTTTAGATGGATGGTTATGTTATTGATTTGGGATCTCTGTTTCTTTGTTATGGAGTCATTTAGTGCTATGAATTTTCCCCTAAGGACTGCCTTCATTGTGTCCCATAAGTTTTGGTACATTGTGTTCTCATTGCCATTCAATTCTAAAAAATTTATGGTTTCCTTTTTTATTTCATCCACTATGCATTTATTGTTTAAAAGTCTGTTGTTCAGTCTCCAGAAGCTGATGGAGTTCCTGGAATATCTCTTGTTGTTAATTTCTAGCTTTAAAGCATTGTGATCTGATATTATGCAGGAAATTATGTTGATTTTCTTGAACATATGGAGGCTGGCTTTACAGCCTAATATATGATATATTTTGGAGAAAGTTCCATGGGCTAGTGAGAAGAATATGTATTCTGTAGATTTTGGGTAGAATGTTCTGTAGATGTCTGTTATATCTAGTTGATCTATGGTGTTGTTGAACTCTCTTACTTTCCTGTTGTTTTGGATGATCTGTCTATTGATGATAGTGGAGTATTGAAGTTCCCAACTATGATGGCATTGGTATTTATTTCTGTTTTGTTGTCAAGTAGGTTTTATTTTATGAATTGCAGTGCAGCTGTGTTTGGTGTATACACATTGATGATTGTGATATACTCTTGTTGGATAATTCCCTTGATGAGTAAGAAGTGGCCTTCTTTGTTGGTTTTGATTACTTCTGGTTTGAAGTTTATTTTATCTGATATTAGTATAGCAACTCCTGCTCTTAGCTAGTTTTTATTATACTATCATGAGATTTGTACATATAGGATTTCATGTATGTAGACAGCCTAGGAACACAAATGAGATAAAATGCTTGATATTTGTCATTCTGAGACTGACTTAACTCACTTAATATGATTGCTGTCATATCCCTGTGATCAACATAGCTTCATTCTTCATGGCTGAAAAATTCTGTTGTGTTTATAAGCCACATCTTCTTTATACAGGCTCTGTCAATGGACACCTAAGTAGGATTCATAACTTAGCTATTGTGAGCAGTGCTTCAATAAACACTGATTTGCTAATATCACTGTGGTATGTTGACTTGAAGTCCTTCAGAGATGGTATAGCTGGGTCATATGTTAGGTTTGTTTTTTAGTGTTTTGAGGAATATTCATACTCATTTGCATACCGGTTAGCTTAGTTTACATTCTCGATAGTGGTTTAAAAGGGTTCTCTCCTTCCACATATTCACTAGAATTTGGTTATTTGTTTTCTTTATGACTGCCATTGTGACAGGTTAGATAGAATCTCAGTGTAGTTTTAATTTGTATCCTGATGGTTAAACATACTGATCATTTTTTCACGTCTATTGGCCATTCATCTTCTTGAGAGATGTATATTAAGTCACTAATTTATTTATTGAGTTTGTTTTTAAGTTCTTTAAATATTCTGGATGTTGCTGGTCAGATGTATAACACCCAGCATCTTTCATCCTTCTAATGCAAGGGATTCTTTTAGCTACAGAAAACTGCCACTGCTGCCCTCTGCTGGCTCAGCAGCGACTGCACATTCCAAAGCATCTTGTTGGACCATGCTTTATCTTTTTGATTCTGCAAAATGTTCATTTTTTTTTTTTTGCTGAACTTAGATAAATCTACATTATCTTCTTACCAATTCCATAAAATGTAGTTTATTTATTTTACAAACAATGTTTCTGCCAATGTTCTTGCCGTGCTACACTATCAACACTCTTTTAAGAATGAACACCCAGGCTGGAGAGATGGCTTGGCAGTTAAAGTGCTTGCTTGCAATGCCAGAAGGCCTGGGGTCAATTCCCCAGTACCTGCATATAGCCAGATGGACAAAATGACATGTTGCAGTCAGATTTGCATTGCTGGCAGAAATCACCCAACCAAGAGCAGCTTGTGGGAAAAAAATAATAGATTTATTTTGGCTTACAGGCTTGAGGGGGAAGCTCCATGATGGCAGGGTAAAATGATGGCATGAGAAGAGGGTGGACATCACCTGATGGCCAACATAAGGTGGACAATAGCAACAGTAGAGTGTGCCAAACACTGGCATGGGGAAACTGGCTATACTACCCATAAGCCCACCCCCAACAATGCACCACCTCCAGGAGACTTTAATTTCCAATATCATCCAGAACACCTAAGTTTATGGGGACACTTGAACCAAACCACCACATGGTGCATGTATCTGGAGTTCATATGCAGTGACAGGTGGTGCTGGAATACCTACACTTAATTTTTTTCTTTCTCTGTACCTCTCTTCTCTCTCTCTCTCTCACACACACACGCACACACACACACACATGCACTACAACCTCTCTGTCTCTCCTTACAAATAAATAAATAAAGATATAAAAAAGAATGAACACCCCAGGTAATGCAATCTGGAGATCCTTTGAAGGTTTTGAGACTATTACAATACATACTCCCTGATTCTTTCTTGAAAAATTTTCATTATTTCATCTTTTGTGATGCTGGTCACCTACCAAAATTTCTCTAACTTTAAAATGTAAATCTTTAGAACTCAAAATGCACTTTCCAGAAACTCCATTGTACTAGCCACACATTGATCTGTCTATCCCCAAACATGTAAAGAGACTATTGGATATTTTTATTATCCAACCCATGATTTCTTGGTTTAGCCAGTTCTGGAAGCTGACTTGCTTGATCTTAGTAAGGAGAGAGCCAATGTCTTCAGCATCTTTACCACCACACACCACATGGTTTGTGTCCTTGACCTCAGCACATTGTACAGCCCCTTCCAAGTTTACTGTGAGCCTAAGAGAAAGTCATGGAAGCATCTCAGGATGAGCTGCTTTGTTGCAAGAATAGTGAACTTTGGATCTTCCAAGACTAATTTAAAGGCTTATTCTGTCACCAAGTATATGTGTGATCTTGAAGAAAACCCCTCCTCTGTCTGAGTTCAGTTTCTATATTTGTAAAGGAATACTTAATTTGCCTATTTACTTCATAGGAATTCTGTAAGGATTAAATATTTTGAAAATTATTAACAGTGTGAGAATTTCTGACAGAAGTCTTTACTTCTTTTTCACCTTGTCTCCCCTTTCTGTTCCCTCAGGAATCCAAGGTGAAAATTTGAAATAAATATGATAACAGATAGGTGAAGGACATAAAATGATGAAGAATACATGCCGGAGACGGCAAGCATGCCATTTCAGGATCACGAGGAATCAAGCGCTGAAGAGCTGCTTGACATAGTTCCAGCCCAGCTGTCTCTTCCTTGAAGTCCAATGTGGCCCCTCTATAGAAAAATCCTTGGCTCTCTATGCTACAGAAATATGTGGTTTTCTATATAATGTTTGTCTCTCTCTGTCTTTCACTTGGTGTCCCAATCTCTAAGTTTACTTTTCCAGTAAAAATTGGTGTCGGTAAAGTGTTGGTCAATGTACCTGAAAGAGGCTCTAGCATAGAATTGGTAAAACAAGAAAATGGGTCAAAGATAATTGTTTTCCTTAAAGGCCTTAAAGAAAGTCAGGCATAGAGTACAGTAAACTTAGGAGGAAACAATGAACCTCCTGGTACAATGTAAAAATTGTTCTATGACTAATTTTTCTAAATGGTGGCAATTGCAATTGACTCTTTACCAGGAACCCTTACAGAAAAACAACCAAAGTCAGAAATAGTTCAATTGGGGGGACCAAAGTCTAAGTATTGGAGGGACGTGAAAAGGAAAATTCAAAATAAATCATTAAAGGATAAATGGATCTGCTGGATCAGTGATTAATGATGGGAAGCCTCATTTGTGGTTGTTTTGCCTCTCACCTTTAATAGAGTAATTGAAAGTAGAAGTCCAGGAAATCACAAGTGCTTGACCACACATATATGGGGAAAATGTGAAAACAGTTAATCATTACAAGGGACTGATGACTTTACTTGAGGTGAATAATTATGGGATTGTTTGATGATAAGGAATAACAAATGAATTCTATGAATTCTGTGAAATTGTACCTTTCTTGAAGTTTGTTCTTGCATGACGTGATCAGAAAATAAAAGACTGAGGCTAAGAGCTGTGGCAGAGAGAGAGGGAGAGAGAGAGAGAAAGAAAGAAAAAAAAGAGAGAAAGACGGAAAAACTCAACTGCCTTCAGCATTAGCCTGTCAGCTTGCACCAGAACTTGACTTCGAGTTGTTATTTCGCCGCTCCCTTTCACACCTCTCTTCGGGGACCCTATTCAAGCCAGGGCTGGACCCCGGCAAATACAGTTGATAGATAGATAGATGATGGATAGATGAGAATGGCACTATACATTTGTCTGAAACCCTCATATATTGCAACTTCTGTATCTTTATTTCAGCATTTTTATTCTCACTGCTGTGGAAGGTCATCACTTATCAAAATGTATGCATTCTATGTTTTTTTAATAACACACCTCAATAGATCGACTGGTCTGATGCTTTCATTGATTTCTGATTACTTGAAGTGTTAACATCACTTCTGTTTTCAAGGGCAAAAGGAGCTCAGCAGCAATAACTGCAGGTGATTAAATCTAATTTGATAGCTTGATCACACAAAAACTGAATTTGATTCATTACTATGGTTCCCCATAAGACTTATCTCATGGCAAATTCTTCCTCAATGCTCATTAGCAGAGAATGATTGAGGGGATGAACTAACAATTTTGGAGAGACCAAGAATTGTCTCCTTTTTTACTACTGAGTTTTACTCTTGCATGGTGTGATCTAAAACTTTTATGGAGGTTTTGGGAACATACCCCAGGCTAAATTACCCACTGGAACATTATTGTTGGAAAACATGTTGTGTGAATATATTCTTCCTTCAAGTAAGAAAGGACCTAATTTATGCTCACAGTTCTATCTCATTTTATCCTGCTGAAAACAGAAAGGAAGCTTCTTAATTACGTTTATGAGCTATTCTGCCGTGATGCCATTGCAGCTATCTTAAGTTAGTATCCCTGATTCTTTAGGTATCCCTGCATTGATTCCATTTACTCATGACTCTTTAACTCCTATCTAGGAAGAGATGGAATTTATTTTCTCACCCCTGGACTTTGGACAGCTCCACATGGTTTTCTTGACTAGGTATGATAATAGAAAAAATATTTAAAAAATCTTCTACTTCTCTTTCTACATCTTCTCTTGCTCCTTTATCCTGTCTGTAAGAAAGCATCAGGGCAACTCTGGTGGAGTTATTTGGCAGAGGCAAATAGCATGTTATCCCTTTCAAGGCCATCTCAGATCAACTGCCTACAGTGACAGCATCATTCCTAATTTAGATACACATTCAGTTCAGAAGAGACCAGGAGAACTACCAGGAAAATCTAAAGCAGCCATGCAAGTCATGTGCATTAAATGCATGCTCAATGGAATTCACTATGTATTCTTAGGATGGCCTCCAACTCATGGCAATCCTTCTACCTCTATGCTCATTGTTAAAAGTCATTGATGATAGATGCAAACACTAGCCCAGCCTAGGATCTAAGGACTCATTTCAACCTTCTGACTAGTTTGAAATCACATATTTTCTTTAGAAACTACTTTTTTTTTTTTTTTTTTTACTATTGTTAAGAACATATTTTGTATGGATGCTTCATATGTTGGTACAATATTTTCTCTCCTCACTGCCCCCATTCTTCATGGGATCCTTCTCTATGGGGTTTCTGGTTATGTGTTTTCAGTTGTGGGAGCAGCAGTCAGTTATTGGGGGAGGCAGTGCCTCTGGGCATGACATCCCAACCTGTAACTCTTTCAACCTTTTTGTCCTCTCTTCTGCAAAATTCCTAGAGCCTTGGTGGGTGTGTTTTAAGTTTACTTCAGTGATGAGCTCTTAGGAGCCTCTGGATTTCTGCTTTGGTATGTGTTGACTTTCCTTAGTGTCTGTCTCCATCAGCCTGGTACTACTTGTGAGGCTCACCATGGAAGCAGCACTCTTGCTCATCTCCCCAATTCCTCTGTGGTTTCATCTGTGGCTTGGCTGAAGTATGAGGGGTATTTTATCTCATCTGGTCTCATTACCTCATGAAAAAGAAAAACCTGTTTTCCAATGGAGAGTAAAGTCAGCATAGGTTAAGTTGGATACACATTATTAATTTAGGGAGAGTCTGATGGATGTAGTCCCTCTTTTAGCCAAAGACTAGTGAGAATTTGACATTGGAGAGCATAATCTTTGTCTACACAGGATTCTGACCTGGTTCCAAATTCGAGATATGGATTTCTTTCCACTGAGCAGATCTGCTAGTCAATCAGAAAGATATTGGTTACCCACCAAGGCTGTGTGCCACCATTGAATTGGCATGCACTTCTTGTCAGGCTGGTTGCTTCTGAGCAGCTTAGACCTCTGCTTGCTCACACCATTGTTGGCCACCTTCACCCAGCAGTTCATATAGTGTTTTCCAGCACTAGATGGGCTATCTTTCAGATTTCAGCCAGGTGTTTCCATGTTCTCTGCTGGCAGTATAGGGTGTCTTCAGCAATAAGGTCTTAACCTTTTACCTCAGGCAGGTAATCAAGTGATTCGTCAGAAGCTTGTCTTGTTTGGGGGGACCTTGTAGGTCTCTCTGATCAACAGCTCGATGTGCATAGCACCCATTTCTGGTACTGTGAGTTACATGTCAGAGCCAAAGTTTTTAAAGATTAAGCTTCAGTCCACCTTCTCCAAGGCCCTTCTTTTGGGCCAATCCCCCTATACTCCTGTTGAGGGTTATATCTTAATCTACCTTCAAAGAGAAAGGTTTCTATGGTACCAGTTTATTTTTGGGTTTAGTTTTGTGTTTATTTCCACCCACCCCCTCCTCCCCACACCCTTCTATCCCTGTTGTCTGGGCCTCAAGTTGCCTATCTGGTATGCCAGCAATTTAAGATTAGGAACTGTAGATGAGTGAGACCATGCGGCAATTGTTCTCTCTGTGATTGTGTTTGTTGAGCATGATCTGTTCTAAATTCATTCATTTTCCTACAAATTTCATTTTATCATTATTTCTTACTGCTGAATAGAATTCCCTTGTGTGCATGTACCACAACTTTGTTATCCATTTGTCCAATGATGGGCATCTGGGTTGATTTCAGTTCTTAGTTATTATGAATTGAGCAGCTATAAACATAGTTGAACAAATATCTCTGTAGTGAAATGTGGGTCATTTAGGGTAAATGCCCAGTAAGAAAATAACTGGGTCTGTTGGTAGTTCTTAGAAACTATTTCTAAGACATATTTAACAGCATCATTTATATCTGACAACTGATGACTATTCAACAAATGTCTCCAGAGCTCCACACCTAAATGAGTGTACAAGTTCCATTGTATATTCATCCCAGAATAATTATGAATGGGGGAGTTGCCTCTGAAACTTGAAGCTTGATTTCTGTTTGCTTCTATCTCTACCACAAGAATTCTAGAAGACACAGTGTATCAGCCAGCTTTCCATCACTCTAGCATAATACCAGGAAAACTCACCTTCAATTGAAGAAATATTTATCTTCCCTCGTGGTTTCAGAGGTTTCAGTCCTGGTTGCTTGACCGCATGTTTTGGCCTGGGGATAGCATAGTGCATCATGAGAAGAATATGTGAAAGAGGAAAAGTGCTTACCTCATAGTAGATGGAAAGACGATAGATGGATAGATAGATAGATACATAGATACATAGATATATAGATACATTGATAAATAGATACATAGAGACAGGAGGGGAAGAAGAGAGGGGAGATAGGTGTCTTAATGTATCCTTCAATGAGATGCCTTCAATAACCTTCCACTAGGCCCTACCTCCTAAAGATTTCACCACCTCCAAACAGCACAAGCTGGTGATCAAGCCCATAGTATATGGTCTTAAGAGGACATTTATGATCCAAACCAACACATAGGGACAAGACACAAATCCATCAATAAAAGAGAAAGGACTAGTCAAAAAAGTGCCCTATTCTCAGGAAGAGGCCACCAGACTCCTGTTTGTCAGTAGAGTATTCCATGTTTATATTTCTCTAAAAACTTGGGCCATATAGTTCTTGCATGGAAATTCTACCTTCTATTTAAGGCCACTGGGTCTCAGTTAAAAAGAAAAAATAGTCTGAAATGCCAGCCATCACAAAGGAGTGTTCAAAGGTGGAACATCATATGCGTAACTGACCCTAAAGGCACTGTCTCCTCCCCACATTGGCAGAGTCTCAGTAAAGATCCCTGACATAGTTCCACAGGGTACTGTTGCCTTGCTTATGGCACTTCTGTACAGGCTTGTTTTGGAATGTATGACTTTGCCCTGTCTGAAGGCCGTGGATATGTGCGTTGGAGGTACGCCTTCATTGAGTCTCTGTATGCTCATGTGACAATGGGAGGGGTTCCCAAAGAAGCAGGAAGGTTAAAAGCAGTGAGTTGACTGTAGCACCTCAAGTCTTTAGAGCCTACGACAGACAATAGGCCTGCTTAAAAAAGCACATCCTGTGGCTTAGTAGTTAAGGTGCTTGCCTGCAAAGCCAAAGGACCCAGGTTCAATCCCCAGTACCCATGTAAAACCAGATGCAAAAGATGACACATGCATCTAGAGTTCAGTTGCAATGGCTTCAGGTTCTGTTGTGCCCATTCTTCTCTGTCTTTCTGTCTGTCATAAATAAATAAAGATAAGAAGCTTATCTTTCTAATGTAATACTTAATTTTTTAAAGAAATGATATAAGAGGTTTCTTTATGACATTTCTATACATGTATATCATACTTGACTCACATTCACATCTCCATCACATTCTCTTCTTCTCTCCCCACCTCCCACTGGGTCCTTTTCTCCATTCCAGTAGTCCTTCTGCTTTTATGTCATATGTGTGCGTAAGCTTCACGTATGAAAGAGAACATGCAATATATTTTTTCCTACTCCTATTCTCCTCACTTATTTCCTTCTTCCCCTTCTATTTAGGTCCCTATCTTCCCCAGTATGGTCTCATGTACTGAGAAAAGCCAATGTTGAGATCATGAGGTGAACAAGCAAACGATCTGGTGTTCACATTTATGGGGTTTTTTCTTTTTTTTTGTTTTCATGGTGTGGTCTCACTCTAGCTCAGGCTGACCAGGAACTCACTCTCTAGTCCCAGGCTGGCTTCAAAATCACAGCAATACTCCTACTTCTGCCTCTATCAAGTGCTGAGATTAAAGGCATAGGCCACCATGCCTGGCCTTGATGTTAGCATTTATAAACCAGACAGAGCAACACCTTCATCCTAAGAATAGTTCTTAGTAAAAAGGAACTCAGCAGAAGCTGTACTGATGAGACAATTTTCCTGCCTCAGAAATGAAGTGTTATGTTATGGCTTACAGCATTTGTCAAGATTACACAATGCCTTCTCCTCTTCCTAGAAAGGCTGGCAGAGATTTCTTCATGTGCATTGCCTTGCTCTAAGTAGGCTAACTACAGCCTTTGCCCAGCTTGAGAGCTGCCCCTGCTGTCTCATCAGATTAGAAGCTACCAGGAGGAAAATAGATATTTAAAACAAGTTGATGGCCAGTGACTATAAATTATCCTATTCCTTCTTGTTCTTCAACAGAAAGCTTCCAAAGTGTTCCTTGCTCTTCTAGGTCTCTTCAAAGTTCAAGACAACCATGATGCCCTCTGTCTATAGTCTCCAGATGCTCTGCTCCTGGAAAAAGCCTTCCTGAGTCTGAAAAAGTCCTTGGATGAGGTTCTGAGACAGGAATTCCAGCTTCTAGAAGGAAGGGAGGGGTCAAAAACCTCTGCGGCCTTGAGAAATTCAGCTATCGGATCTATGTGCATATGAGTATTGGTTGTGGGAGAATTTTCATGAATATTATTCAGGTTATGGGAAGGAAATAAGAGCCTCATGAAAAATGTACAATATGCAGAAAATTGAACTTCAAACTATTGCCCAGAAGTATGGAACTTACAAACCTTAGCATTACCCCAAACAGTTTTCAGTCAGCAAAAGGCTTTTGAAATCCATGCTGATCAGCCTACAGCTCCTGGCCCCAACCCAACTCCATGCATAAAAGCACCAGGTTTAGGTGCAAAAGGCCTGGCTTTTGAATTGGTTCGGTCACCACCTTGAGTAAAATGTGTGATAACAGATAATGTTTATAGAGTTCTTGGCATGTGACAGTTTAACTTTAAATGCTTGTTTTAATGTGTATGTTAGTATTATTATAACATTGTTATTCCTATTTTATGAAACAGGAAACTGAGATATGGAGAACTTATAAATTGATTATAAATAACTGGTGGAGCCTTGATTCAGACCCCAAAAGTGACCCATTGATCTTTTGTGCTGCCTGTGTTATAGTTAGAAGCCAGTGTACTAAAAGGCACCCTAAATCCCATCAGTTCATAAGCATGCGGGCAGGCAAGTTGGTCTGCATGAGACAAACCAATTTTTGTGTACTTTACATTTCCAAGAATAAGCCACTTTGGAACTTATTATTTCTACTAACATTCCTCCCATACCCCTCCCCTACCTTTCTAACAAACTAGATGAGTATGGTAGAATGGTAAACCAGAATGATCATAAGATTGGATGGATGTGGGATTATTTACTAGTCATATGATTATAAGCAAAATAATGCTTCTGAGCCCTGTTCATTGTAAATAGTCATATATGATCCATTGAATGCATATAAAAATTTAATTAGACAATCTAAGGAAAATGCCCAGGAAAATGGATGGGGCATGTATTAATTAAGCAATCATAACTATTACTAATACAGCAATCTTCAGTCATGTGAAGCATTTATAAACTGGACAGAGAGACACTTCCTCTACATGATTCTTCATGGTCACAGACTGATATTGGAAAGAGAAATTATGAAAGAAACAGAATGCAATTTTTTTTATTATTTTTTTTAATTTTTATTTATTTATTTATTTGAGAGAGACAGACACAGAGAGAAAGACAGATAGAGGGAGAGAGAGAGAGAATTGGCGCGCCAGGGCTTCCAGCCTCTGCAAACGAACTCCAGACGCGTGCGCCCCCTTGTGCATCTGGCTAACGTGGGACCTGGGGAACCGAGCCTCGAACCGGGGTCCTTAGGCTTCACAGGCAAGTGCTTAACCACTAAGCCATCTCTCCAGCCCTGGAATGCAATTTTTTAAACACAAATATTTTTAACATTAGACCTGAACAAATAACAAGGGTATTTTGGGGTGTTTTGGGGAGCATCAAAGGCACTTTAATGCTGTATCAGTTACTTTGCTGAGACAAAACACCCATCCCAAAGCAGCATATGGCAGGAAAAGGGCTCAATTTGGTTTACAGTTTTTAGGGTAGTTCCATCATGGTTGGAAGGGCATGGTAGGAGCAGGAATTGGCCTTACACTGCAGTACAGCAAGCAGAATGGACTGGACATAGACCTGGGCTATAACAATCAAGGCACAACCTTTCCAAACAGTGCCACCAAGAATAAAGTTCAGACTCATGAAGATTTTACATTCAAACCACTATATTTTGCCACTGACTCCCCATAAGGAGACAATAGCAGGTGTTACTAATCCCTTAGGGCTCATAACCTCCCCTGCCATAGGCTTTTGACCAGGTTTGTAGTACACTCCCATTGAGCAGGCCTCCAGTCCAATTAGAGAGAGGTTGGTTTCCCCATAACAGACATGCCACTAGTGCACTAGCTGACTCATTTGACCAATCATTTTTTAAATTTTTTTTGGTTTATTTTTATTTACTTATTTGAGAGTGACAGACAAAGAAAGAGGCAGAGAGAGAGAGAGAGAGAGAGAGAGAGAGAATGGGCGTGCCAGGGCCTCCAGCCACTGCAGACGAATTCCAGATGCATGCGCTCCCTTGTGACTCTTGCTAAAGTGGGACCTGGGGAATCGAGCCTTGAACCGGGGTCCTTAGGCTTCACAGGCAAGCACTTAACCACTAAGCCATCTCTCCAGCCCTGGATGACCAATATTAAGGCTTGTAATATGCACTGTGGTTTAATCACCATTGATCACTTCTCTCTCCCTTAGGGCTGCATGCAGCATAACTTTTTCTAGCTTTCTGTCAGCTGATCACGGGGAAGAGGTTTTCAGCTCAGCTCCAGCTTCTTTTCTCAGTGACTTGCAGCCCAATTATGTACAGTTTTCAGCAATAGGGTCTTACCATCTAGGTCAGGTGGGGAAACAAAGTGTCTTGGCAATGGCATATAATGTTTTGGGGGCATCAGTTACCTCACTGGCCAATAAATCATTGGAAGGTATCCCATCCCTGGCACTGACATTTTTCTAGTAGCAATCTATGGCTTCTAGGTGTATCATTATCCAAAGAAGTACAACCTGAGATCTGAGGGTTTTTTTTCAACCTGAGATTTTTATGAGATTTCTATTCTCTCTTCTTCCTTTCTTCCCCCGTTCTACCTGGAGTGAGCCCTTCACAGTAAATGTCCACTTCCCTGGGTTTAAGTGCTCCCACTTCCTCCTCTTCCTACATTCAATTGCCTTCACAGGTATGGAGTTTAAAATAAAGACTGGGTTTATTATTTGTTATTATTTTATTTATTAAGACTGGAGTGGAATGAAAGATCTGGATTTTTAGAAGCAAAGGTAGTTTCTCTTTCCTGGAATGTGCATCAAAAGTGATAGCAAAATTTATTAACAACAGATGCAGGCATGTCATCATTTAGTCTTTTTTTTTTTTTTTTTTACCAGTCTCATCATTGCATCATGCACATTGTCCATGTGTATATGTTATGGGTTCCAGTGTCACACAAGTAAAACCATTGACTTATGGAATGTGAGGCAAAGTTTTATTGGGTAAAAAAGAAGAAAGTCTGGTATATCAGGTCTACACCCAAGAGGTAATCTCAGGGGGCAGCCCTGAACTGTTTGGAGTGTCAGTTTTATAGAAAAAGAAACAGGATGGGAGTTAAGCCATAAATCACAATTCACACGTGACAGATACAGCCATAAAAGTAAAAACAAGGAACTTGTAAATAGGTCTGTTGGTCAGTTACAGGAAGTGCTTGGGGGGTGCGAGGTAGGCCTGTGACCAGGAGTCCTACTCATCGTAAGGAGTTTGCAGGCCCCAGGAAGTTCAGACCAGCAGAGCCTCCTATTTATCTACTATCCCCATCTGCTTAAGCAAATGTTTCATTTCATTCTTTTATGAGCTCCTACAAGGAAGTGACTTCTATTTTTCTCTAAGAGAGATATAAAGAAATGTAAGAAATATAACATTTTGTTCACTTTATATATATATGTAAAATATATTTCACTTGATAGCAACATAACACCTAGAAGTTGACTTGAAAAAAAAATGATTTGGGATAGGTTTTTTTTTTTTTTTTTTTCAGAAGAAGGCAGGCCACCCTCCAACGAACTAAACAAAAAGCTGTAGAAAGCCAGAGGAGGGGTATAAATCATGAACTATAACTTCTGGCAAATGGTCAGGGTCAATGAGCTAGGAGAGCAAAGCAGGAAAGAATACAACTCAGTAAAACATGTTACATGGACCCTGAGACTATGAGAACTCTACTAGACTAGAAGCAGGAGAACTTGACCTAGGGCACAGTGAAGGAATGAAGAAAGGTGCATGCACTGTTGGAGGGCAGGGATCCAGCATGTCCTGCTTATGATGCATCCCTGCTTCCTAGAGATAGACGTAAACTTACTTACAATTTATTCTTTCTCTCTGATCACTCATCCATTTTTCCATCTATGTGCACAGTTCCCTCATCACTAGCTTATGAAGTTCCAGGTTTACAGAGGCACATAATTCCACTGGTTCCAGTAACAGGGAAGGTGGACATGATTCAGGAAGGCAGCCATTTTGTGTATGGGATAGTTGAACTTATCTGTATGGGAATACATAGGAAAGCCAAGTTTTCCTAAAGCCTTTATCTGGCTCTGGGCAATATGGTAAATGAGATGCTGGCCCCTGTACTCAGGCATGGTTGCTGCCATTCGCAGTTCTCCAGTATGGTCCATCAGAGCCCAGGACACTGGAGTCCCCTCTGGCCCAAGTAGACAGAAGCTGGGGAAGGTACGGATACAGCGCTCAATGAACTTCTGGCTTCTCTCATTTCCACCAAAATTCCAGACTTTATTCACTAAGGCAGCATGTGTAACATCCAGGGAAGCCAGTTTAAACATCTCTTGATCACTATGAAGAACAAGAGAAAAGAACAATCCTTATTATCATGCATATTGTGAAGTATTGTGTCTGTTTTCCACCAAAGCTTCCTGCCAGTCATAAAAAAAAAAGTATCTAAGAATGTGTGCATCACAGCCTGGCTGCCTGGATATTCCCACTGACACTACTTGTGGGACAGCTGACTTTACTTTCTGCATTTCCTCACCATGTAAGAGATTAGAATCAGTGTCTGGAAGGAAGTAAACATATTATAGAAAATAGATATGGTTTTTATTTGGCCATGGCCATAATCTTTCAATTTAGAGAGCTCACATAGGATCAGTCTCACTTTATATAGAAGAACAAAGCTCCACAGATAATAAATAAGTCTTCAGACAGATACAGGAAGCAGAAAAGTCTGTAGAAGCACAGTCACAGAATGTGATGTCTTAGGGTCTGAACAAGTGAACAGCAAAGTGCAGAGAGGGGCAGCAATGTGGAATGAAGATGGCCCTCTATTACATACCTGAAGTCTGAGGACACCTACAATGGAGTAATGGGGTTTCCAGAGACATACTGAAATAAGCCCCAGTTGCTGGACTAGAAGATCTATTTCAATCTTCAATTACAGTTTCCACAATCTGTGTGGTGAGAAAGCCACTCCATTATCAGAAACCTTCTGTCTGGAAAGGGGAGATGATGTCCCTTGTCCTGTCTATCTCATAGAGGGACATGAGGACTCAATGAGATTCCATATGGGGATGTGCTTTCCACGTTATAATGCACTTTTTGTGGGTAATAAATTCTTCTGAGCACAAAAACACACAGAAGGCAGGGTGGTTGAGCATCTGACAATCAAATCCTCACTATGAGCTTTCAATCCTACTCACTATTACATTAAACATAATGGGGGTATGATGCTTTATAATGATAAGCAACTTCACAGTGTCTAAAATCACCTAGGAAATGAACCTCTGGACATGTGAGGGATTACCTTGATTTGGTTAATTGAAGTGAGAAGACCTGCCTTGACTTTGGTATGCATCATTCCAATGTCAGTGCTCCTGGGCTATATAACAAGGAAAAAGCAAGCTGCATACATTGCTCTCTGCTTCTTCACTGTGTACTAAGAGCATCCATCTGCCACAGTCTCCTGCTACTAGGCTTTACTGCCTATGGTGGTTTGAATGTAAAATGCACTAATAGCTTCAGGTGTTTGTACTTAAGTTTCCTACTTAGTCCTTTGTTTGGAACAATTGGGAGGTAGAGCCCTGTTGGAAGAAGTGTGTCATTGTAGATGGCATTTGAGGTCAGCCTTGAGGTGTGTTCTGAGTGAGTGTGAGCTCTGACTGTTATCTCTCTCTCATTCTATGCTGTGGATGGATGATGAATGAACCAGCATTCCCTACCATAATGAAGCTTCCCCTGGAATCTGTAAGGCCGAGACAAGCCCTTTCCTTCCATAAGCTGCTTCTGGTCAGATGTTTCTTTTAGCAACAAGAAAGTAACTGAAACAAGAAGTGGGATTGTTACTGTATGAATCTGACCATGTGGCTATTGGTCTTTTGGAACTTGTGGGTGAGAGGAATGTGGATGGGTTTGGAACTTTGCACTGGAGAAGGCTTGCAGTGTGGTAAGCAGACTTTGATGGGCTACGCTGGTGAGAATTTGAAAATGATAAATGTAGAAAGAATTGTGGACTGTGATGGCTTGGCTTATGAAGAACTGTATTACTGGTAGACAAGCTGGGTATGTTCTCCCATGTCCTGAAAATTTAAACAAAATTGAATTTAAAAGTAATAGTATGGTATGCTTGGTGGAAAAAAAAAGTATTGAACAGAAAGATTTTAAAGATAAAAAGTTTGGAACAGAAATAAATTTGAAGTTACAGGCACAGAGACTGGTTTTAGGCCACTTAAAATAAAATTGTTAAGGAGATTGCCACCATTAATGGTGGGTCAACTGTTTTGCATTGGAACAATGGAAATGATGCCCTGAGGATGAAAACCCAACCCATGGAAGGCTCAAGCTAGTAAGACTGCAAATTCTTTTGAAAACAGGTGCTTTGAAGAAATATTGGTGAAGGAGTGTTGTGGTTTGAATTAGATGTTCCCAGAGCTGGGCATGGTGGTACATGTCTTCAATCCCAGCACTTGGAAGACTGAGGTAGAGATGCCATGAGTTTGAGACAAAGTGAGTTCCATGTCAGCCTGGGTTAGAGTGAGACCCTGATTATTGTCATTAGCTCTACATTGCTGAGATGATCATCCAAATCAGATACACTTTATAGGAGGAAATATTTTAAGCTTAAAGATCCAGGGGAAGTTCCATCAGTGGTGGAAGAAGCGGCCTCCCATTCACAGATCCAAGCAGAGAGAAACCATCAACAAGCCAGCCCCACAAGCAAGCAAATCAGAGCTCCATCTGGTCTTCACACATCTTTGGGCTAAAATCAGATCCACCACCCAGTGACATGCCTCCTGTAGCAGGAATTTGACTTTTAGGGGTTGAAGTTTTAAATTCAATTTTAGTGAAACACCTGAGTACAAGGGGCCATACACTTACATTATCATTTCCAAATTACCACACTGCCTCAAAACACAAACAAAAAAGATGGCCTGTGGGCTGTAGAGATGGTTCAGTGGTTAAATGGAGGTTGCTTGCAAAGTCTGCATTCTACTCCCCAGTGCCCACGTAAAGTCAGACGCACAAAGTGAGACATGCATATGGGATTCATTTACAGTGGCTAGAGACCCTGACATGTCCATTCATTCTCTCTCCATCATTGCAAATAAATAAACAAAAACAACAAAAATTAAAATTAAAAAAAGAATATAGGGTTGCTAGGATCATACCACCACTGCCAAGTTTAGCTGCCATCTTGGGATGGCATTTTCCCCAGGCTTTAAGCAGCCCTGATGGGAAGGTGGGATTGGAAACCCAGAGACTGTCATTGGTTAAAGATGTTGGACTTGAAACTGCACATGTTTGATGTTTGCCTGCTGGTCCTGGATCTTGCATTGGTCCAGTTCCTCCTTATTATGCTTTATTTTTATAATGGGAATGTTTACTCTGTGCCATTATGTGTTGAAAGTATGTAACTTGTGTTTATCCCCTACCATCTGGAAAAGCTGGCCCTGTGACTCTGGGGCTACCTGCTCTAACTGTTGAGACTTCACAGGTCTTGCTTCTCCATAGGTGGTCCAGCCATCATGGTAACTTCAAGCCCATTGAAGAATCTCACAGAATCTCCCTATACCCTCCAAAGGGCATATAAGCCTTATGTCTCCTGTGCTCCCTCCAGCTCTCCTTGTCTTTTCCTATCCTAAGGGGCATGTCAACCTCCTCCTCTTCTCTTCTGTTGTTCTTCTTTCTCCCTCCTTCCCTCTCACTCACCTTTACTTCCCCATCATTCCTCTCCCACTCCCTCTATCTCTCTCTGTCTTCTCCTCTAAGTTCAGAGTTCCCCCTTCTCTCCTGCTCTGGCATTCTACATTCTTGTCTCTTACCTCATTTTTTGTTTTTACTTTATTTATTTTCTGTTTGTTTGTTTTTCAAGGTAGGGTCTCTCTGTAGCCAAGACTGACATGGAATTCATTCAGTAGTCTCAGGGTGGTCTTGAATTCATGGTTATCCTCCTACCTCTGCCTCCCAAGTGCTGAGATTAAAGGCTTACTCCACCACCCTTGGTTTACTTTATTTTTTAAAATGTTTATTATCATTAATAACATATTTAGTATGGATACATTAAGTGATGGTACCTTCTTTTTCCTTATCCCTGCCCCCATTCCATTGGGGATGCTCCTCAGTGGGGTTGCAGGTATTCCCAATGGGGTTGTGGTTTATGATTGTGGGAGAAGTAGTCAGTTATTTTGGGGGTGAGGGAATGGCTCTGGGCATGATGTCTCAACCTGTGACTTTTACAATCTTTCTACCCCCTCTTCTGCAAAATTCCCTGAGCTGTGGTGGGTGAGTTTTAAGTCTACTTCAGTGATGAGCTCTTAGAAGCCTCTGGATCTCTGCTTTGGTAAGCGTTGAGTGTCCTCAGCATCTGTCTCCTACACCCTGGTGCTGATTATCAGGAATAGCATGGAAGCAGCACTCTTACTCATCTCCTCAGTTCCTCTGTGGTTTCAGCTGTGGCTTGGCTGAAGTGTGAGGGGTAGTTTATCTCCTTGGGTCTTGCTACCTTCTGAAAAAGGACAGATTCTGTAATGGAGAGTGAAGTCAGCATAGTTTAAATGAAATAAGCATTATTAATTTGGGGAGAATTGGGGTAGGTAACCCCTCTTTTAGCCAAAAAACTAGTGAGAAGCTAACACTGGAGAACAAAATTTTTGTCACCATAGGTCCCCAATTTCATATATGGTCTCCAGACAGTTAGCCCATCTGGTGCTGGAAAGTGCTACATGAGCTACCGGGGAAAAGTGGCCAACAATGTTCTGAAAAACCAGAGGTCTAAGCTACTTAGAAGCAATTACCCTGATAGGATGTACATGCTAGTGCAATAATGGCACATAGCCTTGGTGGGTAACCAATAGCTTTCTGATGGGCTACGAGATCTGCTCAGTGTAAAAGAACCCATATCTGGAATCAGGTACCATATCAGAATCCTATGGAGACAAAGATTATGTTATCTAGTGTCAAGCTCTCACTAGTCTTTAGCTAAAAGAGGGGTTGCATATATCAGATTTTTCCTAAGCTAATAATGCTTATCCCATTTAACCTATGCTGACTCCACTCTCCATTGGATAATGTGTTCTTTTTCAGAGGGTAGCAAGACGGGATGAGATAAACTACCCCTTGTGCTTCAGCCAAGCTACATCTTAAATCTCAGGGGAACTGGGGAGATGAATAAGAGTGCTGCTTCCATGGTGAACCTGATAATCAGTGCCAGGGTGCAGGAGACAGACTATGAGGAGACTCAACCCCTACCAAAATAGAGATCCATAGGCTCCTAAGAGATCATCACTGATGGCTCAGGATATTTTGCAGAAGAGGGGGGGGAAAGATTGTAAGAGCCACAGGTTAAGACATCATCCTCAGAGGCATTCCCTTACCACCCCCCCCTTTAACTGACTGCTGCTCCCACATGCATAACCCACAATCCTATGGGGAATACCTACAACCCCACTGAAGAGGGTTCCCAGTGGAATAGGGGCAAGAGTGAAGGAAAGAGGGTATCAACACATGATATATCATACAAATATGTTGTTAATAGTAATGATTATTAATAATAATAAAAGAAAATAAAGAAAAAGGATCTTCACAAATTAAGTTCAGAATCTCAACATAAAGTAATCCTCATGTTTTTTTTTTTTCTTTTTTCTTTTTTTTTTTTCTGGGGTAGGGTTTCACTCTAGCCCTGACTGACCTGGTATTCATTATGTAGTCTCAGGATGGCCTTGAACTCGCAGTGATCCTACAACCTCTACCTCCCAAGTGCTGGAATTAAAAGTGTACATCACCATGTTCAGCATCATCCTCATTATTTTGTGGGTTTTAATTTTGGTGAGAGTTGTCCTTGTATCAAAGAAACGAGGAAAAAGACATACACAAAGGATAAAGTCATATGAGGTGTTCTTAGAGATTAGAGTGATGCACCTAAAAGGAACACCTAGGAAGGCATGAGAAGATGGAAGAGGCTAGGAGAATTAACCCTGTGTGCTTCACAGGAAATGTGTATGGCCTTGAATGCCCTTGACCTTGGATGCCTAGACTTCAAAATTGTGAGAGTTTAACTCTCCATTGATTTTAGCCCTCTATCTTGTGGTTACCTTTTTGCGACAGTGTTTGAAATCTAATTCAGTAGGCAACATCATTAATGTGAGGTGTGAATGCTGCAGAGTGGCTTTTCTCACACTTACATAGACAGGGAGATGTTGTCACTGTTGTTGGGTGATAAATTCTTTGCATCCAGCAGGAATGGAGCCAATTTCTTTGCTGTTTCAAAAATCATGTAGAGAAAACACTGTGTATGCTTGACCTTGCCCAAATTACTAGCTGTAAGATTTTCTATCACATTATCCAGGCTTGACTGTGAACCTTGATGGGGAAAAATAAGGAAACAAATGAGATATTATTATTTATTTTAGCATTTTGGAAAGTCTGCTCAAGGGAGGTAGATGGTATGGGGACATAAAATCATCACACTTTATGTTAAGTCATGATATAAGCTTTCTATAGTAAAAGCTATAACCCTTACATATTTGTGCGTGTGTGTGCGTGCATGCATGCGCACATGTGTGTGTGTGTGTGTGTGTGTGTGTGTGTAACTGTGGGTGTGTGCATGTCATGGTGTACATGTGGACATCATAGGACAACCTCAGATGTTGCTACTGGCCTTCCACCTTATTTTATGTAAGGTCTCTTGTTGTTTATCAATGTGTTTGTCAGGATAGCTGGCCTACACACTTCTAGGAGATTCTCCTGTGGTTACCTCACATCTTGCCATGGGAATGCTGGAATTACAGATGCCACCTACAACATATGGACTTTTTGTGAATTCTAGGGATCCAAACTCAGGTACTCATGATTGTGCAGTGAGCATTTTATCCACTAAGCCATCTCCCAAGCCCCTACAGTTTCTTTTAATTTAAAGCTTTGAAAGAACTATGTAATTATACTCTGATGACATAAGAGTATAATTTGACTACATCAGAATATAATTATAACTATCAAAGAAAAACAGGTATATATGGAATAAGTAAAAATTATTGTATAGTTTCTATGCACTGAGCTGCTAGGTTGCTGCTACAAGAGTCCCAGTTCCTTCCTTTCTCAGTGATATGATTTTCTGTTCTGAATTGACTCTGGGACTAAACAGATAACTGTCTTTTGTCAATAGCATAACTGTGGTTCAATGAATGTGTTTCAAAGTGTAGTCTGGGGTTTGCCTTTCATTTCAGCTCCTGAAATTCTTGGGATGTTTACCTGTTGTGAGATCCACCTCCATCTCAATAGTTAAGAGCTAGTACAAGGCTATTATCATAGTCAGGCTTGGGATCACGGTAAGCCAAGCCCTACGACCTCATAGACAAGTCCCAGGTGATTGAGCTCATGTGTGCATCTAGGTGAGACTGGCAGAAGAATTATCTTGCTGAGCCTAGTCAAAATTACCATCACACACATGTGTGAACTAACAAGTGATTGTTACGTTGAATTGCTACTTGAGAAAGCTTGGAAATCTGAAAACTCAGGATATTACTAAGAATTTCTCATTCAATATTCCACTTAGTCTTTTCTTTAAGGACTATATGTTTGGGGTACCATATGCAGTAAATTTTACTTAAAAGAAAACTGATCCCTGTGAGAAAGAGCTATGATAAAAAAAAAAAAACTGTGGGAATGAAATGCAAGAATGAAACATAGTTGCTGGCGAGGTGGCTTTGTGGTTAAGATGCTTGCCTGCAAAGCACAAGGACCCACATTTGATTCCCCAGTACCCACGGAAATTCAGATACACAAACTGGGGCACATGTCTAGAATTCATTTATAGTAGCTGGATGCCCTGCTGTGCCTATTTTCTCTCTCTCTCTCTCTCTCTCTCTCTCTCTCTCTCTCTCTCTCGTATCTCTATCTCTCTCTGCTTGCAAATAAATAAAATAAAATAAGAATGAAACATACGAATGAATTATGAGACTATTTCTTATGGGCCTCACAAGTAACTTTTCTAAGAATACCACTGTGAGATACTTGTTAAATTTCCAACTTTTAGCTTGCCCTAAATTTAATATATTATGTACTCCACATGCTTAAAGCACTGTGATAAGGTTTCCTCTGCTTTGGTATACTAATGGCATGATCAGCATAGATGGCCAATATTGACAAGAAATGTTTAGAGATGCTGACTGAGCTTGAGCTGTGCTCTTTATTCTACTTCTTAGTGGCCTTCTTGCAATCTTGAACCAGAATAAGTGTACATTCACAAGAAGAACAGACTATCACTGAAGACAACTAATCAGTAATGAATTGCCCACAGAAGAGCTACTACAAATCTGTTGAAGACAACAGGTGAGCTTAGTGTGATTGCATTTGTGAATATAGTGTGTGTATGTGTGTGTGTTCTGGATCAGCAGAGTGTAACAGGCCATTCTCTTAATTTTCTTCCTTTAACAAATATTTAAGGATAAATATTTAATAAATTATTTAAGGATAAAGTCAAAAGTTTCTTACCCTATAATTATGCAATGTTTAATTTTTGTTTTTTCAATTAAAATTCCAAATGAGTGCCTCTGAGTGGCAGCTACAGTCACAGTACATCCGAGCAGCAGCAGTGGCAGATGCAGTAGGTTCACCCTTGGTTTAAATGACCCCAAGGGTCAACTTCCTTTCCTTCTCTGGAGATCTTCTAAAGACACAGCTAGCATACTTTTGGGTTAAATGACCTCAAGTATTAGTTTAATAGACTGTCGTGCCCTTGATCACACAGCTAATAACTAGCCTAGTAAAGTTTCAGTCTTTATCATGCGACTCTAAGCACACATTCTTATTTACTAAAATGCTCCTCTGTGGATGGAACAATGTGATATGACTTCATTGCAGTAATGGGAATATCACTCCCTTATTTATGTTCATTAATAATTCCTGGACATGACAAGGATTAAATCCCACATCTGTAGGCAGTAATGTATTACACTGCTCTGTCCTATGTAAGTGTAACATACTACCGTCCTTACATTTCTACTTTGGAGGTGGTTCCTACTGAAATAAGGAAGAGACAATAGCAAGCTGAGCACCTGGTGCTTGAAGTAAACATTCATGGAGTATTAGGTATTCAAACTGAAAAGCAAATGTGCCCCTCTCCCACCCTACACAGGAGATCCCATTAGCCAGCACACATCTGATTTCTCTTACTTTGAATCTGCAAATGTTGTTTCCAGTTGATGACTTCTGGTAAGCCAAGGAACCCTTGACATTTCTTGGGATCCTTGGAATATATCAGGTAAGTGTTGGTATAGTGATCAAAATCATCTGTCATGTCCTGTTTGGGATTTGAAAAGATGAATCAACCAGTGTTTGAAGGTGGTGAGTGCTATGCTGACTTTCAGTATTTTGTTACAGTATGATATTTTAAAATATATATTTAAAAAATTTTATTTATATTTGTGTGTGCATGCACGTGCACCACCAGAGCCTCTTTTTTTTGTTTGTTTATTTTTATTTATTAATTTGAGAACGACAGACAGAGAGAGAAAGAGGCAGATAGAGAGAGACAGAGAATGGGCACACCAGGGCCTCCAGCCACTGCAAACAAACTCCAGATCGTGCACCCCCTTGTGCATCTGGCTAAAGTGGGTCCTGGGGAATCGTACCTTGAACCAAGGTCCTTAGGCTTCATAGGCAAGCACTTAACCACTAAGCCATCTCTCCAGCCCCTCTTTTTTTAATTAAAAATTTTTTTGGTTTTATTTATTTATTTGAGAGCGAAAGACAGACAGAGAGAGAGAGAGAAAGAGGCAGATAGAGAGAGACAGAGAATGGGCACACCAGGGCCTCCAGCCACTGCAAACAAACTCCAGACATGTGCACCCACTTGTGCATCTGGCTAACGTGGTTCCTGGGGAATTGAGCCTTGAACCAGGGTCCTTAGGCTTCACAGGCAAGCACTTAACCACTAAGCCATCTCTCTATCCCCCCAATAGAGCATCTTGCCAGTGCAAATGAACACCATGTGCTTGGACCACTTTTTGTATGTGATTCACATAGGTGACTTCGGAATTAAGTCTGGGTTAGCAGGCTTTTTAGGCAAGTGCCTTTAGCCACTGAGCCATCTCCCCAACCTGATATTTTAAGAATCAAAAGTAACAGTTGCTATGAGTATTTATATATTGATTATTTATCATGTGATGTGAAGTAAAGGGCTCTCTTGTTTAATTAAAAGTGAAAAATGTCTGGGAGTGGCTTATGCTTTTAATCCTCCCCCTTGGGAGGCAGAGGTAGGAGGTTTGCTGTGAATTCCAGGCCACCCTGAGACTACATAGTGAATTTTAGGTCAGCCTGGGCTATAGAAAATCTCTACCTCAAAAAAAAGTGTTCCCAAAATACTATCCTAACTCAGTTATTAATGGTTTGGATTCCAAAGCTAATTCATTTAAAGTCTTTTTATATATCCTTATAAAATTAATATAGAAATGGTACAAATAGCAATTAAAAATAAAAATTTAGCCAGAAGAGTAAGTCTTGCTCTAAACTATAAACACTTTGGTTATTAAAATCCTTACAGGTAACAGGATGAGATTATTCATCTAATATTGGGAAACCAAAGTTAAAGATGATGAACCAGATATTCTTGTATAAAAATAGCTTCCCATTGTTAGGTGAATTGCAATTCCATAAAGCAAACAATAGTGTGAATGTATGCCCACATAAACTCAGGTGTTTAACTCAAGCTTTTAACTTGGGTTTCCAGATGTCTGGCTGGAGGAGGTGTCACTGAGGGTCAATCCTGAGATCCAGCCCAAAGGCGTGTAGAGGAACATGAGCTCTGGTGGGGTCCCTGTTGCTTGCTGCTTTATGGTATTGGCTGATGGTGGTTTCCCACTTTGGTTGGATTTATGAATTCGAGCCAGCTTCTCCTGCCACTGATAGAATTTCCACTTTGATCTATAAGCTTGAAATAAATTTCTTGCTCCCATAAAACTGTGTTTGTATGCTCATCCCAGCATTGTGGAAACATATATTGCAGGACTGACAGACTTTCTTCATGAGAGAGTGGTAAACTTTCATTAACACAGAAAGCTCTGAGGAACTGAAACACTTTGAGACATCACATCCTGCAGAAAACCCCTAAGGCACTTCCTCTGATTCATGATGAAAGATCCAACAAACCAAACATGTTGCTGTTACTCAGTTACTTGTCTACCCTCCAGACTGCACCTGATTCCTGTCTATGGTTTTTTCCAGGTAGGGTCGCACTCTAGCCCAGGAAACTCAGAATTCACCATGTAGTCTCAAGGGTGGCCTCAAACTCACAGCAATTCTCCTATCTCTGCCTCTTGAGTGCTGGGATTAAAGGCGTGCGCCACCACGCCTGGCTCCTGTCTGCTTTCTATTTCCTCTAACAGCACCTTTATAAGCTGAGCCCTTTCCCCAGCTAGGTGATTCTGCCTCCCTCCCATGGGAAGACTGTGGCCCCTCACTGTGCTTTAGTGAACAGTCTCAGTTGAGATAAAGTCCACTGTGCTTCTTTCCTCCTCCACTTTTCTTTCTTTTTTTTTTATTTTTTATTTATTTGAGAGCGACAGACACAGAGAGAAAGACAGATAGAGGGAGAGAGAGAGAATGGGCGCGCCAGGGCTTCCAGCCTCTGCAAACGAACTGCAGACGCGTGCGCCCCCTTGTGCATCTGGCTAACGTGGGACCTGGGGAACCGAGCCTCGAACCGGGGTCCTTAGGCTTCACAGGCAAGCGCTTAACCGCTAAGCCATCTCTCCAGCCCTCCACTTTTCTTATACACACACACACACACACACACACACACACGAAAAGAAAAAGATCAGATTCCCCTTTGAAAATCATTTTATTTGAGAGTGTGTATGTGTGTATGTGTAGATACATGTGTACCATGTGTTTGCCTGTGGAGGCTGGAGGTGTCCTCCTCTATTGCTGTTGTAGTTTATTTCCTTGAGACTGAGGCTTTCATTAAGCCTAAAGCTCTAGTTTTTGGTCAGACTGTCTTTCCAGTGAGGCCCAGCAATTCTTCTATCTCTACCTTCCTCAGGACTTGGGTTACAAGCAGGCACAGACAAGCCCAGATTTTTATGTGGGTGCACGGGATTCAAACTCAGGTCCTCATGCTTTCAACATGGAAGTGTTCTTACTCACTTAGTCATCTCCCCAGACCCAAGGTCAGACCCTTCTTTGTGTTTCAGCATAATCTTAAATATGTCCATTGGTTGCCTACAATTCCCAAACAAGATTCCATAAATGGTAAAGTATGCTTACTATTCAAAATCAGTCAATGCTGGTTGGGGGATGATGTTGACAGCAAAATGAAATAACGAATGAATATCAAACTACCATTTTATACTTTTAATCAAATTTGTCCTTGGGCCACTATACCTTGTTTGTATTTCTCTTCATGCACACTTCAAACATTTCTGTAATTATTTATTTTATTGTCTATATGCTCTTCATAAATGTGCACTTCCTGAGGACAGGGTATTACTGGCATTTCCTATGATTTGTTTCCATCTCATATGACATGAGCATTGTTGGTGGTGACTTACATATTGCCAGACATATAGTAGGCACACAGAAAACATGAATGCACAGCCATACTCATTCCACATCTGGCAACTTACCTGTTCCTGAGGACGAATAACCACAGTGTTGAAATCAGGCCACTTGTCCACCAGGGCCTTTAGCTTGAATGGATTTCCCTGGTTCATATGGAAGACTGTCCCATAAACCTGTAACATTTCAGCAAGGAGGCAGGCTCAGCACATTACAAAACATCATGGAATTTTTATGGGTGGAAGGAATGATTTTTAGGCTCTACTTGTTTGCTCAATAAAAATATCTTTTGAAATTTCACAAGACTAAGTGTGGGTATAAGCTACAAGAAGAAACTTTGGAAAAGAACTATAAGAATAAAATATAGAGATGAAGTATGGGAAAGAACTGTGGAAATATTTCTTATGGACTATCTTATGAACCATAAATATTCTGAGATTATTACTGAAAGATGCTAAATTTCTTACTTCTAAGTCGCCTAAAGTTAATTTTACAACTATGTAGTCCACTCTCTTAAAGCATTGTGACTATGTTTCCTCTGCCTCGGTGCATTTTTGGCCTGACACCAGGTACTGGCATAGCCCCCTTGTGCCACTGACTAGGCTGCCTCCACAGGTGGATGCTGGCTAACCCCCCCTGTAGTTGGGGCCTCCACAGACTTGGTTAGCACTCCTTGATTTATCTGGAGTTGCTAAGATGGGATAACTTTTATTGTTTTAGAACCTCTTCAAAACACTTGTTTCTAGAACTTAGTCTTTTTTTCCCTGTGATTCCTTTGTTTTCTAAATTTGCCTTTTTGCATTTTTCTGTCTCTTTCTCCTGATGATTATAACCTTGTCTGTCTTAGTATAGAAATCCCAAGATTACCTGACCATTCACTTGCCAAAGATAAGATAAACTCATTCTATCCAAACTAAAACTGAAGTGTCACAGGCACCTTTTAGGACATTCATCAGCAAAAACAGAAGCCCTCTATCTCATTTCTAGGTCAGGGGGACTATATCTAGAAAGATCCACAAAAGAGGTTTTGTACCCAATGTCTTGAGTTCCCCTGTGTTCATTCCATGAATGTGGAGGGTGAACCTGAGACACAGTGAGGAGAACTGTCCTTGGGGGAAAGACCTTGAAGCTACCCTCACTAGCAGTTTATAAACCAATATAAAGCACAAGAATTATCAGTCATCACAGAAGGTTGCAGAGTTGCAGTTGTCAGAGGGGGCACATATCTTGGTCCTGAGGTCTGTAGAGATGAAAGAACACTTCTGTCCAGGATGGTGCTATGGGTGAGGAAATTAGAAGTCTCCGTCTTGAAGGGGACACTAGTAGGGACACTTGGATATAAAAAGCCTCAGAGGATGTCTGAACACTGGAAGAACTCTATGTCCTGGTTGTCAGCAATTAAAATTTAGGAGATGGGAAAATATTTCCTTCTTTCAAATTTTCATCATTATATGGCTCCCTGGATTTGTCATGCCACAGTAAAGAGGAAACAGGAACCAAGAGTCCAAGTGATGCCTATAACTGCCTATTCTTGTGAACTGTGGCCACAGCACACACCACAGCTAAAGAAAGCCTTGTAAGTGTACCCAAGCAGTACACGCTTCTTTTGCTCTACTCTTGAAGCTGGGCTGTGTTGTGGTTTGAATGTAGAATGTCCCTCATGGGCTCATGTGTCCCCAGCTGAAGGTACTGTTTGGTAAGGTAGTGTAACCTTTAGAAGGTGGAGTCTTTCTGGAGGAAGTGGGCCACTGGGGGTAGACCTTCAGTTTTTGTAATCTGGCCCACTGCTATTCCTTCTCTGTCTCCTGTCTGAAATAAGACTAGCTCTGTGCTTTCTCCTGCCACCATACCTTCCCCACTATAAAGCTCCCCCTTGAAACTCTAAGCTGAAAATAAACCTTTCCCTTCCTTAAATTGCTTCTGGTCAAGTATTTCTTCACAGCAATGAGAAAGTAACTTATACAACCTGTTAATTAACAACTTTAATTCCTTGAATTCTAATGCTCCTTTGTATGCTACCAGAAGATTAAAATTATAATCAGAATTGATGCAATAATATGCTAAGACAAAACACTAAGTGTCCTTCTTGCCTTATTCATTTAGTCGGCCAGTTTGTTTAACTGTGTTTTGGCTTGACTTCTTTTTTTTATTATTATTAATTATTTTTGTACTCAGTGAATACAGTCAATTTGGTATCATTATTAGGCTCATCCATGTCCTACCACCTCCCCCTACCCCTCCTTGTTGAGGAATATGGGTCATGCATTATGGAGTTCGTGGCTGGATTTCTTAAGGACATAAGCTCTATATTTTCTTGCCTGCTTAAATTAAGTATTTAAATTTTATTGACCTTAATCATGGTTTTTCTAGTCCTGAGATCACCACTGGCACTCTTATTGGACTGCCCTGCATAAGTCCAATTTCTATTTTTAGTTAGAAAATAGACTTTAAAAAAATCAATTACAGAGTTCCTGCGTGGAAGGAAATGAGGCCGGATCACACATCCAGACCTTGTTAAGATTCTCCAGGGTAACTGGAAGTTGGGATTGTAACTAGTCAGGCCTGGAGGAGCTGGTGCAGACTGGTCCCTGAAAGAGGAATCCCCAAGTCTTGATGGAATTCCAAGGTGGCAGCCCTCTTCCCATCCAGATGGATCAGTAACTAGCTAGATAAGGACCAGTGTTGCTCCAGACTCTGTAACTAGCTAAATCAGGGTTATGAATGGTATTAGTAAGAAAAATTGTTTAAACTCTGAATGAATGAATATGTGAAGGGAAGATGGCCATCTGGAGTCTGCATGAAAAGTGCACTTGTTTTGAATACATGGGTACAAGTATATACATGGCTCAAAGCCCCAAGGCTGCAGAATGATTTCTGCCCTGAGCAGTGCATGCTCAGGTAGGCTTTGTCATGGTGTCCGTTCTGTAACATTAACACATTAGGAAATTCACTGTGGGGAACTCCTCCACCAAGCCCACTGTCCTCAACTGCATGGTCATAAACAAACCATACTTCAAAAGGGAATAGTCAGGAGATTATAACACTAAGATGACACCAGGAAAATTAGGAAGGCCAGCTTCTAATGTTGAATGACCCTCAGAGGAAACACTAAAAGTAACTAAGGTTATAGACAAGGAAAAATGCAAGCTTGTTCTACTTTTAATAGTTATAAAATGGCAAGATCAGGGAGCTGCCCTGTACCCCTGAGAGAAATTCAAAACTGTCCCTGGGCAAAACAAGAAAACAGCTCATCTAGAGTCAGACCAGAAGCTTCAAGGCCAGAGATCACTCCCACACAGCTGCCTCCTAACACACTCTCCAGCAGTGAGGTACTGGCTGGCAGAACTTAAAATTGTCAAAACCCAAGGCCACGGAAAGGGAAGTAAAGGGAGATAATGTCTGGGCTACTGGGGAATTCCACCACTCCAGGGCCTGTTGCTGAGGAAGAGGTTAAATGATGGAAAAGGCAACTCAAGATAAAAGTCCCACTGCAAGGTTTTACAAATGCTTCTGAGTTAAAATGAGTGTGATAAAAGTTACTCAAGTCCTAAACACAACCACATTCCTACCAGAAGAGGAGGGAGAGCCCCTCCACACTGGCAGAGAAGGGTTATCCTGTCCCACTGTGTTCCCCAGGGGCAAAGTTCAATCAGGAATAGCTAAATTCTGGGTCCAATCTCAGGCAAATGATAGAAACCTGGGGAAACTCATCTGTCTTGCTCTCACATGCTGTGGCTGGGGCAGCTCTCCAAGGCAAGAACAAAATGGGGGGCTGCACAGGAGCAGGTGTCTGCAACTGCAATGTGTCACTTAGTACTTCCACTGCAGGGCTTGATCTACATGGTGGTGAGGTGGCCTTGAAGTTGGAGGAGGAACCTGACACACAACTCTCATCATTGGACAGGGAGACAAGGCATAGACCTCTGTGAGCTTATGCCACCCCAGGGAAATCCTTGATGGCTCTTCTTTCTTGGCTTCTCTGCCTTGTAGAGCCCGGGGAGCTACGAGCACAGGGAATCTCAGGGTCCTGGTCCCAACATGATGATGGGTGAGTCCCAAATTTCTGTGGACAGGTACGGACCTATAAGAAATTTGTAACTGTTTTAAGTTTACTTTATTTTTCTATGCTTCAGTGGAACTTCTAACAGACAACAGCCCCAAGGTTTGCATTTAGGTTGAGAAGTACTCAATAGTGAGTTTGTCAGAAAATTTCTAAAACTTCTAATAATGTTCTAATATGCTTTCATATTTTTTAAATGTGTTTCAGAAATCTGATAAAAGAGGTTCCAAAAATCAACAAATGATAAAATCTATATGTATATTCTGAGTAAGTAGTATGAGTCAAGTCTGGTCTATTCTTTTATAAGAGCCTTTTGAGGACAATGGAAGAAGTTTCATCCTATCTAGGATGGAAATAATTAAAAATATAGGTGATACACGAGGTGTACCAGCCATTACATACAATATAGTAAGGTGTTATAATGATAAGTAGGAGGGAATGTGGTAGAAAAGAAGCTAAAAGTTTAACTGATTCACTTAACTACTGTAAGAGTTAATTGCTAAGGAGCTAAACCTTATCTTTATTAGAAGATGGAAAAATCCCAGAGGAGGAACTGTCCAGAAAGGGTCCAAAGAGACAATAAGAAAGACACTTTAGGCTAAAACAGTAAAATGAAGTTCATTGTTAGGACGGCCTCGTTACAGAAATGATTGATATGCAAATTGCCACATCCTGTTTGTTCATTTACCCCTCCCCTTGACTATGAAAACTATAAGTGGAAATGAAATCTCAGCTTGGGGCAGAGCTTCTTTGGAGGGCCACCACAAGCTCTTTGGAGCCCAGGTAATAATGCCCTCTACTCGTGTTTACTCATGTTGGCATTGGAGTTATATTTCCAGAGAATTTCTACAACATAGCCATTGAGATCTTCTAGTTAGTGGAGAGCAATAGTTTTCTATTTTTACATAATGGGCAAGTGATATTACTGAGAACTGTTTCTTTTCTGAGAACATTAATGTGACATGCTTCCCCTCAAAGCACTGATGTGAGCTCAGTGAGGTGCAATCTACAAGCGAGCTTCTGCTGCAGCGTCAGTCTTCAGTGGCATCTCATTTGCTTGTCCTCCTGTCATTGCCAGATGCAGGCCTTAATTTCCCTGAGACTGTTCACCTCTCACCTTTAAGGACTCAGGGAGGTGTTTCTTCAAGGATTTCTCCAGAGTTTTCAGCATCTGAGAACTCTGCAAGCAGAACATATTTGCAGATGCCTTAAAGAGAAAAACAACAAAAATCAGCACTGAGGGGAGGCTTTCCATTGTGCGTTTGGACTGATATAATAGAAGACAATAACTGAATTGCTTACAAAGAGCAAGAATCTATTTCTTATAGTTCTGGAGCCTAGGAAGCTCATGATCAGTGAGGTGGTATATCTATGTTTCGTAAAGGTCTGCTTTTTTAGGGTGAGATTGGGCCCATGTAGCTGTGTCTTCTGACTGTGAAAGGAATAAACTATATATATATATGGTTATTTATATATGTATATACATGGTTAAAAATAGGATAAAAGCCAGGCATGGGGCCACAGATCTTTAATCCCAGCACTTGGGAGGCAGAGGTAGGAGGATTGCCATAAGTTTGAGGCCACCCTGAGACTACATAGTGAATTTCAGGTCAGCCTGGGCTAGAGCAAGACCCTACCTCAAAACACAAACAATAAAAGCATAATAAAGTGAAACTAGTTCTAAATGTGCAGTAACAAGAGAAGCACAGAGGACTGAAAGGAGATGAAGTGTTAGAATAGCTTTTTTCTGGGTCCTTGGAAAGTTGAAGACTGTTTACATATATGGTGGTGTGGGGTAGGGGCAACCAAAGTTGGGGACTCCTGTCTTTCCAATGTTTTATGCTGGTGTTGAGCTTGTATCTGAAGTGTGACATTCATCGGGGCTGTTTGCATCCTAATAACTTCCTTTCTGCACCAGGAACTTCTGCTGACCACATATAGTTTTGCAACCTGTGGACTGGATGGATTCTCTCATCTACCTAAGACTGCCGGCTTGGACCCCTGGGGCGCCTACTAGTCTAGTTTGGGTGGTCGCCCAAGTGCAGCATGGGGTATGGTAAGCAGCCACAGCCACATGATTTGTGGACTTACTTTCCTAAATTCTAGCCTCCCTGAATGCTTCTCTCTCTTCATGACAGATGTTACTGTGGATGTCAAGTATTCCACCGAAGCTTCAGAGGTTTCAGATTCTATAGCAGCAAATAGAAGACACTGGGCTTCACCCATGACCTCCGGTTCAAAATTACCAAACTCCAGGGTTTTTATCAGTAAATGAAATATGCTCCTGGCTGCCTAGGGCAGAGCTACCTTTCCCTGTGCACTTTACAGTCAAGGCCAGGCTTTCAGCCGCTGCTCGTTTTGGCTCTCTCACTTTCCACAGCTGCCTGCGGTGCTGCTGCATGAAATCACTGAGATACGGACCTGTCAGGTCAAGAATGGAGGACTTCCTGTCTCCTCATAATGCCTCTTGGCTTACTTTTCAGATAGAGGCTTCTTCTTACACCCTGTGAGGGAGAGCTGAACACTGGAACCTTGTCCAGATTGGTTTATCTCTTTTTGGTTCATCATTACTTTTCAGTTGTTCTATCCTACCTCTACCTAAGTGAATTCCTGACTTTCTTCCTCTTTCTCTGGAATAGATTCATTTCCCTCTTATCCTGACTTTTTTCTTTAACCAGTTCATACACGGTCAGCTGTCTTACTCAGAGGTGGTAGATGTAAAATGAGAACTTTTGCTTTATTTTTGAGACAGTCTTATGTGAGTGTGGGGTGTTTTTTTGAGAATTCTCATTTATTTATTTATTTGAGAGAGAGGAAGAGGCGGATAAAGAAAGAATGGGCACACCAGGGACTCCACCTACTACAAAGGAACTACAGATAACATGTACCACGTTGTGCATCTGGCTTATGTGAGTCCTAGGGAATCGAACCTGGGTCCTTTGGCTTTGCAGGCAAGCACCTTAACCACTAAGCCCTGTCTGCAGCCCTAGTTCTCTCTCCCCCCACCCTTTTTTTCTTCAAAGTAGGGTCTCGCTCTACCCCAGGCCGACCTGGAATTCACTATGTCATCTCAGGGTGGCCTCAAACATGGCAATCCTCCTACCTCTGCCTCCCGAGTGCTAGGATTAAAGGTGTGCACCACCACGTCTGGTGTAGTTCTCCCTTTTTAAAAATATTTATTTATTTGAGAAAGAGGAAGATAGAGTGAAACTGGATGTACCAGTGCTTTAGCCATTGCAAATGCACTCCAGAGACATGTGCCACCTTGTGCATCTGGCTTTATGTTAGGTACTGGGGAATCAAACTGTGGTTCTTAGGCATGTGCTGGCAAATGCCTTAACTGCTGAGCTGTCTCTCCAGCCCAGTTATCATTTTTTTAATGTAAATACCTATTGCTAGAATTTTCCTCTTTGTGTTGTTATTATTACATTTCATAAGTTTTAGTCTGTTATTTTCATTTTTCTTTAAGAAATTCTTAAATTTTGCTTTGAATTTATTTTTTGCTAGATTTAAATATGTTGCTTAGAGTACCTATATTTGTATAATCACCCATTTTCTTTAGATTATTGATTCTAGTTTTATTTCCAATGTGATCCAAAATATATTTGGAATGATTATAATCTTTTTTATTTCAACTTTAATAACTTTTTTCATTACTAACTGTAAGGACATCTAACAGGAATGGAATTCTTTTTTTATTTGTTATTTTTATTTATTTATTTGAGAGCGACAGACAGAGAGAGAGAAAGAGGCACAGAGAGAGAGAGAGAGAGAGGAGAGTGGGTGCTCCATGGCTTCTAGCCACTGCAGACGAACTCCAGACACGTGCACCCCCTTGTGCATCTGGCTAACGTGGGTCCTGGGGAATCGAGCCTTGAACCGGGGTCCTTAAGCTTCACAGGCAAGTGCTTAACCATTAGGCCATCTCTCCGGCCCAGGAATGGAATTCTTAAATGCTTTTTTTTTCTGAAATTATCTTTAAAAATGTGTTTATTTAGGGTGTATATGTGGGTGTTGATGTGTGAGTCAGTGTATGCATGCTGTAGCACAAAATGCACTTATTTAGTGTGTGTGTATGTGTATGCAGGTGTTCATGTGTGTGTATATGTGTATGCGGGTGTTCATATGTGTGTGTGTATGTGTGTATGTGGGCGTTCATGTGTGTGGGTCTGTGTGTATGCGGGTGTTCATGTATGTGTGTATATGTGTATGCGGGTGTTCATGTGTGTGGGTTTGTGTGTATGCGGGCGTTCATGTGTGTGGATCTGTGTGTATGCGGGCATTCATGTGTGTGGATCTGTGTGTATGCGGGCGTTCATGTGTGTGGGTCTGTGTGTATGCGGGCATTCATGTGTGTGTATGTGTGTATGTGGGAGTTCATGTGTGTGTATATGTGTATGCGGGCGTTCATGTGTGTGTGTATATGTGTATGCAGGCGTTCATGTGTGTGTGTGTGTGTGTATGCAGGTGTTCATGTGTGTGGGTCTGTGTGTATGCGGGTGTTCATGTGTGTGTGTATGTGTATGCGGGTATTCATGTGTGTGGATCTGTGTGTATGCGGGCATTCATGTGTGTGGATCTGTGTGTATGCGGGCGTTCATGTGTGTGGGTCTGTGTGTATGTGGGCATTCATGTGTGTGTATGTGTGTATGTGGGAGTTCATGTGTGTGTATGTGTGTATGTGGGCGTTCATGTGTGTGTGTGTATATGTGTATGCAGGCGTTCATGTGTGTGTGTGTGCATGCAGGTGTTCATGTGTGTGGGTCTGTGTGTATGCGGGTGTTCATGTGTGTGTGTATGTGTATGCGGGTATTCATGTGTGTGGGGCTGTGCATGCCACAGACCACTTGAGAAGGTCAGAGTGCAGCTTTCTGATTGCTCCTCGCCTTTACCACATTCTGAGGCAAGGCTGCTCACTGCTCCGTTCACGAGCTTCCAGCAACTTCTCCTGTCTCTGCCCCTGTTCTCAGTGTAGGTGCATTGGGATGACACAGCTTCTGATTTGACATGAGCTCTAGTACTCAAATACTCAGAGTTGCTCATCAAGTGTTTAAAAATATCATTATCTGTCATTCATTCTGACTTGCTCACATGAGACAGGGCCTGAGACTCGTGACCATCTTGCCGCATCATTCCAAGCACTGGGATGATTTTATAAGGACTTCCTGGTACGTTGCCTTTTCTGTTTTCACAATTCTCGGTGGGTTTCTTGGATTTATTTATTTATTTATAGATGTGTACCTTAGAATGTGGTCTAGCATGAAGCTCATATTCATTGTGTAGCCCAGGCGGGCCTCCATGTCATGATGAGCCTCCTGCCTCAGCCTCCCAGGTACTGCAAACCACCAGGTCTGGCTTTTTGTGTTTCACTTTTTTCAGCAACTTAATAATAGTGTGTCTCCATGTATGTTCTTTATCTGGCACATACTTGATGTGTCCAGCGTAGTGTTTGGTACTGGGTGAAAATCCATTGTCTCACACAATCACTCACATTTTGTGATATGTGCAGCCAGCATCTATTTGGCTAGTAATTCTTTCCAACACACAATATTATTAATAGTCCTCATCTGTACAGATCTTTAAATTTGATTGATTTGTGTACATTTGCAGCTTTGTGTGGCTAGACTAACATTTCCCCATGGAAGTACTTTCACATACCATTGGATTTCTCTACTGAAAATTTTATGATTAAAACTTAAGTTTCTTTAGTAATATATACCTTTTCAGATATTTTCATTTGATAACTTGTAGTTATTGAGTCTTTAGAAGAATCTATGCATATCATCTAAGTTGTTAAAATTTGGTGCAAAGTTATTCATGTTATTTTCTTACTACCAAAGAATTGTGGTGTCTGTAGTAGTGCCCCTCTCTTATTTTTGGTACTATTGTATCTATTTTATTTCTTTTTATCATTAAATGTTTATTTAAAAGAGAGAGAAAATAAATGGGTGTGCCAGGGCCTCCTGCCACTGCAAATGATCTCAAGGTGCATGCACCACTTTGTGTGATTTTATATGGGTACTGGGGAAACAAACCTGGTCTGGCAGACTTTGCAAACAAGTGCCTTTAACTGCTGAGTCATCTCTCCATCCTCTCTTTTCATTTCTTGATCAGCTCAGAACAGTTACTTAAATTGAGCTTTATTATATTTTAGCCCAAATAATTCTTTGCTGTAGGAAGCTATCCTTTGAATTGTATATCATACAGCAAAATCCCAATACACTCTTTAGTAGATGCCAGTGGCAACATCTTCTCTCAGTGTGAAACCAAAAATGTCTCCAGATGTGTTCCATGTTCTTGAGAGTCTCAAAATGTTGGAAGTCTAACATCCCTAGGATGTGACAAGAGCATATGGGGCAAAGTGAATCTAATGCCAAATTTCAGGTATTACTGTATCATCTACAAACTGTATAACAGGAGACACTCAGGTACACATAAGCATAGTAAGTATACAAACAAACACAAGTAAATAAATGCCACATTTGTTCAATGATTTCCAATGAATAGGATAGACTGAAACTTAAATTTGTGGGGTCTTAGCACTGTTAGTGAGCATGGTGTCTTTTACACTTTCTGTCCATTTTGGTCTTTGGGCTCTTCTGGCTCAGTTTTTCCATTATTGGAAATGTATCCAGATGGAACAATTCAGAGAAAATGAGTCCCAAAAAGAAATTTATAAGAGCATTTAACAGAGTAAACCATTATCCAACTCCTATGTGTAGCACTAGGAAAAAATTGTGAAATTATGAGTTTATACTCTGTCATAACTCTTAAAATATTAATATAAAATTATGATATGCATATACCCATGGAAGAGTACTACAATAAAAGCAGAAAATATAGAAAATACAATCACAGGTAGACCATCGTACACTATGTTTCACCTTTCAGGTTAAGATTTATCCAATGAAAGAGTTGCCTTTCTCAGTGTTTCCTAGAAGAGTAAAGGGAATACCATCTGTGCAGTAATTCTAAATAATGTTCCCTAGGGCAGCACATTTCTTTTCAAATGGTGCTAACTCTATACACAACTCTCTTCCAAAACCTCTCCATAGTACTTACGTGTTCAGAATGGAAGCTTGCCATAGATCTCCCAATAATATATTTCTCATGGTATGTACTAGTGGTACACATGCTTCTCAAATTGAATAAACTCCCTTTCTTATAGCATGGGCATGTGCTAAATAGCTCAATACTACCTATGTAAACCCAAGAGCATCATGTGATGTGTACCACCTTGTTGTAAGAGAAAGGATAGGGAATCACAAGGCCCTGTATCTATTTTATAAATACTGACCTGTCAGTCCGTATCTGCGCAGAGAGGCTTCTGGCAACAAATAACAAGCAGCAGATTTTTCCAGAATATGATTTCTCTTTATCCTGGCACAGGCAAGCAGGGTGCACAGTGTTTTGGTCCTTACTTGTTTACAGAAATCTTTAGGCTAATGGTGTTTTTGTGGACCTTGCTTTCAATTACAGCATGAAAAACAAAAAGCTGGCTACCTTGGGATTCAGTCAGGTGACATAAGCTCCTCCCCCAAGCCAGTTGTTCAGGGAATTACTTATGCAAATTTGAGACATGTGTGTTCTCCCAGCCTTTCTTACATCATCAGTTTGCTGTTTGTTCTGCCTGCACAAAATTTGCAAGTCAAGAACTGTATAGAGACATGATGAAAATTAATCTTTCCCCATTCTTCCCTTTCTAGTCACTTGTTGCAGTAGCAAGTTGGAAGCCAGAAGTATTAGGTGCAATTAGCTCTGCAAAAAATGGGAGTTCTTCCCTTATACATACAGAGAACAGGAATCCTGCTGTCTGGAGTGGCTAAAGTTTCCCCCATACTCTCATGCCTATGTGAACTTCAGGTATACATCACCAAAGTGATGTGTGCTAAGCATAGTTAAAGAAGTTTTACCTTAGAAAAGCTAAATATCTCCATGTTGTGCACATAAATTACTAAGTGGGAAGGCAACTTCCTCTCAGAGGCTGCCATTTAGAGCATTACTTATACTCATTCTCACTCTACCTTGAATGCATGGGTTAACAAAAGAGTGTATATTTTGTCCTAATATATTTGTGTAAGGTAACCAAGAAGGGTTACCACTAGATTTTTGGATGTGTCCAAGTTGTTTAGTTCATATTAACTAATAATTTCATGATAGATAAAAGATATTTAATTTGAAGAACAGGGATTCAACCGTGTCTATCTAAAATAGACAGTTACAGTTTTCTAAAAAGTTTTCTCTTGAGTCCTAAGCACCCCAAGCACAATGCATTTCTGTAGGTAGAAGTTTCTTGGAATGCCTATGGCATGTATTCACACATTCTCTATGGCTGCTTCTCAGAGGTAGGTTGATGTATGAATAAAGTATTTGCCAATTGATTCTTTAAAAATCATCTGTCCAGCCTGGCGTGGTGGTGCACACCTTTAATCCCAGCATTTGAGAAGCAGAGGTAGGAGGATTACAGTGAGTTCGAGGCCACCCTGAGACTACAGAGTGAATTTCAGGTCAGCCTGAGCTAGAGTGAGACCCTACTGCCAAAAAAAAAAGTCATCTGTCCAGCCCTTCTGTAAAGCTGTAACTCTCATCTCACCTCATGTAGTTTAATTGTTGTTACAGATTAATCATGACCCTTTCTGTAAGGACATTGAGACAGTCTTGCCACTATACTTTCTGTCCCTTGATTAAGAAACTGTTACATAAAGGGCTCTTTCTGTGCAACATGTTAAGGTTCTCTTATACCCAGATCATAAAATGAAGAACACTCCCTGGGTTTACAAAACAAGAACTTTGATTCAGATGTCTCTAGTTCTCCTTTTTAAAAAATTTGTATTTAGCACTGGAGAGATGGCTTAGTGGTTAAGGCACTTGCCTGCAAAGCCAAAGGACCCAGGTTCAATTCCCCAGGATCCACATAAGTCAGATGTACAAGGTGCACATGCATCTGTAGTTTGTTTGCAGTGGCTGAAGGCCCTGGTGCGCCCAACCTCTCTCTCTCTCTCTCTCTTTTTCTTTCTCTCTCTCTGCCTGTTTATCTCTCTCATTAAATAAAAAAAAATAAAATTTGTATTTATTTATTTATTTAAGAGAGAGAGAGAGAAAGAGAGAGATGAAGAGGCAGATAGGGAGAGAAAGAGAGAGAGAATGAGAATTGGCATACCAGAACCTTCAGTTGCTACAAACACATTCTAGTCATATGAGGAACCCTGTGTAACTGGCTTATGTGGGTCCTGGGGAATCGAACCTGGGTCTTTTGTCTTTGCAGGCAATCACCTCAACCAATAAGCCATCTCTCTAGCCCTCTCTAGTTCTCCTTTGTGTTGGACAGTCATCTAATTTCTCCTAGGTGGCTCTCAATCGGTGGAAAGAGATTGTTGTGCTGAACAATGTCTAGGCCTTTCATGTTCTTTCCTATTCCTAGATGTTTTGATTCTATGAGTATTTTTTCCTATGTATGAAAATGAAATTATGAAAGTAGAATATATATCATTCTTTCATTTCAGACACCAACAGGGTCTTACAAGAGGCTTTTTTTCCCCTGTAGAATACAAGTTCTTATTCACAGAGGTAGCTCAGCAGAGAGTACTTGAGCATGAACTTTCAGGCCAAATTATTGCCATCAGAATCAGACCTGACAATATCTACCTGTGCCTCAGCTTTCACAGATATAGTTTGGGTGAATAGTGGTTACTACTAGTACTAGTGTGATATTGAATTTCTCAGAAGAAGTTACATTTATATTGCCCCTACTAAGGATGAGAACCCCACCCTGGTTCTCTCCAGTCCTTAAGAATGACAGTAATCTCTCTAATCCTTCCAGGAATGTGTTTTGGTTCACTGTTTTTCCAGGTGGAGGCAGCTCTAGTGGCTTCCATTCAACCTTTTAACCATAATCCCCCTCACTCTACAAATTAGGAAATCAGTGTGGGGATTCTGCCAGCTTCTAAGTATATTTATCTGGGATGAGGAAATAACCACAGGGTGACTTTACTAAGTTACCTTCTATGAGTTGGAATTAGGCTGAAACTCCATGGATTACCTGCCTGCCACAGCCCCTATTTTAACTACAGGGGCAAAATTCTGTTGGGGTTCACCTGGAATAAACAGCAACTCAGAGTATCTAGTATACCGTGAAATGTCCAATTATTTCCTTTTACCCAAATGTACAATTATCCTCGTAAAAGCTATGGATCCCTTTGGGGACACCTGGGAGAAAGATTAATAGAAAAACATTTTTTTTCAACTGTAGCAGGGTCCTTCCTCAAGTGGACCTGACCTCTCCTTCACTCAAAGCATTCTGGGTCCATAACTCACAGTTTTGGCTCAAATGGAAATTGGTTGAGCAGTTGTGACTCTGTTACTGTGATTCAAGGAAGGCTTTCATTCATTTATAAAGCAGACCACTGTGAATGCTGCTTTGTTATGCTGTCCTTTGTAGTAAGAGTGCTCACCTCATTTTGTACTGCCACTGTGAAAGGATCCAATTAAATTATCCAAGTGAGCAGCCACAACTCCCATACTAATACCTGACTGACACACAGAGGAAAACAATGAAAGAGCTCTTCAAATGTGTGGGTGCTTCTTTAACAACACCATTTCTTCTAGTCATTATTTAAAAAAAAAAAAAATTTATGTACTTGAGAGAGGGAGAGGGAGATGCAGTGAGAGAAAGAATGTACATGCCAGGGCCTCCAACCACTGCAAATGAACTCCAGACACATGTGCCACCTTGTGCATCTTCTGGTTTTACATGGGTACTGGGAAATCAAATTTGGGTCCTTTGGCTGTGCCAGCAAGTGCCTTAATGGCTAAGCCATCTCTCCAGCCCTTTCTTCTAGCCTTAGGGAGAAGCACAGTCTTCTAGACCCTCTCATTTTGGGGGATTAGGTTATACATAGCAAATCCATTCCAACATTCCAATTTCCCTGAGCCTTCAAATCTCTTCAAATAACATTAAATTAAGGGATATTGATCATCTCTTACTCATTTAGCATTAGATTTTAAGGATTCAGGAGGAGAAGAGGGAAGGTCAGAGGTTGGAGAGAAAGAAGCTGAGTAAAACCTTCCTTTAGGCAAGAGCTTTATTAATGCTGGCTGGCAGAGTTCTAAAGTAAGAAGGTTCAATTCTGCCAGATGAAGCAAGGTGTCTTTTTCAAGGTCCCTAGATGGAAATAGGTAGGTGGGAGGTCTTGCACTGAGGGCAAGCAGGTCTCGTTAATATGTGACCTATGATATTTGACCAAGGTAGAAAAATGAAGACACGTGTGATGGGGTCACTCTTTTTCTAAGTAGCACAGTAGGACTTGGTTAACGTGGGACCTGGAAAATATGACCAGATACAGGCTGCTTTGGACCCTGGGTGTCAAGAGACCTGAAATATGTTCCTGCCCTGCTGATAGCAGCAGCAATTAAATAAGCTTTTGGTACCTTTTTGTTTTTATACTGTGTGAACTGCAACATTGAGTCCAGAGTCTCTGCTCAGTGGGCACTTATTGATAAACTTAGCCTGATCTAGTTTTTATTTTTATTATTATTATTGTTAAACATATTTCTTTAAAAATTTGTATTGACAATTTCCATAATTATAGACACTAAACCATGGTAATTCCCTGCCCCCCCAACTTTCCTGTATGCAACTCTAATCTCCATCATATCCCTTCCCCTTCTCATTTAGTCTCTCTTTTATTGTATTATTCATTTATTTATTTTAATAGTGATGGTCACACTCAGTATGTAAACAACACATGTTGGTGCCATCCTTTCCATTATCCCTGTACTCCTCCTCCTAAAAAGGGACCCTTCTCACTGGGGATGCTGGTCATGCCCATGGGGATTGTGGGTCATGCATTGTGGGGGCAGCCATCAGTCATAGGGAAGAGGCAATGTCTCTGTACATAATGTCCCAACTTGTGGCTCTAACAATCTTTCTGCTCCATCTTCCACAAAATTCCTGAGCCATGTTGGGTTCATTTTAAGTCTACTTCAGTGTTTGGCTCTTAGGAGTCTCCAGATCTCTGCTTTGGTAGGTATTGAATGTCCTCAGTGTATATCTCCTTTCACCCTAGTGTTGACATCAGGTTCACCGAGAAAGCAGCACTCTTCCTCATTTACCCAATTCCTTATGGTTTTGGCTGGGACCCTGGTCCTGGTGAAGTACAATGGGTCATTTCTCTCCTCAGGTCCCACTTCCATCTGAAAAAGAGAAGTAGATTCTCCAAGGAAGAATGAAGTCATCACTGGTTAAGTGGGATAACTATTATCAGTTTAGAGAGAATTTAATGGGTGTAGGCTCTCTTGTAGCCCAAGATTAGTGGAAGATTGATACTGGCAAGCAAACTATCTGGATATGATTGTGACTTGTTTCCCAGTTCCAGATATGGGTTCCTTTCCATGGAATGAATCTGTTAGCCAAACCAAGAGCAGTTGGTTATCCAACATGGCTGTGTGCCACTATTACCCTTGATGAGGATTCAACCTTTTAATCTGTCTTTTAGGATATAGGATTTTATGGTTGTCATGGTTTGATTCAGATGTCCCCTATAAACTTAGATGTTCTGAATGCTAGGTTCCCAGCTGATGGATATTTTGGAATTAATGCCTACAGGAGGGAGTGTGTTGTTGGAGGTGGGCTTATGGGTGTTATGGCCAGTTTCCCCTTGTCAATGTTTGGCACACCCTCCTGTGGCTATTGTCCACCTTATGTTGGCCAGGGGGTAATGCCCACAGTCTGCTCATGCCATCATTTTCCCCTGCTATCCTGGAGCTTCCCCTCAAGCCTGTAAGCCACAATAAACCTCTTTTTCCCACAAGCTGCTCTTGGTTGCTCTACCAGAAATGTGAACCTGAGTGCAACAGTAAAGTGGTACTGAGAAGTGGGATTGCTGCTAGACACCTGACTATGTGGCTTTGGGCTTTTGGAGCTGATTTCCAAGAGGAATGTGAAAGGATTTGCAACCCTGGTCTAAGAGATGCCTTGCAGAGCTATAAGTACAACTTGATGGACTATTCTGGTCAGAGTTGAAAGATATGAATGCATGAAAACCTATGGACTGTGAAGTTTGGCTCATGAGGGTGAAAAAGAGCTTTGCTTGGACTGGGCTAGCAGTTTGTGTGAAAAGCTTGCTGTTATGCCCATGTCCTGAGAAGTTGTGCAGGGTTGCTTTGCATAGAAATGAACTGGTGTGAGCAGATGGATTTGGCAGAAAAAAAAAAAATGGATGAACTTCTGCCTGTTCAGCTGCAATTGAGAAATTACAACCTTTGAGATTGGGCCAGCAGGCCTTCACTGGGGCAACAAGAAGAATCTAGATGCTTCTGAAGGGGTCTGAGTGCTGAAGGAGTGTCCTGTTCTTCAAAGTCTGCTTTATTCTCTCCTAGATTAACAAATTGGCACCCTACCTGGTATTGTGGAATATAAGAAATGCAGGAAAGAGAGGGTCATTGAGTTTTGTGTTTTGGAAATGGCCATGGGCAGTGTGAAGCGGGTTTGCTGGATGCCTGCATAGAGACCCCATGGGGCCATGAGGATGAACCATGAATTACAGTAGAAACACAGTGGAGATTCTGGGACCACAAGATGGCTGCTAAGGAGAGCTGCCGGCCCTGATGAAGTTTTCTAGGACTGTGAGTAGCATAGCTGAAGGGGTGGAATTGGAATGCTAGAAACTTGTTGCTGGTTAGAATTATCGAACTTAATGGACACCTGGGTTGATTCCAGTTCTTAGCTATTATGAATTGAGCAGTAATAAACATGGTTGAGCAAATATCTCTGAATAACTGGGTCAAATTGACATGATTCTATACATAAGTGACCCCAGAGCCTCCATCTCAAAACTCTTAAAGGTGATTAATTCCTTCAGCAAAATAGTGGGATACAAAATCAATGCACAACTATGTTGAAGATCAGAGGTGAGAGTGAGCATCCCTGTCTTGCTCCTGATGTCAACAGGAATTCCTTGAGTCTTTCTCTATTAAGTATTATTTGGGCTTAGGTGCTTTACATATAGCCTTTATTATGTTGAGATATAAACCGTCCATGCCTATTCTTTCCAATGTTTTGATCATGAAGTGATGTTGTATTTTGTCTACAGCCTTTTCTTCATCTATTGAAATGATCATGTGGTTTTTGAAAGTAAGCTTATTTATGCAGTATATTACACTGACAGATTTCCATATGTTGAACCAACCTTATGTTCCTGGGATAAACCCTAATGATCAAGGTGGATAATGCTTTTGATTTGTTGTTGAATAAGGTTTTCAAGGATATTGTTCAGGATGTTTGCATATAAGTTCATCAGAGATATAGACTTATAGGTTTCTTTTCTTGTATCTCTGGTTTTGGTATTAGGGCGATAGTAGCTTCATAAAAGGAGTGGGGGAGCTTTCCCTATTCTCTGATTATGTGGAACAGTTGATTTCAGTTCTTCCATGAAGATTTGATAGAATTTTGCTGAAATGCATTCTAGTCCTGGACTCTTCTTTTGGGGGAGATTTTTGATTATCTTTTCAATCTCAATGGGTGTGACACATTTCTTTAGAAGATTAATCTGCTCTGACATGAGTTTTGGCATGTAGTATGTGTCCAGGAATTTATCCATTTCTGCCAGATTATCCAGTTTTATAGAGTAGAGGTTTTGGAAGTAAGTCCTAATGATTCTTCCAATTTCACTTATGTCTGTTGTGATCTCTCCTTTCATTTCTAATTTTGTTATTTGAAGTATTTCTCTTTTTTGCTTGATCAAATTGGCCAGGGGTTTATCAACCTTGTTTATTATTTTCAAAGAACCAGCTCTCTTTTTCATTAATTTTCTTATTTTCTTAGTTTCCAATTCATTAATTTCTGGTGAAATCTTGAATCTTTCTGTCTAGAGCTTTTTGGGTTGGATTCTTCTTGTTTCTCCAGTGCCTTTAAATGATGGTTAGGTTATGTTAATTTTCCTAAGTATATAGAGACAGGCTCGATGGCCTAGTATATGATATATTTTGGAGAAGGTTCCATGAGCTGCTGAGAAGACTGTATATCCTGTAGATTTTGGGTTGAATGTTCTGTAGATGTACATTAGGTCTAGTTGATCTATGGTGTTGTTGAGCTCTCTTACTTCCCTGTTGATTTTCTGTTAGGATGATCTATTTATTGCTGATAGTGGAGTACTGAAGTTCCCAACTATGATGGTGTTTGTGTTTATTTCTGTTTTGTTGTCAAGTAGGTTTTGTTTTATGAATTGTAGTCCATGTATGTTTAGGGCATAAAGATCGATGATTATGATATTCTATTGTTGGATCATTCCCTTGATGAGTAAGAAGTGGACTTCTTTGTCATTTTCTATTACTTTTGGTTTGGAGTCTATTTTATCCAATATTAGCATAGTAATGCCTGCTTCTTATTTCCATTAGCTTGGAATATCATTTTACATCCTTTTACCCTGAGGAGGTGTCTCTCTTTAGTGGTGAGGTGGGTTTCTTGAAGTCAGCAGATTGAGGGGTACATTTTTCTGATTCACCCTGTTAACTTGTATCTCTTGATGGGTGAATTAAAGCCATTAATGTTTAGGGTAATAACTGTGCGGTTTGATTTAATCCCTGACATATTGTGGTGCTTTATGGGGCCTGATGTTTTCTTGGACTTTGTAGTTTTCTGAGCCTTCTCTAAGTTTGGTTATTGTGGTCTGCTTCTTGTAGACTCTTGAGATAGGTTGTTTGACTCTTCTATGTGGAGAATTCCCTGAAGTACTATGCTAATTTGTTATGATTTAAGGATTATAAAACTGGCTTTAAGACTCTCTCAGTAAAGTAAATTAAGTTCCTCTTTTCATCAAGGTTTTAACTATTCTTAAGATAAAGGCTCACATAAAAGTGGTTATTTTCCAAAGGTGAAGTACTCATACCTAAAGACATTGTAACTTTAAAAATAGCTTCTATCTTATTTATGCTAATTCTATTGAATGGTCATAGCTAGGTTTAATCACTTAGGTTTAAGTGATTTAAGTTCAGTAATGATAACTTTCATCTTCCTGGAATATGTTAGGATAGCTTGCTTAAGCTTTATCAAATTTAAGTCATGAGTAAAACATAAAATTGTTTTATGTTAATAAAAGTTTCTGTGGTACATAAAATCAATAACTATCAAGCTTAAGCCAAAATCATGGGTGGTCAAATAATGTTTTTTCTTTCAAAAAGATTTATCAAGGGTTATATCAAAATTTAGCTAGCTGTTTTGGTTTTAAAAAATTATTAAACTATATGGTTTTGTTTCCGATGTTCTCTGGGTAATTTGTACCAACACAGGTACCTAAACTAATCAGAGATGTTTTCAAACACAGGTGCTAAAAATTTCTAGGTTAAATGAGTTAGTCTATAAATCAATTGGTACTGTTTGCAAGACTGGTGACAGGTTCTGCCTGTGTTTATAAATGTAAAATATTTAAAATGTGAGATATTTATAAATATTAGATATTTAAAATATGAGATATGTCTACTTTCTATACCTCATATATAAGGCTTACACTACCATAGTACAACTAAAATTTTAAAGATAGGATAATCAGATTCTCAAGTCTCAATTACAAAAACAAAAGGGGGAATCCTTACCCCCACACGACCAACTAAAAAAGACATTATTTACCCTAAATATTTTAAATTTTTCTAAAGAAGATAAACAGCCTTAAAAAATTGCTCAGCCACCTTCCCCACCCCTGTCTAGCTTTTCCCAATGTTTCCTCTGGAACTTGCATTTGGGCCCTGCCTTCCCCTAATAATTCCAGTATAGATGTGGGATATATTCATCCTTCCTTCTGTACTTTTAACACAACTGAGCTCAGTGCTCAATGCTGCCTGCCTTCTGAAATGGTTTATGTTTATGGAGGCAGGATGGCCTATGACTTTCTGCCCACCAATTGGATGGGCCTTTGTGTCCCAGCCACCTTAATCCCAGATGTAGATATCATTCCTGGAAATGAAGCCCTCCTTATGCCCTCTTTTGATTATATCGGAGGGAGACTTATCTCCAACAACAGCTAGATTCCCTGGATGAGGTAGTCCTACAAAACAGGAGGGGACTAGACCTACAAATGGCCAAAAATGGAGGCATATGCTTGTTTTTACAGGAAAAATGCTGCTTTTATGCCAGTAAATTGGGAATCATCCAGGACAAGATTAAGAGGCTCCAGGAAGACTTAGAGAGGAGTTGGCAAGACCTCTAGGAAAGCCCACTGTGAACAGGCTTACATGGCTTCTTACCCTACCTCCTCCCTCTACTTAGGCCCTTCCTTCCCCTCCTCTTTATCATCACTGTCAGGTCTTGTGTAATTACCAAAATTACACAATTCATTCACCAGCAGCTAGAGACAATAAAACTCCATCAGGCTGAGATACATTACCACAGGCTGGCAACTCAAGAATTAAGTTCCTCAGATGACCCACTTCCGTCCATGTGACCAATGATGGGTAAGGTCCCCAGAGGGGGACAACCTAAGACAGGGGCCATGGTGACTAATACTCAAAAAAAAACAAAAGGGGGAGATGTTTGGTCTGGAGAGGCCTGGGCATGAGGCCTAGTGGAACTTCCTGAGCCTAGCTAAAGTTTGGTGATCTGCCTTGGGCCAGCTACGCCTAATGGCTTCTGGCCTGCTACTTCCACATGGGAGTTGGAATTCCTGTGCACACATGCTTGGGGCCAATCATCTCAAAGGTCGTGGGTTACTATTGGCCCTTACCTCTCCCCTCATCCTAGAATCCCCGCCTTCGTTCCCAATATTATATAGGCAACTGCCTGTAGCAATAAAGCGAGTTCCTGCTTTGACAAGACTCCCAACTCACTGTGGTTTTCTCCTGTGACTAGGAGAGGTTCTGAGTTGTCTGATGTTCATCCCTCTTCCTCAACCCCTTGGGAGGAACCAGCAGGCCTGGTCCCTCCTCAGCACTACCAACCTGCTGGGGAGGAGCCCAGCATCAGAAGGCAGGGGTATAGGATGATGCTAATCCATTGGTGGGTTGTGGGGGGTTATGGGATACAGTGGTCTGGTGGTTGGTGGCAGGTAGGGGACAATTAGATGTTGTGGACTCGGGGGCATGGTTCTGGTGGCACAGAATCAGTGAACCTGTGTCCTTTGGCTTTACAGGCAAACACCTTAACTGCTAAGCCATCCCTCCAGCCCATCATCTGATTTCTTAATGTAGCCATTCTGACAGGAGTGAGATGGAATCTCAAAGTTGTTTTAGTTTGCATTTCCCTGATGGCTAAGGCTGCATAACATTTTTTAGATGTTTATATGCCATCTATATTTTTTTGAGAATTCTCTATTTAGTTCCATAGCCCCACTTTTTAATTGGGTTGTTTGATTTCTTATTATTTAGTTTTTTTGAGTTCACTGTATATCCTGGATATTAATGCTCTATTGGATGTATAACTGGAAAATATTTTCTCCCATTCTGTAGGTTTCCTTTTTACTTTATTCACAGTGTCCTTTGCTGTACAAAAGCTTTGTAAGTTCATAAGGTCTCAGTGGTTGGTTAGTGGTTTTATTTGCTGAGTAACTGGGGTTATATTTAAAAAGTCTTTCCCTATGCCAATATGTTGAAGGTTTTCCCCTACTTTTTTCTCTTTAGGTTTCAGAGTTATAGGTCTGATATTAATGTCTTAGATCCATTGGGACATAATACTTGCATATGGAGAGAGATAAGGATTCTTCAATATATAGATATCCATTTTACCCAGCAACATTTTTTGAAGAGGCTGTCTTTTCTCCAATGGGTATTTTTGGCATTTTTGTGGAAAATCAGGTGGCTGTAGCTGCCTGGACTTATATATGGGTCCTCTATATTGTTCCATTGATCTATGAGTCTGTTTTTGTGTCAGTACCATGCTGTTTTTGTTACTATGGCTCTGTAATATAGGTTAAAGCCAAATATGGTAATACCACCAGCCTTATTTTTGTGGCTCAAAATTAATGTGGGGATTTGCAGGTTTTTGTACTTCCAAATGAATTTTAGGATTGTTTTTCTATTTTCATGTAGAATGCCATTGGAGATTTGATGAGAATTGTGTTAAATGTATAGATTGCTTTTGGTAAGATTGACATGTTCACAATATTGATTCTTCCAATCCAAGAACATGGGATGCCTTTCCATTTTCTAGTGTCTTCTGCAATTTCTTTCATGAGTGTCTAATAGTTTTCATTGTAGAGATCCTTCACTTCCTTGGTTAGGTTTATTCTAAGGTACTTTATTTGTTTATTTATTTTTGAGACAATTAATTGTGAATGTGAATGATTCCCTGATTTCATCCTCCTCATGGAAGAATGCTTAAACTCACAGCAATCCTCCTACCTCTGCCTCCTGAATGCTGGGATTAAAAGCACATGCCACCACACCTGGCTTAAGTTTTTTAATATAAGCACTTAAAGATATAAACTTCCAGGCTGGAGAGATGACTTAGCAGTTAAAGCACTTGCCTGCAAAGCCAAAGGACCTCAGTTCAATTCCCCAGGATCCATGTAAGCCAGATGCACAGGGTGGCATGGTTGCAGTGGCTGGAAGCCCTGGAACACCCATTCATTCCCTCTCTCTCTCTCATATTCCCTATAGGGTTGTGGGTTATGCATTGTGGGAGCATCAGTCAATTAATTTTGGAGGGAGGGAATACCTCTGGGCATGATGTCTCAACCTTTGGCTCTTATAATCTTTCTGCTCTCTTTTCCACAAAATTCTCTGAGCTGAGGTGGATGAGTTTTAGAGCCTCTGTATTTCTACTTTGTTAGATGTTGATTTCTGCTTTGGTAGGTGCTGATTATCAGGTTTGGCATGGAAGCAGCACTCTTTCTTGTCTCCCCAATTCCTCTGTGGTTTCAGCTGTAGGTTGGCTGAAGTGAAAGGGGTAGTTTATCTTCTCAGGTCTCACTCCCCTTTGAAAAAGAACAGATACTCCAGTGGAGAGTGAATTCAGCATAGTTTAAATGGGACAAGCATTATTAATTTAGGGAGAATGTGACATATGTAAGCCTTCTTTTAGCCAAAGACTAGTGAGAGCTTGACACTGGAGAGCATAATCTTTGTCTGTGTAGGATTCTGCTCCAGCTCCCAATTCCAGATATGTGTTTCTTTATACTGAACAGATCTCTTAGCCAATCAGAAAGCTATTAGTTTTCCACCAAGGATGTGAGCCACTATTGCACCGGCATGTACATCCTATCAGAGTGTTTGCTTAGACCTCTGCTTGCTCAGACTGTTGTTGGCCATTTTCCCCCAGTAGCTCATTTAGCACTTTTCAGCACTAGATGGGCTGTCTGGGGACTGGCTTTCTTCCAGATTTTATCGAGGTCTCTCTATGCTCCGTGTCGGCAGCATATGGTGTCTTCAGGCAAGATTACCTTTCGCATCAGGTAGGTAATCAAATACTTTGACAGAAACCTTTATTGAATTGGGTACCTTATAGCTCTCTCAGATCAACAGCTCAATGTGGGTAGCAACCAATTTCTGCTAATGGAAGTTTAGAGACAAAAAACAATTTCTTTTAAGCTTAGGCTTCATCCTGCTCTCTCCAGGCCTCTTCTTTTCAGGTGCTTCCCCCTTACTCCTTTTGAGGGTTATATCTTTTAGTCTATCTCCAAGGATAAAGGTTTCTATGGTGCCAGTTCATTTTGGATTTAGTTTCATGTTTGTTTTCCACCTCCCTCTTCTTCCCCTCCCCCAAAACCTTTCCATCCCTATTGTTTGGGCCTTGAGTTGCCTATCTGGTATGTCAGCAACTCAAGCAGGTCCAGGTTAGGAACCACAGATAAGTGAGACCATGTGGCATTTGTCTTTCTGTGCTTGTGTGAGTTCACTAAGTATGATTTGTTCCAAGTTTGTGCATTTTTCTAAAAATTTCATTGTATTGTTTTTTCTTAATGCTGAGTAGAATTCCATTCTGTAAATGAACCACAACTACGCTATCCATTTTGGGGTTATAACCACAGATATGCAGATTGTGGAGACTGCAGGTACATCAAAGGTACCTGGAGAAATGGGAGCTGGGGATCTGGGAGGTCTGGCCTACTCACCCCGCTTGCACATACTCTTCAACACATATATCAGGGGTTGGGGAAATAGGATCCAGGAACATGGATGGTGAGAGGCAAGAGGCCAGCTCCTACATTGGCCCCTGTGCACCCACCCTCTGGCTCAGGGTAAGAGGGATTTGGTTACCAAGAGGCTAGTCAATGAGGAAACCAGAGCAAAAGGCATGCTTCCACAGCCCACATAGGGACCAGGCAATTGTTTCCTAGACTTCTGCTTGCATAAATTAGAAAACCCAGGAAATTTTGTTTTTCCAGGATGTAGCACACCTACTCCAATGAGTCATGTTGTGTACATTTTACCTAGGGCCCTGCTAAGCCTTGATCTGGTATAGACCTAGAGGTGAAGATGGGTACTAAGAGACATCAAAATTGTCTTTCTTGGCATCTTCTTCAGGGAAAGTCATTGCCTGTTCTTTAGACAATGCAGGATTAACTTTCCGAGTCAACAGGGGAGAGAAAAATACTATATGGAGTGAGAGGGGGAATATATATGCTGCTAAATAAGGAGAGATTAATTCCACAGTCAAAGTAAACCCTCAGAATCTGTGAGTTTAATACCCTCAGCCTTGCCAGAGTCTTCCCACACATCTCCATCCCAAGTTATCAGATCCTATTCTTTTATAATCAGTCCACACCTCCTGCTGACACCTTTCAAAGCTAGGATTTAAACTTGCTTTGCCAGTCAATATTATGATCAGGGCTTGAGTTTTTGCCAACTTGAACCCTATGGTTACTGGAAAGACAATTCTGTTCAGGTGTACATTGGGAAATCTTTAAATTGTGCATCGGGGAAATTTTAATCTCTGAGCTCATTCTTTTCCTTGGTTGCTAGAAGCAATCAGCCAACATTATTGTATCCCTTGCTTTCCCACAGATATTCAAAAGCTTTACACAGAGAATCACTGTAGCCCTTGCTCCTCACAAGGGGTCAATCCAAATTACCAAATGAGTTTATCTTGCATAGTTCTTTAAATATTTCACACTGTGGATTATCAGTGGCTTTTTTACTACCAGGAGTGACTTTAGTAAACTGTAGTTTCATTGTGGAAAGCTTCTCCAGATACCATCAAACCTACTAGAGAAATTCATTCTTAAAATTCTGTTTTTCCAGAACCACTCCTGGTATCACAACCTATAGTAGTCTGTGTTCTCTAGAGGAACAGAGCTGATACAATGAATGTACATTGCAAAAGAGGATTTACTAAACTGGCTTACAGGGTACCAGCTGGGTAGTACAACAATGCTGTCTCCACCCGGAGGCTGAGAACCTGATAGTTCCTTAGTCCACAAGGCTAGAGGCCTCAATTTCTCATCCAATTTGGCACTGAATTTCTGGAAGATTCCTGAAGAGCTACTAGTATTCAGTCCATAATAGAAGACTGAAGAAGCTGGGCGTTAATGCCAATGAAAACTGGTGGCAGCAACAGTAATGGAATAGATGTGCTTACCAGGAAGAAGCAAAGGCAGAGGAATGAGTAGTTCTGCTTTTTCCTCAGACTTCATTACATTTGGGTTGACTTGGGGCAGTGTCACCCATTCTAGTGGAGGATCTTCCCTGATCTCAGTTAGTCCTTCCTGTAAATGCCCTCATGACCCACCCGGAGGCATATCTATGAGTTCTTGGTGCTATGTCAAAACATCTAACAAAAGTTACTTAAGAAAAGAAGGGTGGCGCACGCCTTTAATCCCAGCACTCAGGAGGCTGAGGTAGGAGGATCACTGTGAGTTCGAGGCCACCCTGAGACTCCATAGTGAATTCCAGGTCAGCCTGGGCTACAGTGAGACCCTACCTCGAAAAACCAAAAAAAGAAAAAAAAAAAGAAAAGAAGGGTTTTGTTTGGCTCACACTTGGGAGAGTAAAGTCTCCTGTGGTGGGAAAGACGTGGTAGGAACATGTGAGCAGCACGACTCACATATAAGCAGGCTATGACACAGACAGTATGGGTGCTAATGCCCAGCTGGATTGCTATTTTTCACCTTTTTATTCAGTATGGGACCTAAGCCTATGGGATGGTCCCACCTGCATTCAAGTTCTTCCTTTGTCATTTAAGTGTCACCCTCACAGTCAGGACCAGAGGAATACTGTCTAAATGATTTCCAATCAAGTCAAATTGAAAATGAAAAATACTGATCAAAAGTCCACCCTTTGTGCTCACTTTGTCAGCACATATGCTAAAATTGGAACAATACAGAGAAGATTAGCATTGTCCCTGCGCAAGGATGACATGCAACTTCATGAAGCATTCCATTTTTTTTAAAGTCCACCCTTGGGGCTGGAGAGATGGCTTAGTGGTTAAGCGCTTGCCTGTGAAGCCTGAGGAGCCCAGTTGGAGGCTCGATTCCCCAGAGGCACAAGGGGGTGCACGCGTCTGGAGTTTGTTTGCAGTGGCTGGAGGCCCTGGTGAGCCCATTCTCTCTCTCTCTCTCTCCATATATATATATATATATATGTATGCCTATTTCTCTCTCTGTTGCTCTCAAATAAATAAAAAAAAATAAAGTCCACCCTTTATCAACTTGATATTCCAACACATCACTTTAATTTTTTTTATTAATTAGTTTTTTATTCCGCAAATACAGTTAGTTTGGTACCATTATTAGGCTCATCCGTGACCTACCCCCTCCCCATTGTCCCCTCCTTGTTGAGGTATATGGGTCGTGCATTGTGGAGTTAGCCCACAGTTATGGGTAAGATAAATGTCTCTGCATATCATGACCCAACATGTGGCTCTGACATTCTTTCTGCTCCCTCTTCCGCAAAATTTCCATGACCCATGTTGGGTTCATTTTTGGTCTGCTTCAGTGATAAGGTGTTGGGGGCCTCTGAGGCTCTGGCTCTCTGATTTGGTAGGAGATGATTTTTCTCTGTGTTGGTCTCCTTCCCCCTTGTGCTGGTATGGGGTTCATCAGGAAAACAGCACCCTTGCTGCCCTTGCTTGTTTCGCCAATTGTTCTTAGTTTCAGCCAGGGCCCTTTTGAGGTGTGATGAGGTGGCTCTCTCCTTAGGATCTAGTGATTCTTTGCCAGAATGGAAGTTGGATGGCCTTTAACACAGATTCCAGTAGAGTCCTTATTCCCCTCTGAAAGCTCATGAGAGAGAGAGAAAGGGAGAGGGAGAGGGAGAGAGGGAAGATGTAGAAGATTAAGGTTAGCCTTGGTCCTACCCTCTCCAGTGTCTTGTGGTTCAGGTGTTCCCTGTAAGGGCCTGGTGAAGCTTTAGCCATTTGGTCTGCCTTTTAGGGAGTAGAATTTTATGGTACTATTGCTGTTTGGGTCTAGATTTGTCTTTCCCACCCCTTAGATGCTCTCCCCTCCCTCCCTATCCATCCTAGTGTCTAGTCCACGAGATGCTTGCTAGATATGTAAGGTATCTTGGGTAGATTCAGGTTAAGTGCTGTAGATGAGTGAGACTATGTGGCTATTTTTTTCTGTGATTGGGTGAGTTCACTGAGAATGATCTGTTCCAGGTTCAACCATTTTTCCTCAAATTTCATTGTGTCATTTTTTTTTTCTTACTGCTCTATAAAATTCCATTGTGTAGATATACCACATCTTTGTTATCTATTCTTCTAGTGATGGACATCTGGGTTGATTCCATCTCTTAGCTATTACAAATTGAGCCTCTACAAACATGGCTGAGAAAACCTCTCTGGACTGTGGTTTAACAGTTTTAGGGTAGATGCCCAGTAAGGGAATAATTGGGTCTGTTGGTATCTCTATAGTCAGTAGTCAGCCTTTTCAGGAGTCTCCATACTGCTTTCCAAAGTGGTTTTGCACCATCCTACATTCCCACCAACAATGGATGAGTGTTCCTACTTCTCTACATCCCACTTTAATATTTTTTTATTAATTAGTTTTGTATTCAGCGAACACACTCAGTTTGGTACCATTAGTAGGCTCATCCGTGACCTACCCCCTCCCCTTGGCTCCTCCTTGTTGAGGTATATGGGTCGTGCATTGTGGAGTTAGTCCACAGTTATGGTGAGATAAATGTCTCTGCATATCATGACCCAACATGTGGCTCTGACATTCTTTCTACCCCCTCTTCCACAAAATTTCCCTGAGCCATGTTGGGTTCATTTTTGGTCTGCTTCAGTGATGAGATGTTGGGGGCCTCTGGGTCTCTGGCTTTCTGATTTGGTAGGAACCAACACATCACTTTTAACCATTACATTTCACTCCTGGTCCTCAAAGGCTCATGGCTATCTCATAATGCAAAATGTATTTTGTCTATTTGTAAGAGTCCCAACAGTCTCAATAGTCCCAGCATTGTTCAAAAGTCTAAGTGCAGAGTCTTTCCTGAGATTCAGGCAATCTCTTAGCTGTGAGACATGCAATTTTTTATACATTTACATATTTCCATTATACAATTGTACAGGATAAATATTCCTGTTGCAAAAAGGAAGAATGGGGGCCTAAGAAGGAAAGAGCAAATCCAAGCAAGATAAAAATCTCAGCCGGGTGTGGTGGCGCACGCCTTTAATCCCAGCACTCAGGAGGCGGAGGTAGAAGGATCGCCGTGAGTTCAAGGCCACCCTGAGACTCCATAGTGAATTCCAGGTCAGCTTGGGCTAGAGTGAGACCCTACCTCAAAAAAACAAAAAAAAAAAACAAACAAAAAAAGATAAAAATCTCGAAAGTCAAGCAGAAAATCATGCAACTCCATGTCCAGCATCTGGAGCTTGTGGTGCAATCTGAGCTACAACAGCCTTAAATAGTTTTGCTTCTCGATCTCCACCACCTGCAGCACATGTGAGCTTGCTCTTGGCTCAGCTCCACTCCATGCCTGCACTTTTTCTTGAAGAATAGATCTGGTTACCTTAACATCTTGGAGTCTTCATTTAAACTTGGGCTTCATCATGAGAGTTTCATGCAGTGGTCTCTCAAGGCCTGTTTATAAGAAATACGATCCTGCCATGTGGCAGGCCTCTGAAGCTTTCTAGAACTTTGGTACAAATTTTTATGATTCCCCACATCCTTGAATTTTGCATACCTTCAAAACCACCAATACGTGGATGACACTGACAACTTTTGATAACAGCAGGAAATGTAGTCTGGTCTCCTTCTCTCACAGCTATAGTGTCCTCTGTGTGCCTTAGCATGAAGACAGAAACATGCTTCCTTATGTGGTTGTTTTCAAGGAAAGAACTCCTTCAGAGGCTTTCACAGCTCAGGTTCTCTTCTTTCAAATCAAGTTCCTTTTTTTTTTTTTTTTTTAACCAGGTGGAGCCTTCAATGGATAAGGTCTTGACATTAACAGACTTTCCTTATTGTCTGAGTATAATGCACAAGCTTTCTCTATAATGTTCATAAATTATTATAGCTGCTGTATCCATGCTATATTTGTCTGCATCTATAAACTCACACTCCATTCCTTGTCAACTGTATGTTTTTCATATCATTCTGTTCTCTCTCCTCATAGGTCTGCATAAGAGCAATGTCCTGAGTGTTATACTGTCTTGAGTTTTCCTCGGTCAAATGACTTAATTTTGAATTCAACTTGACTCAGATTTTCAGTACATCAGCAGAAAGCAGCCAGATTCATTGCCAGAATGGAAGTTGGATGGCCTTTAACACAGATTCCAGTAGAGTCCTTATTCCCCTCTGAAAGCTTGTCAGGAGCCATAGAGCAAAAGCCTCTCCATTTTGCCTGGGCCTGCTCATAAGCTGACTCATTACTCAGAAAGCTGGTCCATCCAGCTTTCTATTAGGTACTTCTGGAACCGGTCAGCAGACTGCTTACAGAATCTTATCTTTTGCAAAAGGCCAGTTTATGAATATGAAGCCTGGTGCAGTCAGGATGTTAAGCCAGTGAGGCAAGATTAGATGAACACCTAATTACATCCCCTCTAGGTTTCCTGACAGCTCCTTGCCCTGGCCACGTCCCCTTCCCCCTACAACTCCTTGCCCTGACCATGTCCCCTTCCCCCTACAAGCCTATGTAAACCTACATGTAAGAATAAACTCTTGAGGCCTTGACAAACATCTAGCATGGTCTCCTTCTTGTGTCTGTTTGCCTTCTTTCATTCAGGTTAATTTTCCCCTCGTTTCCTTGTTCAACTCCCCACTGGCCGGGGCAAAAGCTAATGAGTTGGATCTCTAATGTCTACATTTTTTCTCAAAATTCTGGACTTCCTCATGCCTATCCAAATAATTTATAGCCTTCTAGGGCTTCAATAGCCATAAGCTTCAAACCCTTCCACATTTTTCCTGCTATCCAGTTCAAAAGACCTATGAACTCCATGATCAGTTTTAATATATAGCAACATTCCCACTCCTTGGTACCAATTTTCTGTATTAGTTACTTTTCTTATTGCACTGGAAATGCCTGACCAAAACAACTTAAGGAAGTAAGGAAGGAAGAAGGGAAGGAAAGGAGTAAGGGAGGGAGGGAGAGAAGATGAGTTTATTTTGGCTTACATCTTAAAAAGGTGCATGCTATCATGAAGGGAAGGCATGGGGCAGTTCATATGGGCCTGGATCTTCTTGCATCTGAAAATACAGGAAGCAAAGAACACAGAATTCTGGTGTTCTTCTGGGTTCTTCTTGTTCTTCCTCTTTATTCAGTCTGGACCCTAGCTCATGAATGGTGTATCAGAAAACCTTCTCTAAAAATACACCTCTAAGTCTGTCTAGAAGTGTGCCTTCTAGAAGATTACAATTCTAGCCAAGTGAAAAATGAAGATTAACTATCACAACCTAGTGACTCTACTTGCTAACCTTACATATTCTATCTGCACTTTCAGCACCTATTTAGAAAGGTGGGTTGAATATGAAATGTTTCCATAGTCTCAGGTGGTTGTGACCTTACGTAGTAGTCTGTGGGGGGTGGAGCCCTGCTGAAGGAAGTTGTCCTCAGTGTGAACCTCGGGGTGAAGTGCAGCCCTGCCTGTGTGTGTTCAGAGTCAGTGGTGCTTATTGTTCTCTCTGTTGCACCAGAATAAAGCGTCCCCTGGGAAGGTTAAGACAGAAATAATCCCTTTCCTCCTGAAAGATGCTTTCAGTGAGGGTGTTTGTCCAAGAAATGAGAAGGTAACTACAACACAAAACTGATACCAGTGGAGTGGAGTCAGAGTTAAAAGACCTAAATGCAAAAAACAAAAACAACCTGTGGACTGTGAAACTTGTCTTATGAGGGGAACAAAGAACTATGTCTAGACTGTGCTAGAAAAAGTTTGTATGAGGGACTTGTTTGCTTATCCTGGGCCCTGAGAACTTGAACAGGGTTGAATTTAAAAGAAATGGACTGATATGAGTAGAATGATATGGCACAGAAAAAAAATGAAAGTTTTGGATAAGACAGCAGCCTGTTCTGCATTGAGAGATCACCACCACTGAGGATGGGCCAGCTGTTCTGCATTGGAACAGTAGAAATAATGCTGACTCTTTTTATTTATTTATTATTATTATTTTGGGGGGTGGTGGTTCAAGGTAGGGTCTCACTCTAGCTCAAGCGACCTGGAATTCACTATATAGTCTCAAGGTGGCCTCAAACTCATGGTGATCCTCATACCTCTGCCTCCCAAGTGCTGGGATTAAAGGCATGCGATACCATGCCCAGCTAAGAATGCTGACTCTTTTGAAAGTAGGGGCCCTGAATGTTGAGGGAGTTCTATGCTGTTCAAAGTTGGTCTTATTCCCCACTTTGCTAACAAATTTGTAGCCTACTTGGTACTATGGGGGTATAACACATGCAGGAAAGAAGGGTCATTGGATTTACAATGCAGTTTTATTTTAGAAATGGCCACTGGGAAATATGAGGTAGGGTTGTTGGAGTTCCAGTGTGGAGACCCAATGGAGCCATGAGGATGAGCCATGGATTGCAGTAGAGACCCCAGGAATTTGTACAAAACCAGGACTGTGGGACAGCTGCCAACGAGAGCTGTTGGCTTGGGATGGATTTTTCCTCATGCTGTAAGCAGCCCAGCTAGAGAGACCAATTTGGAACTGCAGAGAATTTGTCACTGGTTACAGATCCCAGACTTGGAGCCATAGGATTTGATGATTGCTCTGTTTATTTAAGATCTTGTATTAGTTCAGTCTTTCCTTATACCCATTGCCATCTTTTGCAGTGTGACTGTTTACTCTGTTCCATTATGTGTTTTTTGTTTCATAGGCTCACAGTTAAGAAACCTTGGACTATGGGGATGTTTTGAACAATGCTGGGATTGACAAAAACTATGGGGGCTTTTTAATTTGGACTGAAAGCATTGGATTTTACATCATGGATGGTGGTGAGTTTATGGGAGCCAGGGTCAGAATATTGTAGATTTCACCATAAACTCAGATATTCTAAATTTGTGGTCCCCAGCTGATGGCAGTTTGGGAGGTGGAGCCTTGATGAGGGAGGTGTGTTGTTGGGTTGACCTTAGGAGTGTTATAGCCCGTTCCCTGTGCAAGTGTTCGTCACAGTCTCCTGCTGCTGTTCTCTGCCTGCTGGGGGCGAGGTGATGCCTACCCTCTGCTCGTGCTATGATTCTTCCTCCTGTCACTGAGATTCCTCTACAGATTTAAGTCAAAATAAACCCCTTCCTTCACCCAGCTGCTTCTGGTTGGGTGTTCTTTCCTAGTACTATTTCAGTAACTACAACAAGTACAGTTGTAGGAGCGCAATTACACTGACTGATACCTGAACAATAATCTGTCTCGAGTACTCAAGATAAAAAGCTCTTGATTTTGATGTATTTTTGACTTAAGGATATTTTGTTGAGTTTCTATGTATGTATCTTTGTTAATGTCAGATACATTCCTACAGTTTTCTTATAAAATCTATTTTGGTTTTGCAGTCAGTGTAAATTTGGTCTAATAAATTAATCTGTGTACAGTTAGTAGTATTTCTTCCTTGTATACGTTGTATAAATAGCCACTGGAAACATCTGGGTGAATTTTCTTAGTTGAAAAGTTTTAAATTTCAAAATCATTTCCTCTAATGGATAGAGGACAGCTTGAGTTGTATATTCCTCCTCAGTGATCTTTAGAAATCTATGCTTGTCACAGAATGAATAACATGAGTTCAATACTGCTAAACATAGTCATATATGATTTTATTATATTTAATGTATATAAACATATATAACATATACACACATATACATATGTGTGTGTATACATCCATCCATATATATATATATATATATATATATATATATATATATGGGGGGGGCAGGTTATACTCTTTTACCCCTTGCCCCACTCCCATTGCCCTAAGGACCCTCCTAAGTGGGGTTAAGGTATTCGCTGTGGAGTCGTGAAGTCCTCAGTCAATCCCTGTGTGGTAACAAGGGGACCATGCCTCAATGTATTCCTACCCACTCTTTGGCTCTTACAATCTTTCCACCCCCTCTTACACAATGTTTTCTGAGCCATGGCAGTCCTGTTGGTAATCTGACTTAGTGTTGCATTCATTTTAGCCTCTGGATTTCTGCTTTGGTGGGTTTTGATTGGCTACCTTATCTGTCACCATCATCACCCTGGAGCAGGTTGTCAGGACAGCAGTAAGAGTAGTATTCTTACTGCTGCTTCCTCTGCAGTTTCTCTAGGGCCCTGGCAAATGTGGTAGTGGTGCCACATCTTGTAGTGGGCAGTTAGCTTACAGTTTAATATATCCCAGTTCTTGGAAGCATACAAGAGGATATTGTTAAGCCATCTCATAGTAATTAACATAAGTAAAAAAAATTTTATATTGATGAGCATATATTTGTATAATCAGTATCATAACAATGATGTGGGCCATTTCCTACACTTTCAAAAAGTTTCCCTAAGCTGGGTGTGGTGGTGTACGCCTTTAATCCCAGCATTTGGGAGGCAGAGGTAGGTGGATCACCATGAGTTTGAGGCCACCCTGAGACTACATAGTGAATTCCAGGTCAGCCTGGGCTCGAGTAAGACCCCGCCTCATCACTGAGGCAGACCAAAAATGAACCCCAAATGGCTCAGGGAAATTTTGCAGAAGAGGGGATGGAAAGAATGTCAGAGACACATGTTGGGTCGGGATATGCAGAAACATTTATCGTACCAATAACTGTGGGCTAACTCCACAAAGCATGACCCATATACCTCAACAAGGAGGAGCCAATGGGGAGGGGGTTGGTCATGGATGAGCCTAATAATGATACCAAACTGCTGGTAATTGCTGAATAGAAAACTAAAATGAATAAATAAAAAAATAAAAATAAAAATAAAAATAAAAATAAATCAAAAGAAAAGGTTTCCTTGTATTCATTTCCCATCTTACTTCCTTCAGACTCCCAGCTCCAAGCAACCACTATTTTGATGTCTGGCTCTATAATTTTCTTATGACAAATGTCAAATAAATGCAATCAATTAAATTGTATTATTTAATTATTTGGGAAGGTGAGAGAAAGGAAGAGACAATGTGTGTGTCAGGGCCTTTAGCCCTAGCAAATGAACTCCAAATGCATGTGCCACTTTTTGTATCTGGCTTCATGTGGGTACTGGGGAAATTGAACCTGGGTCCTTTGGCTTTGCAGGCAAGCACCTTAACTGCTAAGCCCTCTTTCCATCACAAATGCAATGATTTAGTACATAACATTTTGAGACTTTTTTTTCTTTCTTTTGCTCCTTCTTTCTTTTTGTGGAATAGTCTCACTATGAAGCCCTTAGTGGCCTCCTATTCATGGTGATCTACTTGCCTCACTGTTTTTAGAATTAGGATTAAAAGCTTTCACAGCCATGCTAGAATGACACTAGTTTGCTGCAGAGAGGATAATCTGATAAACTGAGCTATCTGCAAATCGTACAAAGCTCCAAGGATACAGCTTTCATAAGTAGTCACCCATGCTGGGCTGATGTAACTGCACCCATGTTCCTGTAAATAATACCTAATCCATACTCCTGTAAGCAGCCTCAAAATGTAGCTGCTTCAGTAACTGGGACTGGGTGGAATAATTTCTGTCCTCTGTCATCAGTGCCCTACCTGGTGTAACTAGATGTTTACATCTCCCTAGGAAAAGTCACACAAGCAAATACAGATTGTGTAAGCATAGTGCATTCTTTTTATTGTTGACTAGAATTTCGGTGCATGGATATTTGACTCTCTTTATTACTATTGCTGGACACTTGGGTTGTTTATAGATTTAAATGATTATGAATAAAGTTGCTACTAGCAGTGAAATGCAAGTCTGTGTGGGGATGTGTTTTCATTTTCTTTGGGTTTACATTTCCCAGCGTTGTTGATAAGAAACTAACTTCTTGCCAACTGCTCATTTTACATCCACATTGCAATGTATGAGCCCCGTTTGTTCTACCTTATCTTCAACCCAGGTGCAGATGATTTTCCTATCTGCTCATACTCAGGAATCATTGATACTATAGACACAATCCTCAATAGTACTCTTTAAATCAGTATGCATGAAGATGCATAAGAATTAGCTTAAATTCTTTTTTCATTTTATTTTTTCTCAATTTTTATTAACATTTTCCATGATTATAAAATGTATCCTATGGTAATACCCTTCCTTCTCCCCCTTTCCCCTTTGAAACTACATTCTCCATCATATCCCCTCCACATCTCAATCAGTCTCTCTTTTATTTTGATGTCATGGTCTTTTCCTCTTCTTATGATGGTCTTGTGTAGGTAGTGTCAGGCACTATGAGGTCATGGATATCCAGGCCATTTTATGTCTGGAGAGAGCACGTTGTATGGAGTCCCACCCTTCCTTTGGCATTTACATTCTTTCTGCCACCTCTTCCGCATTAGACCCTGAGCCTTGGAAGGTGTGATCAAGATGTTACTCAGTACTCCAGTCACTTCTTTCCAGCATTATGATACCTTCTGAGTCATCCCAAGGTCACTGCCATCTGAAAAGAGAATATTCTCTACCCAAAGTGAGAGTAGCATTAATATAAGGATATAAATATTAAAAGAAGTGCTTACTGAGCAGTTTGATAAGCATAGTATATACATTTTTTCCAGACATCAGCAGATGTTACACCCCCAGAGCTCATGACTACCCCTGTTTTAAGTTTTCAGTATCAGGGATGTATTTCCCCCCATGGAGCAGGCCTCCAGTCTAATTGGAGGGCAGTTGGTTTCCACCATGACAGACATGCCACTATTGTACCCGTTGGCTCATTTGGGGTGGCTGGCCAATTATAAGGCTTGCAGTGTCCACTTTTGAGTATCTTCACTGGTGGTATCTCTCCCATTGAACTACATGTAGAATGGCTTCTTCCAGCTTTCTGTCAGCTGGTCTACATGGAGGAGGTTATCAGCTCAGTTCCAGCAGGATTTCTCAGCTTAAATTCTTAAGGATGGCAAAAGTATAGTTCAAGACATGACAATGTTGACCTATACCCAGAAACTATGATTCAGCAAAATTTTATAGTTAAATAAATCTTTCACCCACTTCTGTGCTCTGGAAATTGCCTATTGCAAGGGTCAACCTACCCTCATGTAATTTAGATATCCCTCCAGTGACTTTGTGCTTAGCAAGGGCAAGACAGAACACATAAACAACAAAATCAACTGGCAATTCTCAATGATGCATAAGATGAAAATGCTTATTAACAAGTATTTGCTCAATTTTCTTTCCACTCAGGATGACTCAGCATGTCACATCTCTTTATCTTCCAAGAACAGGCTAAAGTTCAGGTAAAGATTCGTGTAATGTACTGTTCGTACTTCCATTACACCCCTCATGAATGATTAACTGTATGGTCCAACTTCAGTGATCAAAGAAAGGCTTTTGTTAACTAACTTGACCAAACAAATCCAGCTGAACTTTGACTCACTCAGCCGAAGCCAACACTGACACACAGAAAAAGGCTCCTTTCCACAATGAAAAGCTTGAACTTGTCTACTCCTCTTTTTATTCCCAGTTTTTCAAGTGTTTGTAGATAATATGGTCTGAAAAATCTGAAAAATTTATTGTAATAGTCTCCTCTTTCTCTATTGCAATACCCTTCCTTTCCCCCTTTCAATAATTCCTTAAACAAAATTTTCCCCCTAAGTCTGGAATTGTTTTAATTTTTAAAATATTTTGGTTTCTGCTAGAGCTGGGCTGTAAACTTCTTCTCTGTCAGCTACATTTCTTTGTACCAAAATGTGCTATGCAAGCTGCTGGGTGAGCAAAGCCAATAGTCTGACACAGCTGTGTTCAAGTCATTGGATATCTCTTGTCCTGTCTTTGCCCTTCTGCCATGGAGGATATAGCATAAAGGTTGTCTCCAGATTCTGGCTTTTTAACCTTGGAATTTACAGCCTGCAGAACTATGAGGCAAGGAGTTTCTATGGCACAAATGAACTGAAATAAAATGTTCTAAACAAGCTGTTGCAACAATTGTGCATTTATGTGCAAAGGCATAAATAAATGCTAAATATAAACTGATGCTATATGTTCCCATAAGCTTCTATGCAAATGTTTTTAAATATCCCATGATTGAATTGAAATACGCCACATCTTTTTATAAACTATAATAAGATGAACCACGTATATTAGAAATAAATTAAAGGGAGAAAAACACTGTAGTTACCAGAAACTTAAAACATAAAATAAAACAGCTTGGCATAAAAATACTTTTATTGATAAAGTAGTTTATCATCAAGACACTGATGAACAGCTATAGAACCTCTTTATTTGTACTAGAATCAAATAAATAAATCTGTAGATTAGGGGATAATTTCTAAGTTTATAATAAGAGGTGGAATTTTCAATAAAGGACGAGGTAATTAGGCCAAGCATAGTGGCTCATGACTTTAACCCCAGCACTTGGGAAGCAGAGGTAGGAGGATTTCTATGAGTTTGAGGCCAGTGTGGGACTACAGAGTGAGTTTCAGGTCTGTCTGGACTAGAGTGAGACCTTAAACTTGCAAAAAAAAAAAAAAAAAACTAAAAAGAGAGAGAGAGAAAGGGGTAATTCATTGAAAAACTGGTTTATAATCAGAGATATTAGCTTGAACGAACATGTTTAATGGCATGATATTAAGATATAGAAATAAGTATAGCTGTTGCTGGAGAAATGGCTGTGATTAAGGTGCTTGCCTAAAAAGCCAAAGGACACAAGTTTGATTCCTCAGTACCCACATGAAGCCAGATGCATAAAGTGGCACATGTATCTGGAATTTATTTGCAGTGGCTAGAGGCCCTGGTATACCAATTCTCTCTCTCAAATAAATAAAATATTAACAAATAAATAAGCATAGCTATTTCTATATATATATGCATAAATATACAAAATTTCCTATACAACCCTTTCATATGAAATAAAGATGATGTCCATCTGCCAATTGGCAGAACCAAACAACTATTTATCATTCAGTAGAGATAAGCAATAGTCATATGTTCTTTAAATAGAGTAAGCTTGATACCTGAAGTTATCCTCCACATACACACACATATGTGCATGTGTGCATGTACACACACACACACACACACACACACACATGCACATGAGCACCACATAAATACAAAATGAAAAATGAGGAGTTGGAGAGATGGCTTAGTGATTAGGGCATTTGCCTGCCAAGCCAGGTTCGATTCCCCAGGACCCATGTAAGCCAGATGTATAAGGTGGCACATGCATCTGGAATTCATTTACAGTGGCTGAAAGCCCTGGTGAGCCCATTCTCTCTCTTTCCTTCTTTCTATCTCTTTCAAATAAATATACTAAAATAAGCCAAAAAAAGCAAACAAACAAAAGAAAAATGATAAGATGATCCACTTGAAATGGGATTTTTTTTAAAGCAATTCAAGGAGTCTAAAATTGCAGAGTGAGATGCAAACAAAAAATGTTTCAGCAATTCAGAAAATGTGCTTGGCCTCTTGGAATGTATGAAAATCTTTCGTGAATATTTATATTATGGAAGATCACTGTATCAACAATGTTCCAAAGATTTATCATATTGATTCAGTTGGCTCAAAACTTAATTATTTTATTTTTTCATTTAACAACTAATTATTAAGTGTCTCCAATAGAACAAACTTCTATTTCCATACACAGCAGGATCGTGTAAACAAAACAGAAAGAGCCGCTGTTTCTATGGGGTGCTGGTAAGCACTGTGAAGAATAGGGCAGATTGAAGGGCAAGGTGAATACCGCTAAAGGGAAAGCGACTATTTAACAAGGTGGCCAGGGAAAGTTTTCTTGATCAGTTAACATTTGTGTAAACATCTGCTTCTGGCTGTAGTGAAGGAAATTTCCACACAGAGGCAACAGGGAGCCCAAGTGCCTGGATATGGAGGCATATTGGAGTTGTGAGGAAACACTAAGGAGGTCAGTGCAAATGAAGTAAGATGAAAGACTGTGGGAGTAACAAGACAGGCTGTGGCCAAATTAATAGTGAATGAGCAACATTAGCCATCACAGAGAGAAACAGAACATTATCAAATATCAGACACTTTTAATATAATTGAATATTGGCAGTCATTTATTAATAAATTAAAATGTTTTTATTTCCATGCCTTTTATGATACTCTGCCTGCTTATTCTTTTGAAATGCACAGTGTCAAAAAATAAAATTTCTATAAAATGACTTGATCAAGATAGAAAACTTAATTCATTTATGATACTTTACCTCTATATCTCTCAATAACATACACCAAGAATCTGAGAATATGTATCTAATACTATATCATTTAGAAGTTATTTGACTAAAGAAAACCTAATCGTCATGAATTGATATTCTAATACTCTAGTTATTTATTTAACTTATTTTAATTCAACATTAGTACTGTTTCATTTACCTCTGGATAATTTTCTACTTCCGTTTGTTTGTGTTCACACCAATCATATATAGGCACTTATCTCGGGCTGTTAACTTTATATATTTTAAAATCATTTATTTATCCATAAATATTTATAAATCTGTATGTGTGTTTGTGCATGAGCTCACATGTGTGTATGCCATGGTGTGTGTGTGTCCTCTTCTTGAATCTCCTTTGAGACAGGGTATCTTGCTGCTGTAAAAGAACACTGGCCTAAATGGCCCATGAACTTCAGATCTTACTCCACCTCCCATTGTTTTAGGCACAGTGGGATCACAAGTTGATGAGCCCCTTTGTATCTGGCTCTACTTATGTGTGTTCTGGGGTGGGTCAAAGTCAGGTAGGAAGGCTTTGGGAGAAGCACTTTAAACTACTGAGCCATCTTCCTAGTCCCAAACCTGCTTTTTTTTGCATGTATATTAGTAGTGGCATGTGATAGAAAAATGCATGTAAAAAAGTGAATAAATTGAGTTTGCTTGATGAATGTCTTGAAAAACATAACCAAAGCCATTTTGTACTTCCTTTTAACAACTCTAATTCAAGTATTCCTTTTTTTCATCATTGTTTCCTTTCTCTAAAAACCAAACATCTGGAGAAGGGTATTTATTCCAGAATTTAACATTAGTTTGGGCCTTAAAATGTCACTAGATATGTAGAGACAATCCTAGAGGAATGAAACCAGCACCCATGTAAATGTCCATCCTACAACATTGAACTCAAAATCCTAAAGAATATTTTGTCTTCTCTACAACCTTTTTGAATGCATTTTTCACTTCTTTGTTTCTCAGGCTATAAACCACAGGGTTCAGCATGGGGATAACCATAGTATAGAACACAGATACAATTTTGTCTGTGTCCATGGAATGACTGGAGCTTGGCTGTAGGTACATGAAAATTAATGTCCCATAGAAAATGGAGACTGCAGTGAAGTGAGACACACAGGTGGACATAGCCTTCTGGTATCCTGCAGATGAACGCATCTTTAAGATGGTCATGAAGATGAACATATAGGATATCAAGATAACAACAAGGGCAAAACAGATAACAAAGCTTGCTGCATAAACAAGAACCATCTCACTCACATATCTGTCAGAGCAGGAGAGGATCATGACTGCTGGAACATCACAGAAAAAGTGATGGACCACATTGGACTCACAGAAGGTGAGGCTGAAAGTGTCCCCAGTATGGATGGAGGCGTTCAAAAAGCCACCAGCATAGCAAGCTATGGTTAGAGACGCGCACACAGTCGTCGTCATGGTGGTGGCATAGTGGAGGGGCTTGCACACCGCTGCATAGCGATCATAGGCCATGGAGGCCAACAGGAAATTTTCTGCAGTGGCAAAGGCTGCAAATAAGAACATCTGAGCAGCACAAGCATTGTAGGAAATGACTTGGTTTCCTGTAAGGAGCCCAGCCACAGCTGTGGGAGTGACGGCTGAGGAGTAACAGATGTCCACCAGAGACAAGTTACCAAGGAAAAAGTACATGGGAGTGTGGAGCCGAGAGTCCATGAGAATCAGCACAAGCATCCCCAGGTTTCCAGCCACATTAATGAGGTAGATGAGAATGAACATGGTAGACAGGGGGACTTGCAGCTCTGGGGCATTGGTTAGTCCTAGGAGGATGAACTCTGTCACTTCTGTCCTGTTCTCCATCGGTGTTATCTGGGGATCAGGAGATGCCCTGTAAGAAAGAGAAAGAAAGGAAGTATATTAAATATCCTGTAAATGGCCAAAAAGTTTAAATGCCTTTATACCACAGGCAGACTTTTTTTTTTTTTTTTTTACCACTGCAATAGCTTACACTCCAAGAATGTTATAGTTAGCTATAGATTCTCTGTAACTAACACCTAAGCTCAACAATACAGTTTTGTATGTTCATTTCCATAAGAATTCAGGCTATTGAATGAAGAGATATTTTGTTCAGCTTTTAAATCTTACATATTTGTGAATTGAGATTTAAAAAAATTTCTGCATTCTCCAAAATAACATTTCTGAAATGAATACATCAACTAGTTCACCTTTTCCTGTCCCCCTACATTTATATATGTCTCCATGTGTGATGTACAGGGACTGTTCTCCAGACAGATTAACATCCACAATACCTGGTCTCTCAGTAAATTTGGATAACTATACTTTTAAATTTCATACATTTATTTCTATTAACTATACATTTAGATTATAAGATACCAAAGCCTGAGTAATATATTTATAGTTACAAAAATATTAATCAGAAACTCAGGCTTTGGTCCCAGACAAAATAGTTAACAAAATTAATAGTGCAACATAAACTTAAAGCAAGTTTCAGTCCACAATTATTCATTGTTTAAGTTGTACAACCTCAGTGTTTGGGGTTTCCCAGTGATCTAAGGACAGTACTGCTCACTAGTACATGCATGGTAGATATGGAGAGATTCCAGAGCAGAAGGGCTTTGAGAACCACTGGAGATGCTCACAGCAGAGGAAGGAACATTGTAAAGAATTTTGGTTCTGGGAAGAATTGTGTGCCAGCTTTCCATTTGCAACTGAGAACCACTGGCCCTAAACTAACTTCCCTATATCATATTTTCTTCCTGTACAAAATAAAAATGATACACTGTCCAACCTTGAGATTGTTGTGAGGATTAAGTGAGGAAATCTATTTTTGAAATGAGTAAATTACTGTTCATGTAGCACAGTTGTATAACTGTAGCAACAGTATTTCTGAATCTTTTAATATGCATCTTAAGCCTCTAGAAATATATTCATCCTCTACCAACTATGAGTTCTTATTATCCTTCTTGTAACACTTTCACAAGTTTACTATGAGGGCTTTATGCCAACCTTGGCACATGTGATCCCCTTTAGAATATACTGGGCTCTACAAGTTAGAGCAAGAGTTATGAATATGTATGCATTTGGCTCTGAGTAAGAGAATATATGTGTGTGTATATATATATATATGTATATATATATAATATATATAGACATATATATAGACATAATATGTAATAAGAGAATATATATACAGACAGGTATTATTAATTCCTATTTACCATAAAGACAACTGATTATTTGTGAAGTCATGTTCTATTCTAAACATCCATAGTATGAAGAGTCAGAATTCACTATTTAAGCCCAATTTTCTCCTAATCTAAAACCTTTGCTTTTAGTCATATTGTGGTCTTCATGAATAATTCTACCAATACTAAGGATGAAATTATGTGATTTGGGAACATCTGCTAAAAGGGAGTTCAGTTTTATGTCTACTTAGTTAGATAAGCCTTTTTAGTTTAAAGGTGTCCCTTTCAATTTTATTACTTTTAACTTTCCATGACAGGCCAGTAGGTAGTGAACAAATTTAAATTGCTATCTAATAGGTCATAGCCCATCTGTACTATTTTAGTCAGTATTTATGAAAGCAACATAATGTTGTTTCACACATCTTACACTCTCTAGTGATAGTATTTTAATATTTATAAAATAACTCTTAGTGTTTTGTAAGTGATGAAACCTCTAACCCTATGCTCAAATGACTCCCAACAGTTCTGTTACTATACTTCTGTATCACCTGCACTTTTCACTAAAAGTGTACATTATATATAGAAACTTACCTTGCTCCTTGAACAAGAGTGGCAATCAATTCTTAATAGTAAGTTTGAAATGGGAAATTCTTCCATTGAGTAATGCATAAATACTGCTATAGGGTCTCTCTGGTGGGTGATAATGAAATGATTAAGGGGTTTATATGGTAAAGAAGACAGGAAAAGACACTCAACATCCGCAGGCTATGAGATTACCATGCATTCTGTCTATGTCCTTGCAGGACTCTCTTACTTCCTCCTCATTTATAGAAGTAAACATTATAAACTTTCTTCTCTCAGGCAACCCATAGAGTGTGTCTATAAATATTAAGTAAAGGAAAACACACAAAGCAACCTGCTAATGGGTTCCTACTTTGAGATCACTCAATTCAGTTTTTATCTTGGATGTCGTTCTTGCAAATCTTCAGTTCAGAAGACACTTTGCATGCATAGCAAACAGTAACATTCAGATAAGTAAATGGTGGCTGGAGGAGCCCAGCACACAGTCTGTTCCTTTGAAAACAAGCCACCTGGTTTCATGTTGGACTTCAAAGGGCGTCACACATGAACTGGCAGGGAATTATGGAGGTACTGAGCTCTCTGGGGATGCTCCCCAAGAGGGCATCTGCAGGTTCTCATTCCTAAGCATGAAGCAATTAAACTACCTGCTGGGACCAACCTGGATATGAGTGTGTCCACATTTTTATAACTTGTTACATTTTTCTATTCTAATACATATGTAACTTATAAATAGCAATATATAAACTTTCATATATACCTTAAATTTTTGATCAAATGTCCCTTCATGTTAGCACTACCATGATCACCTGTAAGAAATATTCTTCTTGCCGGGCGTGGTGGGCATGCCTTTAATCCCAGCACTCAGGAGGCAGAGGTAGGAGGATTGCCATAAGTTCTAGGCCACCCTGAGACTCCATAGTGAATTCCAGGTCAGCCTAGGCTAGAGTGAGACCCTACCTTGAAAAATAAAAATAATTAGAAAAATTTTTTTTTCTTTGTGACCAAGCCCTTCTCTACCCAGTGTACTTGGAAAACACTAAACCATTTTGTCCATATAATTTTGAATTGCAATAATAGCCTTAACTAGACTAGTGGTGTATGAACACATTTGCTTTGTACTTGTCACTTACAATATTGTGTTTGAGTTTTGTTTGTATTGTTGCCAAACTATAATATAATATAATATGATATGATTATAATATAATGAAAAGAAACACAGTCATCAGATTCACCTCAGATAAATATTTGACTATTTCCCTTCACGATAAAAATCACTCAGTAAGTGAGGAATACAAGTGAACACCGTAAACTATAAAGAACATTTATTAAAACACATGGCTGGGCTGGAGAGATGGCTCAGTCGTTGAGGCACTTGTCTGCAAAGCCTAATGACCCAGGTTCAAGACACTCTGTACTCATGTAAAACCAGATGCACACAAAGTGGCTCATCCATCTGGAGTTTGTTTGCAGTGGCTAGAGGCTGTGATGTATGAATTTTCTATCTCTCTCTCTCTTTCTGTTTCTGTGTCTCTCTGATTGCAAATAAATAAATAAAAATATTATTTTTAAAAAATAACCCGTGGCTAATGTTATACAAAAACTGAAAGGATAAAAACCTCTTATGTAAGATCAGGCATTCTCACTTTCACCATTTCTATTCAAACTTGTACCAGAAGCTTTAACCAAAACAAATAAGCAATAAATAAATAAATAAATAAATAAATAAATAAATAAATAAAAACACATCATTGGAAAGGAAGAAATAGAACGATAGCAATGATTGATCCTATGCATGAAAATCCCTAAAAATGTACAAACTATATTAGCTAAGACCCTCTCCTATCTGCCATTTCTGTATATTACTGATAAATAATCCAAGAAGAAAATTAAGGAAATTATTCCACCTATAGCAGAAGCTACATAAACAATACCCAGCCATAAATTTGAACAAGCATTTAAATAACTGCAAGAAATGATCTAAGTAAATGGAAAGATATTCTCTGTTTATGAATTGGAAAAATTAATATTGCAAAGTGACAATACATTTCATTGTAAACTATAACTTATGAACCCTTCATCAAAATTCCAACATGCTATCTGCCAAAACAGAAAATCCAATACAATAGTTTATGTTAAAGTTCAAGGGCCATTTACTAGACACATATTATTAAAACAAAGAACAAAGTATGCTGGCTCACACTTTCCAATTTCATAATTTATTATGAAGCCAACGAAATCATAGCATTATGAAACAGATCAACAGTAGAGTAATAGGGCAGGAGAGATGGTTTAGCAGTTAAGGCACTTGTCTGTGAAGCCTAAGGGCTCAGGTTTAACTCCCCAGGACCCATGTAAACCATATGCACATGGTAACACATGCATCTGGGGTTTGTTTGCAGTGGCTAAAGGCCCTGGTGCCCCCATTCTCTCTATCTCTTTCTCTCTCAAATAAAAAAATAACAATTTTAAAAAGTAGAGAAACCAGTGCAACAGAATAAACTGTACAGAAAAAAAGAATTTGTGCACTCTAGGCTACTGCATTTTTGACAAGTATATAAAGTTCATTTGATAGGAAAAGAATACTCTTTTCAACAAATGGGTTAAGGACAAGTGGCAATTAATGTGTAAAAGAATGAAATTGATCACTACCTTATATCATATACACAATGAACTTAAAATTTATTCAAGATCAACAAATTCCAGTTAAAATCATAAAATCATTAGAAGGCATAAGGATATAACATCATGATTTTGGATTTGGCAACAATGTTATAGATACAACACACAAAGAAAAAGAAAAACATAAATGCCCTGGACGTCATTAAAATTCAAATCTGTATTCATCAATGGGTGCATGATGGTTAATTTCCATGGTCAGTTTATTAGATTAAGAATTACCTAGAGCATTAAGTAAGGCACACCTTTAGGAGTAGCTGTGAGAGTGTTTTCAGAAAGGATTGACATCCCCTCAACAAGGACAACACCATCTAATGGACTGGGGTTTTGAGCTGAATGAAAAGTCATATGATTACGACAGTCCCTTCTCTGACACCTGATCCTCTCAGACGTGGGTAAGCAGACACATGTTCTAAATGTCAGCCAGGAAATATTCATACCACTATCATAGACTGCATCTTCAAACCATAAACCAAAATTAAGCCTTTCAGCTTTGTCATATATTTAGTCAGAGCAATGAGAAAAGTTCCTCATAAAAATTGTCAAGAGAGTGCAAAGATAAACAACAGGAGAAAATATTTGCAAATCACATATCTGATGAAGTTTAATATCCAGAATATATTATAAACATTTACATGTCAACAACCATATATACAATTTAACATAAAATGGGCAAGGGACTTTGGTAGACATTTCTCTAAAAATGACCTACAAATGGCAATGTATGGAGTTAATTTCAATCAAGTATATAAGAACAACATGTGTGTTCATAATTCTGATGAGTGTTAGCTAGGCCATTATTATTATGAGGGTGAAAAATAGACTGTTTTGTTTTAAAGATATTCTAGAAATTTTTTCTACCTCAACCAATAATCTTACTATCCTGTGAAAGGACACTCAAATGAACTCAACAATAACTAGAAAGTTGTTTTTTGAAAATATTCATTATGAAATGACTTCCTAGAATCATCAGAATCCATGAGCCTCAAAGATGAACAACTTGCTGTGGGACCCACCTCAAAGAAGAATAAAACATATGAAAGTTGTAAGAGGTGTTAGAAAAGAAATTAAGATATGAATATTATGGATGAGTAAACTGAGTCTTCTCTATCTTAATCAGATTACCATACTTCATAGCAATTGTAGAAGGACTGGGAAAAATCAAAGAATCTTCCTCCTATCTTTTCTTGTTATTGATAATGATGCTGATAGGTAACATTTATTATCTACTGTGATAAGATAAGTATATATTTCACTTTATATAACCAGCTCATGAAATACTTTTAAGAATACTTTTAAGTGTTTTCTCATTCAACATGTGAAAATTTTGTCAAATTATATTATGTTCACATGTAAAAGTCAATAAAAATTAAAACCTTCCATTTAAAGAGCTTATAACTAAATATCAGAATTCATAAGCTGAATTTAAAGTACAGTCCATCATTTTTCACTAGCATTTCTCAGCTATGGTCCAGAGTAATGGTTCTTATCACACATGGTCCAAGGAAGAGTAAGACAAGTCCACAAAGATTGTCTGATTTGTAAGATCGATACCTTAAGGTCTTATGGTAATGTCATCAACAACAGATCTTTTCCCTCCCTGTGGTCAGTTGAATGTGAAATATCCTTCATAGTCTCATGTGTTTATTATTAAAACTCTCAGTTAATCTCCAGCTGGTGGCAGTTTGAGCAGTGGAGCCTTGCTTGAGGAGGTGTGTTGCTGGAAGCAGTCTTAGGTGTATTATTGCTCAGCACCCCATTTCTAGGGATAGCTCCCTCTTGCTCCTACCTCCCAGCTGATGTGATAAGATATGATGCTCAGCCTCCGCTGTGCCGTGCCATGATAAAATTGCCCTCAAAAGTGTAAACTCAAATAAACCCTTTCTTTCAATAAGCTACTTCTGGTTGTTTTCTCCCAGCAATGAGAAGGTAACTGCAGCAGAAAATTGCTACTGAGAAGTGAGGTTGTTTCTAATATAAAGTTGACTATGTTGCATTTTGTCTTTTGGAACTGGTTTGCAGAATGAATATGGAAGGATTCAAAACTTTGGACTAAAGAAACCTTATAATATGGTAAGCAGAGCTTAATAAATCCTTCTGATAAGAGTTTGAAAGATCGAAACACAGAAACCACTGTGTACTGTGCAACCTTGGCTTATGAGGTTGTAGAGGGGCAAAAGGACTTTGTCTACACTAGACTAGAGTTTGTCTAGAGGCAGTTCATGTAATATTTTGATTATGTTTTGCCTATGTACTGAGTTTAATACAAGGAAATTTGTATATAAAAGTAATGGACTGGTGTGTTTGACAGGGAAATGTGAGCAGGTTAGGATCCCAGGCACAGAAACTCCTGCTTTAGCTGTGATAGTTTAGATATTACCACTATTGAGGATGGAGCAGGTTTCTTCACTGGGACAAGAGAAGGATCGCTGACTCCTTTGAGAGGCAGGTACCTGAAAGAAGAATGATAAATAAACTTCTTACTTCTCAAAATTGACTTTATCTACTCACGGATTTACAATTGTGACAGCTCACCTGATACTGGTTTTTGGAGTATGACAAATGCAGTAAGTAGGTCCATGGAGTATAGTCCAACACAGTGGGAAAGCAGGGTTATAGACGCTGCATGGAGACTCTGTGGTACAGAGCTATGAAGCTATGGGTTTCAATAAAGACTCCAGAATGATGGAGATGCCAGGGTTATGGAACAGCTGCAAAGCTGGACAAGTGGAGTTGTCAAAGCCTTATGGTGGAGTTTCAGGTGCATGAAAAGGAGATACAAGAATTTGACATTTTCCCTGCTGATTTTTTGTCTTGCATTAGTTTAGTTTTCCCTTGCTATGCCTCCTTTTTGGAAATTGGAAGAAGACTATGTTGAGTCAGATGAGACTTTCGACATAAGGCTTTTGAACAATTTTGGGACTGATAAAGATTATGGGTATTTTGAAGTTAGGTTAAATGAATCTTGTATCAGGAAATGGACCTGATTCAATGGAAACAAGGGGCCGAATGTGGTGATTTATACTCACTGGACTATGTCCGGCATAGCCTCTTGTGTTTGTGATTAAGCCAACTATTTAGTCCCCAGCTGGTGGCAGTTTAGAAGATGGAGTCTAGATGGAGGAGGTGTGTTGCTTGGAGTGGACATGCTGTAGCCAAGCTCTGCCTTGCCAAGATAGCTCACTCTTGTGTTGCCCAGCCTCTGCTCTGCCATGCCATGATGAACCTTCCCCTCAAAACCATATGTGGAAACAAACCTTTTATTTTCTTAAGCTGCATCTGGTCAGGTATTTTGTCCTAGCAATAAGGAGATAACTAAAACACTTCCCTTCCCCATGTCTACCTTCCTCAAGTGTCCCCAGTGGTAAGGTAAGCAATACCTTCCCTGGAATTTACAACTATAATGTAATGGATAATAAATATAAAGAGAGAGAGAAGAGATTTTATAAGGAAGCTGACAATTCCATAATAAAACAGGACTTCATGTCAATAGTTAGACATCAAAAAAACCTAAACAAATTGAAAGTTGACAAATGCTTTATTCTCCCTCCTTTGAGCATGTCTGCATTGTGGGCATGTCTTTCAGTGTTCTGTTCTGAAGTCTTCTGATTTTGGAGTATAAAGCAGGGTCTATTATTCCTTTTGTTCCCCTGTGCTCTTGGCAGTCAGATATTAAAGTCTCTTTCCCCATGCTGGTGTCATAGGTGTGGTTTCTTTACCTATGACTCCTATTCCTTCCTCAATGTCACAAAGACTATTTCCATGCTGACTGCAGGAGGACTTAGCTTGCACTCACATGGAAGTGACAGCTTCTTATTTTGATGTCCTAGAATTAGGATGTATGTTTTCAGTCTATACATGGAACCTTAATCACCAAGTCCTTTCTGCAATACAGCCATTATAAACATCAGTACCTTACATGTTAATTCTGTTGGTTTGCTGTTTATTTCCCAACCCAATATTCTTATTTGTACATATTTCTAATGTGGACATAATATGACTAACTAAAGTACAGAGCATAGAATATTCCTATCATTGACAGAGCCACTAAAAAAAGAACTGAATAAGTAAAAGACAACTTCCCTTTGCAGAGGTCTCCAACTTAGTTCCCAAAGAACTCTCATGACTGTAGATGGTAGATGTAGTTGACTTACAGTGATGTGAGTGAGGCTGTAGTCAGGCAGATAGAAAACTTGGCTGGCTCCAAGCCCTTGAATTTGGATACCTGGGAGACAGGAGTAATCTCATTCTGAGTATGAAAGTTTCTTCCGTTTTGATTTCAAAGACCCCAGAAAAGTCCACATTCTTGTTAGATAATAGTTAGCATTATGAGGTCAGTGTTTTCCTACTGAACAACACACCACAGATTGTCATATTTTTTAATCATTACTATAGCACTATTTATAGTTTGGGGAATATTTATTGTTTGAAAAATATGTTTATATTAAAGAATAACAATACTATTAAACTTAAGCAATTATTTCATTTCAAAATAGCATATTTAGCTATTATAATATTTGGTGATCACGAAATGCTTTTTTAAATGAATTAATTTATTTTTTATTTATTATTAACAACATATTTTGTATGGATACATCATGTGTTGGTATGCTCTTTTTCCTCATCCCTGCCCCTATTATGCTGGGGATGCCCCTCCATGGGGTTGTAGGTATTCTGCATGGGACTGTGGGTCATGCATTGTGGAAGCACCAGTAAGCTTATTGGGGGAGGCAATGCCTCTGTGTTTGACATCTGTGGTGTTTTGATTCAGGTGACCCCAGAAACTTAGGTGTTCTGAATGCTAGGTTCCCAGCTGATGGAGAGTTGGGAATTAATGTCTCCTGGAGGGAGTGTATTGTTGGGGGCAGGCTCCTGGGTGTTATAGCCAGTTTTCCCAAGCCAGTGTTTGGCACACTCTCCTGTTCTTATTGTCCACCTAATGTTGGCCAGGGGGTGATGTCCACCCTCTGCTCATGCCATCGTTTTCCCCTGCCATTGTGAAGCTTCCTCTCAAGCCTGTAAGCCAAAATAAACCTCTTCCCACAAGTTGTTCTTGATTGGGTGATTTCTACCAGCAATGTGAACCTGACTGTAATATCCCAAACTGTGCCTCTTATAATCTTTCCACGCCCCATCCATAAAATTCTCTGAGCCATGGTAGGTGTTTTTGTTCTAATCTACTTCAGTGATAAGCACTTAGGATCCTCTGGATCTCATCTTTGGTAGGTGTTGAGTATACTCAGGGTCTGTCTTCTTCACCCTGATTATCAGGTGTGGATTATCAGGTTCAGTATGGAAGCAGCACTCTTTATTTTAAAATTAGTTTTGTATTCAGCAAATACAGTCAGTTTGGTACCATTATTAGGCTCATCCGTGACCCACCCCCTCCCCATTGGCCCCTCCTTGCAGAGGTATATGGGTCATGCATTGTGGAGTTAGCCCACAGTTATTGGTATGATAAATGTCTCTGCATATCATGACCCAACATGTGGCTCTGACATTCTTTCCGCCCCCCTCTTCCGCAAAATTTCCCTGAGCCATGTTGGGTTCATTTTTGGTCTGCTTCAGTGATGAGGTGTTGGGGGCCTCTGAGGCTCTGGCTCTCTGATTTGGTAGGAGTTGATTTTTCTTTGTGTTGATCTCCTTCCCCCTTGAGCTGGTATTGCGTTCATCAGGAAAACCATCATCATCAGGAAAGCACCCTTGTTTGTTTTGCCAATTTTCCTTAGTTTCAGCCAGTGCCCTCTTGAGGTATGATGGGGTGACTGTCTCCTTAGGATTTACATCTATCTGTGAAGAGAAGCAGATTCTCCAATGGAGAGTAAGGTAGTCTGTAACTCCCAGTACCAGAAATTGGTTGTTACCCACAATAGGCTGTTGATCAGAGACACCTATGAGATCCTCAAAACAAGCCAGGCTTCAGGCAAACTTGCATACCTGCCTGAGGCAGAAGGTAAGACCCTACTGCTGAAGACACCACATGCTACCAACACAGAGCATGAAGAGACTTGCTGGGAATCTGGAAGAGAGCCAGTCCCCAGAGAGCCCATCTAGTGCTAGAAAGCACTACATGAGCTATTGGGGTAAAGTGGCTAACAATGATCTGAGCAAGCAGAGGTTTAAGCTACTCAGAAGCAAACACCCTGACAGGATATACTTGCCAGTGCAATAGTTGCACCCAGCCTTGGCGGGTAACCAATAGCTTTCTGATTGGCTAAGAGATCTGCTCAGTATAAAGGACCCATATCTGGGATTGGGAACCAGATCAGAATCCTATGGAGACAACGATTACGCTCTCCAGTGTCAAGCTCTCACTAGTCTTTGGCTAAAAGAGGGGTTACATACATCAAATTCCTCATAAATTAATAATTTTTGTACCACTTAAACTATGCTGATTTCACTCTCTGTTGAAGAATCTGTTTTTCTCTTAAAAAAATAGTGAGACCTGAGGATATTAAACTGCCCCTCATACTTCAGCCAAGCCATAGATGAAACCACAGAGGAATTGGGGAGACAAGTAAGAGTGCTGCTTCCGAGAGACCTACAAGGCAAAGACGATAATGATGGTGGTAGGGGAAAGGGAGGGTGGGGGAAAACAAAACAAAACTAAATCCAAAATGAAGTGGTACCATAATAACCTTTGTCTCTGAAGATAGACTAAAAGATATAACACTCAACAGGAATAAGGGGGAGCACCTGAAAAGAAGGAGCCTGGAGAGGGTGGGATGAAGCCTAACCTTAATTTCTTTCTTTCTTTTTTTTCGTCTTTCCCTGAGTTGCCTATCAGGGATGCCAGCAACTCGAGCTGGTACAGGTTAGGAACTGCAGATGTGAGAGACCATGCGATGTTTGTCTTTCCGTGATTGTATGAGTTCACTGACTACGACCTGTTCCAAGTCTGTCCATTTTTCTACAAATTTTATTGTATTGTTTTTCTTACTGCTGAGTAGGATACTTCACTATCCATTCATCCAGTAATGGGCATCTGGGTTGATTATGGTTTTTAGCTATAATGAATTGAGCAAATATAAACATGGTTGAGCAAATATCTCTGTAGTGAAGCATGGAACATTTAGGGTAAGTGCTCAGTAAGGGAATAACATGGTCTGTTGGTGGCTCTATATTCATCCTCTTTAGGAACTTCCATATTGATTTCCAAAGTGGTTGCACAAGTTTACATTCCCACGAACAGTGAATGAGGGTTCTGCTTTCCCCATATCCTTGCCATTGTTGCTATTCAATTTTTAATAATTACCATCCTTAGTGGAGTAAGGTGGAATCTCATAGTTGTTTTAATTTGCATTTCCCTAATGGTTAGGGATATTGAACATTTTCTTAAGTGTGTGTTTTTGCCATTTGTATTTCTTCCTCTTAGAACTCCCTATTCAGTTGTCTGCCCCATTTTTCAAGTGGTTTGTTTGATTTTTTTAAATTGTTTAGTTTTTTGAGTTCTTTGTAGATTCTAGATATTAGGCCTCTGCCATCATAGAGCTGGTGAAAATTTTCTCCCATTCTGCAGGTAATGTATTGGCTCTGCTTATGGTATGCTTTTAGCTTCATGAGATCCCATTGGTTGAGTAATTGTTTAATTTTCTGGTTTGCTGGTATTTTGATCAGGAAGTCTTACCACATTCCTATATCATGGAGAGTTCCTCCTAATTTTTTTTCTTCCAGTAGGAGAAGAGTTTCAGCCTTATAATGAGGTCTTTACTCCATTTGGACTTGATTTTTGTGTATGGTGAGATGAGTGGGTCTAGTTGCATTTTTCTACGTATATTTATCCAATTTTTCTAGCACCCCTTGTTTTAGATGCGGTCTTTTCTCCATTCTACTTTATTGGCACCTTTGTCAAAGATAAAATAGCTGTGGTTACTTACCCTAAGATCCAGGTCTTGAATTCTGTTCCATTGGTCTATCTTTCTGTTCTTATGCTGGCATCATGCTGTTCTTGTTACTATTGCTTTAATGAAATAAATTAATGAAATAATAAAATAAAAGGTGTAATACAGCTTTAGTTCAGGTATGGCAATATCTTCAAAGGTGTTTCTTTTGCTGAAGATATGTTTGCATATCTGAGGCCTACTGCCATTCCATATTAATTTTGACATCATTTTTTCTATGTCTGTGAAGAAAGATCCTCTAATTTTTATTGGTATCCCATTAAATCTGTACATTGCATTTGGTAAAGTTGTCATTTTCACAATGTTAATTCTACCTATCCAGGAGCATGGGAGGTCTATCTATCTTCTCAAGTCCTCCTTGATTTCTTTCTTGAGTTTTTTATGTTTTCATTATATAAGTTTTTCACATCCTTGGTTAGTGTTATTCCAAGGTATTTTGTTCTTGTTGCTGCTATTGAAAATGTGACAGCCTAACTGATTTCTTCCTCTGTATATTTGTCCTTTGCATATAAAAAGGCTACTGATTTTTATGTGTTGATATTTTATCCTGCCACTTTACTGAAGGAATTAATCACATTTGGAAGTTTTGAGATGGAGGCTTTTGGGTCACTTATGTATAGGATCTTGTCATCAAAGTAGGGCTAACTTGACTTCTTCCTTTCCAATTTATGTCCCTTTATTTCTTTCTCCTGTCTTCTTATTGGGCTAGGACTTCTAGTACAATGTTGAAGAGCAGTGGTGAGAGTGGGCACCCTGTCTTGTTCCCAATCTCAGTGGGAACTCCTTGAGTCTTTCTTCATTAACTCTTATTTGGACTTTAGTTGCTTTGTATATAGCCTTTATTGTGTGGAGATATAAACACTCCACACCTATTCTCTCCAGCATTTTGATCATGAAGTGGTGTTGTATTTTGTGAAAGGCCTTGCCTACATCAATTAAGATGATCATGTGTTTTGTGTGATTAAGTTTATTTATGTGGTGAATTACATTGATTGATTGTTGTGTATTGAATCATCCTTACAACCCTGGGATGAAGCCTACTTGATCAAAGTGGATAATGCTTTTGATGTGCTGTTGAATTTAGTTTGCAAGGATTTTGTTCAGGGTCTTCACATCTAAATTCATCAGGGATATAGGCCCATAGTTTTCTTTCCTTGTATTTCTGCCTGGTTTTCGTATTAGGGTGATGCTATCTTCATAAAAGGAGCAAGATAGAATTCCTTGCTCTCCTCTTAATTGAAACAGTTTGAGAAAACTTGGTTTCAGTTCTTCAATGAAGGTATGATAGAATTTGGCTGAAAAGCCATCAGGATCTGGACTTTTCTTTTGTGGATGTTTTTGATTACCTTTTCAATCTCCATAGCTGTCATAGGTTTGTTTAGAAGATTAATCTACTCTGAGTTTAGTTGTGTTAGGTGGAATATGGCTAGGAATTCATCCATTTCTTCCAGGTTATCCAATTGTGTGGCATACTATGTCCTAATGATTCTTCCAATTGCATTGATGTCTGTTGTGACCTCTCCTTTTTCATGTCTGATTTTGTTAATTTCATAGTTCTCTTTCTTGGTTTTTTTTTTTTTTTTTTTGCTTTATCAAATTGGCCTGCTGTTTATTTTTTCAAAGAACCAACTCTTCATTTCATTGATTCTCTTTATTGTTTTCTTAGTTTCCAATTCATTAATTTCTGCTCTGATCTTGATTATTTATTTCCATCTGGAGCTCTTAGGGATTTATTCTTCTTGTTTTCCCAACACCTTTAGGTGGACAGTTAGGTTATTAATTTGGAATTTCTCCATGTTTGTTATGAAGGCATTGGTGCTATGAACTTTCTCCTTAGGACTGCCTTCATTGTTTAAAAGTGTGCTGTTCAGTCTTCAGTAGCTGGTAGAATTTGTGATGTGTTTCTTGTTGTTAATTTCTAGCTTTAAAGCATTGGGATCTGATATGATGCAGCAAGCTATTTCCATTCTAGGTCCTTCTGGCTACCAGAGTTTCTATTGAGAAATCTGAGGTAAATCTGGTAGGATTGTCTTTGTATGTAGTGAGTTGTTTTTATCTCTTTTTATTATTTTTCAGTTTTTAGTTTTTTTCTAGGTAGGGTTTTACTCTAGTCCAAGTGACCTGGAATTCACAGCATAGTCTCTGGGTGGCCTCAAACTCATGGTGATTATCTTACCTCTGCCTTCCAAGTGCTGGAATTAAAGGCATGTGCCACCATGCCCAGCTTAGTTGTTTATCTCTTCCTGATTTTAGCACTCTCTCTTTGTTTTCATTGTTTTAACTATGATATCCCTTGGAGAGTTTCTTCTTTAGTCCTGTTTGTTTGGTGTCCTGTATACTTCTTATATCTGGATGGGCCTCTCTTTTGTAAGATTGAGAAATTTTTCTTCATTAATCTTGTTGAATAGAACTCTATGGCTCTGGCCTGGATTTCCTCTCTTCTGATGATCTGAATGTTTAGTAATTTTTAGAGTTATTCTGTTTGCATGATTTCTTTTTTTTTTTTTTTTTTTTTTTTTGGTTTTGCAGGGGTAGGGTCTCTTTCTAGCTCACGCTGACCTGGAATTCACTATGTAGTCTTTAGGGTGGCCTTGAACTCATGGCAGTAATAATACTTCTGCCTCCCAAGTTTTGGGATTAAAGGAATGTGCCACCACACCCAGCTATTTGCATGGTATTTTGAATTTAGCAAAGTTTTTTGGCCTCCCAATCAATTTCTTCTGTCTTTGTCCCTAGCTCATGGGTTCTATTTTCCATATGAATGACTGGTAGTGAAGGGTTCTAGAGTGATTTTTAAAAGCTGTATTTGTTTTCTGTTATTTTAAATCATGCCCATTTTTTTGAGGTATGATTTCAGCTTGAGGTCTGATTTTCTTTCTTTTTTAAAATACTTTATTTTTATTTATTCATTTGACAGAGAGAAAGAGGGAGAGACAGGGAGAATGAGAAAGAATGGGCATGTCAGGGCTCCAGCCACTGCCAACAAACTCCAGATGCATGTGTACCCTTGTGCTTCTGGCTTACGTGGGTCCTGGGGAATTGAGCCTGGGTCCTTTGGCTTTGTAGATAAATGCCTTAACTACTAAGCCATCCCTCCAGCCCCTGAGGTCTGATTTTCTCTTTGCTTCCTGGAATTCATTCTTGCCTTTGATAATGTCTTCATTTAGCCCAATCAGCTTGTTATTGAGATCCTCTATTTGATGACTCACCTTTAATTCATTTATATCTCTTTTTAGGCTTTTCTGGTTTTCTTCAAGGTAAGCCTAGTGAAAAAAACTGAGTGCTTTAAGAAATGATTTAGCTCAATTTCATTGATGTGATTTTTGGTTTCTTGATGGTTTGCTTCAAGTTCAGCAATTATTTTGATCTGTCTTACAACACTTTTTTTTTAATTTTTGGGATTCAATTTCTGTTGTTTTCTCTATGATATCATTGGATGCTTAAATTGTGGGACTAGGCATCCTTGGTGGAGATGCCTGTTTTCTGACTTTATTGTTTTCACATTATGGTCTATCTATGTTGGGGGAATCTTTTATCTTATTGATGGGGAAGCATGTATTTGATCTTGTAGGATCTTCAGAGGGTGTTCTGTTTTAAATGTGAACTGGATTGGTGGTGAGCAGCAAGAGTTTTGGGACCAGGGAACTGTGAGGTAGGAGATGAGCTGGGAGGTTTGGCCTATTACTTTGGGAGTGTGCATTTTTTTTTTTTCCATTGGTTTTTCAAGGTAGGGTCTCACTCTAGCTCAGGCTGACCTGGAGTTCACTATGTAATCTCAGGTGGCCTAGAACCCACAGTGATCGTCCTACCTCTGCCTTCCAAGTACTGGGATTAAGACGTGTGCCACCATACCTAGCTTGAAGCTCTTCTTTTTAAGTAAGCCCTCTTCTATTCTGAGGTGAAGGTGATCACTTTGTTTGCCCTCCAGTTATGCAGCTCACTGGCTCACAGGTTCCAAGTAGCCCTAAGCCAGCATCAGGGAACCAGGACCAGGCAACTGGGAGGTGGGGAAGGAATTGGGAGCTCTGGCCTACTCACTCCGAGCCTGCATCCTCTGGAGGAGGGGATCACAGAGTTGGGGACCTACTTTTTCATTATTAAAAGTGTTTCCCCTCCCCCCCCGTGTTTTCTAGTCAGCAGACTTCATGATAAAGTGGCACAAAGTAGTTGGGCATTCCTAAGTATTAGTACCAAAAATCACATTGAAGTAGATTTTTAAATCATACTCTGAAAACTATAGAAGTTGGGAGCTGTCTGTTAACCCTTTCTTGCTTTCCCCACATAATCATTCTTAGAGCTTAATAATGACAATAATATATGTTTACCACAACTATCCTATAAGTTGGGGAACATTTCATAGCTGAAAAAATTGTCATGGTTGAGTCAATGGCAAACCCCATATGTATATCTCTTAGAAGACTGACCTGGTATTTCCTACTATACAATCTTATTACACATCCTTGTAAATGATGTGTGAATGTTATCATAATTGATGTATAATGTGTCAGTAAATGACTATGGAATATAAACTCCAGGGAGATCTTTCTTTTGTATATACGTCCCGTGTTTGTCACATAATAAAACTAATAGCTTAATGATTCTGAAAGATCTGGATATATGTTGCCAACATAGGGAATGGCACTTTATAAATGAAAAGCAAAAAGTTCAAAATGTGCCTTGACCCTTACCTTTTCAGATGAAGAAAACAAGTTTAAGGAATCAGGCATGGTGGCACATGACTATAATCCAGTTTGGGGGAGATACAGATAGGAGGGTCAGGAGTTAGGCAGCCTAAGCTGTATAAAATCCTATAAGAAGGAAAAAAGAAGGAAGGAAGGAAGGAAGGAAGGAAGGAAGGAAGGAAGGAAGGAAGGAAGGAAGGAAGAAAAGAAAAGATAAAAGGAATGAAGGGAAAAAACAAAAATAAAAGCCTTGGCTCACTACCAAAAAAAGCTAAGGCAATGATGGTATTACAGTCAGATGAAAAACTTTGTTACTGGGACTGGAGAAATAATACAGTGGTTAAAGGTGCTTGTTTGCAAAGCCTGATGGCCTGGATTAGATTCCCCAGTACCCATGTAAAGCCAGATAAAAAAAGTGGCACACATGTCTGGAGTTTGTTTTACAATGCCAAGAAGCCCTGGCATGCCTATGCAATCTGTCTGTCTCTCAATCTCTCAAATAAACAAATAAAAATCTTTTTAAAAATTTGTCATCAAAATGATGCTTTATAGAACTTTTTAATTTAAAAAAAATTTTTAATGTCAACTTCCATGATTATAAACAATATCCCATGATAATTCCCCCCCCCAGGCACTTTCCCCTTTGAAACTCCACTCCCCATCATATCCCCTCCCCCTCCCAATCAGTCTCTCTTTGATGTTGATGTCATGATCTTTTCCTCCTATTATGATGGTCTTGGGCAGGTAGTGTAAGGCAATGTGAGGACACGGATATCCAGGCCATTTTGTGTCTGGAGGAGCATGTTGTAAGGAGTCCTACCCTTCCTTTGGCTCTTACATTCTTTCTTTTTAGAAGTTTTTATGAAATAAGTTCATGGATCAACTATAAGTTGCTATTGTTACTACCAAAGTAAAATTAGGTATCAAGTAAAGCAGAATAGAATATGAAATTTCATCTGTAGCCTGGGGGATAAGACATGTTCTGTTACTTCCCTAAACAAATGACTCTCAAAGTGTAGTCACTGGAAAAGTCATTAGAAATGTAAATTCTTGGGGCTGGAGAAATAGTTTAGCGGTTAAAGGAGCTTGCTTAGAGTCTTCCCACTCTGGTTTGATTCTCCAGTGCCTATGTAAAACCAGATACACTATGTGGTGCGTGCATCTGGAGTATTTTTGCAGCAGCAAGAGGACCTGGCATGCCCATGCTTGATCACTGTCTCTCTCTTCCTCTTCCCCCTGTCTTTCCCTTTCTTTCACACTCCCTACCCCTCCTTCCTTCCCTCTCACTCCTGCTCTCTTTCTCTCTCTCCATCCCTCCCTCTCTATCAGATAAATAAAAATATTATTAAAGAAGGAATGTAAATTCTTGGGCTCTTATCATGTTCTATTATGTCATAGATGCTCTGCAGTGTGTTGCAACAGATCTTTACTTCTTTCCCACCATATTTTCCTTCCTCCCTCCTTCCATCCTACCTATATTCTTCTTTACCTTCCATTATTCTTTCCTAGCTTCCATTATTTGGTTACAGACCACAACTGAACTTGTCTGTTTAAGGAATCCTACCTCAGCCTCCTGAGTAGCTTGGACTACAAGTGTATACCTGTACCTCTACTATGTCAGGCAATTTTGATGAACAAATAAGTTTGAAATCCACTGCTACTAGCCAGTGGTTTTCAACTAGAGGCAACTTTGCCTGCAGGTTATATTTGTCAATATCTACAAACATTTGCAGTTATCAAAAGGGTGATGGAATATGGTATTGTCATCCAGTGGATAGAAGCCAAACTGCTACCATCCCACACTGTGTAGATCAGCCCCCAGCACAGACTGAACCTCCAATACCTAGACTTCTATGAAATTCAACCTTAGCCATTACATTAACCTCGAATTCCATAGGCTATTGCAAACTTAGGAGACAAAAAAGAATGATATATATATATATATATATATATATATAAAATTTTTATTTGCAAGGAGAGATAAAGAGAGAATATGGGCCTCTTGTCACTGCACACCATTTCCAGATCTTGTACCATCTTGTGCATCTGGTTTTTACATAGCTGCCGGGGAATCAAACATGATATGGCAGGTTTTCCAACTAAGTGCTTTTAACTGCTGAGCCATCACCCCTAGCCCCATGACTGAAGTTTCATTTTTAATATTTTATTTATTTATTTGAGAGAGAAAGAGAGCGACAGATAGTGGCAGACACAGAGAGTGAACATGGGTGTGCCAGGGCCTCCTGCTGCTGCATATGAACCCCAGGCACATGTGCCATTTTGTGCATCTGGCTTTACATGGGTACTGGGGAATTGAACCTAGGCCATCAGGCTTTGCAAGCAAGCACCTTTAAGCACAGATCCATCTCACCAGCCCATGAATGAAGTTTTGAACTCAGGTGGTCACCTTCATTCCAGAGCACTTTTTGCTACTCAGTGCTATTGATGGCACAGAGGACTGTCTTAGCACACGCGTCCCAACCTAGAAGAGCTCTCTTGTTGTTTCCACCAACAACAGCCTTCCTCATGAGACGGCTTTCTGCACTGCATAGAGTTCAGGCATCCTGGAGTAACATGGCAAGGTCAAGGGGCACAGCAAGTATCCTTGGTGTATTTCATGTTCTCTCAGATCCTTTCTGGGGGTTCCTAAGTTCTACTTTACATATACTCTTGTGCTCTCCCCATCATAAACTATTAGCTTATACTGTGCACCAGCCTCAAAATCTCTTTACTCCTTCACAGTTGCAATGGTATAGGAAACTAAGTCTTTGGAAGCAACATTAGATCATTTTGCCTAGAATGGGAGCTGGGAGAGAGCAGGTTAACATCACAAGTTAGTCTTTTTGTTGTTGTTGTAAGAAATAACATGCTATGTTATCTCATTCTATCCCTCTTCTCTCTAGCTGTCCCTACTTGCAAATAAATAATTTTTTTTTAAATAAAGAAGTGCTGGTGAGATGGCTCAGCATAAAATGCTTGCCTGTAAAGCCTAACAACTTGCTTTAAGCTGAGTAACCTAAGGCAAGGTCATAAATAATTTGAGACCTGGGACCAGTGCGGGTTTGGTGACCATTCAATGCTTCCCCAGAGTACAAACCGAGTCCACTCCTTTGCTGCTGACTATAGTTTATTCTTTCTTTGTGCCCACCTTCCACGCCCCCAGTTACATCCTCAGGCCCACCAGCACCACCTTGTGTTTGGAGCGGTTTCACAGAGGAATGCACTTCCACTGGTTCCAGGCACAAGGCATGGGAACATGACGCACTTGGTAACTCATTTTTTGCATCGCTTTGTTGCTCTTATCTACGTGAGAATAAATAGGAAAGCCGAGTTTCTTCATGGCCTGGTGCTGTGAATAGACGACATAGGTGACGAGGCCTTGGCCCCGGTACTCAGGTAGTGTGCCCCCCATTCTCATCTCTCCGGTCTGGTCCATTAGGGTCCAGGATGCAGGCGTCCCCTCAGGCCCAAGGACACAGGTACTTGGAAAGTTCTGTAAACAGCGCTTGATAAACCTCTGGCTCCTCTCATTGCCTCCAAAAAGCCAGAATTTATCCACCAAGGGGACATGCGTAGTATCCAGTGATGACAGTTTAAACATGCTTTCATTGCTGGGGGGGGGTCCAAGAAGAAAGCAAAGGCCATGAGTATAATAAGGATATCATATCTGTTCTCACCTCTATCATTTTAAGAGACAGCATAGATGAAATAACAAATGCAAACTCCTGGCATATGAGTGAGCTTATGATTATAGAGGTGCAGACAGGCCAGTGTGGCTGCAGGAAGAGGGCAAGAACAAGCAAGTGAAAGTGGCCGGCGGACTAATTCCCAAGAAGCAGAGACGTGGTGGAGGCTCATGAAAGGGGGAGGACTGGTCTGAGGTCTGCAGTGACAAAAGCCATTCTAGCTGTTGTTTACAATTCTAGGAAGACGACAGTGAGGGCAGGTGGGAGCTCTGAGGCTGTGACAGAAAGGCATGAGGAAAGTAGATGGCTTTTTATGCAACTCACATGTCCTTAGGCTTGCTACCACTGGGCAACAAGTTCTTTGTATCCACCAGGGAAGGGCTCAGTTCGTTGGCTGTGTCAGCTGCTAGGAACAGAATGTTTTCGGAATGTATCACTTGGAAAGATTTAGTGGTTGCAAGATCCTGTATTGCCTCATTCAGGCTGGACTGAGAACCTAGAAAGGTTTATGAGGCGACATAAAATGAGCAGGAAAAGAGACTTATAATGGATTAAACACATTCTAGGGAGATGCTCTCCCATGGCATAGGAAAGTATCAGAAGTGATGTGAGAAAGCCTTGATTCTGGTTTTGATGCTATCACTGTGTGAAGATAGTCATGACTAATGTAAATGTTCCTGTGTTGCATAGATAAAAACATGACCAGTATGCCAGGCATGGCGGCACATGATTTTAATCCCAGCACTTGGGGGGCAGAGGTCGGAGAATTGCCATGAGTTCGAGGCCACCCTGAGATTACATAGTGAATTCCAGGTCATCCTGGGTCAGAGTGAGACCCTACCTCAAAAAACAAAAAAATGAACAAACAAACAACAACAACAACAAAACATGGCCGGTGATGGATTTATTCACAGTCATGCTGTTAGTGGTCCAAGAATGGAACCAAGTTTTCTGAGCTGCATAACCAAGAGTTATAAAAATGCTGGCCAAAATCTTGTGAGCCATGTTCCCATGATAGATTTACTGTGATAATGACTCACAATCTAAACCTTATCTCCTTATATCCATTCTTGGAACTGTCCCTTGATGAATTCCATCTGACCAATGGGTATAGAAAAATTCATACAAGGAGAGACTGAACATATTTTTCACCATTTTGACTTTGGTGATCTTGAGACCAGCTTCCAAAAGACTGGCTTCTGCTAGCTGGCTGGAGTCACATGCTCTCATCCTCATATCGTTTCAACTGAGAATTGGGAGTGCCTAAAAACCAGAACCACCACCACTCAGACATGTGAGTGAGGCCATAGGAAGTAACCAGTGCTGAGTCTTCCCATGAACTCATGATACGTGAATAAATCCAGTAATGACTAGTAAAAGAATGACCTGCAAAGCCCAAATAACACCATTATTTCATTCAACTACAAGTTTTGTCTTACAGCAAAAGATAACTGACATGTTTCTAGCATGATATTAGGCAATTCCTATTTGAAAGTTTCATCTTTCCAGTATCTTCTGTTTGTAAAGAACATGATCTCAGAGACAGCAGGTCACTTTGGTAGGGTCACAAGACAGGGGCAGGCAGAGGCTATGCTAGGGCATCTAAGTACATGGGCATGCTTGTAAGCAGCGCACTTGTCAGTGGAGACTTGTGGCGTTCTCATTCCAGGGATAAGAGGACAGAGGCAAAGCTTTGCTCCCACACCCAATCACCGTAAAAGCTCAGAATATAGTTCCGTAAAATATGCCATAAATTTTTGGTAGCAGGAATTATATTTCTTCTTGAAATATTTGTGTATTTATTTATTTGCAAGCCAAGGGGGTGGGAAGGGAGGGAGAGAGGGAAAGACAGACAGACAGAGACATAGAGGGAGTGAATATGGGCTTTGTTCATTTGTCTTTACATGGGTACTCTGCAATCAAACCTAGGCTATCAGGCAAGCACCTTTAACTGCTGAGCAATATCTCCAGCCCAGTAATATATTTCAGTTCTTTTTATTTCAAGAGAAAAATAGAAACATTTTATTAAATTTTACATCTACATGGGGTCCTCACAAGAGGATAATGATACAAGAAGTATTTAAGAGTTGAGACTTTATATAGATAAGATAAATGAATAAATTATGAAAGAGTAACAAAACAGAAGTCTTGGGCTAGGATGTTTAATTGTGGAAAAGTAACAAGAAAGATAAATTTTACTTTACAAGATCATATAAGCAATGTTTTCTGAGCCTCTAAATTGTGTCAGGAGATAAAAATGTTATTTTTCATCCAGTAAAGAAATGGGCTTCCTCTGAACAAGTTTTAAAAAACATTTTATTACAGCCAGGTATGGTGGCCCACATCTTTAATCCTTTAATTGCAGCCTTCTGGAGGTTAAGGTAGAAAGATCACTGTGAGTTTGAGGCCATCCTGGGACTACAGAGTGAATTCCATGTCAGCCTTGGTTAGAGTGAGACCCTACTTACAAAAAACAACAAACAAACAAAAAATACTCCAACATTTATTGACAGCCCCCACATATATACACAATGCACCTGATCATAATCCTCTCCCACCACCATCCATTGTGCCCCCTCTAATTTCTCCACTGAATCTCTCTCTCTCTCTCTCTTTACCTGAGGTAGGGTCTTACTCTAGCTCGGGCTGAACTGGAATTCACTATGTAGTCTCAGGTTGGCCTGGAATTTACAGTGATCCTCCTACCTCTGCCTCCCAAGTGCTGGGATTAAAGGTATGCACCACCATGCCCAGCTTGAGCCTCTTCTTTTTATTTTTTAATATATTTTATTTATTTATTTGAGAGTTCTGTCACTCTACAAAATTCTGCACATACATCCCTCTTTACAGGCATAGACATAGCTTAGTCAAACCATGGACAGCAGGTGGAGGATATGGTGGATGAGGTCTGGTGGAGTGGGGACTTCATCAGGACTCAACAGTTAGTCAATCCAATTCTCACTGCTCTTACTTACTTTGAATCTGCAAATGCTGCTGCCAGTTTATAACTTCTGGAGAGTCAAGGAGTTTCTGACAGTTTTGAGGGTCCTTGGAGTAGATTTGGTAAGTATTTGTGTAGTGATCAAGGTCATCTGTCATGTCCTGTTATCATTGGGAAAATTACAGATATTCCTTATACTTTATGATTGTAATGTTATATTCAGTATACTATGATGTTTTTGTGTTACAAAATATTGGTATTCCAGCCCAAGTAAGAATGGGCAGAAAAGCGATAGAGCAGGACACCCAACACTCCCTTCTGCTACCACAGGCTAGCACACACGGTGCCACATGGATTCATACAGATGAATACACCACATACCTTACACATGTACACACATACCACCACCATCACCAGCACATCACGCAAACACACACACACAAAATGAAAGAAAAGCAGTTGATGAAGAAAAGCTTCTGTGGCAAGAATATACTTTACTATAGTTCACATTTACTCAGAATATACAACTATAAGCATTACAGTAATAGATAGCAAATAGATAGCAAATGATGAAGGATTAAGGTTTCTAACCATATATATATACACATATATATGGTTAGAAATATATAAATATATGTATGTATAGAATATATATGCATGTATTAAAATCAAACATGAATGTCAAATAGAAGTGCTTCCTTTGAAACCACTTTGAAACTGTGGTCAAAGTATAGTTTGAGAAAAACTTACCATGTACTCAGGAAGACTCCTTTATTAACAGATAAAACCATCTTATAAAAGGTTACAGAAAACAATATTACCACAACTAGAGTAGAATTAGAAACTTTTTATTTATTTGTTTGCAAGGAGAGAGAGACAGACAGACAGACAGAGAGAAAGAGAGAGGAGGAGAAAAGAGAGAGAGAGAGAGAGAGAGAGAGAGAGAGAGAGAGAGAGAGACAGAATGGGCATGCTGCAAATGCCCTCCAGATGTATTGTCACTTTGTGCATCTAGCTTTGTGTGGGAGCTGGGAATCAAACCCAAGTTGTTAAGCTTCGAAGGCAAGCATATTAACCACTGAACAATCTCTCCAGGCAGAGAATTAGAAACGTTTTATACAGATACTTAGAAAATTCTCCTCCAAAACACTCTCACAAGCCATCAATGACATGATATATTTTGTTGCTTAAGACATGTATAAAGCATCAGTTTTATTTCAGTCCAGTTTTTGTATTAATATGAGTTTCTTTCTGTACCATTATGTAGTGATTTTTTGAATGCCTTGCTTGATATAAAAAGCATAATGTGGGCTGGAGAGATGGCTAAATTCTGAACAACTCTGCTGTTAGCATTTGCTATTGAATGTTTTTGTTTGGTTGTTTTAGGGGATGAGGTATTACTATGTGCTTCCCTGCCTCAGCCTTTAGAGTACTGGGTGCCACCAAGCCCAGTTCGCATTTTTCATTGCAGTTATTAAATATTTCTTACAGGATTCATTTAAATTTTTTACTTCATACATTTTATTAATTTTTATTATAATCACTTATTATGACTTATCTGTTCATATTCATGCCATTGAATTGTATATTTTTTAAATGTTTCATTTATTTATTTACTTATGAAAGACAGAAAGAGACAGAGAGAGGGACAGTAGGCACCAGTAGGCACCCTAGGGACTCCAACCACTGAAAATAAGCTCCAGAAGCATTCACCACTTTGTGCATCTGGCTTTATGTGGATCCTGGGGAATTAAACCAAGGTCCTTAGTTTTTGCAGGCAAGTGCCTTAACTACTGAGCTATCTCTCCAGCCCTATTTGTGTGTTTTTAAAGTTTGTTGTGCTTCCTCTAAAAAAGGTATTTGAGGGGTAGTCTTAAGGTATTTCAGTTGTTTCTAAAACATTACATAGAATGTTTGCAAAGATACGAAGAAGTCTATGCATTAACAGCTGAAAGATCTTTGATTGGGTCAAATCAAATCAACATGGGGAAAGTTGAATTTTTATGATTGGTAAAAGAATTTGAACTGAGATTGATTTAGCAGGCTCTGGTAATGCTGCAATGTTTTCAGAGAGCTGAGATTCTTCGATCCATACAATGGCTTTTTTCTGAACAACAGAGCAAACAGATAGGAGGTAAAACCAAGAAAGTGGGCAGCGCTTCAAGTAAACCTCCTGAAACACTGGCTGCCTTTCCTGGTGTGTGCCAGGAAAAAGTAGACAAGCCACACACTGCACCAACCCTAGCCACCAAACCTATTAGAACAGAACCAATCAAATCTTGGGCAACCAAAACTGAAGAAACAAAGAGGCTTAAAGGCTGTGTGGTTTATTGCAGAGCATTGAGGAGAGAGAGAAACAGGGAGATGAAGTCAAATGATGGCAGCAGTGACAGTGGTAAAATGGTCTGTAACATTATCCTGTCTGGAGCCTGAAAATGCACAAGGGACATCAGCATTCTGCACTGGCACAGCTGTTGTAAGGTTGTGCCAGCTTGTACCTACTAAATGACATGCTCAGCTGAGGGCCATGCATCTTCAGTTTATCACACACCTGGAAAAGCCAATGCTGCCACTGATGTAGTACATACTCTTATTATTGGTCCTTTTATATAAGTATAATATATATGTGCACACATATAACTAAATTTTTTGAAACATTAGCTTACTGTCAACTTTGGGAAAAAAATCTCAGTTTACCATGTTGAGTTGGCACTATGCATAAATTAACAGCCATAGTGCTCTAAAAATATGAAACTGAACTTTAATCTACTTCTACAAAGATAATGCACTATATATAAATATGTATGGTCTTAGCTATGTGAGTGTGATTGCAGAAATGAATAAAGTATTCTCTAAATCAAATAGCCATTTTGAACTCGTTGTCAGGTAGTTCATACATCTCCATTTATTTAGGGGCAATCAGTGCACTTTGGCATCATCTTTGCCTGAATTTGATCCTTGTGAGCAGAATTCAATGTCCATGTTTTGAAAGTAGGAACTTATTCTAGTCTTTGTAGGCACACTTCCAATGGTTAGTACTTCCAAAGATCTTAAGCAAGCTGACCAGTGTGGTCACAAAGCATCAGACTGCTGCAAGCTCTCATGATGTTGGAACACACTTTCATTTCAGGACCACTATGTTGAGTTAATATCCGTACATCAACAGAAACCCTAGGTGTACTATGGCTCATGTGCTGCTGGGGCTGTCTAGCATGGAGAACCACTGAGATAAATCCAGTATGGGTCAGAGATCAAGTCTACCATCCTGGCCAAGAGCCTCAGGTTACGACTGATTCCAGGCAGCAAGCAGGTCTGTAGGCTCAGTACTATGACCAGCCTGGAATCAAGGCTCTTGAGGTCTACCTGGTGCTGTTTGTGGTTGTTTGTTTGGTTGGCTGTGTGGTAGTTTGAATGTATGGCCCCAGACATATTCAGTGTTTTATCAGTTGGTAGTATGGATATCCAGCCACCTGGCTGGAGGAGGTGTCACTAATCTCCATGTGTATATGTGTGAGTCGGGGCACATGCATGACGACTTTGGGGTCAGTTGTACCCTTTGCACTTTGTATGAGGCAAGGGTTCTCTCTGGATTCACTCTCTGCTCTCCTTTGTTGTGCTCACCACGAGCTTCTAGGATATGCTCCTATCTCCACCTACCAACTCTTCATCAGCAAGTTAGGATTACAGAAGCCTATCATGGCTTCTGACTTTGTTTGTAGGATCTAGGGATCAATTGAACTCAGGCACTCTGGACTGAGAAATGAGTGCTTTATCCACTCCCTATTTCCCCAGCTACTCTTTACACTCTTCACTGTGGACTCTTGTTACTGTGCTACAACATGCACTGTGATTTCTCACTTGGTTTTCTTATCTCTTATGAATACATTTTCCAGCACCAATATTTACTCAAATTGGCATTTCTGTGTGTGAAGGATTAATAGAAACATGCTATATCATCTTATCATCTTGCTCCAACTCTTCCACTATTGTTGGATATTGTAAAATAACTTCATGGGGCTGTAAGGATGGCTGAGTAGTTAACAAAGTGTCACATGCATCTGGAGTTCATTTGCAGTGGCTGGAGGCCCTGAAATAACCATTCTCTCTGTCTCTCTTCTCTTTATATATCTGTGCTTGAAAATAAATAAATAAAAATATTTTTAAAATAACTATAAATTCTTATATTTGAAATATACTATTTAGCTTCATCAATTTTAGATCTTTCTCCTAAATGCATATGGAAATGTTAACCATTGTAGTTTAGTTCTTTGTGATTCCTCTAACTCGTTTTTCTACAGCATACTTTCATAGTTTTTCTCTTTCTAGTACCTCCAGTTGGATTATCCACTTTCCTTGATCAGCTATCTTAGAGTCTCAGAGATCTCTGTCCATCCCCCTCTCTCTGCCATACCACCTGGCCCAGGCTAGCCTTGAGACTATAGGGCTGCCTCCTGGTTTGGTAATTGTTATAGTTATCTTTACCTTGCTGGGACAAAACACCCAATGAAAAGAAGCTGATGGAAAGAAAGGGTTTATTTTCACTTACACTCCTGGTGGCAGAAAAGATGTTAGAGCAGAGGATTGACATCACTCCTTGCCACAGCAGGTGAAAGAGACTAACCTGAGTTCTGAAAAGGGATGGGAAATCAGCTAGTGCTCCAAAGCCCATTCACAGAAACACACCTCCAGCAAGGCTCCACCTTCAAAATTGCTACCAGCTATGGACCAAGCATTAAAACTACATGAGTTTATGGGGGACATTTGATTCAAACTAGCAGAGTAATTGACAATTCTTCTCTGCTAAGGAGGGAAAGCCACCTTTCCCCAGACCATACCTCTTCACATCATCCAAGGTTTCTCTCTTTCCAGGCAGTTTCTCTCTTCTCCCTGCCCCTCACTTACTCTCTTTCTTGCTCTCCTTCTCCAAGTGCATACATATTCTCCCTCAGCCTCTGATGCATGCACCTCCTTTCTCTCTCCTTTCTCTCTCTCTCTCTCTCTCTTCTTACTGGTATATGTACCACTCTGTGTGTCCCTCTTTCTCTCTGTGTCCTTCTCCCTCTTCCCAATTACAGTAAGATGTTAAGATCAAAGAAACTGTCTTGGTCATCTATTGTGAACTCTAAAACCTAACATATGCTACAAAACCTAGGATCACCAAGACTGACTACCTCCTTAGGCTCTATCTCTCTTCTTGTTCTTCCTTCTTTTAGCCAGGGCTTTCCCTACATTCAACACTAGCCTAAGTCCTATGCCCCAGTACCCACATAAGCCAGATGGACAGGGTAGCACATGCATCCTGAGTTTGCAGTGGCTCGAGTCCCTGGAATACCCATTCTCTCTGTCTGCCTCTTTCTCTAATAAATAAATAAATATAAAAATGTGGCTTTTAAGAATTGCCTCATCCCATTTTCTAGCTTCTCTTTTGTGCCTCTTCAGTTCCACCTTCAGGATTTCCAACATGACTCGTTTTCCCAGAGAAATATACCTGCGATCAATAGCCACATGGTAAGACAGGGACTCTGTTCTCTCCCTGAGTGGACCTACATTTGCTGGTCATAAGCAGTGGCCACATGGATTGTTCTTTATGGTGCCATGGGAAGTTAATTTGACATGCACATCAACTCCATGATGCACACCTTCTCTCAGGACAAGCAGGGCTTTTCCACATGCTAGAGCTTTCCCAGAGGCAAAGAATGTAATTCAGGTTCAACTCTTTTTAACAAGTTGGTAAATTTGTTTACATTGTAATGTCTCATGATTTCAAGGTTAAAATTTACTTTGTTGATACTGATCTACTTATAATAACATTTACAAAAACTGTTTTTAAATGTTCAGTCAAGATACTATATTTTCTATTATGTCTGTCTGTGTTTTTAACTACTGGGGAACATGAGTCTTAAAAAACCAAGGTTTATTTAAACTGTGGCCAGAGAAGGGCAGTGTTGTTTAAGTTTTACCTAAATGGTACATGAAAGCCAAAAGCACAATACTAGTGACATTGACCTTCGGATGTTAAATAAGATATTGGGATACCTTTAGAGGGTCCCACAGTTCCATAAATCCACAATCAGATGGACCTACAATAATATAAATTTATCTATTTGGATCTCCTTTGATTGTTTCCAAGGCCTAAAAGTCAAGAAAACAGTAGGAACCCTAAAAACCTCCCTTATTCCCACTACAGCCTGAAGTAGCTAGATCAAGTCAACACCCATGAATTTGTATTCTAAACTTCTGAAGGGGAGAGTGGTGGATGTTTAGGAAGACATTAGAATTGGAAATCATTAAAGAACGAAGAAATTTCCTTTTTTAACGTTAGAAAGAGCCATTGTTGCCCAGTTTGAGGATTGGTCCTGAATGTAGATTTAAAAGATATAAAAATCTAAATTAAAAGGTTTGCTAAAAAAAATTGAATTAGGGCTGGGGAGATGGCTCATTGATTAAAGGGGCTTGTGTATAAACCCTCACAACCTGGGTTCAATTCCCCAGTACCCACATAAAGCCAGACATGTAATGGCTCATATGTCCAGAATTTGTTTGCAGTAGTAAGAAAGTCCTATCATGCCCATACTCTAGCTCTCTCTTTGCACATAAATAAATAAATAAATAAATAAAAATTGGATTAAGGGCTGGAGAGATGGCTTAGCAGTGACGTGCTTGCCTTCAGTTCGAGGTTTAACTCCCCAGGACCCATGTTAGCCAGATGCACAAGGGGCCACTCGCATCTGGCGTTTGTTTGAAGTGGCTGGAGGCCTGGCACACCCATTCTTTCTCCCTCTCTCTCTCTCTGCCTCTTTTTCTCTCTGTCTGTTGCTCTCAAGTAAATAAATAAAAATATTTTTTAAAAAAGAAATGAATTAACTCTATTAAATTTAAACTAAAAATGATGATGTTATGATTAAAGGTTATTAAACTTATAAAGTAAAAGAGATCAAGTGTTCTTAGATATGGTTCTGTACTTAGTAATGTTTCAAAATACACAATCTGTTAACATATTTGTTAAATACTGTTCCATTCCCATTGGGTAAAACTACTTGTTTAACATAGAAATTATTCCAACAGGTAAAAGTTGGGCCTAGTTGTACAAAATGTTATTGCCTATAATTAAATAAACAACTGACAATAATAAATTGTTAATGTTAATCAAAATATTTTAGCTTTTTCACCCTGACACACTTTCATTAGTTCTTCTAAGTCTAAGACCCCTTTTTATCTCTATACAAAGTAAGTAAAAACTATGACTCATATGTATTAAGTACTGGTTTAAGGAACGTTTAAACCTGATGACTAAAAACTTCAAAATTGGTTAATTCTTAAATTGTTACATATTTAAATAATTGAAGTTTTCCAAGATATTTCAAATGTTACTTGATATTTTAAAATGGGGCTGTTCTTAATTTAAATTAAGCCACCAATAAAAATAAGTTTCTTAACGTTCTTTAATAAGCTAAGTCTTCATATTTACAAAAATTTTAAGTAACTTTTCTCCTAGAAATTAAAAAAGTCTACTTCCTTGTTTCTTTAACTACCTCCTACATTAGTTACTATTTTCAACTTTATTTATTTTTTATTTTTTATTTTTTTGGGGGTAGGATTTCGAGGTATGGTCTCACTCTAGCCCAGGCTGGCCTGGAATTCACTATGGAGCCTCAGGATGTCCTCGAACTCACAGTGATCCTCCTACCTCTGCCTCCCGAGTACTGGGATTAAAGGCGTGCACCACCATGCCCGGTTATTTTCAACTTTAGATGTGATACTCCTATAATGTGTCACTTGTAAATGTCAAAGATCTTTATATATACATACACATATACAAAGACAAGATCATAGTGACTAATAGATTAATGTGGGCCAGGAGTTCCTTTCCTGATAGCTCTGTTAATTATCTCTTTCCAGAGGACTGCTCACTGCCTATTCAGTTTCATGTACAGTAGGCCCTAGGGATGGAGAGTTAGGGATAAGACAGCTTTTTAGAGGCTGTTAATTAGGGGCAGAAGCCAAAAGAAGGGGATGTCACTTCTTCCTTGCAATAATGGAACTTGCCTCTGATCCCACCTCATCAAGATGGCTACCAGCTACACTCCCCAGCAGAAACTTCGGCTTCTTCCTCAGCTCAACTTCTCTGGGTCAGCCCTGGGCCACAAACCAATCAGATGCTGGGCCCTCCTGGGTCAGCACGTTGAGTCTGCAAACCAATCAGGTCTCTTCTTACACACCTGAATCTGATAACAAGGCTCACCCTAATTAGATGTCTGATCCAATATAAAGGAGGTTGGCCACACGCACCCTTCCTCCCTTTTCCCTGTGAGCTGGCCTTAACATGCAGGTAAGTCTGTCTTTTGTCCTGGTTATGGCTTTTGCTTACCTTCTGTCTGTGTCATGCTTTGGGGTACGTTCTCACTTTTGACTATATGATATTACTTTGACCTCCAAGTCTTTCACTATTTTTTAATTCTCTCTGGTCTTTTATTTGAAGGAGATCTTTTGGTGCTTACGCTTTGCCTTCTACATGTGGGTACATGTGCCTCTGTGATCGATATTGTCTCTATATTCCTCTCCCTTTCCACCCCAGAAAGGAGAATTTTCTCCTCTGGCTTGAGTCTGAGCTAGCCTCCTTCCTAGATCTTAATCTCCCCTACCATAAACTTCATAATTCATGTTTTCTCCCTAATAAACTTAATTTGTAATTTACCTTTGTCTGAGCCTATTTTATCAGTTTTTTTCTAAAATACAGTAAGGACCCAAGCACACCATATGGACTTCTTTATCCTCCTGATGCAAGAATGCAAATTTGAGGCTGGAGAGATGGCTCAATGGTTAAAGGCACTTGCTTGCAAAGCTTGAAGGTCTGGGTTCAATTCTCCAAAACTCCCAAGTAAACCCAGATGCATAAAGCAGACTGTGTCGGGAGCTTGTCTGTAGTAGCACTAGGCATGACCATATCCATTCTTGCTTTTCAATCTTTCCCTCTCTATCTTTCTCTCTCTCTCTGTCTGTCTCTCTCTACTTGCAAATAAGTAAACAAAATTATATATAAAAATGAATACACTAGTGTTGAGCTCTCAGCAGCTTCTGGATTTAGACTGTAAGAGGCACCCCTCCCACACCTGACAATGACTGACTGCTGATCTTACAATTTATAACCCACAATCCCATGGTGAATACCAGCAATCCAGATGAGGTGGTCCCTCAGTGCACAGGGGCAGGGAAGAAGGAAATTATGGTACCCACACATGATGTGTCCATACAAAGTTTCTACTTAACTTAAAAAAAATCCCCTGATTCAGACACCCTGAAAAATGAGGAAGGCTCCATCTCAGCACAGTGTTTAATTTCAGAGAAAAGTAATTAGATGTATGCTCATGCTGTCCATAAACCCATGAGTCTACCCCTTGCTCCCTTCCTAACATTTGTCTTTGTTCTTTATTTATGTAAACAAAGATGCTGGAATGTTAGCCTTTCAGAGCTCTATACCTGTCCCCTTCTCCTGGTGGGGTTAACCCTGGAACTCTGGGACTGCCTTCTTTATAATTGAGACTCTGAGTTCAGGGGAGGGAAGGCACCTCTCCCTAGCCAATACCTCTGCATGCCACCCAAGACCCCTCTCTTGAAGGGAAGTTTCTCTCCTATTCTTGGTCCTCACTCTCACTTTGTTTTCAGCTCTCCTGTTTCAGGTACATGTATACTACTTTCCCTTTCTCTAATTGGTAACTGAGATTTCAAAGAGAGTTTTCATTTCTCCTCTCCCCACATACCCAGACTGGGTCTGAATTCCTAGAATCCCTACTTACTATTATACTAATTGACTGAGCCTTTCTGCACCCATTAACTTATTTATTGTCTCACTTTACCACAAAGTTCAGCAGGGGTTTAAGCAGGCAACTACAGACACCAGTCAATCCTCCTACCCCACACTTTATGAAGCAATGCAGAATCTCCCCCCTCTCTACCCTCCCCCCTAAGTAGCTTGAAAACCTTCCTGTCCTCCTCCTAGGTGGTTTGGAATACCCTTTCCTCTTGCTGTGTTTGTTTCTCCTCACTCTGAACCTACTCTATGTCCTCCACTTAAATAAAACCTTGGTTCCAATTAGCTTTCTCAGAGTCATGTATTGTGAGCCCCAAACCTGATATTGTACATCTCCTGTTCCTTCACTCACCACATTTACCTTTGCTCTCCTCCTGGTGGTGAACCTATTGAGGACCACAACATGTTTGCCAACACTATGATTCATTTCTCTACCCCTTGATTTTTACCAGACTGCCAGGCCTATGGTAAGCACACAGAGGCACGCTTGTTCCAGTCTGGCTTCTTACCATCTCCTGAGGGCGGACAACCACAGTATTAAAGTCGGGCCACTTGTCTACTAAGGCCTTTAGCTTGAATGGGTTTCCATGGTTCATGTGGTAGATGGTCCCATAAACCTGAAGGACTCAGGAAAGTGAGAATGTTAGTTTATTAGTGATACAGATTAGGAGCAAGATAGCTCTCTCTAATAAGTAGTTAGCTAGGGACTGGCCCAAAGAAGTATAGATACCACTCTGCATTGCAGGACAAGAAAGCAAGTTGATCCAGTCACATCCAAGATGGCTGCAAGCAGCAATAACCTCCAATGCCTTCCTCAGCAACAGTTTTCATTTTCTTCCCCCAGTGATATAAGTTCACCCTGTGGGTAGGCCCTTCATGAGCCAATGGTCCTCCAGGAACAGCCAAAAATCAGGTTCCTCCCTAAACACCTGAGCTGGTGATGAGGCTCATTCTAACTGGATGCCTGATTCATATAAATGCACCTGAGTCACATGTGAGAGACCCTTCTCCCACAGGCTTCTGAGAGTTCTATTCCCCACGTGAGGAAAAATTCTTCCCTGGTCTTTTCTTCTCCCTTCCAAACACTGCCGAGAAAAGGTGGAATTCCTTTTCCTGCTTTTTTTTTTTTTTTTTTACTCTCTCCTGTTTTTATCCTATCCTTAATAAGTTCTCATAACTTACCTTTCGGTATATCCATATTTTTCAATTCTTTGATAACTTGGACAAGGACCCTAATTCTAGGGTTCATGAGCCTGGGTGGAAGGGTCTCTTGTACCATTATGGAGAGTTAATCCCTCCCAGAGCTCCAAGCCTGCAACATTAGGAAAAAAATGGCGAAGTGCCTTTTTTGATCAGGACATGGGTAATTTCTAAAAAATTGTGACATTTTGTGAGGTAAAAAGAGACAAAGAATCTATGTTAATCTCCATATACTATTTTTTTTAGCTATAAAGAAAACCCTCAATTTATAGGAAATTTTTCTTTTCAAATGTGAATCAAAATGCACATAAATCTTCATAGTCTTCGGGCAAGCAAAATGCATGATTTTAGGGACCATACTTTTTATTCTAGGATTTAATACACTTTCTAATCATTTTCTAAACTTCTGTTCATACAGAGATATGGAATTTTATAAAATTAAAATAGTTGATATATGCTATTCATTATTAGTTTTACTTTTGTATGAATGATACACATGCATGTGTGTATGTGTGTTATTTATGCACGTGTGTGTGTGTGTGTGTGTGTGTGTGTGTGTAAGCCAGAAGTTAACATTGGGTGTCTTCGTTAATCACTCTATAACTTGTGTTTTCTGAGACATAGTCTTTTAGTGATCCTAGAGCTCATCAATTTGTTTAGACTAGGTAGCCAACAAGCTGTAGCAACCTCCTGTCTCTGGCTCGGTACTGGGATTACAGCCATGGACTGCCATGCCTGGTTGTTACATTGGTGCTAAAACTCTGAATTTGGGTCCTCGTGCTTGTATAGCAAGCACTTTATCAACTGAATCATACATGATAGGTAGTTGGTTCATATCAGTGGGGTCTACCAAAGTGGGTGAATTAATTCAGGGTGGGGAGGTTAGTAAAGAACACAATTCAACTTCTAAAAAATGGAAATTAAACAATATAATCGACAAATAATGCTGAGACTTTTTTCTCCTTTATAAAAGGAAATAAAAATCTGTTAGAGAATGAAGAAGTGTGCATTTGGTAAGGATGCCCTACAGGGAAGTACAAATCTGGAAACATCTTATCCCTAAACACACACACACACACACACACACACACACACACACATGCATCCATGTACGCACCCATGCACACACCACGTTGTACTGAAGTTCAGTGAGAGAGGACCACGCTGTTTTATTGTTGATTAAAAAAACAACATCAAGGATCAGAATCTATCATTAGAGCTTCTTTTGCCCAGGTCAGGATACATACATTTATATGTTTATGTTTTATTCAATTCTAAGATTTCTAATGATTTTTTCTTAGTTGTGGAGAATATTTGGGAGTCAGCCCAAATCAGTCCAATATACATTAGGTTCGAAGCAACTGAGAAATTTTAATTAAAATATGAGTGAACTGTTACTAATTTCAACCAGACTCAAGATGGTTCATCTTTTATTTGGCAAACGTTCTTTAGAGTAAACAAATCAAATGTGTTACCTAGCAAATTGTGGAGGAAAAACTCAGGACAAATTTCAAGCACTACTGGGAATGATCCTTGAAAAACAAAAAAGGAATAATTTCTTTAGTCAGCATAGGGCAAAAAGGTGGAGTTTGGACTCAGGTAAAACTGTGTTGACATTGCTGCACTGCAACTCACTACTGGGGGATAGCTGGGAAATAACTGATCTTGCATATTCCTAATCAATGGGCTAATGCAAGTTGAGTAAGAGAAAATATGAAATAGGGCTTGGCACAAAACAATGCAACATAAATGCTAGTTTCTTTTGCTTGTTTTTTTCCACAGCAAATTTCTTCCTTCCCTTGGCCCACTTCATGTCACCTTTAAGGATTCTGGAAGACTGCTCCTTAGGGCCTTCTCCAGCATCTGCAGCATCTGCCTGCCTTGCAATGGGAACATCATGGAGGACACCGGAGCCTGGAGATAACCAAGGAATACGGATGATGGCGAGGAGGGGAGTTTAGAGAAGATTCTGAAGCAAAAGTAGCAAGTTCTGTATCTTCCTCAGTATCTTTTCACTGAAGTCCTTGCTAGCTCTACCGAAAGACAAAACTTGCACAAAGAATGCCTCAGTTTCCTTTCTTTTTTATTTTTGTTGTTGTTGTTGTTGTTGTTGTGTGTGTGTGTGTGTGTGTGTGTGTGTATGAGAGACAGGGAAAAAAGAGAGAGAGAACATATATTCTATAATGCATGTGTGGAGGCTACAGGACATTTTTCGGGTCTGTTCTCTCTATCTCATTTGAGACAGGGTTCTTCTCTCTGGATATTGCCTTTATCCTCCTTAGTTTCTGTTCCTTTTCTTACCCTTGGATTAATTCCAGTCATTCACTTCACCTCAGATTAGAAAACACAAGTGTACTTCTGAAATTTCACTGTTATCAGTAACTTTGACTTCGATAGTAGCAGTGTTACTTGGAAAAGTTGCCCAGCCTTTCTGTGCTCTGGCTCCCTCAAAAGTAGATGAGATAATAACACCATCAAACTGACAGGATTTTGTGGGAACTAAATGAGTGAATAACATTGAAGGTGCTTAGTAGAGAGTCACATAGAAAGCTTTGAGATTGAGCATATATGCTGCTATTATGCTTTTATTAGGATTCCTTCTAACTTAAGTAAAATTGATTTATTTTCAATAATAATAACAATAATGCAAAACATTATTGCATGTTTTGATGTACTCACTTTAACATGGGCATTTTGATGTGTTCCAAATATAAGCAACTAAACTCGTTCTTTAAAATATTTTTATTTATTTATTTATCTGCAAGCACAGAGAGCTAGAGAGAAGAGAGACAGAGAGATAGAGAGAATGGGCATGCCAGGGCTCCAGCTGCTGCTAATTTCTGATGCATGTGCCACTGTGCATCTGGATTTCTGACAATACTGGGGAATTGAGCTCAGGTCATTAGGCTCTGCAACAAAAATGCCTTAGATACTGAGTCATCTCTCCAGCCCTGCTTTTTTGTTTCTTGACAGTATTACTACCAAGTCATATTCCAAACTAGTTCTCTCAGTCTAGCTATTTTCCAACCATACTTCATCTTTAAAGCTGAATCTTAAATATGTAATACATATTATAGAAATTATCACCTAATATAAAAACAATGTTTAAAAATGCCTCTTACTGACTTGGCATACAGAAATTGAAGTGGGAGGCCAAAGTGGAGTTTGAGAGGTTAAAAGATAGTAGAGGAAGATAAAAGTGAGACAGAGAGTAAACATAACAAAGTCTAGAATGAAAGGAAAAAATACTTTTAAAAGACCAAAATAGGGCTGGAAGATTGCTCAGTGGATAAAGGCACTTGCCTTCAAAACCTGTTGATCCAGGTTCTATTCCCCACATAAAACCAGATACACAAAGTGGTGCATGCATCATTTCATTTGCAGCAAGATGTCCTGGCACACTCATTTTCTTTCTGTCTTTGCCTCTCTCCCCTCAAATAAAAAACAAAATATTTTTAAAAGCTAGGATAGAATTTATGGAAATGAAAAAGGCACCATTTAAAGTGAAAACCACACAGGATGTGATTACCAGTGCATTAGGTAGTGAAGGAGAAAAGGTCAGAGACATCAAAGATAGATTTACTGAAACTCTCTGCAGTGATCCACAGAGGTGGGAGATCAGGCTTATTATTATTGTTAAGATGTCACTTCTCCCCAGGCTGATGAAGTCAGTCTCAAAATGCCCTAGGGGATTTTTTGTTGTTTTGTTTGTTTGTTTGTTTGGTTGGTTGGTTGGTTTTTCGAGGTAGGGTCTCACTCTAGCCCAGGCTGACCTGGAATGCACATGGAGTCTCAGGGTGGCCTTGAACTCATGGCAACCCTCCTACCTCTACCTCCTGAGTGCTGGGATTAAAGGTGTGCGCCTCCACACCCAGCTGAAAATGCCCTAGGTTTTATTTGTAGAAAGTGAAACAGCTGTTGAAGACACTCACAGAAGTGTAAAGCTTGCTAGAAAGTGACCAATGCAGAGTGAGCAGGCATAAGCTAAATAAATAGATCAAAACTCCAGGCTGGATATTTGCTGGGAACACAAGTTCCCAGAGGGGGAAGAATATAAAACCATGCTTATCTTAAAGCTTCTAGAAGGCTGGTTAACTGATAACTTCATGGTTATGGAGAATTTGAATGCTGCATATCCAGAACAAAATCTATGACAGGCTGTCTTTAGTCCCCTGGAAAGACATTTATTGCTTACCTCTATGTCTGATCTAGTATCCTTTTAATATTTTGATATTTTGGTTGTCAAGTGAAACATTTAGCAATGTGTTACCTTAGCAGAACACTAGCATTCACCAACCTAAAACCCAAGAATATCATCAGGTAGTATCTGAGTACACTGCATAGACTTTTTCCAGTTCACTATAAACTGCTTGCCTGCCAGATATCCCTAGTGATACATTTTGAAAATGCCTTTCTGATGACTTTCGTTTGTTCTGTAACTGCAGAAACTTCATAGGGCCATTTCCATGTTGGGACTTGGTCTCTGGGGGTAGCCTGAATTCTAGTTATTGGGCTACAGTCACTCACATTTGGCTCAAGAATAAACCATCACTAATTCCTTTTGATATATGAGCTGTGTTTTGCATGGACATTGTGGTCTATTGATTTTCTACTTAGATGTCTATGCAATTCTCTGGAGGTGGAATAATAGCATCTTCAATACATGGTGATGATTTGTATTGTTAGCAGTCAAGAAGACCACGGATGGGCTATACAGTTGTGAATTGCTCAGCATGAAGGTTTGGGGAGGTCACTGTAGTGGATTCCTTTCTGCTGCTTTCTGTCCCCCTGAATCATCATTGATGAAAGCTTTATTCTCCTTATCCTTCTTAGGTCATTTAAGAATTGAGAAAGCAGCCAGGCATGGTGGCACATGCCTTTAATCCCAGCACTGGGGAGGCTGAGGTAGGAGGATCACTGTAAGTTTGAGGGTACGCTGCGACTACATAGTGAATTCCAGGTCAGCCTGGGCTAGAAAACTAGAAAACAAATATGCATCATTTTAACAGATAAAGATACTTTTGTTCATAATGGAGTAAGATCAAAGACAAAACAAAACAAAAACCTAAGAGCACTCCATAATCAATTTTAAGCACAAACAAAAACAAACAAATAAATGAGATTCTTCTGAAGAAGTAGCTATCATTCCACACCCAGGTAATATCTCCAGTTAACTTGTAACTATCACCTCTCCAGCCCACAGCTTTACTTCTACTCTGTGGACAAAGTGCTAAGGAAAACTATTCTGATATCTGGCAGAATCAAAGCTGGGCATGCCTCCTTGAATGCTTCTCCAAATCACTTAAACACAGGATGTGATATGCCACACTCTTCCGTGACCATGCTGCTTCTCTTATAGGGACAGAAAGCAAACACACTTTTGTCACATTATATGCATGCTCCAGATAGTCAAACACACCTTACCATTGAGCCCTGAGGTATCACTTTCTACTGTTTGCCTTGCCTTCCCAACTCAGAGCTATCTCTTTTCAGTGTGATTCCTGAGAAAGTACCACTGATTACTTCAGGGTACTTGAGTGCAGTATGCAATGTTAAATCTATGAGGTGTCAAATTAATGGGTTTCTTGAATGGTCTAGTTTGCAGCCACACCTAAGGATGTACGCACAAGCAACAACTAAGCGCAGTACCAAAAAAATAGGGTTGATTCAAAACTATAAGAATGAGGTTTTCATGAAAACCCGACACCCTAGCCAGCAGTACCATGCAACTTGTATGTGAACTTCAGAATCTTTGACCTTGCCATCCTAGAAATGGAATTTAATCCAGTGAAAGCAATTCCAAAGCACAAAACAATTCTACATAGAATGTTATACAGCCACATAAACCAGCACCGAACAAAATTCCATTGTTCAGAAATAGGAGACAATGTAAGTATGATATAGAAGATTAGGCAATGCTAATAATACACACAGGCACGTTATGCAGTAAATATAATCCTGTGCTGAATGTTATATTATGATCAGAAAATAAGACATAAACCACCCATATAAAACATAAGCATTCATTTAAAGAAATCATACATAAATTCAAAACTACACAATTGTAGTAGTATTGAAGGTGAAATCTTTTATATAATATTACTAGTCTGGTGTATATCCCTGTTATTTCCTTTTCTCACTTTAAGCTCAAAAACCTTCTTACCAGTTATACTTGGGAAAACCTGCTTACGCTGTGAAGAAACAGAAGGATTGAATGCAGTAATGCTTATAGTACCTCTACACACCAGGTACTGCAGTCACCCACTTGTTTCTAGAAATTCACTCAAACCTCTCATTCATTCATTACTGCCAAGAAGACACATCTAACAGTTTTTTCATTATATTTGGTAAAGTGCCCTTTAGAAAGAGTTGATGGATATATGTTTCTCCCATTGAAGTTACTCTTTTTCCTCAGGCATGCTTGTCTGCACACTCTGGGCATAACGCAATGTGAGCTCTTTGATGTCATTCACTGGAGAGGAAGGGACTGCTAGGAAGTGAGGTTTTCCTTCTAAAACATGTTACAGTGACAGGATGTCACATGGTCTTGTAGGTGCATATAGCAATAATAAGAAAGCAAATTAACATACTCCATCATGTCGCAGAGATAAGTCAAAGTTTTGACATAAAAAAGCAACTAAAATACACTCATTCAGCATGCATCCCATATATAGCAGACATGTATTGCCTGTAGCTCTTACGTTACATTTGACCTCCAGCCATGGTCATACTACCTATCTGCTACTTTCAGATGAAGCCTCACCAGAAAGCTGCCTCCACAACCAGTCTTCACAGAAATAGATTTCTGGGAGGTGAGATCCCCTTCCAATGCTACTTGAGGAGTGACTGAGTTTGGTATGTATCCCCCAGAAATAACAGAGCAAGGCTCACAGAGTGGACCTTGTACTAAGTTGGCAAATACTTGTAGATGTCAGCACTAGTGAAATCCAGCCCATCCCTTTGTGGTCTCTTATTGGAGGAGTTGGCATTGCAAAGGAGAGAGGGAGGTTTGTGTTGGCCTCTAAGCTACTCTTTTCATAACATCACGTTGCTCTTTGCCCCACAGGCCCTGCCATCACTAAGTAAACCAATGCTTAGTAAATCATCAGGATGAATACTGGGGGCAGGGTCATGTTATGCAGCCAACCCCCCCCTGCTTCCCATTCTCAATTTGTATCTAGGGGAGCAACAAGATAGCCAGAAAGATATAAATGAGGTCTGATTGGTAAAGCTCAAAATCTGATCTCTTCTATTGATTGCACACTGCTGAAAAGGAAATTACTTGCATGGAATCACTAAAGCCATTAGAATCTCCTTTACTCTCCTCCTCCTGTTCTTTTTAGAGTAAATTGTGTCCTTCCTTCTAACCTTTTGAGGTTACACTTAAACATCCGTGACTCAGTGTGAGGGCCTCTTAGTCTCACTTTTTTTTGTTGTTTGTTTGTTTTTTGAGGTAGGGTCTCACTGTAGCCCAGGCTGACATGGACTTCACTCTGTATTCTCAGGGTGGCTCAAACTCATGGTGATCCTCCTACCTCTGCCTCCTGAGTGCTGGGATTAAAGGTGTGTGCCACCACGCCTGGCCTTAGTCTCACTTTTATGGAGAAGAAAACTGAGGATTGGGCTGGAGAGATGGCTTAGCAGTTAAGGTGCTTGCCTATAAAGCCTAAGGACCATGCTCCACTCTCCAGATCCCACCTAAGCCAGATGCACAAAGGTGAGGCAAGCACAAGGCCGCTAGGTGACGCAAGCATTTGGAGTTCGATTGCCTTGGCTGAGGTCCTGGCACACTAAACCCCCCCCCCCATTCTCTCTAAACTAAAAAAAAAAAAAAATTTTTAAATCCTGAAGATCCTTGTGATGGAGAAGAGCTAAGCCCAGATTTTCATTCTTCTTTAAAAAAAGTGTGCAAAAGCGGTTTCATTATGTCATTTCCATGATGTACATGACATACTATGGTCATAGTCACCCCCTTCAGTACCTTTATCTTTCCTACCCTGCTCCTTTTCTCCTTCCATATCCTTCATAACCCTCATTTAACTTTTCTATCTCCTCTTCATCTTCCACATGAAATAAAATGTTTCATCTATGTGGGATGGGTTGATGATTTCAAGTGAGACCCATTTGCCTATTTCATTCCTTTTATGTCTAAATAATGCTCTATTGTGTGTACTTAGCACATCCTCTTTCCATTAATCCATTGATAGTCACCTAGGCTGAGTCCATAACCTCACTATTGTGACCAGCATAGCAATGCATATGAGTATGAGGCTGCTTTGACAATTAGACTTGTTTAAGAATATTGGGCTGGAGAGATGGCTTAGTGGTTAAGCACTTGCCTGTGAAGCCTAAGGACCCCAGTTTGAGGCTTGACTCCCCAGGACCCACGTTAGCCAGATGCACAAGGGGGCACACACATCTGGAGTTCATTTCCAGTGGCTGGAAGCCCTGGCGTGTCCATTCTCTCTTTCTTGCTGCCTGTTTCTCTCTCTGTCTGTTGCTCTCAAATAAATAAGAATGAACAAAAAAATATTTTAAAAAAAGAATATGGAAGATTATAGTCTGAAATAGTGATTTGATTTGAAAAAAAAAAAAGTTCTACCTAGTCTTTCTTTGTATCTGCTCTGTCTGTTTCTTTCTTTGTAGTTCTGGGAAATCAACCTAGGGTCATTCTTTCTTACTTTTTATTTTGTGGCAGGGTCTCACTAAGTTGTCTAAACTGTCCTTGAACTCATTCTGTAGCCTGGCCTTGAAATTGTGATCTTGTCTCAGTCTCCAAAGTAGCTGAGACCACAAGCTTATACCATCAGGTCATCTGAAAAATTCTTCCAATTTGGAATTTATGAGCATAGGTCCACAGAAAATATGTACACAGAAAAGGTTTGGATAGAACTCATAATCTCTAACTGTTAATGGATAGGTGATACTACATGTAACTTCTCCTACCAACATGAAGTGTGTACAATCAATAACACTAAGTGTGTGCTATTAACAGTACCAAGTATGCAATATCTATAGCAAAACTGAAGTAAAAATAAATTTTTATGTGAGTGAATTTAAGTAGTTATCAAACTAAACATATTATATGTGTGGTTGCCACAAATAAAATACCTCATGCACATACACAAAAGAAAATAATAAGGATATTGAAGCATGTCACAGCAACAATAGTGTCATAGGAAACTGCATCACAAAGAGATGGCACCAGATATACAGTGGAGAATCAGAAAATTTATTCATGTTGACATGGACTCAGTGGAATAACTTCCAAAGACCTGAGTCCTGAGCTCTGATTGTTCAGAGTTTTTATAGACAGTATGGAAGGCCAGTCTGATATCATCTTGGGTTTTTCATAATATTAGTGGGTTACAAGTTTCTAAGGTTACATGATTTGAAGGAACGAACAGAAAATTCCTTAGCAATCAGTCAGTAATATGAAAGTACAAATGTAGAACAGAAAGCTGTTAGTTGAGGGGTGTCTGTGCGTATGGCTGGACTAACCATAGATAAGCAAGATGCCGCTGTGAGCTAGGGAGGAGACTCGGGGTCGTGCTGTATCCCTGGTAAAGAAATAAAGTGGAAATAAATAAATAAAAATGAATAAAATATGAATTATGTTTTAGAGTATCATTTGGGCCTGGTTTCTTTGCTAAATTTTTTCTACCACAACAAGAAGACACACACACACAAAAAAAAAGCGATAAGAGGAGAAGAGAGAGAAAAGCTACAAAAAAACAATGAAAATTAATAAAAATTAGGCTGGTGGGCATGATTGCACATGTCTTTAATCCCAGCACTTGGGTGGCCAAGGTTAGGAAGATTGCTGTGAGTTTGAGGCCAGCTTGAAACTGCATAGTGAATTCCATGTCAGCTTGGACTACAGTGAGACCCTACCTTAAAAAAGCAAAAACATAAGCAGTGTGTGATGGCACACACTTTTAATTCCAGCACATGGGAGACAGACTTAAGAGAATCACTGTGAGTTTGAGGCCAGCCTGGAACTACAGAGTAAGTTCCAGGTCATCCTGGACTACAGTGAGACCCTGCTTCCAAAATAGGGTATCTTTCTACAACAATTTCAAGCACAAATGAAGTACTTTTTTTTTTTTAATTATTGTTTTGTTTCTATTTTTAATTTTTTTTAATTTATTTTTATTTGAGACAGAGAGAAAGGGAGAGGGAGAGACAATGGGCACACCAGGGTCTCTAGCCACTGCAGAGGAACTCCAGACACATGTGCCACCTTGTGCATCTGGCTTATGTGGGTACTGGGGAATCAAACCTGGGTCCTTTGACTTCTCAGGCAAATGCCTTAATCACTAAGCCATCACTCCAGTCCTGAGTACTGTTTATAAGAAACTCACTTTATGCTTAAAGACACCCAGTAGATGAAAAACAAAAGGATGGTAAAAATATATTCAAGTGGTAATCCAAATGGAACAGGGATGATGTTGTATTCATCCTGGCTAGGATGAACTTCCAAATAGACACAGTTTATGTGAGAAATGGAATTTATTGCAGGCTTATAGATCCAGAGAAAGTCCCATAGTGGTGGAAGTGACTGGTTTTTATTGTGGAAGGTTTTCCTTTCACCATTCATTATGAGGAATACTTTCACTGAGTACAGTAGTTTGTGTTAGAAGCCATAGATTTTTAGACTTTGTAGTGCTACATTCCAAGCTCTTCTGGCTCTCAGGGTTTCCATTGAAAAATCTGAGGTAATTCAGCTGGTATTGCCTTTGTATGTTATGAACTGTTTCCCTCTTGTCAGCTCTATGATTATGTGAACACAAAGCCAAACATACAGAGAACACTTCAGGGAATACTCCACACAGAAGAGTCAAAAAACCAACCTCAATAGCCTACAAAAGAAAGAACACATTAACCAAAACTATAGCAACACAAAAACACTCAAAGTCCAAGAAATCACCAAACCCCATAAAACCTCCAACATAGCGAAGATTAAATCAAATCTCACAGTTGTAACATTAAATATTAATGGTCTTAACTCACCCATCAAGAGACACAAGTTAACAGAGTGGATCAGAAAAATGGATCCTTCCATTTGCTGTCTTCAAGAAACCTACTACTAAGGAAAGAGCCTCCACAGGGTGAAAGAATAGAAAATGATTTTCCAAGCAAATGGAAATAAGAAGCAAGTAGTTATGGCTATATTTATACCTGACAAAATAGATTTTAGGGCTAGAGAAGTTTCTCAGTGGTCAAGGCTCTTGTCTGTAATGCCAAAGGACCAAGTTTTGATTCCCCAGGACCTACATAAGCCATATGCATAAAGTGGTGCATTCATCTAGAGTTCATTTGCAGTGGCTGCATGCCCCAGCATGCTCTCTCTCTCTCTCTCTCTCTCTCTCTCTTTCTCTTTCTCCCTCCATCCCTCTTTCTGTCTTTCAAATAAATAAATAGAAATAAAAATATTTTAAAAATAGACTTCAGCCAGGCGTGGTGGCACATGCCTTTAATCCCAGCATTTGGGAGGCAGAGGTAGGAGGATCACTGTGAGTTCGAGGCCACCCTGAGACTCCATAGTGAATTCTAGGTCAGCCTGGGCTAGAGTGAGACCCTACCTCAAAAAACCAAAAAAAAAAAAAAAAGACTTCAAACCAAAAATAAAGAATGACACCTTTTACTCAACAAGGGAACAATTGGACAAGAGAACATCACAATAATACATCTATAACCACCAAACACTGGTGCACCAACCACTGTTTATAAAGCAAAACTTACTTGACAACAAACCAGAAATAAAGCTCAATATCATCATAGTAGGGTATTTCAGTACCTTACTATCCTCAGTACACAGCTCATCCAGGAAGAAAAACAATAGGGAAATAATAGATCTTAACAACACCATAGATCAATTAGACCTAACAGACGTCTGCAGAATATTCCACCCTAATTCTCCAGAACACACATTCTTTTCAAGAGCCCATGGAACCTTTTCCAAAATGGATCATGTGTTACAGTGTAAAGCATACCTCCATAAATTCATGAAAATTGAAATAATGTCCTGCATCATCTCAGATCACAATGCATTAAATCTAAAACTAACAAGAGAAACAGCAGAAATGATACCAGCTCATGGAGATTGAACAACACACTATAAAACAATGAATCAGTCATGGAAGAAATCAAAAATGAAACTGTAAAATTTCTAGTACTGAATGATAATGAAAACACAACATACCAAAACTTATGGAACACAATGAAGGCAGTCTTATGGGGAAAATTCACACCACTAAAATGCTTTTATAACAAATACAGATCTCAAATTACTAATCTAACCATCCATATAAAGGCATTTGAAAATCAACAACAATCCAATCCCAAGAGTTCCAAACACAAAGAAATTATGAAGATCAGAGCTGAAAGTAATGCATTGAAAACTAAGAAAATAAGACAATTGACAAAATGAAGATATGGTTCTTTGAAAAAAACAAGTAAGATTGATAAACACCTGGCCAATTTCATCAAATGAAAAAAAAATTCTCAAATTAGCGAAATTAGAAATGAAAAGGGAAAGGTTACAACAGACACCAATGAAATTTGAAGAATCATGACAACATATTTCTAAAACCTCTACTCCACAAAATTGGATAACCTGGAAGAAAATTGATGAATTCCTAGACACATTCCACCTACCAAAACTAAATCCAGAGCAAATAAATCACCTAAACAAACCTATTGGATCTATTGAGATTAAAAATGTAATAAAAAACTTCCCCCAAAGGAAAAGTCAAGGACCTGATGGATTCTCAGCCAAATTCCATGAAACCTTCCTTGAAGAACTGAAACCACTTTTTATTATGCTATTTCACAAAAATTGAGAACAGGGAATACACCCCCCCCCCAACTTCTTCTGCAAAGCTAGCATCACCCTAATACCAAAACCAGACAGTGATACAAGAAAAGAAAACTATAGACCAATATCCCTGGTGAACTTAGATGTAAAAAGTCCTGAACAAAATCCTCACTCACCAAATTCAACAGCACATTAAAAGCATTATATATGGGCTGGAGAGATGGATTAGCAGTTAAGGCACTTCCTGCAAAGCTAAATAACCCAGGTTTGCTTCCCCAGGACCCACATAAACCAGATGCACAAGATCGTGCATGAGTCTGGAGTTCATTTGTAGAAGCTAGAGGCCCTGGTGTGCCCATTATCTCTCTCTATCTGTGTCTCTTTCTTTCTTTGTCTCTCTCTCTCTCTCTTGCTCTCTGCCTCTCTCAAATAAATAAATAAAAATGAACAACAACTTTTAAGATTTATTTATGTTAAAAAAGCACTATCCACCTTGATCAAGTAGACTTCATCCCAGGACTACAGAGATGGTTCAACATATGTAAGTTGATTAATGTAATATACCACATAAATAATCTTAAATACAAGAACCATATGGTCATTTAAATTGATGCAGAGGAGGCATTAGACAGAATACACAGCCACTTCATGATCAAAACACTGGAGAGACTATGCATGGAGAGATTATATCTCAACATAATAAAAGCTATATACAAAGCACCTAATGTCCAAATCATATTTAATGGGTAAAGACTCAAGGAGTTCCAATTAAGATCATTAACAAGACAGAGGTGTCCACTCTCACCACTGCTTTTCAACATAGTATTAGAAGTCCTAGCCCAAGCAATAATACAGGAGAAAGATATAAAAGGGATACAAATTGGAAAGGAAGAAGTCAAAATAACCCTATTTGCAGATGACATGATACTGTATGTAAGTGACCTGGAATACTCTACCATAAAACTTCTAAAGGCAATAAATTACTTCAGCAAAGTAGCAGGATACAAATTCAACACACAAAAATTAGTAGCCTTCCTGTACACACTCTCGTGTATAAAGAGAGAAAGAAGTCAGTGAGGCTATCTCATCCTCTACAGCCACAAAAAAGTGAAATATGTTGGAATAACACTAACCAAGGAAGTGAAAGACCTATATAATGAAAGTGTAAAACACTTAAGAAAGAAACTGACGAGGACATGAGAAGATAGAAAGATCTTCCCTGCTCCTGAATGGGTAGAACTAATATTGTGAAAATGAAAATTCTACCAGAAGAAATATACATATTTTTTAAAGTGTTTGAGAGAGAGAATGAGGAAGAAAGAGGGAGAGAGAGAAAGGGCATGTCAGGGCCTCCAACCACTGCAAACTAACTCCAGACACATGGGCCCCCTTGTGCATCTGGCTTCTGTGGGTCCTGGGGGGGGGGAATGAACCAAGGTCCTTTGGCTTTGAAGGCAAGCACCTTAACCACTGAGCCATCTCTCAAGCCTCAATATTCATATTTAATTCAATACCAATAAAAAATCCTAGCATCATTCTTTGCAGAGATTTTTTTTTTAAGTAATCTCAAAATTCATATGGAAGGGCTGGAGAGATGGCTTAGTGGTTAAGGCATTTGCTGGTAAAGCCAAAGGATCCCAGTTCTATTCTCCAGGACCCACGTAAGCCAGATGCACAAGGGGGCCCATGTGTCTGGCGTTCATTTGCAGTGGTTGGAGGCCCTGGCATACCCATTCTCTCACTCTCTCTTTATCTTTCTCAAATAAATAAATAAAATATACTTTTAAAAATTCATATGGAAGTTGGGTGTGGTGGCACATGCCTTTAATCCCAGCACTTGGGTGGCAGAGGTAGGAGGATTGCCATGAGTTCAAGGCCAGCCAGAGACTCCATAATGAATTCCAGGTCAGTTTGAGCCTGAGCTAGAATGAGACCTTACCTTGAAAAACCAAAAAAACAAAACAAAACAACAACAACAACAAAACATACAGAATGGCAGAAGGTCCTGGATATCTAAAAATATCCTCAGCAAAGAAAACACCTCTGGAGATATCAGTATACACAATCTACAGCCATACTACAAAACCATAGTAACAAAAACAGCCTGGTACTGGCAATCCCTCAAGCAGTTGGATCTAATGAAGCTAAAAAGCTTTTGTACAGAAAAGCATGCCATAAACACAACAGATTACACAGAGGATGGGAGAAAATCTTTGCCAGCCATACCACTGACAGAGGCTTAATATCTAGAATGGGCAAAGAACTCAAAAAAACTAAGCAATAAAATAATTAAACAATTTACTTAAAATGTAGCAGAGGGGCTGAAGAGCTAGCTTAGCAGTTAAGGCATTTGCCTGTGAAGCCTAAGGACCCAGGTTCGATTCCTCAGTACCCACATAATCCAGATGCACAAAGTGGTGCATGTGTCTGGAGTTCATTTACAGTAGCTAAAGGCCCTGGCATACCTATTCTCTCTCTCTTTCAAATAAATTAATAAAAATTTTAAAAGATTTACAGAAATATGGGGCAGAGAACTGAATGGGGATTCTCAAAGAAGAAATAAAGCTACTATTCACTTAAGAAAATGTTCAACATCCCTAACTATCACGGAAATGCACGTTAAAACAACTATGAGATTCCACCTTACTGCAGAGAGGATGGTAATCATTAAAAAAATCAAACAACAACAAATGTTTCTGAGGATGTGAGGAAAGAGGAACCCCTCATTCACTTCAGCAGGGAGTGCAAATTTCTGCAACTACTATGGAAATCAATATGGAAACTCATGAAAAAGATGAAAATAGAGCTACCAACTGACCCAGCCATTCCTCTACTTGGCATCTACCCTAAAGGCTCCACTCTTCACTGCAGATATATTTGCCCAACCATGTTTATAGCTGCTCAATTCACAAGAGCTAAGAATTGAAATCAACCTAGATGCCCATAATTTCACAAATGGATGATGAAAATGTGGTACATTTACACAATGGAATTCTACTCAGCAGTAAGGAAACGTGACTCAATGAAATTTGTAGTAAAATGGACAGACTTGCACAGAAAGATAAACACTACATATTCTCCCTCATCTGTGGTCCCTAAACTAGAAATGCTTGAGGCATATGTGACAGACAACTTAAGGGACAGAAAATAGGGATGGAAGGGTACAGGGCATGAGGAACAGGAGGGTACAGGATATATACAGAAAACCAAATCCAGAGTGAATTGTTAGCATAGCAACCTTCCACCTGGATAGTAAACTAAAAGATATAACCCTCAATAGGAGTATGTGAGGATTATCTGGTAAGAAGAGCCCTGGAGAAGGTAGGATGAAGCCTAACCCTAAAACACCTGGCTCTGGCTTGTAAATCCCAGAACCAGAAATTGATTGCAGCCCATGTTGAGTTGTTGATCAGAGAGACCTATGAGATCGCCCAAAACAAGATAGGCTTCTGTCAAAGCACTCAATTACCTGCCTGGGGTAAAAGGTAAGACTCTATTGCTGAAGACACCTCATGCTGCCAATGCAGAGCCTCAAGAAGTATGGTTGAATATGGGATCCAGTTCCCAGTTCTTAGCCTATATAGTGCTGAAAAGCACCACAGAGATGCTGGAAGAAAATGGCCAACAATGTTATGAGCATTGGACACTGCTATATGAAAGCAACCAGCCTGAAAAATTGTACACTCCTGTGCAATAGTGGCACACAGCCTAGGTGGGTAACCAGTGGCTCTCTGATTGGCTAAGAGTGTTGCTCAGTGGAAAGGAACCCACAGCTGAAACTGGGAACCAAGCCAGAATCCTATGGAGACCAAGATCATGGACTTCAATGAAAAACTCCCACTAGTCTTTGGCAAAAAAGTGAGGCAACACCTATCAAAATCTTTAAACTAACAATTCGAATCCCCTTTAACCTATTGTGATATCACTCCCCAGTGGAGAAACTTTTTCTTTTACAGAAAGCAGAGAGGAATGTGTAAAACCATAATCTATCAACAAGACAAGAACAGATAACTAACTCTGGCAGGAGATGAACCACCCCTAGCACAGCAGCTAAGGCCCAGGTGAAATCACAGAGAAATAGGATAGAGGAGCAAGAGTGCTGCTTCTATAGTGAACCTGAAAACCCGTACCACAGTGATGGAGACATACACTGAGGACACTCAAAACATACCAAAGTATAAATCTAGAAGCTGCTGAGAGCTCAACACTAAAGGAGACTTAACGAACACCCACCAAAGCTCAAGAAATTTTGTGGAAGAGGGAGCAGGAAGGCTGTAAGAGTCACAGGGTAGGAGGGAATAACCAGAGGCATTGACCCCTCCAATAATGACTGGCTGCTCCTGCCATAACTCATAATCCACAACTCCATGGTGAATACAAGCAGTCCCACTAAGAAGAGTCCTCAGTGGAGTGGGGGCAGGGAGGTGGGAAACAATGGTACCAATACATGATGTATCTGTTCAAAGTTCCTACTTAATAAGAAAGATTGAAATCTTTTATTGTCATACTATCCACAATTATAACAATAAAGGGTGAATGAGATAAACAAATCTATTTTCTAAGCATGTATGGGTGCCTTTAACAGTTTTGTGGGGTATTTTTTTGTAGTACTGAGAATTGAATATAGGACCTTATACGTGCTAGGCAAGCACTCTACTACTGGGCTAATTCACTAGTGCTGCTGTGGTGGTTTGATTCAGGTGTCCCCCATAAACTTAGGTGCTCTGAATGCTAGATTCCCAGCTGATGGAGATTTAGGAAGTAATGCCTCATGGAGGTGATGTGCTGTTAGGGGTGGGCTTATGTGTATTATAGCCAGTTTCCCTTTGCCAGTGTTTGGCCCACTCTCCTGCTGCTTTTGTCCACCTGATGTTGGTCAGGAGGTGATGTCCACCCTTTCTCTGCTCATGCCATCATATTACCCTGAAATCATGGAGCTTCCCTTCAAGTCTGTAAGCCAAAATCAACCTTTTTTCTCCCCACATACTGCTCTTGCTTGGGTATTTTCTGACAGCAGTACAAACCTGACTACAACAGCTGGGCATCCTTTCAGTTTAGATTTCAGTCTATGTCTAGGCTAACTCTGTCATTTAGAATGTATAGAATACTGAACACATACTTAATTCTTCATTGACTTAGCTTTACTCATATATAAAAGGCAATGACTTTAGCATTTAATTCTTTGACAAGTTAAGACATTAAGTAAGTTGATGACTATCAGGAGCTTGAAATTGGATCTAGGGCACAGTAAGACCCTAAGGATTATGATTTATATTAGTCTTTGTAACTAATTTCATTTATGTGTTTTTGTGTTACCAAGCTGAAAGCCAGTGTCTCATGCACACTAGGCAAACATTCTAGCACTATGCTATTTCCTCAACTTCATTATTTTAATTTATAAAATTAATGTTGCACTGTGTGATACAAGTATGTGGGTGTAATAAGCAAATTGGGGTAGTGAACATTTCCATCTTTCTTTGACAGAAGCAGCAGTTAACCCACACACTTAAAATACTGACAGTACTTTGAGTGACTTTTCTTCTGACAACTACTTATGGATTTGCAATGAACCAAAAAGGATTAAATTGGGGCTGGTCAGTCTATGGAATGTGGCACATGGTAAATGAGATAATGTGCTCCAACTCTACAGCAACAGGTCAGCATATCTATTAGCGTATCTATTACTGGCATTATTGCCTAAATAAAGAATGTTTCTTGATAAGAGAAACAAAAATAAAGAAAAGTAAAAACATATATTCCTTGAAGCTGTTACAGAAGGGATATAATAATGACATAATGTAAATCGCCAAATGTGATAATGTGTTAGAACATTGTTAAAATTTTACATGCATACAGATATATAGGCAGGCAGATATTCCTTAACCTGTTCCAATTGTTTTCTATTTTGATGTTATAGCAAACTATATTATAGAAAAGCTCTTCAGAGTCTTTGTAGTATTATGATTCCATTTTACTGAGACTTTTAAAAAAGCTTTTTTGGAGGTAAGATTTCACACTAGCCAAGGCTGACTTGGGGCTCACTCTGTAGTCCCTAGCTGACCTCAAACTCATAGCAAACCTCCTACCTCTGCCTCCCAACTCCCAAATTCAGGGATGAAAGGTATGCACCACCACACCAAACAGTGCAAAATTTATATCTGGTAAAATTCACCAGTTTTGAATTAATAATTTTGCATATTTCAGCAAGTATGTAAATGTGTAACTGGCACCATAATAATTCAAACCATTTTTAACACTCCCCCAAAGTTCACTTCTGTCCTTTTGCCATCAATCTTTTGTCCTGTCTCCATGCCAAGAAACTGTCAATTGTTTTCTGTTCCTATAATTTCCTTGTACAAAATATTAAGTGCAATGATGTATAGTTATATATTAAATGTGTATCACAATTATATATTTATTATACATTGGGATTATGTGCAGGTTTATTTTATTCATCAAATCTAAGTTATATATTTTAAGAGTATATTCCTTTGTAATTTCTCAGAAGCATTCCACCTCAGGCATTGCAGGCCTATATCAGAATTTCTTTATTCATTAATCTAGCTGAAATGGTTTATTTGTAGTTTGGAAATGGTTATTAATAAAATTGTTATAAACATGAATGTCCTAGTCCTTAAAGTTCACTTTGAGAATTATATGGAAAGTGTGCATCTTTACTTTGCAAGAAAATGCCTATCTTGTTTTATAAAGTAGATGCATAATTTTACATTCTTGCTGTGGTGCATAAGAGTTCCACTTGTTCTATGTGCTCTCCAGTACATCTGTAGGTAAGGCTCATATAGAGCCATATTTGAGGATTATTGATATAGTAAGCAAAACCCTCAACTCTTCAAACTGGTGCTCAAGAAGTCTTACAGAGGTAATTTCCAAGGTAGGACAAACAGTTAAGGCCAATGTGTATTTTAATAGATAGAGTCATCTGAATCAGTGACAATGTTGAATTTAACCCAAGCCCGGTGACTGAGCAAAAACAAGGTTTCAGTCTGTTCCTGTGAGCTCTTGCCTGTGCTCTCTCATTTGATGTCCATTTCCTTTTCTCTAGAGCCTTTTCTGTGTACTTCACTCTTCATTGAACAGGAAGAAGTAGCCATGTAGAAACTGAATAGGCAGCACACATGCTTGCATAAGATTAAGTGTCCATGATGAATCTCCTACTTCTGCTTCTCTGTTAGGACCACGGTTGATACTGACCTGGTCAGTTCTCTGAGCAATGTGAACTCAAGACAAAGCATATAGTGTTTCTTCTTGTCTAAGACCTCATAGTAAGGGAAATAATGCATGTGCATAGGGCTGGGGAAGTGGCTCAATGGTTCTGAGTTCCTGGCTTCAGTCTCTAGCAGCAGGAAAAAGAAACATAACTAAAAAGTATCACAGGGCTGGAGAGATGGCTTAGCGGTTAAGCGCTTGTCTGTGAAGCCTAAGGACCCCGGTTCGAAGCTCAGTTCCCCAGGTCCCACGTTAGCCAGATGCACAAGGGGGCGCACGCGTCTGGAGTTCATTTGTAGAGGCTGGAAGCCCTGGTGCGCCCATTCTCTCTCTCCCTCTATCTGTCTTTCTCTCTGTGTCTGTCGTTCTCAAATAAATTAAAATTAAAAAAAGTATCACAGACAAAGATTAAATCTGTATGTGTATAAAAAACCATTGCTATGGGCTTCATAATGTTTTCAAAAAGTTTTTGATGCAATATTTTTTCATGTGACTTAAACATGTCATTATGCTTTCTTTGTATCACTAAGTGATACTTGAGTCATAGGATTTCTCCCTATCCCCAATTATCATCTCTTCTTGAATGCCTAAACCTGAGTCAGATGTGTATAGTGCATACTCCTGAGTAATACAAAGCAATGTTTCTGCATTTGACCCACTTTGTCAAACCTCATTTATCAAGTAGGAATCATACAAGCTATATACTGTAAGGAAAGTGAGGAAGAAAAGCACAAGAAGGGCTAGAGAGATTGCTTAGTGGTTAAGGCACTTACCTGCAACGTCAAAGGACCCAGATTCAATTCCCCAGGACCCATGTAAGCCAGATCTACAAGGTGGCACATGCATCTAGAGTTTGTTTACAATGGCTAGAGGCCCTGGTGTACTCATTCTCTCTCTCTCCCAAATAAATAAGTAAATATATTTAGAAAAATAATAAAAGTGCAAGAAAAATACCAGATTCAATCAAAAACAGACAGAGACTGTTTATTGAAGCACAGAGGAGGCCTGCAGCATTCCCACAGGATGGAGGCTGAAGCCCTGAGTTAGGATAGGGTTCAGGCTTATAAGGAAGGCCTTAAGGAATGCAGATAGGACCAGGTGGAATTTTCTAGGGAAAGTTGATAAGGAACTATTTGTGTCTTTGCTTGGAACGAGTCAGAATAAGCTGTTTCTGCGAGCCTGTCTATGGCAGGATGCCACCAATAGTTTCTGTTCCATCAAGTCCTTTGAGCTAAGGGTGCTTCATCAATCAAGGGAGCTGTTGAGCTTGTCTGGGACTGAATGCCTCCGATGTTCCCCGGACCCTATGGCTTCAAGAATAATCATTAACCCTTCAGATATATACAAGACATTTCATCCAAATGGTACAGAATATACATTCTTTTCAGCAGCACATGGAACATTCTCTAAAAAAGACCATATATTAGGAAACAAAGCAAATCTTAACAAATTCAGGAAAATTGAAATAATTCCTTGCATTCTATCTGACCACAATGGAATTAAACTACAAATCAGTAGCAAGAAAGGCTATAGAGCATACACCAAATCATGGAAACTAAACAATACACTACTCAGTGATGAATGGGTCAATGAAGAAATCAAGAAGGAAATCTAAAACTTTATAGAGTCAAATGATAATGAGAACACAACATACCAAAATCTCTGGGACACAATGAAGGCAGTTCTAAGAGGTAAATTTATAGCCTTAGTGCCTATATTAAGAAATTAGAAAGGTTGCAAATAAACGACCTAATGTTTCACCTTAAAGCCTTGGAAAAAGAAAAACAAGACAATCCAAAAATCAGTAGATGGGAAGAAATAATAAAGATTAGGGCAGAAATTAATGAAGTGGAAACAAAGAAAACAATCCAAAGAATTAATGAAACAAAGAGTTGGTTCTTTGAAAGGATAAACAAGATTTATAAACCCTTAGCAAATCTGACCAAAAGAAAGAGAGAAGAGACACAAATTAATAAAATCAGAGCTGAAAAAGGTAACAGCACAACAGATTCCAGAAAAATTTTTTTAAAAAATCATAGGGACATACTATAAAAGCATATACTCCACAAAGTATGAAAATCTGAAAGAAATGGATGATTTCCTTGATTTATATGACCTACCTACATTAAATCAAGATGAGATTAATCACTTAAATAGACCTATAACAAGCATGGAGAACCAAACAGTTATCAATAATCTCCTGACTAAAAAAAAGCCCAGGCCCAGATAGAATTTTACCAGACCTTCAAGGTAGAGCTAACACCATTGCTTCTTAAGCTTTTCCAGGAAATAGAAAAAGAAGGAATTCTACCAAATTCCCTCTATGAAGCCAGCATGATCCTGATACCAAAACGAGGCAAAGATAGAACAAAAAAAGAAAATTACAGACCAATCTCCCTCATGAACATAGATGAAAAATTCTCAACAAAATATTGGCAAACAGAATACAAGTATATATCAGAAAGATCATTCATCCTAACCAAGTAGGCTTTATCCCAGGGATGCAGGGATGGTTCAATATATGCAAATCTATAAATGTAATACATTATATAAATGGATCGAAGGACAAAAATCACATGAATATCTCATTAGATGCAGAGAAAGCGTTCGACAAAATCCAACATCCCTTCATGATAAAAGTCCTACAGAGACTGGGAACAGAAGGAACATATCTCAATATAATAATAGCTATTTGTGACAAGCCTACAGCCAACATATTATTAAATGGGGAAAAACTGGAAGCTTTTCCACTAAAATCAGGAACAAGACAAGGGTGTCCACTGTCCCCACTTTTATTTAATATAGCTTTGGAAGACTTAACAATAGCAATAAGGCAAGAGACACACATAAAAGGGATACAAATTGTAAAGGAAGAGATCAAGTTATCATTATTTGCAGATGATATGATTCTATACATAAAGGACCCTAAAGACTCTACTAGCAAACTGTTAGAGCTGATCAAAACCTACAGCCATGTAGCATGATACAAAATAAATACACAGAAATCAGTAGGCTTCATATATGCTAACAACAAACACACAGAGGATGAAATCAGAGAATCACTCCCATTCACAATTGCATCAAAAAAAATAAATAAAATACCTTGGAATAAACCTAGCCAAGGAAGTAAAGAATCTCTACAATGAGAACTTTAAAACTCTCAAACGAGAAATTGCAGAAGACACTAGAAAGTGGAAAAAAATCCCTTGTTCCTGGATTTCAAGAATCAATGTTGTGAAAATGGCAATCTTACCAAAAGCAATCTACAAATTTAATGCAATCCCTATCAAAATTCCAAAGACATTCTTCATTTGTAATCACAAAAAAACCTCGAATATCAAAAATAATACTGAGCAACAAAAATAAGGCTGGTGGTATCACCATACCTGATTTTACCCTATACTACAGAGCCATAGTAACAAAAACAGCATGGTACTGGCACAAAAACAGACATGTAGATCAGTGGAACAGAATAGAGGACCCAGATGTAAGCCCAGGTAGCTATAGCCACCTGATATTCGATAAAAATGCCAAAAACACTCATTGGAGAAAAGACAGCCTCTTCAGCAAATGGTGTTGGGAAAACTGGATATATATCTGTAGAAGGATGAAAATAGATTCTTCTCTTTCTCCATGCACAAAAATTAAGTCCAAATGTATAAAAGACCTTAACATCAGACCTGAAACTCTGAAACTGCTAGAGGAACAAGTAGGGGAAACCTTCAACATATTGGTCTTGGCAAAGACTTTCTGAATACAACCCCAATTGCTCAGGCAATAAAGCCACAGATTAATCACTGGGACCTCATGAAATTACAAAGATTTTGCACTGCAAAGGACACACTGAAAAAAGCAAAGATGCAACCTACAGAATGGGAAAAAATCTTCGCCAGCTATATATCTGATAGAGGATTAATATCTAGGATATACAAAGAACTCAAAAAGTTAAATAATAAGGAATGAAATCAGCCAATCAATAAATGGGCTATGGAGCTAAATAGAGCATTCCCCAAGGAAGAAATACAAATGGCATACAAGCATCTAAAAAAATGTTCTATGTCACTAGACATCAGGGAAATTCAGATTAAAACTGCATTGAGGTTCCATCTCACTCCTGTCAGATTGGCTACCATCATGAAAACAAATGATCATAAATGTTGGCGGGGATTTGGAAAAAGAGGAACACTTCTACACTGCTGGTGGGAATGCAGTCTTGTCCATCCATTGTGGAAATCAGTGTGGAGGTTCCTAAAACAGCTAAAGATTGATCTACCATATGACTCAGCTATAGCACTCCTAGGCATATATCCTAAAGACTCATCTCATTTCCTTAGAAGTACATGCTCAACCATGTTTATTGCTGCTCAATTTATAATAGCTGGGAAATGGCACCAGCCTAGATGTCCCTCAACTGATGAGTGGATAATGAAGATGTGGCACATTTATACAATGGAGTTCTACCAGCAGTAAAGAAAAATGAAGTTATGAAATTTACAGAAAAATGGGTGGATATGGAAAGGCTTATACTAAGTGAGGTAACCCAGGCCCAGAAAGCCAAGCGCCACATGTTCTCCCTCATATGTGGATCCTAGCTACAGATGATTGGGCTTCTGCATGAGAAGGAAAATACTTAGTAGCAGAGGCCACTAAGTTATAAAAGAGATATAAAGGGAACAGAAAGGAAAATACTTAGTAGCAGAGGCCAGTATGTTGGAAAGGAGAGAAAGGAAGGGAGGGGTGTACTTAATAGGTTGGTATTGTATGTATGTAAGTTGAATGATTGAGATGGGAAGGTAATATGATGGAGAATGGAATTTCAAAGGGGAAAATGTGGGGGGAGGGTATTACCATGGGATATTTTTTATAATCATGGAAAATGTTAATAAAAATTGTGAGAAGACAATGCTATATTGCTATAAATCAACAAGAAAAGACCCATCAAGAATCCCAATGGCATGGAAACTGAACAGCACACTCTTAAACAATAAATGGATAGTGGATGAAATAAAGAATGAAATTGCAAAATTCCTGGAATTGAATGACAATGAGAACACATCATACTGAAACTTATGAGACACAATGAAGGCAGTCCTTGGGAGACAGTTCATAGCACTCAATACCTTCATAAAAAAGACAGAAAGATCCCAAATCAATAGCCTAACCATCCACCTAAAGGCACTTGAAAAACAAGAAAAATCCAACCCAAAGAACTCCAGAAGGAAAGAAATAATTAAAATCAGAGCAGAAATTAATGAATTGGAAACCAAGGAAACAATTAAGGCAATTGACAAAACAAAGAGCTGGTTCTTTGAAAAAATAAACAAGATTGACAAACCTCTGGCCAATTTGATCAAGCAAAAAAAGGAGAGGCTCCAAATTAACAAAATTCAAAATGAAAAAGGAGAGATCACAACAGACATAAGTGAAATTGGGAGAATCATCAAGACTTATTTCAAAAACATCTACTCCACAAAACTGGAAAATGTGGAGGAGATGGATAAATTCCTGGATGCATATCATCTACCAAAGCTAAACTCAGAGAAGATTAATCACCTCAATGAACCCATCACACTCATGGAGATTGAAAAAGTAATAAAAAACCTCCCCAAAAAGTAGAGTCCAGGACCAGATGGATTCCCAGCCGAATTTTATCAAACCTTCATGGAAGAATTCAAACCAATCTTTCTAAAACTGTGCCACACAATTAAAGAACAGGGAAAGCTACCCAACTCCTTCTGTGAAGCTAGTATCACCCTAATCCCAAAACCAGGCAGAGATGCCACAAGAAAAGAAAACTACCAGCCTATTTCACTAATGAACATAGATGCAAAGCTCCTGAACAAAATACTTGCAAACTGAATCCAACAACACATCAAAAGCATTATCCACCTTGACCAAGTGGGATTTATCCCAGGAACAAAAGGGTGGTTCAACATACAAAAATCTGTCAATGTAATACACCACATAAACAAGCTTAAACATAAAAATCACATGATCATTTCGATAGATGCAGAAAAGGCCCTTGACAAGATACAACATCACTTCATGATCAAAACATTGGAGAGAATTGGCAGGACTGGTTCACATCTTAACATAATAAAGGCAATATACAAAGCTCCAAAGGCCCAAATAATACTTAATGGAGAGATACTGGAGGAATTCCTATTAAGATCATGAACAAGACAGAGATGTTCTCTCTCACCTCTGCTTTTCAATATAGTTCTGGAAGTCCTAGCTCAAGAAATAAGACAGGAGAAGGAAATAAAAGGGATACAATTTAGAAAGGAAGAAGTTAAGTTAGCTCTATTTGCTGATGACATGGTTGTATATTTAAGAGACCCGAGAGACTCCATCCCAAAACTCCTGAAAGTGATCAACTCCTATAGCAAAGTAGCAGGATACAAAATCAATGCATAAAAATCAGTAGCATTTCTGTATGCAAATGACAAAGATACAGAAAAAGAAATAGGGGACATAATCCCATTTTCAATAGCAACAACAACAAAAATATCTTGGAATAACGTTAAACAAGGAAGTAAAAGATCGATACAATGAAAATATAAAATCTCTCAAAAAAGAAATTGAGGAGGCCTTGAGAAGATGGGAAGACCTCCCATGCTCCTGGATAAGCAGAATTAACATTGTGAAGATGACAATCCTACCAAAGGCAATATATAGATTTAACGCAATTCCAATTAAAATTGCTACAGTGTTCTTCACAGAGGTAGAAAAAATGATCTCAAATTTCACATGGAAAAACAGAAGGCCTCGCATATCCAAACATATCCTCAGCAAAAGAAATACCTCTGGTGGCATCACCATACCTGATCTAAAGCTATACTACAAAGCCATAGTAATAAAAACAGCATGGTACTGGTATAAAAACAGGAGTATAGACCAATGGAATAGACTTGAGGACCCAGATTTTGGGTCAAGCAACTATAGCTACCTGATATTTGACAAAGGCCTGAACCATATAGGCTGGAAAAAAGACAGCATCTTCAACAAATGGTGCTGGAAAAACTGGATAACCACATACAGGAAACTGAAACTTGATCCACACATTTCACCATGCACTACACTCAAATCCAAATGGATCAAAGACCACAACATAAGACCTGAAACTCGAATACTACTGGAAGAAAATTTAGGAAGTACTTTCCATGATATAGGAATGGAAAAAGACTTCCTGAACAAAACCCCAGTGGCTCACATTCTTAAACAGTCACTCAACCAATGGGATCATAAGAAGCTGAAGAGTTTCTTTACAGACAAGCATATAATAGGCAAAGCCAATAGAATACCCACAGAATGGGAGAAAATATTTGTGGGTTATCCAACTGATAGAGGCCTAATCTCTAGAATCTACAAAGGACTCAAAATTCTAAACAATAAGAAGACAAATACCCCACTCAAAAAATGGGGCACACAGTTGAACAGGCAGTTCACAGAGGAAGAAATACAAATGGCAAACACACACTTAAGAAAATGTTAACCAAAAAAAAAAAAAAAAAAAAAGAGCCGGGCGTGGTGGCGCACTCCTTTAATCCCAGCACTCGGGAGGCAGAGGTAGGAGGATCGCCAAGAGTTCGAGGCTACCCTGAGACTACATAGTGAATTCCAGGTCAGCTTGAGCCAGAGTGAGACCCTACCTCAAAAAACCAAAAAAGAAAAAAGAAAAAGAAAATGTTCATCATACCTAATCATCAGAGAAATGCAAATTAAAACAACTATGAGATTCCACTTTACCCCAATAAGGATAGCCAACATCAAAAAATCAAATGAAAATAAATGCTGGTGAGGATGTGGAGAAGCAGGAACACTCATTCACTGTTGGTGGGAATGTAGGATGGTACAACCACTTTGGAAAGTAATATGGAGACTCCTGAAAAAGCTGACTATAGAGATACCAACAAACCCAGCTATACCCTTACTGGGCATCTACCCAAAAACTGTCAAACCACAGGCTAGAGAGATTTGCTCAACCATGTTTGTAATGGCTCAATTCATAATAGTTAAAAGTTGGAATCAACCCAGACATCCATCATTAGAAGAATGGATAACTAAGACATGGTATATCTACACAATGGAATTCTATACAGCACTAAGAAAAAACAACACAAAGAAATTTGAGGAAAAATGGTTAAACCTGGAGCAGATCATTCTCAGTGAAATTACCCAATCACAGAAAAAAATTGGCACATAGTCTCACTTATCTACAACACCTAACCTGCATCTACCCAAGATACCTTACATACCCAGCAAGCACCTCATGGACTAGACACTAGGATGGATGGGGAGGGAGAGGAGGGCATCAAAGGGGTGGGAAACACTGATCTGGACCCAAACGGCAATGGTACCATAAAATTCTACTTCCTAAAATGCAGACCAAATGGCTGAACCTTACTAGACCCTTATAGGAAACACCTGAACCACAAGACACTGGAGAGGGTAGGATCAAGACTAACCTAAATCTTCTACATATTCCTTCCCTCTCTCTCCCCCTCCCCACCTCTCCTCTCTAACTCTTGTATATTAGTTATGTTTTTCTTCATTTTCTTAGTGGGCACTGACCTGTAACCCCCACTACCAGCTTGGGGCTATCATCCACAATGAGCTTTTGATCAGAGAAACCTACAAGGTTTCCCAAAACAACGACAGACTTCTGTCAGAGTACTTGATAACCCACCAAAAGTCAGTGGTAAGACCCTATTGCTGAAGACTCCATACGCAGCTGACACGTAAAATGAATGGCATGGCTGGAAGCCCGGAGAGAGTCAGTCCCCAGACAGTCAGCGTGTCTAGTGCCAGAAAGTGCTACATGGGCGACTGGGGGAAATGACCAACATCTGTCCAAGCAACTCATGGTCTAAGCTGATTAGCAACAAATAACCTGATGTGATGCCCACACAAGTGCAATAGTGGCACACAGCCATGGTGGGGAACCAACTGCTCTTGATTTGGCTAACTGATTCCCTCATTGGTACGAGACCCATAGCTGGAGCTGGTAAACAAGTCAGAACCATATTCAAACATATGCCCACTCTCCAAAATCAAGCTACCATCCATCATGGGGTACAAGAGGGCCTACACCTATTATACTGTCTATCAAAAAAGTAAATGTTATCTCATTTTCCAGGTGCTAAATTACTCTTCGTTGGAGAATCTCCTTCTCTTTTTCAGATAGATGCAGATCCTAAGGAGAGAGCTGCCCCAACATACCTCAAAAGGGGCCCAACTGAAACTAAGGGAAATTGGCGAAACAAGCAAGGTGCTGTTTTCCTGATGAACTGGATACCTGCACAAAGGGGAAGGAGACCAACACAGAGAAAAATCAATTCCTACCAAATCAGAGAGCCAGAGCCTCAGAGGCCCCCAACACCTCATCACTGAAGCAGACCAAAAATGAACCCAACATGGCTCAGGGAAATTTTGCAGAAGAGGGGGCGGAAAGAATGTCAGAGTCACATGTTGGGTCATTATATGCAGTGACATTTATCATACCAATAACTCTGGGCTAACTCCACAATGCACGACCCATTTACATCAACAAGGAGGGTCCATTGGGAGGGGTAGATAATGGATGAGCCTAAACAATGGTACCAAACTGCCTGTATTTGCTGAAAAGAATACTAATAAATTAAATTTTAAAAAACTGTGAAAAGATAATAAATAAATAAATAAATTTCCCACCTTGAATTATGTAAACAATTATGGTGAGAGAAATACAGAGGATCAACTTTTTTGGGAAGGTAGGCACATCTTATTCTTTAAATATCTTATAGCTATAAATACGGGCAGAACATGTTATCAGTCTTGAAAATAATATTTTTAACAACAAATCTACACCAAATAATTTAACTTAGAAATTGTCAGGATAAGGCAAGTAAGACAGCATAATGTCTTGGCATCTGTATTTGAAAACATATTTGTTTAGTTTATATACCTGTGTGGGTACCAATTACTCAGGAAGGTTGGAAATGGAGCCAGAGAGCTTGAAATCATTTATTTCAGATGAAGACCATTGTTAGAGCATGGGGCTGTACCCTGAGGTAGGGAATATGTCTTATGAGTTAATTTACTTATGAGCAATGAACTTGAGATATGAGAAATGAGACAGTTATTTAACAATTTGATGGTTCGTAAAAGAGCAAAATCTGCTCATTGCTGAACTAAAACAGATGGGCTTTAATACAACCTCTGAAAATTTGTTTTGAAAGAGAAAATACTGTTGGATAACTAATGTTTTAATTTAAATAAAATAGAAGCTGTTTTTAAATTTTAATGTTTTAGTATGAGAACCTTATTTTGGGAAATCAAACACTAATACGTGAACCTTTACTTTAAGATTCAGTTGTCCAAATAGTTAGAGCATCTCTCTTGATCTTCCTGTCAGTTAACAGTTCCTGGAAACCATCAGAGTCTAGGGGGAGAAGTTGTCAGGAGTATCCAGGTTGCCTGATGTCTTGTCACTTCTTAGTCCTCCCTAAAGACCATCTTTTTTTTTCTCTTTACTGTTTACATCCTCACACCTTTTTACAATTGTGTTGACCTTTTTTAAAAATTTTATTTTTTTTTAATTTTAATTTTTATAATTTTTATTAACATTTTCCATGATTATAAAATATATCCCATGGTAATTCCCTCCCTCCCCACCCCCACACTTCGTATTGACCTTTAAATCTTAAACATCTTTCTTAACATACTGTGTATCTATTATTGAAAACCTCTTTTATCTTACCCTTTACTGATTACATCTTGTCTTTCACAAAATTTTAGCCATCTTTTTATAGGACTATTAAGAGAAACTTCACCAAATTACCTTATCCTATTACCAACTGACATAGAAGCAAGTAGTCCAACATCACAAAGTTAACCATTGTATTATTGGAAATCTGTAGAGAAACATCCTTAGCAGAAAAACTTAGAATTTAAAGTGAGAAATATGTCATAAACCTGGTCTTAGTAATTTAACATCATAAAATATAGGCATAAGCATCCAAATACTGAAAGACCATGAGCACTGGAACAACTAATACTTATGAGTTTAGTCACACATAAAGATAGATTGTGGGAAGCATACAACATATTATTGATATGACAAAGAACATGAAACATGGAGAGATGTCCATTTTTATGATTTTAGTTGTTTTAAACTGGTGAGGACAATCTTAGCAATACTCAGTGGTTTGAGTTTAAAGTTTACAATTTTTTGTGGCCATTGGCTACATGTAAGGGTTCACTTAAGGGATAAGATTTTGTGTACAGTGATTGCCTTGCCTCCACTGTGGGTTTCTCTTTGGCAGGTAGTAATGAAAAGAAAGCCTCATAGCAATTTTAACCTTTAGCAAGGAGAGGAAAATTAAGTATCCATATGTAGAAGTTAGAAGCCCAGTAAAGACAGGAGTCTCCTTTTTGGAAGCAGAGTTTGTATTTGATTTAGTGGGATGGCTTAAATTTGATGTGAGAGGGAGACACCTTTACAAGTTATGGCCAACTGACAGAACCATGTGTGTGAGTTTTAGGGAGGGGAAGGAGCAGAGGATATAGGGAATCTTGGGCCATTTGCTATGTCATTGGAGAAAGTTATTTGATCAGTGATAATGTTGAAATTGAAAGTACCAAGCTCTACCCAGTGACAGCCATTATCTAGAGAATGTCATGGCCAAATTCCAATACAGAGTAATTTGGTGGGTAGGAGTTCAGATAAGCCAAGTTCCTTTACATTGTCCTTAAGGCATGCCAATGGGGTGTCTTTTAGGACAGATAATTTGGAACCTATTTTGAGGAACAAGGACTAAAGTGGAGTGGCTGATTCCACCACCAGGGACATCTCCAAGATTTAGGGAAGGCTGTGCAGAGTGACCCAAGTATTAGAAGGAAGCATCCTCACATTTGTATTTTTTGAGGTGTCTGGTGGAACAATAATTATGGGGTGCTCCTGGAGCCTCTAATCATTCTTGGACAGAGGAAAGAGTGAGGAAACTGCTGGAGCTTCTAGGCTGTCAGATGGTGCACTCCGCCACACACCAGGTATGTGTACCTCATCTTGAAGGCTGGAATTTGATGAAGGTGTAGACAGAACTCAGTCAAACAGTGAATCGCCTCTCATCTAGAGTTCAAAAGTCCAGGAGGGGAGTGAGAAGGAAGTATGAACGGGTGGATTATCTAAAGGGCTGTCAGATAAGCTCAGAGAAAGATTTTGGATATTCATCAAACTGTAGCCCTGGCCAGAATTCCTCCAAGCTCATGCAATAATGGGGTCAGGATAAGAAAAGGAAGAAGCCTCCAGCTATCAATCTGGATTTGCACAGAGCACCAGTAAGTTTTCCTGAACAGAACTTGAATCACTCATGTAGACAAAGCCCACAAGGACTGGAAGTCTCAGGTCACAACTGTGGCTGTTTAGTCCAGAATTGTGAGCACAGCGAGCGTCTATTGTCTCCAGTTACGAAAGATCTCACTCTCTGTTTTTGGTGGTGGTGTTGTTGTCTTAAAGTTTTGTGAAGTGCTTGGGCTAGTGAACCTTCCATGTGTTTTCCTTTCCCCAAGAGTTTTTTTTTTTTTTTTAAGTATTTCATTTATTTTCTATTTGAGAAGGGGGGATGGCACACTGGGGCTTCTAGCCACTGCAAATTTAACTCCAGACACATGTGACACCATATGCATCTGGCTTTACATGGGTGCTGGGGAATTGAACCTGAGTCTTTTGGCTTTGCAGGCAAAGGCATTAAACATTAATCTTTCTCTTCAGCCCTGCCCAAGATTTTTAATCAATTATTGCAGGAACTATAACAGGCAGTTCATTTATCCTTGAGCACTCTAATGACCTAAGAGAAAGTGAGTCTTAACCAGAACCACTATGGCAGAACTTATGTGCTGAGCTGCGCCTGGTAGGATTCACTAGGACTTTGTGATTATTTTCAGTGCTTGCGGTCACAGTGAGCACAGACACTGCCACAGGCTCCGTTAACAACCAAAGCCCTATGCAGATGATTTTTGTTTGAACCACCATGGTCAGGTCTATTATTCTGATACACAGAATCTCTTTTTCATACAAAATGTTCAGTGAATGATCTACTTCATACCACATATGCTTTAGTATCTCTAACTTTTCATTTTATTTATGCTTTATTTCAGCACTACTGTTAAAACTTTGTTTTGGATTTCTAGGAAGATGGGGGGTTAGAAGCTAGAAGCTCATGTAATCTGGTGAAGATAGTCAGAATAAGAAAAAAATAATAGGGCTGAAGAGATGGCTTAGCGGTTAAGCGCTTGCCTGTGAAGCCGAAGGACCCCGGTTCGAGGCTCGGTTCCCCAGGTCCCACGTTAGCCAGATGCACAAGGGGGCGCACGCGTCTGGAGTTCATTTGCAGAGGCTGGAAGCCCTGGCACGCCCATTCTCTCTCTCTCCCTCTATCTGTCTTTCTCTCTGTGTCTGTCGCTCTCAAATAAATAAATAAAATTAAAAAAAAGAAAAAAATAATAAACTCTGTTCCAAAGAGAGAAATAGAGGAAGAGCTTTGGCAATCCACCAAGGAAGTGAAAAACTACCTGAGAGTGCAGAGTGCAAGGCTGGCAGCATGCTGATAAGAAGTACACAGAACACAGTTAATCCCTGCAGCAGCCTGGTGAGCTGGATGTGGGGTGGGTGGGGGGAAGCAACCACTTCCAAAAGGTAAGCCAAGTAAGAGATGGACATTCATATTATGTCTCTCTCTCTTTGCAAATAAATAAAAATGTTTTTTTCTAAAAAAAAAAAAAAAAACTAAATTGGGCTGGAGAAGATTGCTTAGTGGTTAAGGCACTTGCCTGCAAAGCCAAAGGACCCTGGTTCAATTCCCCAGGTCCCATGTAAGGCAGGTGTACAAAGTGGCACATGTGTCTGGAATTCGTTTACAGTGGCTGGAGGCCCTGGTGTCTCCATTATCACTCTCTGTCTCTCTCTAATAAATAAATAACATATATTTTTTTTAAAAAAATAACTAAATTGGAGGATGGTGGGCAGACTTCTGAGTAAGATGGCAGCATAAGAGCCATGCCAAACCAGCCTAGGGAGGAACTTAAGCAAAATACACTCTTCTTCTGAAAAGTGAAGGAGTATAGGTTATTCATAGACACAGTAGAGAAGCGGGAGAGACCAAGATCCACCAAAAAGGAGGAAAATGGCCAGAATCCCAATAAGGCACTTGTGGCCCCCAATCCACATGATCAACAAACCTGCCTGGCACCACCTGCCAGGCATGCCAAGCAGCAGCAATAGACACCAAACAAGGGGATTTTCCAACCTCTTTGCAAAGTCAAGAAATCTGAAAAGACAGCTGAGATCAAATAAGGAGCTACTGAAAGGGATACAGGCGGAACTGCATGAATAACTCCAGGCTTTCTGCACTCTCCTATCTCCCAACCAGCAGAACCTCAAACCTCCAGCACTCAGCCCCTGGAGGCAGCACACCCAGCACAGCGGAACAGAGCTCCAGCTCCACAGCACAGCACAGAGGGACTGAGGTGGGCACTCAGCATTGGTGATATTGGAAGCCACCCCAAAAGGCAATGAGTGTGATTGACCAAAAAGAAAAGAAAAAAGAAAAAGAAAAAGAAAAAACTGGTACATTGGCCTGCATTGGTAGTGTTAATATCTCTTTCCATGTCAGGGCAGGTTATGGGTTAAATATTCTTGGTTGGCTTTACCATTTACAAATAAGCTGTATTTGGGGGTTGAATATTGTTGCCTTTGGGTGCTTTCAGATTTATAGGGCATTTGTCTTTTGCTTCTGGCATTATTGGGGGCAGGGTCTGATTCAGATCCAGGCTGACCTGGAACCCAATTCAGAATAGAATTCTCTACCTTCCAGCTGTCAGGACTAAGGGTGTAGAGCAAAACATACCCTTAGAGATTGTGGCTATATAAAGCTATCAGCTTGTTTTAATTCCCATAATTGCATACTCTGTGCTGGTTTTTATTGAATGTGTATATTGTTCAGTTGAAGTTTAGAATTTTCCAGTAAATTGTTCCACCCAGTCCACTGCAATATTTCCTTAGGAAGCAAACTCAACACCTAGGATTACTTCTGTGTTTGGATTGGGGTACAAAAGCTAGACTTGGCACCTGAAACACATATCTTGAAAGAAAATAAAGGTGTATCACCACATCGAAGAGCTCTGTAGATAAATAGAAAACCCAAACATCAAATCAATTCAGGATGCAAAAGTTACTACATTATAACATAAGAAACACAAAGAATCAAGACAATACAGTCCCACCCAAAATTATAAATCCATCAGAAATGATCACCAATGAGACTGTTTTAGATGAAATGCCTGACAAAGATTTTTAAAAAATGATTGTATCTATACTCAAAGAAATCAAAGAAGAAAACAAAGGAATTAAAAAGAAAACAAACTCCTGAAAGAGAACACAGAAAACCAGCTTAATGAAATAAGGAGGTCATTACAAGACATGAGTAAGGAAATAGAAATACTGAAGAAAAACCAAGTTGAAATCTTAGCTATGAAGAACACAGTCAGTCATATAAAACCCTATGTGGAAAATCTCACCAGTATAATGGATGAAGAAGAGAACAGAATATCTAAATTAGAAAACCAAGTGGCAGATATAATACAATCCAACAAAGAGAAACACAAGCTAATAGGAAGGTATGAATGGGAATTTCAGGATATCCAGGACACTATGAAAAGATCAAACATAAGAATTCAGTATATAGTAGAAGGAGAAGAATTTCAATCTAGAGGCATGGTAGGTGTTTTCAACAAAATCATGGAAGAAAATTTTCTCCATATTGAGAAATAAATGTCAGTGCAGATACAAGAAGCTTTTAGAACACCAAACAGACAAAACTTGGAAAGAACATCTCCTCACCATGTTATAAATAAACTACTAAACACACAAATGAAGAAAATACATTGAAAGCAGTTAGAGAGAAGAAAGCAAGTCATCTGCAAAGGCATGCCCATCAGAATAACAGCAGATTACTCAATACAAACTTTAGAAGCTGGAAGGGCTTTGAATGATGTATACCAAGTTCTGAAAGATAACAACTGTAAACTGAGATTATTTTATCCTGCAAAGCTATGTATCCAAATTGATGGAGAAATAAGGATATTCCACAACAAAAACAGACTAAAGGAATTTATGACAACTAAACCAGCTCTACAAAAATACTTGAAGGGATCCTTCACCCTGAGGAGAAAGAAAAATGCACACAGGAAGAAATAGGATAATAACAGACAGTAGTCAAAAAAGCTGGAAAAAGAGAGGAAAAGGAAAACAGGAAGCACTACAAAATAAAAAGGATGGTGAGAATAAATACAAACCTTTCAATAATAACTCTTAATATCAATGGTCTCAATGCTCCAATCAAAACACATAGGCATGCAGACTGGATTAAAAGACAGGATTAGGCCATTTGTTGCCTCCAGGAAAAGCACATGGAACATTCTACAATATAAACCATATATTAGGTCACAAAGCAAATCTTAACAAATACAGGAAAACTGAAATAATCACTTGTACTCTATCTGATCACAATGGGATTGAACTACAAATCAGCAACAAGAAAAACTACAGAGTATTCAGAAATTCAGGGAGACTAAACAGTTGACTAAACTATTTAGACTAAACTAAACAGGAGACTAAACTATTGAATGATGAATGGGTCATTGAAGAAATCAAAAACAAAATAAACAAATTCATAGAATCAAATGATAATACAAAATACCAAAACCTTTGGGAATTCTAGTCAACTCCTTCTATGAAGCTAGCATCACCCTGATACCAAAACCATACAAAGAAAGGACAAAAAAAGGAAATTACAGACCAATCTCCCTCATGAACATAGATGCAAAAATTCTAAGCAAAATATTGGCAAGCAGAATACAAGAATATATCAAGGGCTTCCCATCAAGATGGCATCCATCTAACATTCCACAACTCTGGGGAAGGAGAGGCAAGGAATCAAGGGGTCACTGGGACTTTTAGAGGAGAGCAATATCTAATAGATCACCAGTGGGAGGGTGAGGATGGGCAAAAGAGAATCAGCTGATTCCTATGCTCTCAGGTAACCTACCAGTCCCCCAATCACCACAAGCAGTGTCCTAACCATAGTCCCAGCCTCAGGCTACTCTCCCAGTAAGAGACCCAGGCCAGTAGTTCAGTTCCACCTGTGCCCCCAGGCACAGGCGATTGCTGTGATCCATCACCCTATGTGAGGTCACATATCCCCACACCCCTTGCGTGTCTTCAGACCCCCTCACAACCCTCACTTCCATCCTTCTCCACCCCACCCCCACCCACCCTGACTTTGGAATTCCTCCATCCTGCCCCACCCACCCCTTGACTTCCACCCCGTCTGTTTGGCCAGGTACCTGCCTGGAACTTTGCAGATGACAAGATTCTATATGTAAGAAAGAGACCTGAGAGCCTCCATTCCAATAATCTTAAAGTTGATAAACTCCTTCAGCAAGGTAGAAGGACACAAAATCTATGCACAAAAATCAGTCAAAAAAATCAGTAGCCTTTCTATATGCAAATGACAAAGATACAGAGAAAGAAATAAGTGACGTTATCCCATTTTCAATAGCAACAACAACAAAAAAAGTAAAATACCTTGGAATAAAATTAACCAAGGAAGTAAAAGATCTATAAAATGCAAACATAAAAACACTCAATAAAGAAACTGAGGAGGACTTAAGAAAATGGAAAGACCATTCATTCTCCTGGATAGGCAGAATTAACATTTTGAAAATGGCAATACTTCCAAAGGCAATTCCCACCAAAATCCCAATATCATTCTTCACAGAGATAGAAAAATTGATTTCAAAATTCATATGGAGGACTTCCGGCCAAGATGGCAACCACCTGTGCTGCAAATCCTGGGGAAAGAAAGGCAGGACATTAAGGGTACGCTGGGGCTATTAGGGGAGAGCAATCTCCAATAGATTGTCAGTGAGAGGGCATGGGGGAGACAGGTAATCACAGATCCCCTCGCGGGCAGGTAACCCACCCCTCCCCCCAAATAGCTGCCATGTCCGCTGCTGCTGCCACTACGCACCAATAGATCCCTGCGTTCAGAAGCTTAGATGGTCCTGCACATTCGCCCATTTAATGCTATGGACACCATGTGTCCAGCGAATCCTGCAATAACAGGTAATCCCTGATTCCCTCAGGAGCTGGTAGCCCACCCCTCCCCATATCCACAGCGCAGCTGCATGCAGATCCATCCCTGTGCATGGAAGTTTAGACTGCTCTACCCACTTGCTTGCATACTGCCCCTGCCGCTGCATGTTCAGGGAGCCCAGTCCCACAGCAACTGCCACACAAGCTCAGACTGCGTCTCTCGCTTGCCTGAGCTCAGGTGCCATCCCCTACCTGTCTGCCACGCCAGCCATCAGCCATTGTCCTGTGGTGGGGAAGCACAGACTGCTTCCGGGTCCCAGTGTTCCCAGCCAGAGTTTGGGCTGCTTCAGTGCTTAGTACTTCAGTGTCCCTCCTAGCTCAAATGCAGACAGCTTTGGTACATTACTGCTTGAGAATTCAGGCAATTTTGGTGCCCCTGCCAGGCAGTAGATAAGCGAGCGGCTTTGGCAAGTGAAAGCCAAAGCCCAGGCTGCTTGGCAACTGCCCCAGGCTGCCTCTGATTCCCATTGCACTTGAGCCCAGGCTGATCCACCCAACTATGTGCCCATACACTGTCATGGGAAGACCACAGCGCAAAATAAATAACATGAAAAATCAAATGCAAGAAAATCCAGTGAGATCACCAAGTCCTACAATGAATACATCTAACCAAAGCATAGAAGAGTCATTAGGATTAGAACATCAAATTGAAGCTATGAGCAATGCAACACTGACCAACCTACTAGTAGAACTTGCAGGAAAGCAACAAAGGACCAATAACCTTGTGGAAGCTGCCATCACTAAACTAGAATTAATAGATAAGAAATTGGAAGGAGTTCAAAGAGAGTTAATAATTTAAGGGAGAATGAAAAAAAGACCTTAAAAATCAGCTGGCCATGCTAAATGAAGACATAAAGAAATGCAAGGATGATTTCCAAGAATTATCAAGAAAATCTGAAAATGATGTGAAAAGGGAGCTTGACAGGGGGATGGAAATGATACATAGAAAAGTAGTAGAAAATACAAACTTAATTGAACAAGTTCAAAATTGTCTAGAAGCCCTCAAAAAGAGAGTCAGCCAAGTGGAGGATGGAAACCCTGACCTGGAAGACAAAATGGAAGAAACAGTTCAAGAGTTCAAAAACTTCAGTAAGTTCAAAAGTTCCTGTGAACAGAACATAAGGGAATTGTGGGATACACTTAAACATACTAATATCAGGATCACTGGAATACCAGAAGGAGAAGAAATTTAGACCAAAGGCATGGAGAAATTATTTAACCAAATAATTGAAGAAAACCTCCCCAGTCTCTTAAAAGGCCCATAAAGATACAAGAAACCAACAGAACTCCAAACAGACAGGACCAAAGGAGAAACTCTCCCAAGACATATTGTCATTAAGACTCTAAACATTGACACCAAAGAAAATCCTAAGAGCAGCTAGGGAAAAACAACACACCACTTTCAAAGGTAATGCCATCAGGATTACTTCAGACTTCTCAATGGAAATTCTGAAATCTAGAAGGGCCTGGAAAGAAACACTGCAAAGTGTAAGAACCTATGGCTTCCAACCCAAGCTAATCTACCCAGCAAAAGTATCCCTCATAATAGATGGTGAAAGAAAAACTTCCAATGACAAAACTCAGCTTTATAACTATATGAACACAAAACCAAACCTACAGAGAGTATTCCAGGAAATTCTCCACAGAGAAGAAACAAATAATCAAACTCAAATGCCTACAAGAAGCATATCACAATAACCAAACTCAGAGTAGGCACAAAAAACTTCAAAGTCCATGAAAACACCAACACACATCTACCATCACAAAATGGCAGGGATAAAATCAAATCTCACAGTCATTACCCTAAATATTAATGGCCTTAATTCACCCATCAAGAGACACAAGATAACAGGATGGATAAAAAAATTAGACCCCTCAATCTGTGGCCTTCAAGAAACCCACCTCACCACTAAAGACAGACACCTCCTCAGGGTGAAAGGGTGGAAAACTATATTCCAAGCAAATGGGAATAAGAAACAAGCAGACATAGCTATATTATTATTGTATAAAATAGACTTCAAACCAAAACTAATCAAGAAAGACAAAGAAGCCCACTTCCTACTCATCAAGGGAAGGATCAATCAAGAGGATATTAAAATCATAAATCTGTGTGCACCAAATACAGGGGCACCACAGTTCATAAAACAAAACCTACTTGACAATAAAACAGAAATAACCACCAACACCATCATAGTTGGGGACTTCAATACACCATTATCAGTAATAGACACATTATCCAAACAGAAACTCAACAGGGAAGTAAGAGAGCCCAACAAAACAATAGATCACTTAGACCTAATGGACATCTACAAAACTTTCCATCCCAAATCCACAGACTACACATTCTTCTCAGCAGCCCATGGAACATTCTCTAAAATAGACCATATACTGGGTCACAAAGACTGCCTCCATATATTTAGGAAGATTGACATAATTCCCTGCATGATATCAGATTACAATGCTATATTTCTAGAAATCAACAACAAAAGACCCACCGTGAATCCCAACGGCACCTGGAAACTCACCAGGCCCTTACAGGGAACACCTAAACCACAAGACACTGGAGAGGGTAAGACCAAGGCTAACCTTAATCTTCTACATCTTCCCTCTCTCCCTCTCCCTCTCTCTCTCTCTCTTCTCTCTAACTCTTGTATATTAGTTATCTTTTTCCTCATTGTCTTAGTAGGCACTGACCTGTAACTCCAAGTACCAGCATGGGGCTATCATCCACAATGAGCTTTTGATCAGAGAGACGTACAAGGTTTCCTAAAAGACAGACAGATTTCTGTCAGAGTACTTGATGACCCACCAAAGGTTAGTGGTAAGACCCTACTGCTGAAGACACCATATACAGTTGACACATAAAATGGAGTGGCATGGCTGGAAACTAGAAGAGAGTCAGTCCCCAGATAGTTAGCGCATCTAGTACCAGAAGGTGCTACATGGGCGACTGGGGAAAAATGACCAATATCTGTCCAAGAAACTCATGGTCTAACCTACTTAGCAGCAAATAAACTGTTGTGATGCCCACACAAGAGCCAAAGTGGTACACAGCCATGGTGGGGAACCAACTGCTCTTGATTTGGCTAACTGATCCCCTCAGTGGTATGGGACCCATAGCTATATCTGGGAAACAAGTCAGAACCATATCCAAACATAAGCCCAGTCTCCAATATCCAGCTACATCAATCATGAGCTACAAGATGGCCTACACCTATTAAATTCTCTATAAAAAAAACAAGTAAGGGTTATCTCATTTGTCCTGGTGCTAACTTACTCTCCGTTGGAGAATCTCCTTCTCTTTTTCAGATAGATGTAGATTCTAAGCAGAGAGCCACCCCATCATACCTCAAAAGGGCCCCAGCTGAAACTAAGAAAAATTGGCAAAACAAGCAAGGGTCCTATTTTCCTGATGAACTGGATACCAGCACAAGGGGGAAGGAGATCAACACAGAGAAAAATCAACTCCTACCAAATCAGAGAGCCATAGCCTTAGAGGTTCCCAACACCTCATCACTGAAGCAGACCAAAAATGAACCCAACATGGCTCAGGGAAATTTTGTGGATGAGGGGTCGGAAGGAATGTCAGAGCCACATGTTGGGTCTTGATATGCAGAGACATTTATCTTACCCATAACTGTGGGCTAACTCCACAATGCATGACCCATATACTTCCACAAGGAGGGACCAATGAGGAGTGGGTAGGTCACTGATGAGCCTAATAATGGTACCAAACTGACTGTATTTGCTGAACACAAAACTAATTAATAAAAAAATTCATATGGAAAAGCAAAAGGCCTCAGATATCCAAGCATATCCTTTACAAAAGTAACACCTCTAGGGCTGGAGAGATGGCTTAGCGGTTAAGCACCTGCCTGTGAAGCCTAAGGACCCCGGTTCGAGGCTCGATTCTCCAGGACCCACGTTAGCCAGATGCACCAGGGGGCGCATGCGTCTGGAGTTCGTTTGCAGTGGCTGGAAGCCCTGGCGCGCCCATTCTCTCTCTGTCTGTCTCTCTCTCCCTCTCTTTCTGTCACTCTCAAATAAGTAAATAAAAATGAACAAAAAATATTTAAAAAAAAAAGTAACACCTCTAGAGGTATCACAATATCTGATCTAAAGCTATATTACAAAACCATAGTAATAAAAACAGTATGGTTCTGGCATAAAAACAGGAGCATAGATGAATGGAATAGCACTGAGGACCCAGACTTTGGGTCAAGTAATTACAGCTACTTGATATTCAACAAAGGCCCTAACAATATAGGCTGGAAAAAAGACAGCATCTTCAACAAATGGTACTGGACAAACTGGATAGCCATTTGCAAGAATTTGAAACTTCATACACACATCTCACCATGTAGAAAAATCAAGTCCAAATGGATCAAAGACCTCAGTATAACATCAGAATCTTGGCTACTACAGGAAGATCTTATGAGGCTGAAAAGTTTCTTCACAAACAAACATACAATAAGCAGAGCCAATAGATTACCCACAGAATGGGAGAAAATATTTACTGAATATCTAACTGACATAGGCCTAATTTCTAGAATCTATAAAGAACTCAAAAACTTAAACAATAAAAAAATCAAACAACCAGCTCACAAAATGGGGCAAGGAACTGGACAGGCAGTTCACAGAGGAAGAAATACAAATGCCAAACACATACCTAAAGAAATGTTCATCATCCCTAATCGTCAGGGAAATGCAAATTAAAACAACTATGAGATTCCACCTTACCCCAGTAAGGATGGCAAACATCAAAAAATCAAATGAAAGTAAATGCTGGCAAGGATGTGGAGAAATAGGAATCCTCATCCACTGTTGGTGGGAATGTAAAATGGTACAACCACTTTAGAAATCAATATGGAGACTTCTAAGAAAGCTGAATATACAGACCCAGTTATTACCTTATGGGGCATGTACCCTAAGAGCTCCATGCCTCAACTCAGAGAGATTATCTCGACCTTGTTTATAGCTGTTTAATTCATAATAGCCAAGAGCTGGAATCAACCTAGATGTCCATCACTAGAAGAATGGATAACTAAGATGTGGTTTATCTACATAATGGAATTCTACACAGCAGTAAGGAGAAATGACATGATGAAATTTGAAGAAAAACGATGGAGACTGGAACAGCTTATTCTCAGTGAACTCACCCAATCACAGAAAGATAATTGCCATATAGTCTCACTCATCTACAGCTCCTAACCTGAACTACCCAAGTTGCTGACATACCTATGAAGCATCTTGAGGACTGGATAATAGGGAGGGACGGGAGGGTAAAGAAGGAAAGGGGGGGGGAGGAAACAAAACTGGACCCAAAAGGCAATAGTACCATAAAATCATAAAATTCTACATACTAAAAGACGATCAGCCAGGTGTGGTGGTGCATGCCTTTAATTACAGCACTCCAGAGGCAGAGGTAGGAGAATTGCCATGAGTTTGAGGCCACCCTGAGACTCCATAGTGAATTCCAGATCAGCCTGGGCTAGAGTGAGACCCTACCTCAAAAAAATAAAATAAAATAAAAGAAGATCAAGTGGCTGAACCTCCACCAGGCCCTTAGAGGGAACACTGGATTCACAAGGCCCTGGAGAAAGTACAGCAAAAACTGTTCATTTCTGCCTCTCTCTCTCCCTCCCTCTTCTTTCTCATCTCTCTATCTTTTTTATATAACTTATTTGGTTCTTCCTTCTCTTCTTGGCCACTGACCTATGACTCCTGGTACCAGCAGTTGGTAATAATCCACAATGAGCTTTTGATCACAGAGACCTACAAGGTTTCCCCAAAGAAGACAGATTTATGTCAGAGTGCTTGAGGACCCCCATCAGTTAGTGGTAAGACCCTACTGCTGAAGACACCATACACTGTTGGTATGTAACATGGAATGAAATGGCTGGAAGCTGGAAGAGAGTCAGTCCCCAGACAGTTAGCATGTCTACGGATGGAAGGTGCTACATGAGTGACTGGGGGATAAAGACAAATATCTGCCCAAGCAACACATGGTCTAACTTACTTAGTAGCAAAAAACCTAATGTGATGCTCACACAAGTGCAATAGTGGCACATAGCCATGGTGGGAAACCAACTACTCTCAATTTGGCTAAATGATCTGCTCAGTGGAACAGAACCCATAGCTGGAGCTGGGAAACAAGTCAGAACCATATCCAAAAATAAACCCACTTTCCACTAAACTCTCTCTAAAAACAATGGTTATCACATTTATTTGGTGCTAACTTTACTATCCACTGGAGAATCTGCTTCTCTTTTTGAGATAGATGCAGATCCTAAGGAAAGAACCATCCTATCATATCTCAAAAGGCACCCAAATGAAACTAATAATAATTGGGGAAACATGCAAGAGTGCTGTTTTCTTGGTGAACCGGGCAGAGCACAATGGTGAAGAAGATAGACACAGAGAACAACCAAGCCAGATATCCAGTGACACAGAGGCCCCAAGATCTCAACATGGAAGCAGACCTAATATGAACCCAACATGGCTCAGGGAAATTTTCAGAAGAGGGGGTGGAAAGAATGTCAGAGCCACACATTAGGTCATGACATGCAGAGACATGTCCTCCTACCTGAAACTAAAGGCTAACCCCACAATGAATGACCAATATACCCCAACAAGGAGGGTCCCTGTGGAGGGGGGAAGAGAGGGAGGAGGCTAACAATGGCACCAACTAGACTGTATTCACTGACTACAAATATTTTAAAAATATTTTAGAAAGGAATATATCAGAAAGATTATTCACTGTAAGAAAGTTGGCTTTATCCCAAGGATGCAGGGATGGTTCAACATATGCAAATCAATAAATGTAATACATCATACAAATGTTCTGGAGGAGAAAAAGTCATGGTAATCTCAATAGATGCACAGAAGGCATTAGACAAAATCTAACATCCCTTCATGGTAAAAGTATTACAGAAACTGGGAATAGAAAGAACATATCTCAATATAATAAAAACTATTTATGACAAACCTACAGCCAACATAATAGTAAATGGGGAAAATCTTGAAGCTTTTCCACTAAAATCACAAAGAAGACTAGGATGCCCACTGTCCCCACTTTTATTTAATATAATCCTGAAAGTCTTAGCTATAAGGCAAGGGACACTCACAAAAGGGATTAAAATTGGAAAGGAAGAGATCAAAGTATCATTATTTGCAGATGATATGATTCAATACATAAAGTACCATAAAGACTCTACCATCAGACTGCTAGCACTGATTAACACTTTTAGAAACATAGCAGGATACAAAATAAGCACACAGAAATCAGTAGCTTTCCTAACTAACTAAATAACTAACAACAAACATGTAGAGGATGAAATCAGGGAATCTCTCCCATTCAAAATTGCCTCAAATAAATAAATAAATAAAGTGCCTAGCAGTAAACCTAAGCAAGAAAGTGAAGGATCTCTATAATGAATGAGAGCACATATTTGCTAGATACACTTCTAACAGGGGATTAATATCCAGAATGTACAAAGAACTCAAAACATAATACAATGAGGAATCAAACAACTCAGTTAAAAAATGTGCTATGAAATTAGAGAGTTCTCATTGGAAGAAATACAGATGGCATGTAGACATCTGAAAATGTGTTCTCCATCATTAGTCATCAGGGAAATGCAAATTAAAACTACTTTGAGATTTCTTCTCTTGTGCCAGAAGGGCTACCATCATGAAAACAAATAACAATAAATGTTGGTGTGGATGCGTTAATGGGGAACCCTTCTACACTGTTGGTAGGAATGTTATCTGGTAGAGCCATTGTGGAAATCAGTGTGGAGGTTCCTGAGACAGCTAAAAAAGATTTACCATATGATCCAGCCATAGCACTCCTAGGAACATATCCTAATGACTCTTCTCACTACTTTAGAGATACTTGCATAACCATGTTTATTGCTGCTCTATTCACAATAGCTAGGAAATGGAACCAGCCTAGATGTCCCTCCAGAGATAAATGGATAATGAAGATGTGGTGCATTTACACAGTGGAGTTCTATTCACCTGGAAGGGAAAATGAAATTTGCAGGGATGGATCTGGAAATGATTATGCTAAGTGAGGTAACCCAGGCCCAGAAAGCCAAACATCTCATGTTATTTCTCATATGTGGATCCTAGCTACAAATGTATACACTTTTGTGCAAACTAGTACCAAAAATTGGTAGCAGAGGCCAGTAAGCTAGAAAAAGGCTATAAGGGAGGGAGAAGAGGAAAGGTCTTAAGAGGATGGTATTGTATTTATATAAGTAGAAGAACAGATTACAGGGAGGGGAAAGGCCTAAGCAAGACCAGGGGTAGAGATTATGTAAAAGAAGAGCAGGGGAGAGGGTCAAACAAAATTCAAGATATTCTGAATAATACATATGAAAACCTATTTTTTTGAATAATGGCACATCCAGAAGCTATAGATTGGTACTAGAAAATTTTCCGTGCCAGGAATGGGATACCTTCCCATGAATTGTTAGCCCTGTTGCCTCTAAAACATTGCAGGCTATTGCCAAGGTCCTTGGTTATCCTTGAGAAACAGATGCTAAGACCCTGTTGCTGAAGACTTCACATGCTTCAGCAGCAGTCACTGAGAAATCAAGGTGGCACTGAGCAGAAAACATTCTCTGGGTAGACCAGCCAAATGAAAGATAGAAAAAGCTAATTGTATGCAGTCCTATGGGAGACAGAACTCAGCAGCAGTGAAAACAATGGACAGTGGAAGCCTCAAGTTTGGCCAGATGGGCCAAATAACAGAACAAGTGCAATAGTGTCATGTCTGCTCTGAGGGAAAACAACTGTCTCTAATTGGACTGAAGGCCAGTCTATGGGAGGGAACGCATGCCTGGTACTGAAAAACTAATCAAAAGCCTATGGCAGGGGAGGTCATGAGCCTTAAGGGTATAAAGCCTGCTCTTTTCTGGATAAATGCATATATTATTCTCTCCAAACTGCCCTGAAAACACAACATTTAATGTTCATATTCATATATTAATGCTACTCTCAGTCCTAGGTAGAGAAGCTTCTCTTTTCAGATGGCGATGACCACTGGAATGACCCAAAAGGCAACATAGTGCTGAGAAGAAGGGACAGAGGAGTGTCCAGCACTGAAAACCTCTATCACACCCTCCAAGGCTCAGGGTCCATTGCAGAAATGTTGGCAGAGAGAATGTAAGAACCAAAGGAAGGGTGCCACTCCCCACAAATCAACTTTCCAGACAGAAATTGTCCTGGGTATTCATGACCTCACAGTGTCTAGCAATACCTACACAAGAACGTCATAATAGGAGAAAAAGATGATGATATCAAATTAAATGAGAGAGTAATAGAGAGAGGGAAGGTATGATGGAGAGCAGAATTGGGAAGGGGAAAGTGGGAGAGGGTTTATTGTCTGTAAGTATAGAAGTTGTCAATAAAATTAAATATTAAAAAAGCCAACTAAATTCAACTGTTTGTTGCATCTAAGAAACACAATTACTGATAATGTAACCACATAGTGAGAATCAAATATTGCAATTATCTATTCATCAAATAGTAGGTGAAAGCAAGCTGGCATAGCTGTTATCTTGTCAGATACTAGATAAAAATTAGTCAGAACAAATCAAGGTGGCCACTAAATATTACTATAGAGAAGATATACCAATTACCCATATATGTGAAGCAGATGCTGGGGCTCTCAATTTCATAGAAAAATTTTCATGCATACACACACGCACACACATATGATGTTAGATAGGTCCTGATGTAATAATAGTCAGTGATTTTAAAACTCCACCCTTATCTTTAGATATGTAATTCAAATTATAACTCAACCAAGATACCACTGAGTTCAAATATAGCCATATTGAATGAACTTAACTGATGCACATAGATATTCCATGCAAAAGACAGGGAACAAAACCACTTTTTTTCTTTTATTTTTTTTTAAAGAGACAGATAGAGGGTGTATGGACACACCATGGTCTCTAGCCACTTTAAATTTTTTTTTAAATTTTTTTATTTTAAAGAGAGAAAGAGGCAGAGAGTGAGAGGGAAAGAATGGGTGCAACAGGCCCTCCAGCCACTGCAAATGAACTCCAGATGCATGTGCCTCCTTGTGCATCTGGTTTACATGGGTCCTGGAGAATCAAACTGGGATCCTTTGGCTTTGCAGGTAAATGCTTTCACCACTAAGCCATCTCTCCAGCCCAACAAACTCTCCTCAGTAGCTCATGGATCCTTCTCTAAAATAGACCACATTCAGGCCACCAATCAAGTCTTACCAAATACAAGTTAATCAAAATTAGCTCAAAATTAGTATTTTATCATATGCTGTTGCAATTAAACCAGAAATCAATATCAAGCAAAACTACAGAAACAACACACATGACAGAATGAACAATACTTTCCTTTCTTTTTTTTAATTACAGAGAAGGAGAAAGGAGAGAATGGACACACCAGGGTCTCTAGCCACTGCAAACGAACTCCATATGTATGTACCACCATTTGTCTCTGGTTTATGTGGGTACTGGAGAATCAAACTGAGGCTTTAGCTTTGCAGGCAAGCACCTTAACTTCTAAGCCATCTCTCCAGCCCTGTATAATACATTCTTAAACAACCAATGAATCATTGAATAAATAAGGAAGAAACTTTTTTAAATACCAGAACTAAATTAAAAGTAAAGTACAACTTACCTTTTGGGTGTGGCTAAAGCAGGTCTAAGAAGAAAGTTAACAGTTATGAGTGCTTTCATTTAAAACTAAGAGGTTTCCAGTTAAAATGGCAAACCAGGATCCTTTCCAAAAACCTGGAATGGGTGGTGATGCGAGATAAAGTAAGCTTTGCTCCTTTCTGTCCCTTTTCTGCAAAAGTTTAGATCCATACGGAGTTTGGAGTTCCCAGAGGCAGGAGAGACCTGCTGGCAATTGGTGAGGATAAAGGATCTGGCTCAAACTGGCTCCCACAAGGAAGCACTTCATGCCTGGCTGTACTTGAGCCAGAAGTAGCCTAGGAGATGGTAGGGAGGGGTTTCTCCCTATTACACCAGCCAAGCAAGATTGAAGAAATGGCTTGAGGGGGGGGGATGAGAATGACATAAACCAGCTGCTACAGGTGTCTCCAGGCAGCATTCTAGATCCTTCCCCCTACACTAGAAGGAAGTCAAGGAGCCCCATTAGTTGCCGTCCTATGCAGCTTGAAGGCCATCTTACTCAAACTTCTGACTGACAAAGCCAGCTGAGACAAGCCAACAAATAAACCACCTTTCAGCTGAGAAAACAAACAGAAATCCGAACAGTGAAATAATCTGAGATGTGAAATGTGAAAACCCCAATGTAGTAATATAAGAAATGCACAAAAATCAAGACCCCTCCAAAAATCATGAATCCCACATAATGACTTCTAATAATACTAAATTAGAAGAAATGCCAGACAGAGAATTCACGAAATTATGGTCAAAGAATTTTAAAAAATCACCAACCTCCTGAAGGTGAACAGAAGAAATCAACGTAAAAGTAAGGAGGTCAACTTTTCCCCCATAACTGATGGCCACCCCCACAATTCAACACCCACAATCCTCATGGGGGGAAGACTGGGAGACAGATAATGATGGTACCATTTATGGCTGTATACACACTATATACATAGCTAATAAAAAAAAAGGAGCTCAATACAAGATATGAATAAGGAAAAAAGAATAACTGAAGAAAAGCCAATCTGTATTATTGAAAATGAAAAACACAGTAAAACAAATTAAAAAAATATTTGGGCAGGAGAGATGGCTTAGCAGTTAAACACTTGCCTGTGAAGCCTAAGGACCCCAGTTCAAGGCTCTATTCCCCAGGACCCACGTTAGCCAGATGCACAAGGGGGCACATGCATCTGGAGTTCATTTGCAGTGACTGGAAGCCCTGGCTCACCCATTCTGTCTCTATCCCTCCCTCCCTCCTTGTCTCTGTCTGTTGCTCTCAAATAAATAAATAAAAATAAACAAAAATAAATAAATAAAAAATATTCATAGAAAGCTTCTACAATACAATGGATCAAAGAGAGGACAGAATATCTCAGCTTGAAGACAGGGTGATTAATCTAGAATATTGCAACAAGGAGAATGATAAATCAGTTAGAATGTATGGTAGTTTGAAAAGATGGCCCCTTTGGTGGTTTGTTTCAAGTGTCCCTGATAAACTTAGGCATTCTGAATGCTAGGTTCGAAGCTGATGGAAATTTGGGAACTAACGCCTCCTGGAGGCAGTGTATTGTTGGGAGTGGGCTTACGGGTATTAAATCCAGTTTCCTCTTGCCAGTGCTGGGTACATTCTCCTGTTCCTGTTGTCCACCTGATGTTACACAGGAGGTGATGTCCACTTCTACTCATGCTAGTATTTTCCCCTGCCATCATGGATCTTTCCTTCAAGTCTGTAAGCCAAAATAAAACTTTTTTCCCACAAGCTGCTCTGGGTCAGGTGTTTTCTGCCAGCAATGCAAACCTGACTACAACAGTATAGTTGGTACTAAGGAATGGAATTGCTGCTAGACACCTGACTGTGTGACTTTGGCCTTTTGGAGCTGATTTTTAAATGAAATGTGGAAGGATCTTAAACTTTTATCTAAGAAATGCCTTGCAGTGCTGTAAGTACAGCTTGATGGACTACTGTGGTCAGAGTTGAAAGACCTGAATGCAGTGAGAACTAGGGACTGTGTTGCAGTCAGGTTCACATTTCTGGTAGAAATCACCCAACCAAGAGCAGATTGTGGGGAAAAAGGGTTAATTTTGGCTTACAGACTCGAGGGGAAGCTCTATGATGGCAGGGGGAAACAATGGCTTGAGAAGAGGGTGGACATCACCCCCTGGCCCACATAAAGTGGGCAACAAAAACAGGAGAGTGTGATAAGCACTAGCAAGAGGATGCTGGCTATAACACCCATAAGCATGCCCCCCAAAATATACTGTCTCCAGGAGGTGTTACTTCCTAAATCTCCATCAGCTGAGAACCTAGCATTCAGAACACCTAAGCTTATGGGGGACACCTGAATCAAACCACCACAGACTGTGAAGTTTGGCTTGTGAGGGTGAGAAAGAGCTTTGCCTAGACTGGGTTAGAAGCAGTTTGTGTAAGAGGCTTGCTGTTATGCCTATGACCTGAGAATTTGTGCAGGGTTGCTTTGTGTAGAAACAGACTGATATGAGCAGAGGGATATGGCACAGAAAAAATGAAATCTTTGGAACTTCTGTTTACATAGCTGCAATTGTATAAGAGATTACAACCACTGAGATTGCACCAGCTGGCCTGCATTGGGACAACAGAAAGAATGCATTCTTTTAAAGGGGTCTGAATACTGAAGGAGTGCCTTATTCTTCAAAGCCTGCTTTATTCCCCCTGGATTAACAAATTGGTACCCCATATGGTATTATGGAGTATAAGAAATCCTGGAAAGAGAAGGTCATTGAGTTTACAATGTGGCCGTGTGTTTTGGCAATGGCCATGAGCAGTTTGAAGCAGGTCTGCTAAGGATTGCTTGCATGGAGATCAGATGGAGCTGTGAGGATGGAACGTGGGGTGCGGTGGAGACCCAGTGAAGATGCCCAGTCCATGAGACAGCTGCTAAGGAGAGCTGTTGGCTGCAGTTGAACTTTTCCAGGACTTTGAGTAGCCTAGCTGGAGAGGCAGAATTGAAACACTTGTTGCTCCAGAGACTTGTCAGACTTGGAGACTTGTTACTGGCTAGAGCTATTAAACTTGGATCTACAGAGTTTGATGTTTTCCCTGTTCAAATCTTGTATTGGTTGAATATTTCTTTGCTATGCCCAATGCCATCTTTTGCAGTGTATTTATTCTGTGCCAATATGGGTTGGGGGGGTATTTTTTTGGTATCATGGCTCAGTTAAAAAAAAAAAAAAAAAAAAAAAAAACCTTGCTGGGAGTGGTGGCACACACCTTTAATCCCAGGCAGAGGAGGATTGCTGTGAGTCCACCCTCTGCTCATATTATCCTTTCCCTCCCATTATGGAGCTTCCCCTTGAGTCTGTAAGGCAAAATAAACCTCTTTTTTTTTTTTTCCCAAAAGCTGTTCTTGGTTGAGTGATTTCTACCAGCAATGTGAACCTGACTGCAACAGCTATGAATTGTCATAATAGAGGCATTGATTCTAGGGTTACAGATCTAGCCTGGGGCAGGGGTGGGTGGGCAGTTAGGAAACAACTCTTTGAGACTTCAGTTTCCATAACATGAGGTAGCTTCCTCTTGGGGTTAGAGCAGGTGCAAAGAGGGAAACTCAATTTCCATAATGGGAGGTAAGTTTCCTCTGGGAGTTAGAGCACAGCCAAAAAGAGAAACTTCTGAAATCTTCAATCTGTTTGGTGTTCTAAATGCCTCCTGTATCTGTCTTAGCATTTCTTTCTAAAACTTTGGAAAGTTTTCTTCTGACTTTGTTGAAAATACTTACTATGCCATCTGATTGAAGTTCTACCACACCTATAAATTTTAGATTTGATCTCTCTCTCTCTTTCTTTTGTTTTTGTGTTATCAAGGTAGGGTCTTGCTCTAGCCCAGGCTGATCTGAGATTCACTATGTAGTCTTAGGCTGGCCTCAAGATCATGGTGATTCTCCTACCTCTGCCTCCCAATTGCTGAGATTAAAGGAGTGCACCACCACTCCTGACATGATCTGATCTCTTCATCATGCCCCACATGTCTTGAAATTCTTGCTCATATCTTCTGTAGTAGACAGCTTCAGGTCACTGAGATGAACTTCCAGACCAGGCTCAGTTATAGAGAAAGGAATATTTATTGAGGCTTACAGATCCAGGAGAAATTTCATAATGGCAGAAGAAGCTGGCTCACCTACTTTCACAGGTCCAAGCAAAAAGAAAAAAAGCCAGCCATAAGCTAAAATCAAAAAGCCATACCACACAGCACACGTCAGGCACTCTAGGAGGAACTTTTCACATCTTTAGACTGGAATTTCAAATCCACCACCACACTTTAGGGCTGGACCCTAAGATCTGTCCATTGACACCTCCTCCACTTAGGTGGCTACAGTCCTAAATTACAGTGTAATTAAATTCTGAATATATTGGAGGCCATTCATTTAAACTACCACAGACTCGAAACATGATCAAAAGCCCACCTGGCTGGACAGCCTTGGTGGTACATGCCTTTGATCCTAGCACTTGGGAGGCAGAGGTAGGAGAATCACTGCGAGTTCTAGGCCACTCTGAAATTACATAGAAAATTCCAGGTCAGTTTGGTGTAGAACAGCAAGCCCCTACATGGAGAAAACAAAACTAAATGCCCACCTCATGAAGATTTTGGATGCTATGGCTCCAGAATAATGTCTGCCCCCATGTGAAGCAGGCACCTCCACACCGTGTGGTCCAGATGCCCCAACACTTACTGTAAGATCCACCCCTCCCTAATTCCCCACAGGAAGACATTAAAACTTTCTATTTTTCTTACTAGGTGTTACATTCTCTGAACTCAACACCCCCTCCTTGTTCTTCCCCATTGTCAGCTCTCAGTCCTGGTGCCGTCCATGACCCGCCCTCCTACTCATTCCACTCCTCCTCAGCCCTCACCCACCTCCATCTAGTCTGTTCTCATCACCACCACTCTCTCCTTCTCCTCCCCTCTCTTCTGCTCAATGCACTTGTTCATGCACAGATGAAGTATCCCCTCTATGAGAGGTGGTGGGGACTGAGGGAATTGTATGTGTCCATGTCCCATTTTCTATGTCTGACCTGTCTCAAATTGAAACACATCTAGGGTCCTTTTCTTCTGACCCTGCCCACTATACTAAGGAATTCTGCTATCTTACTCAGGTCTATAGCTTTACCTGGCATGATCTCTGTGTTGTTCTGTCAACCACTCTCAACCCAGACAGTCAATGAGCACACCTGGGTGGCTACCCAGACCCACACTGATGATATCTATTTAACCAAACCAACCTATCCAGTCAGTGCTGTGGTAATTCCCAGGAAAGATCCAAAATAGGATTACCAGGTCCCTGCCGCCATTCAAGACCCACAAACCCTTCCCCATGGAGGGTGGAATGGGACTGGATGGTTGCCTGCCTCTTGACAGACTTCCAGAGGCTTCTCACAAGGTTGTTAGCTTGCATAAACTCCTCTCAATAACTCAAAAGCCCAAGGAAAGCCTGGCAGAATTCATGGGATGCCTGACAGAGACACTTACTCAATACACCCACCTGGATCCCACTTTCTAGGAAGGCATTTTAATTCTTAACACCCATTTCCTCTCTCAATCTGCCCCTGAAATTTAAAAAAAAAAATACTCAAATGCCTACTAAAGGGTCCACAAAGCCCCCACGGAGATCTGCCTGAAATGGACTTTAAGGTTTTTAGCAGCCGAGAGGACCAGAAATGGACTGATAGGCTGGCCAGACACAAATAAAAATACCAAATTCTGAATGCAGCCCTTTGGGTTCCTCCAAGGAAGACATCGGGATCTCAGTGGTCCTCACTGGGACCCTGCTTAAAGTGTGGCGCCACCAGACTCTGGGCCAGAGCTTACCCCAGCCGGTGCCTGCCACCAGGACCCTGCATTCACCGCGGACTCCAGGGACACTGGAAGGTGGAGTGTTCCTTCCTGCCTTGCCAAGGTTGGCCAGCCTTCCCTTCAGCCCCCACAGGAGCTGCTTGTGATCTTCTTGGCCTGGAGGCTGAAGACTTAAGGTGCCCTGGGACCTCAACCCCTGGTAATGTCTCCACATCACAATGCAGGAGCTCAGGGTAACAGTACTGGTGGCAGGTAGGCCTTTCTCATTTATATTGGATACAGAGACCTCTTGGTTCATCCTTCCATCCTACTCTGGCCAGACTTTTCCCTCTCAGATCTCCATAGTGGATGTAGACAGTTGACCCCATTCCTCTAACTTTACTGCTCCTCTATCCTGCAATGTTTGACATACTACACCCTCCCACTCTTTTTTTTGTAACACTCTATTGCCCTGGCCCACTTCTGGACCAAGATATCATGCAAAGACACTCCCTCTCCTTAAGTCCCCACTCATCCACCATCTTCATCCTTACCACAGCTCTCTCTCTTAGAAAAATCCCTAATTTTCCCCTTCCCACTTCTGAGGTTGATCCCCAGTTGCAGGACACTTTTTTGTTTGCTCTGGCCTCACATTACCTGTATCAAGCTCAAAGACCCTACAGTGTTCCCTTGCTAACCCCAATATCCAATCTCATGCAAACACAGAGACTTAAACTTATCATTTCTTGCCTCTTTCATGCTGACCTCCTCCATCCCATTCATTCCCTCTAGAAGATTTCCACACTGCCTGTCATTAAGCCTGATGGAAAATACTGATTAGTCAAGATCTTTGCTTAGTCAATGCTGATGTCTTACTCATTCACCTGATAGTGCCTAACTCATACACCCTTCTCTCCCACATTTGTTCTTCTAGCAATCACTTTTCAGTGCTTGACCTCAAGGATGCGTTCTTCTCTATACCTCTCCACCTTGAGTCCTACGATCTCTTATCTTTCACTTGGGAAGACCCTGGCACCCACACTGCACCTTAACTAACCTGAACTCTCCTCTCCAAGAGTTTAGAGACAGCCCTTACCTGATTGGCCAGGCTCCTATCCCTCAACCTATTACCAATCACACTTTTACAGTATGTTGATGGCATTCTGCTCTGCTCACCTTCTCTTCTGGACTCCAGATGACACAGGAACAAACTTCTTAACTTTCTGGGCTCTGGGGATATAGCAGACAGCTTCAGGTTCACTGAGATGAACTTCCAGACCAGGCACAGTTATGGAGGAAGGGATTTATTGACACTTACAGATCCAGAGGAAGTTCCATAATGGCAGAAGAAGCTGGCCTGCCTTCACAGGCCCAAGCAGAGAGAGAAGCACAAGCCTAAAAGCCACACAGCACACTTTGGGAACTCCAGCTAGGCACACTTTGCACATTTTTAGATTGAAATCTGAAACCCACCACCAAACCTTAAGATCTGCCCAGTGAAACTACCTCCAGCCAGGTGGCTGCAGATGAAAACTACAGTCATAAAACACTGAATATATTGGGGGTAATATATTCAAACTACCACAAAGGGTTGAAGAGTTTCCCTTACTAGGGCTCAACGCTCTCTAGCTCAAGCTAAGTATTTTGGTTTCCCCCTTACTCTTCACCTCATGACAACTAACTCTAGACTGCAAATAGCATCTTTGCTCTCTCCCCTCCTACCTCTAAGGAAGAAATCCCATCTTTTCTTGGATTTTCTGGGTTCCTTGGAACTTGGATTCCCAATCTTGCCCTCTTGACAAAACCCCTCTATGACAAAGCTAAGGAAGACCCACATGAACCACTTGATCCCCAGACTGAGATAGACACTGCTTTTTCTCACCTACAAGATGCCCTCTTGACAGCACCATCCTGGATCTCTGCCGTCTCCAACGGGCATTTCTCCTCTACAGCGCTGAAAAGGCAGGAATGGCAATGGGAGTTTGGAGACAGATGAAAGGCCCCTCTGTTGCCCTGGTGGCCTATGTCTCCAAACAATTTAGAAACCTCTGCCCGGGACTGGCAACCTTGCCTATGTGCCTTAGCCTCAGCAGCACTCCTGGCCCAGGGAGCACAAAAATGCAACTTTGGCCAAAAGCTCACAGTTCTTTCATGTCATAGGCTCAAGGATCTCCTCTCTAACTCCTGCCTATCAACTCTAACCCCATCCAAACTCCAACTTTTTCATGCTACCTTTCTAGACAATCCAAACACTCCTGCCCCTCACTTAACCCCACTACCCTTCTACCTCTACCTAAGCAACCTATATATTCCTGTCTACAGACTTTAGAAGAACTTACTAACCACAACCCCAAAATTTCACTGTCTCCCCTCCCTTACCCTGACCACACATAGTGTATAGATGGAAGCTCTTCTACCACCCCATAGGGGTCCCGAATAGCAGAATATGCTATTGTTTCAGATGACCAGATAATATAGACTAGCCCATTGCCTAAGGGAAGTACATCCCAGAAGGCTGAGCTTGTTGCCCTCACTAGAACTCTGACTTTATCCCAAGGAAAGGCAGTTAGTGTATATGCTGAATCTAAATATGCCTTTCATATTCTACACCACCATTCTACCATCTGATGGAGATAGGTTTTCTCTCAGTGAAAGTGAACCCAATTACCAAGAGGCCTCTTATCCTTTAGCGATGGGAAGCTTCTTACTTCCCCACAAAAGAAGCTGCCATACATTGCAGAGGACATCAGCCTCTCACCTCATCTGTGGTCTAGGGAAATCTCATTTGCAGATAGAGTAGCCAGAGAAGCTTGTCTTCAGAGTACAAACTTATCCTCAGCTCTTTTCCTCGCCCCAGCCACCTTTACCTCTTCCTATACCCCTGAACAGTATCAGACACTTATAAGCCAAAGTGATGTCCTGGACCCACAGGGTTGGTTACTCTTGGGAGACCTGCTGTGGTGGCTTGATTCAGGTGTCCCCCATAAACTTAGGTGCTCTGAATGCTGTGTTCCCAGCTGATGGATATTTGGGAATTAATGCCTCCTGGAGGGAGTGTAAACTTGGGGGCTGGCTTACGGATATTAAAGCCAGTTTCCCCTTGCCAGTGTTTGGCACACCCTCCTGTTGCTGTGGTCCACCTTCTGTTGTCCAGGGGGTGATGTCCACCCTCTGCTCATGCCATCGTTTTCCCCTGCCATCGTGGAGCTTCCCCTCGAGCCTGTAAGCCAAAATAAATCTCTTTTTCCCAGAAGCTGCTCTTGGTTGGGTGATTTCTACCAGCAATGCGAACCGGACTGCAACAGTAAAGTGGTACCAAGGAGTGGGGTTGCTGCTAGACACCCAACTGGGTGGCTTTGGCCTTTTGGAGCTGATTTTCAAGAGGAATGTGGGAGGATTTGAAACTTTGGCCTAAGAGATGCCTTGCAGTGCTGTAAGTACAGCTTGATGGACTATTCTGGTCTGAGCTGCAAGACCTGAAGGCAGTAAGAACTATGGACCATGAGGTTTGGCTTATGAGAGTGAGAAAGAGCTTTGCCTGGACTGGGATAGCAGTTTGTGTGAGAAGCTTGCTCTTGTGCCCGTGTCTTGAGAAGTTGTGCAGGGTTGCTTTGCGTAGAAATGAACTGGTGTGTGCAGAGGGATATGGCACAGAAAGAAAAATCTTTGGGTGAACTGTTGCCCATTCAACTGCAACTGAGAGATTACAACCTTTGAGACTGGGCTAGCTGACCTGCGCTGGGGCAACAAGAAGACTGTAGACTCTTTTGAAGGGGCCTGAGTGCTCAAGGAGTTTCCTGTTCTTCAACGTCTGCTTTATTTCCCCCTGGATTAACAAATTGGCACCCTACCTGGTATCGTGGAGTATAAGAAATGCTGGAAAGAGGGTCATTGAGTTTGCAACATGGTCTTGTGTTTTGGAAATGGCCATGGGCAGTGTGAAGCAGGTTTGCTGGTTGCCTGCATAGAGACCCCATAGGGCCATGAAGATGAACCAACCGTGACTTGCAGTGGAGACCCAGTGGAGATGCTGGGACCATGAGATGGCTGCCAAGGAGCTGCTGGCCCCGATGAAGTTTCCCAGGACTGTGAGTAGCCTAGCTGGAGGGGCGGAATTGGAATGTCAGAGACTTGTTGCTGGTTAGAATTATCGAATTTGAAGATTTGTCACTGGTTAGAGTTGCTGGACTTGAAGCTACAAAGTTTGATGTTTGCCCTGGTTGTTTTAAATCTTGTATTGATTGAATGTTTCTTTGCTATGCCCAATGCCATCTATTGCAGTATGAATATTTATTCTGTGCCATTATGGGTTTTTTTGAGGTTATTTTTGGTATTATGGCTCAGTTAAAAGATCTTGGACTATGGGAATGTATGAATATCATTGGAATTGATAAAAACTATGGGGACTTTTAAAGTCAGACTGAATGCATTGTATTTTACATCATGTATGGATATCAGTTTATGGGGGCCAGGGGATGAATGTGGTGGTTTGATTCAGGTGTCCCCCATAAACTTAGGTGTTCTGAATGCTGGGTTCCCAGCTGATGGATATTTGGGAATTAATGCCTCCTGGAGGGAGTGTATTGTTGGGGGCTGGCTTACGGATATTAAAGCCAGTTTCCCCTTGCCAGTGTTTGGCACACCCTCCTGTTGCTGTGGTCCAACTTCTGTTGGCCAGGGGGTAATGTTCACCCTCTGCTCATGCCATCGTTTTCCCCTGCCATCGTGGAGCTTCCCCTCGAGCCTGTAAGCCAAAATGAATCTCCTTTTCCCAGAAGTTGCTCTTAGTTGGGTGATTTCTACCAGCAATGCGAACCGGACTTCAATACCTGCCTACCTGATCTCCAGGCTACCATATTAACTCATTTACATAATCTTTTCTATATTGGTGCCTGCCCTCTGAAAAGATTCCTGACTCCACTTCTTCTCCAACCTTGCCTCTCCTTACTGATTTCCTCTGTGATTCAAGCCTGCTCCCTCTGCACTAAACCCTCTCCACAAGGGGGAGCCTGACCTCCTCCTTCCTTCAAACCCCACCAACACTGGGGTTCCCTCCCCAGGGTTGACTGGCAAATAGACTTCACTCACATGCATCCTCATACAAAGACAAAATACCTTCTCACTATGGTAGACACTTTGGGGGGAGTGGTTGAAACCTTCCTAAGAACTGGAAAAACTGAAAACATAGTTGCCTCCCACCTTGTCTTGTCAAGTCCATTCTATTGCACTTTGCCCTTCCTCTTACTATCCAATCTCACAATGGGCCATTTTTTATCACTAAGGTAACACAAGAAGTATCCAGAGCCTTTGGAACAGACTGATGACTCCATATCCCATATAGACCCCAATCCTCAGGCAAGGCTAAAAAGGAAAAATGCTATCCTTAAAAACCACCTTTCGAAGTTAACATCCAAGCTCCACTCACCTTGGAGCTATCTCCTCCCACTTGCCCCTGCACATATCAGGTCTACCACCTGAGTTCCTTTTCCTCAGTCCCTTTGAACTCATGTATAGCTGTCCTTTCCTTCCTCCCCAATAGACACTCCTCTCTATAGGTACTCAGCAGCATTCACTCTCATTAGAAAACTCTTCCGAGAACATGTCAACTGCCTTCTACCTCAGCCATCAAAAGAATCCATTACTCTCTCTCTTAATCTTGGTGATAGCTCAGGTAATCTTACCCCCAGAGCCTCATGCCTAACTGGACCAGATCTCACCTGGTTATTCTCACCACACCTAGAGCAGCAAAGCTTCAGGGCATCACCAGCTGGATCCATCTATCATAACTCAAATGGGTTGAGACACCACTGCTTGACTCTCCTCCATAAGGGCATAAGTACTCTTCTACCTAAACTGGACTCCTTAATTTCAAAATCTCCCATATTTCCACATCCCCCACCATATCATAATGCTTCCCATAGGGGCACTAATACCTCCCTGTCTAACTTTTCTTATGATGTACTCTTTTCCCTAGCCTCTGAATGTTCATCCCCACCTTGTGCTTGGCATTTTGATGTCTTGGGTGTGGACAAAAATGATGAACTCTATACACTCACCTTTTGCCTCATCTTAGGATGTGCAGCAGCAATCTCTTTCTTTCTTCAACTCTGGTGCTTGAACTGGACCTCCCAGTTGTGTTTTAACTCCTGTAACCTCAATCCATCATGGCCCAAATATCTTTGCCTGATTCAAGACCAGACTACCTCTGACTACAGGAAAAGTACCTAATAGGGAGGGTGTCCCCAATGGAGTTGTAGATATCCTTACATTAGGCCAGGCTATAGCACCACTCCATGACAACACGGACAGTAGGGGAGAGACATTACTTCTACAATTAATGATCACTGGAACCAAAATGGGCAGGTGAAACAGAGGGATTGGCTTACACAGTAGACACATTTGAGACACAGCCCTTCTGTGTAGGAAAAATAAAGATTTTTAGGTCACCCCACACAGCACCAGTGATAGCCCAAAATTCCACCACATATGCAGTCTGAGTTACACAACAGGTTCATGATGATTTTCAGCATAACCTCTATGATCTTTCCTTTCCCACCCCACCTTGGATAATACAGGAGTAGGGAAAGACTTCCTGAGAAAAACACCAGTAGCTCGTTTCCTGTGTCAGTGGTGTCGGGGTGTTTAGGCAGGGCTTAGGTTGGCTCACAGGGGAAGTAGCAGTGGCACTTGTGCTGTAATCTCAGAGCCTTGTCCCAGGGCCCCCTGGCTGTGCTTCTCCTTCTCCTACACTGCTCAATTCATAGTAGCTAAGAACTGGAATCAACCCAGGTGCCTGTCATTGGATGAATGGATAACAAAGTTGTGGTACATTTACACAATGAAATTCTACTCAGCAAAACGACACAATGAAATTTGTAGGAAACTGGATGGACTTAGAACAGATCATACTCAGTGAACACACACAATCACAGAAAGACAAAAACGGCATGTTCTTGCTCATCTGTGGTTCCTAATCTGGATCAGTTTAGTTGCTGGCATACGGGATAGGCAACTTGAGGCCCAGACAACAGGGGTAGAAGGGTTTGAGGGAGGGAAGAGGGAGGGTTGGGGAAATAAACAAAAATTAAACTAAAATGAACTGGTACCATAGAAACCTATCTCCTTGAAGGTAGACTAGAATATTTATTACCCATCAACAGGAGTAGGGGAGTGTCAGGTGGGACAAGAGTCGCACAATGGAGTCGAGCTGAAGGAGGCATGGCAGCTGCCTGGTTGATGCCTGACCCTGACTCTTCTGACTAACAGTGCCCTCAGCCACAGTCTTGTGCTGATCTTATCGTACCGACAACGGGCACCTCTTCTGATGGCAATCCATTCTCTGGTTGACTACCTAGAAAAGGAAGAAATTAAATTATCTCTATTTGTAGATGACATAAACATATACTTAAAAAACTTTAAAAGGTTGCGGAAATAGCTCAATGATTAAAGTGCTTTGCATGATATCCAACTTCAATCCCCAATACTCATATAAAAATGCAAGGTATGGTGGCCCACACGTACAATTCCAGCACAGGGGGGTAAAGACACCAGGATCCCTAAGGCTCTCTGGCTATCCAGTCTAGCCTAAACTGACGAACTCTAGACCTTGTCTCAAAAAGAAGTGAACCGCATTCCTGAGGTTGTCCTCTGGCCTCAACATATATGGGCATATGCATGCACTCCTAAACACATGTGTGCCCACACACATGCAAATGTACATAAAACACACATACACAAATAGACACAGGCACAGTGTCCCCAAACAGTCGTTTGCCTTTTATATTCCTTAATGAGGGATCTTATAACCATTCTAAGTTTCAGCTTTCACAGACTTGAACTTCTGAGTCTCTTGAGCCTCCCTTCTCCCTTCAAGAGAGCATATTTCAATTTGAAGAAACTTGCTATAGGATAACCTCAATGATAATCTTGAAGAAATTGAAAGACACACTGGAAGATGGAAATACCTCCATGCTCATGGACTGACAGAACCAATATTGTGAAAATGGAAATATTGCCAATGCAATCTATAGACTCAGTCCCCAACAAAATCCAGTGACATTCTTCACATAACTAGGGAACAAAAATCCCAAAGTTCATATGGAAGCAAAGGACTGCTAAGAGCCAAAGGAAGCCTTAGCAGAAAGAGTAATGCTGTGACACCTACTGCTGGACCGTATGTTGCATCATGGAGCCAGAAGAACAATAACAGCACAGCACAGGCACAGGTCAGACATGCAGACAGATGGAATAGAACAGAGGACCAGGAAACAAACCCACAGGGTTATGGCAACTCAATAAGAAAAGGTCAAAACTTACGTTGAAGAAATAATGGCCACTTTATCAAATGGCACTGGGAAAAGTGGACTTCCACACATAGAAGAATGAAGTTTCCTGCACAAAAATCCATTCAAAATGTGTTAAATACCTTAACATAAGACTGGAGACTTTGAAATGATAGAGGAAAACACAAGGAAAATGTTTCAAGATGTAGGAATAGACAAGGACTTTCTATAAAGGACTCCAATAGTGCAAGAAATTGTCCCAAGAATTGACTAGTGGGATAACATAACATTCAAAAGCTTCTGCACAGCAAATGAAACAATCACTAAAGTGAAAAGACTGCCTATGGAATGGGAAAATGAATTTATGAATTTTCCAAGTACATATTCAGTAGGGATTAATAAGTAAACTATATAAAGAGCTGCAAAACTAACAAAAGTAAACCATTCAATCATTAAATGGGCTAATGAACCAAATAAGCAATTCTCAAAAATACCTAAATAGCCAATAAATACTGAAAAAGTGTTCAACATCCCTAGCCATCAGGGAACTTCAAATTAAAACTACTTGACATTTCCATCTCATCCCAGGCTAATGGCTATCCAGAAAAAACATGGGGTGGGGGGAGAACAAATGTTGGTGAGGATGTAGGGAAAGATAAACCTTTGTACATTGCTGGCAAGAACTCTGACTTTTGCATCTGCTATAGAAATCAGTTTGGAAGTTCTGTAAAATACTAAAATACCATATAACCCAGCTATATTACTTAGGTGACTACCTGAAGGAGTCTAATAAACATACCACAAAGATACTTGCAGACCTACATTTATTACCTCACTGTTCACAATAGCTAGGAGATGGAATAAGCCTAGGTGTCCATCAACAAATGAATGGATAAAGAAACCATGCCATATAAACACAATGGAATTTTACTCAACCATGACAAGCGAATTCAGGACATTTGCAGGAAAATTGATGGAACTAAAAAATAATTATTTTATGTGAAGAAGCCAGACTCAAAAAGTTTTATATAGCATGTTTTCTTGCATATGTGGAATGTAGATTTGAAGTTTTATGTGTATGTATGCATATATTATATACGGGAAAGAGTAATGCAACTGGACAGGAGGCCACGAGAAAGAAGGAAGAGATCTCAAAGGAATAAAATGGAGAGTAATGTAATAGCCTCATTATACATTGTGACATACAAGTAGAAAGGTAGACTATCTGGGGAAATGAGGGATGCAGAGGCATCAGGGAATACAATGAGTGAAGAGGCTGAATTTGAACAAAGTAAAATGATAGGTGCATATGAGAATGTCATAATGATACCCATTATTTGGATGATAACTTAGTTAATTAAAAACTAAAACCAAAACCCTAGTTTTACTCTATTCCCAAAGCCCCAATCATCCTCAAATGTTTCTTTTACCCTGAGTCACCCCTGTGTGGTCCCAATGTTCACACTCTCTTCCTGCACCTGCACAGAACCATGCAGATAGTCAATCACCAGCTCTGTAACCATGCAGAAGTTTGTCTTCTCTCTTGTGCATTCTTTTTGGACATATCTTCAAATTACCCAGTTCTTCTCAATGTTTTCTACAGTATAAGATGATGCCAATTAAGTGTGTTTAATGACTGAAGCATGTAAAAGGCATTTGTTTACAAATTCTCTTATTGTGTGTAAAGATTTCTTCTTCATTCAGCATCAATATTTGTGATCTCTTTTAATTCATATGTTGAAAATTCCAACACCTAAGCAGATCATACTAAAAATGTGACTTCTGGATGAGGTCCAGAGCACACACATAGAGAGGATGCACAAATAAGACCCCATCTATGAATCAGAAAATGGACTGAGGGTTTATGCTGATTGTCAACCAGATAAGCCCTAAAGTGACCTGTAAGGGAATATTCAGATGAGTTTAGCAGTCTGGGCCTATCTGAGAGGGCTTATTTTAATGATGTTAATTGAGCTGGGAAGGTCTATCTGTACTGTGTACCAAACTGTACTGGGGTGGCATCATTCCATTGGCTGAAGTCTTGAACTGTATAAAAAGAGACACCTGACTGAGCAGCAGTGTCCACTGCTCTGCTCTGCTTGCTCAACTGAATGTGACCAATGACACAATGCCTCCCCACTCCCCCCCCCACCCGCCATGATGAACTGTAGCCGGGAGTGATAAACTAAAATAAATGCTGCCACCCTTAAACTGAAAATTGTAAGATATTTTGCTTCAGCAACAAGAAGGTGACTAGTACATAGGCCTTCCCCACACAGCAACACCGCTAGCGCTCCCCAGCCTTCAGAGTTATTAGACATGAACTTCTATTGTTTACTAGCTGCCCACTGGTGCTGTGTGTGATAGCAGTCCAAATAGATGAAGACAAAGCACCTACTGAAGAGTATGGGAATTTTTGCCATATGGTACCTTGGAGAAGAGCTCAGACTAGAAAATAACCTTTTCCAAGTCTCAGAAAGTCTCATGTAAGTAGAAGTATAACATTTTAGAGGGCTGATTTGACATTTGAGCTCAAAGCATTTCACACATTTCCATGAGGAGAAGCCGAAGAGATCACTGCCAGATGCCAAACAGCAGTGTTGAGAGTATCACCAAGCACACAGTGGACAAGCATCAGCACATACACATCTATACCTTGAATATAAATATATTGTCCAATTAATATGGTTGGCAAAAATTGAGGAGACCCACGGAAGCGGGTACACATTGGCAGGTTTCCAGTACTGGCAATGAGCTAAGTCCTGTAAACTCTTTGAAACCCTTAACAAAGCCATTCCGGTATTTGGAATTTATCCAAATAAAACAATTCTATGAAGAAGAAAAGTTTCTATGTAAAGTTGTGCAAAACAAGCAGAGTCTTTTTTGCACACTTGTAGACACCACATAAGAAAGATTTTAAAAATCAGAGACACCAAATAATATGGCTACATTATAGATGAGGGTTTGAAATTATGCTTCATCTCCTCAGAATGTTAGCCTCCTTACCAGAGTAGACCAAATCTCACTGTGATTTTAAATAGCCCATTTATTCCCTGAACATTAGTAATTCAAAGAAAAAGTTGATTACCTTAGTATATTACTAAAGGATTACATAGGATGATGTTTGTGAAAATTATATAGCTATCTTGTGTCAAATGAATGCCACCTGAACTAGCATACTTTCTTCCTTCCATGGACTGTTACATTTTCTGTTACATGCCTACCAATAGTAAGCTCTCAATCTCTTCACGTTTATTTATAAATTCAGAATAAACCTTGACTTCACCCAGCCATGAATTTCTCCAAGACATAGCATACTGCTATGTATATAATAGTTGCCTGATACAAGTTTTACTAAATGGAAAACGTTTTCCTAGGTAAATTTCTCCACACAAATTATCACAGAAAAGCTTCACACCCAACAGGTGTATTTTGGGTCATTCCACTTCAGTTGGAAGGCAAGAGGAACCAAGGAATTCTGAGCATTCCTTTGTGATTTCACCTCATCCGGGCTCTATAGACACTACTAGAGAAAGTAAGAAGGCTCAGCCTGCTGAGAAGTGAGGATACCATTTCTGAAAGGTGTGCTTTGATCTGTTTTCTGAAAAACTATTGATCTGAAGACCTCAATAAAACACAAGTACATGACAGCTGAGGAAGATCATGCTCCTTGCCCTGCTTCTCTTGTTCAGGCAGACGGTTCTGTGTCTGACAGGTTAGCAGTGTACATTTGAGGCTCTTGTCCAAAGGCTGCACTGTTTTCTATTCCAATGATCCCACTGACATTCAACAACCCTGAACTCTGAAAGCCAGGTGGCCAACCGCTGGGAGCTGGGGAGTTTCTCTGTGTAAAACCCATATTCCTGCCTCCCATTTCTCAATACCTGCAGCAGAAGCAAGAGCTAAATATTTCTTATGTTTGATGTTTTGAATCAGTTTGCTCCCCAACCACTGGTACAGAAAATTATCTATTTCCAGAGAGCAATGAACTCAGAAGGATGAGCAGAGACAACCACACCAAGACACATCATGATTAATGACTCTCAAGTGAATGTAAAGACAAAACCCTAAATTAATGGAAAGTGGAGTCAGCACAGGTTAAATGGGATAAGCATTATAAATTTAGAGGGAATTTAATAGGTCTAGTCCCTCTTATAGCCCAAGATTAGTGGGAGATTGATATTGGAGAGTAAAATCATTGCCTGATTATGATTCTGACTTGTTTTCCAGTTCTAGATATGGATTCCTTTCCAGTGAGTGGATCTGTTAGCCAATCCAAAAGCAGTTGGTTACTCATCAAGGCTATGTGCTACTATTGCACTTGTGTGAACATCATGCCAGGTAGCTTGCTTCTGAGTAGCTTAGACCTCAGGTTGCTCAGACAGATGCTGGCCACTTCCCCTAGTAGCTCATGGAATGCCTTCTAGCACTAGAAGGGCTATTTAGGGTCTGCCTCTCTCCCAGGTTTCTACCAGGCCTCTCCATGTTCTGTGCCAACAGCATATGGTGTCTTCAGCAGTAGGGTGTTATCATTAACCCCTGGTGGGCAATCAATTGCTCTGACATAAATCTGTCTTATTTTGTGGGACGTTGTATGTATCTCTGATCAACAGGCCATTGTGTGTGTTAACCACATCCTGGTACTGGGAGTTATAGGCCAGAGCCAAGCGAAAAGAGAAAGAAAGAAAGAAAGAAAGAAAGAAAGAAAGAAAGAAAGAAAGAAAGAAAGAAAGAAAGAAAGAAAGAGAAAGAAAGAAGAAAGAAAGAGAGAGAGAAGGAGAAAGAGAAAGAGAGAGAGAGAAGGAAGGAAGGAAGGAAGGAAGGAAGGAAGGAAGGAAGGAAGGAAGGAAGAGAAATTTAATGTTAGGCTTCATCCAACTCTCTCCAGGGCCCTTCTTTTCAGGTGCTCCCTCCAAGCTCCTGTTCAGGGTTCAACCTCTTAGTCTATCTTCTAGGATATAGGTTTCTGTGGTACCAGTTCAATTTGGGTTCAGTTTTGTGTCCCCCCCCCGTTCTTCCTTCCCCCACCAAGCCCTACCCTCCTTATTGTCCAGGCCTCTAGTTGCCTATCAGGTATGTCAGCAACTCGGGATGATCCAGGTTAGGAAACGCAGATTTGTGAGACTATGCAATGATTGTCTTTCTATGATTGTGTGAGTTCAATGAGTATGGTCTGTTCCAAGTTCAAACGTTTTCCTACAAATTTCATTCTGTCATTTTTTTCTTACTGCTGAGTATAATTCCATGGTGTAGATATGCCACATCTTGGTTATCCATTCATCCAGTGATTGGCACCTGGGTTGGTTCCAGTTCTTAGCTATTATGAATTGAGCCACCATAAACATGGTTGAGCAAATATATCTCTGAAGCATGGGGCATTTAGGGTAAATGCCTAGTAAGGAAATAACTGGGTCTGTTGGTACCTCTTTATTCATCCTTTTCAGAAGTCTTCATATTGATTTCCATAGTTGTGCCAGCTTACATTCTTATCAACAGTGAATGAGGGTTTCTATTTCTTCACATCCTTGCCAAAATTTGTCGTCATTTGATTTTTTAGTGTTTGCTATCCTTACTGGAGTAAAGTGGAATCTCATAGCTGTTTTAATTTGCATTTCCCTGTTGGTTAGGAATATTTAACACTTTCTCTTTTTTAATTTAATTTATTAGTTTTCTTTTCAGCAAATACAGGCAGTTTGGTACCATTGTTTAGGTTCATCCATGATCTAACCCCTCCCAATGGACCCTCCTTGTTGATGTAAATGGGTCGTGCATTGTGGAGTTATCCCACAATTATTGGTATCATAAATGTCTCTGCATATCATGACCCAACATGTGACTCTGACATTCTTTCCACCCCCTCTTCCGCAAAATTTCCCTGAGCCATGTTGGGTTCATTTTTGGTCTGCTTCAGTGCTGAGGTGTTGGGAGCCTCTGAGGCTCTGGCTCTCTGATTTGGTACAGTTGATTTTTCTCTGTGTTGGTCTCCTTCCCCTTTGTGCTGGTATCCGGTGTTGAACCCTTTTTAAGTGTGTGTTTGCCACTTGTATTTCTTCCTCTGAGAGCTCCCTATTCAGTTCTATGCCCAATTTTGTGAGTGGGTTGTTTAATTTTTTTTTTTTAATTTAGATTTTAGAATTCTTTGTAGAGTCTAGAAATTAGGCCTCTGTCAGTTTTATAGCAAAAATTTTCTCCCATTCTGTGGTTATTCTATTGGCTCCTCTTATAGTATGTTTTTCTGTGCAAAAGCTTTTCAGCTTCATGAGACTCCATTGGTGGAGTGAATGTTTAAGTTCCTGGGCTGCTGGTGTTTTGTTCAACAAGTGTTTCCACACTTCTATATCATGGAGAGTTCCTCCTATTTTTTCTTCCAGTAGTAGAAGAGTTTCAGGTCTATATTGAGGTATTAAATCCATTTTGACTTCATTTTTGTGCATGGTGAGCTGTGTGGGTCTAGTTTCATTTTTCCACATATGGTTATCCAATTTGTCCAGAACCATTTGTTAAAGATGCTGTCTTTTCTCCAGTCTATGTTATTGGAGCCATTGTCAAAGATCAAGTAGCTGTAGTTACTTGACATAAAGTCCAGGTATTCAATTCTGTTCCATTGGCCTATATACATGTTTTTATGCCAGTACCATACTGTTTTTGTTACTGTGGCTTTTTAATGCATTTTTACATCAGGTATGGTGATGTCTCCAGAGGTGTTTCTTTTGCTGAGGATATGCTGGGATATCCAAGGCCTGCTGCCATTCCATGTGAATTTTGAGATCATTTTTTTTCTATCTCTGTGAAGAATGATGCTGGGTTTTTTATTGGTATTTCATTAAATCTGTATATTGCTTTTGGCAGGATTGCCATTTTCACCATATTAATTTTGCTTATCCAGGAGTGGGAGATGTCTTTTCATCTTCTCAAGTCCTCCTTAGTTTCTTTCTTGAGTGTTTTTATGTTTTCATTTATATGTTTTTCATATCCTTGATTAGTGTTATTCCAAGGTATTTAATTTTTTTGTTGCTTTTGTAAATAGGACAGCAATGCTGCTTTCTTTCTCTTTATATTTGTCCTTTGCATATAGAAAGGCTACTGGTTTTTGTGTGTTGATTTTTTTATCCTGACACTTCACTGAAGGGATCAATCACCTGTAGGAGTTTTGAGATGGAGTCTTTTGGATCACTTATGTATCGTGTCATCTGCAAGTAGGGATAACTTGACTTCTTCTTCTCAAATTAGCATCCCTTGTATTTCTTCCTCCTGTCTTATTTCTCGGGCTAGGACTTTTAGTACTATGTTGAAGAGCAGAGGTGAGAGTGGACACCCGTGTTTTGTCCCTGATTTCAATGAAAATTCCTTGAGTCTTTCCTCATTAAGTATTTTTTGGCTTTAGGTGCTTTATATATAGCCTTTATTATGCTGATGTATAAACCATCCATGCCTATTCTCTCCAATGTTTTGATCATAAAAGGATGTTGTCTTTTGTAGAAGGCTTTTTCTGCTTCCATTGAAATGATCATGTGCTTTTTCTGGTTAGGTTTATTTATGTGGTGTATTATGTTGACAGATTTTCATATGTTGAACCATCCCTGAATTCCTGGGATGAACCCTACTTGATGAAGGTGGATAATGATTTTGATGTGTTGTTGAATGTCGTTTGTGAGGACTGTGTTTAGGATCTTTGCAACTAAGTTCATCAGGGATATAGGCCTATAATTTACTTTTCTGTCTAGTTTTTGTATTAGGGTGATGATAGCTTCATAAAAATAGTTGGGGATCATTTCCTGTTCTCTAATTTTGTGGAACAGTTCAAGAAAAACTGTTTTCAGTTCTTTCATGAAGATTTTATAGAATTAGGCTGAGAAGCCATCTGGTCCTTGACTCTTCTTTTTGGGGAGATTTTTGATTACCTTTTCATTCTTGATGGATATGATAGGTTTATTTAGGAGACTAATATGCTCTGAGTTTAGTTTTGGTAGGTGATATATGTCATGGAATTCATTCATTTCTTCCAGATTATCCAACTTTGTAGAGTAGAAGTTTGGAAGTAGGTCCTGATGATTCTTCCAATTTCACTTCTATCTATTGTAACCTCTCCTTTTTCATTTCTAATTTTGCTAATTTGAAGCATCTCTTTATTTCACTTTATCAAAGTTTCCATGGCCTTATGAATCTTAATTTTTTTTCAAAGAATCAGCTCTTTGTTCATCAATTTTCTTAATTGTTTTCTTAATTTCCAATTCATTAATTTCTGCTCTAATCTTGATAATTTCTTTTTATCTAGAGCTTTTGGGGCTAGATTCTTGTTGTTTTTCCAATTACTTTAGATAGATACTTAGGTTGTTGATTTGGGATCTCTCTGTGTTTGTTATGAAGGCATTAAGTGCTATGAATTTTCCCCTAAGCACTGTTTTGATTGTGTCCCATACATTTTGGTACATTGTGTTCTCATTATCATTTAGTTCCAAAATTTTTACAATTTCCTTTTTTATTTCTTCCATGCCCCTTACTGTTTAAAAGCATATTCTTCAGTCTACAGGTGCTGATGGAGTTCCTGGTATATCCCTTGTTGCTAGTTTTCAGCTTTATGGCATTGTGATCTGATATCATGCAGGAAATTATGTCAATTGTCCTGAATATATGGAGGTAGGCCGAATATATGATCTATTTTGGAGGAGATTCCATGGGTTGCTGATAAGAATGCATATTGTGTAGATTTGGGGTAGAATGTTCTGTAGGTGTCCATTAGGCCTAGTTGATCTGTAGTGTTGTTTAGCTATCTTACTTCCCTGTTGGTTGGGATGATCTGTCTATTGGTGATAGTGTAGTATTGAGATCTCCACCTATGATGGTTTTGATATTTATTTCTGTTTTGTTGTCAAATTGGTTTTGTTTTATGAACTGCAAGTACACCTGTGTTTGGTGCATGTAGATTGACGATTGTGATATCCTCTTGTTGTATCCCTCCCTTGATGAGTAAGAAGTGGCCTATCTTTTTAAATTACTTTTGCTTTGAAGTACATTTTATCTGATAGTATAGCGATGCCTGCTTGTTTCTTATTGCCATTTGCTTTGAATATTGTTTTCCATCCTTTTGCTCTGAGGAGGTTATCTTTCTTTAGTGGTGAGGTGGATTTCTTTAACACAGCAGATTGAAGGGTACTGTTTTCTGATCTACTCTGCTAATTTGTGTCTTTTGATGGGTGAATTAAGGCCACTAATGTTTAATGTAATAATTGTGAAGTTTGATTTAATCCCTGCCATATTGTGGTGCTTTATGGGGGTTGGTGTTTTCTTGTGCATTTCTGACCTTCTCTAGTTTAGTTATTGTGATCTGCTTCTTGTAGGCTATTGAGATCAGTTTTTTTTATTTATTTTTTTATTTTTTATTTGAGAGTGATAGACACAGAGAGAAAGACAGATAGAGGGAGAGAGAGAGAATGGGCGCGCCAGGGCTTCGAGCCTCTGCAAACGAACTCCAGACGCGTGCGCCCCCTTGTGCATCTGGCTAACGTGGGACCTGGGGAACCAAGCCTCGAACCGGGGTCCTTAGGCTTCACAGGCAAGTGCTTAACCACTAAGCCATCTCTCCAGCCCAAGAGATCAGTTTTTTGACTCTTCTATGTGGAGAATTCCCTGAAGTATGCTCTGTAGGTTTGGCTTTGTGGTCATATAATTGTAGGAAAGTTTTTCTTTCACCATCTGTTATGAGGGATACTTTCACTGGCTACAGTAGTTTGGGTTGGAAGCCATAGTTTTTTAAGACTTTGCAGTGTTCCATTCCAGGCCCTTATGGCTTTCAGGGTTTCCATTGAGAAATCTGGGGTAATTCTGATGGAATTACCTTTGTGTGTAATGTGTTGTTTCTCTCTTTCTGCTTTTAGTACTCTTTCTTTGTTTTCATTGTTTTAACAATAATATGTCTTGGAGAGTTTCTCCTTTGGTCCTGTCTGTTTGGAGTTCTGTAAGCTTCTTATATCTTAGTGGGATTCTTTTTTGAGAACATGGGAAAGTTTTTCTTTGATAATTTTGTTGAATAAACTCTCCATGTTGAATTTCTTCCCTTTCTGGTATACCCATGATCCAAAAGTTGGGTTGTTTAAGAGTATCCCACAGTTCTCTCATGTTCTGTTCACAAAAATTTTTGAATTTATTCAAGTTTTTAGACTCACAATCTGTTTCTTCTATCTTGTCTTCCAGATCTGAGGTTCTGTTTTCCACTTGATTAGCTCTGTTCTTAAGGGCTTCTAGAGATGTTTGACTTGTTCAATTAAGTTATATTTTCTCTTGTCTTTTTCTTTAGAGTATCCATCCCTTCACTGAGTTCTCTTTTCAGGTCAACTTTTGGTTTTCTCAAGACTTCTTGGAATTCATCCTTGCATTTATTTATGTCTCCATTGAGATTATCAGCTGATTATTGATGTCCTCTGTTTTTTGGCTCACCTTCAGATCACTTAACTCTTTTAATCTCTCTCTCTGTTTTTTTTTCTACTAAGTCCAACCTGGGGAGGACAGCTAAGTGGATTTCATTCATATAATTGTTCATGTTTTGTTGATTTTCTTCCAGTTCTGTCCATTGCTTGATCAGTATCACATATCTTGTGTCTTCATTTGGGTTTCTATTCCTGTTGTCTCTTATGTTTTGATTAGAGACTTCCATTGTGGGACTAGGCAACATTGTTGGTGTTCCTTCCATTTGATGTTTGGGGTTGTTTCTTTTGTGTTGTGGTCTGCCAATCACAGTGTGGGAATCTTATTTAATTCAGGAGGAAGTTGGAATTTACCCTAGAAGTGTCTTCAGTGATTGTTACCTTTTATATTTTTTCTGGAATATGCTGTTGATGGCTTTATATTCAGGGATGTGCAGGTGGTGAAGGGCATAAATGAACCGGCCACCCTAGGCTACTGCTTAATACCAAAGGTGGGATTGAGGGTCTGGGATCTCTTTGACATGGCTTAGAAGGGCAGGTTATGGAGGACTCACTTATCCCTCTAGGCAGGAGATTGCCTGGTTTCTCTGTGCTCCCCTTCTGGGACTTATGTGATGCCCCATGTTATCACTGGGACTGGGGTTGGTCCTTGGAGAGATGGCAGAGGTCACTGTGTTCCACAGACCAGGTGGGATCAGGGAGTTGGCTGGTGTGAGGGAGACAGGGCAGTGGCTAAGGGGTACACTCAAGGGTGCTTGTAGGCAACACAGGGTGTGGAAGGTCTGTGAGCAGGGGAGGCAGCCAGACAGGTCAGTCCACCAAAAATTCAATGTGGGAAGCCTGGGAATGCAAGGGGTGAGAGAACTTAGCCTATGGAGTCTGCTGGATCCTGGTCTGGGCTGGACACAGTAGAGGGGGCTCTGCGGGACAGAGGAAGAGTGCAAAGGTCACTTCAGGTTCAGTGAAGATACCTCTGGGAGGCAGGAAAGTATGAGTAAGCACAGAAAGCAGTGAAGGAGGGCCATAGACCAAGGAAGTAGGGTGGCCTCAGGGAGGGAGGGGGTAGCATGGGGGCCTGTCTGCTCAGGAGGAAGGAGTCAACCCGCCATGGTGATGGGTGAAGGGGAGGAGGAGGAAAGGAATAGCATGGGAGGAAAGGGAAAATGGAAGAGGGGGGTTGCTTGGGCCCTGATCTGCAGAGCCTGCAGGTAGCACAGGATAGAGCTTGGTTGGGGTGCAGCAGCTGGGAAGGGTGTTTGAGGAATCTGGAGATCTACCCAAAAGTGTGAGAATCAGCAGATGCACTACTGTGCTTCTCTGAACCCTCCCACTGGAGGTCTACCAAGACCTGCTGACACTGGAACCCCACAGATCTTATCTGGGACCTGAAGTCTGGTTAGGTGGGCACCATCTTCACTGGAAACCCTGAATTCTCTGTAATGTTCTTTCTAAGATCACTTTAATGCTTGGCTTTGGTTGACTCAAAATACATTTATGGATCAAGTTTGGTCTACCATTGTTATAGTCACAGTGGTCTGTGTTCTCCTTGACTGGTGCTGGAATTTATCCCTCATGAGGGACCTCTTCAATAACACCCTCAATAAAATGAAGGAAGATCAAGGGACACACCCATCCAAATAGACACATGGATCACTGCATTGAAACACCAGGAGCATGGAATAAAAAGCCCACATGACTCTGCTAAAGATCATAGCTCTGCAAGCACAAAATGGAAAGATACTGAAAGAGCTGAAATGCAGATCATTCAGTATCTGTAGTTATGGTAAGTGACAATACAAACAAGCAGATTAATTTAGTAAAGAAATCAATTTAGATCCCAAATAAAAAGTCAGTGACATTGATGAGCAATTTTAAAAATTTTATTTATTTATTTACTTATTTTTTTATTCGAGACCAAGAGGAAAAGAAAGAAGGGGAGAGAGAAAGAGAATAGGCATGCCAGGGCCATTAGCTACTGCAAACAAACTACAGATGCATGTGCCACCTTATGCTTCTGGATTACATGAGACCTGGATAATCAAACTTGAGTCTGTAGGCTTCACAGGCAAGAGCCTTAACAGCTAAGCCATCCCTCCATCCCATCAATGAGGAATTTAGCATAAAAACCGAGATTTTGAAGACAACTAATTGCTAGAAATATAAAACTAAATGAATCAAATTTTTTAAAAAATTAAAATTTAAAGTATTTTCAATAGACCAGACCAAGTACAATAAAGAATATCAAGGATGGGAAAGATAAAGCCAAAATCCAAACTTCAGTAAAGAAAGAAAAACAGCTAACATGACCCCAAAACCAAGAATCCTGGGACATGATTAAGAGACCAGATCTAAGTAACCATAATGTAAAAGAGGAATCCCAGTGGGGGGAAAAAATCCCTGAAAGTTTACAAAATCTATTCAATGAAATTATAGCAGAAATTCTCCCATATCTAGTGAAAGAAATAGGCATCCAAGCATAAGGACCCCAAGTGCACATAAGAGGAAAATCTCCACAAAATTACAGTCAAGATACCAAATCTATGAAAGAAAGGCAATACTAAATGCTGTAAGTGAAAACACACAAACTCATAGAAGGACACACAGAAGAGCAGTAGAAACCTGAACAGTTAGGAAAGCATAGAATCATACATTTCAAGTCTAAAAAATAAATAACTGCCAACCAAGATTGCAAAGCTATCTTTTAAAATCAACAGAGAAATAAAGATACTTTAAGGCAAGCCCAAACCAAAACAATTCATGACCACCCAGCTATCCTTACAGAAGATTCTTAAAGGGACCTTTTGTACACAGAAGCAAAACAGTGTCAATCATAAGGGCCCAGGAAAGGGTACATTTAATAAGAGGAATAGATGAATAAAGGAGAACTGGGTGAGGATCAATCATGCCCAACTCATTATAATAACTAGTAAATCTCTGACAGGACACCAAAGGGGAATGGAGGCAACGTGGAAGGCCACCAGTGTGTACACAGGAAACAACATGAAAACAAAGCACATCATGTAAACATGTGAAGCTGTCATAATAAAACCCATCCTTTGGTGCAGTGAATATATGCTGATAAGCTTATGTTTTTTTGGTAAAATTATGAATTTTGACACTAATTTCCTCTGTTAGTATTCTTAAGAAAAACAAACCTAACATCAGGTACCAAAGTACACAAATGACTAATAAATAGAAAGGCAGATGACAGATGGATGGATGACAAATAGATAATGGGAAATAGTTCACTCGTTTATTCATGCCATGAGGTCCCATTATGCCAAACTGTATATTGAAGAACCAGGAAAATCAGTGGTGTTATTCAACCTGAACCTTAATTCAAGGGCCTAAGAACTGAAGGAGTATGGAGTACTCTAATGTCTGACTCAGGAGAAGAATACAGATGTCCCAGGTCAAGAGGAAAGGTTGGACTTGTCTTTCCCCTACGCTTTCTGCTACCAAAACCTCAACAACTCGCTTTCCAGCATTCATACGTGTAGCTCATATTGATTCATTTTACTAATTTGAATGCTATAATGTCCCAGGAATGCTCTTGGGAACAGACCAAGAAATACAACATTACCAGCTCTCTGGGTATCTTTTAGTCCTGCCAAGAAAGGATGTAAAGTTAACAATAATGTGGCCCAAAGAAACAGAAGTTATTTAGAGTCTGTGGAGGCTTGATTTCCCCATAGACTTAGGTGTTCTGAATGCTAGGTTCCCAGCTGATGGAGATTTGGGAATTAATGCCTCCTGAAGGCAGTGTTTTGTGGAGGGCAGGATTATGGATGTTACAGCCAGTTTCCCCTTGCCAGTGTTTGGCACACTCTCCTGTTGCTATTGTCCACCTATGTTAGCCAGGTGGTGATATCTGCCGTCTGCTCATGCTATTGTTTCCCCTGCCATCATGGAGCTTCATCTAGAGTCTGTAAGACAAAATAAACCTTTTCTCCCCACAAACTGCTCTTGGTTGGGTGATTTCTGCCAGCAATGTGAACCTGACTGCAACAATGAAGTTGGTATTGTGAGTCGGATCATTGCTGCTTGAAATCTTATTGTATGGCTTTGGCCTTTTGGAGCTTATTTTTAAGAGGAATGTGGATAAATTTGAAATCTTGGCTTAATAGACACCCAGAAGTGCTGTAAGAACAGCTTGATGGAATATTCTGGTCAGAGTTGAAAGACTTGAATGCAGTAAGAACTATGGACTGTGAGGTGTGCCTTATGAGGGTGAGAAAGAGCTATTCTTGGACTGGCCTAGAAGCAGTTTGTGTGAGAGGCTTGCTGTTATGTCCCTGTCCTGAGAAATTCTGCAGGGTTTCATTGCACAGAAACGGATTGGTGTGAGTAGAGGGATATGGCACAGAAATGAAATCTTTGGACTGAAACTTCTGCCCATTCAGCTGTAATTATATGAGAGTTGACAACCTTTGAGATTGGGCCAGCTGACCTGCACTGGGGCAACAGAAAGAATGTAGACTCTTTTGAAGAGCCTGAATACTCAAGGAGTGTCTTGTTCTTTAAAGTCTGCTTCATCCCCCCCCCCAGATTAACAAATTGGCATTTTATCTAATATTACAAAATGTAAGAAATGCAGGAAAGAGAGGGCCGCTGAAGTTGCAACATGGCCTTGTGTTTTGGAAATAGCCATGGGCAGTGTGAAGCAGGTCTGCTAAGTATTGCCTGCATGGAGACCCAGTGAAGCCATGACAATGGGCCATGTGTTGCAGTGGAGACCCAGTGGAAATGCCAGGACCACAGCTGCTAAGGAGAGCTACCAGCCCTGGATAAAGTTTTCCAGGACTGTGGGTAGCCTAATGGAAGAGTAGAATTGGAACTCCAGAGACTTTTTGCTGGTTAGAATTATTGGACTTGGAGATTTGTCATTAGTTAGTTGTTGGACTTGGAGCTACCAGAGTTTGATGTTTGCCCTGTCTAAATCTTGTATTGGTTGAATATTTCTTTGCTATGCCAATGCCATCTTTTGCAGGGTGAATCTGTATTCTGTGCCATTGGTTTTTTTGAGGGGGGGATTTTTGGTATTATGGCTCAGTTAAAAGGTCTTGGAATATGGGGATGTTTGAACATTATCAGAATTGATAAAACTATGGGGACATTTAAAGTTGGACTGAAAGCATTGCATTTTAAAAAATGGTTGGTTATCAGTTTATGAGGGCCAGGGGCAGAATGTGCTGGCTTGATTCATGTGTCACCCATAGACATAAGTGTTCTGAATGCTAGGTTCCCAGCTGATGGAGATTTGGGAATTAACCCCTCCTGGAGGCAGTGTATTGTTGGGGGTGAGCCTATGGATATTATAGCCAGCTTCTTCTTGCCAGTTTTTGGCATAGTCTCCTATTGCTATTGTCCTTCTGATGTTGCCCAGGAGGCACTGGCTCCACCCTCTGCTCGTGCAGTCATTTTCCCCTGCCATCGTGGAGCTTCCCCTCCAGTCTGTAATTCAAAATAAACTTTTTTTTCCCTAAAAGCCATTCTTGTTTGAGTGATTTCTGCCAGCAATATGAACCTGACTGCAACAGAGTCCTTGGTAATTTTAAGTACATAATTGTCCTTAGAGTGCAAAGGGTTTGACCCAGGTTCAAGCCATCTGAGTAACATTGGGTCCAGCTAACTTCTCTTCCAATGTGTCTGCCTTGCTGTATGTTAACAAGACCCTGTCCTGGCAGCTACATCACAACTGTAAAGGAAGAATACTTTAGAATTAAACAAATGAGGGGCAAAGCAAGAGAAGAAACTCTGGCTTCTTGGTATGTTTGGGCTGTTGTTAGGCCTTAAGCCAATCAACATCTATACTATCAGCTTTGTGAGCTAGAGAATTTCTTTATTACTAAAGCCATTTTTTTTCTTACATGGACCCTCAAACATCCACACTGACAAGTCCTGTGACAATATAATGCAGTACTTAGCCACAGATATGTAAATTGCAACACCAAGCAAGTTTTGGATAAGAAACATGAAAGCTTTTCTCCGGGGTTGGAAAACCAGGGGACCTAGTATCATTCTGTCACTTTCTGATATGCCTCATACACTGCAAATGTTTGGTTTACACGTGTGATTTTGACTTTGGGTTCACAACTAGACTATGAAAATTTATCAATCCATTGTTTCTATTTATTTATTATTTTTCATTCAGTGGTATTGACTGGGTGCCTACTATGAATAAGTCCCTGTCTAGGTCTCTGTAGTAACACTTTGATGTCTCTTTGCCCTTAAGGAATTTACTTTCTAGTACTTTGGGTAAAGAATTAGTTACTGGGACAAATATAAGGTTTTATTTAGGATAAGACTTAGAAAGAAGAAAAACGGTACAGAGTATAAGGAGGCTGACAGTAACAGTACAGAGTTTCTACCGTGCGGGCTTCACTCTTCCCCACAGAAAGCCAGTTAGGTCCATGATGGCAGATTGCCGCATAGAGTACCTCAGAACTCAAACTGAGGTTGTGGCCATCCCTTGGACCACACAACAGTGAAAAACAACTAGAAGACTATAAGAAAAACAGAACACTCTATTTACAGGCCCCACCTGCCAAGCTCACAGGTAATCTGCACTCATAGTTTACAGACTGGAAAGCTTGAGACTGAAGTGGGCTTCAGGCTTCCCCACTTTCTGGATTTCTTTGTCCCTGCACCACTCCTTGGAAGGCATTGTGTACCCATGTAAATCTGAAACAGAAGGGAATTAGGGGTCGGTGATGGGGATTTCACAGCACTCTGGCATTTGTTCCAGCAGAGATACCAAATACAAGAGGTTTTCCAGAAGCACTACCCTACAGGAAGCATGTTCAGTGAGTCCCTGTTGCTGAAATTCATACACAGTCCCTTCAAACCTATGTGGATAAAATGTTATGCAAAATTCAAAAATCACTGTGAGACCATAGAAAACCTGGGCTATGGTGCCTCCTGCTGCTGAAAATGAGTCCTGACCCTCCAGCTAAGGGAATGCAAGAGTTGAGTCACTGTATAGTAGACAGGCATACTTTATGAGGCCATCCATGCTAGAAGGGGAGAGTAGATAAATGCCCACTTCTTTCATGCAAAGAACAAACAAGGAAACATGACTTCATCAAAAAAAAAACTACCAGTGACCCAGTGTCCATAATGAAATGGCAGTGTGTGATTTTGTTTTTCAGACCAAGAATTCAAAATATCTCAGCAAACTCAAAAAAGACTGAGAATAGTGACTCAGAAGCTTAAGAGAAATTGAGATAATCCCAAAAGTAAATGCAAGAACTTAAAAGTACAGTAAAAATGAAAAGTCCCAAGAGGGGGACCAGAGAGGTGCCTCAATGGGTAGAGGTTCTTGATAGCAAAGTCTGATAGCTAGGGGTTCAATTCCCCAGTACCCACATAAAACCAGACACACAAAGTACAGCATGCATCTTGAGTTCATTTTTGAGTGAACTTTCTTAGGCAAACACAAGCTGTGAAATTCATCACTGTGTAATCTGTCCTCCAAAAAATCCCAGGAGCTCTCCAGACTAAAAGTATAGGTTGCAAAGGTGTAACAAGAAACATGAAGATATAAAACTCACTAGCAAAGGAAAAGATACAGACAACTTCAAAATACTCCAACGTGGTGAACAAAGTGTTATCAACTTACATCCTTAATGTGAAAGCAAAAAATAAAGTTATCATAAAGTATTATAACTAAAATAATTCTTCAAGGGATGATAATATAAATATGTATCATTTAGGGCTGGAAAAATGGCTCGGTGGGTAACAGTGCTTCCTGTGCAATCGTGATGGCCTGAGGATGCCTGAGATATTCACTTCAATTTCCCTAGCACCCACATAAGCTGTGGGGTGTGGCCACATGTCTGTAACTCCAGTCCCATGGAGAGCAGAGACTGAAGAATCACTGGACCTCACAAAACAAACAAGCTCTGGGATTAGTAAGAGACTCACTTTCAAGGGAACATGTGAATGAGTGATGGGGCAGGGAATACCTGAGATTCTCCTCTGACCTCCACAGGGTGAGCACATATGCACACACAAACACATCACACATACAACACACAACACAATATCACACACATGCAAAAATAAGTATAATTTTACATTGATCTATCACCTAACAGCTCAGCTTAGTCCTCCTTCACGTTGTATCCTCTGATACAATGAATTAGAAATACTCTGACATAGATTTCACTTAGTAAAGTCATCAAATGTCACAATGCATGAAGAACTTCAGCACACTCTTCACAAAGACATTGCCTTAATTATCTTTCATGTAGAAAGAAAGCAATGAAAAATAATTTGCAAAATTAGAAAATGAGCATTCATAGACATGGCCTTAATTGCCCCTGAACATTTACATATTTGAGTCAAAATTGAAATGTGTAGATTATTTCTATATACCTTGATCATGTGATGGTTATTACAGGTATATTATCAATCTTATTTCATGATTGAAATCAATTATGATTCTTAGCATTTGTCAGCATGTCAGGTTCCCCCAAAGAAAAGGAATCCATTATAAATAGAATTAGTTTACTCAGGTTTACAGCATCTATTCTAGAATACAAGTAAGAGACAACATGTCATATTGGCAGTCAAAAATAGTTAATTTATTTGGGTTTTTTCCAAATTTTTATTAACAACTTCCATGATTACAAAAAATATCCCATGGTAATACCCCCCCCCCCATTTTCCCCTTTGAAACTCCATTCTCCATCGCTTCCCCTCCCCTTCTCAAATAGTCTCTCTTTTATTTTGATATCATGATCTTTTCCTCCTATTATGATGGTCTTGTGCAGGTAGTGTCAGGCACTATGAGGTCATGGATATCCAGGCTATTTTGTGTCTGGAGGGAGCATGTTGTGAGGAGTCCTACCCTTCCTTTGGCTCTTACATTCTTTCTGCCACCCCTTCTGCAATAGACCCTGAGCCATGAAAGGTGTGATAGAGATATTGCAGTACTGAGCACACCTGTCACTTCTTTCCAGCACCATGATACCTTCTGAGTCATCCCAAGGTCACTGCCATCTAAAGAGAGAAAATTCTCTACCAAAAGTGAGAGTAGCATTAATAGAAGGAAATGAACATTAAGAGAAGTGCTTATTGGGCAGTTTGATAAGCATAGTATATACATTTAGCAGACAGCACCAGACGTTACACCCCTAGGGCTCATGACTAACCCTGTTTTAAGTTTTCAGATTCAGGGATGTATTCCCACCCATGGAGTGTGCCTCTAGTCCAATTAGAGGGCAGCTGGGTTCCACCATGATAGACATGCCACTATTGCACCCATTGGCTCATTTGGCCTGGCTGGCCAAATATAAGGCTTGCAGTGTCCACTTTTGAGTATCTTCACTGGTGATTTCTCTTTCTCCCATTGACCTGCATGCAGAATAGCTTCTTCCAGTTTTCTGTCAGCTGGTCTACATGAAGGAGGTTATCAGGTCAGTTCCAGCAGGATTTCTCAGTGGCCTTGCAGCCCAAGTATGTGGAGTCTTCAGCAATAGGGTCGTACAGTCTATTCCTGGTGGGAAACCAAGGGCCTTGGCAATGAACTATAATGTTTTGGGGGCATCAGGAACCTCCCTGGGCAACAACTCACTGGTAGATATCCCATCCCTGGCACTGAAAATTTTCTAGCAACAATCTATGGCTCCTGAGTGTTCCATTCCAAAAAAGTAGGATTCCATATGATTTATTTATATCCTCTTACATTTTGATTAGACCTCTCTCCACCTTTCCTTTACTTAATATCTTCCTCTGACCTCATTTTGGCCTTTTCACCCTCATTAATCTATTCTTCTACTTACATATATACAATACCATCCTATTAAGTACCTTCCTCCCTTCCTTTCTCTTCTCTTTATATCTCTTTTCTAGCTGACTGGCATCTGCTACTGAGTTTTTCCTTCTCACACAGAAGCCCAAACATCAGTAGCTAGGATCCACATATGAGAGAGAACATGTGATGCTTGGTTTTCTGGGCCTGGGTTACCTCACTTAGTATAATCCCTTCCAGGCCCATCCATTTTCCTGCAAATTTCATAAGTTCATTTTTCTTTACTGCTGAGTAGAACTCCATTGTATAAATGTACAATACCTTCATTATCCACTCATCAGTTGAAGGACATCTAGGCTGGTTCCATTTTCCAGCTGTTGTGAATTGAGTGGCAATAAACATGGTTGAGCAAGTATCTCTAAGGTAATGAGATGAGTCCTTAGGATATATGTCTAGGAGTGCTATAGCTAGGTCATGTGGTAGATCAATTTTTAGATGGTTTAAGAACCTCCACACTGATTTCCATAGTGGCTGGACCAGATTGCATTCCTACCACTGTGTAGAAGGGTTCCTGTTTTTCTACATTCTCACTAGCATTTATGGTCATTTGTTTTCATGATGGTAGCCAATCTGATAGGAGTGAGATGGAATCTCAATGTACTTTTAATCTGCATTTCCCTGATGACTAGGGATGTAAAACACTTTTTTAGATGCTTATATGCCATCTGCATTTCTTCTTTTGAGAACTCTCTACTTAGCTCCATAGCCCATGTTTTAATTGGCTTCTTTGATTTCTTATTAATTAATTTTTTAAGTTCTTTGTATATCCTAGATATTAATCCTCTATCAGATATATAGCTGGCAAAGTTTTTTCCCATTCTGTAGGTTTCCACTTTGTTTATTCACAGTGTCCTTTCCTGGACAAAATCTTTGTAATTTCATGAAGTCCCGGTGGTTAATCTGTGGTTTTATTGCCTGATCAATTGGGGTTATATTCAGAAAGCCTGTGCCAAGACCAATATGTTGCAGGGTTTCTCCTACTTTTTCCTCTAGCAGTTTCAGAGTTTCAGGCCAAATGTTAAGATCTTTAATCCATTTGGACTTAATTCTTATGCATGGAGAGAGAGAAGAATCTATTTTCATTCTTCTACATATAAATATGCAGTTTTCCCAGCACCATTTGCTGAAGAGGCTGTCTTTTCTCCAATGAGCATTTTTTGCATTTTTATCGATTATCAGATGGCTATTGCTACCTGCAGTTATATCTGGGTCCTCTATTCTGTTCCATAGATCTACATGTCTGCTTTTGTGCCAGTACCATGCTGTTTTTGTTACTATGGCTCTGTAGTGTAGATTAAAATCACGTATGGTGATAGATACTACCCTCCTTATTTTTGTTGCTCAGTATTATTTTGGATATTTGAGAATTTTGTGATTCCAAAAGAATTTTTGGATTTTTTTTTCTATTTCCATGAAGAATGACATTAGAATTTTGATGGGAATTGCATTAAATGTGTAGTTTGCTTTTGGCAACATTACCATTTTCACAATATTTATTCTTCCAATCCAGGAACAAGGTATGTTTTTCCATTTCCTAGTGTCTTCTGCAATTTCTCACTTGAGTGTTTTAAAGTTCTCATTGTAGAGATTCTTTACTTCCTTGGTTAAGTTTATTCCAAGGTACTTTATTTTCTTTGATGCAATTGTGAATGGGAGTGATTTTCTGATTTCATCCTCTGTATGTTTGTTGTTAGCATATAGATATGCTACTGATTTCTGTGTATTTATTTTGTATCCTACTACATGGCTGTAGGTGTCTATCAGCTCTAAGAGTTTGCTAGTAGAGTCTTTAGGGTCCTTCATATATAGAATCATGTCATCTGCAAATAATGATAACTTGATCTCTTCCTTTCCAATTTGTGTCCCTTTTATGTGTGTCTCTTACCTTATTGCTATGGCTAAGACTTCCAATATATTAAATAAAAGTGGGGACAATGGACACCCTTGTCTTGTTCCCGATTTTAGTGGAAAAGCTTCCAGGTTTTCCCCATTTAGTAATATGCTGGCTGTAGGCTTGTCATAAATAGCCTTTATTATATTAAGATATGTTCCTTCTATTCCCAGTCTCTGTAGTGATATTGGATTTGGTCAAATGTTTTTTCTGTGTGTAATGAGATGACCATGTGATTTTTGTCCTTCAGTCCATTTATATAATGTATTACATTCATCGATTTGTGCATGTTGAACCATCCCTGAACTCTGGGATAAAGCCTACTTGGTCAGGGTGAATCATCTTCTAATATATTCTTGTATTCTATTTGCCAATATTTTGTTGAGAATTTTTGCATTTATGTTCATGAGGGAAATTGGTCTGTAATTTTCTTTGTTTGTTCTATCTTTACCTGGCTTTGGTAACAGGGTGATGCTGGCTTTGTAGAAGGAGTTTTGTTGGATTCCTTCTTTTGGTATTTTATGGAAAAGCTTAAGAAGCAGTGGTATTAGTTCTTCCCTGAAGGTCTGGTAAAATTCTGCAGTGAATCCATCTGGGCATGAAATTTTTAAATTGGGAGACTTTTGATAATGGCTTGGCTCTCCATATTTGTTATAGGTCTATCTAAATGATTAATCTCATCTTGATTTAATTTAGGTAGGCCATGTAAATCAAGGAAATCATCCATTTCTTTCAGATTTTCATACTTAGTGAACAATATGCTTTTATAGTATGTCCCTATGATTTTTTAAATTTCTCTGGTATCTGTGGTGATGTTGCCTATTTCATCTCTAATTTTATTAATTTGTGTCTCTTCTCTTTCTTTTAGTTAGATTTGCTAAGGGTTTATCAATCTTGTTTATCCTTTCAAAGAACCAACTCTTTGTTTCATTGATACTTTGGATAGTTTTGGTTTTTATTTTTTTGGTTTCTATTTCATTACTTTCTGCCCTAATCGTTATTATTTCCTCCCATCTACTAATTTTTCATTTGCCTTGTTCTTCTTTTCCCAAGGCTTTGAGGTTAAACATTAGGTCATTTACTTGCAACCTTTCTAACTGCTTAATATAGGCACTTAAAGCTATAAATTTACCTTTTAGGACTGCCTTTATTGTGTCAGAGATTTTTGGTATGTTGTGTTCTCATTATCATTTGACTCTATGAATTTTTTTGATTTCCTTCTTGATTTCTTCATTGACACATTCATCATTTAGTAGTGTATTGTTTCGTTTCCATGATTTTGTGTATGCTCTATAGCCTTTCTTGCTACTGATTTGTAGTTTAATTCCATTGTGGTCAGATAGAATGCAAGGAATTATTTTAATTTTCCTGTATTTGTTAAGATTTGCTTTGTGTCCTAATATATGGTCTTTTTAGAGAATGTTCCATGTGCTGCTGAAAAGAATGTATATTCTGCAGCATTTGGATGAAATGTGCTGTATATATCTGTTAGGTCCATTTATTCTATGACCTCATTTAGTCCAGATGCCTCTCTGTTTATTTTTTTCCCAGGATGACCTGTCAATTCATTAGAGTGGGGTGTTAAAGTCACCCACCACCAGTGTGTGTGGTGTTATCTGTGACCTTAGTCCTGGTAGCTTGTGTTTGATGAATTTGGGAGCCCCCATGTTACATGCATATATGTTTAGGATGGTAATGTCCTCCCGTTGCAGTGTGCCTTTAATCAATATAAAGTGGCTTTCCTTTGTCTTTCTTAACTAATGTTAAACTGAAGTCTACCTTGTCAGATATTAGGATAGCAACCCCTGCTTGTTTTCTAGGCCCATTTGCTTGAAACACTGTTTTCCAACCTTTCACCCTAAGATAATGTCTATCCTTTGTAGAAAGTTGGATTTCTTGGAAGCAACAAATTGTAGGATCCTGCTTTTTAACCCAGTCTGCAAATCTATATCTTTACATTGGGGCATTGAGGCCATTGATATTAAGAGATATTATTGAAAGGCGTGTATTTATGTTTGCCATTTTTTGTGTGTGTGTGGTTCTGGTTCTACCTGTGCTCTCTTCTGTTAACTAGTATTTGAGTATTGCTTGTTTTTTCTAGGTTCCTTATATGTGTGCTTTTCCCTTTCTTCAGCATGGAGGATTCTATCAAGTATTTTCTGTAGAGCTGGTTTTGTCTTCAAATACTCCTTTAACCTGCTTTTGTCATGGAATGTACTTATTTCTCCGTCTATTTGAATGGATAGCTTTGCAGGATAAAGTAACCTTGGTTGACAGTTGTTATCTTTCAGAATTTGGAATATATCACTCCAAGCCCTTCTGGCTTTTAAAGTCTGTGTTGAATAATTTGCTGTAATCCTGATGGGCTTGCCTTTGTAGGTAACATGATTTTTCTCTCTAACTGCTTTCAATATTTTTTCTTTGGTGTGTGTGTTTGGAAGTTTGGTTATAGTATGGTGAGGAAAGGTTCTTTCCAGGTTTTGTCTGGCTGGGGATCTAAAGGCTTCCTGTATCTGCATTGGCACCTCTTTCCCAATTTGGGGGAAGTTTTCTTCTATGATTTTGTTGAAGATGCCTACTATGCCTTTGGAGTGAAATTTTTCTCCTTCTATTATACCCTGAATTCTTATATTTGATCTTTTCATAGTGTCCCATATATCTTGAAATTCCCACTCATACTTTTCTATAAGTTTGTCTTTCTCTTTGTTGGACTGTATTAGATCTGCCACCTGGTCTTCTAGCTTAGATATTCTGTCTTCTCCTTCATCCATACTACTGGTGAGATTTTCTACAGAGTTTTTTATTTCATTAACTGTGTTCTTCATTGCTAGTAATTCTGACTGGTTTTTCCTTATTATTTCTATTTCCTTATATGTTTTGTATTGCCTTCTTTATTTCATGAAATTGGTGTCCTGTGTATTCTTTGATTCCTTTGATTTCCTCTTTAAGTTCCTCTTTGATGCCTTTGATTTGTTCTCTGACTTCTTTGAACATATTTACTATCATTCTTTTGAAATCTTTTTCAGGAATTTCCTCTAACTCATTCTCACTGGAGGTCATTTCTGATGCATTAATAATTTTAGGTGGATTTATATTGTCTTGCTTTTTAGTGTTTCTTGTGTTATAATGTATACATTTTTGCATCTTGGATTTTCTAGCTAGCTGGGTATTCTTAGCTGTATCAATTGATTTGATGTTATATATCTTCAGGGTAGGAGCTTAACGTGTTAGGTGTGGCTCTTAAGACTCTCAGAGTATCTACAAAGGTGTTCCTAGGGGTTGAGTTTCCCTGCTATGGGAGTATTCAAGTAGGCTGAGTGGAAAAAATACAGGTAGATTCTAAAAGTTAAACACTGTACCCATTCAATCAAAAACAGCCCCAAGTATGTATGCCAGAGTAGTTATTATAACAACCAGATCCTCTATCAACATAGAGGTTAAGATTTCTGGTCTGTTGAGGGATCCAAGTCAGCTTGTGACCAAGTGAGACCCTTCCCTGGTGCAATCCCAGTTACCTTGGATGATTTTGTTCTCAGTCAGGTTGCTGCCTGGTCGTTGGGCTGCTGTTCTGATTTCTGGAGCTGGGCACTGGCTTTTCCTGAGAGGCAAACTGAGTCTGGCAACTGTGGCCTTGCAGATCAGCACCTCTGCTGCTGGAACTGCTGCTGCTAAAGCTGCCTCTGCTAGGTCAGTCAGCAGTTGAAGCTGCTGCTGCTGGGCCCACCACTGCTGCTGCCTCTGCTGCTGCTGCTACTGTAGCTGCCACTTCTGGAGCCACTGCTGCTGCTGAAGCTGCTGCTGCTGGGTCTGCCACTGCTGCCGCTACTCGATCTGCTACTGTTGGGGCTGCTGTTAAAGGTGCCGGAGCCACTGATGTTGCTGCCAAACTCTGCTCCTGCTTGGGTCCTGCTGTTGGCCCAAGTTGGCATGGCCGGGTCTGGGACCGCTGCTCTGTTCTCTGGAGCTTGGCTCAGGTGGTGGGGGAGTGTAGGGAGCTGCAGCTGCTCTGGATCTCTTGCTGTTCCATGTGTTCTTCTATGTTGTGGTTTGCTCCTCCATTGCTCACTGCTGCTCTCCCTTCACGTTTCTCAAGTTGTGGAGAGCTCCAGTGTGATGGGAAGCTCCTGCACCTGGCTTTTCCTGTGGCTCGAGCCGAGCCTGGCCACTTTCTGGTGTGCCGCTGCACCGCCACGGTTGGCAGAGCTGCCAGGGCCACTTCTGCCAGCCTGTGTGGGCTCTGGATGCTCTGGATCTCTTCTACTTCTCTGCTGCTGCTTCAATTTCCTATACACCTCTCTTTTTAGTAAAAGTGTGTATTTTGCTGAGTATTTTTGGTCTTTTTTCTCCCCAGGCTGCTTTGGCCTGGTACCTATGCCGCCATCTTAACCAGAAGTCCTACTTCTTTTTAAAACCACTTTATTGACAACCTCCATATATATAGACAACATGCCATGATCACAATCCCCTTTCTTCTCCCATCTTTTCTCCCTTCCCTATCTCCTCCATTGACTCCCTTTTCCCAACTAGTCCCTCTTATTTATTTTTACTATTTATTTATTTATTCGAGATTTATTTTTTGAGAGAGAGAGAGAAAGACAGATAATGGGCTTGCCAGGGCCTCTAGCCAGTGCAAATGAACTCAAGATGCTTGCACCGTCTTGTGTATTTGGTTTATGTAGGTCCTGGGGAATGAAACCTGAGCTCTTTGATTTTGCAGGCAAGTGCCTTAACCAACTAGCCATCTCTCCAGCCCGATTTTTACATAGTTACAGTCTTAAGTCCCCTCTCCCTCATCCCCCTTTCCCTGAGGACCCTCCTCAGTAGGGTCATTGGTGATCATTGTGGGGTAATTAGGACTTATTTTGGGGTGGGGGTGCCTCAGGATATTTCTACCTGCCCTGTGCCTCTGATGATCTTCCAGTCTCCTCTTCCACAACAATCCCTGAGCTTTGGCAGGTGTATTAGCAGTTAATGCTGAGTTCTCAGTAATCTCTGTGTTTCGGTTATCATATGTTTCAGTTCACCACAGTGTCTGTTGCTATTTCCCTGGAGGCAGTTGTCAGGCTAGCATTGGGAGCAATACTCATGTTGCTGCTTCTTCAACAGTTTATTCTGGACCAGAGTAAATATGGCAGAGGTGGCACATCTCACTATGATCAATCAGCTGTCTTTATCTTTTCTTCTTGAATTTATAAATCTTGGATCTCCCAGTATTCTCTGCCATCTAAAGAATAAAACGGATTCTCAAACCAAGGGTGATAGCAGCTTTGATTTAGGGGGATATGCATAAGTTTGAAAGACATTTTATAAGGATACCCACTGAATTTGTTCAGAGAACAATAGGGTCTTCTTTCAGTTTTGTGAGTTTCCTGCCTTGGTGGTGGTGGAGGGGGCATTTATTTGGTTCCAAGTCCCGGTTGTGAATTCTCTCCACTGAGTGGGACTCGTGTCCAATCAGAGGGCAGCTGGTTACCCACAAAGGCTGTGTGCCATGACTGCACAAGTGTGCTCTTCTTCTCTAGCTGATGGATTTCATGGCTTGCAGGGACTCCTGCTTATTCATGCTGTTGGTGACCATTGTCACCCAGTAGTTCCCACAGCACTTTCCAGTGCCATGGGAGTTTGCCAGGAGAGGACTTGTTTTCCTCTCAGTTCCCATATGTTCTCTCAGTGTGATGGGAACCTGGGGTATCTTCAGCAATAGAATCTTACATTTTAGCTCTATTAGGTAACCAAGCGCTTGGCAAAGGCTTGCATTGTTTTGGGGATCTCACGCATCACCCTAACCAACAATGCACTTGGCTACTCAACATTTGGAATACTTTAAAGACATGTCTTCCATGCTTGGCAATCTGAATAGGCTTGACATTCTCACTCATCTTGTCAAGCACATAGCTCACCTAATAAAAGCTGAAATGGAGAAAAGGAGAGGAGGAGATTTGCACTGGCAGATTAAGAACACACTGAGAGGCAGGGGCAGCTTACAAGGGCTGCAAGAGGACCGCTCTAGAAAGAAAGGTTGGTGTCGATCACAATAGTGACTTAGAAACAAAAACTAGAACAGGCACGTATTTGTAAATTCTGTGTCTTAGGAACCAGAAAGTACTCATAATTACTGTGTGTCCACTAGGTGGTAGCATGTCACCTATTAGTGAATGTCATTCTCAGAGTGACTTTATAAATTGAGCATTATCATATCCAATTTAGAGATGAAAAGCCTAAACTGAGAAATACTATCATGAGGCTGTCAGAGACCATATATTAAAATATCTCCTGTCTCGACTTGAGCTTAATAGACTCTACAAGTTTTACTTGCTGTGTGACCACGTGCCCTTCTTGGTACTCCAAGAATGTGACAAAATGACACATCCTTATTTCCTTCTATATACAATTACATGTTTAAAATGTGATGATTTTTAAATCAAAGACTTAATATACAGCACTGAATAACTATATTACTTATCATTACTCTTGGCTAAGGTCACACAAAAAATGATTAAGCTGAAAAGCAAACCTAGGTCTATTTTTCTCTAATGCCTATGAAATCCCCCTATTCCATTTATAGCAAGCCAATGCGTTGAAGTTTCAAGGCTAACCCAGCCTTGGAGAACAGAAGATGGGTCCCCACATAGTAATGAACTAGGAGGTCAAAACTAGTTTGCACACTGAATCAGGATTAAGGTACCCAAAGTAACGACATGGTCCTAGGTTGCTATAGAGGGTGGAAACCAGGCTGAACCAAATCTACACAAACTTCTTCTCTGAGTACTTTATCAAAGGATGCCTCTTTGCTCTCTTAGCTTCCTGATAATTTGCATTTGAAGATTAATACTCAGTTTATTAAATTCTACAGTGTAGTTTTTTTCAGTGTGGCATAGAGGCACTTAAATATTTCCTTATACTTCAGTGACTTATGTATATTTAAACAATGTAACTCCATCATCAGATACATGACTTCATATTTATTGTGTTGAATGAATCTACTTGTGTATATGTATGTGTGTGTGTACTATGAGTTGTGTTGTGTCTGTGTATAATGACTGCACATGTGTATTCAGCTGTGTACACCCCCTGTCCTTTGCAAGTGTACAGAAAGGAGAGAAAAGTGTTGGATGTCCTCTATCACTGTCATATGCTTTCTTTGAGACAGAGGCTCTCAATGAGCATGGAGCTCCCTGGTTTTAGTTAGAGTGGCTGACTAGAGGGCCCCAGTGAACCTCTGTGCCTCCCCTCAGTGCTAGGATTACAGGCATGAATGGGCAATGCTAAGCTTTTAAAGTGGGTGCTGAGAATTGAAGTCAGGTGCTCACGTTTGCAGAGCAACTGCTCTTACCCACTGAGCCATCTCCCCAGGCCAAATTTTTAATAAGTTAAAATATTGAAAATAAAAAGAAATCATTGTACATATATGGTAGAAACATTGTATTATTAATTAACATAATATTATTATAAATAATGCAATTTACTTTGAAACTCATTCCCTAAGCTTCAGAACCTTCCAGTCTACTTTCAGGATGAGGAGTTAAACCAGTTTTAAGTTAAAGCTTGTAGAGGTAGGATGCAAGAACATTTGGATAGAAAACATTTATTGCATTTCTGTTTTGTTACAAAAATAATACCTGTAAATTATTGAAATGGAAAAATCCAATGTTGCTTTAAAAAGTTAGTAACTACTTGCATCCTCTTTCACATTTGAGGGAATCAGTGTCATTGCCCAGATACACACTGATAGGGGTGTTTCCTGCCTTTTCTGTTAAAACATTTTAATTTGTCCCTGACCTATCATGGGATAACTATAGGATATCTCATTGGGTGATATACTGCAATTGAGTCATCCATTCTCCTATTACTGGCTTAAAATGGCTGGTTCATAGTCCTTTCCACTACAATGCTTCAAGATACATCTCAGTACACATATTCTACATAGTAGCCATTTTCTCAATCGGTTGGCCTAAAAGGACTATCATTAACACAGTGTTTAAAAAATTTAGTGTTAATATTATACATTCACATAATGTATTTTGATCAAAATATAATTTAGGGTTGGAGACTTTTTCCATCATTGAAATGGTTGAATGTTAAAATGATGTGCTAATTTTTGGCATACATACAACTTAAAGCCAAACACTCTGATTCAGGCCATTTTTTAAAATGGTAAACATTCAATTTCATTTCTATTTATATTCTAACAGGTTATTCTTTTTAATCCTCTTTCCCCTGCTCCCATTACCCTGGAGCCCTCCTCAGTGAGGTTATGGTATTCACTGTGGGGTCATGAAGGCCTTAGTCAGTCCCTGTGGGGTAGTGTGGACTGTGCCTCAGGACATTCCTACCCATGTGTGGCTCTACAATCTTCCTGCACCCTCTTCTGCAATGTTTCCTGAACCAATGCAGGCCTGTAGCAGTCTAATTTAGTGTTGAATTCTCATTTCTGATGCATTAATACTTTTAGGTGGATTTATATTGTCTTGCTTTTTAGTGTTTCTTGTGTTATAATGTATATATTTTTGCATCTTCGATTAAGTTAATGCTTGGATTTTCTAGCTAGCTGGGTATTCTTAGCTGTATCAATTGATTTGATGTTATATATCTTCAGGGTAGGAGCTTAACATGTTAGGTGTGGCTCTTAAGACTCTCAGAGTATCTACAAAGGTGTTCCTAGGGGTTGAGTTTCCCTGCTATGGGAGTATTCAAGTAGGCTGAGTGGAATAAAATACAGGTAGATTCTAAAATTGAACTAAACACTGTACACATTCAATCAAAAACAGCACCAAGTATGTATGTAAAAGTGACAGTAGCATTAATATATGGGTATAAACATTAAGAGGAGTGCTTACCAGGCAGTTTGGTGAGCATAATATATACATTTAGCCAGACACCAGCAAATGTTACACCCCTAGGGCTCATGACTACCCCTGTTGTAGGTTTTCAGTAGCAGGGATGTATTCCCTCCCATGGAGCATGCCTCCAGTCCAATTAGAGAGTAGTTGGTTTCCCCCATAACAGACATGCCACTATTGGACCCACTGGCTCATTTGGCCTGGCTGGCCAAATTTAAGGCTTCTTGTGTCCACTGTTGAGTATCTTCACTGGGGAGTTCTCTCTCTCCTACTGAATTGCATGCAGTGTGGCTTTTTCCAGCTTTCTGTCAGCTGGTCTACATGAAGGAGGTTATCAGCTCAGTTCCAGTAGGATCTCTCAGTGATCTTGCAGCCCAAGTATGTGGAGTCTTCAGCAATAGGGTTTTACTATTAGTGGTGGGAAACCACGGGCCTTGGCAATGGTCTGTAATGTTTTGTGGGTATCAGGGACCTCCTTGGCCACAACTCATTAGAAGGTATCCCATACTTGGCACTGAAAATTTTCTAGTAACAATCTATGGTTTCTGAGTGTTTCATCATCCAAAAAAGTAGGTTTCGATATGACTTACTTATATCCTCTTATATTTTGATTAGCCCTCCCTCCACCTTTCCTTTACTCAACCAATATCTGAAACTTTCAATTCCCTGATGTTCTAATTTAGGCAGCATTTAGAGTCTACATTTATTTAAGTACCTTCAAATTACTAAAGGTTTCTTTAAATTTAGTTTTGTTGTTTTATGTTTCATTCTTTTATTCATGTTTCAATTTTTGAGGTAGAGTCTGGCTTTAGCCCAGGCTGACCTGGAATGCACTATGTGGTCTCAGGGTAGCCTTGAACTCATGGCCCTCCTCCTACCTCTGCTTCTCAACTGCTAGGTTATGTTTCATTCTTTAATAATATAACATCTTACATGATATTTTTACTGCTCAAATTTCGATATTTTGGTTGATACTTTCCCTCAGGAACAGGTACTTGTTCTTCCACAGAGTTTGTAGATTACAAAAATGGTATGGTGGCTGGAGAGGGAGAGGTGCTTTCCTTTAACACCTAATGATCTGGGTTCAATTCTCTAGTGCCCATGTAATGTCAGGTGCACACGCATCTGGAGTTCATTTGTAGTGGCTGGAGGACCTGGAACATTCATATTCTCTCTCTCTCTCTCTCTCCAAATAAATAGAGAAATATTTTTAAGTGTTATGGAACTTCTGGGTAAGATGGTGGCATAGTAGCCATGCCAAAGCAACCTAGGAAGGAAATACACAGAAAGATAGCAAAATACACTCTTCTACAGAAAATTAAAAGTATATCAGGAATTACCAAGCACAGCAGAGAAGCAGGAGAGATCCAGGCCTTCTAACAAGCAGGAATCCTGCTGAGATGCTAGTGGCCCCAATCTGCTCACCTGTTAGGCTGGGGCAGAGCTGCAGGAACAGAAATCAGATAAAGAGACTTTCCACTCACACCAGCCTCCTCACAAAGTCAAGAATCCTGCAGAAGATAGCAGGGACCAGTTGAAAAACTTCTGAAGGAGATCAAAAAAAGGACCAACTGAGCAGCTTTGGTACAACTCCAGGTCTCCTACATAGCCTCCCATCACCCAACCTCCAGCGTCACAGCCACCTGAGAACTCATCCACACCCCCTCCCCCGGTTGCATGGCATCCAGCACAGCTGATCATAACACCAGAAAATAGAACAGGTCCAAACACAGTTAATGGATATAAAGGAAAGTGAAAAAAAAAAAAAAGAGTACCTAAAAAACCCACTGGCTATGCCAAATGAAGACATAAAGAAATGCAAGGAGGAATTCCAAGAAGCATCAAGAAAATCAGAAAATTATGTGAAAAGGGAACTTGACAGAGGTGTGGAAACCATACATAGAAAGTAGAAGAAAACGTAAACCTAATTGAACAAGCCCAAAACTCCTTAGAGGCTCTTAAAAATAGAGTCAGACATATGGAGGATAGAAACTCAGATCTGGAAGACAAGACAAAAGAAATAGTTTGAGAGTTCAAAAGTTTCAGTAAGTTCAAAACTTTCTGTGAACAGAACATGAGGGAAATGAGGGATACTCTCAAAGGTCCTAATATCAGGATCATAGAAAAACCAGAAGGGGAAGAAATTCAGACCAAAGGCATGGAGAACTTATTCAACAAAAGAATTGAAGAAAACTTTCCCACTCTCTCCCCCTGGTCATCCTCACATCCACAGGCAATCATCACTCCAGGAACAGTGATGGCCTCCCCCTGGTTATCCTCACAAGCACAGACACTCAGCACTCCTGGAACAACGATGGCCTCCCCCCGGACATCCTCACATACACAGGTACTCAGCACACCAGGAACACTGATGGCCACCCCTGGATATCCCCACACCCACAGTCACTCAGCACTCCAGAAACAGCGATGGCCTCCCCCTGATTATCCTCACATCCACAGGCACTCAGCACTCCAGGAACAGCGATGGCCTCCCCTGGTCATCCTCCCATCCAAACGCACACAGCACTCCAGGACCAACGATGGCCTCCCCATGGTCATCCTCACATCCAAAGGCACTCAGCACTCCAGGAACATTGATGGCCACCCATGGTCATCCTCACATGCAAGGCACTCAGCACACCAGAAACAATGATGGGCTCCCCCTGGTTACATTCACATCCACTGACACTCCACACTCCAGGAACAACGATGGCCTCCCCATTGTTATCCCCACACCCAAAGGCCCTCAGCACTCCAGGAACAATGATGCCCTCCCCTGGTCGTCCTAACATCCACAGGCACTCAGCACTCCAGGAACATTGATGGCCTCCCATGGTCATCCTCACATGCAAGGCACTCAGCACACCAGAAACAATGATGGACTCCCCCTGGTTACATTCACATCCACTGACACTCCACACTCCAGGAACAACGATGGCCTCCCCATTGTTATCCCCACACCCAAAGGCCCTCAGCACTCCAGGAAAAATGATGGCCTCCCCCTCGTTATCCTCACATCCACAGACACTCAACAATCATGGAACAACTATGGCCTCCCCCTGGTCATCCTCACACCCACAGACACTCAGCACTCCAAGAACAGTGATGACCTCCCCCTGGTCATCCTCACATCCAAAGGCACTCAGCACTCCAGGAACAGTATGGGCCTCCGCCTGGTCATCCTCACATCCACAAGAACTCAGCACTCCAGGAACAGCTATGACCTACCCCTGGTTATCCTCACAACCACATTCACTCAGCACTCCAGGATTAATGATGGCCTCCCCCTGGTTATCCTCACATCCACAGTCACTCAGCACTCCAGGAACAAGGATGGCCTCCCCTGGTCATCCGCACATCCACAGGCACTCAGCACTCCAGGAACAGTGATGGCTTCCCCCTTGTCATCCTCACATCCACTGACAACCAGCACTCCAGGAAGAGTGATGGCCTCCCCCTGGTTATCCTCACATTCACAGGCACTCAGCAATCCAGGAACAACGATGGCCATCCCCTGGACATCCTCACATCCAAAGGCACTCAGCACTCCACGAACAGCTATGACCTACCCCTGGTTACCCTCACAACAACAGACACTCAGCACTCCAGGAACAATGATGGCCTCCCCCTGGTAATCCTCATATTCACAGACACGCACACTCCAGGAACAACGATGGCATACCCCTGGTCATCCTCACATCCAAAGGTACTCAGCACTCCAGGAAATGTATTGGCCTCCCCCTGGTCATCCTCAAACGCACAGGCACTCAACACTCCAGGAACAATGAGGGCCTCCCCATGGTCATCCTCACATCCAAAGGCACTCAGCACTCCAGGAACAGTGATGGCCTCTCCCTGGTTATCCCCACAACCACAGACACTCAGCATTCCAGGAAGAATGATGGCCTCCCCCTGGACATCCTCACATCCACAGGTACTCAGCACACCAGGAACACTGATGGCCTCCCCCTCGTCATCCTCACCTCCAAAGGCACTCAGCACTCCAGGAACAACAATGCCCTCCACATAGTCATCCTCACATCCAAAGGCACTCAGCACTCCTGGAACAGTGAAGGCCTCCCCCTGATTATCCTCACACACACAGGCACTCAGCACTCCAGGAACAACGAAGGCCTCACCCTGGACATCCTCACATACAAAGGCACTCAGCACTCCAGGAACAGTGATGGCCTCCTGCTGGTCATCCTCCCATCCACAGGCACTCAGCACTCCAGGAAGAGTGATGGCCTCCCCCTGGTTATCCTCATACCCACAGACACTCAGCACTCAAGGAACAACGATGGCCTCCCGCTGGTTATCCTCACACCCACAGACACTCAGCACTCCAAGAACGATGATGGCTTCCCCCTGATCATCCTCACATCCACAGACACTCAGCTCTCCAGGAACAACGATGGCCTCCCCCTGGTTATCCTCACATACAAAGGCACTCAGCACTCCAGTAAGAATGATGACCTCCCCTGGTCATCCACACATCGAAACGCACTCAGCACTCCAGGAACAACTATGACCTACCCCTGGTTATCCTCACAACCACAGACACTCCACACTCCAGGAATAATGATGGCCGCCCGTGGTCATTCTCACATCCACAGGCAGTCAGCACTCCAGGAACTGTGATGGCCTCCCCCAGATTACCCTCACATCCAGAGGCACGCAGCACTCCAAGAACAATATGGCCTCCCCCGGGTATTTCTCATATCCACAGACAATCCACAGTCCAGGAACAATGATGGCCTACACCTGTTATCCCCACACCCACAGGCACTCAGCACTCCAGGAACAATAATGGCCTCCCCATGTTCATCCTCACATCCACAGGCACTCAGCACTCCAGGAACAGTATTGGCCTCGCCCAGGTCATCCTCACATACAAAAGCACTCAGCACTCCAGGAACAATTATGGCCTCTCCCTGGTCACCCTTACATCCAAAAGCACTTTGCACTCCAGGAACAGTATTGGCCTCCCCCTGATCATAGTCACATCCACAAGCACTCAGCAGTACAGGAACAGCTATGACCTACCCCTGGTTATCCTCAAAACCACAGACACTCCGCACTCCAGGAACAACTATGGCCTCCCCGTGGTCATCCACACATCCCCAGGCACTCAGCACTCTAGGAACAGTGATGGCCTCACCTGCTCATCTTCACATCCACAGGCACTCAGCACTCCAGAAACAATGATGGACTCCCCCTGGTTATCCTCACCTCCACAGACACTCCACACTCTAGGAACAACGATGGCCTCCACCTGGTCATCACCATATCCACAGGCACTCAGCACTCCAGGAACAGTGATGGCCTCCACCTGGTCATCCTCACATCCAAAGGCACTCAGCACTCCAGGAACAACGATGGCCTCCCCCTGGTCATCCTTACATACACAGTCACTCAGCACTTCAGGAAAAATGATGGCATCCCCCTGGTCATCCTCACATAAAAATCACTCAGGACTCCAGGAACAATGATGACCTTCCTTTGGTCATCCTCACATCCAAAGTTATTCAGCACTCCAGGAAATGTATTGGCCTCCCCCTGGTCATCCTCACATCCACAGGCACTCAGCACTCCTGGAACAGTGAAGGCCTCCCCCTGATTATCCTCACACACACAGGCACTCAGCACTCCAGAAACAGCCATGGCCTCCCCCTGGTCATCCTCCCATCCACAGGCACTCAGCACTCCAGGTACAGTTATGGCCTCCCCCTAGACATCATCACATCTGCAGACATTCAACACTCTAGGAACAGCAATGGCCTTCCCCTGGTTATCCTTACACCCACAGGCACTCGGCACTCCAGGAACAGTGATGGGCTCCCCTGGTCATCCGCACTTCCACAGGCACTCAGCACTCCAGGAGCAGTGATGGACTCCCCCTGTTCATCCTCACATCCACAAGCACTCATCACTCCAGAAGCAATGATGTCCTACCCCTAGTCATTATCACATCCACAGGCACTCAGCACTCGTGGAACAAAGATGGCCTCCCCTGGTCATCCTCACATCCACAGGCACTCAGCACTCCAGGAACAATGATGACCTCCCCCTGGTCATCCTCACATACAAATGCACTCAGCACTCCAGGAACAATGATGACCACCCACTGGTCATCCTCACATCCATAGGCACTCAGCACTCCAGGAAAAGTGACGGCCACCCCTGGTCATCCTCACATCCACAGGCACTCAGCACTCCAGGAACAACGATGGCCTCCCCTTGGTCATCCTCACATCCACAGGCACTCAGCACTCCAGGAAGAGTGAGGGTCTCCCCCTGGTCATCCTCCCATCCACAGACAACCACCACTCCAGGAACAGTGATGTCTCCCCATGGTTATCTTCACAACCACAGACACTCAACACTCCAGCAACAACTATGACCTCCCCCTGGTTATCTTCACAACCACAGACACTCAACATCCAGGAACAACATTGGCCTACCTCTGGTCATCCACACATCCACAAGCACTCAGCACTCCAGAAACAGCTATGACCTACGCCTGGTCATCCTCACACCCACAGACACTCAGCACTCCAAGAACAGTGATGGCCTCCCCCTGGTTATCCTCACATACACAGGCACTCAGCACTCCAGCAACAACGATGGCCTACCCCTGGTTATCCTCACATCCACAGACACTCAGCTCTCCAGGAACAACGATGGCATCCCCTGGTCATCCTCACATACATAGGCACTCAGCACACCAGTAAAAATGATGACCTCCCACTGGTCATCCTCATATCCAAAGGCACTCAGCAATCCAGGAACAGTATTGTCCTCCCCCTGGTTATCCTCACATCAACAGGCACTCAGCACTCCAGGAACAACTATGACCTACCCCTGGTAATCCTCACAACCATAGATACTCCGCACTCCAGGGAAAATGATGGCCTGCCCCTGGTTATCCTCACAATCACAGACAATCCACACTCCAGGAACAACGATGGCCTACCCCTGGTAATCCCCACACCGAAAGGCACTCAGCACTACAGGAACAATGATGGCCTCTCCCTGTTCATCCTCACATCCACAGGGATGCAGCACTCCAGGAAAAGTGACAGCCTCCCCGTGGTCATCCTCACATCCACAGGCACTCAGCACTCCAGGAACAGTGATGGCCTTCCCCTGGTCATCCTAACATCCACAGGCACTCAGCATTCCAATAACAGTGATGGCCTCCCCCTGGTCATCCTCACATCCCCAGACAACCAGCACTCCAGAAACAGTGATGGCCTCCCCCTGTTTATCCTCACACCCACAGGCACTCATCACTCCAGGAAAAGTGATGGCCACCCTCTGTTTCTTTTTACATCCACAGCACTCGGCACTACAGGAACAGCAAAGGCCTCCCACTAGTCATTCTCACATCCACAGTCACTCAGCACTCCAGGAACAATGATGGTGTCCTCCTGGTCATCCTCACATCCACAGGCACTCAGCACTCCAGTAACTGTGATGGCCTCCCACTGGTCATTCTCACATCCACAGGCACTCAGCACTCCAAGAACAGTGATGGCCTCCCCCTGGTCATCCTCAAATCCACAGACAAACAGCACTCCAGGGACAGGGATGGCCTCCCCCTGGTTAACCTCACATCCCCAGACACTCAACACTCCAGGAACAACGATGGCCTCCCCCTGGTCATCCTCACATCCACAGGCACTCAGCACTCCAGCAACAACGATGGCCTCCCTTGGTCATCCTCACATCCACTGTGCCAGACTCATTTTTCAGCCAGAGCCTCTTTTGCTGCAAAAAGTTTATAGATACATACGTGTAAATACATGTGTAGACATTATTGAAAGGCTTCTGTTTTTTCTCATTGTATTATCATGTCTTGAAAAGAAAGCTACTGTCAGTTTTTATTCCTTGTTAAGCTGTTTTCTGTAGGGTGCTTTTAATTGTTATAGGGAACTGAAAGGAAGGAAACATTTCCAAAATCCTGGTTTCCTGTATTGTACAACTTCTTCAGAATATGGGTAATAATTAATTTTGTCCAGTAAGTCAATGAGCCCAGAGTGTGATACTCTTCACCAATCCAGAGGGTCATGTTTTTCCTGGGCAGCATAAGGAACTGACCAAATCTGTTTGCATGCCTGGGGACTTACAGAATACATGTCTTGCCTTGTCTGTGTCTGTTTCCTAAATCTGCATTATGACAGCTCTGAAGTTTGATTAGAAGCTGGGTATTGCTTTGAACAAACAAGTCAATGTTTCCATATATACTTATGTATTTATTCAAAAGTGTTATTTTAGGGCTGGAGAGATGGCTTAGTGGTTAAGCGCTTGCCTGTGAAGCCTAAGGACCCCGGTTCGAGGCTCGGTTCCCCAGGTCCCACATTAGCCAGATGCACAAGGGGGCGCACGCGTCTGGAGTTCATTTGCAGAGGCTGGAAGCCCTGGAGCGCCCATTCTTTCTCTCTGCCTCTATCTGTCTTTCTCTCTGTGTCTGTCTCTCTCAAATAAATAAATAAATAAATAAATTTTTAAAAAACTTTAAAAAAAAGTGTCATTTTATTGTTTATTTCTATCTTCTGTGAATGCTTAGCTCTTATTCGTTTCACTATGGAGAAATGTAGTGTCTGAAAGCACAGTTATTTTTCTTGATAAAAGTTTACAGACAAGACAATCAGAGGGACATTGTTTCATTCTCTTTATCATTGTACCAGGTAAGTATATTTCTCTGTCTTAGCCTTCCTGTTGATTAAGACTTCACAGCTAGGATTGTTCTGAAATTTGAATCAGAGTTCATTTGGGCAACAGAACATCAAGGAATGGTTTATACAGCAAATTTCCTCGCTCTGTTTAGATAGCACTGAAAAGAGGATAGAATTACACATGGATTCTATATGCCTCAGTCTTCAGTGCAGCTGTTAAATGGCCTGCTAGTCCTGGTGTCTTGTATGTCTGTGTATGCATTATATTTGTTTGCTTATTTTGAAATGGAGACCACCTCCTTGTGATTATTATTAGTTGTGTTTTGTGTCATATCATACATGCTTTTCATAGGTTGTTTAATTTTATGATAAAATTAAAAGAAACCATCAAATCAAGGAGAAAAACTGCTCACCTGCTGTTTGTTAGCCTTTCTGGTTGCACAAGCTCAGTGACTCTGTGCTTGAGTAATCTCTGCTTTAATTCAACAAACATCTTTGTTTCTATGTACATATGTGCAAGCGTGCATGTGTATCTGTGTGTGAATTGTGCACACCTGTTTTAATGGAGTGTTGCCTTCATTGAGTCTCTGGGAAACTGGGGATGTTGGGGAGAAAAGGAAAGCTTTATGTTTCTCTGTTGCTTGGACACTATTGGGTTAAAAAGAAAGCTTGGTTCCAGCCCCTTGGGTCAGTGAGAATTGGGGATTCTGACAAGGCAGCCACCCAACAAGCCTCCCATAGAAGGATCAAGGCAAGATGAGATAGCAGCCTGCAGAGCAAAAGCTTGAAAAGGCGATGGTTTTCAGTAGTCTACCCAACTGTTTTCTAGACCCCAAAATTGCTGTTTCTAAGCTATATGAATTGCTTAAGTAGCAATGTGCACCTTAAATAATTTAGGCATTGGAATAATGGGAGTGTCTAAAAACAGAATGGCTTGGGTAGAACCACTGTGATTTTTACAAACTGTGTAAAGCTAATTTCCCATTTGGCGGTCATTGACTGACTTGCAGTGATTAATATTTTCATGAGTATTTAAGGCAACTGAGAATGACCATGGAGGCAGAGTCTCCACCTGTACTCACCACTGTCCTGTGATCCCTGTTGCCCAGGTTGCCTGGGACTGGCCTCTGTGGGCCCTGGAAGGTCCAGGGTCCCTCCACTGGCCATTTCAGTTGGTAGCTGCTGGGACAGAGCAAGCTTGTTTTGGGATTAAATTGACTAGAGACTAGGGGTAAAGATTAGCAAATGTATGTACACAAATGGGGGCACTCTGTCCCCAAGAATAATCCAGCTGGCATTTGTGGCAGTTTTTGAAATAGAAATGTTTCCCTGTGTGTTCCTGTAAATATTAAATACGTGTCTCTCAAATGTCCTTTGAAGTGGGAGGGAATCAACTGGGATGATTTCAAATAGACTATTTTGATATTGTTCATGCAGAGGGTGATGTGTACATATCTATACTGTATATATGTGATGAAGATGCACTGGTTTTTTTTGTGCAGACACACCTCTCTGTACTGCTGTTGGACAGTCAGTGTTTTAATGTTTCTACAGCTTTGCTATCACACAATTTTATATTCTGCCAGTGATGAGTGGTGCCCATTCTTTGTAACTGTTTAGTGCTATAAAGAAATATTCCAAGTGTCAATAAGATTGTTACCAGAACTGATATGCATGGATGTCACTTAAAATAAATACATTATGTTAACTGTAAAAAAAGAAAGAGGGCTGGAGAGATGGCTTAGCAGTTAAGTGCTTGCCTGTGAAGCCTAAGGACCCTGGTTCGAGGCTCGATTCCCCAGGACCCACGTTAGCCAGATGCACAAGGGGGCGCACGCATGTGGAATTTGTCTGCAGTGGCTGGAAGCCCTGGCGTGCCCATTCTCTCTCTCTCTCTCTCTCTCTCTCTCTCTCTCTCTCTCTCTCTCTCTCTTTCTGCCTCTTTCTCTGTCTGTCACTCTCAAACAAATAAATAAAAATTAAAAAAAAAAATTTTTTAAAGAGAAAGATTAACCAGTGTGTTCAGGGGTGAGAGTTTTAGAAAAAAATACTGATGATGTTAAGTGGTAATAAAAGTTATTTAAAAATCAATAAGGTCATCACCCTTTCAGAACCATGCCTTCCCTTGACCCCAGGCTGAACTTCCATATGCCAGGCTCAGCCTCCAGGCCCAGCACAGAAGGATGTGCGTTGGTAATGACGCAGGTATGTGACCCATTCAGAGATGCCCCTGCATCAGCACACTCACATCATCCCTTCTGTGCTGTGACTGGTTCCTATTTCAGTGCACCAGAGCCTCCTAATTATAGATCATATAACAATAATATAACAATAATCTCTATATCTAGGTAGAAGTTTCTCAGGACATTCTCCTGATATCACACAGAAACAAGAAATGTTACAAGATCCCTCACTTTTTAGTAGCTCACGATACCATTGGAGTAAGAAGCTCAATCACATACCAGCTCTAAGAGCTACAGCCTCTCTCGTGTATGGCTGGATAGAGTGGAGACAGGATATCCCACTATCCTATTCACTTAGCCCAGGGCACTTTCTATAATCATACAAATGTCTTACGTGAAAAGAGGGTGAGAAATACTAACACTGGAAGCTCACATCTGTTACTCAACACAAGTCTTTTGGCACCTGAATTTGACTGAAGATGTGCTATGCCTCACCAAATGTCAAAAGGAAGAGGAGGAGGTATACAATAATCTTTAAGAAAAATTTTTTAGGGCTGTAGAGATGGCTTAGCATTTAAGGCACTTGCCTGTGAAGCCTAAGGACACAGATTCAATTCTCCAGGTCCCACATAAGCCAGATACACATGGTGGCACATGCATCTGGAGTTTGTTTGCAGTAGCTAGAGGCCCTGGCACACCCATTCCCCCCCTCTTTCTAAGAAATAAAGAAAAAATAATAATTTTTTTAAATTAATAAACATATTTTTATTTATTTTCAAGCAGAGAGAGACATGGGCGGGGAGATGTCAGGGCTTTTTGTCATTGCAAATGAACTCCAGACACATGAGCTACATTGCGCATCAGGCTTTATGTGGGTAGTGGAGAATCAAACCCAGGGCAACCAACTTTGGAAGCAAATAGCTTAAAAGGATGAGCCAACTCTTAAGCTTCAGCATCTGGTAATTTTAACTGCCAAGACAATGAAAGGTAAAACACTGGGTTGGTCCTCAGGATGCCTTTCACAAAGCTGGAGCAGGGACACATAGAGGGGCTGAGTAATCATAGCCTTCAGACTGAAAGAATGTAGGAAATGTCAACCTGTTCTCTGGAGGTAATGCAGTTGCTGGGCAATGGGCACTGCACTGGGAATACATATACACAGTAAACTATATGTACTTAAGGACATTAATGCAAATGTTAAATTTTAAAGTAAAACAAAGAGATTTCCATATGTTGTTCTAAATAATACTAGGCTACAAAAATCAATAATAAAGGTTATATCTGCCCCAAATGAGCTTTCATGCCCCCTCCCTCCTTCCACATGGTGGGAGCTCTCTGCTGTACCCTCTTTTCTTCTCTTAATCTAATAAAGTCTCTCTTAACCTTGAAAAACTAAGTTGAGACAAATGATTCCATATTGGTTCTGAGGATGTTCTCAGAACCAGACAGGAGCAAATGAATGTTGACCCATCATCTCACTGTTCCCTATATTACCCTTGGGGGTTTCACAATGTGTCAGACTTTCTCCCTCCTTCTTTGAGCCATTTGCTTTGTTGTTTTCTCTTGCTGTCACTGGCATTAAGAACACCCCTTTTCCCTCTTGAGATTTGTATTCTGGAGCAGGAATACAGAAACTTAAAAAAGAGAGAGAGAGAGAAAAACACATATCCTGTATAACGAGACATATTATGTGCAAAACAAAACAGGATAAAAGTCCCTAAGATGGGGTTGGACAGATTGCTCGGTGGTTAAGGAGCTTGCCTGCGAAGTTTGGTAACCTGGGTTCCATTCTCCAGTACCCACCCAAGCCAGATGCACATAGGGACACATGCATCTGGAATTTGTTTGCAGTGGCTGTAGACCCAGGTGTGCACATTCTCACTCTCTGTCTCTCTTCTACCCAGCTCTCTCTGCTTTCAGATACATAAATAAACTTTTTTTTAAGTCTTTAAGATGTCAAAAGGGGACATGGAGATATTTTAAAGAAAAGGGTCAGGAGGTCTCATTTGAAAACTTGACACTTGACAAAGAAATGAAGAAAGAAGGAAGACAGCCAAGTGCACACCAGAGCTGGAATATTTTAGTCTGAGAAGCATCTCAGAAAGTGCCTCATTGTATATACTGTTATCTAAAAATAAGAAATTCAATATGCCTAATGTTTAATTTTTTTTTTAATTTTTTATTTATTTGAGAGCGACAGACCCAGAGAGAAAGACAGATAGAGGGGGAGAGAGAGAATGGGCACGCCAGGTCCTCCAGCATCTGCAAACGAACTCCAGACGCGTGCGCCCCCTTGTGCATCTGGCTAACGTGGGACCTGGGGAACCAAGCCTCGAACTGGGGTCCTTAGGCTTCACAGGCAAGCGCTTACCCGCTAAGCCATCTCTCCAGCCCCTAATTTTTTTAATATATCTCCATATAGTAGACAGCTTCAGTCCCTGAGATGAACTTCTAGAACAGGCACAATTATAGAAGGAAGAGATATTTATTGAAGCTTACAGATCCAGGGAAAGTTCCATAATGGTAGAAGAAGCTGGTCCCCTCTTAAAGGACCAGGCAGAGAGAAAGAAAAAGCCACAAACCAAAAGCCAGACAGCATACTTCAGGAACTATAGGTGGAACTAGGCACTTTGCACATCTGTAGACTGGAATTTCAAACCCACCACCATACCTTAAGATCCACTCAGTGACACCTCATCCAGCCAGATGGCTGAAGATCCATACTATAAACTAATAAAACACTGAATATATTGAGGGCCATCTATTCAAACTACCACACTCCATATATAAATGTAATTATGGTGGACATTCATTTTGTTAAAAAATTATTGGTGTGTGAAATTAAAAATACGGACATTATTGCTGTTACGTGAGTGAGGAAAAGTGATTCACAGAACCTATATGTACTGAAATGCTATAGGGGCAGCATTGGAACAAAAGACCCTGGGCTTGGGTATTTGATGTGAGTGAAAATTATCCAAGGGTTATTCCTTAGCAATATATCTGACGTATTTCCCAATCTGTGAAACAGAAAATTTATTAAATCGAAAGATGATTAAATCAGGTGAACCTGTGGAAAATGCCAGGGCACCATGCCTGGTATTTGGTGGACACAACATTCATATTCTCTCTCACCCTGTTCTCTGGTCCCCCTGCTCCCACTCAGCAGCATACCACTGTCAGCTGCTAGGAAAATTAAAAGTGAATCACTGTCTTTGTCCCTAAGACACTTTTCACAAAACTTCTAGGACCCAAGGTCATGGACAAAATTGCACAGAGTCAGGTGAGGTGGTCTTAGTTAACTAAGAGGAAGGTGATGACAATGGCTGAGCCAGGGTGAGCCACAGCAGCCTAGAACTAGCGCACCTACAAGGGTCATTTATAATAAAACCCAACTTCTTACTGCATACAGTCAATGAGATGCATGTTTTCAAGGGAATATGCAGGCATGCTCCTTTTCAAGGCAAATACTCAAACTTCAGGGATATCAGACAATTTCAGCTGAAGGTAAGGCTTCCTAAGTAGCTCAACAGATGCCCTAAAGACTTTCTATTCTGTCAGTCCTGTCAAATTTCAGAGAGTTTAGATCAAAAGCCTCAGAAGAGAGCTGAGAAAGGAAAAGAATGGCAGTCCTACAGGTCAAGACACAGACAACTCACAGCAGTCTCTCTGAGAGTTAACTTGAAGGAAAAAACTGAAGATTCACATTTGTGATATGGCATCTGGATAATTATTCCAAACATGGGCTCCTTGGTGATTACTGCAGCTCAATATGTGAAGAGGGAATAGAAGCATGAGAAAGTCACTACTCAACAAGCAGAGAAGTTCTGGGGTAGGCAGAAATCACATGAACACTATAGTGTCAAGACAAATGGAAAGGGGCAGGGACTGGGGAAATGGCTTAGCAGTTATGGCATTTGCCTGCAAAGCCTAAAGACCAGGGTTCAATTCCCCAGGACCCACATAAGCCAGATGCACAAGGGGGCACTTGTGTCTGGAGTTCATAAGCAATGACTAGAGGCCCTGGTGTGCCCATCCTCTCTTTCTCTCTACCTGTCTCTTTCTCTCTCATAAATAAATAAATAAAGTATTTTTTAAAAAACAAATGGGAAGGGGCATCTATGAGACAAGAATACATAGCACCCAGAAGACAGATCTGGGAGGAAAGACAGACTCAGATATCTCACAGTGAACTCTCTAAATTGTCACTGTGCCTCAATGATACTTCTCAGTAATGGCCAAGATTGTTTGCTATTGTAAGTTCAGGTTTTTCTCTTTCTCTATCCCCTTGATTTTGATCTCCCCGACCCCCAGAATTTTCAGTCCTTTGTTCCTTCTTAAGCCTCCCAGGGCACTCAACATTTACCATTACATACTGAACGTGAATCCTTCCACCTCATGACTTATCTTGCAGGTGAAATCAGTTAGTATCTCCACACAAACATGCCAAAAGAAGTGCACACATACACACACACACACACACACACACACACACACACACACACAACCATCTCCTCTAAAACATTGCATATTGGTTGATGGAGACTTTGTCCTTCTTGTTCAAGTCACAAGCCTGGGTATCATGAGTGAGCACCACGTTTCTTCTCATTTACAGAACATCTTAGCCATAAAGAAATTCTGTGGACTGGCTTGTTAATAAAAGCGCAGATTCCAACCATCTGTACTATTGTGGAAACCTCCAGCATCTCTGAAACCCTCCTTTCCCTCGTCCACATCTACTCCTACAGCCTAAAAGTTTGTTGTCCACACAGATATCAAGTGACCTTTAACAATATAAATCAGGTCATATGATTCCCCTCCAGCAAAGCCAAAGAACCTGGTTTGGTTACCCAGAACCCACACAGTGCCAGATGCACAGGTGCACACACACACAGTGGCTCATTCTCTTTGTCTCCCTTCCCCTTTCTCTCTGTCAAATAAAATATATAAATAAAACATCATTTTAATTGAGATTTTTTATTAATTAGTTTTGTACTCAGTGAATACAGTCAAGTTGATACCATTGTTAGCCTCATCCATGTCCTGCCCATGTCGCCTGGCCCCTCCTTGTTGAGGTATATGGGTTGAGGAGTTAGCCCACAGGTATAGGTAGGAGGTAATGTCTCTGTGTATCATGACCCCTCTTCCATGAAATTTCCGAGCCATGTTGGGTTCATTTTGGGTCTGCTTCTGTGATGAGCTGTTGGGAGCCTCTGTGTCTCTGGATACCTGATTTGGTAGGAGTTGATTGTTCTCTGTGTCAATCTCCTTTACCCTTGTGCTGGTACCAGATCCACCAAGAAAACAGCAACCTTGCTTGTTTCACCAATTATTCTTAGTTTCAGCTGGGGCCCTTTTGAGGTATGATGGAGTGGTTCTCTCCTTAGGATCTGTGTCTATCTGGAAAAGAGAAGCAGATTCTCCAATACAGAGTAAAGTTAGCACCAGGTAAATGGGATAACCCTTATTTTTTCTTTGTTTATTTTATTTATTTATTTGAGAGCAACAGACACAGAGAGAGAAAGAGGCAGAGAGAGAAAGAATGGGTGTGTCAGGGCTTCCAGCCACTGCAAATGAACTCCAGACACATGAGCCCCCTTGTGCATCTGGCTAACGTGGGTCCTGGGGAATTGAGCCTTGAACTGGGGTCCTTAGGTGTCACAGCTCTTAGCTATTATGAATTGAGCTGCTATAAACATAGTTGAGCAAACCTCTCTGGTTGAGGCTTGACGGTTTTAGGGTACATGCCCAGTAAGGGAATAACTGGGGATGTTGGTAACTCTATAGTCAGCTTTTTAGGAGTCTCCATATTGCTTTCCAAAGTGGTTGTACCATCTTACATTCCCACCAACAGTGGATGAGGGTTCCTGTTTCTCCACATCCTCTCCAGCATTTATTTTCATTTGATTTTTTGATGCTTGCTATCCTTACTGGGGTAAGGTGGAATCTTAGAGTTGTTTTAATTTGCATTTCCCTGATGATTAGGGATGATGAACATTTTCTTAAGTGTGTGTTTGCCATTTGTATTTCTTCATCTGTCAACTGCCTATCCAGCTCTTTGCCCCATTTTGTGAGTGGGTTGTTTGACTTTTTATTGTTTAGGCTTTTGAGTTCTTTGTAGATTCTAGAGATTAGGCCTCTGTCAGTTGGATATTCTGCAAATATTTTCTCCCATTCTGTAGGTAATCTATTGGCACTGCTTATTGTATGCTTGTCTGTAAGGAAACTCTTCAGCGTCATGTGATCCCATTGGTTGAGTGACTGTTTAAGATCGTGAACTACTGGGGTTTTGTTCAGGAAGTCTTTTTCCATTCCTATATCATGGAAAGTGTCTCCTATATTTTCTTCCAGTAGTAGCCGAGTTTCTGGTCTTATATTGAGGTCTTTGATCCATTTGGACTTGAGTGTTGTGCATGGTGATATGGGTGGATAAAGTTTCAATTTCCTGCATGTGGTTATCCAGTTTGTCCAGCACCATTTGTTGAACATGCTATCTTTGTCCCAGCCTACATTGTTAGGGCCTTTATCAAATATCAAGTACCTGTAGTTGCTTGACCCAAAGTCCGGGTCCTCCATTCTATTCCATTGGTCTACACTCCTGTTTTTATGCCAGTACCACATTGTTTTTATTACTATGGCTTTGTAATATACTTTAGATCAGGTATTGTGATGCCTCCAGAGGTATTTCTTTTGCTGATGGTATGCTTAGATATCCAAGGCCTTCTACCTTTCCATATGAACTTTGAGATCACTTTTTCTATCTCTGTGAAGAACAATGTTGAAATTTTAATTGGAATTGCATTAAATCTGTATATTGATTTTGGTAGGATTGCCAACTTCACAATATTAATTCTGCCTATCCAGGAGCATGGGAGGTCTTTCAATTTTATTAAGTCCTCCTCAATTTCTTTTTTGAGTGTTTTTATGTTTTTGTTGTATAGATCTTTCACTTCCTTGGTTAGCACTATTCCAAGGTATTTTGTTGTTTTTGTTGTTGCTATTGAAAATGGGACCATGTCCCTTATTTCTTTCTCTGCATGTTTATTATTTGCATACAGAAAGGCTACTGATTTTTATGCATTGATTTTGTATCCTGCTACTTTGCTATAGGAGTTAATCACCTTCAAGAGTTTTGGGATGGAGTCTCTCAGGTGTCTTACAAATACAATCATGTTGTCAGTGAATAGAGCTAACTTAACTTCTTCCTTTCCAAATTGTATGCCTTTTATTTCTTTCTCCTTTCTTATTGCTTGAGCTAGGACTTCCAGGACTATATTAAAGAGAAGAGGTAAGAGTGGACACCCCTGTCTTGTTCCTGAACTCAATGGGAAGTCCTCCAGTCTCTCTCCATTAAGTATTATTTGGGCCTTAGGAGGTTTGTATATTGCCTTTATTATGTTAAGATATGAACCAACCATGCCAATTCTCTACAATGTTTTGATCATGAAGTGATGCTGCAGATAGTCAAAGGCCTTTTTTGCATCTATTGAAATGATCATGTAGTTTTTGTGCTCAACCTTGTTATGTGATGTATTACATTGACAGATTTCCATATGTTGAACCACCCCTGTGTTCCTGGGATGAATCCCACTTGCTCAAGATGGATAATGCTTTTGATGTGTTGTTGGTTTGCGAGTATTTTGTTCAGGATGTTTGTGTCTAAACTCATCAGGGAAATAGGCCGGTAGTTTTCTTTTCTTGTGGCATCTCTGCCTGGTTTTGGAATTAGGGTGATAGTAGCTCCAAAGAAGTTGTTGAGGAGCTTTCCCTAATCTCCAATTGAGTTGCACAGCTTGAGAAAGATTGGTTTGAGTTCTTCCATGAAGGTTTGATAGAATTTAGCTGAGAGGCCATCTGGTCCTGGACTCTTTTTTTTTGGGGGGGGGTTATTACTTTTTCAATCTCGATGAATGTGACAGGTTTGTTTAGGAGATTAATCTGTTCTGAGTTTAGCTTTAATAGATGGTATGTGTACAGGAATTTATCCATTTCCTGCATATTATCCAGTTTTGTGGAGTAGATGTTTTTGATATAAGTCCTGATGGTTCTTCCAATTTCACTTATTTATATTGTGATCTCCTCTTTTTCATTTCAAATTTTGTTAATTTGAAGGGTCTCTTTTTTTTGCTTGATCAAATTGGCGAAGGGTTTGTCAACCTTGTTTATTTTTTAAAGAGCCAGCTATTTGTTTTGTCTATTTTCTTAATTGTTTTCTTAGTTTCCAATTCATTAACTTTTGCTGTGATTTTAATTATTTCTTTCCATCTGGAGCATTTTTGGTTGGATTCTTCTTGCTTTTACAGTGCCTTTAGGTGGATGGTTAGGTTATTGATTTGGGATCTCTCTGTCTTTGGTATGAAGGCATTGAGTGCTATCAATTTTCCCCTGAGGACTGCCTTCATTGTGTCCCATAAGTTTTGATATGATGTATTCTCATCATCATTAATTTCTAGAAATTTTGCAATTTTATTTTTTATTCTGTCCACTATCCATTTATTGTTTAAAAGTGTGCTGTTCACTTTCCAGGTGCCTATGGAATTCTTGGTGGATCTTTTGTTGTTAGTTTCTAGCAATATAGCATTGTGATCTGATATCATGCAGGGAATTATGCCAAATCTTCCTAAATATATGGAGGCAGGTTGTGTGACCTAGTATATGATCTATTTTAGAGAATGTTCCATGGGCTGCTGAGAATAATGTGTAGTCTGGGGATTTGGAATGGAATGTTCTGTAGATATCCATTAGGTCTAAGTGATCTTTGGTTTTGTTGAGCTCTCTTACTTCCTTGTTGAGTTTCTGTTTGGATGATCTATTACTGATAACGGTATAGTGAAGTTCCCAATTATGATGGTGTTGGTGGTTATTTCTGTTTTATTGTTCAATAAGTTTTGTTTTATGAACTATGGTGCCCCTGTGTTTGGTGCATAAAGATTTATGATTGTGATATCCTCTTGATAGATTGTTCCCTTGATAAGTAGGAAGTGGCCTTCTTTGTCTTTTTTGATTATTTTTGGTTTGAAGTCTATTTTACCCGATATTAGTATGGCCACGCTTCCTTGTTTCTTATTCCCATTTGCTTGGGATATTGTTTTCCACCCTTTCACCCTGAGGAGGTGTCTGTCATTAGTGGTGAGATGGGTTTCTTAAGTGGTCTAATTTTCTGATCCACCCTGTTATCTTGTATCTCTTGATGGGTGAATTAAATTCATTAATATGTAGGGTAATGACTGTGAGGTTTGATTTGTTCCATGCCATATTGTGTTGGTATATGTGGTTTGGTGTTTTCATGGACCTTGAAGTTTTTTGTGCCTTGTCTGAGTTTGGATATTTTGATCTGCTTCCTGTAGGCATTTGAGGTTGATTATTTGATTCTTCTGTGTGGAGAATTTCTTGAAATACTCTCTTGTAGGTTTGGTTTTATGTTCATATAATTGTAAAGCTGAGTTTTGTCATTGGAAGTTTTTCTTTCACCATCTATTATGTTGGGTAAAGTGGTTTGGGTTGGAAGCCATATGTTCTTAGATTTTTCAGTGCTCCATTTCAGACCCTTCTGGCTTTCAGGGTTTCCATTGAGAAGTGTGAAATAATTCTGATGGAGTTGCTTTTAAAAATGATGTGCTGTTTTTCCCTCACTGCTTTTAGGATTTTTTTCTTTGGTATCAATGTTTAGTCTTAATGACAATATGTCTTGGAGAGTTTCTCCTTTGGTCCAGTCTGTTTGGAGTTCTGTTAGCTTCTTGCATCTTGATGGGCCTTTCTTTTGAAAGAGTGGGAAAGTTTTCTTCGATTATTTTGTTAAATAAGTTCTCCATGCCTATGGTCTGAATTTCTTCCCCTTCTGGTGTTCCTATGATCCGGATGTTAGGATGTTTAAGGGTATCCCACAATTACCTCATGTTCCATTCACAGAAAATTTTGAACTTATTGAAACTTTTGAACTCTTGGACTGTTTCTTCTGTCTTGTCTTCCAGATTGGATTTTCTATCCTCCACATGGCTGACTATTCTTGAGAGCTTCTAGAGAGTTTTGGACTTGTTCAATTAGGTTTGCATTTTCTACTACTTTTATATGTATAGTTTCCATCCCTCTGTCAATCTCCCTTTTCACACCATTTTCTGCTTTTGTTGATGGCTTCTTGGAATTCATCCTTACATTTCTTTATGTCTTCATTTAGCATCACCAGCTTTTTTTTGAGGTCCTCTTTTTTTTTCACTCTCCCTCATATCTCTTAACTGTCTTTGAACTTCCATCTTCTTATCTATTAGGTCTAGTCTAGTGATGGCAGCATCTACATGATTATCAGTCCTGTGTTGCTTTTCTGCAAGTTCTACCAGTAAGATGGGTCAGGGTTGCATTGCTCATAGCTTCACTTTGGTGTTCTGATCCTAATGTCTCTTCTGTTTTGATTAGAGATGTTCATTGTATGTCTGGATGATCTTACTGGATTTACTTGCATTTGATTTTTCATGTTATTTCTTTTGCTCTGTGGTCTGCCCATCACAGTATATGGGCAGGGAGAGTAGGCCTGTGGTCTGGATGTGCAGGGGAAGTGGTGCCTCTTGGGGGAGCTGGCCTGAACTAGGAGGCAGGCAAGCAGATTGGAAGAGTGGTCTTGAGCTAACACATGGATGGGCAGATCAGGCTGAGGCCATGCACAGAGGGAAGCTGAAGCAGCCTGAGGCCAGATGCTGAATCAGTTTTTGCTCTAACTCAGCAGAATGCCAAAGCAGCCTGAGCTCCTGTGTGGCAGGGCCACCAAAGTAGCCTGAGCTCACGCACAGAGGGACACTGAAACACCAAGCATGGAAGCAGCCTGAACTTGCTCCTGTCTGGACTCTGGGACACGGGGACACCAACGCAGTCTGAATTCGCAGGCAACGGGACACTGGTGGGCGGCTGGCACAGCAGACAGGCAGGGGACTGGGCCTGAGCTGCTCTGGTCCCACAGGCAGAGTAAGCCTGAGCTCGGGTAGGCAGGTGGAATGGGCCTGAGCTCGTTCGTGGACAGGCGGGGGGGCTGGAGCAGTAAGTGGACAAATGGGCAGAGCAAGCCAAGCTTGCACAAGCAGAGATGGGCGGCATGCATGTGGTGGGCAGATGGACAGATGGAGCCTGAGCTCCAGTGGGCCAGTGGGTGGAGTCTGCCCTAGGTCATGCGTGGGTGGGAGTAGCAGGGCAATTGCCCCTGTGCAGTGAGGTGGGACTCTGCTGGCCTGGGTCTCCTTTCCTTCAGTAAGTGAGGGAGTATCCTGAAGTTGGGACTGTGGGCATGGCGGCTGCATGGGGGGTGCTGGGGAACTGGTGGATACCTGCGAGCAAGGGAATCAGTGATTTCCTTTATTTGCCCTCTGCACTCTCCCACTGGAGATCTATTAGAGATTGCTCTCCCCTGAAAGACCCAGTGAACCTTAATGCCTTCCCTTTCTTTCCCCCAGAGGTGCAGCACAGTCAGGCAGTCGCCATATTGACCCAAAGTCCTTAATTGAGATTCTTGTCTATGGCCTACAAGGTGCTTTGCATAGGCTTGTAAAAATGCTCCTTATGGTTTGGTTCTTTTCAAAGAAATTTTTGATCCAGATGTCAGGCAATATTAACAATACCATTCTCCATCATCTCTGGCTTTTCATAGTTCCTTAACCTCCACATATTCGACAGTAAAAGATGACCAAGTCCCTTGTGCAATGACTAACTTAAGACTGGTGTCATTCTTATGTCCCGCTTGCAGATGACCTAAGGAATGACAGCCATTTGAGGAAGTTATATTAGATAATATAATATATAATGTAAGTCCACAGTTTACTCTCTGCGAACCCTGCAGAGGAACCTGCACTTAATCAGTTTCTCTGTGAGTTAGAGAAAACACTTCTGAAGATTAATGCCACCACCAACTTTTACAGAAACATTGGTTCTTCTATGCCTTACAAAAGACTTGTCACCGCCATCACCATCACCTTGACTAAGCTATTTTTGTTTGTTTGTTTGTTTGGTTGGTTTGTTGGTTGGTTGGTTGGTTGGTTTTTCAAGGTAGGGTCTCACTCTAGCCCAGGCTGACCTGAAATTCACTATGTAGTCTCAGGGTGGCCTTGAACTCATGGCGATCCTCCTACCTCTGCCTCCCAAGTGTTGAGATTAATGGCATGTGCCACCACACCGGGCTTTGTTCTTTCTTTCTTCCCCTCTCCCCCTTTTTGACTAACTTCTCAAAAGCACCTACCATCGAAGGCACTTGCTATTTAAGTTCATCTTAAGTAATGAGATGCTTACTCAAGCCCAAGAAAAATGCACTTCTTTGGGAACTACTTACTCAGGAGTCCTCCCTGGAGACTAGAATGTGCTGCGCATTTGCACGCACAGTCCTGAGAACGGGTGTGGTGGGCGGGGGAGAGTGGGAGTTGTGGGAGCTGTCCTCATCTTCCTCTTGGTGGGAAAAGCCTCTCTGCGAAGCAGGCTCCTTTGTAGGGGCTGCCCATCGCCACTAGACTCCGCTTCAGAACGCTGGATGAGCCCGAGCCAGGGCGTGGGCACCTCATGGGGCTCCTGCAGCTACCTCTGGGTCCCGCCTGGATGCCCAGGCTCCCATGCAGCCTGCAGGGGCAGAAGGGAGGCGGCTGTCTGTCTGCACGGACGGCACCCAGGGCTGGGCAGCCCGCAGGAACGGAGCTGGGAAGAACCCCCAAGCCTCCAGGAACGCTAGCTGTGTCCCTTGCAGGTCTTTGCTGGGCTCCACCCAGAGACTCTGGGAACAGAGAGAGGTCTTGACTGCTTGACTGTGTAAAGGACGCTGGATGCGCACCTATGGTGAGGGAATGAATTACTGGGACCAGGGACAGATGGTCAGGTTAAACAAAATAGACAGCCATTAGTGGGGCACTCACCGTGCCAAGGTTTTTTTTTTACCCGGAGGGTACAGAGGGTACAATGGGGACATACCAGGGATTGGTTCAATGACTGGAGCTCTGCCAAGAATTGGTCAATCACAGCTGCAAGCTTCGAAAATGTCTGTCCATTGGCCAGAGGGGATGCCAATTTCCAGGCTACTTCTGGCCTGAAGGAGTCCCCACACAGAGCCCAGCAAATGCTTTTTGTGCTATGCTTGAGAAATCTTGGCGAATCGCCTTCTGGTTTGGGCCCATGTCAACTTCCTTGCTTCCATTTGTAGTTCTTAGGGGCTGGATTGGCAAGACCATTAGACAGAAGGATCACAGCTTGCATCAATGAGGTTTTGGATGGGGAGATGGGCAGCTTCTCAGAAAATAAGGCAGAAGAGCAACAGAGAAGGACACCTGGTGTCATGGTGAGGACCCCTGGGAAGACAGCCCGGGCACCAAGTAGTAGGAAAGGAATCTTTATTAGCAGCCCGGCGACTATATCCAGGAGTTGGGAGCCTGAACGCAGAACTAGGCTGCACTTCAGGGCTCCTTTCATAGGAGAAATCCATAAGATTACACATTTTAGTTTTACAGTTCAAAAGCTTACTAATCATAATCTCACAAAACCAAGAGTTAATTTCAGTTGATTTTAGAAGGAATGGAAACTTTTCCGGAATCTCCCCTGCATTTTCCCTCTGCTGCAACTGCAAGCAAGGAGCAGCTAATACAGAAGCTAAAAATTGCATTTAGCAATTGAAAGAAAAACATCTTGTCTTGTGGTGATCCATTGTGTTAAAGTCAGCCAAGCATAAAGTTCAAGTGCAGGAGAGACCGTATCCTAAGGTACCAGCTAAGCTGAACTTCCTTGTGTAAGTTCAGAATATGGAGTCACTCATGTCCTTTCTCCAGCTTAGGCCCTTGTCACACTAGCACAGCCCCTTTCCTCCACAGGGCTGTGTACACGATGTGCATGCTTTTGCACACCCATGCACACACATCACACACTACAAACACGTCAAGAATAAAATGAAGCATGGGCTAGAGGGATGGCTTAGCAGTTAAGGCTTTTGCCTGCAAAGCCAAAGGACCTTGGTTCAATTTCCCAGGACCCACATAAGCCAGATGCACAAGGTGGTGCATGCGTCAGGAGTTCATTTGCAGTGGCCTTTCTCTGTCTCTCTTTCCCACTCTCTCTCGCTCTCCCTCCTCCCTCCTTCCTCTCTCTCTCTCTCTCTCTTTCTCTCCCTCTCTCTCTCTCTCTCTCTCTCTGCCTGACTCCCTCAAATAAATAAATAAAATGTTCAAAAAAGAGTAAAATGAAACATTAAGAAGTGCATATTCCACAATTGTACCTCAAACATACTGAATCTCAATTGTTAAGGGTAGAATCTTTTTTCTTTCCTTCATTCTGAGCCAGTTTAGGGTGACTGAACCCCAAAAGTAAAAGCAGGGAATGCCCTTGGGCCTGACCTTACAGTCTCCATTTGCTAGAGGTCAGAGAATTTTCCTAGATCTGTTTTTCCACAACCTCAGTCTAAGTTCCTGCCTAGGAAGTTTTCTTTTCTTAGGGTTAAGATTCCTGGAAGGATTAAACCAAGAGTTTGGCATTGTGGCTGGTTATCTCAGCCCCCAAACTTGGCATCAGGGCTGGTTATCTCATTCCTCATTCTGAACCTATAAATGACCCATTTGGGTCTGTAGGTGGGCTTCACCACTCCCTGCCTTATCATGGACAGAGATTTCTGTACTAGGGGCTTTAACCAACTCTTGCCTTCTTGGCAGGAGTGATTCAGGATTTGGGGGCTTAGGAGGGGTCCTCCAAATTTACAAACCCTAATTTTGAGTCCTGCCGTACATTTAACAAATAATTGATAAAGACAGACTCAAAAAGGCTAAGTCATGAATTATTAACTTTAGAGATAAAGCACAATTTATGGGAAATTGAGATCTAGGATGAAGGCTAGAACAGAGTCATAGGCACATGGGAAGCAGGAAACATGCACTCACGTGGAACACATGAGAAATTTTCAGTGAGGTTTTAGCCAAGGAAGTCCCTGTTGCCTCCAAAACATTACAGGCTATTGCCAAGGTCTCTGGTGTCCCATGAGAAACAGGTGGTAAAACCCTATTGCTGAAGATTTCACATGCCTGAAAAATCAAGCCGGTGCTGAGCTGAAAACCTTCTTCCTGTAGACCAGCCAACTAAAAGCTGGAAAAAGCTGCACTGCATCCAGCCCTATGGGAGATAGAAGTCATCAGTACTGAAAACAGTGGACACTGGAATCCTCAAGTTTGTCCAGACAGGTCAAATGACTAAACAGTTGCAATAGTGGCATATCAGTTCTGGGAGAAACCAAGTGCTCTCTAATTGGACTGGAGGCCTGCTCTATGGGAGTTAATACATGTCTGGTACTGAAATCTTAATCAAAAGCCTATGGCAAGGGATTCATGAGCCTTAGGAGTATAAAGCCTATTCTTGTCTTGCTAAATGAATACATTATTCTCACCAAACTTCCCTGAAAGCACTACACTTAATGTTCATATTCATATATTAATACTATTCTCACTTTTGGTTAGAGAAGCTTCTCTTTTCAGATGGGGATGACCACTGGAATGACCCAAAAGGCAACATAGTGCTGAGAAGAAGGGACAGAGGAGTGCTCAGCACTGAAACATCTCTATCACACCCTCCAAGGCCCAGGGTCCATTGCAGAAGAGTTGGCAGAAAGAATGTAAGAGCCAAAGGAAAGGTACCACTCCTCACAAATCAACTGTCCAGACAGAAATTGTCCTTAGTATCCATGACCTTGCAGTGCCTAGCAATATCTTCACAAGACCCTTATAATAGGAAAGAAAACTGATGGCATCAAAATAAAAGACTAATGGAGAGAGGAAGGGGATATGATGGAGAGCAGAGTTGTGAAGGGGAAGGCGGGGGAGGGGAGGGAAATGTCATGGTTTATTGTCTGTAAGTACAGAAGTTGTTAATAACAACAGCTGTCTAAGCAACTCATGGTCTAAGCAGCAAACAACCTGACGTGATGCTCACACAACTGCAACAGTGGCACACAGCCATGGTAGGTGACCAGCTGCTCTTGATTTGGCTCACTGATGCACTCAGTGGAATGGAACCCATAACTGGAACTGGGAAACAAGTCAGAACCATATCCAAAAAGTGAGCCAGCTCTCCAATATCAAGCTCCCACCAATTGTGGGCTACAAGAGGCTATGCCTATTAAATTTTTTTCTAAAATAATAATGGTTATCCCATTTACTGGTGCTGACTTCACTCTCCATTGGAAAATGTGCATCTCTTTTTCAGATGGAATCAGATCCTGAGGAAAGAATCAGCCCTGCGTACCTCACCAGGGCCCCAGATGATACCATAAAGTAATTGGGAAATGAACAAGAGTGCTGCTTTCTTGGTGAACCTGGTACCAGCACAAGGGTGAAGGAGATTGATACAAAGAACACTCAACTCCCACCAAACAAGATATCCAGAGACACAGAGGCTCCCAACACCTCATCACTGAAGTAGACCTAAAACGAACCCAACATGGCTCTAGTTAATTCATGGAAGTGGGGATGAAAAGATTGTTAGAGCCACAAGTTGGGACATTATGCACAGATGTTGCCCATAACTGATGGCTAACCCTACAATGCATGACCTACATTCCCCAGTGAAAAGGATCCCTTCAGAGGGAGGAGGACAGGGAGGAAGCTAGGATGGCACCAACATGGCTGTATGCACACTGTATACATAACTAATAAAATAAACTTTTTAAAAAATAAGGTAGATAGGGAGCTTTAAAATCATCTACACCGGCCCCCCGCCCCAAACAAACAAGCAAACAGCAGCCACCTAAGTCAGAACAGTTCATCTGACAGCAGTTTAGAGTGGCATGTGTCTGACTTCTGTCATTGTTTTATCAGGCTTGCCTGTTCAAGGGCTTGGGGAGCATGGGAAAAGGATCACAGTTCTGTGGTGTCAGGTTGCAAAGCATTCCAAGGCTGACTACTGGCTTGTGAGAAATTCTTACTGGGAATCAGCTCCAAAACCAGGGCCTTACTTCCACACACCATCTGAGTGCAGAGATTATCCACATCTTGAGTTGAAGGCAGGGCCAGGCAGGAAAGACTTCCCAAGGGTCACCTGCAAAGAAAATATTCTTGATAAAAGCTCCCCAAAGTATACTCTCAAGAGTTTTGTGACCGTGAATCAAAGTTTAACTTCTCCAGAAGGTCAAATTCTTTATGCATATAGTTGGATAATAATACACAACTCATAATGCAGGAAGAATTATGTGAGGTAGTTTAATAAATGCACTTAAAACATGACCAGTGTATCCTATACCTACTCCATTCATTCCTTCAACTGTACTGGATGAGGGTCTACCATATGCCAGGCAGTGTTGAGATATTAAAGACAGAATTGGCTTCTGCCCCAAGTGGAATTTGTCCTTCACGTATTATTCAGCAGTATTCAAAGTTTCAATATTTTGTTTAAATTATTTGTTTCCTTTTGGGGAGACAGCAAAGGAAAAATAGAGGGGGAACATACCTCTTCACAGAAAGCTAAAGAAGCTAAAGAAATAACAAAGGGCCCTGACTGCCCATTGGATAAGCTTTCCCAATTTCTTTTGATATTTATTTCCAGTTTTATTTTCAGAGTACTCCCTGGTTCTTTTCAGTCCTTTTCCAATGAATTTCACTGGAATTTTACCATCACCATCTCCATCCTGATCCAAGACCACATTTTAACATCAAGGTAAGTAGAACATCCTTTAAAATATACATATACATATATATATATATATATATATATATAATTTATTTATTTGAGAAAGAGGCAGAGAGAGAGAAAATGGGCATGCCAGGGCCTCCAGTCACTGCAAACGAACTCCAGACACATGCACCCCCTTGTGCATATGGCTTACATGGGTCCTGGAGAATTGAACCAGGATCCTTTGGCTTTGCAGGCAAATTCCATAAATGCTAAGCCATCTCTCCAGCCCCTAGAACATACTTTTGAATTCCCCAATTTCCAGCCCTTGTTACTGTATTTATATCTGCACTTGCATTTAATTGTTGCCCAAGCCCTGGGCTTACACAGATTGCCTCACTGTTTGAGATACATCTACCCCCAAATGAAATTTAGACAGAAGTACCTACCATGGTAATTAGGGGCTAGCAATTACAGATAATTTCTGTAAAGAGGTTTAGTGAATTGACTGGTGAATTTTGCTTGATGGATAAACTATCTGCTTGCATCCTGGGACTAGCAAGGCCAAAACTGAAGGGAAATAGCAAGATTGGGATGTAATTGATATTTTCCTCTGTATGATAACTCTGAAGATACTATCACTTGAATCATTTTTTATTGGGTGTTCCAGCTGAAGTGTTTGTTTCATCTTTAAGCCATTACGAAGTGTGAGGAAGGCAGGCCACAGAAGGACCCATGTGCTGTTAGAAAATGTATAGGAAACAAGCACTACCTTTCTCAGGTTTGTCTTTAAATACTACTTGTGGAATACAGCCATAGTTGGCTTAGCCATCCTTGTACACAGCTTGCATAATTTTTCCTGCCAATAGGCTGCCTGGTTTTGTACTGGAAATATATAAACAGAAGCATTTCTCAGCCATGCTACCCATTCTATTTCAGTGGATAGACATGGGGAAGAGAAATATAACACAAATTTCAGTCATATCAAAGTAGATATGAATTTTTTAAAGTAATATTGCCTGAAATGATAATAAACACTTAAATTCTGAGCATTATAGTGATTTGTGGAAAAAATAAGTCATAATAAATATTTCAAAGCATGGAAGTATCATTCCAGTTATGGCTAGTGTGTTGAATCACAACAACCTGTGTTCATATAGTGCTGACAGTTCATGAAATTATTTTATGTATATTTATTCCTATCTTGACCTTATTGGGTAGGTGTGGAGGATTTTTGCCCTCCATTTGTTTATGAAAAGCAAGGGAAGAAGAAAGAAGACGCAGCTTGAGGCAGGAAGGAAGAGCTTCTATTTCCGATATAGGGGCCAGAGCTTCTATTTTGGATCCCAAGTAAAACACTGCCTCAATTCTATTCACTGGTCTTTGGAGATAGGTTCTAAATATCCTATAGGAATTCTGTGCATTGCATACTGACAATGGAAACAAACTGAGAGTGGTAATCAGAACTTTATATTATCTAGCATTTTTTTTAGGTTGCCACAAGAAGAATGCTTCCAATTGTTATGAAATGACTTTGGAATAGAAAAAGACCAGGGGAAACAAACAACACCCAGAACCAAAGATACCATTCACCTGAAAAACTTGACAAGATCACACCAATTACCCAAATAAGATAATATAACCACAAGAAGGCTTATGTGCTCAAACATAGGGAGACAGGTAGCTTATATGCATAAAACAACCAGATGGTGAGTGAGAGGGCAAGCACTTTCAGATGGAGGTTGAGATAAAAAAGCAGTAGAGTAGCAGTGGCAACTCAAAATTCTGAGACAGAGAAAAGAAATATACGGGTGAGTACCCCAGTTTGACAAGAGGAAGTAAAAAAAAATCAGCATATATCAAAGAAGAAAAGAAGACAATAAGGAAGAACCTACCCTTATTTTAAAGAGCAAAGAAAAATGAGCCAGGCACGGTGGTGCATGCCTTTAATCCCAGCACTAGGGAGGCAGAGGTGTGAGGGTCATCATGAGTTCAAGGCCATGTTTTGGGACAATAATGCAATTAAGAATAATGTCACATGCTTTGTTTGCAGAGGATTGTTCATTTTACTAGCCGACATGTTATAAATGACAGTGTGGGCAAAGGAATAAAAACAAGTGGGCAGACATAATTAGTCAATGTGTAAGTGTGATATTTCATTACGAAGTGTCCCCAGGAAGAGAAGATGTTGACTGCTTCCTCCTGGAGCTTTGGTTTGAGATATCTGATGTCACTCTTGACTGTGCTGTACAGAGACAAAAAAAAAAAAAGACAAAATCCTGAGGGCTGTATAATGGAATTGCTCCTAAACCACCTCGTGGGTTGATATACATTATCAGCCATGCAGGTTGACAATCCTAGTCTGATGATGATTGTGCTTTGTTCCCACAGGGTGAGAGAGGAAAGAAAGATGAGGAACACATTCAGGCCAAAGAAGCAGCATGTTTCAGAATCCTATGCAGTGTATCTATGTGCACACCAGAGAAGTGTAAAGTAATTCTCAACCCTGATGTGATGACCTATGATGCCATTTTTTATACTGGGTCTTCTGTGTCCCCAGTGTTTGATTCTAAAGGTTCCCTGATGGCCATGCACACTACTGGCTTCATGTGTGAATATGAGGGCGAGGTCTCCAATATCGAGTTTGGCTCTACTATGGAACACATCTCACTGATATTATGGAAAACCATGAGATGTGGTACAATGGAGTGTGTATAAGAAAGCAGGATGTAGAAATGCTGAGTCTAGAATATTGAGGACTAGAAAGAATTCAGTCTACTAGCTCTTTAGAATGGCCAATGGCCTTGTTACCCTACAGACAATTATGATACTTTTGTAACTTGATGACTTGTTTATTTTTATTTATTTATTTGAGAAAGAGAGAGAAAGAGGCAGAGAGAGAGAGAGAGAGAGAGAGAGAGAGAGACAGACAGAGAATGGGTGCACCAGGGCCTTCAGCCACTGCCAACAAACTCCAGATGTATGAGCCACCTTGTGCATCTGGCTGAAGTGGGTCCTGGGGAATTGAGCCTCCAACTGGGGTCCTTAAGTTTCACAAGCAAGCACTTAGCCGCTAAGCCATCTCTCCAGCCATGACTCGAAGCACCTAGAAGAAAGACTGAGTTTATTTGGCCTTACCCCGTTGAGATGCTTCATGATGGCAGGGGAAGAATAGGCGGAGCAGGCAGCCGGGCTGTCTTGTCAGCACTCAGGAGGGGAGGAGAGAGCATAAACCATTACAAAATCCCAGTGGTAACCCTCCTCCATCCATGTTCTAATACCAAAGTCTCTATCAGCTAGGGGTTCAGCATAAAGATAGGTTTTGTTCAAACCACCACAACCACTGTCCTCAACAAGGCATAATATGACCGCTATGTTTCTAGGCAACACAGTTGTGTTCCATCAGGGGCTAAGAGAAAAATGTATGAGGCGACTGTGTTTCTTCCAACCCCACCTATTTTGTTTTAGTTGACAGTATGTCAAAATCTATTATAACTCAATTCAAAAGTATAATTTCAATATATAGCAAAAATGTGTTTTGATGAGATATTGATGCTTTCCACATTGCTTCTATAATACGTCATTTTTACATTCTATTCCCAATCGAGACTAACCCATATGCCTAACAAGAGTGGATACCGTCTTCTACCTCAGGACTGAAGATGTTTGCACACACTCCGGCATTCCCAGATAGATCAGTTTATGAAAAGGAGACTTGCTCTCCTGTCATCTATATTTGCTTGATTGTCAGAGTACTGGACCCTGCCCTGCCCACCCACAGGGGACTTTCCCTCTAGAAACCCACCCACGCCCCCAGTCCCCAAGCACCCTCCTCACTCACCCACCCGGCCACCACTTTCCAACGCTGACCTGGAAGATCTGCTGGCTGGAGCTGCAGCAGAAGCCAGTCCAGAAATCCTAGCTTTGGGTCCCTATGACTCAGAGTAAATCCCCTGCGCCCAAGGCGCTAATGCTCCCAAATAGAGAGAGGCACTCCACAATGCAGGACTGCAGGAAACCTATGGGCAACCTGACTGTGAGGCTCGGTCCTGCTGGTGGCACATAGGGAAAGACAAGACTGTGCTTGCTTCTCCCCAACTCACCAGGTAGTCTTACCGCCCACCTACTGTGACGTGCGGTGGGGGGCGGGGGGGGGGAGCCAGGCTTCTGCCCAGGCAGTAAAGGGCCAATCCGGTGTTCTTTCCACACCTGGAGCCGCCTCTTAGGTCTAGGGCTGCCGCTTCTGTCTAGCAGCAGGAATTCCAGAGACTCCACCGCTACCGGAAAGATTTCTGATCAGCTTAAGCTTCTGTCTAGCAGCAGGAATTCCAGAGACTCCACCGCTACCGGAAAGATTTCTGATCAGCTTAGCAGAGCAGGCGGGTAACACCCCTCTGGAAAGGACGCTCCTCTTAGGTGAGTTACTCCATGGCTTTAGGGGCAGACCTGGAATTTGGGAGATTTGTTAGCCGTGGAATGGGGCAGGAAAACCTCTAGCTGGTGGAGAGGGGCGGGAAAGACCTGCGCATCTGAGTGTCGCAGCTCCTGAAGGGGAAGGGAGTGTGTTTCCATCCAGAGGTTACCCAGCCCTTACCAACACCTCGAGGCTGGACTTCCACTGTTCTTTGGTATCTGAAAGTACTTCACTTTGTCCCTGTTCACACTTGACCTTCCCCCAAGACCAAAATTCGTTCCTGTGAATTTCTCCTCACCATCGTAGGGTAAGCTTAGCTCTGGTCATCAACAGGTATCTGGGAGCCAACATCTGACATTCTCCACCTCCACAACATATGTAGCCAGCACCCTCACCTGAGAACCAGTGGGGTGCCTGAGGTCTCCCAGCCTTCTCTTCAAAGGCCCTCAGTCTCCAGAGCTGAGAAAGTAGATGCCACCTGAGTTCCTTTCAACATTTTTCTTTTGCATCTCAAGTACTGAGTACATTTTCTCTTAAAGAAAACTTTTAAGGAAACATCTTAAATATATGACTTAGGGGGTGATGGTTCTGAGGTAGGATCATACTCTAGCCCAGGGTGATCTGGATTTCACTCTGTAGTTCCAGGCTGGACTCAAACTCATAACAGTCCTACCTCTGACTCCCAAGTACTGGGATTAAAGGTATGTGCCATTATGCCCAGCTATGACCAGATTTTGAAAAACTTTTATGTTAAAAAGAAGCCCATACCTATCACCATCAATATTATAAATTACCTCTGTCCTTGTTAGTTTTGTTGAACTTGTGTAATGCAGGTTCACAGAGAACGCATGGATTCTGAGGAATCTGATTCCCTGTGGACTATGAAGTTCAGGGTGAACATGGGGCCGGGCACACTGAAGCCTCTGGCGCTGGGAATGGATGGCTTTGGAAGCTTTTGAGGCCTGACCAGCAATGTCACCCATCTGCAGGGGCTGGACGGACCAGGTTTGTTTGCAGTGGCTGCTTCCAGTCCCAGTCTAGACAAGAGGGAGCCAGGTGGTGAGCGAGGACTAGGCTTAGATCAGATGTGCTCCTGGCCTCTGGAAAGCCTAGCTGAGTAAAAGTGAAAGAGAGAAAGAGCACTTGACTAGAGCACCCAGAGAACTTGAGAGAGTAGGAAGTGGAGAAGGGAAGGAGGGAGAAGAAGTGAAGAGGGGCAAGGAAGAATGAGGAAGGAGGTAGGGAAAAGAGAGAGATAGCCAGGCTTGGTGGTGCATGCCTTTAATCCCAGTACTTTGGATGCTGAGGTAGGAGGACCACTGTGAATTTGAGGCCATCCTGAGTCTAATTCCAGGTCAGCCTGGGCTAGAGTGAGACCCTACCTTGAAAAAAGAGATAGACATAGGAAGAGGTAGAGACAGACACACCAGACTAAGTATAGAAACACCTTCCTGGAAAGCTGACAGGTTGCTAGAGAGGTGACCTTGTATAGGCTATGTGGTGTTTTTGTTGTTGTTGTTTTTAGTAAAGAAAGTCCTGGGCAGAGGATGGGTTATAGAACCTAGTCTTTTCATAAAAGAGCTCATCTAGGTTAGCTCTGGACACTTTACAATGTGATGCAACCTGGCTTACCCTGGACACTGTAGAGGAAGTGTGTGGCAGATAGACATGAGTGTTTTCTGAACCTCCATGTGCACTGTGACTGCTCAAGTACGTGCCTGAGAGCTGCATGATTCATATTTCTTCCCAGATGTTGGAGGAGTGTGAGTCATCAATAGCCGTGGGACTTCACACTTTTCTCCTGTGGCTCAGCATTAAATTTCCATTTTCAGATTTCTTAATTACAGTCCATTTCCTCCTACCTGCACCCCTCTCCAGGGTTTCCTGCTGTCTGAAGAGTGTCCTGTGGGGAAGAACTGACAGTGATAATAATACTAGCAGTAATATTACACAGCAAGAGATTGGGCATGGGCTGTTGTTCTCAAAACACTTTACCTGCATTGTATACTTTTTAATCTTCACATTAGTCAAGGGTGATGTTATCACTTCTCTTAGGATAAGGAAAAGGAGGCAGAAACTAGTTAATATTGCCAAGGCCATGCCACCATTATACAGCAACCTTCAAGTTGAGCTCAGGCAGTCTTATAAGCAATAACATATGACTTTATCTATTTAGAATTCCTGCTTTTTTCACAAACAAGAAACTGTGATTCATAGAGGCCAAATAGATTTTCTTAGGAGCTAATTACCATAGTTACTTGGAGGAAGATAGGGCTCCTATCTACACCAGGGGGATTAAGAGCCTCAGTATCATCTTTGAATGTGGTAAACAATGTGTGAAGAAATAATTCTGGGGGTGACCATTCTGTATATAATTTTCTATTCTCTCCAGCAACTTTGTCATTTTTCTCGACCAAAAACCCGTAAGAAGCATAATGAAGCCAAGCATGGTGGTATACACTTACCAATGCCACACTCAGGAGCATGAGGCAAGTCTACCCAACAAGACTGTTCATATATATATATATATATATATATATATATATATATGATCAGGTCTGGGGAGATAGCTCAGTTATCAAATTGCTTGCCTCACAAGCATGAGGACCTGAGTCAGATTCCAGTATCCAGTGACCATGCTGGGCATGGTGGTGTGGCAGACAAAGACAGGCAGATTCCCTAGGGATCATTAGCCATCCAGCTTAGCTTAATTGGTAAGCTCCACACCAATAAATGATCCTGTCTCCGAAATACAAAAAAAACAAAAAGGACAACATACATGAGAAATTAAACCTCAGGTTGTTTCTGAAGTCCAATCACACATGTGAACCTGCAAACATGTGTTAAACCCACACACATGCATTGCATCACATGCATTTAAAAACTAAAGAAATTAAATTAAAGGTGATTTGTGTTTCCTGGATGGGTGTTTATAAGAATGGACTGGTATTGTGATTATGTAAGAAAAAGATATTAACATTTAGAGATGGGAAGTAATTTAAGGTTAAAACGTCATTATATCACTTATTGAAATTGAGTAAAAAAAATAAAAAGAGAATGTAAAGTTGAAAAAAATTAAATGAGTAATTGTTAACTATAAAATGGGTATTTGATACTTCACTATATCTTTTGCTTTGTCTTTTCTATCTCAAAATAGTCTTGTTATAAGATTTCCAAAGTCTACCCTCTAAAGTTTTAGGACCTTGAATCAAAGTTTGCCATTCTAGAAGTTCCTGTTCCTTATGAGTAAAGTATGACTCATAGTGCACATCTGCTAATGTAGTAAAAGCTACATGAGGTCATTTAAGAATAGCAATTAGTACGTAACCCAGGCCATCCTATGCCTACTCTGTTCATTCTTTGAATGTGCCTTTATAAGTGTATAAAGTTGAAGGAATGCCACATGTCAGGCATTGTTAAGAGTTTGAGTATTGAACAGAGATGTGCCTGCCATCCTCAGTGGTATTGATCCTTATAAAGGAATTCAGCATTGTTACAGGTTTCAACAAATTGTTCATTCTTTTTTGTGAAAACAGCAAAGGAGAAACACAGGGGAAAACACCTGTTCCAACAAAAATAACTAAAAATCAAAGTAGTTACTGAGGTTTCATAGCAAAACTTTGGATCAACTTTAGATATCTCTTTCCAAATTTCATTTGTTTTCAGGTACTACCAGTTTTATTCTACTCATTTCCCTATAATTTTACCATCCCTTACCATATTAAGGACAACTGGATGTTAACAGCCACATAAGTAGAACACTTTTGAATTCTCTAAGTACAAACTCCTTTGGAGGGTACTTATTTCTACCTACTCTCTGATTCAAGCTCTGTGCTTGAACAGATATTCTTCGTGATTAAGATAAGCCTTCACCCAAGCATAACCAAGATAGAGCCACTTTCCAAGATCGTTGTGCAGTTAACAATTGCAGATAATTTCTATAAGTTTGTTGCTGTAATTTGTATAAGTTTGTAGGGTCTGGCCCATAATGCCCTGCTTTCAACATTGGGGTGACTGGTTGGTGAATATACTACCTACTTGTCAATTTAGCATTCTGGGACAAGCAAGGAAAATGGTGGGATTGGGACTCATGCAGTCTGTCCCTCTGTACAACTGAGGATAACCGTGCTATCACTTCAGACACTTTGCACTTGGCATTTCAGCTGAACCATCTGCTTCATCGCCAAGCCATCATGAACTATATGAAGAATAGGTTACAGGAAGTTTCATTTGATGTAAGTAAAAATAGAAAAATCAAGCAATATTTTCCTTGGGTGTGTCTGTAAATACCACTTGAGGAATATACCCAGAGCTAACAGCCAACCTTGACCACAGATTGTATATTTCTTCCTGCCTAAACACTACCTCATAGTGTATTGGGAATATTGGTTGTACAGAAGGGACATAAAACTCAAAAGGTATTTTAAGATTATGTGAAACTGCAATAGAAGAAATCAAAGGCTATTTGTAAGACTAACCTGTGACCAGTCAAAATCAGTGCTATTTTCTAACATGGAACCAGGGGCTTACTGTCCCAACTGGGATCCAAGGCACTGAATCTAGGTCCACAGTATTTTTATTCTTAGGCTTAAGCATGTATAACAAATAGCTTACATATGCATCACAAATAATGACTTTGACATAATACAGACTGTCTTGAGAGAACATCCTTGATTTTATGGAATGTGGTTTTGTGACAGGGTTTCTTTTATGGGGAGGAAGGTGCACAAAGCCCATACCTGAGCTCATGTCTGTTTATACAAAGAATTGAGAAAACAAAATAAGAAGGTGATTTTTTTTGTAAACCATTACATTTATTTCATAAGTCAGGGAACCAAAGGGTGAGAAATGGGTACATCTAAGGACCCATGGAAGTCCATGGACCTAAGAAAAAAACACGAGAAGGGGTGTGGTGGTTTGATTCAGGTAAATAAAATAAAAAATAAATTTAGGTATGCTGAATCCTAGGTTCCCAGCTGATGGAGATTAGGGAATTAACACCTCTTGGAAGCAGTGCATTGTTGGGGGAGGGCTTATGCGTGTTATAGCCAGTTTTCCCATGCCAGTGTTTGGCACACTCTCCTGTTGCTGTTGTCCACCTTATGTGGGCCAGGGGGTGATGTCAACCCTCTGCTCATACCATGGTTTTCCTCTGCCATTGTGGAGCTTCCCCTTGAGTGTCTAAGCCAAAGTAAACCTTTTATCCTACAAGCTGTCCTTGGTAGGGTGATTTCTGCCAGCAATGCAAACCTGACTGCAACAAGGGTACTCTAAAAGAGAGGCTTTGCCCTTTAAGAATCAAACGGCAAAAGAAAAATATCCTTTCCATCCCTGGAAGCAGCTAAGCTGGAAGGAGCCAGCACTCCTGGGTGCAGTGTCCAGAAGGGGCTGAGCTTGAACTCTGCGCACACCTGAACAATTCTAGCTCTATGTCAGCAGCTACAGATAGCAGACAGAATGTGTGACGTATGCAGCCAGAAATCAGTTTAAGAGTTCTCTTACTGTTTACATACAAAATCTCAACATCTTTGTTTGAAAACATTTTAGTTAAACTGGATACCTTTGGAGGCAGCATATCAAATATTCAAGGAGCACTGAGAACAGAGACACTTTAATCTTTCAACTTCAGGAGCAGTGGAGCTAAAGGACCATTTCTCTTAGGTAAAGACAATTGTTTGAGGGTGAGATTCTATCCTATAACAGGAAATACCCAGTTTTGAGAGTTAATTGATTTATTCTTTTAAACAATAGGAAGCTTACACGATATTAGAACTGAGACATTCACTTAAATAAAATATTCACTAAGACTCCTTGATTACATATATCAATAAAAGAAAAGCATAACCTGGTCATTGATACACCAAAACAGCTTGGTTTTTTAAAACCCTCTTTTTCTTCATTATTTAATCCTGAAACAGAAACTTGTAGAAACTAATCTGAGGTACATTAAAGGTACTTTGATTATCATAAAGCAATTTCATGTTTTTAAGCATGACTTTTAAAATAGATAAAGCATATAAAGATACCCAGCAGTTCATGTTTGAATGGTGTCAGCATTGTAAATAACAAATTCTAGTACTGTGATCAACTCACTTTAGCCCAGAAATTGTGAATGGAGCTCCTCAACATGGCTTTAAGGAAGCACAGGTTATCAGATCATGGGGAGTCTTCCTTGCTTCCCTAAGAACAAAAGTCAGAATGCAAGAAGACGGATTTTTTCTTTCACATATCCAGTAATGGCCAGTGAGCAGAATTAGCATCATTTAGTGTCTGTGTTCACTACTGAACAGGACAAGAAATTAACTACCTTTATATTTCTAGCATTTTTTTAGTTTAGATACTAAAATATACTTTTATAAAAGAAAAATCAGCAACTACTACATAAACCTTGACCTTGAGATGCAAGTTTCCCATTAGTTAAAAGCTTGACAAATACAGAAACACAGCTACCTTGACTGAATACTTTGAACAAATTTCTGAAACTATTATCATAAGCAGACCAATATCACTGAACTGAATTTTAACTTTGGCATAAGACACAGTGACATAAACTAATTGTCCTACTTAGTAAAAATTAGTTGAGAATGTTGGTTAGGTGGCTCAGGGGCTAAAGACACTTGTTTGCAAAGCCTATTGGCCCAGTTTCCATTCTCCAATACCCACATAGGGCCAGGTGTACAATGTATAATATGCATCAGGGAGTTCCCTTGCAGTGGCAAGACACCTGGCATATGCATATCTCTCTCTCTCTCTCTCTCTCTCTCTCTCTCTCTCTCTCTCTCTCTCTCTCAAAATAACTTAATTTTTTAAAAAATGGGCTAAAGGCTGGAGAGATGGGTCATCACTTAGGTGTTTGCCTGGGAAGCCTAATGACCCATGCTGAATTCCCCAGTGCCCACATAAAGCCAGATACACAAGAGGGGTACATGTGTCCAGAGTTCACTTGCAGAGGTTGGAGGCCCTGGCATGTCCATGCTCTTTCTCTCACTCTCAAATAAATAAATTTTAAAATAAAATAAAGCAAAAAAGAATTGAACCTAAATAACATTCATGACATCATTAACAACTTAAAATTAGCTGTTTACATGGTGTTAAAGTATAAAGCTCCAACCTGCTTTACCCTTAGGTAAACCTGGTAGTCTCTTACATTTTAAAGGGGCTTTTACTCATTTTCTCTCTAGCAAAAGTCTGGGAACCATATTGTAAAACTAACTCTGGTGAACGGACACAGCGTACCTTTTTTTTTTTTTTTTTTTTTTTTTTTAATGAGAGAGAGTGTGTGCGTTAGAGAGATTTGAGGATCAAAGGAGTCTAGGATGCACCAGGCCTCCATCTGACTGAGAGCTGAGTTTCCACACTGAAAATTGGCAGTTGTAGATGTTTATTTCATCCCTGTCCTCTGATGCCTTTCAGAGTGCCCCCTAAAGCATGGTCACTAATACATTCCTGGAAATTGCCAGAGACCAAGGAAGAAAAGATATAACCACAGTTTATCTAGGATCACTGGTAACAGGTACTTCTCTACTTTACCTTGAAATTTGCTACAACCTGCTCTTGGGCCTGTGCTCCAGCACAGAATAATATTGCCTAAAGTGGTCAAAATTAAGTTTGGGAGCCAGGCGTTGTGGCACACTCCTTTAATCCAGCTAGAGTGAGACCCTACCTCAAAAATCACACACACAAAAAAAAATTAAGGTACTTGCCTACAAAGGCTAAGGACCCAAGCTCTATTCCTGTAATCCATGTAAGTCAGATGCACAAGGTGGAGCATGCATCTGGAATTTGTTTGCAATGGCTAGACACCCATTCTCTCTCTATCTGGCTCTATCTCTGAGTGCCTCGCTCTCTAATAAATAAAAAAATATGTTCTTTAAAAGTAGAAAATCTAGCCAGGCATGGTGGCACATGCCTTTAATCCCAGCATTTGGGAGTCAGAGGTAGTAGGAGGATTGCCATGAGTTCGAGGCCACCCTGAGACTACATAGTGAATTCCAGGTCAACCTGGGCCAGAGTGAGACCCTACCTCAAAAAGCCAAAAAGGAAAAACTAAAGTACAAAATCTTAGATTCAGGGCTGCTCAGTAGTATGTCTTCCACAGAGCTCTAAGATGATTACAGTTTTCTGGGTTTTCACATATAGTAAGACACACATGCACACACACACACACACACACACACACACACACACACACGATGTGTTTTAACTGGTTTCCATGACTTTTAAATCTGTATTTCAAGTAAATACTACAAATTTTACAGAGAAAGATACTGAGGAAAAGATAAAAGATTGTAAATTCTACATGTGTACCTGGGTTAACATTATAAATCAACTCTAGTTGTCTTTTCCTTGGAATATTATTAAAGAAAAGTGCTTCTTGGTGACATACGAAGGATTAAGGGGAGTTTTAAGTACTAAATGCTAAGTTAATTGTAATCAATAACATAGCTGTTAAAGAAAGATGTTTAGATGGTCCTCTGTGATTTTGTAGTGAGGTAAAATGTTTAAATACTCAACTAAAAAGTATGTGGATGGTATAGGAGGTTGGTATAAATTACACAAATGTAAAGATTAGAGACTTATATAGATATAAGATATGACAAAAAGAATTTAAACAGTAATATATATGTTAATAATGTATATATGCAATGCAAATTTATATATACATAAATAATTTATAAAATGTAAAGGCCAAAGCAATCTAGATTCAACTTCTTTCTAGGGAGAGAGCTTAGAAAATAAAATTTCTAGGCCAGACACAGGTAACACCCTGTCACCTTGGTGGAAGCCAAGGGTGGAAGCAAAAGTGTAATTCTCATCATTTTTTTTCTTTTCTGAGAAGATTCAAGATTTCTCCCCAAAACATAAGACTGTGTTGCAAATTCAATGACTCTCTCTTTCCTGCATTTCTTATACTCCATAATACCAGGTGGGGTACCAATTTGTTAATCTGGGGGGGGTGGATAAAGAGACTTTGAAGAACAGGACACTCCTTGAGCATTCAGACCCCTTCACAAGATTGTAGTCTTTCTGTTGTCCAAATGCAGATCTGCTGGCCCAATTTCAACGGCTGTAATCCCAATGAGATTACAGGCAGGAATTTTGGCTCAAAGACTTCATTTTTTTCTTTGCCATATCCCTCTAGTCATACCAGTCCATTTCTACACAAAGCAACCCTGCACAAATTCTCAGGACATGGGCATAACAGCAAGCCTCTCACATAAACGGCCTCTATCCCAGTCCAGACAAACCTCTTTCTCACCCTCGTAAGCCAAACCTCACAGTCCATAGTTCTTCTCATATTCAGGGCTTTTAACTCTGACCATAATAGTCCATCAAGCTGTACTTACAGCACTGCAAGGCATCTCTTAAGCCAAAATTTCAAATTCATCTACATTCCTCCTGAAAATCAGCTCCAGCCAGGTTTCTAGCAGCAATCCTATTCCTCTGGTACCAACTTTACTGTTGTAGTCAGATTAGCTTTCTGGCAGAAATCACCCACCAAGAGCAGTTTGTGACAAAAAAAAAACAAAGGCTTATTTTGGCTTACAGACTCAAGGGGAAGCTCCATTACAGCCAGGGAAAATGATGGAATGGGCAGAGGGTTGACATTGCCTCCTCCCCAATATCAGGTAGGCAACAGCAATAGAAGAATGTGCCAAACACTGGCAAGGACAAACTGGCTATAATACCCAAAAGCCCACCCCAAAAAATACACTGCCCCCAGGAGGCATTAATTCCCAAATCTCCTTCAGCTGGGAACCTAGCATTTAGAACACCTAAGTTTATGGAGGACACCTGATTCATACCACAACACCAGGTTCCCCAACATTTAGGGAACACCAAATTTCACAAGTCACTAGGGAAGACCCAAATTTGATACAGAAATCTGGGGGTTCTTCTGACGATTACTAACATACACACACAGATTATTTGGGGTGATCCTGGATACTTGTCTTATGAATTCAAAGAATAAAATTTGTATGCCAGAGGATAAAGTTCACAACAATTTTACTATAGCTTAAAACTTTATAAGCAAGAAGAGAAGAGGGGCCTAAGCCCGGAATGTGAGAGAAGGAAGCACTGTGAAGCTCTTGCCCTGAGGCAAGAAGGGGTTTCAGAATCCCCATAAAGGAGGAAAGGTAGAACTCTTGCCCAGAAAGGCAAAAGGGGGTTTCAGAAGCCCACCTTGAGATGCAGAGTGGGTTTTTGTGTGTGTGTGAGAAGTGAAACAGATTTCTACACTACATGGCAAAGTTCAGATTTCACAGGTTTCTGTAAAATGGGGAAAAATATAAGGATTAAGGTCTCTATTGATTAGGAAAGGAATAGCATAATCTAGAAATCTTCCCACGGGGTGTAACTTTCCAGGGAGGAAAGATATAAGGGGCGAAAAAAAAAAAAATCCAGGTTCTTCTTGCATGCTTAATGAAATTTCCTGCTTTTAGTCAAGGAAATGATTGTTAACTTTTGGGGTCTACCATAACAGCCTAGCCATTTTCTGTTTGCTGTTGTTTTCTCATTCTGAAGAGGTAGCCCTAAGTACAAGTAGGGAACTGGAGAGCAAACCAAGCTGGTTTCTTCATGCTGAGTGGGGTCATCAGGTGTAACAGTTAAGGTTTCTCTCCAGTTGTCTAAGAGACTCACTAAGTATTAGTAGAGTGTAGTCCTGGGGGTGAGAAAAAAAAAAATAAAGAAATGTTAGGGACAAAGAATGAAACAAGAAAAGACAACAGGAAGTGAGCACTGAGTAAATTGGAGCACTATAGGGTTCCCAAGTTTGTAGATTTTCAGGCCTTGGAGAGCAATGAGGGAACCCAGGTAGATGGACCTGGGTTTTCTTTATTTTTTATTTTCATATTTTTATTGGTGCTGAGGAACAGTACACAAACATTTCAATTGTACACAAGTCTTAACACGCATACCAAAAATCTAAAGACCATGTATTGTTTCTTTAGAAGTTATTCCAGTGACACCCAGCTTCAATCTTAGAGGCATTTTTCCTTATTAGGCTGTCGTGTACAGACGTCTTCAAATGCTCACAATCTCTACTCACTCCCACTGGTTCACAAATTTAGTATCATATACACTGCAAATGCAAATTTCTCATCTTTCACAGTACGTTATCAAAATTGTTAGGAACACTGGACTACCACGACTAGAGATGTCACAGAGGCACACGGTGCGGACAACAGGGCAGTGACCAAGGAGTGGTGTTTGTTTTTTTCTTAGGAAACGACTCTACTAAAAACACAGACTAGGAGTAACTGAAAATATTCAAGACATGTTAAATGCACAAATGTGACTCCAAATTGCCAGGTAGTATGCTTTGTATTGTAGGATATAAAACTAACCCACCACCTATGGAATGTTAAGCTGACACCCAAGACAGTCAAAGCTCCCCATAATTCAATATCCCTCTATTTTCTGGTTGTACCAAAAAATAAACAACCAGCAGATGATTTCACCTCTTAAAAAAAAATCATTTACACTTAAAAAATGGGATGAGGTAGGATTCCCTCCTTTTAAAAAATGTTTCTAGAGCTACTAAAAAACTTGCATTTACAAAATAGTTGATAAAAAATATTCCTCTGGATTGTACAGGAAGGAGACAGGGATGCTGATGGACACGGAGGATGACGACTCAGCCTTGGCGTCTTCCTCTCCCGCTTCCTCGGAGGCTGGACTCTCCCCGCTCTTCGCCTCTCCGTTCTCCGCAGGTAGGTCTTCTTTAGTCTCTGGCTTAGTCACTTCAGCCTGCTTGCCCTTTGCTCCCCTCTTCCCCTTTGCTTGCACTTTTTTGTCTGAAGATTTATCCTTTCCCGCTGCTTTTTTTGGCGTCGCTTCCACTTTCGCAGGAGCCGGTTTCGCGGACAGCCTGGCCGACCTGCGCTTGGGTGGTCCTTCCGCGCGCCCTGGGCCGAGCTCACCTTCCTCTTGGGCATCTTGGCGGCGCGTGCGGATGCTGCGGGCCGAGGCTATGCTGCCCGCCGCCGCCGCTCTGCCTCCCGCCACCCGAACTGCTAGGACCCGCGGCGGGGGCCTGCACCTGGATCTTCATAAGACCATATGAGCATGGACTAACTCTAAAGAAGAGGATATAAAGTAGAAACAACAATCAAGCATGCAATGCCCCAAATTAATAGAACTATTCTTATCATAAATGATAGGCATAATTTTCTTTTACCATGAAGATCTAGAAACCTATTTCTAAAGATGTGCACCAACAGGCATGGTGTATACTTGTTCTGAAAGCAAATGAGATATTAGTAGTGCCACAGTCAGTTTCACATTGCTAGGATGAACCTTCAACAGCCATGGCTTATGGGAGGCAGGGGTTTATTTCAAGCTTACAGACCCAGGGGGAACCATCCAAGCAGAGAGAAACCATCACCAGCCAGCAAACATCAAAAGCAAAAAGTATAAACCAGCAACAAGCAGAACCCCAGAGCTCACACTGCTCTCTTACATCTTTAGGCTGGAATTCAGGTCCATCCGCAGGAAAGCACCATTCATATATTGGAGGATATGAACTGGAGTATATGGTACAAATAACAATAATTTTTGTCACTAGACAATAAGCTTTCATTAAGTTTAACTTTTATAATTTTTTAAAATATTTTTTGTTCATTTTTTATTTATTTATTTGAGATCGACAGACACAGAGACAAAGACGGATAGAGGGAGAGAGAGAGAATGGGCACACCAGGGCTTCCAGCCACTGCAGACGAACTCCAGATGCCTGCACCCCCTTGTGCATCTGGCTAACGTGGGACCTGGGGAATTCAGCCTCGAAAAGGGGTCCTTAGGCTTCACAGGCAAGCCATCTCTCCAGCCCAACTTTTATAATTTTTTAATGTCAACTTTAAAACACTTTAACAGACTTGTGTTCTATCAACAAACACAAGTAAAACAATCTTCATGATTTAAGTTATTATAATAACCATTAAAACCCAACTAAATTTTTGACGTTTAGTGGAGCCTGTAAGGCAATCTGAAAAAGCAGAGTTGAAGGCTAGTATCTTTGTTGTACTTCATAACATCTGACTAATATTCTAGCAAACCAACATCAGTGATTTAAGGTTTTAACTTTGATATCTTCGGGGCATGGTGACATAAACTTAACATCTTGTAACCAGTTAGATTACCTTTTCTAATCCACTACAACCCCTAGGTAAGCCTCATGGCTGTCTTGTGTACAGTAAGGAGTTTGTACAGAAGCTGCGGGTCCAGGGACCGTGCTCCCAGGTCTGGGAGTGCAACAGGCCCCACTGTGAACTGAGCCCTCGACTCCCGCTGCTGCCACCATTTTGGTCACCCCACATGATCCTTTCCAAGATTAGGCTTCCAAGGTGAAAATGACTTAAAGAACACAAGCATTTAAGGAAATACACCATCTCCCTAAATGCTCACATGAGCTATGAGCCCTCTAGCAAAAATAAAAACACAGCAGTTTAAAAGACACTGAAAATCCACGTACACCATTAGCATATCTGTAGGCCAGGCCACCACTGAATTGTACAGTTTAGCAGCTGAGTTATAGCATCTTCAGTGACAGGAGGGGGAAAAGTGCACAATTTTATTTTCTACTGCCAATTACTGGCCATTTTAAGAAGTATTCTTCCACAACCAAGAAACACAGCAGAAATGTCCCGACTATGGGTTGTTGCCCATGTGCCATGCACCCAGTACGACTGCAATGTAGCCTATAATTAAACCTAAGGCATCAGAGGCTGGGAAGCAGCCAGGTCTCCCAAGTGTGAAACAGTGCTAGAGGTACTGACCTTTTTGGCTTTTGAAATAAATTATCTTTGTAAATATATTTTATTTATTTATTTAGTTAGTTAGTTATAAGAGAAAGGGGGAGAGAGAGAATGGGTACACCAGGGCCTCTAGCCACTGCAAGTGAACTCCAGATGCATGTGCCCCCTTGTGCATCTGGCTTACATGGGTCCTGGAGAATCAAACCAGGATACGTTGGCTTTACAGGCAAATGGCTTTAACACTAAGCCATCTCTCTAGCCCCTTTTTGGCTTTTAAAGAGCCAACATAGCTGGCAAAGTCCCAATCTATTTCTGAAAATTGTTTTTTTATAGAGCCCAATAGACTTTGAAATAAAAGACTGCAGGCGTATGGAACAAGTTAAGTGACCCTTTACTATATCTTAGTGGGCCACAAGAATGGTATGGGATTGGATCTCCATAAAGATGTGGGAGAGAGGATTGACACTGTGTGATCTGAGATCACCCAAGCCAGTGACTTTCAAGTTTCAATTTCTTGTCCAATTTAGGAAAGAATTTAGAAATGCAGTCGTAGATAAGGGTAAACTTTAAAGGATTTACTATAGGTGGAACTGAGGTAAGAGGGAAAAGAACAGGAAACTCCTAAGCTAAGAGTTCCCACAGCTGAGAAAAAGGACAGGAAAAAAGAGGAATAGCTTATGTGGAGGACTGGATCAGGTCCATTTATAAATTGGATAGGCAGTTGGGATGAGCTGATGAGCCTCTGTTGCAGTCAGGTTTGCATTATTGACAGAAATCACCCAACCAAGAGCAGCTTGCGGGGGGGGGTAAGGCATATTTTGCCTTACAGGCTCAAGGGGAAGCTTCATGATGGCAGAGAAAAGCAATGGTATGAGGAGAGGGTGGACACCACCCCCTGGCCAACATCAGGTAGACAATAGCAATAGGAGAATGTGCCAAATACTGGCAAGGGGACACTGGCTATAATACCCATAAGCCCACCCCCAACAATACACTGCCTCCAGGAGGCTTTAACTCCGAAATCTTTATCAACTTGGAACCTAGCATTGAGAACACCTAAGTTTATAGGGGACACCTGAATCAAACCACCATATTCTGCCCCTGGCCCCCTTGAGCTGACAACCATCCATGGTATAAAATGCAATACACTCAGACCAACATTAAAAGTCCCCACATTTTTATCAATCCTAATGGCTTTCAAACATCACCATAGTCCAAAGTCTTTTAACTGAGCCATAATATCAAAAATTCTACCCCCCAAAAAACCATAATGGCAGAGAATAAACACTCATACCACAAAATATGGCATTGGGCATAGCAAAGAAATATTCAGACAATACAAGATTTAAAATAGGTCAAACATCAAATGCTATAGGTCCAAGTCCAACAATGCTAGTCAGTGACAAATGTCCAAGTCCAGCAACAAGTCTTGGGAGTTCCAATTCTGCCCCTCCAGCTAGGCTACTCACAGTCCTGGAAAACTTCATTCAGGGCCAGCAGCTCTCCTTAGCAGCCATCTCTTGGTCTTGGCATCTCCATTGGGTCTCCACTGCAACCCATGATCCATCCTCATGACTCCATCAGGTCTCCATAAAGGCATCCAGTAAACCTGCTTCACACTGTTCATGGCCATTTCTAAAACACAAGTCCTCATTGCAAACTCAATGACCCTCTCTTTCTTATATTTCTATACTCCATAATAGCAGGCAGAATGCTAAAGTATTAATCCAGGGGGGAAATAAAGCAGCTTTTGAAGAACAGGACACTCCTGGAGCACTCAGGCCCCTTCAAAAGAGTCTACATTCTTCCTATTGCCCCAGTGCAGGTCAGTTGGCCCAATCTCCAAGGTTGTAATCTCTCAATTGCAGCTGAACAGGCAGCAGTTCACCCAAAGATTTTTTTTTTTTCTGTGCCATATTCCTCTGCTCATACAAGTTCATTTCTATGCAATGCAACTCTGCACAACTTCTCAGGACATGGGCATAACCACAAGTTTCTCACACAAACTACTAGCCCAATCCAAGCAAAGCTTTTTCTCACCCTCATAAGCCAAACCTCACAGTCCCTACTTCTTACTGCAGTCAATTCTTTCAACTCTGACCAGAATAGTCCATCAAGCTGTACTTACAGCAGTGCAAGACATCTCTTAGGCCAAGGTTTCAAGTCCTTCAACATTCCTCTGGAAAATCGGATCTAAAATTAGGCCAAAGCCACACAGTCAGGTGTCTAGCAGCAACCCCACTGTTGGTACCAACTTTACTGTGGCTGTTAGGTTCATAGTGCTGGTAGCTTAAGGAAGAATAGCACAGGAAAGGTACCAAAGCAGAGACTGGGACAATCCAATGAGAAATAGGTAGTAAACATGGCTGTCCCATGTTCAGAGAAAATACATGTGTGCCAGTCTCAGAGTTTAGAAGAAATACCCATGTGGTGGATCTGGAGTTTACAGATGTTTACATACATGGTAGGCTCAGAGATCAGAGAAAAACCATACATGTAATCAAAGTGAGAAGTTAGCCCAAAGCATGACTCAGCTGGAGGACAAAACAGGGAAATACACAAGCTGAAGGGAAGGCCTGTCTTGGCCTCAGCAGAGCTGAGACAAACAGAAGTGGGCTTACATGTCCAGACATAAGAGATCAGAGGCAGAGAAAAGGATGAGAATAACAGGGGCATGCCTTTATACTTAAATCTTTCATCAGACTCAGGTGCGTAAGGGGGAGGTCCGGACTGGTTTGCAGATTTGAGGGGGGCTGACCCAAAGCATAGCTCAGCTAGGTAATGTGCTAGACTGCGGAGGCAGCAAGAGGAACTACAGCCTTTGTGGTTGAAACTGGATCATACAGCAGTTTGATTCCTGCCAAGGCCAGGTGACAACTTCTGCCTCCCTCTTTGAACTCCTGTGCACAACTAAAACTGCCTAAAAGAAGCTAGTTTTTTTCCTGTTTCTCTTTTAAGGAAGCAATGTTCACAAACTCTCTTTGTTTTTTGGGGTTTTTTTGTTTGTTTTTGTTTTGTTTTTTTGAGGTAGGGTCTCACCCTAGCCCAGGCTGACCTGGAATTCACTCTGAATTCTCAGGATGGCCTCAAATTCACAGCAATCCTCCTACTTCTGCCTCCCGAGTGCTGGGATTAAAGATGTGTGCCACCACACCCAGCTAGACTCTCAGGACATGGGCATAGCTCTTTGAAATCTCAATTGCCATAACTGGAGGTAGCTTCACAATCTCAGGCCTAGTTGAAACATGGCCTGTTGAGAGGAGCAGAGAGGAAAATGGGTAAAGATCTCTGAAACTCTTACAAACACCTGACAGTAAATCATACTAACATATTCTTGCTGAAGTTGATATTTTAAAAATAAAAGTTTTAGCCAGGCATGGTGGTGCATGCCTTTAATCCCAGCACTTGGGAGGCAGAGGTAGGAGGATTGCCATAAATTCAAGGCCACCCTGAGACTACATAGTGAAGTCCAGGTAAGCCTGGGCTAGAGCGTGATGCTACCTCAAAATAAATAAATAAATAAATAAAATTTAAAGCTGGCCATTGTAAAATATGTCAGGAATCCCAATGTAAGAAAACAAAGCAAGAGTTTGAAGCTATATAGTAAATTCCAGGGCAATCTCATCTACTTAAAGAGGCCTTCTCTCAAACAAAGAAACAAACAAAAATACTAGTGCATTTCAGTATGACAGTCAGCAAAGATACATCTATTACTCAAAATAAATTTAAAAAGACTAGAAAGACCCTCTATAGGAGCTCAAATGTTTTAATACACCTGGAAAATGTTGTATCCCTTCTCTTAGTTCTTCGAAAAAAGACACTCTGTATAATATGAAGAGCTTCTTTGACTGATCAGATAAGAACCTGATTTTATGTCTTTGATCCAAACTTAAATTCTGATTTAATTCTATGCATTTTTTTATTTGAAATTGATTTAGAATTTCATGCAGTAATACTGCAAATTACATCTGAAAAGGAGAACAATGGAATAGAATTATAATAAATGACTGAAAGTATCTGGCATTTATTTTTAGGTCCACAAAGAAGAGCAAAACAGTCCAAATATTTCTAACATGAAGGCCAAATCTGAAAACATACAAAGTGAGATAACTAACACTGAGAACCAAATATTCCATTCACCAAGAAACACTCAACAAGATCAGACCAATCCCAAGAAGAAAACGGACTTCACCTTGAGAGGATCTGAAATGAAATATCAGCTCTCAGAATCACAGACAGATAGCTTACATTCAGCCCTTCTCAAACATTCTACTGCCAAAAGGGTGCTAAACACTCACAAAGGCAAGGAAATGCTGGTGTATGGCACAGAAGGCATTAAGGGATACATAAACCTAGCAATGCCACTCAGATGTTTTCCAGAAGGCAGTTGTGTGAACATTACATTTCATCAAAGGGAAGAGAAAGAAGATAACCAAGTGTTTGTCAGGCATGATGAGGTAACTACTGACTGTGTCACATTTTACACTCATGCCATTGAGAAGAAGAAAAAAAAAGATTCTGAAATGTGGAAAACTGCCCAAAGAGGGAAACAAACTCTGTGTCTATGACTTCAAAGGAGAGACCATCAAGGATGCTCTTCAGGGCTGGAGAGATGGCTTAGCGGTTAAGCACTTGCCTGTGAAGCCTACGGACCCCGGTTCGAGGCTTGATTCCCCAGGACCCACGTTAGCCAGATGCAAAGGGGGCGCACGTGTCTGGAGTTCGTGTGCAGTGGCTGGAAGCCCTGGCACGCCCATTCTCTCTCTCTCTCTACCCCTTTCTCTCTCTGTCTGTTGCTCTCAAATACATAAATAAAAATAAAAACAAAAATTAAAAAAATATTTTAAAAAATTGTTTAAAAAAAAAAAAGGATGCTCTTCAAAGGGATGGCAGATTTCTTTCCTTTGTCCAGAATGACCCTTGGAGACTCATCAGTGACCTGGACAGAAGCACAGAAAACACTCAGCTGGTTGATGATGTAGAGGGCAAGTTATGTGAGATTCACATTGAGCAAAAAAGAGCAGCAGGACAGCAGAGGCCATGCAGATTTCCGAGTTAGAGGAAAGAAAGACAGAGGTGTTAAAAGAATGCATTATAGATGAGTACCCCAGTTTGAAAAGAGAACATGAAAAAATCAGAGCCTATATCAAGGAAGAAAGTAAGAAAAGAAAGAATAAAGGTTCCTTATTTAACCTGCATAGAACAGCCTTTGGAAAACTGCCAAAAAATTCTACCCCAGTGAAAGTAATCAAACTTCTTTCAAAGCTCAGTGACTCAGTTGGGTTCATCTTCTGGGACAATAATGGAAATAAGGGTAGTGCCTCCTGCTTTGTTGTTAAAGGATTGTACATTTTCACTTGTCGACATGTTATAAATGATATTGTGGGCAAAGGAATTGAGCCAAGTAAGTGGGCATCAATAATTAGTGAATGTGTAAGGGTAATATTTGATTTTGAAGAATTCCCAGTAAAAGAAGACAACTGCTTTCTCCTTGACCCTTGGTTTGGAATAGATGATAAGACCCTATGCTGAAGACTCCACGTACTTGGGCTGCACAGCCACTGAGAAATCCTGCTGGAGCTGAGCTGATAACCTCCTCCATATAGACCACCTGACAGAATGTTGGAAGAAGCCATTCTGCATGCAGTTCAATGGGAGAAAGAGAAAACACCAGTGAAGACACTCAACAGTGGACACTGCAAGCCTTATACTTGTCCAGCCAGGCCAAATGAGCCAACGGGTACAATGGTGGCACATCTGTCATGGTGGAAACCAACTGCCCTCTAAGTGGACTGGAAGCTCACTCCATGGGAGGGAATATATCCCTGATACTGAAAACTTAAAACAGGGGTAGTCATGAGCCCTAAGGGTGTAACACATGCTGCTGTCTGGCTAAATGTATATGCTATGCTTATTAAACTGCCCAGTAAGCACTTCTCTTAATGTTCATACCCTTCTATTAATGCTACGCTCACTTTTGGTAGAGAATCTTCTCTTTTCAGATGGCAGTGACCTTGGTTCGACTCAGAAGGTATCATGGTGCTGTAAAGAAGTGACCGGAGTGCTCAGTACTGTAATATCTCTATCACACTTTCCAAGGCTCAGGTTCTAATGCAGAAAAGGTGGTGGAAATAATGTAAGAGCCAAAGGAAGGACAGGACTCCTTACAACATGCTTCCCCCAGAAACTAATGGCTTGTATATCCATGACCTCACAGTGCCTGACACTACCTACACAAGACCATCATAATAGGAGGAAAAGATCATGACATCAAAATAAAACAGAGACTGATTGAGATGGGGAGGGCATATGATGGAGAATGGAGTTTCAAAGGGGAAAGAGGGAGAGGGAGAGTATTACCATGGGATATTTTTCATAATCATCAAAGTTGTTAATAAAAATTTGACAAAAAAAAAAAAACATATTGTGGGCTGGAGAGATGGCTTAGCAGTTAAGTGCTTGCCTGTGAAGCCTAGGGACCTCAGTTCGAGGCTCAATTCCCCAGAACCCATGTTAGCCAGGTGCACAAGGGAGTGCATGAGTCTGGAGTTTGTTTGCTGTGGCTGAAGGCCTTGGTGTGCCCATTAAAAACAAAACAAAACAAAAAAAAAAAAAAAAAAAAAAAAAACACATTGTGCTGTCCTTAAGTAATCCAGCTATGCCTGACATAAAAGGGAACAATTACAGGTTATTTGATAGGTACTAGCAAGCTCCTCATTTTTCTCTCTTCTTTCTTCTCTCCCCCTCTTCTCTATTCTTCCCCATTAGAAAATATTTTCTTTACATTTTTAAAAATATTTTATTTATGAGAGAGAGAAAGAGAGAAAGAAGAAAGAGGAAAGAAAGAAAGAACGAGAAAGGAAGGCAGATAGAGAGTAGAGAATGGATGTTCCAGAGCCTCCAGCCACTGCAAATGAACTCCAGATGCATGTGCCACCTTGTGTATCTGGCTTACATGGGTACGTAAGTATCAAACCTGGGTCGCTAGGCTTCATGAACAAGCTCGTTAACCACTAAAAGCCATATCTCCAACCCATAGACTATGTTCTTAATAAAAACGCTCCATTTGATTTTTACTACCTTAAATCATAGTTTAATCTCTAAAGAAGTTCAAATTCTCTATGAATGAAATAAAACTAATAATACACATTTGACAAGGTAGTCAGAAATATTTGAGGTAGTTTTTGAAGAGTACTTAAACATGCACAGTATATCCTCTGCCTACCTCATTCAGTCCCTGAGAGTGTCTTTCTGAAGGTACTTTTTGAGGGTCTGCAATGACCCAATTATTGGGATGCTGTGGTATTTAAGATATGCATGCCTTTTGCCCTCAATGATATTCTTCTTACTAGAAAAAGTTTCAATGTTTTGTTTGGATAGTTCTTTCTCCTTTAGGGAGAGAGCAAAGCAAAGACACAGAGAAAAATGTAGCTGACTATAATAATGAAAGAAAAAAATGAAATAGCTATTCAAACAATAGAAAATTAAATCTAAATTAGTAGCCAAGATTTTGTTGAATTGTCGATATTTTGGTTATCTTTTTCCAAATTACTTTTTGTTTTCGGGTATTGGCCAGTAATTTATTTACACACTTCCCTGGAGTTTTACTATTTCTTACCATCCCCATTTTAAACAAAGACCAGATTTTGACATCAATGTAAGTAAAATATACTTTTGTATTCCTCAACTACAAACTTTTTGGGAAGTATTTATATCTGCCTTTGAATTATCTCTCTGAAAATCTCAATAGAATTACCTGCATACATAGTAGTTCTCATAGGGGGAGGGAACTAAAGATAACTCCCTAAAGAGTTTAGTATAGGGCCTCAACTGGCTTTCCATGGCAGTTGTGGAGGTTAACAATTACAGACACCTTCTGTAAGAATTAGGTGGTTCCCAACACATAGTGCTGTGTTTTCATTACTAAGATGATTATGCCTTGTGGATAAACGATGTACTTTGGGTAAGCAAGACTAGAGCTGAAGGGCAAGGGTGGGATTGGGATCCAGTTAATATGTTCCTCTGTATAACTAACGACAACCATGAAGGTACAAGTGAGAAGCACAGCCCACCGAATATCCAAGGTAATATCAGGACAAATGTGACAGTCACATGCCACTCCTCTCTGGTATACTTGTTAGTGCTATTTGTGGAATGTACCCTTAGTATATCTGGGTATGGGCATCCTTGGTCCTTGATTGCATAATTATTTCGGCCCAGAAACCACTTCATTGAGTGTTATGAATATTGTATGCTGTAAAATCATTTCCACCTGCTTTATTCTTTCAGGGTTTTTTTTTTGATAGGCCTGAGGAAAGGATAAGTAATACATATTTCATCAAGCAACATAGCCTTTAATTATATACATATATATATACAAAAAATGAAATTCTGCCTAAAAAAACACAATGATAATAAGGCTAAAATGAAATGTGTTAGATTCAAGTGTGTCAAAAAGAAAATTCATACTATTTCCTCTCATGCTTCCTGAACATGGCTAATCTACTTAATCAAAACAGTCTATGTGTGTTTGATGATTTTATTTTTATAAAATGTTTGTTGTTAAGTATTCTTATCATAATCTTGATAGTCATGTGAGGAAGATTTCTGACTTCACTTTTTGTTAATGAAGGGAAAGGAGAGAAGGGAGTTACTTGAAGCCAAAGTGAAGGTTGGCCAACTTTGCTAACACAAAGTCAGAGATCTTTCTATTCTCCAGGCTTTGTTCTCACATCAAACTCTTGTACCCTTTCCTGAGTGTGAAGTGCTCCTGGAATTGATCAAGAAGGCAGAGAAATGCTAGGCATTTGGATAGGAATTTTTGGAGCTTTCTCCTGGTTTCCTACTCCTACGTTAAAGAAAACTAGATGGTCCATGGAGCTCAACAACCCAAGACAAGCCTATATCCATTATTCTCTATCCTCACATCACAAAGGAAGTGATAATCACACATAGGACCTCCCTTTTTCTTAAAGTGTCCGGCCAAGCATGTTGACAGAAGTCCATAATGCCAGTATTCCAACAGCAAATGCAAGTGGATCCCAAGTACAAGGCCAGCCTGTGTCACTAATGTCTTTAAAACCAACAAAAATTGTTACCACCTTATATTGTTGTTTTCCCAGGACCAATGAATGGCATATGAGCCCATGCTGTTGACACCCTTGTTACAATGAATAAGACTTAATCAAAATGCAAATTTATAAATCCTCATCATTGAGCTGGACACTATCATAGAGAACACTCAGCCAGTCAATGAGTTAGAGGGCAAGCTCTTTCAGGTTGAGGTTGATATAAAAAAAGAGCAGCAGGGTAGCATGGCCATGCTGAATTTGGAGTTAGGAAAAAGAAACACATAGGTGTTAAAAGAATACTTTGTGAAGGAGAATCTCAGTTTGAAAACAGAACATGAAAAAAAAAAAAAATCAGAGCTTATATCAAGTAAGAAAAGAAAGAAGAAAAAGCCTTATTTAAAAGGCATAGAAACACCTTCAGGAAACTGACAAAACATGCTATTCTGAGCACAGTACTAAAACTCATGGTTCATTGATTCAGTTGGGTTCATGTTTTATAACAACAATGGAAATAAGGGTAGTGCCACCTGCTTTGTTTTTTGAGTATTGTCCATTTTCACTAGGCGACATATTATAAATGACATTGTGGGAAAAATAATAGAGACAAGTGGGCAGACATAATTAGTCAATGTTTAGGGGTGACTTTTCATTATGAAGAGTCCCCAGCAAGAGAAGATGCTGACTGCTTCCTCCTGGAGCTTTGGTTTGAGATATCTGATGTCACTGTGATGTCATGAGACTGAAGGAAAAACAAATAAGTTCCTGCAGGGCTGTATAATGGAATTGCTCCTAAACCACCTCGTGGGTTGAATTATTAGCCATGCAGGTTGACAATCCTAGTCTACTGATGATTGTGCTTTGTTCCCACAAGGTGAGAGAGGAAAGAAAGATGAGGAACACATTCAAGCCAAAGAAGCAGCATGTTGCAGGATCCTATGCAATGTATCTATATGCACACCAGAGAAGTATAAAGTAATTCTCAACCCTGATGTGATGACTTATGATGCCACTTTTTATACTGGGTCTTCTGTGTCCCCAGTGTTTGATTCTAAAGGTTCCCTGATGGCCATGCACACTACTGGCTTCATGCGTGAATATGAGTGTAAGGTCTCCAATATCGAGTTTGGCTCTACTATGGAACACATCTCACTGATATTATGGAAAACCATGAGATGTGGTACAATGAAGTGTGTATAAGAAAGCAGGATGTAGAAATGCTGAGTCTAGAATATTGAGGACTTGAGAAAATTCAGTCTTCTTCCTCTGTAAAATGGTCTGTGTCCTTGTTATTCTATAGACAATGATGATTACACTTTTGGTTATATCCCCTGTTCCTTTATTTTCTTGCTCAAATTATTGTGGTTTGGGCCACAGGGAGCACATCTAGGTGACTCCTGTGTCCCTTTGTTGTATCATAAACAATGCACTTTGTTTTCTTGGCTTTTCAACCCTTCACACACATACTCATGCCTCCAGCTATACAGTTACACATTGTAATCTCCAGGATCCCATCTCTTTGCTAAGGACTGAACCCAGGGCCTATGCTCTCTATCATACTCAGCCTACAAGAGTTTAAAGCAATACAACTTTCCTTTGCATCTGAGTCTTCCCCACACTTTGGAGAGGTACTTTCCTATTTAAGATCCTGAGGTGGAACAGGGCAAAGGAATATATGTATACTACTCTGTAGATATGCATACATATATAAACATATTCGTAAATCTCAACATCTGTGTCTAGACTGCATCACAGAATTCTCACCTACATCAATATGTAATTCATACCTACCTAGAGCATACTAGCTTCTTCTTGTTGTTTATTTGCATATTTCCACACAAAATATGGGAAACATGAATCCTACCATTTTTCAGTCGTTAGTTAATTGTTTAATCAGAGGTAGGTAGATGGTAGATGCTATATATACATATAGATTTCTATATGTATACACACATATATACCTACATCTGAGTAACATAATTGCAAATCTGTTCTTGGAGAGGGGATAATATTTATCAACTAGTTAAATTTACTCAGGTACAATTTCTTTCATTTATAATTTTATACACTTGAAGAATTATAAAACTTTTTTTGATTCAGAAGACCCCACTACCCTTAGTGATGTTTTTCATATATTTAGGATACAACCATACAAACAATACAAAATTTTTTATCATAGCCCAGATTTGTTCTTGCATTTGATCCATTTAATTCCAAAAAGGTCAATGGAGTTTAATATAAATTAATGCTCACTCTTTGAGCTAGAAACATCTGTTAAGTTTTAGCAAGAGCATAATATCATATATCCATCACTACAATGTTGTTCAGAGTGGTTTGGCCACCCTGGAATTGTGCTTTGACTGCTTATCCTTCTTCCTGATCTCTGGCCATGAGTGATTCTTTGTTGCCTTAATACTTTTCCCTTTTCCAACATATCATACAAGTGGAGTGATACAGTGTGGAACATTTTATGACTAATATGCAACTTATATTTCTTGTGTATTTTCTGCTTTGGTATCTCAATTATCTTTACCACTGAATGACAATATTTCTTAACTTATTTGTAAGAACACACAATCTGTATACATCCTCAGTATTACTTAATATTCTTTTTTAAAAAAATTTAATTTATTAGTTTCCTTTTTAGCAAATACAGGCAGTTTGGTACCATTGTTTAGGCTCATCCATGATCTACACCCTTTCAATGGACCCTCCTTGTCGATGTAAATAGGTTGTGCATTGTGGAGTTAGCCCACAGTTATTGGTACGATAAATGTCTCCGCATATCATGACCCAACATGTGACTCTGACATTCTTTCCACCTACTCTTCGGCAAAACTTCCCTGAGCGATGTTGGGTTGATTTTTGGTCTGCTTCAGTGCTGAGGTGTTGGGGGCCTCTGAGGCTGTGGCTTTCTGACTTGGAAGGCATTGACTTTTCTCTGTGTTGGTCTCCTTCCCCTTTGTGCTGGTATCCAGTTCATCAGGAAAACAGCACCTTGCTAGTTTCCCCAAATTTCCTTAGTTTCAGTCGGAACCCTTTTGAGGTATGATAGGGCAGCTCTCTCCTTAGGATCTGGATCTATCTGAAAAAGAGAAGCAGATTCTTTAACGGAGAGTAAGTTAGCACCAGGAAAATTGAGATAACACTTACTTTTTTGATAGAGAGTTTAATAGGTATAGGCCCTCTTGTACCCCATGATTGATGGTAGCTTGATATTGGAGAGTGGGCTTATGTTTGGATATGGTTCTGACTTGTTTCCCAGCTCAAGCTAAAGGTCCCGTACCACTGAGGGGATCAGTTAGCCAAATCAAGAGCAGTTGGTTCCCCACCATGGCTGTGTGCCACTATTGCACTTGTGTGGGCATCACACCAGGTTACTTGTTCCTAAGAAGGTTAGACCATGAGTTGCTTGGACAGATATTGGTCATTTCCCCCAGTCACCCATGTAGCACCTTTTGGCGCTAGACACACTGACTGTCTGGGGACTGACTCTCTCCTGGCTTCCAGCCATGACGTTCCATTTTATGTGTCAGCTGTGTATGGAGTCTTCAGCAATAGGGTCTTACCACTGACCTTTGATGGGTCATCAAGTACTCTGACAGAAGTCTGTCATTGTTTTAGGAAACCTTATAGGTTTCTCTAATCAAAAGCTCATTGTGGATGATAGCACCATGCTGGTAGTGGGGTTACAGGTCAGTGCCCAGTAAGAACATGAGCAAAAACAATAACTAATATCCAAGAGTTAGAGAGGGGAGAGAGAGGGGGAGAGGGGGAGAGGGAAGGAGGGAAGATGTAGAAGATTTAGGTAAGTCTTGATCCTACCCTCTCCAGTGTCTTGTGGTTCAGGTGTTTCCTTTAAGGGTCTAGTGAAGGTTCAGCCATTTGCTCTGCATTTTAGGAAGTAGCATTTTATGGTACCATTGCCATTTGGGTCCAGATTAGTGTTTCCCACCCCTTAGATGCCCCCCCTCACTCCCCATCCATCCTAGTGTCTACTCCATGAGGTGCTTGCTGGGTATGTAAAGTATTGTGGGTAGATTCAGGTTAGGTATTGTAGATGAGTGAGACTATGTATCGATTTTTTTTCTGTGATTGGGTAAGTTCACTGAGAATGATCTGTTCCAGGTTCAACCATTTTTCCTCAAATTTATTTGTGCCGTTATTTCTTACTGCTATATAGAATTCCATTGTGTAGATATACCACATCTTTGTTATCCATTCTTCTAATGATGGACATCTGGGTTGATTCCAGCTTTTAGCTATTACGAATTGAGCCGCTACAAACATGGTTGAGCAAATCTCTCTGGCCTGTGGATTGAAGGTTTTAGGGTAGATTCCCAGTAAGGGTATAACTTGGTCTGTTGATATCTCTATAGTCAGCTTTTTCAGGAGTCTCCATATTGCTTTCGAAAGTGGTTGTACCATCCTACATTCCCACCAACAGTGAATTAGTGTTCCTGCTTCTCCACATCCTCGCCAGCATTTATTTTCATTTGATTTTTTTTGATGTTTGCTATCCTTATTGGGGTAAGGTGGAATCTCATGGTTGTTTTAATTTGCATTTCTCTGATGATTAGGTATGATGAACATTTTCTTAAGTGTGTGTTTGCCATTTGTATATCTTCCTCTGTGAGCTGCCTGTTCAACTCTGTGCCCCATTTTGTGAGTGGGGTTTTTGTCTTCTTATTGTTTAGGTTTTTGAGTTCTTTGTAGAGTCTAGAGATTAGGCCTCTATCAGTTGAAAAACCCACAAATATTTTCTCCCATTCTGTGGGTATGCTCTTGGCATTGCTTATCATATGCTTGTCTGTAAAGAAACTCTTAAGCTTCATACGATGCCATTGGTTGAGTGACTGTTTAAGAACGTGAGCCACTGGGGTTTTGATCAGGAAGTCTTTTTCCATCCCTATATCATGGAAAGTACTTCCTAAATTTTCTTCCAGTAGTATTCGAGTTTCTGGGCTTATGTTGAGGTCTTTGATACATTTGGATTTGAGTGTAGTGCATGGTGAAATGTGTGGATCTAGTTTTAGTTTCCTGCATGTTGTTATCCAGTTTGTCCAGCATCATTTGTTGAAGATGCTATCTTTTTTCCAGCCTATATTGTTCAGGCCTTTGTCAAATATCAAGTAGCATTAGTTGCTTGACCCAAAATCCGGGTCCTCAAGTCTATTCCATTGGTCTATACTGCTGTTTTTATGCCAGTACCATGCTGTTTTTATTACTATGGCTTTGTAGTATAGCTTTATATCAGGTATGGTGGTGCCACCAGAGGTATTTCTTTTGCTGAGGATATGCTTGGATATGCGAGGCATTCTGCTTTTCCATATGAAATTTGAGATCATTTTTTCTATCTCTGTGAAGAAGACTGTAGGGATTTTAATTGGAATTGCTTTAAATCTATATATTACCTTTGGTATGATTGTCATCTTCACAATGTTAATTCTGCCTAGCCAGGAACATGGGAGGTCTTTCCATTTTCTCAAGTCCTCCTCAATTTCTTTTTTGAGAGTTTTTATATTTTTGTTATATAGATTGTTTAACTTCCTTGGTTAATGTTATTCCAAGGTATTTTATTTTATTTTTTTGTTGTTGTTGCTATTGAAAATGGGACTAGGTCCCTTATTTCTGTTTTCTGTATCTTTGTCATTTTAATACAGAAATGCTACCGATTTTTGTGCATTGATTTTGTTTCCTGCTACTTTTCTATAGGAGTTAATCACCTTCAGGAGTTTTTGGGATGGAGTCTCTTGGGTCTCTTATATAAACAATTATGTCATCAGTGAATAGAGATAACTTAACTTCTTCCTTTCCAAATTGTATCCCTTTTATTTCCTTCTCCTGTCTTATTGCTTGAGCTAGAACTTCCAGAACTACATTGAAAAGCAGAGGTGAGAGAGGACATCCCTGTCTTGTTCCTGATCTCAATGGGAATTCCTCCAGTCTCTCTCCATTAAGTATTATTTGGGCCTTTGGAGCTTTGTATATTGCCTTGATTATGTTAAGATGTGAACTGGCTATGCTGATTCTCTCCAATGTTTTGATCATGAAGTGATGTTGTATCTTGTCAAAGGCCTTTTCTGCATCTATCGAAATGATCATGTGGTTTTTATGTTTAAGCTTGTTTATGTGGTGTATTACTTTGACTGATTTTCATATGTTGAACCACCTTTGTGTTCCTGGGATAAATCCCACTTGGTAAAGGTGGATAATGCTTTTTTTTAAAATTTTTATTTATTTATTTGAGAGCGACAGACACAGAGAAAAAGGCAGATAGAGGGAGAGAGAGAGAATGGGTGCACCAGGGCTTCCAGCCTCTGCAAACGAACTCCAGACGCGTGCACCCCTTGTGCATCTGGCTAACGTGGGACCTGGGGAACCCTGCCTCGAACCGGGGTCCTTAGGCTTCACAGGCAAGCGCTTAACCGCTAAGCCATCTCTCCAGCCCGGATAATGCTTTTTTGATGTGTTGTTGGTTTCAGTTTGCGAGTATTTTGTTCAGTCAGAATTCTGAGGACCAGAACCAATTGATGAACCATTACCTTATATAGGAGTGTGTAGGAATGGGGATACACTAGTAAACAATGGTGACAAGCATGTTTCTTGGTAATCTTTAACTTTTGTGGACAGACTTGCTAGGTTAAAACCACTTTGGTGCTTGCTTACAAAAGCACTAATGGAATCCAATTATGAGAAGGCAGGCTTTATTACACCTACATTTTTATGGCATGGTTCAAGGAAGAAAATATATTAGAGTTATGAAGTCACCCTGTTAGAACTTTTGTTAAAAATACTTGATGCTTGAAGCAGGCTAAAAACCAAACATCATTTGTAACCACTGACTGTCTAACACTGATTTTGGTGAGATATTCACTATTAAATTTGTGATTGTAGTCTTTGCTCTATGTATTTGTGCCTATTCATAGAAATTGTACTGCTTAAATAAACAAAGGCTAAGCTTATGCAGCCAGAATTGTATACAACCTGATGCTCTACTTCAGTAAAATACACTCAGATACATTCACCTTGTGTGTGTGTCTGTTTGTCACTTCGCCGACTCCTTGCCCACCTCCCAAGGCCTGTTCTCCCTCGGACTGGTGGTCCTGGCTTTGCCAGTCTGTGACAATATATCATGTTTATAAGATAGCCACTTTTTAAAGTTCTTTACATAAGTGTATCTAAGCATTCATATTAGCTCTCTGAAGTACATGCTTTTATATAAATATTCCAGCAAAGAGACTGAGGAACAGAGATTGAAGGATTTAGCCAAGACTATATAGCTTTTAAACTAAGCCATGAATTCAGTAGTCTGACCTTTGAGGCCTTTCTCTTCACTATCCTTCACAGTCCCTCAAAGTGTGAGGTGTAGATAAAGGCTCTTGGGAAGATTATAGTGCCCGCAGTACTTTTTGCCCTTGTCATTCAAATACTGAAAGAGATAGTATAATAAAATAAGTTTATCTGGTTTGGATTGGACATAGGCTGTTAGACCTGAAAGACAGTTCTAATACTTTTTGGAATGTACTGTATGAGTGAGAAAAATAATGAGCATGAGAAAGGAGATAGAAAAACTCTAAACTTGGGAATATGCGTGTCTTTTCAGAATGGCTGTCTTCCACTCACGTACGTCCTTCAAGCTTTCCTCTTTATTTTACAACTTATTTAGCAAATGCTCGTGGGGAGGGGGGTTGTTTAGTCAGGGTCTCCTCAGGTAACTCAGCTTCAGCTTCAAGCTGGCAGCACTCCTCCAATTCTCTGTAGAATGCTGGGATAAGAACATGCACTCCACCTCCACTGACTCTGCATGAATGCTTTTCTATACAGCTCTGTGAATTTAAACATGTATAGGTTCTTTGTAGCCATCATTGCTACCAGGGCACAGGCAATTCCAACATCTCAAGAGAGTAGCCAATGGCCCTCTACACCCTGCCCCTTCCCTCTTCTTGTAGCCATTGGATAATGTCCCTGCTTCCTCTCTATGCATCACTCTGTGATGATCACTTCCAGCCCTAAAATCTCTCAGAAACACAGACCTGCACACCACCGTGCCCTTAAACACAGCTTGTCAAAAATCAAGTTGTACTGACTGATCTCAAATCCAGTTTGATGTACTTTCTGGCTAAGTCTCCAACATCCAGACTAAAATTTCTTCCACACTAGAGTTCATGCAGCAAATTTTTTTAACAAAAAAAATAATTTTTCTCATCTTCCAACAAACTTGTGGAATTGGTGGTTTTCTTCCCGTGAGTACCGTATTTCTGGATTTTCTCTTTTTTTTCCATACTTTTTTATTAATGGCATTATCATGGCAGCTTACATTTATGTCTGGAGTAATGAATAAATAAAATTTCATCTTTAGCCTCTAAAATGATCATAGGTCATAGATATTGTCATCATTTCAGTAGTACAGATAACAAGAGAAGACATCATGTAAGGTCATCCCAGAACAGGGAACTGGTTTAGGACCTCGGATATCTGAGTTGTAGGCTTGAAATGGGTACTGGATGAATGGCTTCTCAGGTAAGAAACTTTTTGAGTTCAATCCCCAGCACTCCCACAAAAATCCAGTTATGGCTACACATACCTGTTATCACACTAGTTTTTAAAAAATCTAAAGCCATCTCAAGACTCATTTAAACTACTTATATTAATTCCAGAAATTAAAAAAATATATAAACAAAGAAAGCAAGAAAGAAATGTTAGCTTGAAAAAGAGAGAAATTCCCTTCTCTCACATAAACAGTCATTAGAGTCATTGACATTACAGCCAGTCTGAGGTATCAGCTTACACTACTATGGCAGTTACCATGTCATCTCTGGAACAAAACACCTGACCAGAAGCATCTTGAAGAAGGACTGAGCTTATTTCACCTTACACTTTTGAGGAGCTGCTTCATGATGGAAGGGGAGGTATAGGAGCAGGCAGCTGGGCTGTCTCATCAGCACTCAGTGAGGAGAGGAGAGAAGGTAGACCAGCACTGGAAAGGTGGGCTTGAATATTACATCTCAATGATGCACTTACTACAGACAAGGCTCCAACTCCTAACTGCTGTACCAGCTGGGGATTCACTATAAGGCTTACTCAAAAGCTCATGAAGCTATGTGGAACATTTTCCATTCAAACTACCACAACAAAGTCTTCAAAAAGGAACAATATGACTGCTATGCTTCTAGATAAGGCAGCTGTGTTCCTTCAGGGGTGAAGAGGAAAATGTCCACTAATAGTGTTTCTTCATAATCCCACCCATTTCGTTTTTGTTGATGGTATGTCAAATTATATTTTATTTAACTCAATTCTAACATGTGATTTCAACATGTAATAAACATGTTTTGATCAGACATTTGGGCTTTTCAAAGTGTTCCTGTAACACTGTGGTTGTTGGAATAGATGGTCCCCAATATATTCATACTACAGTTCATAATTTAGGGCTGCAACCACCTAGCTGGAGGAGCTGCCACTGGGCTGGATCCAGCCCAAAGGTGGGGTGGTGGATTTAAACTCCAATCTAAAGATATGCAAAGTGTGTCTAGCTAGAGTTCCTGAAGTATGCTGCATTTTGTGGCTTTTGGCTTGTGCTTCTCTCTTTCTGTTTGGACCTGTGAAAGCTGGCCAGCTTCTTCAGCCATTATGGAACATCCCCTGGCTCTGTGAACTTCAATAAATCCCTTCCTCCATAACTGTGCCTAGTCTGGAAGTTCATCTCAGCGAACCTGAAGCCGTCTGCTACAGATACAGAGGCATCATTTTTACATTCTGTCCTCAATCAAGACTAAGCAGGGCAAGTGCTTAACAGAGTGGATACCCTCTTCTACTTCAGGACTGAAGATATTTGCACACACTCCGGCATGCTCACACAGATCAGTTTATGAAAAAGAGGCTTGCTTTCCTGTGATCTAGATCTCCTTGATTGTCAGAGACCTGGAGCCTGCCCCCTCCCCACCCCACCCCCTCAGAGGACCTTCCCTCCAGGAACCCACTCACACCCCGCCCCCCCAGGCCCCAAGCGCCCTCCTCACTCACCCACCCACCCGGCCACAGTGACTCCTGCCTGCTTGCAGCACATGACACTCTAGCTTGGTTTGGTGACTGGCTTCTTTTCCCCACCCGTGAGCACAGGGTAGCAAGAAACCGCTTTCCAGCGCTGACCTGGAAAGTGGAGGTCCCCTGCTCCTGGCTGGAGCTGCAGCAGAAGCCAGTTCAGAAATCCTAGCTTTGGGTCCCTATGACTCGGAGCGGATCCCCTGCGCCGAGGCCCGCCCAGGGCAGCCCCCGCCAGCCCGACTGCGCTGCCGGCCCTGGAGGAAGAGCGCGGCCGCGCCTGCTCCGCCGCAGCCCGCCGCCCGGTTTCCCGCGCACCGCGGGGGCGCCAGTGGGCGGGTCGCCGCCCAGGCGGTGGAGGAGCGCTCCAGAGCTCCCGCCCCGAGCAGCCGGGTCGCGGGCCGCCCTTCTTCCCGCCGCCGGGGCTCCGCGACTACGGGGAAGGATTCCTGCCCACAGAGGCCGGGCTGGGGTCCCAGCGCCTCTGGAAGGGACGCTCCTCCCGCGTGAGTTACGCCTTGGCCTTGGGGGCAGCCCTGGAGTTTGGGGGAATCGGTTAGCAGAGAGAGAGAGCGGGAGGACCCCCGGCTGGAGGAGAGGGCCGGGAAAGACCTGCGCTCCGCGCGGCAGCTCCCATGCCCGTGCCCGGGACCCAGCCCCTACCCACGCCCCAGAGGCGAGGCTGGGCTGGAACGTCCTATGGAATCGGAAAGCCCCGGCTCGCACTTGACCTTCTGCCCTCAGGACCCAAATTCTGTGGCGGGCGTTGGCTTGCCACCTCGGTAGCAGCAAGCTCAGCTTGGTTTCATTGACAAGTTGCTGGGAGCCAGCATTTGACATTGCCCACGTCCACAGCAGGTGAAGCCAGCACCTCGAGTGAGGACCAGTGTGCTGCTGTGAGGTCATCGGCCTTCTCATCAGGGACCCCTCTACCCCGCGGTGAGAAAGGAGAAGCTGCCTGAGTTCCTTTCAACGTTTCCTTCTACATCACAAGTAATTATACCCTCAATTTTTCATAAGTTTTTATGTATGGAAAAAAAAAGACTCCTTACCTATCAACAGCTACACTATAAACTGCCTCTGTCCTTTTTAGTTTTGTTGAAGTTGTGTAATGCAGATTCAACAGAGAACGCATGGATTCTCAAGAATCTTATTCCCTGTGGACTATGAAGTTCAGGGTGAACATGGGGCCGGGCACACTGAAGCATTTGGCGCTGGGAATGGATGGCTTTGGGAGCTCTTGAGGCCTGACCAGCAATGTCACCCATCTGCAAGGCCTGGAGAGCCCAGGTTTGTTTTCAGTGGCTGCTTCCAGCCCCGGTCTAGACAAGAGGTGGTGAGCGAGGACTAGGCTTAGATCAGATGTGCTCCTGGCCTCTGGAAAGCCTAGCTGAGTAAAAGTGAAAGAAAGAAAGAGCACATGGCTAGAGCACCCAGAGAGTAGGAAGTGGAAAGGGGCAAGGAAGGAGGGCGGGGGAGAGACACAGAGGAAGAGACAGACAACCAAAGTAAGGAGAGAAACAACTTCCTGGGGAGCTCTCAGGGTGCTGGAGATGGGACCTGGAGGGCTGTGTTGCTCTGTTGTCTTATTGTAGGAAGTAAAGCAATTTCTGGGTCCAGGGGAGAAGAATCTAGGCTTCTCAAAAGAGAGCTGCTCTAGGTTCGTTACTGATACTTTACCGTTTGATGCAGAGTGGTTCAGTCTGGACACTGTGGACAAGGTGTGTGGAAGGCAGATGTAGAGTTTTTCTTAACACCCTAGTCTGTGCACTGTGACTGCTCAAGTACATGCCAGTGAGCTGCATGATTCATATTTCCTCTTGCTTTATTTTCCTTTCCAAGTATGTGAGGAGTGTGAGTCAGCAATAGGCAAGGGAATGCCCACTTTTTCTTGCTGACTGAGCAATAAACTTCTGCCTTCAGATTTCTTAATTAACATTCCTTTCCATTGTCTTGTACCCTCACCCCTCCCCTGGGTTTTCTGCTGTCTAAAGAGTGTCCTGGATTAAAGTACTAGTTGTCATAACAATACTATTAGTAATACTTACATGCTAATATATTGCATGTGGGCTGTTGATCTCAAAAGACTTTACCTGCATTGTATACTTTTTAATCTTCACATTAGTCAAGGGTGATTTTATTACTTCTCTTAGGATAAGGAAAAGGAGGCAGAAACTAGTTAATATTGCCAAGGCCATGTCACCATTATACGGCAACCTGCAAGTTGAGCTCAGGCAGTCTTATGAGCAATAACATATGACTTTATCTATTTAGAATTCCTGCTTTTTTCACAAACAAGAAACTGCAATTCATAGCGGCCAAATAGATTTTCTTAGGGGCTCACCATAGTAACTGGGAGGAAGATAAGGCTCCTATCTACTCAAGGGGGATTAAGAGCCTCAGTATCATCTTTGAATGTGGTAAACAATGTGTGAAGAAACAATTCTGGGGGTGACCATTCTGTACATAATTTTCCATTCTCTCCAGCAACTTTGTCATTTTTCTAGACCAAAAACCCTTAAGAAGCATAATAAAGCCAACCATGGAGGTGCACACTTACCAATGCCAGCACTCAGGAGGGTGAGGCAAGGCTACCCAACAAGACTGTTCTTAAATAAAAATAGATCTGGGGAGATAAGCTCAGTTATCTTATTGCTTGCATCACAAGCGTGAGGACCCAAGTCAAATTCCAGTATCCAGTGACCATGCTGGGCATGGTGGTGTGCCTGGAACTCCAGGACTAAAGTGGCAGATAAAGACAGGCAGATCCCTGCGGAATCATTAGCCATTCAGTGCAGCCTAATTGGTAAGCTCCACACCAATAAATGAACCTGTCTCCAAAATACAAAAAATGAACAGCATACATGAGGAATTAAACCTCAGGTTGTTGCTGAAATCCAAACACACAAGTGAACCTGCAAACACATGTGAACCTCACACACATACATAACATACATTTAAACCTTAAACTAATTAAATTAAAGGTGATTTTTGTTTCCTGGATGGGTTTTTATGAGAATGAACTGGTACTGTGATTATGTAAGAAAAAGATGTTCTAGGGATGGGCAGTGATTCAAGGTTAAAATTTCAAACTATTTCTTACTTCAAAACAAGTAAAATAAAAAGAGATTGTAAATTTGAAAATATTAAATGGTCAATTATTAACTATTCTATGGATTCTTGAAACTTCATATACTTTTTGCTCTGTTTTTTATATCAGAAAAATGGTCTTGTTATAAAGTCTCCAAAATCTACCCTCTAGAGTTTTATGACCTTTAGTCAAAGTTTACCTCTCGAGAAGTTCCTGTTCTTTTTCTTTTTTTTTTCTCAAGGTAGGGTCTCACTCTAGCCCAGTCTGACCTGGAATTCACTGTGTAGTCTCAGAGTTGCCTAAAGCTCATGCTGAATCCCCTACCTCTGCCTCTCAAGCGCTGAGATTAAAGGTGTGTGCCACCACGCCTGGTAAAGCTCATCCTCATTACGAGTAAAGTAGAGCTCATACTACACATCTACTGATGGAGTAAGAATCTCAACAGAGAGTTTAATAACAGCATTTAGCACATGACCCAGTGCATCCTATGCCTACTCTGTTTAATCCTTGAGTATGTCTTTATAAGTGTACTAGCTGAGGGAATGCCACATGTTAGGCGTTAAGACTGTGAGTACTGAACACAGATGTTCCTGCTATCTTCAGTGGTATTGATCCTTATAAAGGAACTCAGAAATCTTAATGGTGTCACCAAATTGTTCACTTGCTTTTGTGGTATTAGAAAAGAAGAAATAGAGGTGAAAATAACTGTTTTAACAATAACCAAAAAAAAAAAAAACAGTAGTAACTGAGGTTCCATGCCAGAACTTTGGATCAACTATGGATTTCTTTTGGTATTTCTTTCCAAATATTATTGGTTTTTAGGTACTACCCAGCTTTTATTCTACTCATTTCTCTGTAATTTTACCGTCCTTTACCATATCCATCTTAAAGACAACTGGACATTAGCATCCATGTCAGTACACTTTTGAATTCTCTTAAGTACAAACTCCTTTGGAGGGTACTTATTTCTACCTAGTCTCTGATTCAACCTCTGCTTGAGCAGATATCTTTTATATCTAAGATACACTTTCACCCAAGCAAAACCTAGATAGAGTCTGCTTTCCAAGTTAGTTGTGCAGTTAACTACTGCAGATAACTTCTGTGAATTGGTTGCCGTAGGGTCTTACCCATAATGCCCTGCTTTCAATGTGGTTGGTGAATATACTACCTACTTGCCAATTTAGCATCCTGGGACAAGCAAGGAAAATGGTGGGATTGGGACCCATGTAATCTTTCCCTGTGTACAGTTAAGGAGAGCCATGCTATCAGTTCAAACACTTTATGCTTGATGTTTCAGCTGAACCATCTGCTTCATTGTCAAGCCATCATGAACTGTAAGAAGCGCAAGTCACAGAAGATCTCATTTGATACTAGGAACAATAAGAAAATTGAGCACTATTTTCCTCAGGTATGTTTGTAACTACCACTTGTGGAACATACTCAGAGCTGACAGGCATCCTTAGCCACAGGTTATATAATTATTCAATTGTATAATATACAATTGGGAAGAAGTATAATTATGTATTGAGAATATTACATACACTGATATCTTTTTCATCTACTTTACTCTTTCTATTCTGATGCATGGTTGTGGGGTAAGGAGATAAATTTCAGCCATATAAAAGTAGCTGCTGGGCTGGAGAGATGGCTTAGCAGTTAAGTGCTTGCCTGTAAAGCCTCCGGTTCGAGGCTTGATTCTCCAGGACCCACATTAGCCTAATACACAAGGGGGCACAAGCATCTGGAGTTCGTTTGCAGTGGCTGGAAGCCCTGGTGTGCCCATTCTCTCTCTCCCTCTCTCTCTCTCTCTCTCTCTCTCTCTCTCTCTCTCTCTCTCTCTCTATCTGCCTCTTTCTGTCTCTGTCACTCTCAAATAAATAAAAATGAACAAAAAAATAAATAAAAAGTAGCTGTTAAACTCAAAAAGTATTGTAAGATTACCTAGACCATAATGAAGAAAACCAAATGCAATTTATAAGAGTAATCTATGAAAAATCAAAGTCAATGCTATTTTCTAACATGGAAATATTTTTCTGAGTGTGATTGCTATGTAGTCATAAGAGTCTATATGTGTTTAGTTCTTTAAAGTTTATAAATCAGGGGATGGAAAAATGGCTTAGTTCTGAAGGCACTTGTCAGCAAAGCCAAAGGACCCAGGATCAATTCCCCAGGACCCACATAAGTCATATGCACAAGGGGACACACACATCTGGAGTTTTTGCAGTGGCTAGAGGCCCTGGCATGCCCATTTTCTCTTTCCCTCTCTCTCTCTTTCCTACCCTGCCAATTTCTCTCTCAAATAAAAAAAGAAAAAGATAATATTTTTTAAAGACTCAAAAACTATTTTTTTCAAAGTTTATAAATTGGTTTTGTGTCTAGTCATTCTTACCATAACCTTATTAGACAAGTCAGGAAGTTTTCCTCCTATTTGTTTAAGAAGAGAAAGGAGAGGAGTTGGCTTGAGACAGAAGTAAATACTTGGACTTAAAGCTTGCTGAGATAAAGCCAGATTTCTTGCTTTTCTTCAAGCTCTGTTATCATACCAAACTAGTCTTTCCTTTCTGTAAGTATAAATGTTGCTTTAATTTGTCACAAGGGATGAGAAATGGCAGCCATTTGAAAGTTAAAAATTAAATTACAACTTCAAAGTTAAAATCTTAGAAAGCTAGAAGATCCAAATAGTTTGATAATTTGCAAAAAGCTTTGATCTTTTTGTCTTTATCCTACCCCATGAGAAAGCAAGCTAATAATCAAACATACTCCATCCCTTTCTCTTAAAAGTGTCAGGACAGGCCTACTGTTACAATCTGTAATCCCAGCATTCTAAAAGCAGAAGTAGAAGGATAACAAGGTCAAGGCCAAAATAGTCTAAATAGAGTCTCAAAAACAAAACAAATGAGAAGTTTAAAGTATCTAAATATGCTCAAAAATTATTTGAGTGGTGAAAAGTGTATTACAGTATACCCATTGGATGTTCCCTACAGAATTTAGACTGAAGAGATGTTTTTGAGTGTATATAAAGGACCACAGTAAATTCATACTGTCTAACATTCTTTTATTTATATATTAAGAGAGAGAGAGAGAGAGAGAATGAATGAGTACAACAGACCCTTCCTACTGCTGGAACTTAACTCCAGATGAATACACCACTTTGTGCATCTGGCCTTACATGTGTATTGGGGAATTGAACTCAGGCCATCAGGCTTTACAAGGAAACACCTTTAACCACTGAGGCATCATGGAGCCCCTTGCCTTACAATCTTTTTCTCCTAGAATATTAGTGTTATTACAAAGAATGTAGAGGAAACTTAGTTATTTCTGTTGTGGCTCTCCTATTGCAAATTACACACTGGCTGAGAACTAATCTCTGGGTCCTCATGACCTTTCTGTCCAAGAGGACAGATGACTTACCTGAGCTGAAAGACGTGTTTAGTGTGTCCAGTCATCTCCTGCAGTATGTTTGACCTGAGAGCAGGGACCAAAATGTTGCTTGTCTCTTTAGCTACACTGTCCTCAATTACTGTGGTTTCTATGTGCAGTTACTGGAAACCTAGAATGACAGTTACACCAGCCTTGGAAAGTGTGGATGTGGAGCACATCTGTGTCTTTAGCAAAACCAACATAGTTAAACAATGGTATACAGGATTATTCTGTCTATTCATTAACTTTAGCTGTCTGGTGACATTGCCAGACACTTCTAAAATATAGAAAGCATGCATATCTAATCTTTAAATATCACACAATTGTAAATAGAGACAAGACATGTTAACATTCCAAGAAACAATTTTTTTAATGTCCCTATTTATTTTGAGAGAGAGAACAGATGTGCCACGGCCTCCTGCCTCTGCAAGGGGACTCCAGACACACGTACCACTTTGTGCATATAACTTCACATGGGTACTAAGGAATCAAACTCTGGCCATCAAGCTTTGTAAACAAGTGCCTTTAACCACTGAACCATGTCTCCAGCTTCCTAGGAAACAATTTTGTTCAAACAAATCTAAATCAGTTGACTTAATAAAGAGCAAGAAAACATCTCTAAATTGACTCTATCACAAAGAGCAACTAAGGCACTAAAAAGCATAAAAGTATCATTGTCTGAAAACATTTTTAGTTAATCTGGATACGTTTGGAAGTAGGCATACCAATTACTCAGAGAGAGCAGAGACAATTTAATCATTTAACTTCAGAAACAGTGGAGCTAGAGGACTATTTCTCTAAGATGAAGACAGTTGTTTGAGGGTGACTTTCTATCTTGTTGCAGGAGATACCAAATCTTGAGAATTAATTTATTCATTTAAGCAACAGGAGTCTTATGAGATATCAGAACTGAGACATTCACTTAAATAGTAATATACTTGAGTAGGAGTGTATGACATGTATCTTAGTAAACGTAAAAAGAATCTGGTCATTGATTAAACCAGTACAGCTTGATTGTATCAAAAAAACTCTTTTTGTTCATTTTGTTCAGTACTGAAATAGAAACCTATAGCAATCTATCTAAAGGACATTAAAGATAATATGATTAGCATAAGGTAATTATATTATATTTTATATGACTATTAAAATAGGTGAAGTTGATAAATATACCCAACAGTTTATGTCTGAATGGTACCAACATTGTAAATCACAAATTCTAATGTTGTTAACTCACTTGTCCCCAGGTATTAGGAATGGAGTCCCTTGACATATCTTTAAATTAAGGGAACATGTGTTATCTCAGAATACAGGGAGTCTTCCTTGTTCCCCAAGAACAAAAGTCAAAATGCAAAAAGACAGAATTTTTTTTCATATACCCAGTAATGACCACTTAGCAGAATTAACATCCTTTAGTTTCTGTTTTCACATTTGAATAGCACAGGAAATTAACTACTTTTAAAGTTCTAGTTTTTTTTTTTTTGATTGATACTCAAATGTAGATTTGTAAAAGAGAAATCAACAATTAATAAATAAAACTTGATCTTAAGACACAATCTACCTAGGAGTTAAAAGCTTAAGAAATATAGAAACTTCACTAACTATATTTAACATTTTAAAGCCAGTTTCAGAAACTGTTATCATTAGCAGACCAACAACAGTGAACTAAATTTTAACTTTGTAATCATGAGACATGTTGACATAAACAAATTTTACAATTTATTAAAATGAGTTGAACATAAATAACATTCATCACACCATAGAACAAATTAAAATTATCTGTTTACATACTAAACTACAAAGCTCTAACCTGCTTTAGCCTTAGATAAACCAGGGTACCTCTTACATTTTAAAGGGCTTTTACTCATTTTTCTGTCTAGCAAAAGTCTGAGAACCATATTTTAGGAAGAAATGAGGGAACACTAATGATGTGACAGTGAGTGCCTTTTAAGTAACCTTAGGCAAGAGAGAAAATACATGGAACCCAAAGTCCTTGAGCTGTTTGTACTCCTTTTCCTTGTCACAGAGTCAGGTGGCTACTCTGTCTCAGGAAGAAGTTCCAGAGAATATGGGTTAAATGTATTTGGAGTCTGAGACAGGAGAATGCTTGATTTATGTTTATCTAATGTCCACATACGGCCTTTAACATCTGTTGGATTTTGGATCATAATTCTCCCTTCCTCTTGAGTCTTCTGTCCTGTACCAAGATGCACTTTGTCAGGTCAGGGCTGAAATGCTCCATCCACGTCTATACTGTGTGTTCCAGGATATGGATAGAAGACAGCCTAAGGAGTACATGGAAGTAGGAGAGGTCATTTGTACCAGATGGCATTTCTCTCTTGTGCCTGGTGCCTGTGGAGAAAAGAAGAATAAGTTCAAATAACCCAGCAAATAAGTAGGTGTTTTTCTGGTTTCGCCTCTCTCATAGGCACAGGATCCTCACCCCAGGGTATATCATGCCAGACCTCAACAAGAACAGACCACACTCAGAAGTCCATCTCAACTCATGTAGCTGCCACCATTTTGGTCACCTCACATGGCCTTGTGTAAGATTAGACTCGCAAGGAGAGAGAGATTTAACAGACCAAGCATTTGGGGAAATACATCATCTCCTTATATTCCCAGAGCAGCTCTGGAACCTTAGCAAAAAATAAAAATGAAATAAAATTAGAAAAAACACTCCCTTTTTTTAAGAAAGAGAGATTCCCAGGGGCTCTAGCCATTGCAAATGAACTCTAGACACATGTACGTGTGTATCTGCTTACATGGGTTCTGGGGAATTTAACCTCAGTCCTTAAGCTTCACAGGCAAGGACCTTACCTGCCAAGCCATCCCTCCATCCCACACAGTTTTAAAGACACTGAAATTCTAGGAAAGAGCATAAGGAGCTCCATTAACAGCTGAGTTAGAGTATCCTCAGTGATAGAAGGGAAAAGTGCAGAATTTTATTTTCTATTACATTGCTTACTGTCCTTTGTAAGAAGTTTTTCCCACATACAGTAGTAATATCCCAGAGCCCTATGGGCTATGACCAGGGGGCCAAGCACCCAGTTCTGCAGTGTAGCCTGTGATTAAACCTGGGGCACCAGGGGCAGGGAAACACAGCCAGGTCGCCAAAGATTGAAACAGCATTCCCACTGCCAAGTGACACTGGCCACTTTTGGCTTTTTAAAGAGCCAGCATAGGCTCTAATAACAAGCAGAGTTCCAGTGTGTTTTTCTTTGTTTTTATTGGTAGGATCTCACTCTAGTGCAGGCTGACCTGGAACCCACTGTATAGTCTCAGGCTGGGAGCACTTCCCCCACGTGGTGTCCCCTGCTTGCCTCCTTCCTACCTGTGTCTTCCTTTGGGGTGGCTTCTCACTTTTGGTGACATGTATGACTCTTCTTTGATCTCTGAATACATCACTATTTCTTAATCCTCTCCTGTCTTTTATTTGAAAGGAAAAGAGAATTACGGTTTCTCTTCCCTTTCATCCACCTAGGTGACCTGAGTTGCCTGTGTTTATTTCATCTAAATAGTGAGTCAGGGTCTCTCCTCTCTTCCAGCCTGCTAGGGGAGGCTCCCATTACTTGTCTGGGTACTCTTCCATTCTGTTCCAGTCTAGGAACTTGGGGCCATGTTCTCTACCAATTAATGAATTAAGAGGCAGGAAAGTATTTTAAGAGAATAAGTAATCCAACAATACTAGGGAGACTAAGACCTCAGACCTCATTAGAACATTATGGGAGTGGGAAAGCCAACTCTCTTGGAAATATCAAATACCATGACAGGAGGTAGCTTCAGAATTTCAAGTCTAGTTGGAGCATGGCCTATTGAAAGAAGGAGAGGGAGATGGGTAGAAAGTTCTGAGACTCTTACAAATATATGATATTAAGTCATACTCACATATTCTTGGCTAATTTGATACTTAAAAATAAAAAGTATAGGGACTAGAGAGATTGCTTAGTGGTTAAAGTGTTTGCCTGCAAAGCTAAAGGACAGGTTCAATTCCCCAGGACCTACATAAGCCAGATGCACAAGGCTGCATGTGCATGTGGAGTTCATTTGCAGGGGCTGAAGGCCCTAGCATGCCAAATCTCTCTCACTCTCTCTCTGTCTCTCTCTCTCTCTGTCAAATAAATAAAATAATTCTAAATCTGGGCATGGTGAAATATGTCAGAAATCCCAGTGCAAGAAGACAAAGCAAGAGTTTTAAGCTATGTAGCAAATTCCAGGGCAGTCTCATCTGCCTTGCTTGTCTCAAAGAAACAAAAATATTAGTGTAATCTGTAACAGAGAGTTAGGATTTCAAGGAAGTCCTTGAACCCCAAACCCTGGGTTCACATTTGCATTTAACCAAAGAACTGGGCAAATCAAATTGAGAAGGATAATTATTAAATCATTATATTTATTTGGGGAAGTACAAAACCAAGGAAAGAAAAATGAATACAGCCATGTGACCTGAGAGCCCATGTGGAGAGCCTAGAAGAAACGTAAAAACAGTTAGCATGGAAGGAAAAGAAAGTGCAAAGTGCTCCTGCTGTGTGGAGAGCAGGAGGAGGTGAGGAGCCCATGCAGGAATAGGGGTGGGGGGGAGGGGGACTCACCAGAACCTGGAGATTCAGGTGATGAATGGGCTGGGTCACCAAGAGAGCTTGCCCACTTCTTAAACATATTTATCACCTTAATGTGTGGCCTTTTCCTTCTGGCTTACGTGAGCCAGATTGAGAGCTCATTGGTCTGGGCCAGAGGCTGGTTTAGGCAGAGTGTAGTCATGATGCCAAGTTCTGGGAGCTGAACCTGACCAACCACAATGTCAGGATTAGATTTGAGTTCTAAGAAAGGAGACCTCCCTCCCAGGGAAAGGCTTGGATGTGGAAAACAAAAAACAGATCTGGAGAACTCCTTTGGGCAAAAGATAAGAAGTCAGCTTATCCCTTTATCTCTAGCAAGTGCAAATTGCAAGGGCAGACATTACTGCCTTTACTTTCAGGAGACCAGTCACCCTAACTGCCTCACAACAAAGCTACCTGATTCCCTCTCAAATCCAGTGTAATAGTCAACAAAGATATATCTTGCTAAAAGATTTTATTTGAGAGAGAGAGAGAGAATGGGGGATGCCAGGGCCTTTGACCACAGCAAATAAACTCCAGATGCATGTGCCACCCTGTGCATCTGGCTTATGTAGGTCCTGGAGAATCTAGCCTGGGTGCTTAGGATTTGCAGGAAAGTGCCTTAACTACTAAGTCATTTTTCCAGCCCTGAAAATGATTTTTAAAAGACTAGAAATACCCTCTGTGGGAGCTAATAGATTTTAGTAGATCTAGATAATGCCATGTTTCTTCCTCTTAGTTGTTGGGAAAAAAAGACATCTTGTGTAATATAGGAAGAGCTTCTTTGACTGGTGTGATAGGAACATGAGCTTACATTTCAAATCAGAAGTTAAATTGCGATGTAACTCTATTCACTGATGATTTAGAATTGATACAGTCTCCAGTAGTAATACTGCAAATTGCATCCTAAAATGGGAAACAATGGGCTAGAGTATTAATAAGTCATTGAAACTTATCTGGCATTTATTTTTAGGTTCCCAGAGAAGAAGAAAACAATCCAAAGCTTTCTGATATGAAGGGTGAATCTAAAAACAGACAAAGGGAGATAACTAACACCCAGAACAAGAGATTTCATTCATCGAAGAACACTCAACAAGAGACCAATCCCAAGAAGAATACAATTTACCTCACCTTGGATGTGAACCACAGGAAAAACAAAAATATGAAACAAGAGCTTACAGAAAGAGAAACAAAAAGCTTATATACTGCACTTCTTACTCTTGATGCTGTTAAAGAGGAGACGGATATTCAGAAAGGCAAAGAAATGGTGGTGTTTGGAACAGAAGGCATTAAGGGGTACATAAACCTAGCAATGCCCCTCAAATGTTTTCCAGAAGGTAGCCATGTGGTAATTAAATTTTTCCAAAGTGAAAATGACAAGAAGGAAGATAACCAAGTGTTTGTCAGGCATGATGAGGTAACTACTGACTGTGTCACATTTTACATTCATGCCATTGGGAAGAAAAAGAAAAAGATTCTGAAATGTGGAAAACTGCACAAAGAGGGGAACAAACTCTGTGTCTATGGCTTCAAAGGAGAGACCATCAAGGACGCTCTGCAAAGGGATGGCAGATTTCTTTCCTTTGTCCAGAACAACTACTGGAAACTCATCAGTGACCTGGACACCATCATAGAAAACACTCAGCCAGTGGATGAGCTAGACGGCAAGCTGTTTCAGGTTGAGGTTAAGGTAAAAAAGAGCAGCAAGGCAGCAGAGGCCATGCAGAATTCCGAGCTAGAGAAAAGAAATACGCAGGTGTTAAAAGAATACATTGTACATGAGTACCCCAGTTTGAAAAGAGAACGTGAAATAATTAGAGCTTATATCAAGGAAGAAAATAAGAAAAGAAAGAGTAAAGTTTCCTTATTTAACCTGCACAGAAAAAACTTTGGGAAACTGACAAAAAATTCTACCCCAGTGAAAGTAATCAAACTTCTTTCAAAGCTCAGTGACTCAGTTGGGTTCATCTTCTGGGACAATAATGGAAATAAGGGTAGTGCCTCCTGCTTTGTTTTTAAAGGATTATACATTTTCACTTGTCGACATGTTATAAATGATATTGTGGGCAAAGGAATTGAGCCAAGTAAGTGGGCATCAATAATTAGTGAATGTGTAAGGGTAATATTTGATTTTGAAGAGTTCCCAGTAAAAGAAGACAACTGCTTCCTCCTTGACCCCTGGTTTGAGATATCTGATGTCACTCTTGACTATGCTGTCCTGAGACTGAAGGAAAGTGGAAAACAAGTCCCTGTAGGGCTGTATAATGGAATTACTCCTGTGCCACTCAGTGGTCTGATATACATTATTGGCCATCCAGATGGAGAATCCAAGTCTACTGATGGCTGTGTGGTGATCCCTCAAGGTGAGAGAGAAAGTAAATGTTGGGAAAATCTACAGGCAAGGGAAGCAGCCGGTTGTGGTGATTCTAGGCAGTATGTCCATATGTACACCCAGAGAAGTTTCCTGGAAATGCTTCACAACCCTAATGTGGTGACTTATGACACGACTTTTTATTGTGGGTCTTCTGGATCCCCAGTGTTTGATTCTAAAGGTTCACTGGTAGCCATGCACACTGCTGGGTTCACTTGCCCCTACCCTAGTGGGGTCTCTAATGTCATCGAGTTTGGCTCTGCTATGGAACCTATCTTTGCTGATATTAAGCAAAAACATCCCAAATGGTACAATGTTGTTTTTGTAGTCCAACCAGATGTAGAAATGCTAAGTCAAGACTAGATGGGATAGTATCTCCTATCCATGATACTGTCCCCAACCTTGCTGGTTGGAGAAAACAGCTGATGCAAGCATTGGAGTCTTTTCATGCTGCACTGGACCCTGCTAACTTTCTTCTTTAGCATCCCCTTATCTGCTAACTCCTGAGACCAACTGGTTCCTGCTTGGAATCTATGGCCGGGGCCTTCAGAGATCCTACCCATGCTCTATAAAACTTTTTGATCACACAGATGTCACAGAGCTAACCTCTGAGTGTCTTACATGTTCAGATCTGAGAGGGTAATAAATACCACAGTTAAGGAGTTTAAAATATCTTACATAGATGAGAAAAGGCATGTCCAGATGCCATAAGGTTGTTGGGGAAAGATCCCAGTATTGGGATCAGCTACCTCTCTATGAGTTGCTGGTTATAGAGGCCCCAGAGATAAAATGAATAAAGGTATTGCCACTCCTGTTGGTTGCATTCCACAACTAGATGGTAAGACCCTGTTGCTGAAAACATCGCATGCTTGTCTGCAGAACATAAAGAAATCAAGTTTAAGCTGAGCTGAAAGCGTCCTCCTTAAAAGCTACCTTTCATAATGCCTAAGGGTGCTTTGCAGTCCACTGGGAGAGAATTGTCCCCAGCAGTCCTACTATGCTGTGGATCCTGCATGCTACATTATCGATCTACCAGGCAAGCTGTGCTTGCTGATACAATAGATTGCTGTGGGTAGAGCCAACAGCTTTTTGACTGGATCCAAGGCCCACTCTATAGGACGGAGTTATGTCTGGTACTGTAAACCTAATCAAAAGCCTTATGGCTGGGAAGGTCATGGTCTCCAATAGTGGAAAAACTGCTGTGATTTTATTGATTGCATGTGATAGGCTTGTCAGGTTTTCTGCTAAACATTTGTGTTATGCCCATAAGTCACGATTATTGTAAGCCTCATTCCAGTCTTGGAAGGAAATAACTTTTGCAATAGGAGGAATACTGCACACTTACCTGGTCAAGCTCCTGAGACTGACTGTTCCTATGACATAGTAGCCCAATGATTAGCCAGAGATCTCATCCCTCTAAGGCTCAGGGAATATTGTGGAAGAGGGGGCTGAAAGAGTGATAGAGCTGGAGGAACAGGTAGCAAGTTGTATAGCAAATTCCTTTGAATTGAAACACTCCCTCCTGAGAGGAGGAGGGAGGCTCAACAGACTCAAAAGGTAATAAGTCTGAGAAAGCCAAAATCTAAAAGATTGTAAGCCCCCTCCATAAGGTTATGTAAAGAGAAAAACAAAGTAACACTGTGTGGTTGCAAGGTTATATTAACTTCCTTTGTCCTTCTAGCTTTACTTTTTCCAGAATGTCTTATAATAGGAGCTCTGTAGTATAACCTGTTATAATAATAAGATATTAAAGATTTGTATACTTTTGTGGCTTGATAGTTGATTTCTGCTCATCACTGAAGGATAGTGTATGCATTTACTATAATTGGTTTATTTGCTCACCCTCTGAAAAATCTCCTGCTTATTTTCAGATTTGAAAATTTATGAATAAAACTTATTCAAACATCTGTGTTATGCTTCTGTATGACATCTGTTTTCAGCACTAATGGGTATATAGCTACCAAGGACTGTTATTGATGGATTCTTCACTAAAACAGTGTTGAGCTTTGTAAATTTTTGCTATTGTCTTCCAGCATAACTACAGCTTTCCACTTCCCACAGTCAACAAAGGAAACATACTATTTCTCCATATCCCACCAGTATTATTATTGTCAGGCTTTGTGTTGTTTGTTTCTTTTCAATTTGGGGCATTTTAATACTATTTAGATGTCTGGAATTTAACCGGTTGGTGATGGAGACCATAATATACCTTAAAATTTGTCTACTGGTATCAAACCATTTATGCATTCCCTTCATTTTTCTGGAAGTTTTACTCTAAGTAAATCCCATCATCAGGTGCTTTTATCCAGCTGAAATATTTAACAGAATGCTCAGCAGCCATTTTTAATACAATACCTGACACCATCAACCAGAAATACTAAGATAAAAATATCAAGATAAGTTGGACACAAGTGTGAAAAATCATTTCTTCCTTTCCTGTTTTTATCCAGATATGTGTGTGCATGTGTGTGTGTCTGTGTGTGTGTGTGTGTGTGTGTGTACACACTAGCCACTACAAACTGCAGATGCATGCACACTTTGTATATCTGACTTTATGTGGGAACTCAGATGCTTCTTATGCACTTTTTCTTCTCATTTGGCAAATGCTAACCCAGAAGATACAGAGATTCTAGGAAAAAATTGTCCTTCACTTTTTCAGTCAATAGTTGTGTTACTTGATGATAGATAAATAGCCTACACACAATATATGTGCACATACATTATCATAACCATCAAAAGTCCACCTTTTGTCAACTTGACACCCAAAACATGATACTTTCAAGCCATAAACTTGTATCCATTGTCCCCATAGGCTCATTACCACATCATAATGCAAAATACAATCAATCAAACTTCAGAAGTTCCCATACATTTTTTTCTTTACCAGTTCCTACGCTATTCAAAAGTGTAAGTGCAGGGATATGCTTAATGATTAAAAACGCTTCTTTGCAAAGCCTGAAGGGCTGGATTCAAGTCCCCAGTACCTGTGTAAAGACAGATGCACAAAGTGGCACATGTATCTGGAGTTCATTTATAGTTGCAGGAGGTCCTAGCTTACCCAATCTTTCTCTCTCTCTCTCTCTCTCTCTCTCTCTCTCTCTCCTTCTCTCTGTCCCTCTCTCTGTCTCTCTCTCACACACAAATAAATAATAAATGAAAATATTTTTTTAAGTATAAATGTGTGCTAGAGGGATGGCTTAGTGGTTAAGGTGTTTTCCTGCAAAGCCAAAGGACCCAGGTTCAATTTCCCAGGACCCATATGTAGCAGACAGCTTCAGGTTCACTGAGATAAACTTCCAGATCAGGCACAGTTATGGAGGAAGGAATATTTATTGAAGCTTACAGATCCAGAGGAAGTTCCATAATGACAGAAGAAGCTGGCCTGCTTCTACAGGTCCAAGCAGAGAGAGAGAGCAAAAGTCAAAAGCAAAAAGCTACACAGCACAGCACACTTCAGGAACTCCATCTAGGCCCACTTTGCATATCTTTAGATTGAAATCTGAAACCCACCAGCGCACCTTAAGATCCACCCAGTGACACCACCCCCAGCCAGGTGACTGCAGCTGCAAACTACAAACTAATAAAACACTGAATATATTGGGGGCATCTATTCAAACTACCACACTACATTAGCCAGATACACAAGGGGGCGCACGCATCTGGAGTTCATTTGTAGTGGCTGGAGGCACTGACACGCCCATTCTCTCTCTCCCTTTCTCTCTCTCCCCCCACCTTTTCTCTGACAAATAAATAAAAATAAAAAATACTTGCCTTGCATGGTGGCACACACCTTTAATGCCAGCACTTGGGAGGCAGAGGTAGGAGGATCACCATGAGTTCAAGGCCACCCTGAGACTACATAGTGAATTCCAGGTCAGCCTGAGCTAGAGTGAGACCTTACCTCAAGAAACCACAAAAAAAAGAAAAGAAAAGAAAAAAAATAGTATAAATGCTGCAGAGTGCAGAATCTATTCTGAGACTTAGGCAATCTCTTAACTGTGAACTCTTATAATATCAAACACCAAGCTACATGTTCCCAGCAGAAAATGGTACATAGAGAGTCCCACACCTAGAAGCAGGAGCAAGGGGTATAGCAAGGAAAGTTCAGACCAAAATCCAGCAAGGCAAACTCCAAATCCTGCAGCTCCATGTCTGGCATCTGAGGTTCATGATGGCATCATCCAGGCTCTAAAGGACATTTCTCTGCTTCCTGTGGCACCCATAGTCTCTCTCTTGGGACGTTCCACACTGAATGGGCAGCTTTCCCTAGCAGATGTCCTATGGTTCTGGCATCTCCAGCACTCTTTGCCTATTGTAACTTAGGACTGAAGTTCATAGTTTCATGTAGTTGGCTCTTAGGGCTCCCTTTCAGTCACATCCATGCTTTCTACATTGTCTGGACTTGTAGCTATCTGGACCTGTAAGGAGCGACTCTATGACCCCTCAGTCTTGCACTCATTACCACATGGACAGTGCTGCTAAGTTCTGCTACCAGTTTTGGATGACGTATGACCCCACTGGGCCATACCAATAGATGCCTCTGAATACCTTCCATGCCATCTTTGGTGAAACACTTGCGTTCATGCAGAGAACCAACTCAGCTTAGACTTTCTTCCTCCAAGTGAGTTTGGATTTTCACGAGATGAAGCCTCTGATGAATGAGGTCTTTCCCTCAGGATGCCTTTTCTATTGTCCCAGTGCAACACAAGAGGTTTCCCTTTCACGGCGCTTATCTCTTTAACAAGTGCAACTGCTTTCTCATGCCCAGTCTGAATGCTACCTTGTCTTAAGATTTCCTCTGACAAAGTCTTCCACTGCTTTTGAATTCAGCATCATTCATGTTCTCAGGACATGGGTAGAATGCAGCCAGCTTCTTTGACAGCATGTGACATGAACTGCCTCATTCTTGATAAAGGCCTTGTTTGCCTCTGAAATAAGCCAGTCTTCCCCTGTCCATTATTTGTTAGAATGGTTGTCTTCCAAACTCCCACAATGATCTAAACTCTGATTACAAATTCAAGACTTTTCCAGCTCAAAATCCCAAATTTTTCTGCAATTCTCCCACAAACTAGTTGTTAAGCATCCAAACAATATAGTCAGGCTTATCATAACAAGAACCCCATTTCTTATACCAACTTTCTACTTATATTAGTTACTTTCTTATGACTATGACCAAATAATTAAGGAAGAAAGGTCATATTTCAGCTTATAGTTTGAGGCCACTGCAGTCCATTACGGCAGCAGCAGGAGCTTGAGGCGGCTGGTAACATTCAGCCACAGTGAGGAAGCAGAGAGAGCTGAAAGTGAATGATCACTTAGCTTTTTGGTTTTTATACAGTTTAGGACCCAAGCCCATGGAATGGTGGTGCCTACCATTATGGTGGTTCCTCCCACCTCAACTAACTGAATCTAGAAAATGTCTCACATGCTCAGAGATTTATTTCCATGATGACTGTAAACCCTATCAACTTGACAAGCAGAGGTTAACCATCACATATTTCAATGAAATCTTAATTTTTAACATTTTATTTTATTTTTTTTGAGACAGAACTCCAGATGCATTCACCATATCGTACATCTGGCTTTACTTGGGTAGAGGGGAATTGAACCCAGGCTGGAAGGCTTCCAAGCGAAGCACCTTTAACCACTGAGCTATCCCCACAGCCAGACTTCTTACTTTTAATTGATTAATTAATTCTTTGTTTTGAGACAGAATCTTATATACCCCTGGCTGGCTTTAAACTCACTATGTAGCTAAGGGTGATTTTGAACATCTTTGTTTATACTAATGTGTTTGTATACATGTGTGTTTATGAGCATGTGGGAATGTGTGTGTGAGTGTGTGCATATAAGGGGTCAGCACTGGTGTCTTCCCCCATAATTCCCCACCTTACTTTTTGAGGCAGGGTCTCTCACTGAACCTAGAGACTGCTATTTTGACTAATCTATCTGGTTAGCAAGTCACAGGGAGCTTCCTGTCTCAGCCTTTCCAGATCTCAGATTATAAACAAGCTAGGCAACACCTAGCTTCTTCCTATTTTTGTGAGTTTTGGGGAATTCAACTCAGGTCTGTATGCTTGCACAGCTAGCACATTTCCTAACTGAAACACTTCCTGTTCTTCCTGCTTCCACTTTCGAAGTGGTAAGAATGTAAGTATGTGCCACCATACCCGAAGTGCTGGACATTAAACTCAGGGCTTCAAGCATGCTGGGAAAGTACTGTACCAACTGAAAATACATTCCTACACCCTTTCCAAATGCTTTACTTATTATTCATTTATATACTTAGTTAGCTTACAAAGTAGCAGGTTTCCTTGTGGCATTTTCATACATACTTTTGGTTAATTTTTCCCTCCCTTCTACTTTGCTCCTTCCTGTCATCTCCCTGCATGCCCCTCCCTCCCCCCCACACACACTGCACCCTTCTACACCAAGGACTTCCTCTTTCCCCACTCATGCCACATGACTTAAACTGCCTTTCCAATATCCCTTCATTAAAGGTTCCCTTTTTTCCTGTGTCTCATGAACCCCTTTCTAACTTTCTAACCTCTACCTACACTCACTCCCACCTAAATATACATGAAAAGGATTTAAATGTGTCATTTCTCTCATTTCTTGTTTCTCACATTATTCTTTACAAAAACTCATTATTATTACTTTATCTGTTCACATTCTTCACACTGAGACACACGTTTATTTTTTGTCATATGTCCTTCTTCTTACACATTTTATAAATAGCCAGAATGAATGTTTAACTTCCAGTTTTGAAAACACTCCCAAATTGTGTACTCAATTTTACTTAAAATTCTTGTTTATAATATACAAGAAACATGTAGTATGTTCATAGGATAGCATACTTTTTTCAAAATATTTTTATTTATTTTCAAGGATGGGGGAGAGAGAATATGGGTGTACCAGGGCTTCTTGCCACTGAAAATGAACTCCAGATACATGTGCCACTTTGGGCATCTGGCTTTACGTTGGTACTGGTGAATCAAACGTGGGCCATCATGCTTTTCAAGCAAGCACTTTAACCACTGAGAAATCACTCAGCCCTTTGGATAGCATACTTTTAAGTACTTTTCATATGATAACTGCAAGTCCTCATGTGTGGATGTATGATCAGAAAGCAATCTGACAATTATAACAATGGTTCAGACATACCACTTCTACTGAGGTCTGTCAGGTATGTCAGAAAAACTAAGAGAAGGCTGAAGGAGTGTATGGAAAAGTAGAAAGGTTGGTAAATGGATTTGACTCACCAGCAAATGCATTAATTTTTTTTTTTCATTTACCAGAACTGATTTTTGCACTGGACATTTTGTTACAGTTCACATTCTAGAGCAAGCTACCCTAATCCTTTTTCAGGATTTTCATTATTCTCTGGATGTCTACCTATGTTATTGAATGATGAGATCATTCCCCTACTCTGTGTATCATTCTCTGAGGATATATTCTTACACCAAAATTCAAATATGGAGCAATCATTATAAATTATGCATGTAAGTAAGTTATGACATGTAAGAGAGTAAAATGAATCATTTATATCAGGCTGAAGAGGGCCATTCTTTTCATATGCCATATTTGTAACTTTGCCTACTCCCTACAATTAATTTGTAAATAACCCAAACCACGTGTCCATGATGCTTTCCCTCACTTGCAACAGTGCACATACAATCAAATGTGTGAGATGCCTGTTGTGCGCACTCCCCATGGAAGCGGGACAAGGCCATGTTGTACTTCTTTTCTCTAAGACTGTAAATACCTAATATTTTCACTGCACTTTTAGTGCTATAGTTTGTACATTTTTGTGATGTCTTATTGATGATTTTACTGTTTAAATGGCCCCCCATGCACATTGCTGAAATTTAAAATAATATTTGTAGACAAAGAATGATTATGATATGTCTTATAGGGAAAAGTATATGTGATGTATACATATGTGCAACATAAAATACATGTATTTAGATATATAAGCTTTGTTTAAATATATTAAATATATAGTATGATTGGCTGAGAATTCAATGTTTATGAATCAACTATATAAATTAACTAGTTTCCTTTAATATAAACACACATAAAACAAGATGTCTTGCCTAACTGATATATAACCCTTTGTTAGCTCTAAGAGTTCAATATTCTTTTCTAAGTCTGTGTTTGTAGCAATTTTATAGAAGATGACCACCACAAATAACAAGAATTCATCGTTTTTCATTTCAGATATAGTTGGACATGTCTAATCATCAGATTTATAATTAATCAATAATTTCTGACAAAGCTCAGTACCTAGTAGATGGGCAAAGAAGACATGGTTATGCATGTTTTCTTGAGTGAGCAGGAGGGATAATAATAATAACTTGCCCACATTGCTGGTACCTAGGGTTTAAATCATGAAATGCAGTTATTGTTCTTATGAATCAATGCCAACCAAGAAACTACTATGTCCATTACTCCACATAAAATGTATCCCCTGTGAGTTGGAGAGATGGCTTAGTGGTTAAGGCACTTGACTGCAAAGCCTAAGGACCCATGTTTTACTCTCCAGGTCCCACTTAGTGACACAGCATGCAAGGTCACACATTCACTCAAGGGGGCGCACACGTCTGGAGTTCAATTGCAGTGGCTGGAGACCCTGGCGCGCGCTCTCTCTCTCTCTCTCTCTCTCTCTCTCTCTCTCTCTCTCTCTCACACACACACACACACACACACACACACACAAAGGCCAGTCTGTTGAGTTTGCTTCAAAAAAACTAAAAATATATCCACTCCTGCTCACTTAAGAGCATTGTAAGGATTGGGGAGATGGTTCAATTAGTGCTAGCTTGCAAGTCAGCCAAGTGTATTTTGGTCTTCCTCAGTGGTCCACATAAAGGTGGGTGCAAAGTGGAACACACATCTGTAATCTCAACATCCCTAAGGTAATGTTGGTTAGATCCAGGAGAAACAGGGAGCTGGCAAAGCAGCAGCAGATGCAGGAAAGACTCTTCTATAACTTAATAATTAAATAAGAAAACACCCTGTTTTAATTTAATAATTAAATTAAGAATTAATTAAGAAATTAATCAAATCTAATGAGGAGATCTTCTTGGATCAACTATGTGGTTCTAACCCTAGTACCAACTCTCCTTATAAGTACAGGAGAAACAATTGAGATGAAAGATCATAAATGGTGGAGGCAGAGACCAGAGTGATCAGTCTGTAGGTACTCCTCAACTTATAGTGCAATCACAGCCTGATAACCCCATCATAAATTGAGAATATTGAAAGTCAGAAATGCTTGCCTTGATGGTTAATCTTGGTTGTCAACTTGATTGGATTGAGAAAGACCTAGGAAATCAGTAAAGCACACTTATGGTGTGTCTGTCAAGATGTTTCCAGAGACAATTAGATCATAAGGACACTGATATAAGGAATGATTAAAATATGTATGGGCCACTGGGAGATAGTAGAACTGTGGAAGATTAAGACTTGGTTGGAAGAAAGGGGTCACTGGTGGATGTGTCCCAAGGTGCTAATATTTAACCTGGCCCCTTTCTGTTACTTCTCTGGTATACGTCCTGCTCACCATGACATGATCTGCCTTTCTCTGCCATGTCTTCCTTGCCATGATAGAATGAAACTTATATAACCATAAGCAAAATAAATCTTCACTCCCTTAAGTTGTTTCTGCCAGATCTGTTGTTGCAATGACAAGAAAGCCAGCACACATTTCATACACCTAACTGAATTCTTCTCATCACACTTTAGCTCAGTTTACCATAAATGTGGTCAGAACACTGACACTTGCTGACAATTGGGCAACATCATCTAGTTTGGGCTATTATATGGAGTGATGGATGTCCAGCATCTTAATGAATGCAGCATTCAGTGTAAGTTCTCCACACTCACAATTGCTAACCAGAACTGTAGCTCAATGTCTGTGCCCAGAATCACAATAAAACCTCACACCATGTAGTATTAGCTGAGAGAAAAACAATCAATTCAAAATTTGAAGTACAGGCCTGAAGAGATGGCTTAGCAGTTAAGGTGCTTGCCTGAAAAGCCAAAGGACCCAGGTTTTATTCCCCAGGACTCATGTAAGCCAGATGCACAAGGTGGTGCATGCATCTGAAGTTTATTGCAATGGCTAAAGGCTCTGGCACACCCATTCTCTATCTTTATCTGCCTCTCTCTCTCTCCTTCAAATAAATAAAATTTTTAAATATTTGAAGTACAATGTATATCAAATGTATATTTCTTTTGTACTACTATAAATTTTAAAAGACAACAAAGTCAAACCATGCATGGTTAAGTCAGGGAGTATCTGTATAAAATCAGAAAATACACTTGGCTGACTTGCAAGCTAGCACTAATTGAACCATCTCCCCAATCCTTACAATGTTCTTAAGTGAGCAGGAGTGGATATATTTTTAGTTTTTTTGAAGCAAACTCAATAGACTGGCCTTTGTGTGTGTGTGTGTGTGTGTGTGTGTGTGTGTGTGTGAGAGAGAGAGAGAGAGAGAGAGAGAGAGAGAGTGAGCCAGGGTCTCCAGCCACTGCAATTGAACTCCAGACGTGTGCGCCCCCTTGAGTGAATGTGTGACCTTGCATGCTGTGTCACTAAGTGGGACCTGGAGAGTAAAACATGGGTCCTTAGGCTTTGCAGTCAAGTGCCTTAACCACTAAGCCATCTCTCCAACTCACAGGGGATACATTTTATGTGGAGTAATGGACATAGTAGTTTCTTGGTTGGCATTGATTCATAAGAACAATAACTGCATTTCATGATTTAAACCCTAGGTACCAGCAATGTGGGCAAGTTATTATTATTATCCCTCCTGCTCACTCAAGAAAACATGCATAACCATGTCTTCTTTGCCCATCTACTAGGTACTGAGCTTTGTCAGAAATTATTGATTAATAGATACCAGAAGTATGGAGAGAGGCATAGAATGGGTTCTTACACAAAGTCTTCATAAGGAACTTAATCCTGATGATTCTTTGATTTCTGACTTCTGAAGTCCATAACTGTGCAACAAGAGAACAGATTTCTGTCTTTTTAAGCCCAAAAGTTTGTGATACTTCATAACAATATTTTTTTTTTGCTTAACACAATAGAGCTTTATTCTCTCCCAGTCCTGAGAGAATAAAAATCTTCCAGTTGAAGTGCAGGATGGCTGTATACTTCTCAGGAACTCTAGGAGTGAAGCTGCTACTGGTGTGTGCATGTGTTTGCTGCTGTCCACCACTTCTGACAATGTAAACCTCTGTCTCTTTCACCAGAACATTAAAATCTCACACATAATCTCCTCCCCTCAAAATTTTTTATTTAACTATGTGTGTAAAGTCTTTTTCATTAGTGGCTCTGTGGCTTAAACATGGACCTATAATTGGAGGTCATTATTTAGCTACCCGCTGTATGAAGATGAGAATGACTTGGAAATATACTATTCTCAAGACTGAAGGGTCAGATGTTCTGTTTGTATTTATTTTCTGTTCTTGGACTTTCTATTTTAATCCATTTTCTCCTAAGGTCAAACTCTTATGATTGGAATGATAATATAACATGTATACAGGAAAACAGATAAACTAATGGTAAATGTAATCAGGCATTTGGGGCCTACTATCACTTTACTCTTGTAACAAGAAACTTTAGAATTAAAAGGATAGACCTCAGTTTCCCTTTCAACCACTAGAAGTATACTTCTCTCTCACTGTAGCAGCTACTTTCTCTGTGCTAGGACAAACACCGGAGCGGAAACTACTTATGGAAAGAAAGGGTTGATTTTGGCTTAGAGTTTTGAGGAAAAGTTTCATCATGACCGGGAAAGCATGGCAGAGCAGACAGCCAGGCAGTCACATTAGTGAGGAGGAAGCAGCGAGAGCTGGTGACCAGCACTAGCGGGGGCTGGATTGAAATACTCCAGGACCCACCCCAGGCCGCGCTGCCCCCCTCAAAGCTCAACCTCCCAACGGCTCTACAACCTTCTCAATCTACCACTATCTGGGAACTAAGTATCCAAAATATGCAACGCTACGGTTTGTAGAGGGGCGGCGCAGGGGGAATATTACGTTCAAAACACCACATTCTGCCCCTGACTCCTATAGATACATGGCCATCTTGTGATACAAAATACATTCAGTACAACTTTAAAAATCCTCATGGTCATTACCAATTCCAACACTTCAAAAATCCAAATTCCAAAATTTCATCAGAGACTCAAGACAGTCTCTTACCTGTGAGTCTTGTCAAATCACCTCAAGTTACATATTTCCAACATATAGGGTAAACATTTCCATACAAAAAAAAAAGGAGTAATAGGGAGATAGCAAAGAAATACTGAACCAATGAAATATAGAAAACCAGCAGGGAAAACATCAAGTCCTGTAACTCCATGTCTGGTATCTGGGACTCATGATGAAATATTCTGGGTTCCAAAAGACTTGGGCAATTCTGCTCCTCTATCCATGCTGCTTGCTTTCAGGAAATAATCCACCCCAAGCCAGCAGCTTTCTTTGGTGGCTATTCCATATTCCGGCATCTCCAGCAATCTGTGATCTCTACTGCAATCTATGGCTCACATGGACAGCTCTTCCAATGGCTTCACTGAGCCTCTTGTAGTGACCTAGCGGTCATCTCTAGAACCATGTGCACTTCAATGACCCTCTATTTTCTGAATTTTTTTGCTTCCAAAACCAATATCAGGTGGTTTGCAAATTGTTAATGCAAGGGAGAATGAAGTTTAACTTTGAGGGACAGGAAACTCCTTCAGCATTCTTCCTTTGGCCCCCTACCTTCCAAAATAATGCTAAAATAGCTCAGTTGGGAGAGTGTTAGACCGAAAAGGATCAGAACCCCCCCACCTTTTGTTTCAATTCAGAGCACCTGGCCCATCCTCTATGGTAGTATTCTCCTAAACAATTGTGATGGAGGCAGCCTAGAACCAGCCCAAACTTCTTTCTGTGTCAGACTTTTTATCTCTCATTATCCTTCTGACCAGTCCCTACTTTTCAATTCAGACTTGGTCATGTTCTCAGGACACATGCAGAACGTACCCAGCCTCTCTGTCAGAACATCACACAAACTCAGCCTAATCCTGACAAAGTTCTCTTTCCACCCTGAAACTTCGTAAACCGAATCTTCACAGTCCACAGCTCTTTTGTCCTTGTGGGCTTTCAAATTCTTACCTGAATGGCATCTTAAATTCTGCTTCATTTCAAATCCTTCCATATTCCTTCCAAAATCAATTCCATAAGGATCAGAGACCACATGGTCAATTTCATCAGAGCAATAATCCCACTTCTTGATACCAAATTTCTGTAGCTGTTACTTTCTTGTTATTGGGACAAAACAACCTACCAGAAACAGTTTCTGGAAGGAAAGAGTTGATTTTTGGCTTACAGTTTTTTTGTTTTGTTTTGTTTTTAAGTCTTTAAAAAATTTTTATTTTATTTATTTGAGAGAGATAGAAAGAAGGAGATATATACATAGAGAGAGAATGGGCATGCCAGGGCCTTTAGGCACTGCAAACAAACTCCGGATGCATGTACCACCTTGTGCATCTGGCTTACATGGGTCCTGGGGAATCAAACCTGGGTCCTTTGGCTTTTACAGGCAAGTGCCTTAACTGCTAAGCCAGGCCTGGCTTGGAGTTTTGAGGGCAAGTTTCATCATGGCAGGGAAAACAAAGCAGAGCAGACAGCTAAGATGTCACATCAGCTGGAAGTAAGCAGCACGAATAAGCTTAATAACACTGGCTAGGGGACTGGATTATAAAATCCCAAAGCTTGACCAAAGTGACACACTCCTCCAACAAAGGTCTACAACCTTCCCAAAGGTTCCACAACCTTCCCAAAATGCCACAAGCTACAGTCCAAGTATTTCAAACACATAAAGTAATGAGGGACATTTCATTCAAACCTCCACACTCATCTTCCACAGTATTCTAGGAATGAGAGATGCTACGTAACTTTACACTGCTATGGTATGAATTTTTTGCCTCCCTTCCAAATCCACAAGTTGAAGCCTAGCTAAGTCTCCAATGTTCCAACATTACAAGGTTGGACTTTTTGAGAAATGATTTAATCATGAAAGCATAATAGGATACATGCCCATATAAGAGATTCCTGGGTACCTGTGTAGCCATTACACCATGGGAACATGCAATGAAGAAATACCATCTTTGAGGAGCTGGACCTTGTCAAACATCACATCTGGAGACATTTTGATCTGGTCTTCCTGGACTCTAGAAAAGTGAGGAAAAGAATTCTGTTATAGCAGGTCAGTACACCAATAGAAATAGAATATTATGCCAAGATGAGACTAGCTAAATGATCTTTCAAGGTGTTTTCTTAGAAAAAGGACAAAATTGCTATGAAACAAGTTCAGGACTATGGGAAGATTGCTTGGGATCTGGCAGCAAATTCCGACATGCAAGGATTGGTGCAACAGGGGAAGGAGAGAGTGAGCACAGGTCCCCACTGACCCACCTGTTGTTTAGTCTACGTATGGAGAGGCAAGAGCAAAACTAGCTACCCACATGGCTTCTTGAATGTGACACATGCCATTATCCTGTGCACGGGAGTAGGGAGAATGTCCTCATTGCAAGCCTAGCAAGCCCCGAGGCCCAGCAGGAAAGTGATGCAACTCCGGTTACTGAATGAAGGAACTACTGCCACAGAAATTGATGGTGTCAGCAATAAAGAACTTATTATCTTATTAGGTACGTAGCTTTGGGTGAACTAACACGTTATAAATTCATTAGATTAAGCCCAAATCAGCCATTCAAAATGGAAAATAAATGCATGGAATTTATTTCTCTTCTTAACTCTTAACTCTTAAACTCACCCATACCCTACCTCAGCCTCACCCTGTTTGGAAAAAAAGATAATAAGAGAGAACACTGATATTTTTCTGTCCCCAAAGGGGAGCTGGAGGCTATACATAAGTGGTGTGTCTACACAGTGGTGTTGGTAGGGTTTCAGGGAGGGAAGACCTCAAAAAAAAAAAAAAATCTAGTGTGGGAAAAGCCTGCTAAGCAGGAAGGTGGGACTGCTGGGAGAAGACAGGATGCATGGGAGCAGAAAGGGAGTCTGGGTCTGGGTCCTCATTGAGAATTACATGAAAGGAATATGCCATTGCTTGAGTGAGTAGCTAGAGGAAAGGGCTGACAATCGGTTTTCTCCCTCAATCTTCACTATTCTTTCCTTTTTTTGAGGGGGGGGGGGTAACCAAGGCAGACCTACAATTCACTGTGAAGTCTCAGGGCAGCCTCAAATTCATGGCATTCCTCCTACCTCTGCCTCCCATGCTGGTATTAAAGGCGTGCTCCACCACTCCTGGCTATGCACAGTCCTTTTCACACACTAGCTGTCCTTTCTCTGCACCTCTGCATTCTCTGGCATCAAGAGTAGTTGTTACAGTCTCTGATTTTCATCATGATCGTGTCAGGGAAAGTCAACAGGACTGAAATGATGGAGTTTAGGTGAGATTTGTGGTGGGGAGGACAGCAGCGATAACAGAGTGGGTGGGACCTTACGTGTGGATTCAGGTGCTGTTGTTCAATATTAGGATTCCTTCTGTTTAGCATCTGCTCCATGGTGGGCATGTGGGTGGTCCCCTGCTCCTCTATGTGGACTAGCAAAAGCAACCCAGATCAGAAAGGGAGAGTGGTTGTTAACACTGAACTGTTGCAAAAGGCCATCTCCTAGTACGACATCGCCACCTATTGGAAACAGGCCATAAGTACACACTGTACAAACCAAATAAGACAGCCAGCATCCTCTGACCAAACCTGTTGAAACTGAGGGACCAAGGAGTTCTTTTCCCCTGGTATCCCTTTTCTGGGATGACTCAACAAAGACTCCCTAGTTAAGAATAAAATGGAGGGCTGGAGAGATGGCATAGGGTTAAGTGCTTGCCTGTGAAGCCTAAGGACCCCAGTTCGAGGTTCGATTCCCCAGGTCCCACGTTAGCCAGATGCACAAGGGGGCGCACGCGTCTGGAGTTCGTCTGCAGTGGCTAGAAGCCCTAGCACGCTCGCTCTCGCTCGCTCGCGCTCTCTCTCTCTCTCTCTCTCTCTCTCTCTCTCTCTCTCTCTGCCTCTTTCTTTCTGTCTGTCACTCTCAAATAAATAAATAAAAATAAAAATAATTTAAAAAATTTTTAAAAAGAATAAAGTGGGGCTGGAGAGATTGTTTAACAGGTAAGGCACTTGCCTGTAAAGCCTAAGAACCCGTGTTCAACTCCCCAGATCTCACGTAAGTCAGATGCACAAGGTGACACATACACAAGGTCAGACATGCTCACAAGTTGGCGCACACAACTGGAGTTCCATTACAGTGGCTGGAGGCCTTGGTGCCTCAATTCTCTTGCTTGCGCTTTCACTCTTGCTCTATCTCAATTAAAAAAATTTAAAAAGGTCAGTCTGTTGGGCTTGCCTCAGAAAGTATTTTTTTTAAAGAATGAAGTGTCCAAGGAGCCTTGGGAGTTAAATGCAAATGGTACATTCAAGACGTCAGCCTACATGGTTTTGACATCACTGATTTTGTAAAAAAAAAAAAATAAAATAAATAAATAAATAAACTTCAGCTACCCTCTTGGAGGAAGTTTTGTTCCTTACTTTATCACCTGGATTTCACTAGCAGAATATATTATAGACTTGACAGGTGTGTATATCAGGTGGTGAGAGATAAGCCCTATGAATAATAAGTTCTGAAATCAGAGGCACACCAGGACATTCTATGAAGAGAAAAAGATAAACTACTGAACCTTGCAGAGCCCACTACGAAGAAGGACGCACAGTGCCTGATGGGCTTGTTTGGAGTCTGGAGGTAGCATGGCCCATGTGAGGGTATCCTGTCTCACCTATTAATAGGGCACACACTAGGTGGTCAGCTTTGTGTGGGATCTAGATTAGGACAGGCAGAATATCCAAGTGTGATGAGAGTAGCATTGCTTCTTTGGTCATGCAGCCTGGCTGCCCTTTAGATACTGGAAGTATTAGATATGGGGAAAGGTACCATATGAAGTATATGGAAATGTGAGTAAAATTACAATGCAGGATAGTGGGATTTTGAAGGAAGTCATGTTTTTGTAGGGGAGAATCAAATGTCTTTTGGATAGTGTTCTACTTATCCTTGGTATGAATACATACATAGTTTGCCCATTATGTGGTGGGTCATACTAAGTTATAGTGTCAAATGTGCTCAAAACACAGCCTCTTTGAAGATGGAATGGAGCTTTCAGCTCTAAACATGATCAACGCAAGAGACAGTAATGAAATCCACTAGAAATATGAGAAGCAGACATCCAAAAGATACCCACCTGCTAATCCTGAGAGCCTGTGAACATGTTAGGTTATGGAGAAAGGGGTGAGCGAGGTCAAAAATGAAATCGACAATGCTAATTAGCTGAGTTGAGGATAGGCTATCTTGGCTACTGGGTGTGCATACATTGTCACAAAGATGCTTAAAAATAAGAGAAGAGAATGAGAAAGCCAGAGATTCAGAGGAAGATGTGACTATGGAAGAAAGGCACAGAGATTGCTACCTTTTAAGATAAAGAGGCCATTAGCCAAGGAGTGTAGGTGGACTCTTATGAGTTGCAAAAGGCAAGGAAACACAGTTGCCTTCTGAGGAGCCTCCAGAAGGGAATGAAACTCTCAGATACCTTGATTTCTGTCTAGTGAGGCCCACATCAGATTTCTGATATGTACCTAGTAAACAAGAGATAGTCAGGAGGGGCCCTTCTTACCTGCTTATCTTCACTGCCATTGGGCCTTCCTTGCCCTCTTCTTTCTGACCACCAGTGACAGGACCTGATTCCCTCTCAAGGGTACACTTCTTCCAGGAGGCATTAAAAGAAAAACTCGTTAAACTCTAAACAACAGCCTCTCCCTGCTGTTTCACAAATTTAGCATCTATAGACCAGCAGTTAAAGAAGGAGTTGACATCTGTGCTCAGGTAATCAGTCCAGTTCATCAGGAGGATGTAGGGTTGCTATAACACAATGATGGAGGGAGAGAGAGAAGGAGAGAGGGAGGGAGGGAGGAAGTGCTTGTCATTCAGGTAATACACTGGGACCCTTCTACTACTCCTTTACCTGGATTTGGTAGTGTCAATGAATTGACAATTGCATCAAGTCTAACCTGAGCAGAGCATGAGAAAGTGTCTCAGGCACCCCAGAAAGGAAGATTTGGGTCATGACACCAGAAAAGATTCTAGTGCTGAGAGTAGTAGCTGAGGGTAAAAGGAATTAAGTGGATAGCAGCAGAGGGAAGCAACTGAAATGAAAATATGTGGTCAGACTAATGGATACAGATGAAAAAAACATGTAGTAAAATTCAGCACTAATTCATAAGAACTCAAAAAAAAAATGAAACAGAGGTTGATATATGTGGCAGTCTGCCTCACATCACTGGAATGAACCTCCAAACCAGGTACAGTTATGAAGGAAGGGAATTTATGTGAAGTTTAAAGATCCAGGGAAAGTTTTATAATGGCAGAAGAAGTTTCCCCCTCTCACAGATCCAAGCAGAGAAAAAAGCCACCACCAGCACAAGCGCGTGCACTTTAGGAACCCCAGGCAGGGCTCAAGCACTTTGTACATCTTTAGACTGGAGTTCTAAATCCACCCCCACACCTTAGGGCTGGACCCGAGGATCCACCCCCACCTCACCTCCTCCAGCCAAGTGGGGATATCCATTCAAACCACCACAATTTAGAATATATATATATATATATATATATATATATATTTTTTTTTTTTTTTTTACTTTTTTTTTATTTTTTGAGGTAGGGTCTCACTCTAGCCCAGGCTGACCTGGAATTCACTATGGAGTCTCAGGGTGGCCTCGAACTCACAGCGATCCTTCTACCTCTGCCTCCCAAGTGCTGGGATTAAAGGTGTGCGCCACCACGCCCGGCCATCTATTTATATTTTAAAAACTCTACAACTATCATGGTAATTATTGGTAGAGAATCTAATGCATTCCTGCTAAGAGCAAACAGAAGGTAATGACGTCCTCTCTCACCATTTCTACTCAATATCATACTAGAAGTCCTAAGTAATTCAATAAGATAAGAAAAAGAAGTAAACAGCACATGGACTAGGAAGGAATAAAACCATCTTTGTTTACAAATGACATGACTTTCTATGTAGTATGTAGAAAATCCTCAAAGGAAAAAAAAATAAGAAAAAAGAAAATCCCCAATGAATGAAATTATTTTTTTAATCTCCTAAAACTTGATAAACGATTGTCTTAGTTTAACCTTGCTACTATAACAAATACCTTAAAGTGGGTTATTTGAAAATAGCAAAAATAGGAGCCTGGAGAGATGGTTAAAGGCGATAGTTTGCAAACTCTGAGGGCCTGGCTTTGGTTCCCCAGTACCTGCACAAAGCCAAATGCATTAAGTGGTGCATGAATCTGGAATTTGTGATTTATTCTCATTTGCTCTTTCTACTTGCAAATTAATAATTTTGCAAAAATAGAAGAAATGTAACTGTGGCAGCTTGAAAGTCCAAGATCAAACAACTGATTTTACAGATTTGGTTTCTAGTGAAACCTCACTTTCTGTTCCCAAAATGGTATTGTTCATTGTATATTTAGAATGAGGAAGGGCAAAACAGCCAACTAATTCACCGAAGATATTTTGTAGTAGTATTTATCTCACTCATGACAGCTCTGTCTGTGAAATGTTATCACATTGGATCTCAGGTTTCAACACATAAGTTCTGGGAGAACAATTACTTCAACACATAGCAGTGATTAGAGCAGTTGTAGAATTAATAAACACCATACAAAAATCTATTTTTTCCTATATACCAGCAAAAAAATGTATTCGATATTTAAAGCAACATTAAATAACATTTTAGTAAATCTATCCCTAAATACCTTAGTAGGACTTTCAGTGGCATTTCACTAAATCTATAGATCAAATTGAGGAGAACTGGCGACTTGGCAATATTGAGTCTTCCTCTGCAGATATATGGTATCTCTCAATTATTTGATATTTCCTTCCTTTTGTTCATAACGCTTAGTAGGTTTTCTTCATAGAAGCCTCATACACTTTTTAGACTTGTGTATCAGTCATCCTCGCCCAGCAGAGCTGCAGGGCTCAAGCTGCTTCCCTCAACAACAATGCATGGCAGAATACGTGGAGTGTTGCCTACAGGGAAACTCACTTGCACTGTGCTGTTTATATCATGGACTAATCATGTATATGCGACTGTCCTTAGCCTCCAGCCACTGCAGAATTAGAACTGATAGTGTGTGGTCCAAACTTTCACCATAAATATGAGATACACTTCCAATCATAGAAAAATACCAAAGACAGAGGGATGTATTTATTTTATTTTACATTTAGGTACGTGTATTATGTGTGGTGTGCATGTGTATACACAGTTTATGCATCTGTGTGTGTAGATGCATATGCCCAGTGCATACGTGTGTGGAGACCAGACAATGTCAGGTACTCTCCTCTAATGTTCTTCCATATTGTTTCCTTGAAACAGAATCACTCACTGAACCTGGAGCCACCATTTTTAGTCAATCTGGCTGATTAGAGAGTGCAACAATTCTTTCCTCTTCACCCCTCACAGAACTGGGGTCACACACATGAAGCCATGCCTAGCTTTTTATGTGGGTGCTGAGGATGGAACTCAGACCCTCTCAAGCCCTCATGTTTGCACAGCAAGTGGTTTTATCCACTGGGAAACTAGGAAATCCACATCTAAATAATGTGTGTCAAAGAGGAAGTCTCAAAGGAAATTTAGAAATGCACTGAGCTGAATGAAAGTAAACATGAAACAGTTAAAGCAATACCAAGGAAGAAATTGATACAACACATGTTTATATTAGAAAATACTTAAGTTCCAAATCCACATTTCAGCCTCCATGCCTCAAGAATATACAAAGAACAAGTAAAATATCTAGTGAAAGAAAGGAAAAATAGGTAAGGAGAGAGAGAGAGAGGAAAAAAGATAGAGAACAAATGCTACTAATGCAATATCATGAATAAAATGATTATTACAACAAGAAGACATCAATGTATAAAGAGGAGCACTGTGAACCACTCTATACACATACATTTAAGAACTTATATGAAATGAACCAGTTCTTTTAAAACTGCAAAGAACCCAAACTTTTCTGATTGATATAAAATAGATAATTTTAATAATCCTATAATCACTAAGAAAATTTAATTTGTAATTAAAAATCATCTGTGGCCTGGCATGGTAGCATGGTAGCATATGCCTTTAATTCCAGCACATCGGAGGCAGAGGTAGGAGGATTGCCGTGAGTTCGAGGCTACCCTGAGAATACATAGTGAATTTCAGGTCAGCCTAAGCTACAGTGAGACCCTACCTCAGAAAACCAAAAAAAAGAAGAAAAAAGTCATCTGGAAAGAAGTAGCTATGCTGTATTAGTCACTCTTGTTGCTGTGATCAAATACCTGACAAAAAGCAACTTCAGTAAGGAGAAGTTTATTTTGGCTGGTAGTTCAAGGTCACAGTGCATCATGGCAGGAAAGGCATGGCAGCAGGAGCTGAGGCGGCTGGTGGTATCCAGTCCACAGCAAGAAAGCAGAGAACCACAAACGCTGATGCTCAGCTAGCTTTCTCCTTATTTGGTCCCCAACCCCTGCCCATGGAGAGGTGCCATCCACAGTTAGGGTGGGTCCTCCTACCTCAATTGACCTAATCTAGACAATCTTTACAGATATGCCAAGAGATTTGTTCCCATGGTCATTCTAAATCCTCTCAAATTGGGAAGCACATGAGCCCACATGATTTTACTAGAAAATTTCACCAAACATTTAAAGAATAATTAATATCAATTCCACATAGCTCTTCCAGAAAATAGACTATAGTGGGGTAATACTCAAGTTACATTATGAAACTAATATTACCCAGTTACCAAAAATCACATAAAGACAGTACCAAAAACAAAAACTACAGGCAAAGATCGTTTGTTAAATACAGACACTCCCCCCAAATCCTTATCAAAATATTCAATAGAAAACAGTAATACTTTTTTTAAATAACATATCATGACTAAGTAGAGTTTATTCTAGGGATGCAAAGCAACTTCATTATTTGAGAACTAATCACTCTATGAGAGTAATAGTCCAAAGGAGAAAATCACACGATCATATCAATTAATGCAGAGAAAGCTCATCACAAAACTCAGTATTTGTTTATGATAAAAAAAAAAAACTCAGAAAAAATAAGGGTAGAGGAAACCTCTACTTGACCAAGAACACAAAATTGTATATCTAATAGAATTCTTTTGTTGTTGTTGTTTTTTTTTTCAAGGTAGGGTCTCACTTTAGCCCAGGCTGACCTGGAATTCACTATGGAGTCTCTCAGGGTGGTCTCGAACTCATGATGATCCTCCTACCTCTGCCTTCTGCCTCCTGAGTGCTGGGATTAAAGGTGTAAGCCACCACACCCGGTCTAATAGAATTCTTAATGACTAAAGACTAGATGGTACCTCACTAAGATTAAGGCCAAGGTAAGAATGTCCATTCTCATCACTGGATTTCACCCCTGTAGGGCTAGAAAATCTAAATCGTTCAGTAGTTAGACCAAAAGAAAAAAAAAGGAATATTAGAAAAAGAAAATTAAAGATAAATAAGGAAGGAAGAAAAAACTATTTCTATTTCATATGATATTTGAAATTTTAAAAAAGCTACACACACAAAATCTCCTGACTTAGGCCTTGGATCTGGGGTGCATCACAAGATACTAGCTAAGTACACAAAGATCTATTGTATTGCTGCATGCTAGGAATAAGCATGTTATCACCCAAACTAAATACAGACTTTACATTCATTATAAACATACAAAGTCTTTAGACATGGACTTAATAAAACATGTCCTGGATTTGTGTACTTGAAACTATAAGCTCAGGCAAAATAAGGCAAAAGAAATATAAACTAGGGCTGGAGAGATGGCTTAGCGGTTAAGCGCTTGCATGTGAAGCCTAAGGACCCCAGTTCGATGCTCGACTCCCCAGGACCCACGTTAGTCAGATGTACAAGGGGACGCATGCGTCTGGAGTTCGTTTGCAGTGGCTGGAGGCCCTGGAGTGCCCATTCTCTCTCCCTCTCCCTATCTGCCTCTTTCTGTCCCTCTCTGTCTCTCTCAAATAAATAAACAAAAATTACAAAAAAAAAAATTTAAAAAAAAGAAATATAAACTAGTGGAGAAATTTCACATTGATGATTTGGAAAGTACAATATAATAAAAAAAGATATCAATTCTTTCCACACTGGCTGCCAAATGATGAAAACAGAAGAAAACAGGAAAAATTTCAATACCTAGCACTATCCAAATAATCCTTACAATTCACATAGGAAGTAGAAGCCCAAAGCAGCCATTTTCCTAATTTGTAGATCAAAATAAAACAAAAAAGATTGCATTGTAGAAGACCCCATAACGACTGCAGAAAGGCAAACAACAGTTTGATAAAATAAAAATCTTATCAAGCCACGTATCCAATGTTTTTTATCTAGAATATCTTTAATTTTTTTGTTTATTCTTATTTATTTGAGAGCAACAGACAGAGAGAAACAGGCAGAGAGAAAGAGAGAATTGATTCACCAGGGCCTCCAGCCACTGCAAACGAATTCCAGATGTGTGCACCCCCTTGTGCATCTGGCTAACATGGGTCCCGGTGAATCGAGCCTCAAACTGGGGTCCTCAGGCTTCACAGGCAAGCTCTTAGCCACTGAGCCATCTCTCAGCCCCTAGAATATTTTAAAGCTTTCAAACTTCAACAGTAAAAACATGGCCAAAGACATGATCAATTTATCAAAGAGAATATACAGACGGCAAGTAATCGCACCTAGATGTGTGAAACAGCACTACCATGTAATGCACACATGCACACTAAAAGCGTGAGTAACTATCACAGCACACCTACCAGGAAGGCTAAAATAAAACGTACGACAGTGGTAAATGATACCGGTGAGGATGCAGAGATGAGATCATGAGTACAGGGCTATATAAATGTGCAAGACAGAAAACTGACCTTAGTTTTACAAAATTGAATATGAAAGACCCATATTATCTTGCGTTTGTAATCCTGAGCATTTATCACAAAGAACTGGGAACTTGTCCACACAAAAACCTGTATGCAAACATTCATAGCAGCATTATTCAGAATAATCCAAACTAGAATTAGCTCATGGGTAAACAGTAAAACAATATCACACTGATATCACTGAATACTACTTGGAAACCAAAAGGGAATACACTTTATACCCATAACTTGAATGAGCTTTTTAGATTTTTATGTATTTTCACATGTGCATGTGTGCATGTGCATGCACACACCAGAGCCTCCTGACACCAGGTTTTTGCACCACTTTTTGCATCTAGCTTATGGAGCTGGCTTGGAAATTGAACCCAGCCAGCAGGCTTTCAGGCAAGTGCCTTTAGCCTTCAAACTCTGAGCCGGCCCCTGAATAATTTTCTTTATTTTAAAGACAGGGTCCCATTGTATCCAAGACTGGCTTTGAGTTCCCTATATAGCTGAGATCCACCGCTGAGGGCTTAGATTACAGATGTGTGCCACCACACACAGTGTGGCACTGGGGACCAAGCCCAGGGTTTCGTGCACACTAGGCGAGCGCTCTACCTACTGAATTATACCCTTGACCCCATAACCTGAATGAATCTTCAGAGAATTATGCTCAGTGTAAAAATCCAGCACCCAAAGATTAAATACACATGATTTCATATATATAACCTTCATAACCATCATAAAATCATATGTATGGAGAACATGTGTGATTGCCACAGTCAAGGACAGGGGAACAGTGAGAAGGAAGTTAGTGTGACTATAGAAGTACAACATAGAAAAAAATGTACTGAGAGTGGTCTTTATGGTGATGAAAATATATACTGTGTATAAAACATGTAGCATGTAATGTATGACACAATAGTATTGTATCAATACAAGAGCAAGACAGTAACCTCTGTATTTTAACTATGCCAGTATCTGTGAAAGTATGCTTATATCTTTATAAATATAGTCTTATAAGATGTTACCATTGATTGCTGGGGGAGGGGAGTAGTTCTCTTCGATGCTGTACCCACTAGTATGCTGGGAGAAAAAGGGACTCAGCTATAGTGCGGCAGGGATAAAAGAAGGTAATGGGAGGTCCATATGGTCAATTCATGTATAAAATTGCCAAAGAACAAATAAAAATGTTGCCATTGAGTAACAAGAGGGAAGGATGTGTATGGGTTCTCTCTGGCTTATTTTTCATAATTACAGACGATTTACAATAATTTTCAAATAAAAGTTTTAATTAAAAATATGCGATTCGGCTTCTGCCTGGGTTTTTCTCTTGGGTCACACTTACTTGAGAGCCATCCTTTATGTTGTGAGGATTCTAATCAGATGCATGGGCAGGTGATGTGTAGGTACTTGTGCCAAAAGCCTTTGCTGAGGTATCAGATGACAGTCAGCACCAGGGAGAAAGAAAGCGACAGAGGATTCCAGCCTCAGCTGCACTGAGCTAACACTGTGTGCGCCAGACTAACTGTCCTCAGAAGCCTTCCTTGAATTGCAGAACTATGTGAAAAATAAAGTCTTCTTGCTATTTTTAGCCACTAATTTCAGAGTAGTTTAGTACATAGTGAGTGGCTGGGAAAAAGTAACTTTTATGTATGAATATTTCACAGAGAAAGAAGATAATGATTTTTTTTTCATTGAGACTTGGTGTTAAGTGATGAAGGCATTTAAAAAATTATTACCTTGTACCTTTGGAGAGTTTAAGACTGTTCACTCCATTTAGTCTCAATGAGTAAGGTTTGATTGTGGCCACCATATGTGGATTTATGATTGTTTTGAAAGGTCTAAGGATTGATTATATATATGATTCTTAATGCCTCATAAATTATTTCCAAATGGGTTTGTGAATTATAAGTTAGCATGACATTAAAATATTACAATTGATTGCTAATGTGAAGTCATCTACATGTTCACTTCCTCTAGCAAATTTATCAGACAGTATACAAACACTCTCATGTGTCATCAAGCATTTTATTTCTGCTGAAATACTCAGCCATGTTTAGCATGGTAGACATAAGATCAGATACAAAAAATCAGGGTAGACATGGAAAGGTCTTTTATCTTTCTGTTTCCCATTCACCTTCCAATAGTTAACCCAGCATTATTTTACAGCCCCTTATCTGGTTTAAGCATGCTCCACCTGGAAATTTCTAGTTTATCTGCTCAAGTGCTATTTTATGACTTCTTTCTAAAACTTAAAAAGGGTGGGGGAAGGGGAGCGCACGCCTTTAATTCCAGCACTAGGGAGACAGAGGTAGGAGGATCACTGCGAGTTTGATGCCACCCTAAGACTACATTGTGAATTACAGGTCAGCCTGGGCTAGAGCGAGACCCTACCTCGAAAAGCCAAAATTAATTAATTCATTCATTAATTAATAAAACAAAACTTAAAAGGGGACCAGAAGCAATACAATGAGACTGAGGGAGACAAGGGAGTGTAATACGGAGTACATATGATCAAAATGTAATGTATGTATGAAAATACCAGAAAACAAAATCATGTTTTAAAAGATCATAATTTTCTTAAAAACTATATTTATTTCAAAAGGATTCATACCTCACTTTCCAATATGTACTTTCTGTTTCCATACTCCTAATTTTAACAGGTAAATTGATTGCTTTTTGTGTTTTTAACCTCAGAGAAACAAAATGTGTTCTCTGGGAAGAACAACGTGCCATTATTTTTAATTTTATTTTTTTGGAGGCAAGATCTTGATATGTGACCCAGGTTGCCCTTGAACTGGAGGTCTTCCTGCCTCTGCCTCCCACTTCCTGGGATTACAGGCATGAGGATATGTTCAGCACCATACGGAACATTATTATGTAATCTTGACTCTTCAGTCTTCCCTTTCCTCAGAACCCACATTAGATTATTTTCCTCATTAACCATTAATTATCAAAATGAGTGTGGCTTGTGTTGGCTCTAGTATTTCACAATTTTGCTCCTGGAAATGCTGAATAAATCAATTTAGCAGGTGTGTCTTCTGACTCCAGTACCATAAAATGGACTAGTAAGACCAATTTTCCTCTGTATAAATAATATAAACCCAATTATTCCCGAAATTGCCACAACCCTTTGGATTGGGTCTCATCAGCTGAAGTAGCAGGTGAACTGTTAACAAGTGTGTCGCTGTTGTCCACCAAGGGACGCTTTAGACCAGCAGGGGGCGTAGGAGTTCCAGGGCACTGGTGCGCCTAGCCAGGGGGCGTGGCTTCGGCCTCCTTGACTGACAGCTGAAGATGCAGGCGAGGATGAGGTAATAACAGCCCGCGCGGAGGGCTTGGGGGGTGTGTGCTAGTGCGTGCGCGAGCCGGGACTGCGCGTCTTGGAGCTTGCGATGTGGACACTGACCATGCTGGGTTGAAAACAGAAAGAATTTAAAAAAAAAAAAAAAAAAAAAAACAAGCTGCAAAGTGACGGGAGGGTGTCTGGGGGGCTGTCATGGCGCATGGTCCGTGTGCATCCAGGCGCCGGGGAAAGCCCCGCGGGCGCGCGTTGGCCCCGGCGCCCCGCTCGGGAGGGGCGGTCCCCTGTGCCAGCGGCTGAGCCGAGAGCCACAGGGAGGGGGAGCTGTGCCCGCGGCCGCGGCTGCGCCCCGTGCCGACGGGGCGGGGTGGTGGGCGGGGAGCCGAGCGTGCCCCTCGGAGCGCGGCCGTGCGGCCGGGTCCCACCCCGGCATCTGCGGACCCACCCGAGGCGCAACTGGTGCCGGGGCTCGGTCCCCGCCGCGCGCGCCGCCCCGCCCCGCCCCGCCGCGCCGCGCCGCGGTCCCCAGGGCCCGGGCCCGCGCGCCGTCCTCCGCCCACCCGCCGGGGGGCGGGTTTGCGGCCGGCCGGGCAGTTGCATGAAGCGCCGGGACCTCCCGGAGCAGCGGCGGAGCCCGGCGGCGGCGGCGGCGGCGGCGGCGGCGGCGGCGCGCGGTCCGAGCCAGGCGGCCCGGCTCTCCGGGCCCCGGTGGATGCGCGGCTGCGGAGGAGCCCATGGGCCGGAGCTGAGGCTGCCCGCGGCGGCGTGGGGGCGCGGGGCTGGGGGCGCGGCCGAGGCTCCGAGGCGGCGGCGGCGCCGGAGGAAGCGGAGGAGGTCGGGTGCGCCGGGCCCCCGAGGCAAGCCGCGCAGCGCCGCCGGCGTCTCGGCCGCCGCAGCCCCGCGCTCGCCATGCTCCTGGCCTCGGCCGTGGTGGTCTGGGAATGGCTGAACGAGCACGGCCGCTGGCGTCCCTACAGCCCGGCCGTGAGCCACCACATCGAGGCGGTGGTCCGCGCGGGGGCCCGCGCCGGGGGCAGCGTGGTGCTGGGCCAGGTGGACAGCCGTCTGGCTCCCTACATCATCGACCTGCAATCCATGAACCAGTTCCGCCAAGACACGGGTGAGCCACCCATCTCCCCAGTCCGCCCCGAGAACTCGCCGCCTCGTGGGCCTGCCGTGTCCTACCCAGTGGGCAGCTGGTGGCGAGAGGTGATCTACTCCCCTCGATCCCATTAGGATCCCATAACCTCGAAATAAGCGTCCAAGTAGTTTAAGTAATATTATGATTATACAAACCTAGCTTTAGCCTAGCGGGTACGAGCCCCCTTCACGCCCCCTTTTCAGCCCTCGAGGGCCTTCTGTGCAGAAATTCTGGGGCTTCCCAGCCCCCAAGCAATGCCAACCCCTAAGCAGGGCACTCTGCTCCCACTTCCTTGGTGGCCCTCACCTTGGCTAACCTGCTTAGCCTCAGGCACCCCTGGACCACCACACATCACCCACCCACCCACACACACCTTACTGCTTACTGCCTGCGCCTCCTCTAAGGAGGGCACCCAGCCCACAAACCACCGGGAAGTGAGAAGTGCAAGAAGCTGTAACGTGTAGTTTGGGAAGGGCGGGGACATCCCTGGGAAGAGAGAACGGAGCCGGGGATTCCAGGGGATCGAACATCCTAGATGCTGAGGCTTTCACAAATGCCTGTGCACTCCACTCGCCGAAGCAACAGGCCAGAGCAGATGGAGGAGGGGGAGGGACGGGACTCCGGAATGCTTGGCAGGAAAGCTACTCCCTTTGTCCGTGGTGGTGGAGAAGGAGGAGGCGGATTCCTAAGGAGAAGCTGTCCCCAGGCTTCTTCCTGAGACTAACCCATAAGGGACACCCTAGTCTCCCAGCGCATTACTAAATAAACTCTTCTTTCTGTGAGAACCAAGTGGCTTGCCTGGCCCACAACCCTACCAACCGGGAAGGCAAGGTAGGATGGGGATGGGGCCACGGAAGGAAGAAGGCCAAAGCTGTATCTCTTCACCAGGTCGAGGGTGTCTAGGTTCCCTTGATTACCTGGGACAAGTTTTTGTCTCCAGAGAGTAATCTCTTTGGTTGGAGGTCATTTCTGGAATTGTCTCAAGAGTGTAACCAAGGAGCCTGGAGAAACAGGCGTGGAGGGGAGGGAGGAGAGATGAGGAGGAGGACCCCATGCTTGCATGGCCCAGGGAACAGCTGCTGGAGCAGACCAGCTCCCGTTCCCAGGAAAGCCCTCACATCCTGTGTACTAATGAGAATTGTCATGGGAAAGAGGTGTCTTTCCTCCCTCATGCCCGTGTCTTTAGTCATAACTGTCCACGACCTCTGCCAAGGACTGTACAGAATTGAGTAAAGCTTTCTGGGGAAACATTCCAGAAGTTTTAGCATCTGGCGGGCATAAACCTCGGTGGATAAAGGAGGGGGGTTGTGGATCTGAGAAAACCAAGAGAAAAGAATGTGGAGAGATTGGAAAACAGGATTAAGTGTAGCAACTTTTAGAGGCCATGGAAGTGAAGGTGAAGGCATCAGAGTGAGAAGATGTAGTGGGAAGGATGTCAAAGAGGCAGGGCATCAGGACCACCTTCTTAGGCACTTTTCTCCTCTATGCTAGGCACTGGGCTGGGTGCTGAAAGCACAGGGTTGAATTCCCATGAACACTGTCTGTCAGGGAGCTTGTCAAAGCAGATTAGAATTCCTGCTTGTCAGCTCTGACAGCCTCTTCTCTCTTCTCCCTTCTCCACCAGTGTATGCGCGCGCGCGCGCACACACACACACACACACACACACACGCGCGCGCGCACACACACACACACACACACACACACACACACGCACAGTTCCTCTCAATATAGCCCATTGCGGAGACTGTGACATGGTAGGCTCTTTAAGCCACCAGCTCCCTGGCAACCTCAGCCAAGCACTGGCAATGTTTAATTAAATTACCCACTGTTCCTAAGCCACACTTTAAAGCTGAGAACCAGAGAAGTCCCTACAAACAAAGGAGAGATGGAAGTTCCCTGCCTAGAGGCAATTCCTTTCTGTCTTTGGCTGCCTTGCTGTATAGGCATTTGTCATGGGAGCTTTCTCTTCAGAAGTTGCCTGCCTGGCTGCTCAGTGAGTCCTGTCTTTCCGTTTCTCCGAGCTCTGGACTGTCTCCAGGGAGATGGTGAGAAGTTGCAGATACCCAGCTCCCTGCCTGTTTGCCCTAGATCCTCCTCCTCCTCCTCCTCCTCCTCCTCCTCCTCCTCCTCCTCCTCCTCCAGACTTCCTGGGGGCCTGAGCTGATTTACATTCTATGCTGGCCTTTTCTAGGCATTTTGAGTGATAGACAGCATTGGTCTTAGCCATTTCTCAAAGCCTTGGAAGAGAGAACTCCATCCTAAGTCATTTACCTTCATGTTCCTTTTCTCTTGTAGCAAAACCTTCCTGTCAGCATCCCTTTCTCCTGTACAGTTCAAACATACCCAGGTGTTCTCTGTTGCCCTGCTACAGGATGAGGATGGTGCTGGGTCAAAATGGGTCTATGGTGTAGGTTTTCATCCTGGACTCTCTGTAAGTCCCCTAAATCCTTAGACCTTCTTTACCTCTGTACATTGAAGAGCAGCCTTCGGATTCCTTCCCTTTGTTTTCTTCTTCACTTCCAGCATAGGGATTTATTTACAGGTTGGAATAAGCTTGGGTCCTTCCTGCACTAGAGAGATGGATGCAAGGCAGAATTCTTTCCAACTCAAAGTTTTCTGGGCAAGCCTGTCTTTCTGTCTTTAATGTAGTCAGAAGGGTCAGATGCAGGGAGTGGGTTTGGTTAGGGCATTTGACAGAAGCTGTTCTTTAGATTTCCCCCTCATGCTTCCTACCTAATGTGAGCACTGTAGTAGAGGAGGTGGGCATCGTGATTACTGTGTACTGGAGTGTGCACTGTACATCGTCATCCTATCCAGCACAATGCATACACTGCCTTGTTTAATCTTCCCAGTTGTGTGAATACTATACCATGACTGCTATTCCCATTTAACAAGTTGAAAGAGTTCAAGTTGCTCAAGGGCTCAAGTTTCTCTGTTACCAGCACAGCGAGCATTCTAAATGACATGCTCCATGGCCTACCTCTGTGACCGTTATGGATGGGCTGCTTGTACAGAATGGCCATGTGAGATGCAGCAATAACTAAGCACCTAAGACTCTGCTGTCATGGAGCATTCTGTGTTGAAGTGAGGTAGCACTGTGAAGAGAAGCCCAAAGAATTCTGGACACAATATGTGCTGTAACAGCATAGTGTGTGGAACATGCCTTGGAGACTTAGGCCATGCCTGGAAGGTGTTATCTTCTATTTCCCAGGAGACAGAACATCCTGGGTACTTTGGGATACTGACGTCTTGAGTAACTAGGAAAAGGTGATTTTCCTTCTCCTTCCTGCCCCTATGAGAACATCCTCTATTCCTGCCTTATTGGAGGCCTGTTCCTGGGATCACCACACAATAGGAACAGACCATCTAGTTTGTGGCCCTGATTCTAGAAAAGTCTGGGGTTAGCATATTCCAACAGAGTGGGCTCTGGGGAATGACATCCCACTTTCTTTCTTATCCTGTCTTTGGTTCTGAAGTTGTTTACTTTACCATATTCCCCCCTCCCCATTTGTCTGAACTAAACTCAGCAGCTCACCTTCTTGGCACTCTTCTGCTTGTTAAGATATTTTGCCACATTCTCATGGCCAGTCTCAGGATTCTTTGACTCATTGCGTTATTCAGAGTCTTACTGGGTGGCTGGTATGGCCAAGCATGCATTGCATGTGTGTTGGCAGCTGATTTTAATGCATCTGAGTAAAGCTCAGTTTCTCCCCACCTCCCCCCCATTCTCCTGTGTCTTGAGGGCATTGCTGATCTGAACTCCTGGATATTATGCAGGAGTAGTCCAAGAACCTCATATACAAACTACCCAGCTAGCCATGGTCAAGTCCTACTCATTTCCTCTCTAGAATCGCTCCACTTTCTTCATTTTCCCCTTCTACTCATTTAGAACTAAGTAGTGGAGCAGCTCTGGTCTTATACTTCCACTTTAAAAAAAAAAAAAAAATCAATGCCTCTTCAATACCCAAAAACTCAGTCAGTCCATCTCAGCCTGATGTCCCAGACTCCCTGTGCCCTATCATATGTTTTCAGGTTGATCCTCTCTATGCCTTCTGGCCTCTCAGACTTCTCTGATATCTCACCTGCTCACAAGGTCCTTCTGCTGAAATACCCATTCTTGCATGTTTATCTATTGAAATTCTCTTATCTTTCAAGTCTTGGGCCATTTGTCATTTATATCTTCATATTCACTGAGCCCCTCAAGCAGGCCAAACATGTGGGATGGAGTACGATTAAAAACCTTGATAAACACATTGATGGCAGCATTTGTGGTATGGGGATCAGGGTGGAAGGCAGATCTTCATCTAACTGGATGCACACATGGCTGTGCAACAGCACGTAGAGATAAGAGCTTTCAAAAACACAGGGAGAGGAATTTGACCTGGTCAGGATACACCAGAGACACTTCCTTGGCAAAGTGAGCTTTACTTGGGAAGAGAAGTAACAAAGCATGTGAAGTACTTGGGGCGGGGGGGCTGGCATCATGAACAGCCCACACTCAGAGAAGATGGCAGTGGGAGAGACTAAAGGCAGTGGGAAGGAAATGTGGGCAGATTGTGTTAGGCTTAAAGATGTACAGAGGTTGATAGGAGAGATTTGGGTCCTTCCCTAAGGAAGAATTATAGGAAGATTTAAACAGAGAAAGGATGAGGTCATTTTTTTTTCAATCAACATGCGTTTCATTGACATTCTGGGGGCACATTTTGCATCATAAACAGCCTCACACACTTGTCTTCTAACCCTGTTTCAGACTGCGCACTGCATAAGGAATGTGTGAGCTTTTCATTCTCCATGGCAACTAATGGGATGCTTAGCAATATGTGATCAATGATTGAATATCATAGTAGCCGGAGTCTTCATTGTAACTGCCAGACACTTCATTAGGCACCAGAATCCAAGGAGGTACAGAGCTGTGCCTCTGTTCCATTCACAGCGCCTATAAAGAATACTCAGACGTTGAAAACAATTTGGGAGATCTACCTCATACCTCCTGAGGCCTGGGGCTGGGGATTGGAGAACATTTTAAGATTATTAATGGCATGGGCCCTGAAGGACCAGGTGGAATTGTAGTGCAAGGGAACTAATAACTAGTGGGAAGACCCCAGGAAATGCATGAGGATAAAGGGAACCTTTATTTGGCAGGAATAGAGGAAATTACAGGGAATTAAGGCAGATAAATCTGGAGAGATGTGTATAATAGCCATGACATGGCCTCCAAAAGCTCTAATACAGTGCTCAAGCCTTTCCAGGGTGTACATAGCATTTCCCCTCCAAAACAACAAAAAAGCCTCTCAGTGTAAACATACGAACTGGTCAACGGGGCTGTCCCTGCTTCCCTGAAAAGAATATAAAATAGTGCCATTTAAACTGCCTAAGCTTCATGTTCTCATCTATAAAAGGTGTTTTATATGTTTGCCATGGTGATTATATGGAATGGGAACATGTGAGGGACTTTCTAAGTGTAGAAATTATAAAAATCTGAGCTGTATGGAAACTTGCCTTCTCTCTCAGACACACATACCATGCTGCTTCCTCTGAACTGAACTTTCTCAGCCCTACTGAAACACACAATAGGAAAACACTACAGAAATAATCACCACTTGGCTGGGCTCTTGCTGTGTGACAGGTGCTCTTTTACAGCCCTTTATTCTTTTCTTCATTTAATTCTCAAGTTCACCTGTTGAAGTAACTACATAAGAACCCAAAGAGATGAGGAAACAAGGCTTCATCTCTTAGCCATTGGGGATGGAACCTCCTCTGTTGAACCCAAAACCCAGCAACCTACTTCTTAGAAATGGAGACTAACCAGGGACTGCTGCCCACCCCCACTCCCCATCCTGATACCCCAGGTCTCCCAGCAGAGGCCCTGGTGCTGAATAGAGGATTGTTCTGCTTCTCCTTGTGTCTCTGAATGTTGATGTTTTGGGTCATTAAGGGGCTTGGAGATGGGGTGGGGGCCAGTTATGACCCTGGCAAAGGCCTGAATAGCCATTGTTCCTTTTCTTCCCTCCTTAAATGGGATTCTGTCCTGGTCATGGTGTCTCTGTAGGTTGGAGGAGGGGGTGGGTCAGAGGCCAAGGAAGAGGAGCCTTTTCCCACCACTTTGATACTTAAGCTGACAGATGCAGAGACTCCAGCATTTCTGAGTCCTCCCCGGCCTTGAGCCAAGTATCCTTAGCCTTGATGTTGATGCCATGAAATGAGTCCTGTTTGGAGACCAGTGGATTCAGATTGGGGTGGGCAAAGGAGAAGCGAGCAATAGTTCTCTACAGGCCTAGTTCCTTTGCAGTCCTGCTGGGTCATCTCTGCTGTACCATTACCCTATAATCACACTGACTTTTTTCCCCCCAGCCTCACAAGGAGACTATCAGAGCTAAGAGGATGCTATCTTTAGGAGGGTTTGAACTTTTTGCAAGAAAGACATTAGATATTTATGACATGGTCTCATTACCACTGAGGATGTTATTGTGATACCACATTTAATATGTGAGAGTTACCCCCAGCTGCTTTCCTTTCTTCTCATAGAAACACACCTTTTGTTTTCCTTTTTAATGCACCCATCAAAATCCATGGCCAGCTCCATCACTTCAGCCTCTGGACAGCCCTCCTGGATGGAAGCAAGTCTCCACAGCCTTGTGTTCTTTTTCTCCATAGCCCTTAGTGCCAGAGCATTCAGAGACAGAGGAGTGGTATGGCACCTGTGACCTCTACCATGTGTCAAGCTCTTTATATGCCTGAGTGCAAGTTGTAGGGCTTCATGAGAACTCTAGTACCTGGCACAAGTGAATACATATTTATTAAATAAGTAAGCAAGTCACTTTTAGTTTTTGCAGTGACCCAAGAAAGGAATTATCTTGTTTCTCAGGAAAGAAGACTTGGCTCTAGACTAATTAAAGGATGAATTAATTATCTGCAAACCAATGTACCCAAACTCCAAGCCACGAGGTGCTGGAAGCATGTGGGCTCTGCTTCCCCTAGCCTTCATATTGCTTCATTTGCTTCCACCCTGAATTATTGCCTTAATACCAGGAAAGGGTCTTGGGCAAAGCTACCTTCCCCCCCACACACACATTAGTACTAGGCAGCACAGGTCCCAACTTACAGTAGAGCTCCCGAATGTTCTGCTTATGAACCTAATAGGATTCAGTGTAACTCCAAGCTGACTAACCCTTCCTCTGACTTACTTGGCAGGGACCCTACGTCCAGTTCGGCGAAACTACTACGACCCATCCTCAGCCCCTGGGAAGGGCGTGGTGTGGGAGTGGGAAAACGACAACGGTTCCTGGACGCCCTATGACATGGAAGTGGGTATCACCATCCAGCATGCCTATGAGAAGCAGCATCCCTGGATCGACCTCACTTCCATAGGTTTTAGCTACGTCATTGACTTCAGCACCATGGGCCAGATCAACCGGCAGACCCAGCGCCAGCGACGCGTCCGCCGCCGACTAGACCTCATCTACCCCATGGTCACAGGCACCTTGCCTAAGGCTCAATCCTGGCCAGTGAGCCCTGCAGCTGCCACCACCTCTCCCCCTGCACCACCCTGCTCCTGCCCACAGTGTGTCTTAGTGATGAGTGTGAAGGCAGCTGTGGCCAATGGGAGCACTGGGCCATTGCAGCCCCCAGCAACCCGCAAGAATGTGGCCTCTTCTGGAGTAGTCAAGCTGCCCCCACCATCTGGCCCTGGGACCAAGCTCCTGGACCCAACAGGCACCATCCGGGGCCCAGGGAAGACCACCCCATCGCAGGTGATCCGAAGACAAGGTGTCTCTAGTACAGCAGCTGGGGCAACCACAGGTTCTCCTGCCAGCCCCTCAGGAGCCAACAGCAAGACTGGACGGGTAGCATTGGCCACCTTGAATCGTACTAACCTGCAGCGGCTGGCCATTGCCCAGTCCCGGGTGCTGATCGCCTCGGGGTAGGTGTTCTCCTGGCTGCCTCAGAGCGCGTAACCTACCTCAGAGATAGTATGTTGCTCTGATTCAGAGTGACATCCAGGAGGATTGTCCAGGACAGGCACTCCTGGTCCAGAGCTGAGCTTTCAAGTACAGGTAGAAGCCATTATGGGATGGGAGAAAGGGGCCTTCACGTTAGGGTTCTCGAAGATCTAGATCTAACTGAGATGTTGCCTCGTACTTGCCACATGGTCTGAAAGCTCTGCCCTCCCTTCGTAAACATATCAGACATATCATGGTAGGGTCACACTGAAGAATAAAGAAACTTTTCCTGAAAGGTCATAATGAGCAGCATTAATGAAGCTCACTCTATGTTTAGAGTTTAGAGACATTATTCTCTTTCCAAGCTAGGGTCTTGTTCTAGCCCAGGCTGACCTGGAATTCACTATGCAGTCTCAGGGTACCTCAAACTCACAGCTATCCTCCTACCTCTGCCTCCCAAGTGCTGGGATTAAAGGTGTGTGCTCCATAGCTGTGTGGAGGAGGTATTATTAGCCCTTTTGACAGTTGAAGAAAATTGAGTCTCACTTGCTCAGGAGCATGTAGTTAATGGTTGACATGACTAGGATTCAGGAAGTCCGACCATGTAGTAACCTTCCCTCCCTACCTGGAATATACCTCAGATTAATTCTTCTCTATGTACTGTCTCAGCTAATCCAGTGACAACCTGGTGATATAGGTGCTATTAATATTGTATTGTTCTGTACGTCTTTGATCTTCCTAATCCCAAAATGGGAGTGACCAAGTGCATGTGGTATCTCCAGTCTTTGCCTGCCAACCCTGGCTTTTTGTCAGCCCCTCACACCCACCCACCTTCCCTTTTCCCCAAGAGACCTAGCTTTGCCCTATGCTCTGGATCATTGAGATGGCGTTAGATCCTTAGAGTGAAAATCTAGGCTGCTCCCAGGAGGTCCCTGGACACTGAACAGGATCTCAGTAAGGGAGGAGGGAAGGTTCGTGGCAGAGAGGAGGAGAGACAGGCTGAACCAGCCTCTACTCTTTACTTCGCTGCTTGGCTAAGCCCCTGGATCTTTGCAAGGTCCAGTGCCCTTATGTGTCTAATGGGGATCTTTGGATTTGCCTTACCTACACATGAGGCTACTGTGAAATCCTCCACAGAAAGAAGTCACACCTTGACAGTTTTCTAGAAACGTTATCCCATTCCTTTCCCCAATGCAGTGTTACACACGAGCATTTAGCTCAGAATTTTCTGTGCAGGAAAGGTCGCCCAGCTGGTGTGGTGCAGAGTAGGAGTTAGAACCCAAAATTTGGTCCTCTGGCCCATCCCTGTTTTGGCCAAAGCCTCAGTGAAAGCGAAGACAGCTTATAAATGGCAGCCTGTTGGCCAGATGCATGGAACGCTTATGACTTACTCTGCAGTGAAGTAACCAGGAGACTAAACCATTCCTGTGTTCATTTCTCCACACAGTCTTGCAACAGCCTTCTGGAGGCCAATAGCAGAGCTCCAGGGTGGTTGCTGGCATATGGAGGGGGCTCTGTGTGCTAGGTGAGAACACAACCTCCAACTGCTGACAACCTGGGCTTGAACCAAAGTGCCTGTCTGTGCCACCTGGAGCACGTTTCCTATCTCCATCTTTAGTGCTCTCGACGATGGAGTGGCATAGTAATAGTGCCTGCCTTCTAGGATTAAGTGAGATCTTAGTATATAGACCTAGTGCAATGCTTGGCTCATAGTAAAAGTTCTGTGTTAGCTGCTATTATTAATTAGTAACGTGCATCGATTGGCTGTACCCTGTGCAGTTAGTGAAGTCAGAGCTGAGCAGAGCTAGCTTGCAACCTCATGACTGGCCTTGACAAATGTGACCTCATGCTGTCATTGAGCAAGCCACTTACAGGTCACTCTCAATCTCAATGAGAGGGACCCAAAGAGTTTGCAGTGATTTGGTTCTGGTCTTTATTTTCTTCAGCTGGCCAGTAGAATCTAAGCTGGAGAAAAAGAATGGGGTTCTTAAAAGTGCAGTTTCAAAACCACTATAGAATTTAGTTGCTTTTTTCTGTTTTTCTGACAAGGGAGGCCGCTGCCCACCCCTCTCTATCTTCTAGTCATTTCCTTTTCACCTCTTACCACTTCCAGCACCTCATTGCCATCCTCTTTTTTAGCCTTTCTTGGCCATTTAATTAGCATGTTTATTCCCTTTGTCTGGCTTTGCCATTTACCTTCTGTCATGGCATGGCTCTTACCCCTCCTCTCTCTACCCATGACCTCTTCAAACAACTTTCCCATGGAAAAAAAGGGGGGGGGGGAGGGCGACTGGGGGAAGAAGTGGGAATGAAGAGAAGGGTTTTGTGTGTGGGGGGGTGTATATTATTCAGAGACATAAGCAGGGGCTCCTGGAGGGGTGGAGGGCAATGCAGTGGAAGGCAGCAGTTGCCCCTCTGGCCCTCTCCCCTGGAGTCCAGGCTTTTCTGGCTCCAGCTAGGCCATGGTTACTGGTTGCCTTAGAGACCAGACCATTGTCTTGCCTGAGGACTCCCTGGTTGGAGAAGAACTCTGAAGAACACTGCGTCCCCCGAGGGTGCCTGCAGGGATATCCTTCCTCCCCTGCCCCCTCACCTTATCAGGTTTTATTTCCTTGGTTTTATATTTTATCAATGGAAATAAAAATTTGGGCCCTCTATAACTGTGAACAGCCCAACAGGAATAGGGGGGGAAGGGACCTTTTCTGATTGGCCAACACGTGGGTAGGCTGAATGGAGTTGCATGGCTGATGCAAGAAGCAAGCCTATTTGGCTGCTGTTTCCTAGGGGGAGGGCCCAGGCTCTGATGACTGGGGCCTCAGGGTAGAGATCAGGGGCTGATCTCTTTGGTTTTCATTTTAAATCTGGAACCAACTTGCAGGCCCTGTTGAGTGCCTATGCCCTTTACACCTGATACCTTGTCCTCAAGAATGTGAGGACAACTAGAATGTTAAGGCAGTAAGTGGCAGAAATCAAGCCCAGGACAGTGCTTTGGTGGTTGGGAAATGAAAGCGTAAACAGTCACGGAAATTTTTACAGGGCCCAGCAGTTGATTTACAAAGTCATTGACCTAGATCCCAAACCTATACAGGGACCCCAGGCAGCAGACATTTAGGCTGGTGGTTTTGCAGCTTGAGTAATGTGCACTGATGTGCTCAAGGAATGCTTAGGGTTGCATGGCTCCCAGACCTCAGCTCGGACTTTTCAGTGCAGCAATCTGTGTTCCCTAAACCACCCTGTCTGTCCCACACCGAGCCTGGCTGCTGCCCAGAGCCTAGGGACCTGCCCTCCACTGGGTGGCCCCTTTCCTGGCACAGGGGACGGCAGTCTGGTGGGTCCCACGGTCTTCCACATTCTGTGTGTCAGGGAGGGGGAGACAGTCCAACATGCAAGCCTCTGCTTCCTCTCTGGACCTCCCCCATGTCACCTCACCTTTCTCAGGCTACTGTGGGGATTGGAGTATTTCCTGGTTGACCAGATAGGGTGTGGAAACCTGCCAGTCCAGTTTGCGGGAACAAAGGTGTTTTTTGTCACCCAGATCACAGCTCTTCATAAGCTGAGGTGGGAGCCTTGGAGATAGTGAGAGGGAAGCAGGTGCAGGGCCAGGCGACACAACCCCGCGCTGCCCCCTGGTGGGGAGCCAGGGGACATACCACAGGGGCCTCAAGCTTCTCTTCCAGCCTCTGGAGGACAAGTTGTGGAGAATCTGCCCTGGAGAGGTGGTGTTACCTCATTAGTGAGGTAAGAAATTGCCAAGGGCACATTTTCTATCCTCAGACCACCTCAGTTTTACAAATAAGGATATTGAGGCTGAAAAAGTTGGCTGACTTTATGGGAAAGTGTTGGCAGGCTTGGAACTTGAACCTGAATAAAGCCTGTCCCTCTTTTCTTGATTTAGTCACACTTGTTTTAAATTCAACTTTCCCTTTCCCACACATGTGCCTGATTTATCCTGGGGACAGTGCAGAAAGAAAAGTAGCCTTTAGTGACCTAATGAGATAAGCACACATTCTTCTCCCAACTGCTTCCGGCTTCTTGGCAAGGCAACAGAGACCACACCCCACAGGTTTGGAGTAGCTGAGAACACACAATGGTGGCGAGCCTGTGTGATACAGTAGGCCCTCTGCGGCCTTTCCTCTCTCCTAAGGGTGCGTGGGGCAGTTCATAGAGCCTGTGTGGGGCAGTGGGCCCTCTGTGGCCTTTCCTCTCTCCTAATGGTGCCTGGGGCAGTGCACAGAGGTCAGTAGCATGGACAGGGGCACAGCAAGAAGACTGTGGAGCTACATTTTGTGAGATTGAATCTCAGCTACTGTCTTGGCCAGTTGTGTTCACCTTTATGTGCCTCAACCTCCTTGCCTACAAAATGAGTCTGTACAATGATAATAGTACTTCTTGCCTATGTGGTTGGAAGAATTAGATAATCTCATAAATTATGAGCAGCTAGAACCATCTCAGTAGGAGATGAGTTCTGTGTGTTAGTGCCCATAACCTGTAGACAAAGGACTATGGGCCACATGCTCATGATGGCATCCCCACCATCAGGCAGAGTCTCAAGCACAAAGTCAGGGTCATTGAGTACTTTTCAAGTGGACAAATAAGTGAACACTTTCTTCCTTCTGATTTCCCAGCACCAACCTACCCCAGCTGGCTTCTCAGCCAGACTGGCTCCTGAAGGCATCTGTCAGCCTCTTCAAGCCAGCTGTGGGAGCCTGGGTGGCAAAGGGTTGGTGCAAGCCCCAGCATTTTCTCAGCCAGCACTGCGGGCAGCCGTGCCTTTCCCAGCCAGCTGTACCATCTCCTCTCGGGGTAAAGAAGAACTGACAGCTGCTGGGGCTTAAGCAGTGGTTTCCAAATACTGGACCAGGATTACAACATCTGCATCCTCTGGGGAGCTGTGAGGGGAAAAGTGCAGGTCCCTACGCCACCCAGGGCGTGAAGCTCCCCCCCCAAAAAACATGTGTCTTTAAAAGCATCTTAGTGGCCTTTTGTACACTGAGGTCTAAACTGGCTTCCTTTACTTTTGAGTTCCTTCAATAATTGTCGATCTGATGCCTTCTAGTGCCAAGGTCTGCACAAAACAAAGATGTTTGCCCTTCTGCAGCTGAAATTCTAGAAAGGGAGGGAAAGAAAAACAACTTATTCTGAAGGTTGATAAGTTACATGAAAATAAAAATCAGTGAGGTAAGAAGTTTTGGGTGTGGCAAAATAGGACTAAGGGTTGGGTAGCAGTATTAAGATGGTCTCAGGAACTTCACTGAGAAAGTGAAATTTGAGTCAAGACCAAAGAAATGTAGGTGAAAGTAGGCAATTTCTTGGTAGAACTGCATCTCAGGTCAAGGGGACAACATACTCAAAGGCTCTGAGGTAGAAGCAGGCCTGGCATAAAAGGGACAGAAAGAGCAGAGTAAGAGACGGTGATGCAAGGAGGCCAGAGGAGCAAGAGTCTTGAAGTGGAGGTTTTGGTAGGCTGTGGAGGTGGAGGTGGTGGTGCTGGTAGATCATGTAAGGCTGTGTTGGTAGACAGTGGATGTGGAGGTGTTCGTAGCTTGTGTAGGGCTGTGGGTGGTCTGCCAGGCTTTGGCTTTCACCCTAAGTGAACCTGACCTCTCTGGGTTCTGAGGTTCTGTGTGGAGGAGAGGAATGGTCTGACTTGGTTTGGAAGTCCTGTTGATGTGTCACAAACTTACTAAACTGTTAATAACCTTTAACACTAGTTCACTTTATCCTGTTTTTTGAAGTCATAATACATCTGCTCTGTTCTTCCCTAGGGTCCCTACTGTGCCGGTGAAAAACTTAAATGGGTCCAGTCCTGTCAACCCTGCCCTGGCAGGTAAGAGCTAGCCTGGGCTAAACTTGCTTAGGTAGAATCACCAGAATCATGGAAGCAGTCTTGAATACTTATGACAAGAAGATAATTTGGGGTTGACTGAAGCAGATGAGATTTTAAGCCTTGTGCAGGAGGAACAGGACAAGTTTAGGGAGAACTGGTTGCCAAAATCCAAACCTGCTACTGAACCTAATGAGTAGAGAACCATGAATTACCAGCACTGCCTGCTACAGAAGCATGGGCCAGAGAAGTGTGGTCTTCAGTTCTTACTCGCCCCTGCCCTGCCCTTTCCAGGAATCACAGTGAGAGTGGGGATGCGGGGTGTGCTGGGGTCACAGTCTTCAGGTCTCCCTCCCCTCACCCGGCCCTTTCCAGGAATCACAGTGAGAGTGGGGATGCGGGGTGTGCTGGGGTCACAGTCTTCAGGTCTCCCTCCCCTCACCCGGCCCTTTCCAGGAATCACTGGGATCCTCATGAGTGCAGCAGGATTGCCTGTGTGTCTCACCCGACCACCAAAGCTGGTCCTCCACCCACCCCCTGTCAGCAAGAGCCAAATTAAATCCATCCCAGGAGTCTCCAACACAAGCCGCAAGACCACCAAAAAGCAGGCCAAGAAAGGTACTGGTCTTTTCCTCTGATGAGATACCTGGAGTCCAAGATTTGGCTTCCAACCTTGGCAGTGCCTCCACCAAGGTCAAAGCCATGACATAGCCTTCTGTGCTGGAGTTTCGCCATCTGCTAAGTAGGCCTCACTAGGAGGTTTTTTGTTTGTTTTTACGGTGTATGTGTGTGAGAGGGAGTTGTATGTGTGTGTTCAGGTGCACATGTGTGAGCATGCCTGAGGCCAGGGGTTGATGTCAGATGTCTTCCTCATTCACTCTCCACCTTATTTATCTGAGAGAGATAGAGAAAGAGAGAATGGGCACACCAGGACTTCCATCCACTGCAAAAGAACTCCAGATACATGTGCCACCCTGTGCATCTGTCTTTCATGGGTCCTGGGGAATTGAGCCTCAAACTGGGGTCCTTAGGCTTCACAGGCAGGCGCTTAACTGCTAAGCCATCTCTCCCCTTCACCTTATTTTTGAGAGAGACCTATCATTGATCCTGGAGCTCACTGATTTGGCTAGATTAGCTAGCTAGCAGGCCCCAGGGATTCTGCTGTCTCTGCTTGCCCAGTGCTGGGAGTACAGATATGTGCCACTATGCCTGGCTTTTTTCATGGATTCTAGATATCTAACTGAGGTTCTTGTGCTTGTAAGCAGCCCTCTATTGATGGAGCCTCCATCCCAGCCCTCACTAGTAAATTTTGGTGATTACCCAAAGTGAGCTGTGTATGGGTCAGATGAAAACACCTTGAGAAATACACATATAGCATGAAAAGATGTAGGGACATGAAAATATTGTTAATATGATATTAGTGCAAAGAAAATATGTAAGAAAAACAGAAATCATGTCATCATAACAAAAATGCAAACTACAGATCCCAACATTGTCACTTGTTAGTCACTGGGCCACCAGGTGGAGCCTCTGTTTTCTTATCTTTGTCATGCCCACAATCAGCAGATATGTCCTGGAATGTGTCCAGCTTGGGTAGTAGTCACTATCTTGTGTCCGTCTCAAGTCTTCAGACCTTCTGGCCACATGAACCCTCCCTCACATACCACTTTTATTTTATTTTATTTCTTGTTCTACCCACAATCCAGCTAAAGGGCAGAGTACCTTCCTGACACTGAAGGCCTTGGGTCTGCTCTGTCCGGTGCTTCTGGTTGCTGGCCTTGGTTGTGAAATGATTTGCTCATCCTCCTAAGCCCCCACCTGGCAAACTTCTTGCCATGTGCATGTTGCACTCAGCCCCGGGGCCTGGAACATTATAGGCTGTCAATTATAGCAGCCTAATTCTTCTAGGAGAAGCAGGACAGTGGGTGAGAAGGGCCTGCATCTAAGCTTTTACCCGTTGTATGATCAATGTCCTCAAACCCGAGTTCTGTTTTCTCTATTAAAACATCCCTGGTTCAGTGAACTTGATTGCCTTGCTCACACTGCAGTAGAAAGGGACAGGAGTTGATACTTTTGTGCTCTTCCTGCTAAAGGGCTGTACATCCATCTGCTCGTTGATTGCCAAAGTACCCCTTTGTGGTAGGTGCTGTTGGCCTTCCCTGTTTTATAGGTGACTAAATAGCACGAGAGAAGTTTAGGAAGTAGCCCAAGGTAGCAGGCATCATCTTTGCTCTGTGGCTCCTTGTAAGCCTGTGTGATCCTTCAGGTTAGCATAGCTCCTCAGAGTCTAGCTCATCAAGAGATCCTCAAGTCACTGCATCCTGTCAGAGCACTTCCCAAAGCCTCACCCTTTCCCAACTGCTGGCCATGTCTGCTGGCAGCCACAGCACCATCTGAAGCCAAAAACGACTGTCCTGAAGCTGGGGGTCACAACTTCCTGGTTTCTCATAAAAATAATCTCTCTTAGATGCCACATTACAAATTGAAACAGGACTTAGCAAATTGTAAAATGAAGGCAGTGATACTGCCTGTTAAAAGGATTTTCCTTTCTATTTTCTTAAGGGATCTTTTGGGAAAGTTAAGGCTCTTTGATTATAAGAAAGACAAGCTCAGTTGATCTCAGTTAAAATGGAGATTTGTTAAACTACACTGAGGCATGTCCAGAGTGGCTAGATGAGGTTAAGTAGCCAGGAACACCTCACCCTTCCTCAAGACACCTCAGTTGTTCTTCTACAACCTCTATTTTCTTTTCAAATTCTTAAATTGCATTGCAAAATCAACACCTCTTCTCAATCATTGAACTGTGCTCTCATCTGTCTGGGGCTCTCAAGATATCAAGGTAGGTTGATCCCTAACCTTCCCTGGTGACCCAGTGATCCTCCTGTTCCTACAGGCAAAACCCCAGAGGAGGTGCTGAAGAAATATCTGCAGAAGGTCCGACACCCACCAGAGGAGGTGAGTGGGGTGGGGGTGTAGGACAGAGTTCATCTTCTCCATCACCAGGACATGTCCTCTGTCCCAGTTTCCTGCATGCTACAGCAAGTGCCACCTTCTGAGCCCTAGCTGGCACAAAGCTGATCAAGCTGAAGCTTTGACTTACTGTTCGAGTCTCCAGCTGCCACTGTGGCTTTGCTTCTCCCTGTTTAGCAGAATGCTGATTGAGGCTAAGTTACTTACCATGGCTGTCTAAATTCTAGCAAAGCAGTTTTGCTAAGCCATGTGAAGCCCCTGAAAGTCAATTTAATGTATACCAGTGGTTGGTTCTCAACTGAGATGATTTTTGCCTCAAAAAAAAACTTGACCTTATCTGGTGATACCTATGATTTTAGTAATGGAGGCAGGGAGAGAATGCATTGATATCTAGTGGGTGGGGATGCTACTTGCTGCTTTCACTGCCCGAGGAAATCACAGCCAAAATGTCAACAGTGGGCCGAGGAGATTTGCCCAGTGGGTTAGAGCACTTGGCACAAGTTGTGAGGGCCTGAGAGGTACTGAGATTGCCTGAGTTCAATTCCCCAGGACTCACATAAACAGCTGAGCATGGCAACAAAATTCTGTAACCCCATTTCTGTGGGAGCAGAGACTGAAGAACACTGAGGCTTGCAGAAACAGCAGCTCCAGATTCAGAGAGAGAGAGAGAGGGTCTCAAGGAAAGACAAGGATGAGCAATAGAGGAAGGAAACTCCAAGTTCTCTCTTGGCCTCTGCATGCCTGCAAGTACGTCTGCATGTGTGTATTCACCACACACACACACGCACCATACTATACATGCAAAAAAAAAAAAAAAAAAAAGATGTCAACAGTGATGTTACTGAGAAATCTGCCATGGATTCATTTACATATAATCCCTCTTGTACACTTGGAATACAGTACCTTTCCAGAAGTGCAGCATAAGGAAAGCTTGTCAGGTATCTATAAACAAGCCATTGGAGGACACCAAGGAAGGGCATTACATTGGTAAGGAGCTTATAATGTACTTGCTAAGCCAAAGTTAACACGAGTAGGAATTATTTAGGGAATTTCTCTGCTGTGTAAAATATGACAACACTACTTAGATTCTTAAAAGCACAGCACCCCTGATTTATGGACTTTCTAGAAGAGAAGCGAAACTATTCATGTGACACCTGCCATCAGGCAGGAACCATTATGTCCTGGCTATCCAGGCTGAGAGAGAGACCTGACACCTCTGTTTTCTGTCTTCTGCCTCCACCAGGACTGTACCATCTGTATGGAGCGCCTCACAGCCCCCTCAGGCTACAAGGGCCCACAGCCAACAGTCAAGCCTGACCTGGTGGGGAAGCTGTCCAGGTGTGGCCACATCTACCACATCTACTGCCTAGTCGCCATGTACAACAATGGGAACAAGGTCAGTGCTGGCCCTGGGGTTGCAGACACATCCTCTCCTGAGCGTGAATGCCCTCCCTTGTCTTCCAAAACTGGCCTTAGGCACCTTACAGACAACCCGTGACAACAGGAGTGAGCATCTTGACTGTTTTCAGCAAGATTGATTCTCCCCAGAATTTCAATACTGAAAGAAACCTGCCTTCATCTTCCCTTTGAGTCAAGCTTCTGCATCCTGACTATGGGCGTGGTAATGAAGGTGGGTGGGCTTTTTCCATGAGATACCTGAGGGAAATGGCCCATTGTCATTGCCCACTCTTGGGTGAAATAGGTCCCATCCGTGAGAGGAAAGGCATTCTTATCACAGTGTTGGAGTCTTGGTGGGGCCTGTTCATTCACACTGGTGTTAATGGGTTCCCAGTAGCCTTTCCTCTCCATGCTAGTGATTTGAAGTAGCATCTCATTTTCTCTAGACAACATCAGAACACCCTTGTTTGTCTCTACAAAGGCATCAGAGTACCTGCTCTAGGACCTCACTATTGGAGGATGAAACATTAACTGAGATGAAACATTAACTGATGGTGGTGTGATGTCCCCCATGACAGCTGGTTTCAAGAATCTGCAGGGTCCCTATACCTAAAGTCTTTCAGTGTCTGAGCATTTCTTTTTTTTGTAGGGGGTGGGGCGGGGGGGTTAAGGTAAGGTTTCACTCAAGCCTAGGCTGACCTGAAATTCACTATAGAGTCTCAGGGTGGCCTCAAACTCACAGCAATCCTCCTACCTCTGCCTCACGATTGCAGGAATTAAAGGCGTGTGCCGCCACACCCGGCTGGTCAGAGCATTTCTAAGTCACTGACTTCCAGTCCTGTGAGTCACTTTCACCTCCCATCACCAAGGGATTTAACCCTGCTCATGTCTTCAGGCCTAGCTTGCACTGTCTCCAAATATGAGATTTCCGTGATGTCTCTTCCCAACCTCTTAGTCATCCAAACAAATGTCTGGCTTTGAGAGACTGCTCTGCATGTCTCATGCTGTGGGGAAGATGGGTGCAGGAAAGAAAGTCAGCCTGAGCTGGGATCCTACCTTGTGAGCTGAATGACCTTGGGCAAGGCTTTCAACCTGACTGATTTCAATTTTCATCTGAAAAATGAGTATAAAACGATGACACCTAATATAATATAAGTTGTTCAAAGTAATATCTCCTTTGTATGGTGGCTTTTGACTTTACCAAGTTAATTGGGTTGACCAAAGTGCTAACCTTGGGGTCCTCCTCAGCAGCCAGTGGCTCTTCATGGTGCAGGATCCGGTGTTCTCTTTCCTAATCTTGGGGCAAAAGGTTTTCTCGGAACCTCACCTTTTAGAGGTTATTTTTGGCTTTGAGGATGCTGTAGCACATCCATTCCCCTTTGGCTGGCTCTATTTAAGAATGTCTAGTAACTCTGCATTTAGGTCTGCGGGGTTCCAAAAGCGTTTCTTGAGCCACTATCCTTTGTTCTTTTTTTGCACTAGTCCTTTGAAGCATACTTTTTTATTTTCTCAACCACTGGGAAAAAAAGCACTCAGAGAGAATGGAATGATTCACCCCAGGCCAGGAAGCAAGTTAAGAGACGAGAGAGGAACCCTGGTTTCAGAGAGTAGTTATCATGAATATGACCTATTCTGTTCAATGAGCCACGCTGGAATGGAAATGTCCCTGAATGTCTTCCCATGCAGAGAGGGTGTCTTACAGAGCTTTGGTGCCAGTTGTGTGGCAGGGCATTCTACACACATTGTTCTCTCTGGATGCATGCTTCCTTCTCCATGCCCTCCCTCCCCTCTAGCGCTTGAGCGCTTCCCCCACCATGCCCTCCCACAGGCTCTCTTCTGCCCCACTAAGTGACATTTCACTAGACCCTTTTCACGTCACTGCCTCTACAACCCCATTAGTCACTTCGCATTGCTATGACAAAATACCTGGGAAATTCTGGGGCTGGAGAGATGGCTTAGCAGTTAAGGCACTTGCCTACAAAGCCAAAGGTTCCAGGTTCAATTCCCCAGGACCCACATGAGCCAGATGCACAGAGGGGCACATACATCTGGGAGTTTGTTTGCAGTGGCCGGAGGCTCTGGCGCACCCATTCTCTCTCTGTCTCTACCTGCCTACTTCTTCCTCTCAAATAAAAAAATAAAATTTAAAAAAATATTCAGGAATTCAGTTCAAAAGTAGGAAAGATCTTGTTTTGGCTTGCAGCTTCAGAGGGTTCAGGGTGTCAGTGACTCCATTGCTGTGGGCCTGTGGTGAGGCAGAACATAGATACCACGGTAACAGGCATGCGGTCAAGAAAGCTGCTCACCTCATGGCAGCCAGAAAGCATACTTCCTGCCACCTCACCCATCTCTTAGTTTCCATCACTTCCCAGTAGTGCCGTATAACTACAGCACCATCAGTGGTGTGATGAGGCAAGAATCCCAGTGATCCAAATTACTTCACAGAACTCAAAGCCTTCAACACATGAGTCTTTGGGGGAACCCTTCAGATCCAAACCACAACAGCTTTCTGCAAGGTGTAGGTAGAGCCTCTTGGGTTGTAGAGAGACCTCACTGGAATCCCATCCTTGGCTTGCAGCAAGTCCTTCAGTCTTGCTGTGCCTCACCTCCCATCTCTGTAAAAGGTGTTCTGAATTCCTCTCCATTTCTATTCCTTAAGGAACCTTTACTTAAAGTTACTTTTATTTTCTCTAGCCCAGTACCCACTTCATAGCAGTGGTTTCCTAACCTGCATGGGCATTAGTCTCTCCACAGAAACCATAAATATACTAGTGACACTCAGATATGACGCCTGCTGAACATGTCTGCTAGATTCTTGCATGTAACCCCTCCACTGGCCAGAGAAACAAACACTTTTGTGTTCCTTGTTCGACAAAGAAACGGACCCTCATGGGGTTATTTAATTTGTCCAAGTCACACAGCAGAGCTTCGGTTGACTCTGGAGCTCATACACACTCTGAACCACCACATTTTATATTCTCATAATTCAGACTCAGTGGATCTGGTGTTGGGTGCAGACAACTTTATCTTTAGAAAGTTCCCTGGATGGTTCTGAGGCTGAACAGTTGGACAGTTGCTGCTTTCGAGCATGTGTGTGTGTGTGTCTGTCTGTCTGTCTGTGTCTTAGTGACTTCTTATGTAGGTTTCCTATCCCAGGTAGCTGGTCTACTGAAGGACAGGGCTGTCTCTTTTAATACTTTATTTATTTATTTATTTAAGAAAAAGAGAAAGGGAGAGAGGCAGATAGAGAGAATGGGTGTGTCAGGGCCTCTAGTCACTACAAACAAACTCCAGAAGCATGTGCCATCTTGTGCATCTAGCTTTACATGGGTACTGGGGAGTCAGCCTGGGTTCTTTGGCTTTTTGGGCAAGTGCCTTATCTGCTAAGCCATCTCTCCAGCCTAACTGTCTCTTGTATAGGCCTTAGCATGGACCATGCATGAGGCTGTCCACGGAATTTTCTTACTGTTGCTTTAGACCAGTAAAAATGTCCTAGGTGACTGGGCAGAGTTTTAGATGTTACTCATTTGGGGTGAATTTTGTCATCTGCCCCTTGGTATCTGGTACTTTCTAAGATTTTCTGGGGAGGGCATGCCCCAAATTGCTTCCCATTATGATTTTTTTGGCTTCAGGATGGAAGTTTGCAGTGTCCAACTTGTAAGACCATTTATGGAGTCAAGACAGGCACACAGCCTCCAGGAAAGATGGAGTACCACCTCATCCCCCACTCTTTGCCTGGACACCCAGACTGCAAAACTATCCGGATAATCTACAGTATTCCCCCTGGAATTCAGGTGAGCCCACCCTCAGCTGTTGGCATTTCCTGTTCTGAACTTTGAATGTCTGTAGGTTGAATGCTATATTATGTAAAGCCTCTTTCCTGCCCTTGTCCCTTTCTATAACTCTCCTTCCTTCCCTCCCTCCCTCATCCTTCTCCTTCACCACCATTGTTCTTATTTTTTTCTTGTGCATTTCCAGCGTCCTTTGTATATATGCGATCAAGATTAAAACCACCCATCTTATTTTGCACAGACAGTCACATTTAGGTGTATTGTTTCACACGTTACATTTTTCAGGGTACAACATGGTCTACAGATTCCCCAATGTCCATCTGAAGATAGTTCCTTCATTCTTTACATGTTTGTGTCATAATGTAGTGCACAAATAATTTAATACAACTCTCTGTTGATAGGCACAAGGATTATTTCAATTTGTGTGTATGTGTGTGAAGTTAGATGATGCTGTACTATGGTGGATAACCTGGGACAGCTGTGAATATGTCTATAGAATAATCTTCTAGAAGCGGAGTTTATTGGTCAGTTATTTGAATTTTTTAAGTTTTTTTATTTTATTATTTATTTGAGAGTGACTGACACAGAGAGAAAGGCAGAGAGAGAGAAAGAAAAAGAAAATGAGCACACCAGGGCCTCCAGCCACTGCAAATGAACTCCAGATGCGTGCGCCCCCTTGTGCATCTGGCTAACGTGGGTCCTGGGGAATCGAGCCTCGAACCAGGGTCCTTAGGCTTCATAGGCAAGTGCTTAACTGCTAAGCCATCTCTCCACCCCAGTTATTTGAATTTTTAATGTAATGCTTTGACTATTTGACTTAGATTTTTGTGGCATTTCTTTCTTCTTTGGTTTTTGAAAGATAGCTCTCAGGAAAAAGTCTGAACACTATTCCTATGAGTAAATTATAATGGAGCTCTTTGTTCACACAGTGAAGCTTGTTCTAAGTGTTTTAGGGTACAGACTGGATTTGTTTCTTTATCAAATTTTAATGAACTCACTTCCTTTTACTATCTCGTATTTGTCTGCTTTCCTTTTTTTATTTATTTGACAAATGTTTGCATGTGAGTTGTGCTCCAGGTCTATGCTAGGTGCTGGTGAGGCAATGTGCAAAACTGATGTAGTCCTTGCGCCTTAAAGACCGTATTATAACAGGGCCAGGAAGACCATAAAGTAAACAAATTAATAAACAAGATACTTCCAAAGAGCGGCAATTCATGAGGAAATAAAACAAGATGGTATGATAACCTGTTGTGATTTGAATGTAAATGTTCCCCATAGCCCATAACCTGAGTGTTTGTGTTTAAGCTCCCTACTTAGTCCCCGGGAGGTGGTCACTGGGGTGACCTTGAGTCTAGCCTACTGGGTGTTCAGAGCCAGCTTACTCTGACTGCTGTCTCTCCGCTGTAAGGATGTGATGAAGTGAGGTAGTTTTCTCCACCATGACAAAAGCTTCCCCTCAAAACTATCGGCCTGAAATACATCTTTTTCTCTCACCAGCTGCTTTTGGTCAGGTGTTTTGTCCCAGCAAGGAAAAGGTAACCGCTACACCTATAAAACACGATTCTTACCTGGGGGACTTACCAAACAGTCATGGAAAGATAAACCTATTTCACCAACTAATCCAGAGAGCAGAAATGGATGCATACTGCTGATGAAACCTATTCAGACAAAGGGGAAGGGAAAAGCTGCCAGAGTCTGAGCTTGGGTCCCACTACGATCTGTCTCACCAGCTGGTGACTTGAGATACCACCTGCTCCTTCCTAGCTTGATTCTTCAGCTGAACAGCTAGGAACCTAATAGGCAGAGGTGTTGTGGGGCGGGAGACTCAATTTGTGCATGCATCTTAGGGCACTGGGCCCAGTACTGAGGTGCTCAGAATCTGGCTTCCTTCGTTATTTAGGTAACTGAGTTGTCCTGGTAAGGAGAAGGTTTATATGAATCTTTTTGGAAGATAGGAGGGGACTTTCTGGTCTAAAACCCTTTCTAGTGGCATCTTAAAAGGTGTGAAGAAAATAGAGAAAGATTTTTTTAGGATGGAGGATTTATAGTGTTTACTGAAGAACAACCAAAAAAAAGTATTTAATTTGAGGGTTAAGATTTATAAAGTGGGTCGAAGGAGGGGATGTAGGAGATTGGCATTGTAGGAAATGTGGCCAGATAGAAGGCCAGGGAAGCTGACTGAGGCTGTGGGCAGTCCCTGAAGATTGTTGGGTGTGTGGTTGAGATTATGCTTTAGAAAGGCCAGTGTGGTGTACGAATGAGAGATGGGTAGAAATAAGACCAATTAGAGGGCTCCTGAGCAAGGGAAGGGCCAGGGTGAGAAAGGGAGATATAGCTGGATATTGCTCCAAGGGGAACTTGTAGAAGGCTGAGCAGCCAGTCGGGGTCATGCAGTGAATAACACATGCAAGTCAGGAGAATCAAAGGCTAGAAAATAGGACCAGCTGCCATGGACAGAGACAGGCATGGCATCTATTGAGGAGAAAGCTTCTTTGAATGGCCTGTAGGATTAAGGAACAGAGAGCCTACACCGGGTACAAGGGGTGCTGCTTGCTGCCTCTGCAGACTCCCTGCTCCTCCAGGAACACCCAGGCTTTGGCTCAAGCATGTGCACTGTGGCCTCATTGCTGTGAGTCAGCAACAACAAGACGGTCGATGCTCTATCTCAAAGCTCTGGGGACCATAGGGGTTTGGACTTCTGCGAGGAGCAGACCTTCAAGTGCTGTCTTCACTGCAGAGAAGGCGTCCCAGAGGGAGAAGGGCTGGGCTGAGCCGCAGCAGAGTCGTGCCTGCTCTACCTGGCAGCAGGCCCAGAACTCTCAGCCTTACTGGGTCAGTGCCAGGCTTACTGAGTGGGACACAAGCCAGCAGCACCAGGCAGAGAGATGCAATCGGACTGGGTCCCTCAGTGAGGAAGCCCGACTTTAAGAGCTGTGGCCACAGGAATGTTTTGTCTTTATAGTGAGTTCCTGTAAGTGTGAAATTGTAATTGTTGGATACTGGTTCTCTAAGACTTTCCTGCTTCTATGAGCTCATAGTGGCATTTCTGTATTCTTGCAGCTTTTCCTTGCATCCATCCATCCATTCATTCATTCACTCATTTACTGTGCCAGGATGTATCAGTAGCTGCAGGAACTTTCTTTTTTTGGGGGGGGGGTTTTCGAGGTAGGGTCTCACTCTGATCCAGGATGACCTGGAATTAACTCTGTCATCTCAGGGTGGCCTTGAACTCATGGCAATCCTCCTACCTCTGCCTCCCGAGTGCTGGGATTAAAGGCGTGCGCCACCACGCCCGGCTGCAGGAACTTTCAATATTATTTTCATTGCACTGGCAAGATGTATATATGTGGTGTAGTATATGTAGTGTGGTGTATATAATATATGCATCTGTATGTGTGCATATATATGTGTCCCATGTTTGCACATGTACAGGCCAGAGGAGAAGGCTGAGTGTCCTCCTCCACTGTACATCTGGCTGTTTCTTTGAGACGGAGTCTCTCACAGAACCTAGAGCTGCCATTTTCAGTCAGACTGGCTGACCAGTGAGTCCCAGTGGTCCTCCATCTCCAGTACCGCACCCTCACAGGACTGGAGTTGCAGGCTGTGTGTTACTGAGTTGAACTGAAGGCAAATCAGCATGGCAAGTGTTCTCCCGAGCCACCTTTCCATCCCTTAAAAAGGATTTGCAAATAGGGTCCCATCCCTGGGAGGGTTAAGAATGTTCAGAAATTAAAGATAAACCTTTGAAATTATGTGCATTATTAAACTGATTTTCATAAACTGCTCCAAGAAATCAGTGAACTCATGCTGGGTTCTGACCAGGAGGCTCAGCATCTTGGTCTGTTCTCTGTTCCTGTAACAAAATCAATGAGCTGGATGATTTATACAGAAAAGAAGTTCATATGATTTATGATTGGAGGCTGGGGCAAGATAAACAATTGTATCCAATTACATTTGACAAGGACTTCATGGTGCTTCAACTCATAACAGAAATCAAGACAGGCAGGCATGTGCAGAAGAGGGAAAATCCAAAAAGAAGCCTTGCTGTACCCCAGCACACTTCTGCAGTAATCAACCCAGTCCCTCAGGATTGAAATGAGAACTAAGGGGAAGGTGTTCTTCCTTCGTGACTTTCATCACCTTTTACAGGCCCCAGCTGCCTACAAGGTCCCAATGGCTGTCAAATTCCAAGAAAGTAGAAGACAGGTGGATCCTTGGGGCTTCCTGCCTTGAATGCCTCATCATATTAGTGAGGTCCAGGCTCAGTGAGAAACCCTGTCTCAAAAAATAAGGTGGAGAGTACAAGAGGAAAACGCATGTGCACAGGCATGTACATGAACACACATGTATACTCACCTGCATATGAACAAGTATACTGTGATGTCCAGCACCATGAGGTCCTTGCCAGATGTGATCAGATGCATGCAACACTCACACACACACATACAATCCAACAGGAGTTTTGGAGGGGACAAACCATATCCAAAACCACAGCGCCTATACTGGAGGCATGGCTTAGCAGTGAAGGCGTTTGCCTGCAAAGCCTGAGGACCCAGGTTTGATTCCCCAGTACCCACGCAAGCCAGATGCACAAGGTGGCACATGCACCTGGAGTTAGTTTGCAGTGGTTGGAGGCCCTGGTGTGCCCATTCTCTCTTTCTCTCTTCCTCTTCCTCTCTCTGTCTCAAAGAAGTAAATAAATAAAATATTTAAAAAAAAAAAAAAGAAAGAAAGAAAAGAAAACCACAGCACCTGAGTTCCAACTCAGTTCTACTTTGATTTCTTTGCTACCCGGTGTCCTAAAACGACTTGCTTAATAGGGTTTGGTGATGATAGCTGAAATGTGAGAAGATTTTCAATCTGTGTTGCTGATCAAGCAGACAAACACCATGAAGACAAAGAAGAGAAATCTACAAGACTTTTTTTTAGCAAATTCTGCATGCATGGCTCATAGCTTGTAGAACTTTGTTATTCTGAGTAGGTTAGGGGTTAAAAGACCAATGTGTGGCCAGGTATGGTGGTGCACACCTTTAATCCCAGCACTCAGAAGGCAAAAGTAGGAGGATTGCTGTGAGTTTGGGGGAAACCTGGGACCACAGAGTGAGTTTCAGGTCAGCCTGGGCTCGAATGAGAACTACCTTGAAAAACAACAGCAGCAGCAAAAATCCCAGTGTGTGCCCCAGAAAACCTATGCTTAAGTTTTAGCAAAACCACTAACCTTACAGAAGCCATTTGATTTCCTTGGGATGCAGTTGGCCTCATTCATAAAATAGCAAGTGAGGATAATGAAGCTGACATTAGTTTTCTGAGCTCTTATATACTAAGCTTACTAGGTCTACATAACTGTCCCACAAGGTAGATAAGCTGTATCATTTTATCAAAGAGTTGGGGCAAAAGCTCCACAAGAGGATTTTAGATAACCTAGCAGGGAAGGAGCGGCTCTGTTTCAAACCCAAGTTAACCTCTGGCCTCCACATGCATGTGCACACACATATACGCCCATACACACATAAATCAGCTTGCACACTCACGTGCTAAAGGACTGTCATGACTTGTTGGGTTGATTCTCTATGGCTCTAATAATTGTCATCAGTATGTGAATTAGTCCCAGCTAATCCCACCCTTCCCCGTTCTCATGAGAACCATTTTGAATAATACCTCTGTTTTCTTTCTGCCTTTAGGGACCAGAACACCCAAATCCGGGGAAGAGTTTCAGCGCCCGTGGCTTTCCAAGACACTGTTACCTTCCAGACAGTGAGAAAGGAAGAAAAGTAAGAGTAGATGGTGCAGAGGAGGACTGGGCTGGGGGAGGTGGAGGTTATTTTAAGTTAGAGCCTTAAATTTTGCTTCTGCATTGCACACAGGAAGCAGAACTGGGTGTCTGCCGGCTGTAGACACACACGGTAACAAAGCCGTATCTGAGTCAACATGCAGGCTGAGAGTGATCAGGCTGCTTTTGCAGGTGTTTGGGAGTAGGGCTGTTTATTTTTTCCTTCTCAGAATACTGATGGCAATAATTCATCTATTTTAGGATCCTTCACCTAAATGCTAGTCTTGGAAACAGTACTCGTGTTGACCCATAGGAACTTGTTAGAAGTTTAGAACCAGAACCTACTTCATCTTGTGATTTCCACATGGTCTGGACACTCACTGAGGCATGAGAAGCACTTTTCTGGGACAAGGATCTTAGTTAGTGGGAGATTATGTTACTGGGTTTTGTAATTCCTAATACTTCAGTAGTCCCAAAAGCTCTAACTAGAATAAACAGTTTATGTTTGTCATTCTGTAGGTTAAGCCAGAAAAAAAGAAATGATAAGACTTTCATAATCTGTCTTGATACTAAGAGGGGTAAGAGCCTTTAGTTTAAGAGTAGCACTAAGGGAGTTACCAGACAAGAGGTGTGATTTAGTCAACTTTATCTGCAAATCTCAGCAGTTTCCTTTGACAAATGTTTACCTTTTGTGCACTTTGCATGTCAGTGGCTATGTCAATGTTGTTTCCGGAGGTCAAAGTCCTAGTCTGTTTGAGCTGTGGTTCATAAACAGAAGAAATGTATTTCTTTTAGTTCTGGAAGCTAGGAAGTCCAAAATCAAGGTACCTGCAGATTCAAGTGCTCACTTCTTACTCATAGACAAACCCTTCTCCCTAGGTCCTCTTGTGGGATAAAAGCAGTCTCTTCCAGGTCTCTTTTATAGAAGTGTTAATCCCATTCATTGAGATGCAGTCTTAGGACTTGTGAAAGATTCTGCTTCCTAATGTTCTATCACCTAGGAGGTGAGGATTTCAGCCTATTTAGGGCATATATAAACATTCAATATCAGACTGCTTGATATTGAATATTGTTACCTTAGAACCCATGTTGCAGGATGATTCTGAGATCTATGTGCTTCCAATAGAAGGGGACCGAGAACCAAGAGGAAATCAAAGTGGAAGTACATAATCCTATGTAGTACTCCTGGAAGCTTTTTACTTCAAATGACATTTTGTAAGTCCCATCAAGTCATAGACAAACCAGGTAAAGGATGAGGTATTGTTACACCATAGAGAAAAAAGTACCCTGGGTCTCATGTCAAGAGGTGTGGTTATGTTCTCTTCTTCCAAGGAGAAAGAAGATAGTTTGGAATTAGGAAATCACCAACCATTCCAGGATGTGCCCATGTAATGTTCCCAGATTAAATGAGTCAGGACTCGGTCTGGAACATGATTTTCTTGAAGAACCAAGATTCTGTGCCTGCGCCCAATATCTGCATCACGACTGTTGGTTCTAAAGTCTGCTATTAAGACTGTAACCATGTTGTCAAGGTTTCCTTTCTTCCAGACCTCCTTCTTCATGTTAATGACATACCCTAGATCCCTGCAGCCCACTCTACATACATCCATCATCTTGGACTCTTGCCCTGGAGGAACCACATCACTTGAGCTCATTCCTCACTATACTGTTGTTCAAACCCCTTGATTACATTGACAGCCCCACTGAATGCCTCCTGATCCTTCACCACCAGACCAGTCATCCCAGTGCAGTTTCTGATATCAAGTTCCTTTGTTTAAAAGAAATGAAAATTTAAAATTACATTGAATTGTTTTGAGAGCATTCCCTTTCTTCCTCACAAAGTATGGTCTTCTTCTCTTGGCATAAAGAACCCCACTACATTGTGCCTTTAATCCTTCTCTCACTAATTCAACACAGTGAGGTGCTTGTCCTTCATAGCCCCTGCTCCAGGTCCCTGACCTTGAGCTTCATTGCATTGTCAGGTGTAATAACAGCAGGGACTTCAGAGCTCCATCAACCTGGGTTGGTGTCTTAGTTCTGCCACTTACTAGTTGTGGAAATGACATGAGGCGTCATGCATTGAAGACTGGTTTCACATTCGATCAAATCAGCTCATGATTTCTGTCTGTAGACAGGAGGTTGTAAACGCTCAGTGGGAAGAGCAGCTGTTCTACCTGTCTATTCCTTGGGCTCATATTTATTTACTGTTCTTATACTTTACTTCCTACTTCATTAACACATCTAAAACCCTTCCCTGCCAGGCGTGGTGGCGCACGCCTTTAATCGCAGCGTTCAGGAGGCAGAGGTAGGAGGATCACTGTGAGTTCGAGACCACCCTGAGACTACAGAGTGAATGCTAAGGTCAGCCTGGGCCAGAATGAGACCCTACCTCACCCCCCACCAAAAAAAACCCTCCCTGAGACTAGTCTCAGAAACAGCTGCCTCTACCCCCTCAAAAATCTATACCAAGCTCTCATCTTATTATGCTTTAGTCCACAGGCTGTGGAGCCAGACAGTCCTGAGGTCAAACTCCCTTCGTCCTTTGCACTCAATAGCTGTAAGAACAGGGAAAATTCTGTTTTGTGGTCAACCTTATGAGCCTCTGCTCCCTACAAGCGTACCTGCTCATCTAATTACTTGACTATTGTATGACTCAATGCCTAACACTAAGTAGTAACCACTGTGTAAATGTGAGCTCACATTTTAAATTTTTTTTTAATTTAGTATTACATTACCACTACTGTTATGGCTTCTCAGCCACGAGCTCATAACATGTTGTCAATAGTTCAGGCTTGAAGCACAGGTATTTCTTCATGCAGGAACAGTACATTAAGTCCTGCTCAATCAAGATTTTGTTGATATTAACTAAATAAGATACTTCTGCAAGCCTCAAGACTTTCTCTGGGCTTTGGTTTCCTCGCCTGTAAGATTAGGGACAATAATACCACCTGCCATACCCCTGGTTCAGAGTGTGGTTGTGAAAACCAGATAAACACATAAATATAAAGCAATCCCAGACAGGTCAAAGTGTTTCAAGGTATCACTAGAGAAATCTTCCTCAACTTCAGCTATTGGGAAATTAATTCCACCTTGAGGCGGAAGGGCAGCAGTTATGAAACTCTTCCTCCTCCACCTCAAAGGTCTGTGTTTTAACACTCAGGTATGTTGATTGAGCTCTCAGTAGTGTGCTCTGGGCACTAGCAAGAAAATACTTATCACATAATGACTCCTAAAATGTGCTCAGCCTTCAAGGCAGGTAAGACTATTGCCATTTTATAAAGAACAAATTAAAGCTCAAAGAAGTGTTTCAAGTTGTCCAAAATAACAGTTATTGAATAAGAGATATAAGTACCAACCTATTGCTCCCTGCTTCCAAGTTCAAACCTTTCTCTTCCACCAGACTGTATAAAGCATCTTGATGCAAAAAGGGGTGGGAACCTTGGGACGACTGTACCATCTAAGGAATAGTTTCTGTCCCACACTGACTGTCTGGCCTTTGGTCTCCTAATGTTGTTGCCTCAGGTTCTAAAGCTGCTGTTGGTGGCCTGGGACCGCCGTCTCATCTTCGCCATTGGCACCTCCAGCACCACAGGCGAGTCTGATACCGTCATCTGGAATGAGGTGCACCATAAGACAGAATTTGGCTCCAATCTCACTGGTCATGGCTACCCAGATGCCAATTACCTGGATAATGTGCTGGCAGAACTGGCTGCCCAAGGAATCTCTGAAGAAACCACTGCCCAGGAGAAGGACTGAGGCTGAATGGGCCCAAGGACCTCAGGATATGGGGAGAATTGAAGTGGAATTTGGTGCCATGGCCCCTGAACTCTCTGTCTCCTCTCTTGTCCTATCTCCATCCCTCATCCCTCGCAACCACAGGGATGTGGGCAGGTTGAGTAAGGTGATGTCATTCATAAATGTCATCGAAGATACAGAGGACATGGGATGAAAATCATCCTCAGTCATGTCCCATGGAGTCGTGGTGCTGGCTAGGCAAAAACCCACACTCCTTCCCCTCCTCACCCAAGGAGGGAACATGGTCAGCACACTTAGGGTATGCAAGGTGCACAGGCACTCCATACCTTGGCCTTGTGAAGTCGAGGTTATTTGCCTCAGCTGGCTTCTTGCTGCTTCCACTCTGCTTTGAGAGCGGAGTTTCCACTTTTCTGTCCTCCACTGGAGTCAGGGAGCTCTCACTGTGCAAGGTTGGGGGTCAGGGGATGGACCACTGTATTTCTGTGACATCAGAAGTTGGATGCCTTGATGTAGAGTGAAGACACATGTTGTGCTGAGAGAGTCAGAGAAGTACAAGCCTCTGAGAGCACATTGAGCTCTCATCCTAGTCCCTGACTTCTCTGGGCCTTCCCTTCCTCCTCACACTTTTATTTGTCCAAAGAGGCATCTGGTTCTCTCATGTGGATAGAAAGACTCTGGGATTCCTCTCTGGGTGGCATCCCATGATGCTCTTTCCAAATGGTCTCTGACCAAACCAGAGCCTCATCCTGCTAAACATCTGCCATTGTCCTCAGGGAGAGGAGCCCCATAGCCTTTTCCCCAGCTCATCTCAGACCAGCTCAGATAATCCATGAGTTTTATCAAGTCACTGTGAGTGGAGCCCACAGTGGGCTCTGTGCCATCTGTGTATGTGCATATGTGTGTGTGGGTGTGTGCGCATACCTGGGCCAGGTTGGTAAAAAGTCCTATCGTGTCCTTGACTAAACTAATGCCAAACCCCAGTGCCGATAAGAATCAAATAGTTATGATGTGGTTCCTTGACCTTCCTCATCCTTTTTCCAGCCCATCTTATAATTAACTTGGACCCTTGTGGAGACAGAACTGTACTTGGTGAGGTATGCTGACACTTCCATCTATTTATTTTTAAGGCTGGATCAGAACCAACCTAGGTCCATCTTGTTTCTCTGAGAGTTTCAGTCCATCTCTATGAAAACTTGCTAATTCAAGCCCAGAGATTATGTTGGGTCCCTCATCTCCAGCCCCCACCTATCACAGATCAACCAAAAGCATGGTGATGGAAACCTATTTAGTTCATTCCTAACAAGGTGGGACCACATTATGTTCTTGTCCAACCTGTGTCTTGGTTATGTTCCAAGACCCTGTCTGTCTCCTCCCAATAGCCTCTTACCACTAGCTCCCATTAAGGAATGGATGTGAGGGTCAGGTAGGAGAGAAGGAGGAATCAAGAAGGGAAATTAATTCCCCCTTTGAAAGTGGGTTATTTGAACTATGTGTTTGGGGGAAGTTCCTCTGGATATTAATTGAAGTTATATACCTCATGTTTTGAGGGTTTAATATAAATATATGGATATATATTTCATAAGATTTGGAAGGTTTTTGACGCCATAAAAGGTTGAAATAAAAGAACCTCCAACAGAGGTACTTAAGGTAAAAGCGAAAGCAGCTTTCAGGACAGTCAGCTGCCTCCTGTTAGGTCTACAGCTGTTTGACATTGTTGTGACTACTGGACTTACTTACGTGTCACCCCAGTTCCTTGGCATGTGCTGGTGCTCAACTTTTTCAGTTTCCAAATAGCTAGAGTGTTAATGGGTTCTCACCAGCCACCAGGGGGAGCTCTGGTAGGATAGACTATTCCTGCCATCTTGGTGTCAGTATCTCCTATGGGGGAAGCCATTTTGTCTCACCAGCAGACCAGGAGACTAGTCCTGAGTTCAGTGTAAGATGGCATAAGTTCCTGCCACAGTAAAGAAGGAGACATCACAACTAAATGGAATAGATGTTAAATGCTGAACTTGAGTCACAGGCATGCCTTTTACCAGGTTACTATCCCAGAGATCACTATAGAGCCTCATTGCCAGCTCAGAATCATCTTCAGCACCCTTTATTTTATCTACTTCTTATCAATAGGGATAAGGAGGCAGATTGAGGAATGATGGGAAGAAAAACCACAATGAAGCAGTGGTACAAAGTAAGACATAAAGGCATGCTTTAATACCTGGCAGAAAGGGTTCATCAAGTGAAGAAGGGGGAGGCCAAGGGCAGAAGGAAGAAGACCTGAGAGGATGACTAAGGAAGTCAGTATTCCAGGGCAGTACCAATCACAGAGTTAGTCTTCATCCTTCAAACATTGCCCCAGAGGACTTTAAGTTGTCCATGCCCCATTTCTGTTCCATGGTCAGGATTGTTAGGGAGCTAAACACCTCACACTGATCCCCATTTCTGTTCCATGCTGAGGATTATCAGAGGGTTGAACTCACCTCAGGCTGCTCCTCCCAGACAGGCAGGGCAGAAGAGATCTTGAATTTCCCACTTAACACTGTACCAATCAAAGCAAGAAGCATTCCCTTGCCTTCTCTTATGCCAAACCAAAAAGGTACAGATTTAGTTTCAACAGGATCAAGACCTGGGCACAAGCTACTTTGACACAGGGTGTTTCCCACAAGATGCCCAGCTCTGTTGTCCTGGCACAAGCAGAGGACCTCGTATCTCATGTCCTTTCATGGTTTCAGCACCAGCAGGCTAGTTCTTCCCCCATACTCCAGGAATTGCCAGGGGGACTGGAGACACCTTGTGACTTGTTCATCCCTTAAAGGGTTATGTGACCCATATGTGGTTGTGTGTGTCCTTGTGTTTTCGTTCACCTTCCCTCTTTGTAAAATTTGGACTTCTCTGTGGTTTTGTACTTGTTCATAAGTACTTGTCCTAGGATTGCACTGTTGTGTGCATGACAGGATTGGGAAAAGACCCATGTGACATAAGAAATGACCACTTGCCTGTGTTTGCTGGTATCTAAGTGGTGGTTTCTGGGGAAGGGCAGGTTAATGTCCAGTTGTAAGTTGTTCTCTTTGTAACTGATGTGTTTTGAAGTCTGGTGTGGCTCTGAGGGAGGACATTGCCACCTGGTGCTCATGAGGTTTATGTGCAGAACAATAAATTGCAAATGAACACCCCAAGTTGTTGTTACTGAAAACTTACTCTTTGGAGGTCAGTGGTGTACCTATGAAAGGCATTTTGGTTATTTCCTCTAGCCTGTAAGAAACATCAGACCTTTCCACCAGATAATGGGAAATTCCCTTTTCTCTAAATATTTTTTCACGTCCCTTCTACCTACATATTTGAACTGACTTAACTCCATGTTCTCTGAAAGAGGCAGACAACAGGGCAAAGGTAATGGGTATTCAAACTTGTGGGGGAAAGGCCATCTTTAAATCTTTGAAATACGACTTTTTAAAAAGTCTTTTCACTTGATTACAATACAGTGTATGTTTTCATCGTTTATAGGCTGTTGTCTTTTTTCCAAATGAATGTTTAGTATTAATTATGCCAACAGTGATGAAACCACAAGAATAAGAAGCAAATGCAGAAGCTGCTTCTTCCTGCATCTCAAATTCCACAAGATGTGGCTTTCTCAGAAGCCAAGACTGTTTTTTCTGCAGACTCCAGCCTTAGGAAACTAGAACTCAGCACAGCGCACCAGCCTTGCAGTCAGGATGGGTATCTGTGTAAAATGGCTTGGTATATATGAACAAGAAACTAGCAAATGACTAGTCAGACAAAGTGTTCTTAGGAACATATTTTAATGCAACTTTTAGGCACATATTTTGCTAGTAGTCACATAAGTTTGTGAAAAGCTTTTGTTTCAATGGGCTGTTAGTGCATTATAAGCCTGAGAGGCTTAATGTGTGGCATTTCTGTTACATTAACCATTACAGAATTCATAGAAGAAAGTCAGTATTTGCAGAAACATGGTTAGCTTGCCTGGAGCATACAAAGAAGACCCAACATCTGCACAATGCCAAAAGTTAGGGGAACATTGTAATGCTGAAGAGGGAGATTTGGGGAAGAAGTTATAAAGTCAATGTCCTGCAGGATAGACAGGAGAGCAGAGCTCATTTATGACCAGCTCAGAGGAAGAAATCAGTCACTTGAGTGGCACAAATCAATCTGTTAGTTTCCTAGAGCACCAGAGTTATTCAGTTGCCTGTTTCCCAATTGTCCTTCACATCCTATCACAAGCAAAAATAATAAAATACTTGGTGAAAACTTGTTACCATTAATTGGAGGTCTACAAAAGGTCTGGTCTAAGTAAGCCCAAATTGTGGGGCAGTAGGAAAAATGTGGAATTGGTGTAATCCCCCTGTTTCCTTTCAGGTGCCTGCAAGATGTCTCAAGGGAGATGACGCAGACATCACAGCGGAAAAGCAGTGGCCTAATGGGACTTCCCATGTCTTTGAGGTTCTGGCCTATAGGAGAATGAAACCCAGATGCCTTCTTTTTTTAATTTTTTTGTTTATTTTTATTTATTTATTTGAGAGTGACAGAGAGAGAAAGAGGTTAACAGAGACAGAGAGAATAGGCGCACCAGAGCTTCCAGCCACTGCAAACGAACTCCAGATGCATGCGCCCCCTTATGCATCTGGCTAATGTGGGTCCTGGGGAATCAAGCCTCCAACTGGGGTCCTTAGGATTCACAGGCAAGCACTTAACTGCTAAGTCATCTCCCCAGCCCCCAAATAGCTTCTTTAAAAAGAGCCAAGAAGGAAGATAGTGTTTCAGGCAGAAAGACTTGCAGCTTACAAACTGGAAACCCCTGTCAGCTTCAGATAAAATTCACAGCTTCTAAACCCAAATCTCTGCATCTATTTCTTTTCATACACATGCAAGCAGGTGAAAACAATCAGTGGAAAATAGACTAGACACCATCATTAGGTCTTTGTCACCGGGGCTGGCTTTTGCTGAATGAGTTTAATCACCACCACAACAACAACAGCAAATACAAGCTGGTCATAAAGCTCTTTTAATTTCCTGGTGCATAGACCTAAATAAGAAGGCACAAGATTATATTATCTGCTCTGTGTTGTCACTAACATGGCAGTACTTAGGAAGGCTGGAGAAAAGAAGAAAGGAATAGAAAGAATGCTTGAAGCTGGGATTGGAGATGACAAAAATTTCCCCTGAAAGAGAATTATGCTGGAATTATATTCTCATCTCCACTGGGGGTGTCTCCAGGTGCTGCAAAGCACTGAGACAAATGCTCCCTCTCTTCAATTGTTTGGTAATCTTTCTTGTGCTTCCTGGTACAGTAGATTGCCAAGGTAATGACAACCACAACTACTGTAATGACACCCACTGTGACACCAGCAGCTGCCTCACCTGACAAGCCACCACTATCCCCATGGAGAACTGTCATGGCTCTCTGCACTTCCAGGGGCTCTCCCAGCTTCCACTGGTGGGTCTCAGGGTCCTTAATCCAGGTTCTGGCACTCTCACTGTTGGTAACTATAACTGTATTAGTAGCAACCTGACTCATGAGGGGTGGCTGAGTATAAGGTGGGAGCCTGACAGGGTGCAAGGACCCACTTGTAAAGATCCCAGAACTGACACAATAGGACACTTGACATCCATCACTGATGAGGGCAAGGTGTTGACTAAAGCCGTCAGGACACCTTTTAGGAGCTGGTGCCCCTATGTCTACAGATGTGGCAAAATTTGCCAATGGGTTCCCCACAGAGCAGCTGAAGAAACCTCCAAAGGGGACAGAAAATTTGTACCCCAGTTCATAGTCCAGAGAAGCACATACCTTGAGGCTCTCAAAGAGGCTCAGTGGAATGTAGCCAGCTGGGCAGGATTGTGCATTTGTCACGGGGTTGACGCTCTTGGAGCTGAAGACACCCCCAAAAAGAAGTCCTGAGTTTTCAGGTACTGAGCCCTTAGACACACACCAAAAAGCCCTAAACTCAGCCTTTGCTACCCGAAACACATCTTCACACACTGTCTTACAGAAGATTTTGAGGGTGCACTTCTTTTTACATTCCAGGCGATTGAAACCCTCCTCGTGGTTCTGAGTCAGTAGATGGACTGGGGAGTAGCCAGAGGGGCAGGAGAGATTACCAGTGAGCAGATTCTTCTGCTCCAAGTTTTGGCAGAGGTCAACGTCACTCTCTGAGAGCTGTGTGCATTGCTGATAAACGCCTCCAAAAGTGAAATTGTTTGTTTTCCCATCGCAAGAGCCATCATCTGTATTGGCTTGAAAGTTGAAGTTGGGGGAGTCGACATTTGTGCAGCCAGGGTAGGTGTTAAAGTTGTAATATTGTCTCACAGCAGATTCCACTGTCTTAGACAGCTTCTTCACCAAGGGGCTTGGCACACCAGGAAGATTATCAGGCTTGATGAAGAAATGCAGGGGCAAGCCAGCACGGTCTATTGCTACCAGGTGGTTGGCAATGCCTTGCTGCCAGGTTTGTAAGGTGATGCCTGGGTAGAAAGGAACCCCACCAATGCTCTGTACCCTGGAGTTGGTTCGGTTTGCAAGGTAGCTCTTGGTCAAGGCATTCTGAGCAGTGTAGTTCTCCTCAAATTTGAAGTTCACAATGTTTAAGAAGGAAATTCCAGCGGCTGATGCCACTGTGGTGTGGCTGGTCTGGCTGTCTTGAAGATAGGAGGACCTGATGTGATCCTCCTGAACAAGCACAGCCCCCGCATCCACACTGGTGATGACGTGAGTGCCATAGTTGAGGACCAGGAGTTCTGCCAGGTAGGTGGCCATCTTTGTCTGGTTTTTCTCCAGCTGGTCACAGATTTCCATGAGCTCCTTCTTAAACCCCAAGCTGAGTTCTGATGTTGGCTTGGTTTTAACCGTGTAGACCAGGGTTCTTACCTGAACTCTGGTAGTTATAGCTTGGTCCCTCACTTGCAGTGTCTTTATTCTTTGGAACTCAGTGGAGAACTTGCCATTGACTTTGGAAAAAGTAGAGACCTCTGCGTTGATGGAAAATGAAGTGGTGCTCTGGTAATTTACCCAGGATTCCAAGATCTCTGAGTTCATCTCCAGGTTGCTCCATTTCTGAGGAATGGTAAAGACTTCTTCAGGAATGATGTACTGTCCATCCTCTGTGGTCCTACAGTTGGTATATTTCAACTCCAACACCCTCCCCATGTCTATATTCCGCAGATTATCCCAGCCTCCTCCAGGGAGAACCTCCAAAACAGGCAGTTTTAAAGCACTCTTGCATTTTTGAAATCCAGCTTCAGGAAGATTTTCTGTTTCAGCACATGTTGCCGCAGCCCAGAGGAGGACAACAGCCGTGAATCTGTACATGGCGCAGACCTTCCCAGTCACCACCAGCGAGCCTGGGGCAAACTGAAAGATAGGGAAGAACATAGTTGCTGAAACAGAAATTTTAACATTTCACCTAAATCCCCAGTTCCTCTTCATGCTGCTCTTATTGCAGAAGAAGGAAGTAAGAGTTGGAAAATAATTATATTGTACTAGATATGCAAACACATTCTCTGGACAGTTTCCTTTCCTTTTCATCCCCTTTCTCTCCCCTATCCCCCTCCCTCCCTGTTTACTCTGTTGCAGCGGAGGGCACACATAATTAAAAGAACATGACCCCACACCTTACCTGTCCTCCCTCAGAAGCCTCTTGTGTGGCTTTTTGTTCCCTGTTTTGGACTTGTTTCAATCTGCTCTCCTGGAACACCACAGGCAGGGGCTTTGTCTGCTCTCTCTCAGGGCTTCATTTCCAGTTTTGTTTTACTGGAAATGCAGAGGCTTGTATCAACATTTCAGTTATTGAGTACCCTGCCTCCACCAAAAACAGACCAGTTCTATGGCAAGTCTTCTCTTTACGACATTGTGGGAGGAGTAAGTTCCCTCACAGAGGGGAGGGGGAAGAAGTGAAACCTCAGATGGGTGTCTTATGAGTTCTTACTGTTCCAAGCCCCAATGGTCCTGGTTGAGGCAGAGGTTAAGGGACTTAAAGAAAACCCTGGTTGTAATCTGCTGGGAGGCTCAGTCAGTGTGCACTGTTATTAATGTTCCGTGAGAGGGTGGGGGCTGCTGTTCCCTTCAAAGAGAAATGTTCAAAAGAAGACAAAAGTCACATTATCATCTAGATTTTGATTTATCAGTAGCACACAGTGGCCAAGCAGTATGTGTGCATGCATATATATGTTTATATATTTTGATGTTTTATGTTGATTGTGAAGTTGAAGAGGCATAAATTGATAGAGAGATAAGAGAGACCCATTTTTTAGAAAGATAGGGTTACAGGTCCAAGAATAATAAACACATATCTGTATGGCCTGGCTGAACCAAGGAGCACAGAGATTATATAATGTGTCCAGACAGCAAAGTTTAGAAACTTAAATCCAAAATGCCCTGACTTCCAGAAAGTCAAAAACCCTGATTAATGCTCCCTCCCCTGGCCTATACAAAGTAACCAATCCTCTGTCTTAACTCATCAGCCTGTCAGAAGCCCCTCAAGTATATTCAAAGTCACCAATTCAGTCTGTCCCCACTTGATGCCTAATTTACACCCCTAAGGATATCAAATCATCAACCTATCAGAAGCCACCACATACATTCCAAGTAACCAATCCAATCTACCTTAACTTGATGCTTAATTTATATCCTTTAAGGAATAAAAGCCAGTAGCACAGGGTGAGTCATCACTCCTACCGGGGCTCAGGGAGGGAGCATGACAAGGGAAGTGGTAAAATGAATATGAGTATTTCTGTCACTGAAAGACCTTTTGTACGAGATAGTGGTAGATGCTGAGAAAACTCAAAACGCATCAAAGCAGAAAATAAAAGGCTGGCAAGAAAACACTAAGTTATCTATCACACCCTCCAAGGCTTGGGCAACAAGGGGGTGGAAGGAATGCAAAAGCTAGCAGGTGATAAGGAGTTACTTGTGACATAGGCCTCCTGAAATGAACCTATGGTGCATTCATGACCCTACAGTGGTCACCAGTACCCCCACAAGACCCGCACAGTCCTGAGCCCACTGATTTTTTATGTGAAGGAGGGAGGAGGACAAAAAAGAATGAGGCAGAACAGGGGCAAGGGGACAGATGAGAATAGTAGGACTGGAGCATGATCAAATTACAGTATGTTCATATATTAAACTTCTAAAAAGTAAATTTAAAAAATTCATCTGATAATATCTCTTCTGAATTTTTAGTTAATTTGTATTAAATATAACATTGAAATGTTTGGTTGTAAAAAAGAAAAAGAAATGAATTATTTGGGGGATTTTCATATGCCAGGAGTGGTTAAAAGCCTAAGAACTCTGATTTCTGTGATTAAGTAAATTCTTTTCAGTTCATGGCAAGCAATGAAAAAAGTGTGAACTATGGCACAACTGGGCACAACTTAAATTTGAATGCCAGGAAGAGGATGAGTTGATATAATTGAGCAGGTATAAGGAAGCAGGGGTAGGGGTCTGACCAGTATGTCTCACCCATACTTTACTGTTTAACTCCCTGCCCCAAACAATTTCCTCTGCTTTATCTTTTGTCCAAATATGTGCAAACACCTATAGTCTCAGATGGTCAGCCTGGGGAAATAGGACCTGGGGTCACACTAAACTTTGCTAACAAAACAAGGTAATTCTTCCACAAAAGTTATGCCTCTCTGGTAAGTCTCACTTCTTCCTACAGGGAGCAAGAGGGAAGTCACACATGTGCTTTCTTTCTCATTTTGAACATGTGCCAAACTTCTGACACCATGTCATGAGAAGCTAAGTCACGATTCATCCTGTGGTTCTCTATGTGTGTCTTGGAACCCATTCAGTGTTTCTCACAGCTGATCTCACCAGCAGTCTGAGGTGGTTGCATTGGCCAGGATCATCCCACTTCTTACATTCAGAATATAGGAAGCCAGCCTGAACATGCAAAGCATTACTAAATAGACTGGAGAAATACGACTTTTCAGACTCAGAGGTAAACTTTGTTCTACACAGTGGAAGAAGGTGGGTATGGTGGCACATACTTTTAATCCCAGCTCTTAGGGAGGTTGAGGTAGGAGGATCAGAGTGAGTTCAAGGCCATGCTGTACTAGAGTGAAACTGCCCCCCTCCAAAAAATACCCCCCAAATGGAGGAGGTGTCAGCAAGCACAATAACACTATTTTCTTTTCTAGACAGTTGATTCCTAAACTGGTGTTCTGGGACTTGTTTTGCCAATCCATTCCCCCTCAAAGGCAGTTCTTCCCAACAAGACTGTTTGCTGCTGACAACAAAAAAGAGCTAAAAAGGGCCAATGGAAAACTCTACCTATTGCCACAAAAAATTAGGCCAAAATTTAGCAGACCAAGCCATTATATTCCTCTTGTAGAGTATTGATCTTTCACAAGTTCATTCTTTCTCACACTCCCCATCCCTTTCATCCTTTCACCTATTACCTTCTTCTTTTCCCTCAGAAAATCTAGTTTGGGCAAAAAGTAGACGCTATCTGTGATTTAAAAGAATACTATTACTCTGTTAAAAAAAAAATACAAGTTTTGGGCTGGAGAGATGGCTTAGCAGTTAAGCGCTTGCCTGTGAAGCCTAAGGACCCCAGTTCGAGGCTAGGTTCCCCAGGTCCCACGTTAGCCAGATGCACAAGGGGGCGCACGTGTCTGGAGTTCGTTTGCAGAGGCTGGAAGCTCTGGCGCGCCCATTCTCTCTCTCCCTCTATCTGTCTTTCTCTCTGTGTCTGTCGCTCTCAAATAAATAAATAGATAATGAACAAAAGAATATTTAAAAAAAATACAAGTTTAATGTGGCTGAAGATTTCATCTTGGATGCCAGTCTGTTATTCTACATCAATGCAGACATCACTAGTCAGTCATGCTTTTGTTGATTTTTTATTATTAGATATGTACATATTTTATATGTAAACATCACATGTTGGTACCATCCTCTTCCCTGCTACTTTTCTGAAAAGGCCCTTCTCATTGGGGTGCATGTCAACCCCATGGGGATTGTGAGTCAGGCATTATGAGGGCAGCAGTCAGTTATGGGGAAGAGACAATGTCTCTGGAAAAAATGTCCCAACTTGTGGCTCTAACAACCTTTCTGCCCCCTCTTCCACAACATTCCCTGAGCCATGCTGGGAGCATTTTAAGTCTACTTCAGTGATGGATTCTTGGGAGCATCTAGCTGTCTGGTTTGGTGTGTGTTGAGTGTCCTCAGGATCTTTCTCCATCACCCTTGTGCTGATACCAGCTTAACTAAGAGAGCAGCATTCTTGCTCATTTCCCCAAGTCCTCTGTGGTTTCAGCTGGGACCAGGGTGGAGTGCACTGGATCATTTATCTCCTCAAGTCCAGTTCCCATCTGAAAAAAAGAAGCAGATTCTCTAATAGAGAGTGAAGTCATCACCAGTTAAATGGGATAACCATTATTCATTTAAAGAGCCTAAAAGGGTTTAGACACTTTTATAGTCTGAGGTTAGTGGGAGCTTCACAATGGAAAGCAGAATCATTATCTGGATATGATTCTGACTTGTTTCCCAGTTCCAGATATGGTTTCCTTTCCACTGAGCTGATATGTTAGCCATCCAAGAGCTATTGGTTACCCACCATGCCTGTGTGCCACTATTGCACTTGTGTGAGCATCACATCAAGTTGTTTGCTTCCAAGTCACTTAGACATGATGTTAGACAGATGTTGGCCACTTTCCTCTGGTAGCTCATGTAGCACCTTCCAGCACTAGATGGGCTAATTATCTGAGGACTGACTCTCCTCTGAATTCCAACCAGGTCTCTCCATGATCCATGTCTTCATCAGTAATGTCTTACCAAAATCAAGTGCAAATGGATTAAAGACCTCAATATAAGACCCGAAACTCTTCAACCACTGCAACTAAAAATAGGAAGCACTCTCCATGATGTAGGACTGGGAAAAGACTTCCTGAACAAAATCCCAGCAGCCAAGGAAGTTAAATAAACACTCAACCAGTGGGATCTCATGAAGCTAAAAAGCTTTTGCACAGACAAACATACCATAAGCAGAGCCAATAGATTACCCACTAAATGGGAGAGAATCTTTACAAGCTATACCACTAACAGAAGCTTAATATCTAGAATCTATAAAGAACTCAAAAAACTAAACAATAAAAAAAAATCAAACAACCCACTTCAAAAGTGGGGCAGAGAAAAATAGGGAGTTCTCAGAGGAAAGATTACAAATGGCTAACACACACTTAAGAAAATTTTCAACATCCCTAACAATTAAGGAAATGAAAATTAAAACAACTATGAGATCCTACCTTTACCCAGTAAAGATAGCAAACATTAAAAAATCAAATGAAAACAAATGTTGGCAAGGATGTGGAGAAATGGGAACCCTCATTCATTGTTGGTAGGAATTCAAGCTGGTACAACCACTGTGGAAATCAATTTGGAGACTCCTGAAAAGGATGAATATAGAGTTACCAGTAGATCTTGTTATTCCCTTACTGGGCATTTACCCTAAAAGCTCCACATCTCAGTTAGGAAATATTTGCTCAACCATGTTTATAGCTGCTCAATTCCTAATAGCTAAAGATTGGAATCAACCAAGATGCCTGTCATTGGATAAATGGATAACCAAGATGTGGCATATCTACACAATGGGATTCTACTCAGTAGTAAGAAAAAAATGACACATTGAATTTTTTAGAAAAATGGTTGAACTTGGAACAGATTATTTTAAGTGAACGCACACATCACAGAGGACAGCCATCACATGATCTCACTCATCTGCAGTTCCTAACCTGGATCAGCCCAAGTTGCTGACATAACTGAATAGTATCTTGAGGCTTGGACAATAGGGAGGGCAGAGATTGGGGGAAGGGGAAAGGGGTGGACACAAAATCTGAACCCAAATTGAACTGGGACCATCCTATATCCAGAAAATCAGACTAAAAGGTGGAACCCTCAATCAAACCTCAGAGGGAGCACCTGAATTGCAGGGCCCTGGAGAGAGTGAAGCAAAACCTAACCGCAAATTTCTCCTGGTTCTCTTTCTTCTCTGGCTTTTTCTCTTTTCTTTTCCCTTGGCACTGGCCTGTAATTCCCTATACCAGGATATGGTCTACAACCACAATGAGCTGTTGATCAGAGAGACCTACTAGATCTCCCAAAACAAACAAGACAGACTTCTGTCAGAGCACTTGATTACCCAACAGTCATGCTTTTGATTTTCACTCCATTCTGAGGTTGCCTTGGCATCATTCTCTGTGCAGTTCTCCAGACCATATATTGGAATTTTGTTCCATCAATTCATTATATGAATACTGATTGGGCATCTTTTATTGGTCAGGTTTCAATTGCAGGATCCAGCTTGAAAGTAGCCAATGTGACATTAAATTGTAAGCACTAAGATAGCATGAACCCTCTGATCTGCTCATTCCTCTTCACCTACCTTCCATATTCAGCTTTGCAAGGCTTGTGCAGTTAGAACAAACCCCTTTTTTCTCCCCACATGCATTTGGGCTTCAGAATGACTTTAGCCTAGTGTAAAAAGCGAATCTTACATTTTTCCTTCCACTGAAAACCAGACTTTAGCATGAAGAGCTTATCACACAATAGGAATTTTTTGCATCTTCATTTCTCAGTCCTAACATTTTTCTAGTAATAAGGCTTTCTTCTTTGAGGAAAACTTGAGCAAAAGAAGTAATTGAGTAACATTGGGTATCTCTGGGTTAACTCTGGGCAGATTTCATATACTCATTTTAGTATTGTGTAATAGATGGAAACAAGCTAACATGCAAACATTTCTTCCCTTACCACTGGATCTTCAGCTGGGCTTTCAGCAGAAACCAAGTAAAAATTGCTACCATTTCTCTTTCCACCTGAAATAGCCATGGACAGTAGGTCATGGTAGAAACAAAACAACTAGTTTCCATCATGGTTCCATCATAGCAATGTATGAGTTAGAAGCAATAAAATATTCCTTTGGTCTCTTCGTTTTCTTTCTTTTTATTAAGTAACTTAAATATGAGATTAAGAATCTGAGCTGTGGGGAGAAGGGTCATGAGATGGCTCAGCAGATAAGAGCACTTACTGTCCAGTAAGCTTGAGGCTCTCAGAGGGCCTGAGTTTGCTTTTCCAATACCCATGTAAACAGCTGGGATGGCCATAAACATTTGCAATCCCAGTCTTATGGGGAGGAGAGATCACAGAATCACCAGGGCTTGTTGGTCAGCCAGTCTGAATAAAAACAGTAGGGTCAGGTTCAGTGAGAGACTTAGTCTCAAGGAAATACTGCAAGAGTGACAGAGGAGGACACCCTAAGTTATCCTCTGATCTTCACGTGTGTGCACATTAAGTATATACACCTGCACACTCACAATACACACAGACCACAAACAAACACTAGACTACATATGATGCATACACAGGCACATGTGCATGTGCATATGCATACACAAGAAAAAGTTGGGGCTGAGTGTTATGTAGGTGTGTAGGAGCTGCTCACCAACTACACATAAGGCCTTCTGTACTACAGGAACTTCAGACCTGATCCTATGAACCGAATCAGAAGCCTATGGCTTGGGAGGTCACAGGCCCTAGTAGAGAGGCTACTGCTTTTATTTTGCTAAATGGACATGATGTACCTGTCAAATTTCATTCTAAATTTTTACAGTTTATGCTTGTAGATTAGTGCTATTCTCAGCTTTGGTCAGAGAGGCTTCCTTTTGCAGAAACAGAACCAGTGAATACAGCAGTCATTCATAACTGCTCAAAGTGCTTAGAATAAGAAACTATTGAATGCTTAGCCCTCCCAGGTAAAACATGGCCATCACACCCTTGAACTCTCAGCAACTGTGGTGACCACACAAGATTGAACTTGTCAATATTCTGGCATGGGTGGGGACTGGGCTCATGTGGCCCCATGCCTCCTTGAGAATCCAATTGTCCTTTGTATTTGCTGGGGTAGGAATTTCTTTAGTGTCACAACCATTGGTAAGTTGCCCATGTATCCTGTAAATTTTTCATGTTCCCGTAAACAACCCTAATTAACCTTATTTGCTCACCAAAATTTGAAAAAGAAAGAAAGTCACAAAATTAGAAGGTTAACTGGTTGAGAAGACAAAGGGATCATCAGGCGTGGGACTGAGACAGGAGAATAAGAGGATAATGGCGAGTGATGCGATCAGCATACAATTTATATGTAAGTATGCAAATGTAACGATAAAACCTATATATGAATACATTTTTGAAAATACCTTTCAAAAAGTGTGTGGAGGCTGGAGAGATGACCTAGCAGTTAAGGTGCTTGCCTCTGAAACCTAAAGACTCAGGTTCAATTCCCCAGGGCCCACATAAGCCAGATGCACAAGGTAGTGCATGTGTCTGGAGTTTGTTTGCAGTTGTTAGAGGCCCTGGTACGCCCTTTCTTTCCCTCTATCTCTCCCTCTCAAATTAATAAATAAAAATAAAATAAATATTAAAGGCTTTACTATTTTTTTAAAAAGTGTATAGAGCCAAGGGTGATGGCACATGGCTTTAGTCCCAACACTCAGAAGGCAGAAGTAGGAGGACTGCCGTGAGTTTGAGATCATTCTGAGACTACATAGTGAATACACACACACACACACACACACACACACACACGCAAAAAAAAAAGTGTATGGGCTGTGTTGTGGTTTATTTAGTTCCTAGATTTTGTTATGTTTCACATAGTCCTGCACATACTTCAACTCCTGTTTTGACAAATAAGGACATGAAGCAGAGGTTTTAGAACAGAAATTAAATAACATCTTAGTGCTATAGTGATATGAGGCGTGACATGTTCTGGAGTTTCCCTAAGCTTTTACCTCCACTTCAGCAAAAGAAATGGCTTCTACCTCTAAGTAGTAGATAAAGGTGCTCACAGGACTGACTTCAGACGCCCATGGAGTGTTGCACATAGTGCAGGTAGGAGCCCAATGGAGATCAACTGTCAGCCTTTCTGCGTTTGCTGGAAAGTCCCCGATGGTTCTGTGGCTCATGTCTGCCAGGATAGGTAAAAGAACATCTGAGACGATCTGAAAAGCCTGCCTTCCTTGACATTATAAGAGGCCATAAACTCGGAAGGAATGTTTTAATATTTGTATTAATATCCTAACAAAGGCATGCATCTCTCTGAGGAAACTATTGTATTTGCAGGGCCATTTGGCTTAATGATGTTATAGTAGTTTTGTCAAAGAATTCACCCTAGGCCTCCTTCAGAATGAGGTGGACGAATATTTCCTGTAAGTACGTCAGGCTTTGCAATGGAATGGAGTCTGTGGTAACTATCTAGCCCTGCCTTTTAAGTGTAATGGAGGGTGACATGTAAATTACACAGGCATAACTGTTTGTTAATAAGTCACTACTGAGAAGGAAATGTGGTGTACTTACACAATGGGATACCGCTCAGACATTAGGAGAATGAGCCCTTCATTCACAGTGACATGAATAGAACTGGACAGCATTGTGTTGAATGAAACCAGAGAGACATGGAGAGAAGAGCTACATGTTCTCACTCATTAGCGGGGGCCAACAAGCAAACCTTGTACAGTCCAGGATGGGATAGCGGGCACTTGAGATGGAAAATCATAAAGATGAGGAGAGATAGAAAGAGACTTGTATGTACTGTGAAAGTTCAGGGGGAAGGGATTTGGGGTGAAAGAAGTGTGGTTGGACATGGTCAATGTACAGATATGCATGTATGAAAATGTCATAGCTGTGAGGCGAAGCACATTGCTATGACTGAACTGCAGAATTGTGGCCCAGGTGTCACCCAGACACTGGAGAAGCCCTCAGCAGACCTTGTTTTAGAGATGGGGAAACAGACTGAGAGGCAGAAGTAACCGGCCCAAAGCCATCAGAAGGCTGGTGTTAGAATAAGGAACTGAGTCTGTGTCCAGATAGAAAAAGCAGCACAGAGCTAGCTAGAAATCTGGACACTTGGACTCAGTTCCTCATCCTAGGTTCCCCATGGAGACTGGTCTCCTGACATGGCCTGTGATTGACGAGTCTGAGGTTCCTTCCTCATCAGCTTGTTTGTTTAAGGTTAGTCTGCCCTGTCTTGCAACGTTATGCCTCCTGGGAGTCCTAGCTTTGACTCTTGGCGAGGCCTGATGCTCACACTGACCCAGTGCACATGCTAACTTCTTGTGTAGAGTTCATGTGAACTGAATCATATCTGTATGGGCCCAGGTCATTTTGATCACCAGGATAGTTCTAGTACCCAGGAGCACTGAACACGGGGCCAGTGGCCAGAGTCCCTTCTACACCCGTAAAGCCCCAATACTCGCCCACCACAGAAAGCTCCTCCCCCGCCCCTGTAAACACAATCCCTTCCCTCCCTCCTTCCTTTGTACCAGACCAAAAAGGTACAGACTCAATTTCAATAGGATGGAGTCCTGGGCACCAGCTGCTTTCAAGAAGGACGTTTCCCACAAGAAGCCCTGCTCCGCTGTCCTGGGCCCATGCAGGGAACCTCTTGTGTTTCCTTTCGCGGTGTTAGCACCAGCAGCCTGGTTCTCCCTCATACTCCAGGGATGGAAGTGGGACTGGAGACATGCCTTGTGAGGTGCGCGTCGCCTAAAGTGCTTTGCAGCTTATATGTGGTCCTATGAGCCCTTCTGTTTTCATTCCCCTCCCCTTTTTGCAAAATTCAGACTTCTCTCTGTGTTGTGTGTGGTCAAAACTATTTATCCTGGGATTGCACTGTTGTGCGCACGAGGGGACTGAGGAAAGACCCATATGGCACAAGAAAGGAACTGTCCCCGTTGCTTGTCTAAGGTCACTGGTGTTTGGTGTTTCTGGGCAGGGACAGATGAATGTTCTCTTCTAAGTGGTTCTGTTTGTAACTGCTATTTTGAAGTCTTTGTTGTTGCTCTGAGAGAGGACATCGCCACCTAGTGCTCTTGAGGTGTATGTGCTGAACAAAAAATTACAAATGAACACCCCAAATTGTTACTGAAAGCTTTCTGCCTCTTGGAGGCTGGTGCACCTATGAGAGGCACTTGAGTTACTTCCTCCAGCCTGTGAGCAATCTCAAACCCTTCCACCCGGTAACGGGAAACTCCCTTTTCTCTAGTTTTAACATAGTTCCTCTTTGTTTCTAACCCATATATTTAACCTGGTTTGACTTGTTCTCTTGAAAGAGAACACAGGGAAAGAGAAATGAGTATGTGAACTTGTGAGAGCAAGGTCATCTTTAAAACTATTAATTTTAGTTTGCTAAAGGTCCCTTCACCTGACTACAGTATAGTATATGTTTTAATTATTTATAGTCTGCTCTTTCAAATAAAGGTTTAGCATTAATTATCCCAACACTGATGAGACCACAAGAATAAGAAGTAGTAACAGGTACTTCTAACATATATATGTGTGTATAAATTCAGGTATCTTGGCACATTCATGGAAACATTTTTTCTATATTCAGTCTATATTCTCATGACAAATAAATAAAGTAAAGCACATGTAGAAGCTTCTTTCTCAACAAACTCACTTTCTGAGATTTCACAAATCCTTCCTCAGAATATAGGACTGTTCTGTCCACAGACCCCAGAAGCAGGAAACTAGAGCTCGGCAGAGCCCACCAGCCTCACAGCCAGGATCAGGATCTGAACATACAATGACTTGGAAACTAACATTCTGATTTCATACAAATGACCAGTCAGATGGGTTGTTTTTGAGCACATATTTAATGCAACATTTACATTCAGTTTGTTATTAGAAATATAAATCAATGAAGAACTTTTGTTGCCATGTGTGGCTAATGCATTAAAGTTCTGAGACTCGTTGGCTGTGCTTGGCTTTTCTGACTCAGTAATCATTCCAGAACTCACAGAGGAGAGTCATTATGCAGAGAGCCATGGTTGGTTAGCTGTGATATAGCAGGTCCCAGCACCCACACACACAGCACCAGAACTTAGATTTAGGGAAGAGGTTACAGTCAGTGTCCTGCTGGACATTCATGAGGGCAGAGTTCAAATTCTGCTAGTTGCTTCTTTGCATCTCAACAGGAAATGATGATTCTCCTTCCTACATTCCAGCTCTTAGAAGGAGGGTCTACTGTGAGTACAAGCTTTGATTGTGGCCATTAACAAATGGAAACCTTGTTGATCTCGGACCAAAAGTAGTTTCTAAATCCAAATGTCTACATCTCCCCCCTCTCTTTTCACACATAAATATTCAAATGAAAACAAGTAGTGGAAAAATGCAGGAATACACATACCTGTTATGTCTCTGTCTTTGGGATGGCTTTTGCTGAAAGATGTAAATTCTCCCACTCTCCCACATCACACACACGCACATGCACACACACACACACACACACACACACACACACGCACACCTTGTTCATCAGCTCCTTTAAATTACTGGCGAAGAGCTCTAAATAAGAAGGCACAAAGTTACACAGCCCACTATGTGTCACGGTTGACACTTCTATACTCAGAAAGACAGGAGAGAAGAAAGGAATGGAAGACATGTTTGACGCTGTGATTAGAAATGACAGAAACTTTCCCTGGGACAGAATTAAGCTGGACTTGGATCCTGCTCTCGGCCGCAGTTGTTTCCCCCTCTTGCAGACTGTACACTGAAATTCGTCCTCTGCTGGAGGACCTTCTTGTACTTCTGGGTGGCATAAAAGGCCAAGGCAATAACAACTCCCATTGCCATGATAGCCCCAATTATGGCTCCCACAGCTGACCCTCGCAACCCACCACTTCTGCTCACCTCCACCGACTCTACCAGCTTCCACTGGTGGGTCTCAGGGTCCTTAACCCAGGATCTGACACTCTCACTGTTGGTCACCATATCAGCATCATTAGCAGCCTGACTCATGAGGGGTGGCTGGGTATAAGGAGGGAGCCTGACAGGGTGCAGGGACCCTCTTGTAAAAATGCCAGACTTGACACAGTAGGACACTTGGCATCCATCACTGATAAGGGCTAGCTGTTGGCTGAAGCCCCCTGGACACTTTTGTAGAGCTGGTTGCCCTAAGTCCCCAGATATAGCAGATTTCACCAAGGGGTTCCCCACAGAGCAGCTGAAGAAACCACCAAAGGGGACAGAAAACTTGTACCCCAGTTCATAGTCCAAAGAAGCACACACCTTGAGGCTCTCAAAAAGGCTCAGTGGAATGTAGCCAGCTGGGCAGGACTGTGCATTTGTCACGGGGTTGACGCTCTTGGAGCTGAAGACACCCCCAAAAAGAAGTCCTGAGTTTTCAGATACTGAGCCATTAGGCACACACCAAAAAGCCCTAAATTCAGCCTTTGCTACCCGGAACACATCTTTACACACTGTCTTACAGAAGATTTTGAGGGTGCACTTCTTTTTACATTCCAGGCGATTGAAACCCTCCTCGTGGTTCTGAGTCAGTAGATGGACTGGGGAGTAGCCAGAGGGGCAGGAGAGATTACCAGTGAGCAGATTCTTCTGCTCCAAGTTTTGGCAGAGGTCAACGTCACTCTCTGAGAGCTGTGTGCATTCCTGATAAACGCCTCCAAAAGTGAAATTGTTTGTTTTCCCATCGCAAGAGCCATCATCTGTATTGGCTTGAAAGTTGAAGTTGGGGGAGTCGACATTTGTGCAGCCAGGGTAGGTGTTAAAGTTGTAATATTGTCTCACAGCAGATTCCACTGTCTTAGACAGCTTCTCCACCAAGGGGCTTGGCACACCAGGAAGCTTGTCAGGCTTGATGAAGAAATGCAGGGGCAAGCCAACACGATCTATTGCTACTAGGTGGTTGGTAATGCCTTCCTGCCAGACTTGAAAGGTGATGCCTGGGTAGAAAGGAACCCCACCAATGCTCTGTACCCTGGAGTTGGTTCTGTTTGCAAGGTAGCTCTTGGTCAAGTCATTCTGAGATTTGTAGTCCTGATCAAGCTGAAAGTTAACTACCGTAGAGAAGGTAACCCCTGCAGATGCAGTCACAGAGGCGTGGCTGCTCTTGCTGTCCTTAAAGAATGAGGACCTGATGTAATCCTCCTGAACAAGCACAGCTCCCGCATCCAAACTGGTGATGACGTGAGTGCCATAGTTGAGGACCAGGAGTTCTGCCAGGTAGTTTGCCATCCTTACATTGTTGTTCTCCAGGTGGCTGCAGATTTCTATGAGCTCCTTCTTAAATCCCAGGCTGAGTTCTGATGCTGGGCTGGTTTTGACTATGTACAACAGGTTTCTTACCTGAACTCTGCTAGTGACAGCTTGGTCCTTCACTTGAATGGTCTTCATCCTTTGAAACTCAGGGGAGAACTTGCCATTGACTTTGGAATACAGGGAGAGATCCATGTTAATGGAAAATGAAGTGGTGCTCTGGTAATTCACCCAGGATTCTAGGATCTCTGAGTTCATCTCCAGGTTGGTCTGTTTCTGAGGAATGGTAAAGACTTCATCAGGGATGATGTACTGTCCATCCTCTGTGGTCCTACAGTTGGTATATGTCAACTCCAACACCCTCCCCATGTCTATATTCCGCAGATTATCCCAGCCTCCTCCAGGGAGAACCTCCAAAATGGGCAGTTTTAAAGCATCATTGCATTTTTTAAATCCGGCTTCACTAATCGCTTCAGGAAGATTTTCTGTTTCAGAGCATGTTGCCACGGCCCAGAGAAGGACAACAACCGTGACTCTGTACATGGTGCAGCTTTTCCCAGCCACTGAAGCTCCACCACCAGCAAGCCTGGGGCAAAGTAAAAGACGGGAAATAAATCAGTTGTTAAAACAGGAATTTCGACAGTTCTCCTAAAACCACCAGTTGCCTTTCAAGTTACATCGACTGTAAAATAGACAAAGGCAGTTTGTTGGAATATTAAAGACCCTTATGACCTTGAAAACATCAATCTGTGCAAGTATGAAAACATATTCTTGACCATTCCGTATGCTGTTCTGCACAGCCAGCTATTGACTGTGCAGCAATGGAGGTATCCATAAAGAACATCCCCCCACACCTTACCTCTCCTCCACCAGAAACTCTGGTGTGTCTTTTTATTTGCTATCTTGGAGTTGCTTCAAAGTTTGCCTGTCTCCTCTCCTGGAACACCACTGTGAGTGGACTTCTTCCAGGAAACATAGAAGTTAGCAGCAGCAACTTGCTGATATACCTCTGCTTCCATCGGACAGACACATGCCAGCTCCACGTCAAGGATGAAGCTCAGGATTCTCATTGGCTCATGGACACTGGAGGCTGTTCCCTCTGAAGAAAGGAATGAAACCTGGGCGGCCTACTTTGTGAGGTGTTACTGTGCCGAGCCCTAATGGTCCTGATGTATAGATGGCATCCTTTGGAGCACAGCTCAAAGGGGCTTGGAGATGACCCTGTTTGCAACATGCCGGGAAGCTCAGTGTCACCGTGCTGAGTGTTCCATTAGAGGGTTTCTCTCCCTTCAGAGAGAAGTGTTCAAGAGGAGACAAATCCACACTCTAGTCTAGTTTTGATTTCAGAAGCACATAGTGGCCAAGTAAGTATATGAGCATATGTGCATACATTTATATATCTGTGATGCTTGCAATTTTTAATAAGTGGTACAAGTTATTACACCTTTGATTTTCATTCCACTGTCAAGTGCACAAATCACCATCTGTGAGGAAAATGAAGTTGTCTCATCATTACTCAACTGAAAGGTGTTAAACTTACTTGTTATGTCTATAAGAGAACATTCTTTCATGAGACTTTATTTTTTATGTTTATTCCACTCCTGTTAGACCAATTATTTAATATGATATTTTCAGACACAATGATCAAGTATCTTGATTAATGGAATCTTGGTATTATTAATTATTCGGGATAATTAGAGTGTGTCTTGGTACATTAGCTCTGCTCTTGGGTACCCAGGGAAGTTAAAATCAAAAGTTCCAGTTGTAACCCTATGACTCTCCAAATCGTATCACGCAGTGCTAAAGTGGATAAATATTATATTTTAATTTACAGGGTAATATTATCCCTTATCACATTCTGGTTCGTGATACTAACACATCCTGAGCAAGTCCAGATAGCTGGATTATCTCAGATTATTAGTGGTGTGGCTGAGAAGTCTTCTTGGCACTATGCCAACCTTCAAATTCTGAGTTCATTAGTCACTGTTCAAACCCTGATGATATTCCCTAAATCGAGGGATGCTTCGCTGTGGTCTTACTCATGGCGCTGTTGCCATGCTTGAGGAAAATGTCTTATACAGGTCTCACAAGAGGGGTGAGTTTGTGAAGCAATGTCTACTTTGTACTTGGCTAAAGAACCAGGTTGCTGCAGGAGATTTCTGATTAATTAGTAATCAGAGTTATATATTCCTATCTCAGTAGAGGGATCCCAAAATTGGAAAATGAGAGTTAAGCACCCTTCAGTATTTGTAATAATTCAGTGTTTGAACGCTTCTCCTCAGATTGCTTCAGGGACAGTTTCTATGGGGTGGAATGCTCATGCACTCACATGCCCTTGGGCAGAGGGTAAAGACTTCTCATTCCGTGATTTCGCCTTTCCAGCTCTTAAGACCTTCCTCTCTTGAATGAGAATACAAGCGAAGTGAACATAAGCAATCTCTAAACTCTTAATCATCACCATGTTTTCTTCTCTTTCTTTTTCAAAAATTATTTTATCTATTTATTTGAGATAGAGAAAGAGAATGGGCAAATAGAGAGTGAATGACGAGAACGGGTGCACCAGGGCCTCTAACCATTGCACATGACCTCCAGATGCCTGCTCCACCCTGCTCACCTGGCTTATGTGGGTACTGGGGAATTAAACCTGGGTCCTTAGGCTCTGCAGGCACGTGCCTTAAGTGCTAAGCCATCTCTCCAGTGCCCCTCATTTCTTCCTTTTTTAAAAGTTGTCCTTTTCATTTTTATCATAGAAAAAATTACAGGCAACTTTAAGAGCCAATAAGAGTGAATTTCTATGACAAAATGTTTTATAGGTGCTAGAGAGAATGGCTTAGTGGTAAAGGCACTTGCCTGCAAAGCCAAAGGACATTCTATTCCCCAGGACCCACATAAGCCAGATGCATGAGGTGGCACATGTGTATGGAGTTCATTTGTAACAGCTGTAGACCCTGGCATGCCCATTCTCTTCCTCTCTTTCAAATAAATAAATATAAATAAATCTTTTGTAGCCAACCCAATCATTTCAAACAACTGAATTTCATAAGAAATTCACAGGGATGGACAGTCTGTGTTTGATTCCCCAGTAACCACGTAAAGCCAGATGCACAAAGTGGCACATGTGTCTGGAATTCATTTGCTGTGGTAGAAGTCCCTGGCCTGCCCATTCTCTCTCCCTCTCTCCCTCTTTTTACTCTACCTTTCTCTCTCTCTCTCAAATAAATAAATATTTGTTTTAGAAAACAAATGCTCATGCTATAATTTTATGAAGAAAGCATGACATGCAATCGCCATGACCCCAGAAATGTACAAATGCCTATTACTAGGGGTAAACTGAGTACCAAACAACATGGACAGCACATTTCTGTGCTATAAAATAACCAACAAATAAATGTTGGTATTTTCATATGCCAGGAGGAATTGAAAGCCTAAGAACTCTGATTCATGTGCTCAAGGAAGTGCTTTTCAGTTCATGGCAAACAATGAAAAAAGAAGTGTGAGCTATGGGTATTTGGACACATCTTAAGCGTGCATGCCAGGGGCAGGAGGGGTGGATCTAAATGGGCAAGGGTGAGGAAGTGGGGACGGGAGTTTGACCAGTGTGTGTGGCTCACCCTCACCCACACTTTTATTTACTCCTTCCCCTCAACAATTTCCTCTGATCTTTCTTGGGTTGGCATACGTGTGCAAGTGCATATAACTCTCCTTAGCCAACCTGAGGGAGTAAGAGCCTGGAGTTCTCCAAGAAACCTTAGCCTCTGGCAAAAGAAGATAATTCCTCCATAAAAAGTGTGCTTTTCTGGAAGGTGAAAGCAATCTCACTTCCTCCTAGAAGCCAGAGGAAAATCACGTCCCTGTGACCTGTGCAACCTCTGACACCAGGTTATTGGGAGGTAAACCATGATTCTCCCTCACGTTCTCGTTCTTTCTGGGTGGTGCTGAAACCTGTTCCAAGTTCCTGGAGCTGCATTCCACCAGCAGTGTGAGGTGGCTGCCTTGGCCAGGATCGTCCCACTTTGTGTGCTCAGCAGGAATCTAGGAGAGGAATCTGAGCACTGATACACACAGCTAAGCCACCAAGAGAAATATGACATTTTAAACTCTGGAATAAACTTTGATTTCTAAAGAGGAGGAGACATCAGTGAAAAACATATAGTGTTTTCTTTTCTGGACAATTTTGGTTCCTGTCATGGTCTAGGTTTGAGACAGTGGGGAGACCAGAGACAAACAGTGTTTCAAACCAAGACTTTCATTTAATAGCTAGAACAAGTGGTGGTATCTGAAGCAAGAGTGATAGGAGGGAGTTCTGGAACCCTGGATAAAGACATCTTTTAAGGGTATGGGAAGAAGTGAAGGGAAACTTCCCTACAAGGGAGGGAACCTTTATGATGTGGCTGACTTGGGGCCGGGAGAGGTGTCATGGAGGGCTGTCCTTCCCTCTTCTCAGTCTAGGTGTACACTCATATCGTAACATAAGGTGGTTCCAAAATCCTTTGCCTAGTCTGAGTAAACCAGGTGGGTGAGTTTTCCCCTGGACGATGCTAACACACATCTGTACACCCTGATAGAGCTGAGACAACAGACCAAAGAATGATTGCACCAAAACCACACTGAGTGAACCAACAAGTTTACTGGGGTTACTTACAGAGCAGGATGAGGGGTTGTTTACAGGAACAAGGAAGGACTCATGGCAGCTAGATCCCCAAAAGCCCACTCCAGCATGGATGTCGACTTCAGGAAGCTGCATCTTGAGCTCACTCCACAACCTGCAGGCATCTCAGCTGGTCGAGTCTCTCAGCCAGCAGTTGTTTACTGCTTCTATAAACTAAGGGAGGGGTCCTCTGACTTTTTAAGTTTTGACTTTTCTAGTCTTTACCTCCTCAGACTCTCTCTGGAAGGGAATATTTCCACCAGAGGAAACTGCCACATCACAGGGGGAGAGAAAGCAATGGGACAGGCAGACAGTTCTTGGACTCTTTTTTTTTTAATTTCTTTGTTCATTTTTATTTATTTATTTGAGAGTGACAGAGAGAGAGAGAGAAGGAGAGAATGGGCACAGTAGGGCTTCTAGCCACTGCAAATGAACTCCAGGTGTATGTACCCCCTTGTGCATCTGGCTAACATGGGTCATGGGGAATTGAGCCTCGAACCAGGGTCCTTAGGCTTCACAGGCAAGTGCTTAACCACTAAGCAATCTCTCCAGCCCAGTTCTTGAACTCTTAAACTAACCTGATATTCTGGGAACAGCTTTCTCATCTCCTTCCCCTCAGAGGATCCCCTTTAACCTGAAAGGTAAAAACAGCAGACCCATTTACATCCTCATTGAAAGCTAGGCCTACTTCCCAAAGATGGCAAATGATATCCAGCAACCTGCTGGAATCAGCAGGGAGTGAACTGGGAAAACTTTAGTAACAGCTAGCAGTATGCATGAGTGAGAGCCAAATCTCTAGCTCAGTATTAAAGTAAAAGGTGATTATGGACTCAAACAGAACAGAGGGCTTGAAAGATAACTCAGCCTATATAGTGACTTCTCTGCAAGCATGAGGATCTGACTTTGATCCCTAGTTCCCAAGTGAAAATTCCAAGAATGGCAACATATGCCTGTAATTCCAGCACTGGGGAGGTACCAGCAGAACCTTGAGTTTTGCTGGCCAACCACTCTAGCCAAGTCAGTGAACTCCAGGACATTGCAAGGACTCGGTCGCTGTAAGAGTTGATCATGTTCCTAAGCATTTCCCTGGATTCCACACAGACATGGGCCTACATATGCATGTGCATACACACACACACACACACAAACACAGAACAACAGGAATAATTTCAGGGTCCATTCCATTGACATGATGCAATCTGGAGAGTTCTCCCCTCCCAGTGAGAAGGGGTGACCAGAGCCACAACATAAGCCAGAAGGCCTTAGAAAATTGGCACTTTGCTCCAGTAACAGGACATTTTAAGGAGAAAAATAAAAGAGGGAGAACAGCAGCAGAAAGAGGAGAGACTCTGAGCAAATGTGCTCTACTCAACACTGGACTATAGTAGTAGCAAGGCACCATTTCACAGAAACCTCTGTTGACATGGTGGCTTAGCAGTCTCAGGTCCTCTGTGAGCTGCACTCTTGGGACACCGGAAGGAAATCTCATTGGGCTACAAGCTGAAACCCTGCCAACAGAACCCTCTGGACTATAGGAGGAAACTGCATCAGAACTGTGCATTGTTCAGTAAGGTGGAAACCTGCTCAGAGCCAGAGTTTGCAGGCAAAGACATAAGCTCCAAATACACCCCAGACATCAGGAAAGACCACCTAGGAACAGGATCAGCATCTGCAGCCTAGCCAGCATCACCCTGATGCCAAACCAGACAGCAAGGAGGAAGAGGAGCTGCTGAAACAGATGGACGACCTGAAGCTGGACCTGTCCCCGCTGTGCAGCAGCAGTGTCCAAGCTCTCCAATATCCAAGCTGCCTGAAAATCCATTGCTCTCGAGTGCTCACAGTCATTAACCAGACTCAAAAAGAAAACCTGAGGAATTTCTACAAGGGCAAGGAATATAAGCCTCTGGACCCGCGGCCCAAGAAGACCTGAGCCATGCACCCTGGCTCACAAAGCACCAGGAGACACTGAAGACCAAGAAACAGCAGCGGACGGAGCTGTACCCTCTGCCCAAGTGTGCCATCGAGGCCTGAGCTGACTGTCATCACAAAAATAAAACACACGAAACTTTCAAAAAATTCTCAACAAAATATTGACAAACAGAATCCAAGCATATATCAAAAAGATCATTCACCCCAATCAAGTAGGCTTCATCCCAGAGATGCAGGGATGGTTCAACATTTGCAAATTGATAAATGTAATACACTAAATAAATAGGCTGAAAGATACAAATCACATGATTATCTCAACAGAAATAGAAATGGATGTCTTAACTATAGCTAAGGCAAGAGACACACATAAATGGGATAAAATTGGAAAGGAAGAGATCAAATCATCATTATTTGCAGATAATGTGATTCTATACATAAAGGACCCTAAAGACTACCAGCAAACTGTTAGAGCTGATAAACAATTTTAGTAATGTAGCAGGATACAAAATAAACATGCAGAAATCAGTAGCTTTTCTATATACTAACAACAACCATGCAGAGGATGAAATCCAGGAATCACACCCATTGCCCCAAAAAAATTGCCTCAAAAAAAATTACCTTGGAATAAATCTAACCAAGGAAGTGAAGGATCTTTACAATGAAAACTTTAAAACACTCAAGCAAGAAATTGCAGAAGACAATAGGAAATGAAAAGACATCCCATGTTCTTGGATTGCAAGAATCAATATTGTGAAAATGGCAATCTTACCAAAAGTAATCTACACATTTAGTGCAATCCCCACTAAAATTCCAATGCCATTCTTCACACAAATAGGAAAAACAATCCTAAAATTCATTTGGAAGCACAAGAAACTTCAAATAGCCAAAACAATTTTAAGCAACAAAAATTAGGCTGGCAGTATTACTGTACGTGATTTTAAGCTATATCACAAAGCCATAGTAACAAAAACAGCATGGTACTGGAACAAAGACAGGCACATAGATCAATGGACCCAGATGTTAATTCAGGCAGCTACAGCCATCCACTTTTTTTGGGTGGAGGGTTGAGGTATGGTCTCACTCTAGCCCAGGCTGACCTGGAACTCACTATGTAGTCTCAAGGTAGCCTCAAACTCACAGTGATCCTCCTACCTTTGCCTCTCAAGTGCTGTGATTAAAGGAGTGCACCATCATTGCCAGCCTCAGCCATCTGATTTTTGACAAAACACTCCCCCCAAAAAATCATTGGAGAAAAGATAGCCTCTTCAACCAATGGTGTTATAAAAACTGGATATCTGCATGTAGAAGGATAAAAATAGATCTTTGTCTATCTCCATGTGCAAGAATGAAATTCAAATGGATCAGGGAACTTACTATTAGACCTGAAACTCTGAGACTGCTGGAGGAAAAAGTAGGAGACACCCTTCAACATATTGGCATAGGCAATGGCTTTCTGAATATAACCCCAGTTGCTCATGAGATAAAACCACTAATAAACCACTGGGATCTCATGAAATCACAAAGCTTTTGTACAGCAAAGGGCACTGTGAATGGTACAAAGAGACAACCTACAGAATGGGAGAAATCTTTGCCAGCTATCCATCTGACAGAGGATTAATATCCAGAATATACAAAGAACTCAAAAAACTAAATAATAAGAAATCAAACAATCCAATTAAAAATGGACTTTGGAACTAAATAGAGAATTCTCAATAAAAGAAATACAGATAGCATATAAAAATCTAAAACAGTGTTCTATATCCTTAGCCATCAGGAAAATGCAAATTAAAACTACTTTGAGATTCTATCTCACTCCTGTCAGAATGGCTATCATCACAAAAACAAATGACAATAAATGTTGGCAAGGACACAGAAAAAGGGGATCCCTTCTACACTGTTGGTGGGAATGCAATCTGGTCCAGCCATTGTGGAAATCAGTGTGGAGGTTCCTAATAAAGCCAAAAATAGAATTTACCATATGACCCAGCTGTAGCACTCCTAGACCAATATCCTAGTGACTCTTCTCACCATCTTAGAGATATTTGCACAGCTATGTTTATTGCTGATCTATTCAAAATAGCTAGGAAATGGAACCAGCCTAGATGTCCCTCAACAGGTGAATGGATAATAAAGATGTGGTACATCTACACAATTGATTTCTGTTCAGTGGTAAAGACAAATGAAATTATGAAATTTGCAGGGAAATGGATGGATCTGGAAAGGATTATTCTAAGTGAGGTAACCCAGGCCCAGAAAGCCAAAAGTCTCATGTTTTCTCTCATATGTGGATCCTAGTTACAAATGTTCAGATTTGTGTGAGAGTTGGAGTAAAAAATGGTAACAGAGGCCAGTAAGCTGGAAAAGAGCTATAAGGGAGGGAGAAGAGAGGTGGACTTAAGGGGGTGGTACCATATATATGTAAGTAGATGGACAGATTATTGTGGGTGAAATGGCCTAAGTGAAGTCAAGGGAAGAGATTAAGTAAAAGGAGTGTGTGTGGGGGGGATAATAAAAATTCAGGATATTGTAAATATCCTGAATATCATATAAAAGTACATGATATCCTTTCTTGGATAACGGACCACCCAGAGATGGATACCTTCCAGTGAGTTGTTGGCCAGGGAGGTCCCTATTGCCCCAAAACAATACAGGATCTTGCCAAGTCTCTTGGTTTCCCACAAGGAATAGATAAGACCCTATTTCTGAAGATTCCACATGCCTGGGCTGCAAGATCACTGAGAAATCAAGCTGGGGGAGCTGAAAACCTTCTCCCAGTAGACCAGTTGACAGAAAGGAGGAAAAAGCTGCACTGCAAGCAGTCTTATGGCAGAGAGAATCCATCAGTGGTGAAAACAGTGGGCACTGCAAGCCTCAAGTGTGGCCAGGCAACACATGCAATAGTGGCATATCTGTTATGGGGAAAACCAGCTGCTCTCTAATTAGACTGGAGGTCCATTCTATAGGTGGGAATGCATGCCTGGTACTGAAAACCTAACAAAACACCTATGTTGGGGGAGGTCATGAGCGTTATGAGTGCAATGCCTGCTCTTGTCTGTCTAAATGCATATATTATGCTTACCAAACTTCCCTATAAACACTCCACTTAATGTTCATACCCATATATTAGTGCTACTCTCACTTTTGGCTAGAGAAGCTTCTCTTTTCAGATGGTGGTGACCACTGGGATGACCTAAAAGGTACTACAGTGCTGAGAAGAAGTGATGGAGTAGTGTTTGGCACTGAAACATCTCTATCACACCCTCCAAGGCTCAGGGTACATTGCGGAAGAGGTGGCAGAAAGAAGATAAGAACCAACAGAAGGGTAGGACTACTTACAGTGCAACTGTCCAGACAGAAATTCACCTCGATATTCCTGACCTCACAGTGCCTAGCAATGCCTTCACAAGACCTTCATAATAAAAGGAAAAGATGATGACATCATAAAAAAGAGAGACTAATGGAGAGAGGGAGGGGATATGATGGAGTGTGGATTTGTGAAGGGGAAAGCGGTGCAAGAGAGGGAATTATCATGGCTTATTGTCTGTAAGTAGGGAAGCTGACAATCAAAAGGGAAAAAAATAATGAAAAAAAAGCTCTGTGGAAAGTCTCACCAAGGGAATGGATCAAGGAAGATCAGAAAGAAATGGCATGAAAACAAGGTAGAAGAATTGGAATAGAGACAGTGAAAAAAAGGACGGGGAGATAGAAGTCCTCTCAAACATGGCTGGGAAGATTTCTCAGTGGATAAACTACATGACACACAATCTTGGGTAACTGAGTCTGATACAAAGTCCCCATTTAAGAAAAAAATAGAAGCTATGGCAGACTTCTATAACCCTGTGTGTCTACAGTGAAAAGGGAATTGGAGACAAGAGAATTTCCCCCAAGTTCAAGAATGGAGGAGTGTCCAGTAAGAGACCTTCACATGCCAGATCTCTCTCTCTCTCTCTTTCTGTGTCTCTTTCTTTCTCTCTCTCTGTCTCTGTCTCTCTCTCTCTCTCTCTCTCTCACACACACACACACATACACATACACACACAGGAACAAACACATAGAAACACAGACAAAATATAAGTAAATAAATGAATACAACTGTAAATCAACAGCAAGAGAAATTATGGAAATACCTAAGCTCATGGAAATTGAAAATCACACTATGAAATGATGAATGGGTTATTAAGTAAAGCAAGGAAGAGATTAAAGAATTCTAGAATTGAATGAAAATTAAATATAATATAACAAAACCTATGGTATACCATAAAAGGACTTCTCAGAAGAAATTTTATACCCACAAGTGCCTAAATTTAAAAGAAAAATAGACAGGTTCTGGGAAATAGCCCAGTTTGTAAAGTGCTTGTATGCAGGCCTGCGGATATGAGTGTGGTCTCTCCAACCCAAACAGAAAAGCTAAGCACTGTGGCACAGGATTGTAATCCCAGTACAAGGAGGTGGACACAGTTGAATTACGTGGGTTCGTTGACCTGGAAGTCTATCTTACTTGCCAAGCTTCAGCCAATGAGAACTAGCTCAAAAAAGGCAAACAGCACTCCCAAGGAATCACACACACACACACACACACACACACACACACACATGCATGTCAGCTCCTACCACATGTACTACACAGACAAAAAGAGATATCAAATAAATAATAACAATGCAGTTCAGGGCCTTAGAAAAGCAAGAACAAGTGAAATTCAATAATCAGAAAGAAATAACAAAGATCAGGGCAGAAATCAGTGAAATGGAAATAAAAACAAGATGCAGAGAATTAATGAAAGATAGAATTGGCCCTTTGAAAAGATAAATAAGCCAAACTAACAAAAAAAAGAAGAACCAATTAATAAGTGATAAAATAAAATAAGATGTTATAATAGATACCAATGAAATTCAGAAAAATCAGTAGATCATGGCATTCATTTGCAGCAGCTGAAGGCCCTGGTGCACCTGTTCTCTCAAATAAATAAAATAATAAATTTTTTTTAAAACCTAGGTTCCACTTAATTGGAAAATCATAACTAGTTGGACACATGTGACTTACCAAAGTTAGACCAAAATGAGGTAAATAATTTAAGTAAATCTATGAATAACTTGAACAGATCTGTTTATGGCATTTAAGTAGTAATTTTAAAACTCTCCCATGGGTGGAATGATGGCTCAGTAGTTAAAGGCCCTTTCTTGCAAAGTATGATAGCCCAAGTTCAATTCCCCAGTACCTATGAAAAGCCAGATGCAAAAAATGGCACTTACACCTGGTGTTTTTTTGCAGTGGCAGAAGGCTGTGGTAGGCCCATTCTCTCTTCTCTCTCTCTCTCTCCTCTCTCTCTGTCTCTTTCTCTCTCTCTCTCTCTCATACAAATAAATAACTATTTTTCTTAATTTCTGAACTAAAAATTCCAGATCCAGGGCTGGAGAGATGGCTTAATGGTTAAAGCGCTTGCCTACAAAGCCAGAGGACCTCAGTTCGATTCCCCAGTATCCACATAAACCAGATGCACAAAGTGGTGCATGCATCTGGAGTTCATTTGCAGTGGCTAGAAGCCCTGGTGCACCCATTCCCTCTCTCTCTCATTCTCTCCCCCTCTTTCCCTCTCTCAAATACATAAATAAAATTAAAATATATTTTAAAAACATTTTTTTAAATTTATTTATTTGAGAGAGACAGACACACAGAGAGAAACACAGATAGAGGGAGAGAGAGAGAATGGGCGCGCCAGGGCTTCCAGCCTCTGCGAACGAACTCCAGATGCGTGCGCCCCCTTGTGCATCTGGCTAACGTGGGACCTGGGGAACCGAGCCTCGAACCGGGGTCCTTAGGCTTCACAGGCAAGCGCTTAACCGCTAAGCCATCTCTCCAGCCCAAAATATATATATTTTTAATTCCAAGCAGCAGAGCCAGGCATGATGGTGCACACCTTTAATCCCAGCACTTAGGAGGCAGAGGTAGAAAGATCGCCATGAGTTCAAGGCCACCCTGAGAGTACATAGTGAATTCCAAGTCAGCCTCGTCTAGAGTGAAACCCTACCTCTAAAATAAAATTTAAAAAGATTTCAAGCTAGGCATGCTGGCACACACTTTTAATCCTGGCATTTGGGAGGCAGAGGTAGGAGGACTGCTGTGAGTTTGAGGCCACACTGAGACTACATAGTGAATTTCAGGTCAGCCTGGGCTAGAGTGAAACCCTACCTTGGGGTGGGGGGGAAAGAAAAAGAAAAATTCCAGATCCACATGAATTCTCCTAGATCTTTGAAGAACTGTACTCAATGCTTCTCAACAAATCCATGAAATAGAAAAGGAAAGAGGGTATGCTTGCAAATTCTTTTGTGAAGCCAGTATTACACAAGAAAAGAAAATTGTAGAGCAATATCCTTGTTGAACACAGATGCAAAACGTCCCAATAAAATGCTTGCAAACTGGATTCAAGAGCACATCAAAAAGATCATTCACCTTGACCAAGTTGATTTATGCTAAAGCTGCCAGTATGGTTTACTATTCCAATTCTTTCATTCAGGCACCAAGAACTATAGACACCCAATCCCCAGAGAAGACCACCAGAAACACATCTTCAAAGAATTTCTTCCATGAGAAGCCAAGTCAACACATCACAGATACTAGCATATCAATGTTTATTGCAGCATTATTCAAAATAGCTAAGGTATAGAAGCAACATAGATGTCCAATAACAAAGAAATGATTGTGGAAAATGTGGTATTTATACACAATGCAAGTTCTTTTCAGCCATAAGTAAGACTGATGTCACATTGCAGAAAATGAATACAATGGAGGCAATCATATTAAATAAATTAAACAAACCTCAGAAAACAAATATCAAATGTTTTCTCTCATTAATGGTTCCTAGATCTAATATAGATACATGTATGTCATGAAAGTAGAAAATAAACTACTTAGGGAGCCAGAAAACTAGTTGAAATAGGTAAGGGGAAGCTTGAGAGATATGGAGAGTATGTGGGAATATACTCACTGCAGACACACATCTGTGATTTATAGGGATACTTCAAATGTATCAAAAATAGAAGGAAATGTTGATGTCATCAAAGGCTTACTGTTGTCTGCTATTTCACTATTCCATTTTATAGCACACGTGAGTTATGTTAATCTTTGATTTTCATTGAATCCTGATGTGCCTCCGCATCTCTCATAACAGTCCTCCAAATATTTTAATAGAAGCTTGTCTCATTAATGCCTTACCTATAAACATGATCATCTAATTGTTGGACATCCCTTGTATGTGCCATTTTTTGAGTAACCAATGTTAAACTTGTTATTGTAAAAATGAAGAAGTCAGTGAAACCTTCAGGGCCTCCCTTCCTCTTCATTAACCCACAAGGATTAAGCTCTTAAGACCAACACCTTGCCTCTCCTCACAGGTACTGAGATATCTTTGATGACCTCAGGCTATGTGAAAAGCAACTCTGGATTCTTCATCAGCTGAAAACAGAACCTTAATTAACAGGGAGAGCACAGTACTGCAGAATTTCCCCTAGGTCATTCATCAGGCCTCACATTTTTCTGAGCAAGTGACTTCTCTTTGAATAAGATTTGAGTAAAATAAGTGATTGGTTATCACTGGATATCTCTGGGTTAACTTAGCAGATGTCATTTTCTGCACTCATCTCATTATTGACGAATTAAGATAAACAGGTACACAAGCAGCCATTTCTTCTTTTACAAGTGGATCTTCAGATGGGCTGAAGAAAATGAAGTGAAGGCAAAGTTACCACCATTACACTTTCCACCTGCAATAGCCATGGATAGGTCAAGGTAATATAGCAAGACAGCTAGTCTGCATGGTTCGGTCTTCCACCAAAGGAATGAGTATATGACAAGTAAGCTATGGCTTCTCTTTTGAAATAGTCCTTTGTCCACCTAACGTTGTTTGTACTTGCAAATGAGAGTGAGAGTCTGCACTGGGCTGTGGTTCACTCAGGTCCTAGAAATGGTTCTGTTTTCCATAGTGACTCACATACCTCAACTCCCATGAAGCACGTGAAGCAGAGAAAACTGAAGTATAAACCACATGCTGGTATGATTGGTGACATGGGGTAAATTTGGGGCTTCCCTAAACCATCACCTCCACCCCAGTGAAATAAACAGTAGCTTGTATCTCTAAATCATAGAAAGAGGTGCTGAGAGGACCGACCAGACGTCCATGGAGTGTTGCCAGGGTGCAGGGAGGAGCCTGGTGGACACCAGCTGCCAGCCCTTCTGAGCTTGCTGGGAGGTTTTCAGGCAGTTTGTCTGTCAGGATTGGAAAAGGGCGTGTAAGACAATCCTCAGACCCTGTCTTCCCGTGGTCATTCATGATGTGTAGGAAGTCATAAACTCAGAAGGAATGCCTGGATAATTGTGTTAAAATCCTAACAAAAGCACTCATATCTTTAAGGAAAATATTGTATTTATAGGGCCATTTGGATTAACAGCATGTTTTATCAAAGGCCTCTTTCAGAATGGAGTGGACAAACACTTCCTATAAGTATTTTAGGCTTTGCAGTGGAAAGGAGTCTGTGGTAACTACTTAGCTCTGTCTCTGTAGAATAATGGAGGGTGACATGTGAATTACACAGGCATGGTTATGTGCTAACAAGTCACTAAGAAGCCAGGATCAGCTGGACCTGGCCTGGAATTTGTAGTTTAGTGACCTCTGATTTAGAATGAAGTAATTATAGAATGGCATAATAAAGAAACTGCTCTCCTTGTCAAGGCTGAATTCTTCTCCAATACAGTCTCACCAAGTCGACATTTATGATAAATCCAAAGCCAACACTTATGGAATCAGACAAAATATGAAGAAATTTTTGTAGAATAAGGGACAAGAAGGATACCTAGTTTCCCCATTGTTATTTACTATAGTACAGGAAGCATTCATAAGAGCCATTAGGCAAGAGAAATGAGTTTCCTCATGGCACAGGATGAAGCTGATTATCCACATCTGTGGACAATATATTTCTATACAGACACAAAATAAATTATCTATCAAAAGCATGTTAGAAATTAAATGAATTCAAGAAAGGATCAGTATACAAATAGGCATACAAAAAGCAGGATTTATTTACACTAATAGTGAACTTGCTGGAAAAGAAAATAAGAGAGCAATCCCATACTCAGTATTAAATATTTATATTAATTGTACCTTAATTAAATATTCATATTAAAATATTTAAGAATAAACTAACCAAGTGGCCATATTGATAAACATGAAAGCAAAGCCAATATCATATGGAATTGTACAAAATGGAAACATATGTACAATGAAATCTAATAAAATGATGAAGAATTAAATTATAATGGATCAAAAAATGAGAAGACAACCTGTGACTATGGATCACATGACTCACTATTGTGAAAATTACTTAAAACCCACAAAAATCTATAAATTCAACATAATCCCCTTTATAATTCCAATGACTTTTTCCACAGAACTAGAAACTTTTCTAAACTTTAAACTTTGAACCACAAAAGACAAGGAAAGACCTAAACAATCTAGGAGTAGAGGACTAACAAAACTAAAAACATCACAATACCTGATTTCAAACATGCTACAAAGAATACTATTAAAGCAACACGGTACTGGTATAGAAATTACACCTAGGGCTGGAGAGACGGCTTTGCAGTTAAGGCCTTTGCCTACAAAACCAAAGGACCCAGGCTCAATTCCGTAGCACCCACATAAGCCAGATGCATAAGATGGCATATGCATCTGGAGTTCATTTGCAATGGCTGGAGGCCCAGGCATGCCCATATTTTCCCTCTCTCTCTCTCTCTCTCTCTCTCTCTCTCTCTCTCTCTCTCTCTCTCGTAAATAAAATATTACACCTAGACTAGTAGAAGGGGTACAGAATACAGAAATTAATGAATGCTCATAAAGCCAACTGATTTTTAACAAAGGCACCAAGAACTTACAATGTAGAAAAGACATACCAATAAATGGTTCTGGAGAAATTGGATATGTGTATGTGCAGAAAAATGAAGCTAAATCCATTCTTCTCATCTTATACAAAATGAATCAAAATGGCCCAGAGACAGATTTTAAAGGTAACACTGAAATTACTTCTAGACAACAAGGGCAAAACTTTAAGATATCAAGGTAGACTGTGGCTTTTTTATATAGAACCTCAAATAGATAAGCAAAAATGTCAAAATTAGGCAAATAGGATCTTATCAAACTAAGAAGTTTCTGTACAGCAAATAAAATAATGATCAGAATTAAGACTAATGTAAAAATGGGGGAAACATTTGCAAATACTGCATTCAGCCAGAGATTGACACCCAGGACAAAGGAGCTCAAAAGGATGAACATCATATAAACACTAAAAATTCAATTGTAAAATGGGGGCTGGAGAGATGGCTCAGCAGTTAAGGGGCTTGGCTGTGAAGCCCAAAGACCCAGGTTTGATCTCTCTCCAGACCCCACATAAGCCAGATACACAAAGGTGAGGCAAATGTAAGATTGCACATGTGTACTAGGTGGCTCAAGTGTCTGAAGTTTGATTGCAATTGCTGATTGCAATGGCCCTGGCATTTCAATTCCCTCCCTCTCTCCCTCTCTCTCTCTCTCTCTCTCTCTCTCTCTCTCTCTCTCTCTCTCTCTCTTGCTGTCACTGTCATTCTTGCTCTCTCTTGAAAGAGAACACTAGAGATCCAAACATGCCCTTTTCTGTTTTACAAATTATTTATTTATTTATTTATTGCAAGCAGAGAGAGACAGAATGGGCATATCAGGGCTTCCAGCCATTGCAAGTGAACTCCAGATGTATGCACCATTTTGTGCATCTGGTTTTATGTGGGTAACTCAGGTCATTTGGCTTTGCAGGCAAACACCTTAGCCACTTACCTATCTCTCTCAGCCCCTAAACTGGCCCTTTTCAAAGGGAGATTCACAAATAATAAACATGTACAAGAAATGTACCTGATATTACTAATTATCAGAGAAAAGTAACTTAAAACCCACAAGTAAGATATCAGTTCATTCCAGATAGAATAGCTAACATTAAAAGGACAAGAAATAGGGGCTAGGGAGATGACTCAACACTTAAGGTGCTTGCCTTCAAAACCTGACAAACTGGATTTGAATACCCAATACCCATGTAAGGCCACATGCACATGTATCTGGAGTTGTTTGAAGCATCTGGAGGTCCTGGTGCACCCATTTGCTCTCTGTCTCTCTCTTTCCCCCTTTCCCTCCCTCTCCTTCACTCTCTCTTTCTGAGCTTGTGTGTCTGCTTGCAAATAAGTAAATAAATATACTTAACAAATAAAAAAATAAAAAGACAAGAAATAGGTCTGAGGACACTGCTCAGCCAGTGAGAGTGCTTACCTCATTAGCATGTATGCCTAAGACAGCCTGACACTCTCCTAAAACGTTGGTCTTATCCACACAAGCCTGTAACCCCAGTGCTGCTGGAGGAAGTTACAAGACACCCTCTGAGACTCACATGAAAGCCACTCTGACCAAGAAAACAGCAACCAGGTTCAGTGAAAGAGTCCATATTAAAGAAATAAGCTTTCATACAGTGGAGTTCTACTCAGTGGTAAAGAAAAATGAAGTTATGAAATTTGCAGAAAAATGGATGGATCTGGAAAGGATTATACTAAGTGGTAACCCAGGCCCCGAAAGCCAAGCGCCACATGTTCTCTCTCATATGTGGATACTAGCTAGAGATGATTGGGCTTCTGCATGAGAATGAAAATACTTAGTAGCAGAGGCCAGTAAGTTAAAAAGGAGACATAAAGGGAAGAGAAAGGAAGGGAGGAGGGTACTTAATAGGTTGATATTGTATATATGTAAGTACAATGATTGTGATGGGGAGGTAATATTATGGAGAATGGAATTTCAAAGGGGAAAGTGTTGGGGGGAGGGAGGGAATTAACATGGGATTTTTTTATAACCATGGAAAATGCTAATAAAAATTTTAAAAATTTTAGAAAAAGAAATAAGCTGATGAGTGATGGAAGAAGACATCAGGAAATGGTTTTCTTCTGGCCTACAGACACCTGTGCATGGGCAAGCATCTGCAAACACATTTTCATATACAACATACACATACTACACAGCACACACATACCCATCATACCACACATAGTACACCCACACACACACACATACACACCACTAACCATAGATTAAAAAAAAAAGTTTAAAATGCTGAGATGTGGAGACACAGACACTGCCATACACTGGTGGGAAGGTAAATGACTGTAGTCCCTGTGGAAAACCATACATGCATCAAAAAAATAAAATAAAATAACTCCCATATAATAGTATACACCTAAAAGAAATGAATTCTTTTTACCAGTAAGATGTCTATGTTTATTACTGCACATTCACAGTAACCAAAATAGGAAACCACCTGCATGCCATTGAATAGATGAACGGAAGGAAATGCAGCGTACCTACACAATGGGACACCACTGAGACATGAGGAGAGTGAGCCCGTCATTCACAGAAACATGAATGGAACTGGACACCATCGTGTTTAATGAAACCAGAGAGACATGGAGAGAAAAATACGACATGTTCTCACTCATTAACGAACACCAACAAGTGAACCTTGTAGCAGTCCAGGATGGAACAGCAGACAGTGGAGAGTGAAGAGGGTGGAGAGACAAAAAGGAGTTAGGAGGGAATTTTGTGGAAATTTCTAGAGTCAGGGGAAAGGGATCTTAGGTGGAAGAAGTGTGGATGGACATGATCAATACACAGGTATGTGTGTATGAATATGTACCCTGTTAATGAGTACTATTAATATATGTTAATAAGATAAATATTTCAAAGATATGGAGGATGAGAAGTTGAGTATAATACAAATAAAAGGAGGCATTTATTTAATTCCTGGTTACTACAGTGCCAAATGAAAGCTTTGATCATCAGAACCTGGTTCTTTTTTTTCATTTTTTTGGTTTTTCAAGGTAGGGTCTCCCTCTAGCCCAGGCTGACCTACAGTTCACTATAGAGTCTCAGGGTGGCTTCAAACTCACGGCAATCCTCCTCCCTCTGCCTCCCAAATGCTGGGATTAAAGGCGTGCGCCATCATGCCCAGCAGAACCTGGTTCTTTGTTCTGGGTTTTTCCTGCTCTTGAGTAGCCCTTCAGTCCTTTATTTTTCCTGGTATCTCTTGAAGTTTGCCTCTAATTCCTCCCACGTAAAATTAGGTGAAGGGATATAAAAAGTAGCACAGAGCTAGCTTGGGATCTGGACACTTGGACTCAATTCCTCATTCTAGAGCCAGCATGCTGGTGGCTTTACGCAGGTCACATCTGCTTCTTAGTCTCTGTTTCCTCATCTCTAAGGCCAGCTCTACAGAAGTCTTTTCCAATGCCTGGGTAACACTGGGCCCAAGATTCTGCAGTTCAGTTATAGCAATGTGTTTCACCTCACAGCTATGGCTGTGATACTTTACTGATCAATGTAAGAATAGTCTGTCACACAGAACTTGTGCTCCCCCCCACACACACACACACCGGGGCCTCTATCATGTCTGCTAGTGCTTCCCTGCGGAGACTGGTCTCCTGGCATGGCCTGTGATTGATGAGTCTGTGGTTCCTAGCCCATCAGCTTGTTTGTTTAAGGATCGTCTGCCCTGTCTTGTGACATTGTGCCTCCTGGGAGTCCTAGCTTTGATTCTTGGTGAGTGATGCTCACACTGACCCAGTGTGCATGCTAACTTCTTGTGTGGAGTCACATCTGTGTGGACACAGGTCATCTTGATCACCAGGATAATTCTAGCACCCTGGATCCCTGAACACAGGCCAGTGTCCTGTGCTCTTTCCACATCCTTTATAGCCCTAGTACCCTTCCAGGCAGGATGGAGCCCTGCACACCAGCTAGTTTGTATTTCCTAAAGAAGTCTTGCTCTGATCTCCTGGCCCAAGCTGGGGCCCTGTATCTTGGTCTTAGCACTGGCACCTGCCCCAAGACTCTATGGATGACAAGTGGGACTGGAGACATACCTTGTAAGATGTTCATCTTCTGAAGGGTTATGTGGCCAGTATGTTGTGGTTGTGTCCCTTGCTTTCATTCCCCTCCCCCTTTTGTAAACTTTGTTATTCTCTCTGATTTTGCATTTGGTCAAAAATACTTGTCCTGGGATTGCACTGGTATGTGCATGAGAATACTGGGGGAAAGTCCATGTGGCACCAGAGGCAACCACAGTCCCCTTTGCTTGCCTGGCATCACTAATGACTGAGTGGGGATTTCTGAGAAATGGTAGGTCAACGTCTGCCTGCTTCTGTAACTGCTGTTGCTCTGACAGAGAACATCGCCACCTGGTGCTCATGATGTGCATGTGCAGAACAATAAAATGCAAATTAAAAACAAGAAAATAAGTAGTAGGTTTCTGAAAACCTACTACTGCTATTTGGAGGTCAGTGCACTTATGTGAGAGGCAATTTGAGTTACTTCTTTTAGCCAATAAACCAAGTCCATTTTCTCTATATTTTTAAGTATTTCCTCTTTTTTCCTACCCACATTTTTTTATTAACTAGAAAATTGTATGAATACATTATATGTTAGTATCATCATTTCCATCCTTCCTGCCCCCATTCTGATGAGAGCCCTTCTCAGTGGGATTGTTGGTATCCCCCTAGGTTTGCGGGATGTGGATGTGAGAGCAGCAGTCAGTCATGAGGGGCAGAGCCTCTGGACATTCCCTTACACTCTGTGGCTCTTACATTCTTTATGCCCCCTCTCCCTCAAAATTCCCTGAGCAGTAGTGGATGTGTCTTGAGTCCACTTTAGTGTTGTTCTCTCAGCAAGTTCCAGATTTCTGCTTTGGTGCAATTTGGGGGTCCTCTGTGCCTGTGTCCGTGACCCTGGCGCTGGTTGACAGGCTCACCACGGAAGCAGCACTCTTGTTCATCTCGCCAACTCCTCTGTGGTTTCACCTGGGCCCTGGCTGATGTGGGAGGGGTGGTTTACCAGAAGGCAGTTGAACACTGACACACAGCTAAATCTGCTGGATAAATATAACATTTTAAACTCTGGAGTAAACTTTCATCTCTAAAGTGGAGAAGATATCAGAGAAAAACATGACAGTGTTTTCTTTTCTGAACAGTGGATTCCTGTCATGTTCTGGGTTCAAGACAGTGGGGTGACCAGAGACAAACAAAGACTTTTAAAAAATATTTTTATTTTTATTTATTGGGAAAGAGGCAGAGCGAGGGACACAGAGAGAGAATGGGAGCGCCAGGGCTTCCAGCCACTGCAAACAAACGAACTCCAGACACATGCACCACCTGGTGCATCTGGCTTATGTGGCTCCTGGGGAATCGAACAGAGTTCCTTTCGCTTTGCAGGTGAACACCTTAACTGCTAAGCCATCTCTCCAGGCCCCAAGACTTTTACTTAACAGCTGGAACAAGTGGTGGGATGAGCGAGAAGAGGGAGCTCTGGAACCCTGGATAAAGACAGATTAATCCCAGCACTCAGGAAGCCGAGGTAGGGGGATCACCATGAGTTTGAGGCCACCCTGAGACTACATAGTAAATTCCACGTCAGCCTGGGTTAGAGTGAGACCCTACCTTGAAACGCCAAAAAAAAAAAAATTCTTTTTAATGGTATGGGGAAGAAACTGAAGGGAAAGGGAGGGACCCTTTGTGATGTGACTGCGGTGGGGCTTGAAAGGGTATCATTCTCTCCTCTCAGTCTGGGTGTACTCACTTGTCACAAGAGGTGGTTCCAAAATCCTTTACCTAGTCTGAGTATGACCAGCCAGGAAGAGGTTGTTGCATGAACACATGTTTATTCAATCTAGATAGGGCACAGATGACAAATACATAACTGCACCAAAACCAGTTTTGGCAGACCAGTGAGTTTATTGCCATTACTTACAGAGCAGAATGAGAGGTTGCTTGCAGGAGCCTGAGTGACTCAAAGGCAGCTGCATCCCAAACTGTCCACCCCAGCGGAGGCGCTGCTCAAAGAAGCCGCATCCCCAGCAGCGCTGCAAGCCTGCGCAACAGCCTCCTGACAGCTGCTGTTCACTACTTCTGTTTCCCTGTGGATGGTCTTGTGACCTCTGAAGTTTCAGCTTTCTCAGATTTGTTTATCTCCTGAGCCCCTCTCTGGGAGGGAATGTTTCAACTTGGAGGGAATTGCTACATGATACAGGGAGAAAAAGAGAGGGGAGAAGGAGACAGTTCTTGAACTCTTAAACTAAACTAACGCGCTGGGAGTTGCTTTCTCAGTTCCTTCCCCTCAGAGGCAGTTCTTCCTCCCAGCATTGTTTGCTGGCCACAAAACAGCAGATCCATTTGTATTGTCATTAAAAGCTAGGCCTACTTCCCAAAGAATGTATATGACATGCAGGGACAGCTGCTGGAATCAGCAGGGAAGAAACTGGGGAAAGTTCAATAACAACTATCAGAAGGGGTGGGTGAGAGACAAATCTATATTTCAACAGCACAGGAATCTGGCTGGAAAGAAGACTTGGTGGATATAATGCTTGCCTGCAAGCCTGAGGATCTGAGTTTGATGGCCAGTGCCTATGTAAAACTTCCAAGCATGAAAGCACATGCCTGTAATCCCAGCACCGGGGATGCAAAGACAAGGGGGCTTGGCTAAGGCCAACCCGTCTAGCCAGGCCAGTGAGTGGAAGGCCCTGTCACTATAGTAGCTGATGGTGTTCCTGGGCATGTCCTCTGGCCCCCACAGAGACATGTGCCTATACATGCATGCACGCAGACACACATGCACAAACGGAAACAAAACTACTTCAACTGCAGGATCCCAAGGGAACAGTGCACTCTGCGGTGTTCTTCCTTCTCATGGCCAGAGCCTCAGCATAAGACAGGGCCTTAGACTATTGGCTCACTGCTCTCACTAACAGACTTTTTACAGAGAAAAATAAAAGAGGAAGGAAGAACACAGTGGTGGTCCCTGGAGGCGGCAGAAGAAAGAAGAGAAGGAGTGAGAGGAGAAGGAAGAAGAGGAGGGGAGAGGAGGAAGAGGAATAAGAGAAGGAGGAGAGAGTCCTCCGGGCAAACTCTGCTCAGCACTGGACTGGAGTGGTAGTGGGCATCATTTCAAAGAAACCCCTGTGAGGTGCTGGCTTAGCCGCCCCAGATGCTCTGCGAACTGCACTGTCAGGACAGTGAGCAAGCTCTGGTTGGACTGTAAGCTGAGACCTGTCTAACAGAACGCTCTGGACTACAGGAGGAAACTCTATCAGAACTGTGCATTGTTCAATGAGGCAGAAAGCTGTGCAGAGCCAGAGTTTGAGGGAAACAAAGATACAAGCTCCAAATATGTGCCAAACCTAGGAAGGGCTGCCCAGGAACAGGGTCAGCCTCCAGTCTGACCCATGCACAGTCCTGTCATCTCTCCCCTGCCATTGCAAGAGACCACATAGGGACGAGAAAAGCCTTCACAACTGAACATCAAGGTGTGCCCAGACCACCCATGTAATCCACAGCTGTAATCCACAGCTCAAATGACCACCCAGGAGGGTGACAGACATCTGGGAGCCCAGGGAAAAATACCAAGAATGTATAAACAACTGAAACAGATGTATCTATGGAATTACAGTAATAATTTAAAAAATAAACATCTACCAGCAAAAAGTTCAGATGTAGGTGGATTCTATCAGACCTTTAAAGAAGTGCTAATATCAATCCTTCTCAAAGAATTTCATTAAAAAGTAACAATAGCAAGGAATGCTATCAAGTTATTTTATGAAGCCAGTATTATACAAGGAAATTATAGACCAATGTTGTTGAACATAGATAGATACAAAACTCCACAATAAAATACTTATACATTGAATTCAAAATGACATCAAAAAATATTATTGACCATGATCCATTTGATTTTACTCTAAATGTGCCAGTATGGTCTTCTATTTATTTATGTGTACTTTTTCAATTCTTGTTTTTTAAATTTTATTTATTTATTTATTTGAGAAGGAGAGGAAGAGGCAGAGAGAGAGAATGGACACACCAGGGCCTCTAGCCACTGCAAATGAATTCCAGAGGCATGCGTCCCTTTGTGCATCTGGCTTACATGGGTCCTGGGGAATCGAATTGAGGTCCTTAGGCTTCACACGCAAATGCCTTAACCACTAAACCATTTCTCCAGCCCCTTTTTCAGTTCTTTGATTAAAGGACCAAGAACCTGGAAGGAATCATCCAGTGCACCAGAAACACATTTAAAAAATGGTTCTTTCAGGCATGCGGATATTTGTGGTCTTTGTGACAGGTTCTGCCATGGCGTACCGCAGCCAGGACCAGAAGGTGCAGAAGGTGATGGTGCAGCCCATCAACTTGATCTTCAGATACTTGCAAAATAGATCTCGGATTTAGGTGTGGCTTTATGAGCAAGTGAATATGCAGATAGAGGTCTGTATTATTGGTTTTGATGAGTACATGAACCTCGTGTTAGATGATGCAGAAGAAATTCATTCTAAAATAAAGTCAAGAAAATAACTGGGTCGGATCATGTTGAAAGGAGATAATATTACTCTGCTACAAAGTGTTTCCAACTAGAAATGAGAAGTGAGAAGATGAGAACACAAGATTTTGAGGGGGGGTGTCTTCTGTTGGTAGTATAATTCTGAAACATTTGTTCATAGTGTTTTGATGACCCTTATGTTATTACTGTGTGACAATAAATGTGAGGTTGTTTTATTAAAAATTTAACCTCTTTTGTTAAAAAAAAAAAATGGTTCTTTCATGTGAGCTACTTCTACCACTTTTTGGGTATTTTGTTTGTTTGTTTTGGTTTTTCGAGGTAGGGTCTCACTCTAGCCCAGGCTGACCTGGAATTCACTATGGAGTTTCAGGGTGGCTTCGAACTCACAGCGATCCTCCTACCTTTGCCTCCCAAGTGCTGAGATTAAAGGTGTGCTCCACCATGCTCCACTTATTGGTATTTATGCAGAGAACTCCAGTCAAGAAAACAAAGAGATCCTAGCACATTGATTTATTGCAACATTATTCAGAATAGCAATGGTATAGAAACAGTCTAGGTATCCAGCAGCAAAGGAATTGATATGGAAAATATGACATATATATTCAATGTAAATTTTTTTAACCATGTGGAAGAATGATGTCATGTTACTTGAAGGAAATACATACAACTGAAGACAACCATATTAAAAGAATTAAGCCAATCTCAGAAAACAAATGTTTCCTCCTACTGCTGCTTCCTAGATTTGATATAGATACATGTATACATGCAGGTCATGAAAGTAGAAGCTAAGCTTTCCAGAAAACAAGAAACTAACAGAAAAGGGTAAGAGGAGAGATATGGAGAGTATGGGAAGAATATCTGTGATTTGCAGTGATGTTTCCACTGTACTCGAAACAGAAGGAAATGCTTATGTGGTCAAAGACTTGTCTGCTACACCATTATTCCATGTGATAGCACACATGTCTTGTCAGTACATCTCTGATTTTCATTGAATCCTGATGTGCCTCGGCATCTCTCAGAACAGTTCTCCAAATATTTCAGTGGAAGCCTGTCTCATCAATCCCTTACCTATAACATTGATTGAGCATCTGATAGTCAGACATCCCTTGTAGGTGCCAGTTTCTGAGTAACCAATATTAAAACTTGTTTTTACTGTAAAGATGAAGAAATCAGTGAAACCTTCAGGGCCTCCCTTCCTCTTCATCAACCCATAAGGACTGAACTCTTAGGACCAACCCCTTGCCTCTTACAGGTACTAAGATATCTTGATGACCTCAGGCTATGTGAAAAGCAACTCTGGATTCTTCATCAACTGAAAACAGAACCTTAATTGACAGGGAGAGCACAGTACTGCAGAATTTCCCCTAGGTCATTCATCAGGCCTCACATTTTTCTGAGCAAATGACTTCTCTTTGAATAAGATTTGAGTAAAATAAGTGATTGGTTATCATTGGATGTCTCTGGGTTAACTTAGCAGATGTCATTTTCTGCACTCATCTCATTATTGAAGAATTAAGATAAACAGGTACACAAGCAGCCATTTCTTCTTTTACAAGTGGATCTTCAGATGGGCTGAAGAAAATGAAGTGAAGGCAAAGTTACCACCATTACACTTTCCACCTGCAATAGCCATGGACAGGTCAAGATAGCAGCAAGACAGCTAGTCTGCATGGTTCGGTCTTCCACCAAAGGAATGAGTATATGACAAGTAAGCTATGGCTTCTCTTTTGAAATAGTCCTTTGTCCACCTAACGTTGTTTGTACTTGCAAATGAGAGTGAGAGTCTGCACTGGGCTGTGGTTTACTCAGGTCCTAGAAATGGTTCTGTTTTCCATAGTGACTCACATACCTCAACTCCTGAGTTGACAAATAAGGATGTGAAGCAGAGGTTTTAGAACTGAAGTATAAACCACATGCTGGTATGATTGGTGACATAGGGTAATATTTGGGGTTTCCCTAAACCATAACCTCCACCCCAGTGAAATAAACAGTAGCTTGTACCTCTAAATCATAGAAGGAGGTGCTGAGAGGACCGACCAGACATCCGTGGAGTGTTGCCCAGGGTGCAGGGAGGAGCCTGGTGGACACCAGCTGCCAGCCTTTCTGAGATTGCTGGGAAGTCTTCAGAAGGTTCTGTGGTTCATACCTGCCAGGGCTGAGAAAAGGGCATGTTAGACAGTTCAAAGCCTGCCTTTCTTGTGGTCATTCATGATGTGGAGGAAGTCATAAACTCAGAAGGAATGCCTGGATATTTGTATTAATATCTCAGCAAAAGTATCCCTATATTTAAGGAAAATATTGTATTTGTAGGGCTATTTGAATGAATAGCATGTTTTATCAAAGAATTCATCCTAGGCCTCCTTCAGAATGGAGTGAGCTAACATTTCCTGTAAGTACTTTAGGCTTTACAGTGGTATGGAATCTGTGGTAACTACTTAGCTCTGCCTTTGTAGTGTAATGAAGGGTGACATGTAAATTACACAAGCATGACGATGTTCTAACAAGTCATAATTTATCATTATTATTGTTACATATACTACACACACATCATGCCACACATGCAATATACACATTACGTGCAAATTAAAAAGTACTGCCAGATATATGAAGAAATGCTTATGTACTGGTTAGGAAGTAAATTAGCACAGTCATTGTGGAAAACAGTTTGAATATGTGTTAGAAGTCACAAGTAAGGGCTGGAGAAATGACTTAGTGGTTCAGGTACTTGCCTGTGAAGCCTAAGGACCCAGGTTTAACTCCCTAGTACTCATATAAGTCAGATGCACAAGGCAGCACATGCATCTAAAGTTTGTTTACAGTAGCTGGAGGCCCTGGCACATTCATTCTCATTCTCTCTCCCCAACCCCCTTTCTCTCTCTCAAGTAAATAAACAAAAAAAATTAACTCACAAGTACAATTAATTATAAGGTATACCTAAAGAAAATGAAATCTTTATACCAAGAAAATACACATGTTTACTACAGCACTTTTCATGCTAGACAACATATGAAAGCCACTTAGGTGCCATTGAGCAGATGAATGAAAAGAAATGTGGTGTACTTACTACTCAGACATTAGGAGAATGAGTCTGTCATTCACAGTAACATGAATAGAACTGGACAGCATTGTGTTGAATGAAAACAGAGAGACATGGAGCAAAGACCTTCATGTTCTCACTCATTAATGGGAGCCAACAAGCAAACCTTGTGGAGTCCACAATGGGATAGCAGACACTTGAGATGCGAAATGATAAAGATGAGGAAAGTGAGAAAGGGACTTCTGTGTATTGTGAAAGTTCGGGGAAGGGGTTTTGGGTGAAATAAATATAACTGGGCATTGATATTGCACAGATATGTATGTATGAATGAAAATGTTAGTGATCCCCATTAATATGTACGATTAATATATGTTAACACAGATAAGTAATTTCAAAAGCTCAAGGAGAGATATATAAGTATAATATGCATAAAAGAGGAATTTATTTAAATTCCTGGTTACTAAAGAGCCAATTGAAAGCTTTGATCATCAGAACCAGGTTCTTTGTTCTGGATTTTTCATGATCCTGAGTAGTCCTTCACTCCTTTATTTCTCCTATTCTCTGCTGAAGTTGGCTTCTAATTACTACCTTGTAAAATTAGGACAAGGGACATTGAAAGCACAGAGCTAATTGGGATTCTGGACACTTGGACTCAATTCCTGATTCTAACACCAGCCTGCTGTTGGTTTTAGGCAGGCCACTTCTGTCTCTCAGTCTTGGTTTCCCCATCCCTAAGGCCAGCTCTGCTGAGGTCTGGGTGACACCTGACCCAGTATTCTACAATCCAGTCATAGCAATGTACTTCACCTCATAGCTGTGGCTGTGATACTTGACTGATCAATGTAAGAATAGTCTGTCACACAGTGCTTGTCCACCCCACCCCACCCCACCTTTATCATGTCTGCAAATGCTACCCTGTGGTGACTGGTCTCCTGGCAAGGCCTGTGATTGACGAGTCTGAGGTTCCTTCCCCATAAGCTTGTTTGTTTAAGGCTAATTTGCCCTGTGTTGTGACATTATGCCTCCTGGGGGTCCTAGCTTTGACTCTTGGTGAGGCCTGATGCTCACACTGACCCAGTGTGCATGCTAGCTTCTTGTGTGGAGTCAATGTGAACTAAGTATCACTTCTGTTTGGACACAGCACTTTTTACTATCAGGATTGTCCTAGAAGGCAGGAACACTGAGCACAAAGACTAGTGTCTTGTGTTCCTTCCACATCGGCTCAAGCCCCAGTACCCTGCCAGGATCTGTAAGCCCCTCAGTCAGGGGCATTCTTCCTTCCTTTGCATGGGACTAGAAAGGCACAGTCATACTTTCAACAGGATTGAGCCCAAGGCACGAGTTTCTTTGACCCAGGGTGTCTCTCACAGCAAGCCCTGCTCTGCTTTCCCAGCCCAGGCAAGGGACCTCATGGCTGCTTTCTTGATCTAGCACAGGCACCTAGTTCTCTTGCTCCAAGGTTCCAGGGATGGTAAGTGGCACTGAAGACATACTTTGTGAGATGCTCAACTAAAGGGTGGCCTATTTTTTTATGTTGTGCCCCTGAGTTCCCCTCCCCCTTTTTGAAAATTCGGCTTGTCTGTAGTTTGTACTTGGTCATAAGTACTTGTCCTGAGATTGCACTGTGGTTTGCATGAGAGGACTTGGGGAGAGCTGTGTAGCACAAGAAATGACTACAGTCCCTTTGTGTGTCTGAAGTCACTGCTATCTGAGTGGGGGTTCCTGGGAAAGAGCGAGTGAGTGTCCACGTGTCAATTGTTCTGTTTGTAACTGCTGTGTTTAAAGTCTTTCTGTTGCTCTGAGAGGGGCCCTCACCACCTGATGCTCAGGATGTGTATGTGCAGAACAAAAAGTTGCAAAATAACACCCACAACCTGCTTCTGTGCCCTTCTGCATTTTAGAGGTCAGCACACCTATGTGAGAGCATTTAGGTTATTTCCTCTTGCCTGGGAGCAACCTCAAATCCTTACACCAGATAAGGGGAAACTCCCTTTTCTCTATTTTTAAAATATTTCCTTTTTCTTCTACCCACACCTTTGACCTGGCTTGACATAATGTTCAGCCGTAAGAGACAGACTAAAAGGGCAAGGGAAATGAGCAAGTGAACTTGTGGGGAAAAGGTCATCTTTGAAGCCATGAATTTTCATTTCTTAAACATCCATCCACCTGAATACAATACAGTGAATATTTTAATCATTCATAGTTTCTTTCTTCAAATAAATGTTTAGTATTAACCATCACAACACTGATGTGTGGGCTTTTTTTTTCATACAGGTGTCCTCCTCATTTTTATCATAGAAAAAAATTGAAGATAGCTACAAAAGCCAATAAGTGAATTTATATGGCAAGATGTTTTATAACCAACACAATTATTTCAAACAATTTTGATAAGAAATTCTCGTGCTATAATTTTGTAAATAAATGATGTTATGCAGTCTCCATTACCCCAGAAATGTACAAGTATCTATTACTGGAGGTATCTACCCACCAGTTGGTGGTAATTACGTCTGCTTAGCAGAGTTTATTGAATTACTTTGATTTTTTTCCCAGTTCATATTATTTTTTTGTTTTCAACAATGAACACTGCTTACTCCTTTGGAGTTTTTTTTTTTTTTATTTGAGAGCAACAGACACAGAGAGATAGACAGATAGAGGGAGAGAGAGAGAATGGGCGCGCCAGGGCTTCCAGCCACTGCAAACGAACTCCAGATGCGTGCGCCCCCTTGTGCATCTGGCTAACGTGGGACCTGGGGAACCGAGCCTCGAACCGGGGTCCTTAGGCTTCACAGGCAAGCGCTTAACCGCTAAGCCATCTCTCCAGCCCTGGAGTATTTTTGACTGAGTATCCACTATGTGCCAATATGAGACTCACTTTTCTACTCAATAAACTAACCTGTTTGGCAGTTTCTATGCCAGGAGTTGTTGGAGGCCTAAGGACGCTGAGTCTTGTGCTCACAGTGTTCTTCAGTTCATGGCGAACAATGAAAGGAGAAGCATGACGTATAGGGATTTGGGCAACATAAATTTGCATGCCAGGGGCAGGAAAGGTGGATCTAAATGAGCAGATGTAAGTAGGGTCAGGAATTTGACCATCCATACTTCCTGTAATTTCCTCCTTCCCCCCAAATTTCCTCTGCTTTTTTTTGGGGGGGGGGGCTGAAAAACATGTGCAAGCCCATGTATTCTCCAGATATCAGCCTGGGAGAGTAAGGGCCTAGGGTTCTCCAAGACACCTTGCAAAAGAAGAAAATTCCTCCATAAAATGTGTGTGTTTCTGGAAGGTGAAAGCAATCTCACTTCCTCCTAGAAGCCAGAGGAAAATCACGTCCCTGTGACCTGTGCAACCTCTGACACCATGTTATCAGGAGGTAAACCATGATTCCTCCTCACGTTCGCTCTGGGTGTGGTTGGGACCAGCTCAGTGCTCCTGACAAGTCCACTTCACCAGCAGTGTGAGGTAGTTCCGCTGGCCAGAATCACCCCACTTTGTGTTCATCAGAATCAATTAGAGAGTCTGAGCACTGATACAGAGAGCTTAATCAAAAAAACATTTTAAACTCTTAAATAAATTTTTCTCTCTAAAGTAGAGGAGATGTCAATGAACAAAGTGACAATATTTTCATTTCTGGGCAGTTGATTCCTGTCATGTTCTGGGTTTGAGACAGAGGGGAGGCCAGAAACACACAACATCTCCACAAAGACCCAAACCCTCCCCTGCTCAGAAATTCTCTCCACCACAAAGTTCCAGCCCCACTTCCTGCCCTGATTTTAAGTTCACTCTCACTGATACCTCAGATATTTCCATTTTTTGATTTGTACCTTGACTCATTCTGTTTGAACAAATGTGTCTGTACCTGAGTATGGTGAAGAGTTTCCACGTGTCAGCTCAACCTGATCTTTTACTGTATTTTTTGTTTTTTGTTTTTAGTGAGTGAAAGAAGAAAGGGAGAGAGAGAGGGGGCGGGGGGAATTGGCACACCAGGGCCTCAGCCACAGCAATCAAACTTCAGGCGCTTGTGCCAGTTAGTGAGCATGTGTGATCTTGCATTTGCCTCACCTTTGTGTGTCTGGCTAATATGGGATCTGGAGAGTAGAACATGGGTCCTTGGGCTTCACAGGCAAGCACCTTAACTGATAAGCTATCTCTCCAGCCCTTCTGTGGTTATTTCATCACCGTTTTATAAGTAAGATGGGTGGTGCAACTGTATTATAACACCAAGGCTTTGGGAAATGCACTTTCTTGTTGGCATGTGTACACACACATATATGCTATGTATAATTAGACTTTCACTCACATTTGAAAGCCTGTCGCCAAAGATCGTGTCTTCTTTGGGAAAGTTCATGCTGCAAATGGAATCTGCTTTTCCTGCTTATTGTATGGAGAGAGAAGATGAAGGACTGAAATTCTCACCATGTGACTAACACAGAACTTCTGAGAACAGGAAGAGTCAAAAAGAGTTGCTGGAAGTGAAACAGAGAGGAGAAAGAGAACCAATGCTGAGGACTGGATGAAAGGACTTTAGCAAAGCACAGGTCTTCCCCATTCCCTCGGCCTTTATGATGGATGTGATCATATGAGTGTTTTCTTCAGAAGAAAAAGTGCCTGTAACCCAGAACCTCATGAGGAATACCTGAAACCCCACTGAGGAGTGCCTCCAGCAGAATGGGGGCAGAGACAAGGGAAAGAGGAAATCAACACATGATGTACATACACAAAGTACGTTGTCAATAAAAAACATTTGTAAATGAGCTAAAAACCATTTTATAAATAAGCTTAAGTCACATTTTATGCTATTGACTTAAAATTTGACATCTAATAAAAAGAAGGAAAAGAAAAAAATGCCTGGTTGTACATGGACCACAGTCAGAAGAACTCAGTTTGAACATCCTAGCTCTGACACATTCTTGCAACTACTTCCTTCCTTAGGCTTTTAATTTTCTAATTTATCAAATTAGAAAACTGGATTAAACTTGTGGGATATGTACATTATTTCAGCAATGAGATCTTTATCTTCAGGTGAAAGCTTGCATGGAATTAATATCCAAAAACTCATGGAAGAGGAGCTGACTTGGTTGAACAGTGGAAAGGCCCCAGAGCCCAGAGGTTAATTTCTTCTTCTCCCCTCAGAAGCTATACAGAATCCTGGGGCTCCTGGAACAGTCTGAAAACTACCAGTTCATATAGTCTCATTTTTTTTTTTTCTGTTGATACATCATGATTACAAGGAGGAGATTCTCTCCAACTACAAAATTCATGGAACAGACCTGAAGAAGCATGATTTCTTTGAAAACAGGAAGCTAGAATTGTCAAAGTAGGAAGCAAGTGTTGTGAGATCAAGGGCATTCTTCCTTCTAGAACCCTTCACCTCCTTTCAGACAAACCCTCAGCAAGTAAAGGACTGCTGTGTTGTGGCAAATGGAGAGACTGCTGGGCTGGAACAGAGTTGTTTCACTAATGGCTATGAGATACTAACAAGTGATTTTACTACTTGGACCTTGAATTATTTATTTGCCAACAGGGTAATTAATGGTTGAGTCACTAGGAGATCCCTTAAAAGCTCTGAAATTGCCAACTTAATAGTTTAAATCTCCCAAAATGTACTGAGCAAATGTGTGTCAGACACAACTCACTTCATTATGAAAATTATAATCTAACGAACAGATAGATATTGAAGAAGATGCATTATGTCAAAGAAGGCTATAGTTACTAAGGAATGTACAGGGGAATTCAATTTAGACAACTTAGGCTCCTAAAACAGAGATAGAGGGAGGGAGAGTAAGACAAGTAGAAATACAGGTATACTCAAAAAGAGATTAACAGAAACAGAGAGAGACACAAAGACCCGGAAAGGCAAAGTCAGAGATAAAGACAGAGAGACACAAAGACCTGGAAAGACAAAGTCAGAGATAGAGACAAAGACAGAAAAATAGGAATAATAGATATAGAGTCAGAGATGTAGTGATAAAAAGAAAGAGGCAAACAGGTAAACACAAAGCGAGATAAGCAGAGAAAGGGCTGGGGAGATTGCTTAGCAGTTAAGGTGCATGCCTGCAAAGCCTAAAGACCCCAGTTTGATTCTCCAGGTCCCACTTAAGCCAGATGCACATGGAGGCACATGCATCTGAAGTTCATTTGCAGTGGCTAGAGGCCCTGGTGCTCCCATTCTCACTCTCTCTCACTCTCTCTCTCTCCCTCTCTCTCTCTCTCCCTTTTTCTCTGTCTCTAATAAATAAATAAAAATAAAATCTTTTTTAAAAATGAAAAAATAAAATACAGAAATGGCACTAGAGAGACAGAGAAAATAGAAACAAATTATAGAGACATGAGAACACGGAGGACAGTGGAGAAGAAATTGAGGATAAGTGAAGACTGAGCATATGGCTGTGGTCTGAACATAGAGACAGAAGTGTGGATTTGATCATGCATTACATGAAACGGACAAGGACTGAGGATTTCATTCGGAGGACAAGGGGATGGGAATGAAGGGTTTGTTCAAACAATTTGTCTTTGTAAAAGATCCCTCAAACATCTCTATCACCCCCTCCAAGGCTCAGAGAAAATGATGGAAGCAGGGGCAGACAAAATGAAAGAGCCAATGAGAAGAAGGGACAAAGGAATGTCCAGCACTGAAACATCTCACACCCTCCAAGGCTCAGGGTCCATTGTGGAAGAGGTGGCAAAAAGAATATAAGAGCCAAAGAAAGGGTACCACTCCTTACTTACAACTCTTTGAACAGAAATTGGCCTCGATATCCATGACCTCGCAGAGCCTAGCAATACCTACACAAGACCCTCATAATAGGAGAAAAAGATGACGACATCAAATTAAAAGAGAGACTAATGGAGAGAGGCAGGGGATATGATGGAGAGCAGAGTTATGAAGGAGAGAGTGGGGATGGGAGGGAAATACCATGGTTGGTTGTCTATAAGTATAGAAGTTTTCATTAAAAGAAAAAAATGAAAGAGTCAGAAGATGGAGGTGCACTGTGGAATATGATGTGACATGGCCATTGCACTCATGATCTGCATGCAGGTGGTTATTTGCACAAAATGTCACAAGATTGAGTCTGCCAGTCAACATTCCATCATGGGGGATGAAGAGGTCCCTGAGGAGCTATTGGCAGTTAATGGTTGTTGAGAATAGGGAGACATTGCCTTCAACAGCATAGCCACAGGTAAATTATGCTTTGAAATAACCTCCAACCACCACCCATGCTCATGTAAATAACTCTAATTAAGTTCAGTAGATCATAGGAAAGACATCAAAGTAGAAGAGAGACTAGACAGGAAGAAGCAAGAGTTCAGCAGGAGAGTCAAGAGAAGGTTCTTGAAGATGAATATGACAGTGAAAAGACTACAAGAGACAAAAGACAGGGGAAGTGTTTTGGAATCCACACATTAAGTGGCCATGGTACTCATGATTTCACAGTGGTTACTGTTGTCTGTGCACTATTGGGGCCATCAACATGTACTCATGGGTAATAGGAAAAAAACTACATCAAAAATAGAAAAGGGGAGCCGGGCGTGGTGGCGCATGCCTTTAATCCCAGCACTTGGGAGGCAGAGGTAGGAGGGTCGCTGTGAATTCAAAACCAGCCTGAGGATACATAGTGAATTCCAGGTCAGCCTGGGCTAGGGTGAGACCCTACCTCAAAAAACCAAAACAAAAAACCAAAAAAAAAAAAAAAAAAAAAAAAAAAAAAAAAAAAAATAGAAAAGGGGCTACTTAGAATGAAGAACAGGTTCAGTGGAAGGAGGATGAGGGCAGACAAAAGAAAGTAATAAGAGTGAGTTATGACCAAAATATATTATGTACATGTATGAAAATTGTCAATAAATAAAATAAATTAAAAAAAAATAAAAGATCCTTCAAGGGCTTGAGAGATGGCTTGGCGATTAAGGCACTTGCCTGCAAAGCCAAAGGACTCAAGTTCAATTCCCCAGGACCCAGGTAAGCCAGATGCACAAGGTGGTGCATGTGTCTGGAATTCGTTTGCAGCAGCTGGAGGCCCTGACACACCTATTCTCCCTCTTTCTCTCTCTCTATCTCTCTCTCTCTCAAACAAATAAAAATAAAAACAAATATTTTTTTTTAAAAAAAAGATCCCTCAGAATGCTTTTGAAGGATGTACTTGGGTCATTTTGTCTACCATTATATTTGTTTTCTTTTACCCTAGTAACACATTACCTCAATAATTCAAATGTAGGGCTAAGGAAAGAGGCTTCACATACTCCATTACAATGTGATTTGTTTTTGGTTTGATTTAAGGATGAATTAAAGTTCTTAGCACTTTTGAGCAGGTATTAAAAAACAAGTTCTCTGGCCTTCATTAAAAGTTATGCTTATAAAGGGCTGGAGAGATGGCTTAGCGGTTAAGCGCTTGCCTGTGAAGCCTAAGGACCCCGGTTCGAGGCTCGGTTCCCCAGGTCCCACGTTAGCCAGATGCACAAGGGGGCGCACACATCTGGAGTTCATTTGCAGAGGCTGGAAGCCCTGGCGCGCCCATTCTCTCTCTCTCCCTCTATCTGTCTTTCTCTCTGTGTCTGTCGCTCTCAAATAAATAAATTTTAAAAAATTTTTTTAAAAATTAAAAAAAAAAGTTATGCTTATAAATTTAAATAATTAAGCAGTTCATCTTTTTCTGCAGATTTGGCAGTTTTGTGACAAAAGGAAGCCACATTCTTTTTTTTTTTAATTTAGTTTATTAGTTTTCTTTTCAGTAAATACAGGCAGTTTGGTACCATTATTTAGGCTCATCTGAGATCTACCCCCTCCCATTAGACCCTCCTTGTTAATGAAAATGGGTTGTGCATTGTGGAGTTAGCCCACAGTTATTGGTATGATAAATGTCTCTGCAAATCATGACCCAACATGTGACTCTGACATTCTTTCCGCCCCCCTCTTCCGCAAAATTTCCCTGAGCCATGTTGGGTTCATTTTTGGTCTGCTTCTGTAGAATTATCATAAACAGAATTACCAAAGTCATAATCCTGGTAACAAAGGGACCATGCACATTAGTTCAGATGACTTGCCAGGAATTAGGTTATGTTGTTGCTCCAGAATTTCCTTTAAAAGGTAATTATTTTCCTTTTCATTTTAATTAAATCCAATTTCCTAAACACAGACTCAAAACATACTTATAGATTCACATATCTTAGTGTCCATTCTGTCTATAGTTCACAAAATGTCTGCAATATGTATTATTTCATTTGAGCCTTACTCATGCTTGCAGTTATTTATACCATAGAAGAACAGCTGTAACCTTTATATAAATTGAAACACTGGGCTATCCACTTGATCTTAAAATGCATATCAGCTGAATAAGAAAGAGGAGCACAGTTCTTCCGTCTTCTGTGCTGACTGGCTTTTCCAATAGGTTTGTATGATTGTGACCCTCCAGCAGCAGTGGATAAGCGCACACTGACATTCCTTACAAAAGAAACCAAAGCATGACTAGTTCATTTTTAAATGCAAAAAGACATCGATAATATATTATATAATGAATTTTAAAAATGACAAAAGCAAAACTAGTAGAGATGAACCATGTAGTCAGGAATAAGAATAAAAATGCCCTGCAGAGGGTCCTAAATTCTTACAATAGATGGGCTGGAAATTTTATTCAAAATTTCTCAGTGGCCAATGGAAAGAGTTCATGTTTCCTTGTGTAGTAATATAAATCAGAGCAATTAGTAGGATAAAAAGAAAAAAAAAGTTGCAGGGCTGGAGAGATGGCTCAGGGGTTAAGGAGATTGCTTGCAAAGCCAGATGGCCTGGGTTCCATTCCCCAGTTCTCATATAAAGCCAGATGCACAACGTGGTGCATGCATCTGAAGTTGGTTTGCAGTGGTGAGAGGCCCTGAAATGCCCATTATGTCTCTTTCTTTTCTTGCAAGTACATAAAAATACTCTTTTTAAAAGTTGCATAGAAGTCAGTTGTCAGTGGATTTCTTCTAGAATCTTCTGGAATGAAGATTTCTTCGTGAATTCTCATATGATGCTATATGCAAAACTCTACCTGCTGGCTTAATCAGGTGGCTGTTTAAGAGAGTTCAACCCTTCACCTTGTGATCCTGCTTTCCAGACCTCCCTACCCTGATATCCTAACACATTGCTACTCAGGAATGCTACTCACATTCCCTTGCTGGAGCATCAAGGTTAGCTAGTTTCTCCTTTAGCGGAATGGAGGCACAGGTACTGTGAATGGGGCTGCAGCCTCCTTGCTAGCGCCACCTTCAGAAAGCACTAATTTGTCACATCTGTTCTGCTTTCGCTGTAACATTTGGTTTCTTCCTTGTTTCACTTACAAGATTGTTCCATTAAGAACATTAAGAAGTCCACTTTTATCCGGCATGTTGGCACTTCATGAAATCACAACACTGGGGAGGCTGAGACAGGATGATCACAAATTTGACACCAGCTTGGGCTACATAGTTAGACCTTATCTTTAAAAACACACACAGAAAGAAAAAAAAATCCATTTTTGTTTGTTTGTTTTGGCTTTTGGGAGGTAGGGTCTCACTCTAGCCCAGGCTGGCCTGGTACTTGCTCTGGCCTCAAACTCACAGCAGTTCTCCCACCTCTGCCTGCCAGAGTAATACTGCTTTTGAATGAGCTCGTCACTCAGCACTCGGAAAATGATTTCAGGGATGATATTGTTGCAATTAGTTCTATTAATATAAGTTACACAGGTGAGTTCTTTCTCATTCTGCATTAAATCATGTATGACAGGTTAGTTCTTTCTCATTCCACATTAAATCATGTATGTTTTGACAAAATACTTAAATGCCTATTTTGCATGAGTATGTATGTATGTATGTATATATATATATACATATATATATGTATATATATACATATATACATACACAGATATATATTTATATTCATGTAGTCACGCTTTTGTGTATTACAAATGTGTGTGCATGAGTGTGGAGGCCAGAGGTCAACACAGAGTATATTTCTTGATCACTCTCCACCTTCTTTCTTTTAATTTTTATTTATTTACTTGAGAGAAAGACAAAGATAGAGAGAATGAGTGCACCGGGGCCTCCAGCCACTGCAAATAAACTCCAGGCCCATGCACCACCTTGTGTCTTCAGCTTATGTAGATCCTAAGAAGTCAAACATGGGTCCTTTGGCTTTGCAAGCACCTGACTTAATTGCTAAGCCATCTCTAGCCATCCACCTTATTTTTTTAATTTAATTTAATTTTTTCTCAATTTTTTAAAACATTTTCCATGATTATAAAAAATATCCCATGGTAATACCCCCCCCCATCCACCTTATTTTTTGAGACAGGATCTCTCACTGAACCTGAAGCTCACAGTTTGGGCTAGGCTATTTCATCAGTTAGACTCGGGAATCCTCCTGTCTCCACTTCCTACGCACTGGCATTAGAGACATGTGCCACAATATCCAGCTTTTATGTGGGTGCTGGATATCCTAACAGTTTCTTATGATTAGTCATCAAGCACTTTACTGACTGAGCTATCTCCCCAGATCCCTAGGCAGCATTTGACGGAATTTCCTTAAACATTTCTTTGTCTCTGATTAATGCCAAGCATACATGTGAGAATGTGTATTTTCAGTTAAATGGCCTCGATGTCACACAGACATGCTTTTAGGAGTTCCTGAACTTGTTAACATATGTAACATATATATGCTTGTGGATATGTTACTTCATCTCCTTCCCCAGCCTTACAAAAACCATCTCAGATAAAAATGTTTAAAATCTGAATGGAATTTCAAAGGGGAAAGTGGGGGGGGGGGGAGGGAATTACCATGGGATTTTTTTTATAATCATGGAAAATGCTAATAAAATTTTTAAAAATGTTTAAAATCTCATCTCGGCATGATGACCATCACAAGCAACAATGCACTGTATATTTGAATATTGCTAAGACCATAGTAGATTTTTAAGTGGTTTTGCCACAAAAACATAAGCAGGTCAGGTGATGAACTTGTTGATTAGCCAGGTTTAATCACTGAGCATTAAACAAAAGACTATATTGTACTGTGTAAATACATGGAATTATTTGTCAACTAAAATATTTTTAAATTAAATTTTTATTTTTCTGATTAAGTTTAGAAAGCTCTCTGATACAATTGCAGGAGCTAAATCTTCCTATGGTGAGTGAGAAGCATGCTGCATGTACATGAAGAGTATACACAGCCCACCCAGAAGGGGAGTTTCAAAGACTTAAAAATACATACAAGAGCCCATGATAGAGAACCCTAATTAAACTCAACACCATCATCTTTCATCAAAGGTGTGAGGAGAGGGGCACCCTATTACATGGCTGTTACATGCCCTTTAAATAGTTCAGCTTCTTAGTGTCTACAACAAAAATTTGAAAATTAGCATAAAACAGCACTGAAAACATGAATATTGCAACTCTTTGCAATAAATTTTTAATTTTTTTTAATATTTATTTATTTATTTATTTATTTATTTATTTATTTGAGAGCGACAGACACAGAGAGAGAGAGACAGAGGGAGAGAGAGAGAATGGGCGCACCAGGGCTTCCAGCCTCTGCAAACGAACTCCAGACGCGTGCGCCCCCTTGTGCATCTGGCTAACGTGGGACCTGGGGAACCGAGCCTCGAACCGGGGTCCTTAGGCTTCACAGGCAAGCACTTTGCGGCTAAGCCATCTCTCCAGCCCTTGTTTTTAATTTTTAAAAACTGGCAGTCCCTATGGCTGTCTGTGCTCAGCTTTGTGTTCGGGCGCAATGTCCTCCAGATCTTCCTTCCCTTCTTCCTGTCCTTTGTGTTCAGGGGTCTGCAGAAGGACGAGGATCAGGAGTTGCAGACACGGGCAGAAATCCGGGACGTGAAGCGGGAGCTCTCCACCGTCAACATGTTGGATGAGCTTGCCAGATACGCCAGGCTGGAAAGGAAGATCAGGGACAAGCTGAAGACTCACGTGAACACTCGGACAGCACAGTTGGCCAAGAGAAAATGGGTTATAAGGGCTGTTTTCTGTTCATTTGGAAGTACTACTTTGTCTCTGTGGCCATTGTGCCAAGTAAGTGGATTACCCCACTAAACAGACCACCTTGCTCAGCTTTCTGACCAGAGTTTAACAGGTGGTGCTGGCATTACCTGTTGGAACCTCCTCTGCATGGGAGTGGTGGTGGCCCTTGTTCTCCACCGTTGTAGCTGAAAGGAAGATGAACACATGGTTATCTTTAAAAAAACAGGCACAAAAGTATACAGCTTATTATTTTTATTGTTGAATATGTTTGTTTTGGACTTTGTGTGAGATTCTTGTATTTTCTACACTTGACCTTGAGCCATATGTGTATGTACAACCAACCTGATTCTAGATTTGTAAGAAGAGTGGACCACTATGGGGCATCTATATGCTGATGCTTGTGACTTATGCTTTTAATATATTGTGGTCCTGTCACCAACTACAAAGTCAGAATTTTACAACATCTGTGCTTGGGAGACAGGGCTGCTATAAGTCCACTTTAGAAAGTGGCTTAGCTTTAATACCACTACTGATTTTGAAACTGTTCTTTTTGATTGTTCGTTTGCTTGCTTGCTTGCTTGTTTGGTTTTTTTTGTTGTTGTTGTTGTTTTGTTTTGTTTTGTTTGAGGTAGAGTCTCACTCCAGCCCAGGCTGATGTAGAATTCACTGTGTAGTCCCAGGCTGGTCACAAATTCACAGCAATCCTCCTACCTCTGCCTCCTGAGTGCTGGGATTAAAGGCATGTGCCACCATGCCCAGATTTTGAAACTGTTTTTAATCTTGGACAGAACAACTGAAAATACCACTACTAGACACTGCTTGTGCTTTTCCTGTGTCTGTAATGTCACTTGTTGAATAAGTATTTGTGCCATACACACATGCTATGTTAAAGCAGTACTGCTTACGGGAACCCGTTAATTTTTCATTACAGTATTTTATAAGTGCATACGAGACCATAATACATTGTTTTATGCTTGAATTGTGTTTATTTAAAGCATTTCAAATGAAGTGTATTTTTTAAACATTTAGTATTTATTCTGTAGAATGGAACAGTTCAAAAATGAAATAGGTAAGCCAGGCGTGGTGGTGCACACCTTTAATCCCAGCACTTGGGAGACAGAGGTAAGAGGACTGCCAAGAGTCCAAGGCCATGCTGAGACTGCATGGCGAATTCCAGGTCAGCCTGAGCTACAATGAGACCCTGCCTCAAAAAAACAAATAAAGGGCTGGAGAGATGGCTTAGCGGTTAAGCGCTTGCCTATGAAGCCTAAGGACCCCGGTTCGAGGCTCGGTTCCCCAGGTCCCACGTTAGCCAGATGCACAAGGGGGCGCACGCGTCTGGAGTTCGTTTGCAGAGGCTGGAAGCCCTGGCGCGCCCATTCTCTCTCTCTTCCTCTATCTGTCTTTCTCTCTGTGTCTGTCGCTCTCAAATAAATAAATAAAAAATTTAAAAAAAAATAAAAATAAAATAAAAATGAAGTAGGAGCCTGAATTAATCTGAGCAGATACTTGTTTGGTCTATAAAGTATAGTTCTGCTGAAACTAATTTGGAAGCACGTTTTCTAATGAAAATATTTATAAGTGCTTTTGAGGCTGTCTTCCTTCCAGCCCCTCATTTGCTGTGAGCAGTCTTTAATGACAAGTGAATACTGGTGTTGGCCCTTAATTACAGGGAACTACAGCACATAAAAGCTACGTCCTAGCACTAGGGTTTGAAAGATCATACCTGTATTCTTATGTTTCCTTGTGATCTAATGAGTAACTTGTAATTATTTTGACAATTTTACTGTGAAAAAGCCAGTTCTTTAGCCTTTTCACTTATTTTTTTTTAATTTTTTATTTATTTATTTGAGAGCGACAGACACAGAGAGAAAGACAGGTAGAGGGAGAGAGAGAGAATGGGTGCGCCAGGGCTTCCAGCCTCTGCAAATGAACTCCAGACACGTGCGCCCCCTTGTGCATCTGGCTAACGTGGGACCTGGGGAACCGAGCCTCGAACCAGGGTCCTTAGGCTTCACAGGCAAGCGCTTAACTGCTAAGCCATCTCTCCAGCCCGCCTTTTCACTTATTGATGAACCCAATACCACCAGAGCAGGCTTGCCAGAACCAAGGTTACATGGCTGTATTTAGAAAGAACAGGGATTGCATGCACTCATGAATATTGGTATATGTGCTTTTTTACCTGTTAAATAATTTTATTTTTGCTGGGTTGTTAGGCTTTGCACCTTAACCACTGAGCAATCTCTCCAGCCCTTTTCAACCTTGTTTCATTTTTTTGGGGCTTATTTATTTATTTGAGAGTGACAGACAGAGAGAGAAAAAGGCACATAGATAGAGAATGAGCACACCAGGGCCTCCAAACACTGCAAAGGATCTCCAGATGCATGCGCCCTCTTGTGCATCTGGTTTACATGGGTCCTGGAGAATTGAGCCTGGAACCAGGATCCTTAGGCTTCACAGGCAAGTGCTTAACCACTAAGCCATCTCCCCAGCCCTAAGCCTTGTTTCAAAATGTGTTGCAAATAGCACTGGAGGACCTGGATGCCAGCTTTCAGTGTCCTCACTTCACAGGACGTTTTGGTTCCAAAGGACAAGAAGCCAAGCTGAGGAGGCTGGAGCTGAGTACAGTGGAGTTGGAGAATCTTAGCTTCCTGCCATGGACTTTGGCACTCAGAGAACTTGCACCTCATTTTCTTTTCTAATGAGCTGCAACTGGAATGGTACCCAGAGGCTATTTGGATCACCAATGAGATTAGTGTCCCTGAGCAGACCCTTCTGTCCCAAGAGTGTATCCTTTCAGATCTTACTGTGGGAAAGGAACCTAATGGACTTCGCTGAGGCAGGAAGCTTAGAGTGCGCGCACATATAAGATGGAGTAGGTGTCACATACCCTTCGGGTTTCACCTCACCTCACTGCCCTTGTTTTACACGACTGTACATACTTCCTGAATTTAAAAGGTAAGGGAAACAGTAAACAAATTTTTTTTCAAACACTGGAAATCACCTAAATGTCCATTAATAGGTAAAATAAAATGTAGAATATATACATTTTAGTATCTTATTTCTATGGAACAATTTAAAATACTGAATTAGATCTATAGATACTGACAGAGAGAAAGAGCTTCAGAAACAATATTGAAAGAAAAAAATAAATCTGTAGAATAGCATTCACAAAGATATCATTTCTGTAAACTATTAACACACTACAAAAAGCAGACTTAGGCACATTTAATTAATACATAAATAAATGTTAATATGTAAGAATTATATATATATTTTTATTTTAACAGTCTTTATGTCTTGTAACATGACATTTATTAAATACATTCATGAATATGCTTAATAGGTTATATGATATTATGTTAATAACACTGGACAAAAAATTGTAGGTAACACACTGGGTTTTGTATACTTTAAATATCACTGAATGATTACTGCATTATCTAACTAATCATTGTTTTGTCTTAATTTTTTGTTGCTTAGCTTTCCTTGTGGTTTTAATTGGCCCATAATAATTGAATATAGTAATGGGGTATAGTGTGATCATTTGATACATGTATTTAATATAACTGCAGGAATTTCTACATGCCCTGTGCCTTTTCTTTCCTCTCTATGACTTCCTAGATGTACAGCCCCTGAGTTTGGCTCCTCATGTCTGAGCCATTGGAGCTGATGACCCTAGACTCTTCTCAAATACAATTTACAAGTACCCTATTCCTGTCTTGCTTCTGAGTAATCGGCCCTTACCCTAGGATAGATAGGGATCCATAAGGGAACAAAAAACGTGTCCCACATGGCAAATAGATAGATTGGTAAGAGCCATGTTTTCTTGTAAAGAGACCATCAATGATGGGGCCATGCCTCAACTGACCCTAAGACATGATGCCTTGGATATAGCACCCACTATTCAATGGCTAAAGAATAGTATCTAAAAGCATATTTGTTTCTATTGCAAATGACCAGATTTATAATCCAATCTGTCTATAACAAGAAAAGAAAGCAAATGTCTGTTGAGGATAAATGCCCAGTATGCATGTAGATTGCAGATCTTATTTGAAACAGCTTCTTTAATTGATTACTCAGATTCTCTGAGCCACTTGTTATTTACATTCAACAGAACTATAATTTTCACTTAAGGGACTATAACACAAAGAGAAAACATCTGCTTTTTCTCCTCCTTGAGTTTCTTCAATGAACCTTTGATCTCCTTGTTTCTGACTATAGATCATGAGTATCACAGCTCCATAAAACATGGACATCACCATATCTCTGTCCCACAAGTATCCAGCACTGGAATGGAGGTATTGAAAAAGCCCAGAGCCACGGAAGAAAACCACTGTGGTCAGATGAGAGGCACAGATGTTGAAAGCCTTCATCTTCCCATGGGTTGAGTGAATCTTCATGACAACAGCAACGATGTGGCCATACGAAACCAAGACAACACGAGCTGATGCCCCACCAACTGCACACATGACAAGAAAGTTCACCACTTATCTGAAGAAAGTACTGGAACAAGACAAAGCCATCAGGGGTGGCAGATCACAGAAGTGGTTAATGACTTGGGATTGCCATGGCCACCAGGAGACAACACTCAGTGCCTCACATCCCAATAAAGAAGAAAAACTGTATGGCACAGCCCACAAAGAAGATGATCTTCTTCTCCTGGAAGAACTCACAGATCATCTTAGGGGCTATGGAGGAGGTGTATGAGACATCAACAAAGGACAGGTTACCAAGGAAGAAGTACATGGGGAGTGTAGATGTGAATCCTCCCTGATTAGAACAATAAGACCAAGGTTCCTAGCCAGAGTCACCAGGTAGATCCCCAGAAAGAACACAAAGAGGACAACGTGCAGGTGCGGATGCTCTGAAAATCCCAAGAGGATGAGTTGGGTCACCATGCTAATGTTCCTTCCCATAGCCATATATCTGCTCTCTACCTTCTTCAGAGCCCCAAGAGACTCCTGGGGTAAGTAAAATCTAGGTTAATATATTATTTTTCTCTGTCATGAATTCCTAGATTCTTAGACTCAGAACAGCTCATAAAGTAAATGTTCTACCAGCAATGCATAATCCCCTGCATAGCACGTAGTGAGACTGTTTTCATGGAGACCCCTGGCAACTGATCAACCACATCTATTTATACAACAGTATATGAAAAAATAATGAAGGTCATCACCTTCATTGTCAATATCATCATGTGACTGAAGAGAATTATTAATGGTACTTGGGCTAGTAATCTCTGCTTCCAATCGTTTCAAAATATTTAAACTGTATTATTAAGTCATTTAGATCTAGACTATGTAGTCTTTTCTCTTTCAAGAGAAGAAATATATCAAAACTGAAAATGCTTACAGAAGAAAGTTTGTTTTCCTTATCAAAGTTTTTATGGCCAGGTTTCATGGAGTGAAGGCCTCTCTTTCTCTCTTTCTTGTCCTTTCTCTCCCTCTTTCTTCCACTGTTTCTCTCTCACACACACACTCATTTGACTGAGGCAGGGCTGGGCTACACTAGCATACTCATTACTGACTAAACAAGAGTGTAGAAAAATATTGAATAGTGTGAAATCCCAATGCTTGTACTGAACAAATGCTGTCAACAGTTTAACAACTTACAGAAGTGTTCCATGGAGATATATGCTGAAGATGCCAAAAGGAATACAGCATTATTAAATTCATAACACTCAACAAAATGCATGGGGCAAACAGAAAGATATGTAACTACTATCTATCTTTATTCAGTTGAAAAGTGCTATGAGAGAAGTATTTGTATGCTTCCATGGGAGCCTGGGAACAGAGGTGTTTTCAGAAATATTTGTGTAAGGATTACAAAAGGTAATTTTGCCAGGATGGAAATTTGGCATGTGAGAGGTTTGAGAGATCACTAGTTCAGAGACTGTCACGTTAAACAGGTTGGCAGGTGGGAGGCATTTGAAAGACACTGGGGAGTATAGTATCTGAGAGACATACAAACGATAGCCTCAGGCTGGAGAGACGGCTCAGTGGTGAAGGCACTTGCCTGAGAAGCCTAAGGACTCATGTTCGACTCTTCAGGTCCCATGTGAGTCAGACACACCAAGGTGAGGCAAACGCAAGGTCGAGCATGCCCACTAGGTGGTGGCTCAAGTGTCTGGAATTTCTTGGCTGAGGCCCTGGTGTGTCAATTCTCTCTCCCTCTCTCTCTTTCTATCTCCCTCTCTCTCTGTCTTTCTCTACAATAAAAAAAAATTAAATGGCAGCCTCATCAGAGCCTGAAGTAAATGGGATCAGAAATACAGGAAGTGAGTTTGGAGGTGCAGAGGTGGTGGAAACATTGTGCAAGATCTTTGGAAGCTATAATGGCAAAGACATGCTTGTTTCACATGCATAAAAATACAAGAATATAAATATATACATATATCATTGCATACATATATATATTCATGTTTAATTTTAATCTTCCTTCCACTTCTGGACTTTTGTTTATGATGCTGTTTATAAATTTTTTATTTACTTTTCCATTTTTGACATTTTCATGCACATATGGAATACAGTTTGATCTCCCCCCCCACATAATCCTGTCTTATTCCCCTCCTATTTCTATTAACATCCTTCTGTCTCATTAATTAATATGAATCTTATTTTCATGCCTTTTTTACCCATTAAGTTAAATTACAGTTGTTTGTATGATTATAGGTGAAAGGTTATTTATTGTGGAATTGTCAACTTACCATTCGCTACACCACTGGTGAATATGACTCCCCCTCTTCCAGCATCCATTAACTACCATTATGTAGTCTGGGAGGTCTGGGCTTTCAAGTGTCCTATCTGGAAACCACAACTTCTATGAATTCAGGAGTGTAATAATGGTAATAGCTATGCCATACCCCATGAGAGCATCTTGTATCCTACTTCACCAACCTTCTACTCTTACATCCTTCCTGCCCCCCCCCCTTCTAGAAGGTTCCCTAAGCCTTGAATGGATGGTTTAGATGTCCTGTTTGAAGCTGAGCACATAGTAGTCACTTATTCTGGGGCAAATTTATCAGCTACTGATGCTCTCTTTTTAAACAGAATTCTCACTTTATAACTCTATTCATTCAAGTTGGTGTTGTTTCTTTCTCCCTCCACTATTTTTTGTATCTTTTGTTCACCAAATTATTCCAAGCATTTAATTTTACCTCTGGCACATATCAGGTACTCAACAATTAGTAGCAACAAATTATTAGCTAAATATCATATTAAAGAGTGGTTTTTCCTGTGGAAAAGAATGAAAACATGAATTCTTAATTTTATTTGTGTTTGTTTTTGAAAACTTTATTATAAGGTTATGACTAATTGTCAAACATGTGACAATTAAAAAATATGTGACACACAGGTAACCATATAACTAAGAGCACAAGAGAGAAGTAGTATGAGATGTGTAGGGAATGAAAGGTAACCAGAAAGGAAGGCTACAAAGTCTCTTCAAAACCAGAAAGTGCCAATAGTGACAGTGGACTTGAGACAGGTAGGGTTACCGACTGTTGCTCCCTAAAGAAGAGCCAGAAATACAGCCAAGCAGTTAGTGATGCCCTTCTTTTCTGCTGCACAATGGCAGTGTCCTATTGCCCAGGCATGTTGTATCCCAAGCATCATGGCTGTTCTCTACTTTAGCTCTAAGAGCCTGTGGATTCCACTCTTACATTTTTAGGGTGACAGATGCTAACTGCTAATTCATTTATTTGATTATGACATACAAAGCCTGGACATTTTGACCTAAATCATAGAGGTAAATCCTTAGAAGTAGACTATGTGAGGTCCACCACATTTCTGTGTTAAATGAAACTGCATATTTTCATACATTTGAGCCAACACCACTTGTTTCTACAGAGTTTTGAGATTATGAGTTATCTTCATTCACTATCTTATTTGTGATCAATCAAGCAGGGCTTAGTTGTCAGTAAGAGCTAGTCTCTAGTCCTTAATACATAATTTCCCTACCTGGGTGTCATTAGACAAACTTTTGCATCTTCCTTTTTTTCAGTTAGGGATTGAGTTCAGACTTTCTTGGTGCCAGGTGAGGGCTCTGTCACTGAGCTACATCCCCAAGATGGACACATCATTCTTAAATAATTCTCTTATAATTTATTTGAACTTTAAAACTGAGGTAGCCATAGAACTATGGCAAGCATATATGCCAAGTTTGGAAAATAAATAAATAACGTTACTTCTTCACCAATGGTTAACACTCCCAGGATTTGAATGAAGGTCTTTCCATCTCTATGTGGTCTGCCTTCCAGTGTACCTCCTGGGCAATCCAGGTGCATGTATCTGTATCTAACAGCAATGGCTATCTCACCATCTACCCTTCATTTCCTTTATTTCATTCTTTTATTTTTATTTTATTTTTTCAAGGTAGGGTCTCACTCTAGCTCAGGCTGACCTGGAATTCACTATGTAGTCTCAGGGTGGCCTCAAACTCATAGCAATCCTCCTACCTCTGACTCCCAAATTCTGGGATTAAAGGCGTGCGCCACCCCACCTAGCATTATTGTCAATCTTTATAGCAGCACATTGGCTCACTTTGTCATACTGAGTGTGCTGTATATTTATTTTTGTCCCCTTAGTTCCCTGTCTCCTTAACTGTAAACCCTGAGATGAAATTATAACACAAGTGCCTTGCACACTGTAATTCTTAACCAATATTCCAAATTACTTTGATTTATAATTTCTAAATAGAACATATTGCAGATAGGAATTGCATTGAAGTATGGAAGAATAAAAAGTAATTATGTGATTAAGTCAAGATTTAATCTTCTAATTCTTTGATCCCAAAGCTTGTTCTCTTCCTTAAATCCAATAAAGTAATCTGGAAATCGCTCTGAGCAATTGATAGGACTGTATCATAGATATATCTACAACAAGTATAATCCTTACCACTTCCCGTGTGATTGGGCAAGTCTGGTCACATGCACTCTGAAAGTGATTATCAAGAGATTTTTGGTCCCCCACCTTGGTAATACTATAAATACTTTAAGAGAATTTCAATTACATATCAAGATAAAAAGGAATGAAGTTCCATTGTGGTGATTCTACAACAAATGATGTGTCTAGATGGATGTTGTATGTGATTTGCAGTTCAGATGGTTTTGTTGGATGTGGTAAAAGAATTATAGGCAGACTGATGTGAGGAAATGAAAGGTGCTGCTTTCCTTCATCACTTATTAGAGTATATGCTACATTACTGATGCCCAGTGAATATTTTGCTCTCTGGCTGAATTGGTTCACCAACTAGTCACTATACAGACATGATAAACTTGTCCTCACCCCAAGGCCACAGGAATTATCTTATTTAAGTACTGCTTGGATGTCCAGAATGTTCTAAGAATATATCTAAACAATGAAAATAATAAACTGCTGCAGCTAGAAATTCGCTAGCCTAGACTCCCCCGCCCCATAGTGATAACGCTAATGGCAGGTAAACAGAAAGTGTGTGTAGCTATTTTGTACCAGAAGTGTAAATGGAATGTGGATCTCATTCTTTGGCAGTAGCCTTTTCCTTTCCACCTGATTCTAAAACTTACGGTCTCAGTGCTAACCAAAGAGGACATGAAGACATTAGACAATTGTTTATTGCAGACATACTCATGCTGGCATACATGGCCATGAGTCTATAATAACATGAAAAGCACTAGCTTGAAAGATTGAAAATGTTGATTCAAATCCTGTTCCTTTTACTGTGTGAACTTTAGAAAACTTGCTTGTTTCTCTGTGTCATAACCTTCTCCTCTTCTGAGTAGGCATAAAATCATTAACTTAGACCAGGGTTTTCTAGTTCACTTTTCTTCCTATCTCTATTTTTAACAATAAAAACCTATCAAAGAAACAAAATCTCAGAATTCTAGAATACAAAACAGGTAAAATCCACACCTGAGCTCAAGCTCAGAGCAGTGAGATTTTGAAGAACAGAACGTCTTGCGAGTTCTACCTTCCCCACCTTCAAAGAAAGGTTTCTTATTCATTCACTCTGTGATCCTGAGATCCACTGATAATCAGTCTAAGGTAAGGGGAAAGCAGACTCACCTATAACATCTTAAACTCGGTTTCAGGGCTGGAGAGATGGCTTCGCGGTTAAGGCACTTACCTGCAAAGCCAAAGGACCCAAGTTCAGGTCCCCAGTACCCATGTAAAGCCAGATACACAAAGTGGCACATGTGTCTGGAGTTCATTTGCAATGGCTAGAGGTCTTGTTGCACCCATTCTGTCTTCCTCTCTCTCCTAAATAAATAAGTTAAATTTAAAAAAAAACTCCTGATTCCTATTTCACTCAGATAACTAATAGCTGATACTCAGAGTGAGAACACATCACATCTCTGCCAGCACCTGGTACACAGGCCATAACCAAGGAGATACGTAAGTTTTGGATGAAGTTATATTGAATTGGTGGAAGCACTTGCAGCAGGCTTTAAAGGAAGGCCATCTGTCTCCCAGGTGTGATATGTCCCCTGGAGCTCCAGTGAGCAGCCTGGCTGCCTGCCTTGGTTAAAAGGTAAAAAGGATTATGGCTGTATCTTGGTGACATTGACACCCACTGAGCCTGCCGTCATCACCAAGAAAGTTCCTGATCTTGTTCCAATGAAGTATCCCTGGGGTCAATGGAAACCAAGTCTGGTTTTGGGCTCTAAAATAGGCAATAATTTCACATTATCTTTGAAAAGCAGTAAATACTTAACAGGACATATTTGAAGGACCCCAAGGGTAAGAACTAGGAGAAAATCAGTATTGACTTCAGAGAAGGATAGAGACAGGGAAAAGAAGGGAGAACGATTAAAGGCTGAGGAAAGGAAAGAGAAAGAGAGAATTGATTTTAGGAATACAATAGTATAGTCCAAAAGCAGAATGGATCTTCCTAAAAAGGGCAAATTCCTCATTGCTACATGAGTATAGACAGAGAAAGTACCTTTGAGAGTGAAGAGTTTTAGGATTCAAAGCTCTGAAATATTTGATTTTCAGACTCATTTTTAATCCCCAGGTGCTAATTCTGTGAAGTAGGCAGAAAGAAGAAAGGACACAGATGCTAACATTTTCATTGTGTGGACTGAGTCTCTTGCACACATTATTGAAAAACATCCCCCAAAGGAAAGCAATCTGATGTGTATTCTCACACAAGAAAACGGAATTTTGGAGAAGCAGCTTGCCAGAGGTCACACAGAGTTCTCCTGGCAAAGCTAGAGCTTGACCTAAGTTCTTTCAGTGCTGAAGACATTGGTCCTCTGGACCTCCCTGCCTCATAAAGACATGGAAGATGGGTAACAACGGAAACAGTTATTGTCCTCATCTTTCATAAGATGCTGTGCAGAGTATTTGAAAGAAAAGTAACTTTTGTTGTCCAACTAGGGCCAGAGGTCCCTCATGTGTTTTTTATTTGGTCTTTGACTTATCAAATACCCAGTTGGGAAGATTTGCCATGTATTTGTTTGTTGTGGGGAGGTGCACACAGGACAGAAGGAAGTGGGCATTGTGTAAACCCACAGGATACTGTGGCTTCTTTCAGGCATGGGTGAGAGAGGGTGGCCACACCCTGTTTGTGTTGGCAGCTCTTCAACTTCCATGCAGATGAGAAAAGCCTGTGGAAGCTTTCCTTCTCCGCCCATAGACCCATCAGCTTCCCCTCTCCTGGCTAGAGTTTTGTAGGAAAAAAAAAAAAATATTATAACCCCCTCCTTTAAGTCCCTAGCTCTTGGCACTCTGCCTACATTCTTGAGGGTTCTAAAGCTTGATGTTAGGGAAAGAACCAATGTGTTCAATGAAGTAGTTTGTATGTGATTAAATCTTTTCTAGAAATAAAACCTTAGGGCTGGAGGGAGGGCTTAGCAGTTAAGGCATTTGCCTGCAAAGCCAAAGGACCCAGGTTCGATTCCCCAGAACCCACATTAGCCAGATGCACAAGGTGGTGCATGTGTCTGGAGTTCATTTGCAGTGGCTAGAGCCCCTGGCATACCCAACATATTCTCTCTCTCTCTCTCTCTCTCTCTCTCTCTCTCTCTCTCTCTCTCTTTCTCAAATAAATAAATATAAATATATTTTTTAAAAAGAAGAAAATAAAATCTTAAAACCCAAACAAATCTCTGGATCCTTACTTCTCATTGAGGAGTACATGGTGTAAGAGTGAGTGTAAGAAGACTGTGGTGTTTTCTAATTCCTGCCTCCTTCCTCCTTCAGAAAGATTTTCTTGTTTGAAGCATTGTCAGTAGAATCTAGGCGGTCTCTACTCATGCTGTTCCTACCCTCAGCACCTTTTTGAGGGGTCATCCAATTTTAATCTGCTTATGACATGCCAAAATTTTACTTCTGCCTTCATGTTCTTTCTAATTGAGAACGCTCCTTGGTTTGTTGCTTGTCGATAGTCCAATAACATTCAAATTCTTTATTATCCTGATCCTCAAAGCCTTCTGCCAACGATCTTTTGGGAAATTACAGGAGAAAATGTGGACTTGGAGAGAAGGGAGGAGGGAGGAAGGTGTGGCCTTTCCAGCATAGTTTCAATAAAACTGTGGGAGTAGAGGTCGTCAGTTTCAAGTACAAGTGTCATGGATGAGCTCAGGAGATCTCTGGATAGGGCTGAGTACTAAAGAAAGTGGCAGGCAACTTTAGCAACGGAAAAAAAAAAAAAGAAACAAATTGAAAAGTAGGTACAGCTGCAACAGTGTCTCCAATTGGGACAATAAAAAAGGGAAGATAGAGAGGGACACTCAGTGGTAGAGGTCTTGCCCTCAGCTGCTCACAAGAAGAGCACTGGCAGAGCAAGAACTTAACCTCTGACTCTAGCTACAGTAGAATAAGGCTGTGTGAGAAGGGAGACCAGTGGAAACAGGAAGAACAGAACACAACCAGAGTGCAACGGGGCCTGAAATAGGAAGGATGAAGTCATGAGCTATCACACTTTTGCCCAAAGCTGGGCTAGCCTGTCTTTATAAATTGCTATGTTAGTTGGTTGAAAAATAACATAAAAGTTCATTTATTTCTTTTGTTGGATCCCTAGTAAATGGAAGGAAGTGTTCCCTGAAACCTTCTCAGACTGGATCAATAAGGCAGAGTGGTAAAACTGAGAAAATCACTACCACCCACATCTGCCAGGCATCTGTGGTACTCCACACACTGTGCCGTTGTCACTCTTTGAAGAGACTCTGATCCTTTGATCCTGCCCAGAATGACAGGAAGAGTAAATGCTTTTCTGGGAAGCCACCATGCTGTGGGATTCCCCCACTGAGAGCCCACCCTGAACCTTTCCTGAAAAGACCTTCTTTATAAGTATTTTGGAGACCAAGAACATGGTAAGCATAAAGCTACTGGGAATTCTGCCTTCAATCTACTCTCAGGCATAACAACACTGGTTGTTTCTTAAGAATAGAGCTGAAAATGATGTGTCTGGGGGAAAGAACAATGACCCTCAACTTGTTGATCTTCAAAATGGCATTTTATTGGCAGGGCTAAATCTCAAGAGACAGCTATGATTGGAGACAGGGATTGTCAGGGATGAATGTCACTAAAGAAGGTTGCCCAGCTGGAGTCCAGATGCTGGGAAAAGTTCTGACTATGGGAAGCCAGGAAGCCTAGACACGTAGAAGACACTATGGCCTATGTGGATATTGATGGTTATCATGTTTAAGAAGGGATGAGTTATAGATTATCAAGCATCTGCTTATCTTACCGAATTATTATTTAGTGCTAAAATATGAAATCTATCCTAAAGTCCTCCCAAAAAGGTGGGACCAAGAGGGAGATGGGGAAGAAGAATAATAAAAGCAATGAGGTTCTTTCTGTCCACTGCCTATATTATATTGTTGATTGAGTTCTTGAAGGGCCCCTCTTCTCAAACTGATCACCACAGCATTTAAGCAATGGGCTTAGGTGCAACCACACCGAGCTAGCTATCACAGTAACCTTGGCATTGCTTGGACAAACACCTGACCAGAAGCAGTTCATGAGAGGGAAGAGTTGATTGTGACTTATGGTCTTGAGGGGAAGCTTCATCATGGCAGGAAAGGATGGTTGGGTAGAGGCTGGATGTTACATCTTGCTACGGCAGGTAGGCGATAGTAAGAGTGAGCTCAGCTCACATCTCTGGGTGTAAGTGGTCTTAATACTGAGATGGGGTCTGGGTCTGCCCCAGTGACACACCTCCTTTAGAAAGGCTCCATCTCCCAAATTGCTACCAGCTAGGCAGCACATATCATGCTCAGTCACAAACGAGGCTATAGCAGACATCTTGCATTCAAACTACTACTCTAGATTTGTGCAGGAGTCAACAAAAGACCACCCGTCCTCTCTTCAAGTACAAATTCCAAACTCAGCAACATGGGATATAATTCTAGATTGACTCTACCTCACCAAGATTTATTTTGCTGTACTTTTCTCAAGTAACCATCTAGTTAGTCCTCTGTGCCTAAGGGCACTGTACAGTGTCCAGCAGCAGCCAGAAAGATGAGTCGGATGTTTCCAGGTTACTTCTGCTTTTAATTCCCTGTCTGTGTACCAGCTTGACCTGCTCCTCCACCAATTTAAAACTCTGGACCATCCCAGTCACATGATTTGGCAGCAATGCCCATCCCAGACTTCACTATAGTGGGAAACTGCTTGCTGCTAAGATCTCAAGCTCTAAAACTTCACTCTGCCCAAGCTTCCTATTTTTCTATTTTGCAAATATCAGCGAATCTATTTTTTATGTTTATAACCTCTCAGGCTTTAGACTTCCTCAGCTCATCACCATAAGTAATTTCTACCATGATCTTTCACACTCATTTCCTTATTTTTTCCAGGAATATGCAGAATGTTCTTGGAGATTTTAATGGGTTTAATAGTTTAAGATGGACTCACATCCCACAAGGATGCTCAACACTTCATAGCCTGTTTTGAGTTTCTTGTTGATTTCCCATTGTTTTCTCCAAAGCTGTCCCAAGATAACCTGCTCTTACTATTGTACATTCATCATACAAAGTGGTAGATTTCATGATGGAATTTTTGCTCATTAATTATGTATTGACTATACTCATTCCTATTCCCTTTTTCTGTCCCTCTATACCTGCCTCACTCGTCCCTTCCCAGATTATCATCCTATTTTTATATCCATATTCATACATGTATGCACAAATATACTAGATTCTACATGTGAGATAATTTATGCAATATTTATCTTTATGGGTCTGATTCACTTCACTTAACATGATAATCTCCAATTCCATCCATTTTCCTTGTAAAGGACATAATTTCATTCTTCTTTATAATCAAGTAAAACTCTGTTGTGGAAACATATCAGTTTCACTTTCCATCCATCTGTTGGTGGACATTTAGACTGATTCTGTAACTTAGCTGTACTGTTAGCACTGCAATAAACAAAGACAAGCCAAGGACAACCTTTCCTGAGACCGTCATCCAGATACGACTTCCCCTTCCTCTCAACTCTCTTCACAGCTTACGCTTACTCATCACCTTCGGGATCACATCAGAACTGTGCATTTCCCTCCGAGAACTTCTCAGATTGAATTGATTCATCATTGAATTTCAGTACATGGCATCAAATAGATGTTCCTGAATTAAAAAGGGGCAAATCTTGCTGGGTGTGGTGGTGTATGCCTTTAACCCCAGCACTGGGGAGGCTGAAATAGGAGGATCACCATAAATCTCAGGTCAGCCTGGGCTAGAGTGAGAGCCTCCCTCAGAAAAAAAAAAAAAAAAAAAGATCCAAACAAGGAGAGGACAGCTCTTATGCAAAGGGACCTCCCCTCCCCCACTATAGCTTCCTTTCTCCTTTCATGACCTATGAATTCTATTACCTTCTCCCCAGTCTCTTAAAATCTCTTCTTCAAAAAAATTTGAAACCTCTTCTTTAAAAAAATAAAAATAAATAAACTCCTCCTCTGCTCTCATGGCCCCCTTTCTAGTTTCACCACACACACACACACACACACACACACACACACACCAAAAATGTAGTATCTACACATAAGAGAAAACATGTGGTTTTTGTCTTTTTAGTTCTGCTTAACTATACATAGGATCTCCAGTTCCATCCATTTTGCTGCAAAAGCCATAATTTCATTTTTCATTGCAGATACACGAAATCCACTGTGTATATGTATCACATTTATATTATTCAATCATCAGTTGATAGCCATCTATGTTGGTTCCATTTCCTTGCTACGGTGGATAAAGCAGCAATGAGCATGTATCTCTATTGTAGAGTCCGTTGTTCAGGAGAGGTATAGCTGGGTCATATGGTAGATCTATTTTAGTTGTTTCAAAAACAGTTTCCACTGAGTTCCAGGTAGCTGCACGAGTATACAGTCCCTCCAGCCGCGAATAAGGATTTTCTTTCCCCACACCCTCACCAGCATTTGTCAACATTTGTTTTCTTGACAATAGCCATCCTGAGTGGACAAAATGGAATTTCTAGGTAGTTCCAACTAGCATTTTTTGTTTGTTTGTTTGTTTTTGTTTTTCTGTTTGTTTTCTTTTTTGTTGTTGTTTGTTTTTCGAGGTAGGGTCTCACTCTAGCCCAGGCTGACCTGGAATTCACTATGGAGTCTCAGAGTGGCCTCGAACTCATGGCAATCTGCCTACCTCTGCCTCCCGAGTGCGAGTGCTGGGATTAAAGGTGTGCGCCACCACACCCAGATTGTTTTTTGTTTTTCAAGGTAGGGTCTCACTCCGGCCCAGCAAGCTAGTATCTCCTGATGCCTAATGTTGAGTACTCTTTTCAAATATTTATTGACAATTTGTGCTTCTTCTTTTGAGAACTATTAGTTCAGTTCATTAATACTAATAACAAGATTTGGTGGAGAGTTAATTTTGCAGCTCTTTATATATCCTAAATATTAACTCTCATGTCTGATGTACAGTTGGTAAAGGATTTTTTCCTATTCTAAAACTGTATGGTCATTCTGGCAGTTATTTTCTTTACTCTTACAGAAGATTTTTAATTTTATGTGATCCCATCTGTCAATTCTTGGAAGTATTTCCTACATGATTAGAATCATTTTCAGAAAGCTCTTGCTTAGCTATGCTATGCTATGCTGTGCTATACCGATCTCAATATTTTCCCAGAGCAGTTTCAAAGTTCCAGGTCTTATATTAAAGTCTTAGGTTCATTTTGAATTGATTTTGTTCTACAAAGAGACTTTTAAAAGCAACAGCTTCCTCAAGATAACAACCTCAAAGTGAATTCAGAGGGAGTCATTTTGCAGAAATGCATAATGAAATGTGCAAAGAGAGTTAGTAGTTTTATTTTTTTTATTTAAGAATGGGCAAGCCAGAGCCTCCACCCACTGCAAACAAACTCCAGATGCATGCACCCACTTGTGCATCTGGCCTATGTGGGTCCTGGAGAGTCAAACCAGGATCCTTTGGCTTTGCAGGCAAATGCCTTAACTGCTAATCCATCTCTCCAGCCCTGGGTTAGTAGTTTTTATTGCTGCATAAAGAAGTAATACAAATTTATCAATTTAAAGCAATAGATGCATTTTTTCAGTTCTGCAGGTCATAAATCCAATGTGTGTGTCTTAGATAGGTTCTTTGCCCTGATATTCTTCTTAAATCATATATTGAAGTGGTTTGTGTCTACCTCGTTTTGTATCTTGTGAAGTAGGGAAGCAGGTTCTTTTAATGACACTATGCATGTGGAAAGGCAAAAGTTGAAGTTACATAAAAGAGCTTGTTGCTTAATTCAAAGAGGACATTTTATTTTATTTTTTTTTTTTTCCGAGGTAGGGTCTCACTCTGGTCCAGGCTGACCTGGAATTAACTCTGTCATCTCAGGGTGGCCTTGAACTCATGGCAATCCTCCTACTTCTGCCTCCTGAGTGCTGGGATTAAAGGCGTGCGCCACCACACCTGGCTCAAAGAGGACTATTTTTTAAGAGTCAGAATTTTTAAATATTCATCCAAGGATAAATAGGACTAAAAGTTTGTGAGTCCTCAGGAGACAAAAGATTTCTAGCGACAAAAGTGAGGAGCATTTATGCATCCTTTCTCAGTTAGGCACGCCATGATATTAGGAGGGGCAATCCTAGTTGAAATGGCAACTACCTGGACAAAAGAATTATATATGGCTGTACTATTGGGCAGGGAGTATTAGACCCTGTATGGGTGGCCTGAGCATCACTGGTGCACTTGTCTGCTGCTCATCTGAAAAGTCACCGTGACCAAGTGAGTTGAGCTCTTGCTCCCTCACACGCAGCCTGTCATGAACTGAGTGTGTGTATATAGCAATTTCAAAGTGTCTGTCACACACAAAACTCAATAGAGCATCAGACCCCTAAATCTCAATGCTATCACAAGTCGGCTTCTGTTACTGCAGAAGTGGGGCTGGGGCTCCCTCTGCTGGTAATGAAAGCCTAACAGGCCCTCACATTTTGGTGTCTTCTGGTGCCAGGGGAAACCCATCCATTTGACATACCATGTCATGGGGTAATTTGGTCTTCTTCCAAGCCATAGAATACATTTCCGGGAGTGTATGGGCAACCCAAATTGTTTCAAGTCAAGCAACATTTTAAACTCAAAAAAAAAAAAAAAGCAACGACTATTTCAAGGAAATTTTTACCTCTAACCAAAGAGGCGGGCCCTCTCTTCTCCTTCCTACCTCCTTTGGCTCAGTTCTATGCCAGGTCATGTCTATCTGCTGACTGACACATCTGGGCTGTGTCACAGTGCACTGGGTAGATGCAAAGCTGAAATCCTGTCAGTACTGACCTCTTCACTGCTTTTTTAAATTTAAATGTGTCTTCTGCTGATGAGGAGAAAAGAAGTTTTGATTGTATATGATGAGTTACTTAGAAACAGAGGAGGGCTGGTGGTTTACTTGATGTTAAATTTTTTCTTAGAATATTTCATTTCCCGTATCTTACTTCTTTTTCCACTTTATTAGCGTATCTCTAAGGAATGCTAAGCTCAGGCTTGTACCTTACTGAGTGACACCTTTGTTTTATATTCATCCAAGCTTCCTTCTTGTCACCATATTCATATATACTTCCTATGTTGTGAACTTCATCCGTTTCAACATGTGATCCAGAGGCCTTTATAGTACAATCTCAGAGCTGTGCAGTTATTTTCACAGCCTATTTTTAGAATGCTTCCTCCAAAGAAGCCCCACACCCATGAAGCAGTTGTTGCTCATTGCTTTCCACTTCTCCTCCCTCCTCCCCCCCCGCCGCAGACACCCAAAAGTCACCTTTTTGTCTCTACAGATATGCGTAGTTTGTGCGTGTTATTAAAGCATACAATCGGTCCTCTGTGACTGACTTCTTCACTTGGCGTGACATTTTCAAGGGCCATCCATGTGCTAGCACGTGTCCGTATTTCATTGCTTTTAACATCCAAGTCATAGTCCACTATACTGATTATGATTTTATTTTTATTTTCATGTTTTGATTGATAATTTTTTGAACCTGGGTCTCACTGTGTAGCCCAGAGCTGCCCTTGAAATCACTATGCAGTTCAGGCTTTTCTCAAGTTTGTGATCCTTCTGCCTCTGCCTCTAGAGTCCTGGGATTACAGGCATGTGTAACCAGGCCTACTGAAACTCTGCCAGTTTTCAGATCATGAATATCTGAACTAGTCTCAGAATTCTCCACTTTGGAGGAGATAAATCTACAGGAGATTTAGTGGGTATTTCACTATAACTAATCTCAGCTATCTTATCTTCCTTACTAATAATTCCAACACCTAACGGCTTTGAAGGTCTGTTTATATGACCAGGTCCCCGCCCCACTAGTTCTCCATCACAGGAGATTGACTCTGCTTATGGTTGTGTTTGTTTGTTTCTACTGTGAACCATTTGTTCTCTTGAGTGTAATCTGTAGGAAGTCTGGGCTTCCTATGAAGATTACCTTTCAGAAGCCCCAGGACTGACCTGGTCTTTCGACCCTGCCTCCATCCAGGTGGTCTACACAGCCAGGCAGTCCTAATCACAGAACCTGGGTCTGCAACTTCATCAGTGTTACCTCACCCGAGAAAAGCAGTTTGCTACTTGTTTGCTTCCTTGACTTTATTTCATTTGCACCTTAGGTTATTCTCCATTTTCACAACGTGAAATGCACATAAAATGGTTTTATTTCAGTTCCAGCATTTCAGTTTTTTCAGCTAGGATGATCATATCTGTATATGATCATATATGCACACTTATACATTCTGATACTATGGTCATATATGTGTGTGTGTGTGTGTGTGTGTGTGTGTGTGTGTGTGTGCTTAGATGTAAATATGTGTACATATTTTTCTCCAGATGCAGGAATTTATCATAAACATCAATCTTTTCATGTCTTAATTGTATTTTAATTCATCTTCTTCATTTTTTAACATTCCAGTAACATCTACTGTATGTGTTTAGTTTAATTATTGTTTCCACAGGCCTGACATTGCTATGCCTCCTTGGTTTTTACCACTTGAGATTTCTGTGGCCTAGTTAACTTCAAATTATCTGAGAAAATTATTTTGAGTTTCAAGTTAAATATGTTATTTTTTATTTTTATTTATTTATTAATTTGACAAAGAAAGAGGGAGAGAGAAAGAATGGGTGTACCAGGGCCTCCAGCCACTGCAAATGAACTCCAGATGCATGAGCCCCTGGTGCAACTGGCTAACATGAATTCTGGGGAACTGAGCCTGGGTCCTTAGGCTTTGCAGGCAAATGCCTTAATCACTAAGCCATCCCTCCAGCCCTTGAGTTTTATTTAGAGTGTCTGTTGATATTAAGAAAGGATTTAAGTGTATTTGGACTGGAATGTACTTAAAGTCATTTGCCACCTGGGACCTCTATACACTAGATTACTATTTATAGACTCCATCAACTTCACAGGTCATGTGGATTTAGACCACAAGTCTCCAGCATGGAGTGTGGTTATATAGTCTCAGTTTACTTTTCTGCACACCAAGCAAAAACCTTTGGAAAAGTCAGGAGTTCCTTTCTTTTGAATATTTTTTTCTTCCTTAATTCTGTCTCACACTAAGGTATAATCCATTGAAATACATTGGAATATATATATATAATATGTTTATATAATATGTATATATATAATTATATATAATATAATATATAATGTGTATGAGAGAGAGAGAGCTTACGCATCCCCTATTTGACTCTTGGGCAGCTCCCAGATTTGTCTCTTTCCCCAAGTCCCATGTATCTGTCAGAACACAGGCCTAATATTCCAGAGTTAAGTAGATTTCTCTCATATGAAAGATAAATTCAAACTATCTTGGATGGTAGGATTCCCAATTTTACATTATACATACATATTTAATGCTGGAAATTTCTGTTCTTTCTTTGTCTCCTCAGAAATATATTTTAAGATATTTTCTAAAGTTATTCCACCCAGCATCGTTTGCTGGTTTGCAGCAGTTATGTTGTATGAACTTTCCCGGGATGTCTATTTATCCCAAGCATGGCATCAGTGACAGACCAAGGCAATAATTCCATTCAAGTCTACCTTGGAGAACCAATATGTTTAACTAAAGTAACTTACAGGAGTATAGGCAACTTGTAAGTATCTTCTGAAGAAAATATCTCTCTTCTACCCAGTTCTCTCATTAATGTCTGTCTCCATTATTGTTCTCTAATCTCTGATGTTCATAGGGACCTTAGTAAAACCAAGTGTCATTAGTGGCTTAGATGATATGGGGTTTTTTTTTTTTTTTTTTTTGGACTTCAGGAAGGCTTATAAGCCCCAACTTTTGTGTTCTTGTCTACTTTAACAGATAATTGGAATAAACAGACTGAGAAGGATAAATTATAAATTACTGAATTTATCTAGGAAGAAATTATGAATTATGAGGTTTATTTAGGGGAAATTGCTATTTATGAAAAGCCTGAAACAGTTACACATGCACATGAAAAGCAGGACCTAGAAGCCATACCAAAATTTCTAGGACAAACACTCACGCACACCTGTGGGGGCAAAGCTTAGAAGCGCCAGGGGGGAGAACTGATTGTTTGGTTCATTCAGGTGGCTGACCCAAAGGCTAGCCTAGCCAGCTGTTGCAGTCAGGTTCACATTGCTGGCAGAAATCACCGGGTCAAGAGCAGCTTTGGGGAAGAAAGGGTTCATTTTGGCCTACAGACTCGAGGACAAGCTCCATGATGGCAGGGGAAAACGATGGCATGAGCAGATGGGGGACATCGCTCCCTGACCAACATAAGGTGGACCATAGCAACGTGAGAGTGTGCCAAACAGTCTGGCAAGGGGAACTGGCTATAACACCCATAAGTCGGCCTCCAACAGTACCCTGCCAATTCCCAAATATCCATCAGCTAGGAACCTAGCATTGAGAACACCTAAGTTTATGGGGGACACCTGAATCAAACCACCACACCAGTCAAGGTAGTGTGCTAGATTGAGAGAACAGCAGGGGGCGCTGCAGCCATTGTGGATGACATTGGATAAGACGCTGAATTTCAATTCTGACAAGGCAAACTCTTTGGGCCTTCCCCTAGCTGGCTGCCTAAAACAAAGCTACCTGGCTCCAGTGTCTCCCTCATAGGGACTAATTTCACTCATATTGCCTCAAGTTATACGTCCTTTGACCTAAGGAGTCATACTACTCAGTTTCTCCACCTCCATATTGTTCGTATTTCATGATCATCATAGTTTCTGTGCCAGGCCATTATTAAGGCCCCCATCTCTATGCTGGATCCTCCATTCATCTATGTTAAAGGTCAGGCCTAAGGAATGTCATATACCACCTCTGCCTCTCTCTCTCTCCCTCCCCACCATCTGGCACTCCCCATCCAAGTTATTGGATCCCAGCAGGAACTATTTAGCACAGATATAATTTGTCCTCTCATTCATCCATCCATTCATTTTCCTTTGCCCTCACGCCAGCTGTAGGAAATGGCAATCCAACACCTCCATTTCCTCCTGTACTTTCCCTGTTGATTCAGAGACAAGTGCAGAAGACCACCTCTGCATATCTTTTTCTCCCTTGTGTGGACAAGGCTTTTCTGAGTGAACTGTTCACCCTCTGTTGCATGTCTGATTGCCCAGAGCAAGGGCCACATGACAGATGCCGCTGTCTGCTTACAAGCTGTCCTGTGTATCTCACATTCAGAGACTGTAATAATTTCTTTAGTCTGTCAACTGTTCTGAGGTATACTGTACTCACATGCAAACCCCATTCATCAAGAAGGCCTGCCACTTCATACCACATGTTGGGGAGACAGCCACATTGAGATTCCCGCCACAGATACTTATACACCTTCACACAGTGCAGTCTTAGTTTCATGTCTTTTCATCTATGGCAGGAACAATGTAACTGCTATTGTGTCAAGAAGGCCCCCTTCATGCCACATGAAGAAGGACAGCCATATGGAGATTGTCTCCTTGATTGCTACACCCTGAGACAGCTTAGCTTCAGTTGATGTTTTGTCACCCACAACGCAGGTAACACTAGTGCTCCTTCCAAACTTATCTTTGGTTTTGGCTTGCTCCACATGCAGGTGCCAAGTATTGTGGGAACTTTTTCAGAAAAGATATGAACAAATGTCTACTCACCCAAGATAGGGCACCAATGACAAAAGCAAAAATCCCATTCAAGTGCAGCTTGGTGAAACAAAGACTTTAGTCAAAGGCATATGATGAGGCTTACTTGCAGGAATATGAGCAACTTGTGGGTGACTACACCCCTCAAGGAAAATATCCTTCTTTCCCAGCAACTGCTAATTATCTATAAATCTCTGGGAAGGAGCAGACCAAGATCCCTATTACATATTTCCTTAGCAGCGACTAGAGGGCAAAGTCTAAAATGATACTTTTCACCACATTCCCATCTCTGCCAATTGGAAATTGCCTAAGCACCTCAAGGATTGAAGTCTCAAAGTAGCCATTATACTGCTTGAGATGTGGTGATGGGAAGTCTTTGGGTTTGTCCCCATTCCCTGGCTTGCAGTCTAGAGTGCTGAAAGTAAATGTAAAGGTAAAGAATTAAGATTTCTACTAGAAATATAAATCATGAATCAACTGCTCAGTGAAGTCAGTGCTGGAATGGGATATGAGTCAACTGCAATACAGAAAAGTCCTGGATTGGAATAAACTGGGCCAGTCTTGGAATTAGATGAGTTGATTTATTTTCAATATGTCACATTATCAGTGGGGTTGAATCATATTAAATCACTTATCTGGCATAGTCTAGAATCTTTCAAACAGGAGGGTCACTAGCATACTAGAACATTAATTAACAGTGGCAATAGGAAACACACCTCTTCTTACTCCTCTTAAGAGCATCTTTGATTTCCTTGTTCCTCAGACTATAAATCAAAGGATTCAACATGGGAATCACCACAGTGTAGAAGAGAGATGCCATCTTGTCATAGTTCTGAGAAATGTCAGAGCTGGGACGCATGTAGACACACAATCCTGATCCAAAAAAGAGGCTGACTGCTATCAGGTGAGAAGCACAGGTACTGAAAGCCTTGGACCTGCCTTGTACTGAACTAATCTTCCAGATGGTGGCAACAATATAACCATAGGAGATCAGGATAACTAACACAGATGCCACCCCAAAAATCACGGCTATCACAAATTTCATGACTTGCAGGAAAAAGGTTTCAGAGCATGATAAGACTAATAATTGAGGCAGGTCACAAAAGAAGTGGTTGATAATATTTGGCCCACAGAAAGTGAGCTGAAGTATAGCATACAGTTGGATCAATGAACCAAACACACCAGAGATATAGGCTCCAGCCACCATCTGCACACAGAGGGAAGGGGACATGGTGGTGGTATAAAGCAGGGGGTGACAGATGGCAGCATACCGATCATAAGCCATGGCTGCCAGAAGACAGCACTCAGTCAGACCCAGGCTAGAAAAACAGAAATACTGCATAGCACACCCTATAAAGGAGATGGATTTAGGCTTCTGGAAGAATCCTGAGAGCATTGTGGGGGTTGTAGAGGTAACATAGCAGAAATCTAAAAGTGATAAATTGCTGAGGAAGAAGTACATGGGTGTGTGTAAGTAAGGGTCAATCCTAATCAGAATGATAAGTCCCAGATTGCACATAACCGTGGAGAGGTAAGTCCCCAAGAATACCACAAAGAGAGCACTTTTGAGCTTGGGAAGATCAGAGAATCCCAAAAGAATGAATTTGGTGATGGTGGCATTACTCCTTCCTCCAGTTATGATCTTGGAGCTTCTTAAACCTGCAAAAAGATATATGGGTTTAAAGTGGACTATTTTAATATTGTGAAATTTATTGTTCAGAATATAGTGTTGGACAAAATAATTACCTGCAGCCAAGCTACGTTAATAATACAAAAATTATTCTGAAAACTGTGGTAAATTCTACTTCTTACCACCTCTTAATAGTTTGGGTTATACTCTTACAATTATTTCCTATACACACAAGCAGGCATTGTTAAATTTTTGTTTAAATATCAATGCCAATTCAAACTAGTGTGACAATATTTTTGCTATATTGTTATTAACACTTCATATATTTTTTTAATTTCAATGAACTAATAATACTGTTACAGATAAATATTTCATGTTTTTTTAAATGCTTTATTTGATTATTTATTTTAGTGAGAGAAAAAGAGAGAGAGGGGGAGAGAAAGAGACAAAAAGAGAAAAAGAGAGAGAGAGAATGGGTGCACCAGTGCCTCTAGCCACGGCAAATGAACTCCAGATGCATGGACCACCTTATGCATCTGGCTTACATGGATACTGAGGAATTGAGCCTGGGTCCTTAGGCAGCATTTCTTTACTGATCTACTTACATATATTTTTGCACTTGTATTTTAAGATTATTGTATTTATTTATAAGATCTCTCTCTGCATAATAATAATTCATTGTGTCCCTCATACATGATAATTATTTCCCAATTTTACTACATATTATCAGTATAGATGATAAGGCATCTTACTATACATATTCACTTGATTTTTAGCTATTCAATTTTGTATGCTTTTTACAGTCCTGGTCTTAACATTCATTATGCTGAAAAATAATTATTTATACAGTCCAATAAGTTTCAGTTGTTTTGTGCTTTACTGTATTCATTTAAAATTTCTAGAATATTTTCATGGATATTGTGTCAACTCTTTTGTGTTTTAATATATATGCATTTAAATGTTCTGAACTATTTTAATGTGTATTGTGAAGTATAAATCTGAGTTTATTTTGTTTTCTTTTCTAAATTGAGTACCATTCATCCCAATACAATTAATTGAGTGATTTCTCCACTGATTAAAGTTGCCTTGATGGTAGACTCATATTTTAATAACCTTCTGCTCAGCTTTTGATCAATTAGTTCATGTGCTATCTGTTCGGTCCTATAGTATTTTCTAGTTATATGTCACATTTTATTAGTTATTTATATATTTTTAAATGCTTTATTTTTACTTATTTATTTGAGAGAGAGAGAGAACGTAGGTTGTGCCACCTTGTGCAGCCAGCTTATGTGGGTCCTGGGGAATTAAATCTGACTCCTTTGGCTTTGTGGGCAAGCACCTTAACCACTAGGCCATCACTTGATGACTGATAAATACATTCTCATTATCCACAGAGATAATTTTGATGATTTTCATATCTATTCCTTCAGGCGATGTGTAGACAGAACCCATCAAAGCAAATAAAATTGGGATCCTCATTGCATTTTATTTTTCTTTGGTTTGGAAAGGGGAAAATATTATTACTGAGGAGGAATTGAGAAGGTAGAAAGAACTCCCATACTCCTGGACAGGTAGAATTACTATTGTAAAAATGGCAATTCTACCAAAAGCAATATACAGATTTAATACAATACCAATAATTCTTCACAGAGATAGAAAAAACGATCTCTAAATTCATATGGAATGGCAGCAGGCCTTGGAATCCAAACATACCTTTAGCAAAAGAAACACCTCTGGAGGTATCACTGTACCAAATCTAAAGCTATAGTGCAAAGCCATAGTAGCAAAACAACAATAACAACAAAAAAAAAAAAAACCAGCATGGTACTGGCATAAGAACAGAAATATAGACCAATTGAACAGAACTGAAGACCCAGAACTTAGGTCAATTAACTAATTGCTACTTTATCTTTGACAAAGATACCATTAAAGCAATTTAGAGAAAAGACAGCATCTTCAACAGATGATGTTGGACAAATTGGATAACAATATGTAGAAAAATAAAATTAGACCCTCTCATGTCACCATACACAAAAATCAAGTTGTGGTGGTTTCATTCAGGTGTCCCCAATAAACTTAAGTGTTCTGAATGCTAGGTTCCTAGCTGGTAGAGATTTGCGAATTGATGCCTCCTGGAGGCAGTGTATTGTTGGGCCTGGCTTATCGGTGTTACAGCCAGTTTCCCCTTGCCAGTGTTTGTCACAGTCTCCTGTTGCTATTGTCCACCTTATGTTGGCCAGGTGGTGATGTCCACCCTCTGTTCATGCTATTGTTTCCCCGGCCATCATACAGCATCCCCTCAAGACTGTAAGCCAAAATAAACCTATTTTTTCCCACAAACTGCTCTTGGTTGGGTGATTTCTACCAGTAATGTGAACCTGACTGTAACAGTAAAATGGTACCGAGGAGTGGGGTTTCTGCTAGACACCTGGCTGTGTGGCTTTGGCCTTTTGGAGCCAATTTTCAAGAGGAATGTGGAAGGATTTGAAACCGTGGCCTAAGAGATGCCTTGCAATGCTGTAAGTACAGCTTGATGGACTATTCTGATCAGAGTTAAAAGACCTGAGTGCAGGGCTGGAAAGATGGCTTAGCGGCTAAGTGCTTGCCTATGAAGCCTAAGGACTCTGGTTCAAGGCTTGATTCTCAAGGACCCACGTTAGCCAGATGCACAAGGGGGCACATGCGTCTGGAGTTTGTTTGCAGTGGCTGGAGGCCCTGGTATGCCCATTTTCTCTCTCTCTATCTGCCTCTTTCTCTGTCTGTCACTCTCTAATAAATAAATAAATAATAAACAAAAAATTATTAAAAAAGAGTGCAGTAAGAACTATGGACTGTGAAGTTTGGCTTATGAGGATGAGAAAGAGCTTTGTGGGGACTGAGATACAGGCAGTTTGTGTGAAAAGCTGGCTATTATGCCCATGTCCTGAGAAGTTGTGCAGAGTTGCTTTGTATAGAAATGAACTGGTATGAGCAGAGGGATATGGCACAGAAAGAAAAATCATTGGGTGAGCTGCTGCCCATTCAGCTGCAATTGAGAATTATAACCTTTGAGATTGGGCCAGCTGACCTGCACTGGGGCAACAGGAAGAATGTAGACTCTTTTGAAGGGGCCTGGATGCTCAAGGAGTGTCCTGTTCTTCAAAGTCTGCCTTATTCCCCCTTGGATTAACAAATTGGCACCCTACCTGGTGTTGTGAACAATAAAAAATGCAGGAAAGAGAGGGTTGTTGAATTTGCAACACATCCTGCGTTTTGGAAATGGCCATGGGCAGTGTGAAGCAGGTTTGCTGGATGCCTGCATGGAGACCCCACAGGGTCATGAGGGTGAACCGTGGATTGCAGTGGAGACCCAGTAGAGATGCCAGGACCATGAGATGGCTGCTAAGGAAAGCTACCAGCCCCAGATAAAGTTTTCTAGGACTGTGAGCAGCCTAGCTGGGGCTGGGGTGGGGGAGGGGCGGGAATGGAACTCCAGAGACTTGTTGCTGGTCAGAATTATCAGACTTTGAGATTTGTCATTGAGTAGAGTTGTTGGACTTGGAACTAGAGTATGATGTTTTCCCTGTTTAAATCATGTATTGGTTGAATATTTCTTTGCTATGCCCAGTGTCATTTTTTGCAGTGTGAATGTTTATTCTGTGCCATTGTGGATTTTTTTGATGTTAGTTTTTGGTATTATGGCTCAAAGACCTTTTATTATGGGGATGTATGAACATCATTGGAAATTGAGTTTAAAAAATTGGGGACTTTTAAAGTTGGATGAAGGTATTCCATTTTATGTCATGTATGATTATCAGTTTATGGCGACTAGGGGTGGAATGTGGTGGTTTGATTCAGGTGTCCCCCATAAACTTACATGTTCTGAGTGCTAGGCTCCCAGATGATGGAAACTTGGGAATTAACACCTCCTTGAGGCAGTGTATTGTTGGGGAGAGCTAATGGGTGTTATAGCCAGTTTCCCTTTGCTATTGTCCACCTTATGTTGGCCAGGGGATGATGTCCACCCTCTCTTCTCATGCCATTGTTTCCCCTGCCATCATGGAGCTTCCCCCTCAAGTCTGTAAGCCAAAATAAACCTTCCCAAAAGTTGCTCTTTGTTGGGTGATTTCTACCAGCAATGCAAACCTGACTGCAACAGAAGTCCAAATGGATTAAAGACTCCCATATGAGACCTTTAACTCTTTTCCTACTTGAAAAAAATAGGAACTCTCTATGATATAAGAGTGAGGGAAAACATCTAGAACAAAACAACAGCAGCCCAGGAAATTAAACAATCACTCAACCAGTGGGATACCATGAAGCTAAAAAGGTTTTGTACAGACAAGCATACCATAAGCAGAATCAATAGATTACCCACTGAATGGGAGAAAAATCTTCCCCATCTATACCACTGAAAGAAGCCTAATATCTAGAATCTACAAAGAGCCCAAAAAACTAAATTAAAAAAATCAAAAAAATCCACTCCAAAAGTGGGGCAGAGAACTTAATAGGGAGTTCTCAGAAGAAGAAATACAAATAGCTCACAAACATTTAAGAAAATGGTCAACATCCCTAACCATTAGAGAAATGCAAAATAAAACAACAATGAGATTACTCCTTACTCCAGTAAGTATGGCAATCGTTAAAAAAATCTAACAACAACAAATGTGGTTAGGATGTAGAGAAAGAGGAACCCTCATTCACTGTTGGTAGGAATGGAAACTTGTACAACCACTATAGAAATCAATATGGAGATTCCTGAAAAGGATGACCATAGAGCTACCAACAGACCTAGTTGTTCTCTTCCTGGGAATTTACCCCAAATGCTCCACGCATTACTACAGAGCTAGTTGCTCAACTATGTGATATATCTATACAATGGAATTCTACTCAGCAGTAAGAAAAAAAATAACACAATGAAATTTGTAGAAAACTGGTTGAACTTGGAACAGATCATACTAAGTGAACTCACACAATCACAGAAAGACAATCATCTCATGGTCTCACTCATCTGTGGTACGAACCCAAATTAACCAGAGTTGCTGGCATACCTAAATGATATCTTGAGGCTTGGACAATAGGAAGGGTAGGGTTTGGGGGAAGGGTAAAGGTGGGGGGGCACAAAACTGAACCCAAATTGAACTGGTACTACAGAATCCTATATCCTGGAAGTTAGAACCCTCAACAGGACCTTAGGGGGAGCACCTGAATCAAGGACTCTGGAGAGGGTGAGATGAAGCCTAACCTTAAATTTCTCCTGTTTTCTTCTTCCTTTATCGTTCCTTTTCCCTTGGCACTGGCCTGTAATTCCTTGTACCAGGACACAGTTAACATCCACAGTAAGCTGCTAACCAGAGAGACCTTAAACGTCTCCCAAAACAAACAAGACAGACTTCTGTCATAACACTTGATTACCCACCAGAGGTTAATGGTAACACCTTACTGCTGAAGATACCATATGCTGTCAGCACAGACCTTGGAGAGACCTGGCCCAAATCTGGAAGAGATCCAGTCCCCAGATGATTAGCCCATCTAGTGCTGGAAGGCACTACATGAACTACTGGGGGAATGTGGCCAACATCTGTTTGAGCAACTCAAAGTCTAAGCTACTCATAAGCAAACAACATGACCTGAAGCTCACCCAAGTGCAATAGTGGCACACAGCCATGGTGGGTCCAACTGCTCTTGGATTGACTAACAGATCCATTCAGTGGAAAGGACACTATATCTGGAACTGAGAAACAAATCAGAATCATATCCAGAAAATTGATTTTGCTTCCCAATGTCAAACTCCAACTAATCTTGGGCTATAGCCCAAGGTCTACACCCTTTAAATTCTCTCTAAATTAATAATGCTTACCCCATTTAACTGGTGCTGACTTCACTCTGAACGTTCTGCTTCTCTTTTTGGATGGGAGCTGGACCTGAGGAGATAAACAACCCAGTGCACTTCACCCCAGACCCAGCTGAAATGACAGAGGAATTGGGGAAATGAGCAAGTGCTGCTTTCTTAGTGAGCCTTATATCAGCACAAGGGTGAAGGAGACACACTGAGGACACTCAACACCTACCAAAGCAGAGATCCAGAGGCTCCTTAGAGCCCATCACTGAAATAGACTTAAAATGCACCCAACATAGAGAAAGGAAGTACTTAATATATGTAATATATATATGTAATATATGTAATATGTAATAATATATGTAAGTACAATGATTGAGATGGGGAGGTAATATGATGGAGAATGGAATTTCAAAGGGGAAAGTGAGGGGGGGAGGGAATTTCCATGGGATATTTTTTCATAATCATGGAAAATGCTAATAAATTTTGTTAAATGCACCCAACATGACTCAGGGAATTTTGCAGAAAGATTGTTAGAGCCACAAGTTGGGACATTATGTACAGAGACATTGCCTCTCTCCCATAACTGACTGCTTCCCCTACAATGCATGATCCATAATCCCCATAGGGTTGGCCTGCATCCCCACTGAGAAGGTCTCTTCAAAAAAGAGGCAGGAATGAGGGAAACAATGGTAGTAACATGTGTTGTTTGCATACTATGTCCATATCTAGTAAAAATAAATTACAAAAAAACTAAATCCAAAATGAACTGCTACCCTAGAAACCTTTATCCTTGCATACAAACTAAAAGATGTAACCCTCAAAAGGAGTAAGGGATGAGCACCTGAAAAGAAGTACCCTGGTGATGGTGGGATTAAGCCTAAACTTAAAAGAAATATTTTTTTGTCTCTGGCCTCTAACTCATAGTACCAGAAATTGGTTGCTATCCACATTGAGCTGTTGATTGGAGAGACCTACAAGGTCCCCAAGTCAGGAGATCTTTCTGTCAGAGTTCTTGACTGTGCTCCTGAGGCAAAAGGTAAGACAGTATTGTGAAGACATCATATGCTGCCAACACAGAGCATGGAGAGACCTGGCTGGTATCTGGAAGTCCTGAGATTGTTAGCCGTCTACTGCTGGAAAGCTGTACATGAGCTACTGGCGGAAAGTGGCCAACAATGGTCTGAGCAACCAGAGGTCTAAGCTACTCAGAAACAAACTCCCTGACACAATCTATACACCAGTGCAATAGTGGCACACAGCCTTGTTGGGTAACCAATAGCTTTCAGATTGGCTGAGAGATCTGCTCAGTGTAAAGGAAGCCATATTTGGAACTGTGAACCAGATCAGAATCCTATGGAGACAATGATTATGCTCTCCAGTATCAAGCTCTCACTAGTCTTTGGCTAAAAGAGGGGTGACATACATCAAATTCTTCCTAAATTAATAATGCTTATTCCAATTAATCTATGCTGACTTCACTCTCCATTGGAGAATCTGTTCTGTTTCAGTAAGTAGTGAGACTGGAGGAGATAAACTACCCCTCACACATCAGCCAAGCCACAACTGAAACCACAGAGGAACTGGGGAGTTGAGCAAGAGTGCTGCTTCCATACTGCATCTGATAATCAGATCCATGGTGAAGGACACAGACCCCGAGGATACTCAACACCTACCAGAGCAGAGATCCGGAGGCTCCTAAGAGTTCGTCAATGAAGTAGACTTAAAACTCACCCACCATGGCTCAGGGAATTTTGTCAAAGAGGGAGAAGAAAGATTCTAAGAGCCACAGGTTGAGATGTTATGCCCAGAGGCATTCCCTCCACCCCAAAATAACTGACTGTTGCTCCCGCAATGTATAAACCACAACTTGATAGGGAATACCTGCAACCCCACTGAGGACGGTCCCCTGCAGAATGGGGGCAGGGACGAGGGAAAAGAGGGTATCCATACAAAATATGTTGTTAATAATAATAATAAAAGATTTAAAATAAAAATTCCTTTTCTCAGTTAGTAAATAAAGTTATGGGAGAGATAACCCTAAATCGTCATTAAGTATTACAGCACAATCAGACATTGACGGAAGCACCTAGGTCTGGTGGTGCCTGCTCTGCAGTCGCTGTACTAGTCCAGTATGTCTTCCCTTTAGTTTCCTCATCTGCAATATGAGATGCTTGTAGCTATTCTTGTTACCTCAAAGGGATTTTTTAACGTACAGGACAGCAATAATTGTAATAGGAAGCCACACTGAAAAAAATGTGATCTAGTACTCTACAACACCACTAATGTGATTTCAAAAAAGACATTAGCTACCAGCCAGGTGTGGTGGCGCACACCTTTAATCCCAGCACTTGGGAGGCAGAGGTAGGAGGATCGCTGTGAGCTTGAGGACACCCTGAGACTCCATAGTGAATTCCAGGTCAGCCTGGGTTACAGCAAGTCACTACCTCATAAACAATAACAACAACAAAATAACTATCAAAGAAAAGGGTTTTTTAACTGTCTAGGAAGAGGAAATAAACAGTCAATATCATTTGTTCATATATCTAAAGGCACAGCAAGATGCAGGCTATGTTCCTATAGCAAAATTGAATTATATGTTACTTATGCTTAGAACACCTTCAGTTAGGATAAAAAGATTATATTGGAAGAATGCATCGAAAGGTTACACTTCAGGAAATTGGATAAATGATTCATTGATTCATTGAAAATGAATGATTCATTGGAAACAGTATTACAGTATCACTGGTGGCACCTTTTGTGAGGTCTGGTCCCAGGATGCCTATGTCCTTGAGATCCTGACACTGTAAGATTAGTTTGGAGATAATTTCAGTGAACTTTATCCATTTGTATTCTTCACATATTTTTAGTATTTTTGTCTTTGAGAGAGAGAGGGAGAGAATGGGTGTACCAGGGCCTCTAGCCACTGCAAATGAACTCTAGATACATGTGCTACTTTGTGCATCTGGCTTTGCATGGGTACTGGGTAATTGAACCCAGGGCATTAGGCTTTGCAAGCAAGTGCTTTTAACCACTGAACCAGCTCTCAGACCCATGAAAAACTTTTTAGTGAAAAAGTAAGCATAATTTTAATTTGTCCAATGCATAAATGCCTTTTCTTTTTTTTTAAAGGTTCATGAAGTTTTGTTATTATTATTATTTGAGACAGAGGAAGAGAGAGAGAATGGGTACATGAGGGCCTTTAGCCATTGCAAATGAACTCCAGACACATGTGCCACCTTGTGCATCTGGCTTACAAGGGACCTGGAGAAACTAATCTGGATCCTTGGGCTTTTCAGGCAAGCGCCTTACCCACTAAGCCATCTCTCCAGCCCCCATATATGGCTTTTCTAACTCATTAATGAGCCAGTACAATAAAATGGAAATATTTAGATGGTTATTATTTAAAAGAGTATCCAGGACTGGAGAAATGACATGGTGGTTAAGATGCTTTCCTGAAAAGCCTAATGATGTGTTTGATTTCCCAATACCCAGCAAAGCCAGATGCACAAAGTAGCACATGTATCTGGGGTTCATTTGCAGTGGCTAGGAGCTCTGGCGTGCCCATTCTCTCTCATTCTCCCTCTCTCTCCCTCTCTCTCTCTCTCTTTCTCTTTCTCTTCCTTGCAATAAAAAAATTTTTTAAATTAATAATATTTAATATTATAATAATAATTTAATATTTAAAAATTAAATAAAAGAGAACCCAGCAGAAGAGAAGGGTTACATAACTGGAAAAATAAAAAGGCTATGTCATGTTGATTCCTGCAGTTTCTCCTTTCCAATTCATCTTCTATTTTTACTTCCTATTCTATTCAAGATGGAATCTACAGCCTGGAATGGTAAAGCAAGTGAGGCTCCTTCACTCTCCTTTAAGTCTGTGAAATGGATTGGCTGGCCAAGTAACATTAGGGTAATTCCATCATATGTGACATCAGAGGGATGATGTCAGTTATAATGCAGTGTATAGACTGAAAGCATTAAAGATCAAATTAACATTCTAATTTTTTTATTCTAGGAATTCACTGCAGGCACCATGTTTTCAGAATACCATAAAAATAAGTTACATAAAGTAATCTTAGAACTTTGTAAACAAAGATACACAGTCATTAAGAAACTGTCATTTCTATACTTTTGGATAACCAACAAATAGCAGTAATAAATTATTCACATCCAAGCCGGGCATGGTGGCGCACGCCTTTAATCCCAGCACTCGGGAGGCAGAGGTAGGAGGATCGCCGTGAGTTCAAGGCCACCCTGAGACTACAGAGTTAATTCCAGGTCAGCCTGGACCAGAGTGAGACCCTACCTCGAAAAACAAAACAAAACAAAAAAAATTATTCACATCCTTACAACCCAAGGGATCATGGCAAGATACCAGGCCACTTAACAGTTAAGAAACAAGGAATCATTCCCTTATTTTTGTTTTCTACCTGTCTCTTGTAATATAACAAATTGTTAAAGTCTCTTAAATGAAATTTTGTATCCTGTGAGTTAAGGACATTGGTTTCTCTTTAATAATAAAGTCCAAATTAAATCTTTCATATGAGTCACAAAAAAATGTTCCCCTCTTGCTATACAGATGATATGATGTTTGTTGAATATTTAATATCTGCAAGGCGCCAAATAAGACTATCATCTAGGAAGCAGTAGAAGGAAGATTAAATAAGTTCTTCAAATGGCTCTTGAACAATTCATTATTACTTCGTATATACTTTCAGGAGGGAGAGCAAAATAAATAGTTGATTTAATTTATACACAAAGCATAAAGTGAATCATATTTTCTCCCCTACTTTGCCAAACTTTCTGTTATGGATGTGTAACTCCTAACTCTACTGCACATGTGCATTTTTCTGATACAGGGAGAGTCTCACTGCTCTCATTTCATTTTTATGAGTTTTAACAATAGACCTTAAGCTATAATATCAGGCAATTATAATTTCCTCAAAAAATGTTTGTTTAAAGCCAGGCGTGGTGGTGCATGCCTTTAATCTGAGCACTTGGGAGGCAGAGGTAGAAGAATCGCTCTGAGTTCAAGGCCTCCCTGAGAATACAGAGTGAATTCCAGGTCAGCCTGTACTAGAATGAAATCCTACCTCGAAAAACCAAAGAAAAAATTTCTTTGTATAATCCCTAATATATTAGTTATATATTACTGTGTAAAAAAAAACAGATCAAACTTATTTGTTTACAATAAGCTATCAAGTCTCACAAATCTCTTCGTTGGCTGGACATGTCATAGGCTGGATACGTGGGTCCTTCTCATGACCCTAACCAATTCAGATGACTTCATGGTCTAGTCAGATGGGACTAAATGGCTTAATTGTAACCTCACCTACTTATTTGGTGCCTTACCTGGGATAGCTGGGAGTCCTGAGATTTCTCTCCACATAGCTTATTGTCCATAATGCTAGTAGGCATGATCTAAGAGTTCCAAGTGAGCAAAAACCAAGATCAAGCATCTTTTAGGAAACTGACTACATCATACTTGGTTTCCCACAAGGAATAGATGGTAAGACCGTTTTGCTGAAGACTCCACATACTTGGGCTGCAAGGTCACTGAGAAATCCTGCTGGAGCTGAACTGAAAACCTCCTCCATGTAGACCAGCTGATAAAAAGCTGGAAAAAGCTGTGCTGCATGCCATTCAATGGGAGATAGAGAAACCATCAGTGAAGATAATCAACAGTGGGCACTGCAAGTCTTAAATTTGGCCAGCCAGGCCAAATGAGCCAATGGGTACAATAGTGGCACATCTGTTATGGGAGAAACCAACCAACGCCCTCTAATTGGACTGGAGGCCCGCTCCATGGGAGGGAATACATCCCAGATACTGAAAGCCTACAACAGGAATGGTCATGAGCCCTAGAGGTGTAACATTTGCTGATGTCTTGCTAAATGTATGTACTATGCTCACCAAACTGCCCAGTAAGCAGTTCTCTTAATGTTCATAGTCATATAGTAATGCTATTCTCACTTTTGGTTAGAGAAGCTTCTCTTTTCAGATGACAGTGACCTTGTGATGACTCAGAAGGCATCATGGTGCTGGGAAGAAGTGACAGAGGAGTGCTCAGCACTGCAATATCTCTATCACACCTTCCAAGGCTCAGAATTCATTGCGAAAGAGGTGGAAGAAAGAATGTAAGAGCCAAAGGAAGGGTAGGACTCCTTACAACATGCTCCTCCAGACACAAAATGGCTTGGATATCCACGACCTCACAGTGCCTGACACTACCTACAAAAGACCATCATAATAGGAGGAAAAGATCATGACATCAATATAAAAGAGAGACTAATTGAGAGAGGGAAGAGATATGATGGAGAATGGAGTATCAAAGGGGAAAGTGGGGGGAGCGAGGGAATTACCATGGGATATTGTTTATAATTATTGAAGTTGTCAATAAAGAAAATAAATTATTTTCTTATGCATTCTGCCAGTTACTTAAGAAACTATCTTGTTTTGAAAATATCTCTTTGAAACTAGGTAGTTTAATCATAAAGTTACTTTTGATGTGATAATTTTTCTAGAAATGTTTTGAGAAGAATCCTAAAATGTTAAGAAATTATTTCTTCAATATCTTCAAGTATAAATCTATTCATTTTAAATAATTCCTGAAATGTCATTAATTTCCTACTTACAAACTCCATCTGACCTAGTAATTGTAATTTTTATCTTCCTAAGTCTGTCTGATATGAAATATCTTACTCTGTGATTATTTGTCTGATTTCTTAGATAAGTATCATCATTGTGATCAATATAGAAAACTACTCCATAAGCCATGGTATGTACCAGGTATTGATCTAACCTTACTAGGGAAGAAACTTTTCCATGGGGTTGTGGTTTATGCATTGTGGGAGCAATAGTCAGTTATTTGGTGGGCCGGGGGAAGAATGCCTCTGAACATGATGTCTCAACCTGTGGCTATTACAATCTTTCTGCTTCTGCAAAATTCCCTGAGCTGTGGTTGGTGATTTGTAAGTCTTCTTCAATGCTCTTAGGATCTCTGCTTTGGTAGGTGTTAACCATCCTCAGGATCTGTCTCCTACACCCTGGTGCTGATTATCAGGAATAGCATGGAAGTAGAGTTCTTGCTTGTCTCCCCATTCCTCTGTGGATTCAGCTGTGGCTGGGCTGAAGTGTGAGAAGTTGTTTATCTCCTCAGGTCTTCCTACCTTTGGGACACAATAAAGGCAGACCTAAGAGGGAAATTTATAGCATTAAGTGCTATATTAAGAAATTAGAAATGTTGCATATAAACGAATTAATGCTTCACCTTAAGGCTTTGGAAAAAGCAGAACAAGCCAAACCAAAAATCAGTACATGTGAATAAATAATAAAGATCAGGGCAGAAATTAATTAAACAGAAACAAAAACAATCCAAAGAATCAATGAAACAAAGAGTTGGTTCAAGACAAGAGACACACATAAGAGGGATACAAATTGGAAAGGAAGAGATCAATTATCATTATTTGTAGATGATATGATTCTATACATAAAGGACCCTAAAGACTTTACCAGAAAACTGTTAGAGCTGATAAACACTTTTAGCAATGTATCAGGATACAAAATAAGCATACAGAAATCAGTTGCCTTCCCATATGCTAAGAACAAACATGTGGAAGATGAAATCAGAGAATAACTCCTATTCACAATTGCATCAACAACAACAACAATAATAATAATAAAGTACCTTTGAATAAACATAACCAAGGAAGTGAAGGATCTCTGCAATGAAAACTTTAAAACACACATGACGGAAATTGTAGAAGACACTAGGAAATGGAAAGACATCTCATGTTCTTGGATTGGAAGAATCAATATTGTGAAAATGGCAATCTTACCAAAAGCAACCTATACATTTAATGTAATCCCCATCACAATTCCAATGGCATTCTTCATGGAAATAGAAAAAAACATTCGAAAATTCATTTGGAAACACAAAAATCCTCAAATATCTAAAACAATTTTGAGCAACAAAAATAAGGCTGGTGGTATCACCATACCTGATTTCAACCTATATTTTAAAGCCATAGTTACACAAACAGCATGGCACAAAAACAGACATGTAGATCAACGAACAGAATAGAGGACCCAGCTGTAATCCCAAATTCCTACAGCCACCACCAGATCTTTGACCAAAATGTCAAAATTATTCATTGGTTAAAAGACAACCTCCTCAGCAAATGGTGCTGGTAAAACTGGACATATATCTGTAGAAGTATGAAAATAGATCCATATCTCTCTCCATGCACAAGAATTAAGTCAAAATGGATCAAAGACCTTAGTATCAGACCTGAAACTCTGAAACTGCTAGAGAAAAAAGTAGGGGAAACCCTTTAACATATTGGTCTTAGCAAAGAATCTCTGAATATAACCCCAATTGCTCAGAAAATAAAACCACAGTTCAACTGCTGGGATCTCATGAAATCGCAAAGCTTTTGTACAGCAAGGGACACTGTGAATAAAGCAAAAAGGCAACCTATAGAATGGGAGAAAATCTTTGCCAGCTATACATCTGACAGAGGATTAATCTCTAGGATATACAAAGAACTCAAAAAACTAAATAAAAGAAATTTGAAAAAAAAAATAAGGGCTGGAGGGATGGCTTAGCAGTTAAGGTGCTTTCCTGCAAAGCCAAAGGTCAGAGGTTCAATTCCCCAGGACCCACATTAGCCAGATGCACAAGGGAGCACATGCATCTGGAATTCGTTTTCAGGGGCTGGAGGCCCTGGCATGCCCATACTCACTCACACTCTCTCTCTCCCTCTCTTCCTCTCCCTCTGACTCTAATAAATATATAAATAATTTTTAAAACTCTATGTAAGTGTAGATGGTAAGAAACTATTGCTAAATATTCCACATACTTGGGCTGCAATGTCACTGAGAAATACTGGTGGAGCTGAACTGAAAACCTCCTCCATGTATACCAGCTGACAGAAACCTGGTAGAAGATATGCTGCATTCAGTTCAGTGTGAGAGAGAGAAATCACCAGTGGAGATACTCAACAGTGGACACTGCAAGCCTTAAATTTGGCCAACCAGGCCAAATGAGCCAACAGGTGCAATAGTGGCATGTCTGTTATGGGGGAAACCAACCACTCTCTACTTGGACTGGAGTTTCAAAGGGGAAAGTGGTGGGAGAGAGGGAATTACCATAGGATGTTGGAGTTCTATTCAATGGGAAAGAAAAATGAAGTTATGAAATTCACAGAAAAATTGATGGATCTGGAAAGGATTATATTGTGAGGTAACCCAGGCCCAGAAAGCCAAATGTCACATGTTCTTTCTCATATGTGGAATCTAGCTACAAATATATAGACTTGTGTGTGAGCTGGAACCACAATTCAGTAGCAGAGGCCCATAAGCTAGAAAAAGGCTATAAGGGAATGAGGAGAGGGAAGGACTTTAGGGGATAATATTGTATGTATCTAAGAACAAGAACAGATTACAGGGAGGGGAAAGGCCTAAGCCAGGTCAAGGGAAGAGATTGTATAAAAGAAGGGTGGGGGAAGGGTCAATAAAAATTCAAGGTATTCTGAATAAGACATATGAAAATCTACTCTCTTGAATAATGGCACATCCAGAAGCCATAGATTGTTACTAAAACGACTTTCAGTGCCAGGGATGGGATACCTTCCAGTGAGTTGTTGGCCAGGGAGGTCCCTGTTGCCTCCAAAACATTACAGGCTATTGCCAAGGCCCTTGGTTTCCCATGAGAAAGATATGGTAAGACCCTATTGCTGAAGACTTCACATGCCTGAGTGGCAAAGTCACTGAGAAATCCAGCTGGTGCTGAGCAGAAAACCTTCTCCCTGTAGTCCAGCCAGCTGAAAGCTGGTAAAAGCTGTACTATATGCAGTCTTATGGGAGACAGAAGTCATCAGCGGTGAAAATAGTGGACACTGGAAGCCTCAAGTTTGGCCACACAGGTCAAATGACTGAATGAGTGCAATAGTGGCATGTCTGCTCTGGGGAAAACCAACTGCTCTCTAATTGGACTGAAGGCCCACTCTATGAGAGAGAATACATAACTGGTACTGAAAACCTAATCAAAAGCCTATAGTAGGGGAGGTCATGAGCCTTAGGGGTATAAAGCCTGCTCTAGTCTGAATATATGCATATATTATTCTCACAAAATTTCCATAAAAGCACTACACTTAATGCTCATATTCATATAGTAATGATAATCTCACTTCTGGTTAGATAAGCTTCTCTTTTCAGATGGCGATGACCACTGGGATGACCCAAAAGGCAACATAGTGCTGAGAAGAAGGGAAGGAGGAGTGTGAGGAGTGTCCAACACTGAAATAGCTCACACCTCCAAGGCTCAGGGTTCATTGCAGAAGAGGTGGCTGAAAGAATGTAAGAGCCAGAGGAAGGGTACCACTCCTTACAATGCAGTTGTCTGGACAGAAATTGGCTTTGATATCCAAGACCTTGTAGTGCCTAGCAATACCTACACAAGACCCTCATAATAGGAGAAAAAGATGATGACATCAAATTAAAAGAGAGACTAATAGAGAGAGGGAGGGGATATGATGGAGAGCAGAGTTATGAAGGGGAAAGCAGGGCAGAAGAGGGAAATACCATGGTATAGAAGTTGGCAATAACATATATATAAATTTTAAAATTAAAATTGAATATGATAAAATATAGATATGAATTGAAACGACATCATTGTTGTTACCATAGTCATATGAACAATTTAATAAAACCATTTCAATGTTTTTAACAGAAAAAAAAAAGACTATTGGAGAGATGTCTTAGCAGTTAAGGTGCTTGCCTGCAAAGCCAAAGGGTCAAGATTTGATTTCCCAGGGCCCACTTAAGGCAGATATACAAGTTGGCACATGTATCTGAAGTTTGTTTGCAGCAGCTGGAAGCCTTGGTATGCCCATTCTCTCTTTCTCTATCTCCTCACCCCCCCCCCCTCAAATAAATAAGTAAATAAATAAAGACTACTGCTAAATCCAAGTAAGATAGATGGTGACTTCATCAAAGAGATTACAATGTCTCAGGAGAAGCAGACACCAAACAAAGAATTATGATGAAATGAGTGAAGCATTAGTAATATGAGCATTAGAATATGGCATTTATCTAAAGATCTCTGAGAAAATACTATTCAAGACATTTTATTAGTAGAGGTTAGATGCTGGGCCTGGTGATCTAGGTTTGTAGTCCCAGCAATTTAGAAGCCTCAGGCATAAAAATCATGAGTTCAATAAAATAAGATGTTGGCCTGGAGAGATGGCTTAGCAGTTAAGCGCTTGCCTGTAAAGCCTAAGGACCCCGGTTCAAGGCTCGGTTCCCCAGGACCCACGTTAACCAGATGCACAAGGGGGCGCACGCATCTGGAGTTCTTCTGCAGTGGCTGGAAGCCCTGGCACGCCCGTTCTCAATCTCTCTCTCTCTCTCTCTCTCTGTCTCTTTCTCTCTCTGTCTGTCACTCTCAAATTTAAAAAAAAAAACATTAAAAAAATAAAAAATAAATAAAGTAAGATGTTTCGGGGGGAAAAAAGTAAAAAGAGGACTGGGATAAAGCTCAGTGGTAGAGTGTTCACCTTGCATGCAAAAAATCTTAGGTGCAATTCCAAGTACCACAAAAAATGTGGGAAATAAAGGAAAGCGGTTACTATTTTATAGGAAACATAAGCTATGGAGTTAAAGTCAGAAAGTTATGCATTCAAGTGTGAGCTCTGACACACGAACAAATGTCTAGAAGCAGCTACTCAAAGCCTCAGCTTCCTCAGTTGTAAAATGGTCATAGTGCAAGCAACATTTTCTTATTGTGTTTTAAGTGTCTGTCACGTTGTAAGTTTGCAAAAGTTACTTCCTATAAACATGTCAACACAAGGTACCAAAAATGTAACTGTGGGCTGAAGGGATGGCTTAGCAGTTAGGCATTTGTCTGCAAAGCCAAAGGACCCAGGTTCAATTCCCCAGGATCCATGTTAGCCAGATGCACAAGGGGGTGCACGTGTCTGGAGTTTGTTTGCAGTGGCTGGAGTCCCTGGCACATTCATTCATTCTCTCTCTCTCTCTCTCTCTCTCTCTCTCTCTCTCTCTCTCTCTCTCTCTCCCTCTTCCTCTCTGCCTCTAAATAAATTTTAAAAAAATAAAATATTTTTTTAAATGTAGTAGTAACATCCACCAGAATTATGCTCAGTAATGGAAGATGTAGATTATACTTTCAGCTTTGCCCTATCACAAACTCATGTCATGAACACACTTGCTCATTGAGAAGCACCACCAGTTGGTAAGAAATCTAAATGAATGGAGAAGAGCTTTTGTGAAAAGTGATTCTAGATAGGATTATAAATAAACATGAACTTCAAAATAGACTTGAAAGGTCAGAGGTTTGAGGCAACAGTATTGGCTGAGATCCTGAACACTTGTAAACTTCAATTTCTTCACTTGTGAAATATGGAAACAATGATTATTTGCCTGCTGCGTAAGTGCAGAGTGCATGTGAAATACCTCACACACTCCTGGCGCAAAGCAGGAGATATTACTTTGTAATGGTTACAAAGATTACTTTGAAATTATCTGGGATAGAATAGGTTTCCTACAAATATTCCATTTTTACTGCTTTTCCAGTACTCAATTCATTCTAGTATGGCAGGAAATGGCATCTTACATACTTCTTATGACACACAGATGGCATGCAATAGTTTTCCTAAGCTGTTTCAAGAGACATTTTCGCCGGGTGTGGTGGCACACACCTTTAATCCCAGCACTAGGGAGGCAGAGGTAGGAGGATCGCCAAGAGTTCAAGGACACCCTCAGAATACATAGTGAATTCCAGGTCAGCCTGAGCTAGAGTGAGACCCTACCTTAGAAAACCAAAAAAAAAAAAAAAGAGAGAGAGAGAGAGACATTTCCATGTACCTGTGGTTAAGCTCTTTCTTTCCTAATCATGAATATCAGTCCCAAGACAATAATAATGCACACTCAGAAATTAATCTTGTTGGATTTTACACTTTTTAATGATTTTAATAAATAATTGCATACCATTGAAAAATCACAAAATATTCTTAATATGTTATAAATAAATTAGATATCTTAATATTTTGAGTATGAAAATCTATGGGTTCACAGATATTTTATTTCTCCTCCCCCTTTTCTTTTTACTTTAATTTATTTGAGAGAGACAGACAGAGAGAAAGGAAGAGAGACAGAGAATGGGCACACCAGGGCCTCCAGCCACTGCAAACAAACTCCAAATGCATGTGCCCCCTTGTGATCTGGCTTACATGGGTCCTGGGGAATCTAGCCCCGAACCAGGGTCCTTAGGCTTCACAGGCAAGCGCTTAACCACGAAGCCATCTTTCCAGCCCTCTCCCTCCCTTCTATTATCACTAGGTAATACTGGAAATCTTATCCCTAGAATTAAATACTAGCATACAGAACGAAATACTGCCAGTTAAACATTTCCAGCACTTTTCAAAAAGTAGCCACTTGGCAAAATACTCAAGAAATTAGTCTATTTGGAGAAAAAAAAATCAAGTGAATTATGTGTTTGGTACCTAAGTTGGGCTAACTTTTAATTGACTAAGCTATTTTATTTTTCTGTAATGTGCTCCAGAAAACCATGGTGAAAGTAATGACGAATGTGTGTGTATAGCATTGTGTTTCACTCAAATATGGGATAGCTTCTATGAAGTGCATCATTAAACAATTTCATTGTTGTGCAAACATCATGGAATATTTACACAAACCTAGATGGTGTGACTTACTACAATGGTTAGGCTGTGATGGCCTATGGAGTCATAAACAAAACGACGTGATGTTAAGTCAAGCAGAGGGAAGACTGCAGTGAGATAGCTGGTAAATGTCAGCTGCATGAGGCTGGTGCTGGTGTGACGGAACATACTGTGCGTACTACTGATATGTTTATAAGCGGAAGAGTACAAGCTAAAATGATAAAACTACAGGATAGTAAATACATAAACCAATAGCATACTTGCTTATTAGATTATCAAGTATAATGTATTGTACATAATTGCACAACTATACTTTTCTATGACTGACAGGTCACTTCAAACCAAAAGCCAGAGAGATTTGCTCAACCATGTTTGTAGCAGCTCAATTCGTAATAGCTAAAAGCTGGAATCAACCCAGATGTCCATCATTAGAAGAATGGATAACAAAGATGTGGTATATCTACACAATGTAATTCTATACAGCAGTAAGAAAAAAAGACATAAAGAAATTTGAGGAAAAATGGTTGAACCTGGAACAGATCATTCTCAGCGAACTTACCCAATCACAGAAAAAAAATCGACACATAGTCTCACTCATCTGCAACACCTAAACCGAATCTGCCAATGATGCCTTACATACCCAGAAAGCAACTCATGGACTAGACAATAAGATGGATGGGAGGGCGGGGAGGGAATCAAAGGGTGGAAAACAGTAATCCGGACCCAAACGGCAATGGTACCATAAAATTCTACTTCCTAAAAGACAGACCAAATGGCTGAACCTTCACTAGACCCTTACAGGAAACACCTGAACCACAAGACACTGGAGAGGGTAGGATCAAGACTGACCTAAATCTCCTACATCTTCCTTCCCTCCCTCTCCCCCTCTCCCCTCTATCTCTCTCCTCTCTAACTCTTGTATATTAGCTATCTTTTTCCTCAATTTCTTAGTGGACACTGACCTGTAACCCCCACTTCCAGCTTGGGCCTACCATCCACAATGAGCTTTTGATCAGAGAAACCTACAAGGTTTCCCAAAACAATGACAGACTTCTGTCAGAGTACTTGATGACCCACCAAAGACCAGTGATAAGACCCTATTGCTGAAGACTCCATACACAGCTGACGCGTAAAATGGAATGACATGGCTGGAAGCCAGGAGAGAGTCAGTCCCCAGACAGTCAGCGTGTCTAGTGCCAGAAGGCGCTACATAGGCGACTGGGGGAAATGACCAAGATCTGTCCAAGCAACACATTGTTTAACCTAATTAGCAACAAATAACCGGATGTGATGCCCACACAAGTGCAATAGTGGTACACAGCCATGGTGAGGAATCAATTGCTCTTGATTTGGCTAACTGATCCACTCAGTGGTACTAGACCCTTAGCTGGAGCTGGGAAACAAGTCAGAACCATACCCAAACACAAGCCCACTCTACAATATCAAGCTACCATCAATCACGGGGTATAAGAGGGCCTACACCTATCAAACTGTCTATCAAAAAAGTAAGTGTTATCTCAATTTTCCGGGTGCTAACTTACTCTCCGTTGGAGAATCTGCTTCTCTTTTCCAGATAGATGCAGATCCTAAGAAGAGAGCTGCCCCAACATACCTCAAAAGGGGCCCAACTGAAACTAAGGACAACTGGCGAAATAAGCAAGGGTGATGTTTTCCTGTGAACCGGATACCAGCACAAAGGGGAAGGAGATCAACGCAGAGAAAAATCAACTCCTACCAAATCAGAGAGCCAGAGCCTCAGAGGCCCCCAACACCTCAGCACTGAAGCAGACCAAAAATGAACCCAACATGGCTCAGGGAAATCTTGCGGAAGAGGGGGCGGAAAGAATGTCAGAGTTACATGTTGGGTCATGATTTGCAGAGACATTTATCATACTAATAACTGGGGGCTAACTCCACAATGCACGACCCATTTTCATTAACAAGGAGGGTCTAATGGGAGGGGGTAGATCACAGATGAGCCTAAATAATGGTACCAAACTGCCTGTATTCACTGAAATGAAAACTAATAAATTAAATTTAAAAAAAAATTGTCATGAATGTTGTAGAACACCAGTAATTAATTATATAATTAAGAAATATTTCAGCAATAATGTAAGGCCTGACCCTTTATTAAATCATATACTTTTGACAATAAATAAATAAATAAATAAATCACAAAAAAAATAGTTTTGTTTACACTGATATCACCACAAATATGTGGATAATATTTTGCTCTACAATACTGCAGTGGCTACTCTAGCACTCAGCCAGAATTTTTTAATTCTATTATATTCTTATGAGACCGTCCTTGTATATTTGGCTGCTTGTTTGCTGAAACACAACTATGTGTCACATAACTGTACATTTATGCCCTGTAAATTTATATGTGTATAGTATGCATAATCATTTAAATTTAAAGCCACCTGTTCTTTGATATTGTTACTCACAATTAACACTTACTTCTTTAAATCTTCTCACTCCAACATTTTATCTTAGAGTGGAAATATATGTATCATTCTTCTTCCCATTCTAAAGAGTTAGAAATTTTAGTTGATGTAAAGGGTTGGTTGTGACACAGGAAAGCATATGTCTCAAGCTATGGTGACTGACCTCAGAGTGCACAGTTTTGTTTTGTTTTTTCCTTATTTGTTTGTATGTTTGAGGCAGCATTTCATTCCAGCCTAGCCTGACCTAGAATTCACTTCATAGCCTAGGTGTGTCTCAGGCAAAAAGACAAGATAATTTATGAATAGGAAGCTTTGGGAAAACATGCAGGTGTAAAGGAGGGACGTTCATACACTGGGGAGCAGGTCACTGAGCACTGACATTACTGGCCTTCCCAAGATGACCTATGCTGTACCTGCTTCCTTTGACCACCTGTCTCACACAGGTGTTTGGGAGAAAGGCAGGCCACTGATGTCTACTTACTCCACTGCAGTGTGGGAAGTGTGGCAGCATCTCCTTCCCCATCCCCTTCCTGAGCTGGCCTCCCATGTGCAAGATCCTGGGGAAGGTTATCGAAAACTTACTCTCCACCATCTTCCACAGTAACATCCCTACAGGAAGATCTTTCTCCTCGAAAATGTGCGGTGAGCGTACAATCTCCCATACATCCATGATAAGATAGTCTGCTTCCACATGGGGTTCACTTAAATACCTCCTCTTATCCAGGATATAGAAAGAGAGCTAATTAACTTACTGACCAAGTAATTGATCTCCAGTGTAATGGTCACAGGCAAAGTTGGATTTCCCCCGCTGTTTGCATTTCACTTTATGGAGCTTTCATTCACAAAGTGTCTTTAGAACAAGAAAGCACTATCATACGGATGCACTTTGTATGTCCTTTAATCTGAAACATTTTGTTATGAATGGATTGTCTTCTTGTCTATCACAGGGGGGTGTTAGAACATGTGTATCCCACTCAAAATGCCACCACTGCTGTTTTTAAATGATTCATACACATCATCGTAAACTTATCGATGACTACATGATGTTCCACTTTAAATAATTCAACTCTGTTGCACATTTTCATCTATTGGATTTTAAATGTATGATAAGTTTTTGTTATGATAAATGATTCTGGCCAGTACAAAGATAATTTTAATAAATTCCCAGGAAGGAGCACTTTTTCCATTATTATAAATCTGTTTTCTGAATTATTTTAACTTTCACTTAATTTTATTTAATTTAATTGGTTCACATGAATTATTTTGCTTTGATTTTTTTTCTATTCACTTTAAGCAATGTTCTTCCTTAGTCAAAGACCAAATAAGTATTTACCTATTACTTATCAATTTTTTCTTGGCTTATTTTTAATAACTCAAGTAAGGAGATTTTTCTTCTTAGAGATTTCTATTTAATCTAAAAAGCAATTTTAGTTTTTTCCAATAATTTGCAATACTTTTACCGTACACTAAAGTAATAAGTCCATTTGAGTTTAATGGTGTGTCTCTATGTTAAGTATTACAAGCAGGGTTCAAAACTGACACATATTCTGCATATGTCTGTGTGCATATATGTGTGTGGTGTGTGTATGTATTTGCATGTGTGAGCACATCTTTGTGCATGCAGAGCTCAGAGGTCCATGTCAAATGTCTTCCTTAATTACTCTTCAATTATTCTTTAAGACACGGTTGACCTAGAGCTCACCAATTCACATAGACTAACTAGCCGACAAGCCACACTGATTCTCTTATCACCGCCTCCCCAGTGCTGGGATTACAGGCACTTGCCACTATGACTAACTTGTATGTGAGTCTTTGTAGTACAAGCTCAGGTTCTCTTGCTTGTATGGCAAACACTTTACCAACTGAGCCATCTCTCCAACACTCTTGCATATATTTTTAATTTTTCATTATGCACCTTGCACCAAGTTGTTTTTTAAGTATATTTTATTTATTTATCTGCAATTTACACACTGAGAGAAAATACAGGCCTGAGAGGCTGTCTAGCCACTGCAAACTAACTCCAGATGCATGCGTCACCTTGTGCTTCCAGCATTACATGAGTACTGAAGACTCAAACCCAGGTCATTGGGTTTTGCAGGAAAGTTCCTTAACCACTGAGAAATCTCCCCAGCCCCAAAATACTTCTTTTTACATCATATCCCTGCTAAACTATGAGGTTCCTGAGAAGGATATCTGTGTATTTAATCTTTCTCTTCTGACATTCGGCACATCAGTGTTTTTGGCCCTTTGAATGTCATTGATTATTGAACCTGGACTGAGAAAAACAGTCTAGAACTATTTGTTAACTTCACCAAACAGTGGCCACTGAAATGCCTAGATGAGGTGACCCACAACTCCTTTATGGATGTTGGAAGTTATGGGATGCTTTGGTTGAACCTCCTGTCAACTGTGTAGAGAAGGGAATAACTGAAGTGTATTTGGTGCCTGAGGCAGCTGCACTGTGTCTACAGCAGAAGGACTGGCACCTAGACCCTTGACAGAGCCTTGCACTGCTGTGCACTGCATAAAGCCTCCACGGAAGCGTCAGTGAAGGTGTGGACCCTCGATGTGATTCTCCTCTGCATAAACTCACCACTGGAACGTCAGTGAAGGGAGAGGATCTTCCATTCCTTGCTCCCTTGCTGCCAAAGTGGCATTTGTGAGGCCTTTCTGCCATGGAAAAGGTTCTCTGTCCCTTCCTTCATTCGGCATCCTTTCCTCTCCTTGCATACCTTTTCATTCCTTGTGATCACCAACCCAAAGTCAGCCACCCATTCTAAACAGTTTAGGCCAAACAGCCATTTCTTTTTTCCTTCCCTTTCATTATCTTTCATGTTGGTCTATGGATATGCTGGAAAGTTAAAACTCAGTCTTGATATAAATAGCAGACCATTAGGTTGTGGCCCAGATTAAAGAGTGAAAAAATGCAACTCATTCATTGCCTTTTAGTAGAATTTTTATTTTGAGTCTCCATTTCCACCCATGACAGAAACTTTACATAGTCACTTTTATTTGTTAAGACTTTTAAGTAAAGCTAGTCAGGTCAGGATCTTATCTTTTCTCTGTTCTCTTGTATCTAATTTCATTAGTTATAACTTTTGTTGTTTTCTGAAACAAGGTCTCACTGTATAGCCCAGGCTGTCCTCACACTCATCAAAATCCCCTTCCCAAATGCTGGGATTATAAATGTGCATCACCGCACTGGCAGGTTCTTCTTTCATTTGCACATGGTAAAGATTCTTTTTTAAAAAGTGTTATTTATTTATTTATTTACACACACATGTGTATATGGTAACACAAGGGTCTCTGGCTACTTAAAATGAATGCCAGCATGGCTTTACTTGTGTGGCTGGATAACTGAACCTGTAACCATTGAACTACTTGCCCAGCCTTCTTGGTAGTATTTCTAAGCTACAGAGCTTCTGACGTTCTGTAACGCTATTAGAGAGACTTTGATTTTGCAGATCTGTATTGTCTGGAATCCCTCAAGATGGACAGCTTTTCCACGGGTTCTTAGGTACTAACTTTTTCTGACTTCTGACATTAAAAAAAAAAAAAAAAAGAAACAAGTAAGTCTAACATACTGAGCTGTGTGGTTCTGATCATTTGGCTGCCAGTCCAAATGTCCTACATCTTCCTCCTCCTTGGTCTACTTGGCCTTTCACAAAACTTGTGGGTAGAAGGTAAACCCTGTGATCCTCTTCCATGTATCCCTGTGCCACAGAAAATTCAGGATAGCTTTCCCGAAGTCATTATCGGCCCAAGCTTTGCTTACTGTTCGTAGTACTCAGCTGCCATCTTACTATAAGTGTAGCAGGTGAGCTGCGTGCCCAACCCCATTGAGGAGCACACATGAGTCCTTGCTGTCCTGAACACTCTAAAGAGCTACTTTGTTTTTTTAGACCATGAACTCAACCCCAAATAATTCACAAGCAAGGGATAAGACTCCCCAACTAACACATACAAATTTTCCTGATTCACACCTGACTCTAAACATCCTCTATCCTGTGGTTAGGAGGTTTGTAATTTGACTTTATCCAGCTTGTCAGAGTATTTTTCATCGTACACTTGAAACAAAACATTTGAATAACAGCAACACAAAAAGGACACTCACCCACTTATTCTCTAGCTCTTCTCAGGCAACTTTCCCCTAATATGAGCTTATTTGGAAAAAAGACCAAAATAAGAATAAGACAAGCTTGAATATAATGTTCCTAGAACATTTAAAGTGTTGACACGTTCTTATCATTTAACTCCTAATGGAAGCTGCTTATTAAAAGTTCACAATGAGGGCTGGAGAGATGGCTTAGCGGTTACGGCACTTGCCTACAAAGCCTAAGGACCCATGTTCGACTCTCCAGAGCCCACGTAAGCCAGACACACAAAAGGTGAGGCAATAGAAATCCACAAGGACAGCCCTTAAGGCGACCAGTTTGCTGTGTGTTCACTTCTCATTAACTCCTTTTATACCTTCTTCCCAACATTCTCTTCAAAGACTATCTTCCTGAATTCCATCAGTATGTGTTCAGGGTCATTTAGAGTAGTCCCCCTCTCTGGGAGAGACTCTCTGAGTGCCACAAACAACTCCATGCCCCATTCGGCAGGAAATAGTTTGTGATCTGACATCATTGCCCCTTGTCCTCCAACAGCAGTTAGAATGTCTTCTCATGAAAGGGGGGAGAGAGAGGGGGTTAGAGTTAGAGGGACTGAACCCCTGAAGGTGAAAAGCACAAGAAAGTTTGCACTTGCTAGAAATCCAAGATGATCTGACTTCTAGACCTATTTTTCCACAGTCAGGAATCCCCCTGGGAGGGAGCTCTTTCATAGGATTTAAACATTGGGATTGGTCAAGTTTAGCCCCTGGAACTTGGTGCCAGAGCTAACCTCTTCCTGAGACAGCCCCTGGCCCTAACCAACCACCTGTCCCTCTGGCTCACCTGGGCCAGAAGACAGCCTGCTGCCTTAGGTTATAAATACCCTTTGCGAGGGGTGCGCAAGCTCTGTGATCACTTGGGAATTCCCAGCTGTGGGTGAGGTTTTCCCTCCCATGTGGGAGGACCCTGTAGCCCTTAGCCATTACTCCCCACATGGGTTCTTTATCTTCTCCAACTCCCCACAGAGCAAGAGCTCCTTGAACTTTCTTCTCTCTTTTCTTTCTAGGCTTTTTTCCCCAGCCAGGCCCTCCACGTGGAATCTCTAGCCACATGGGTTCCTTTCCTTGGCTCTACTTCCCTCAATAAATAAAATAATTTAATAATTTCTTTTCAAAAAAGGGTGAAGCAAGCACAAGGTTGCATATGCCCACTAGCTGGCACAAGTGTCTGGAGTTCTATTGCAGTGGCTAATTCTCTCTCCCTCTGTCTCTCTCTCATGCTCTCTCTGAAACAAAATAAAATAAAAGTTCACAATGATAAACTGCCTATCTTAGCTGTATCAGCTGCAGTAGAAAAATCAAAAGCTTTCACTGTTACCAGATGTTAGCATGGCTGCAAATCACATAAATATACTGAATGTATGTATCCATGTAGATTCCAACAAAGAATTGATGGGATCTTATTTTTGAACTTCTTACATCAGTGCTATTCCTGCACATTTGATTAACTTTCTGAGTATCATACAAAGGGATATGCTGGAAAGAATAACCACCAGATTACAGATTAGCACAAGTCAAAGAAGGTGGAAGAAACATAGATCCCAGTGAGAACACAAAGATGAGACCCAGACAGCTACTAGAGATGCTCCCATATTCAGAAACTTCTCACTGGTCATGCACATGATCGCAGAGGGGAACTTTCCCTCAGTGCCATGTGGCTCTGAATAGAGAAGGGTCCACTAATGTCTTAGAGGATGCATCATTGCAGTCAACACACAAGAATGTAGCAGCCAAGTAAGGTGCCTTGGGCCTGAGCCCAGCTCACATGGTATCACTGAACAGCATTCGAATTCCCACCATGGCTGCAATGGTTGCAGGAAATGTCACTGAAGAAACTCTCATTGATTAGTTCATGAACCCATGAATTCTGACTCTAGTCAAAGCACAAAGACCTGTTACCTATATGAACTATTGCGTTTATCAATTTCCATATGCTGAACTATCCCCACATCCCTGGGATGAAGCCTACTTGATTGAGATGTAGAATGATTTTCATGTGTTTCTTTTGTTGTTGTTTTGTTTTGTTTTGTTTTGTTTTTGTTTTTGTTTTTGTTTTGAGATAGGGTCTCACTGTGGCCCAGGCTGACCTGGAATTCATTATGTACTCTCAGGCTGGCCTCAAACTCATAGTGATCCTCCTACCTCTGCCCCTCCCAAGTGCTGGGATTAAAGGCATGCACCACCATACCCAGTTATATGTTTTTGTATTTGATTTGCAAGAATTTTATTGAGAATTTATTTTTGCATCTAAACTCATCAGGGATTTTGGTCTGTAATTTTCTTGTTTTTTTCTGTCTAGTTTTGCTATTAATGTAATGCTGGCTGCGTAGAAAAAGTCAGGGAGCTTTCTCTCCTTTTCAATTTTGTGAAATAACTTGAGAAGTGGTTTTTAGTTCTTCTATAATGGTTTGGTAGAATTCAACATTAAATTCATTTGGACCTGGACTTTTTTGTTTGGGAGGCTTTTAATTACTCCTTCAATCTCATTATATGTTATGAGTCTAGTCAGGTGATTTGTCTCTTCTGGGTTTAGTTTTGGTAGGTTATATGAGTCAATAAATTCATCAATTTCTTCCAGAGTTTCTAATTTAGTGGAATATTGAAATACTATTGAAATACTCTTTAATGATTATCCCAATTTCATTGGTATCTGTTTTAACATTCTTTCCAGCTCTAATCTTGTTGATTAGAGTCTTCTCTCTTTCTGGGTCTTGTTTTGTTTCTTTATTGTTTATTTGTTTGTTTGTTTGTTTGTTTGTTTTGATCAATTTAACCAGGGGTTTAATCAACCTGTTTTTTTTTTTTTCAAAGAACTAGCTCTTCATTGCACCAATTTTAAAATTGATTTTTTTATTTCTAATTCATTGATTTCTGCCCTGGTCCTAATTATTTCTTTCTGTTTGGTATTTTGGGGTTTGTATTGTTCTTGTTTTTTAAAAGCCTTCAGATTGATTATTTAAATTATTTATTTGAAATTTCTATAGTTTTTAATATAGGCATTTAGAGTTATGATCTTCCCTCTTAGAACTGCTTTCATTGTGTCCCATAAGTTTAATATGCTATATTTTCCTTTAAAAATATTTTTAATTTATTTATTTATTTGAGAGAGAAAGAGGTAGTTAGAGAGTGAGCGAATGGGCACACCAGGGCCTCCAGCCACTGCAAACAAACTCCAGATGTATGCACCACCCTGTGCATCTAGCTTACATGTATACTGAGGAACTGAACTTGGGTCCTTAGGCTTTGCAGGTAAGCACCTTAACTGTTAAGCCATATCTCCAGCCCAGGTACATTATATTTCCATTATCATTTAGTTCTAAGAAATAGCTGATATACATACTGATTTCTTCAATGACCCATTCATTGTGTGTTGTTGTTCAGTCTCTATGAGTTTGTGTATTTTTCCCCCCTTGGCTTCTAGTGTTATTTGTTTTCTGTTGGAGCTTTCCCATGTGGAGATAGTCCTTTTATCTTGATGAAAATATAGCAACAATGTCTCTTGTTGAGATGTGTTGAGTGACCTCGTCAACCTTGTTCCAGGAGGTCATGGGATGGCTGTCTATCTGCAGGTCTGAAAGTTAAGCAGACTCCTCCTTGTCTGTGCAAGCTACATGAGTTTGATCCCTTTATTTAATCTCACTGCTTCGTGTATATGCATGAATAGCAAGTGTGGGGTAGTATGCATGCATGTGTGTGAGCAGATACACATGTGCATAGGCCAGAGGTGAGCATCGAGTGGCCTCCTCTATCGCTCATCTACATATTTGCTTGACACAAACCCAGAGCTGCCATTTTCAGTAAGACCAGCCAACCAGAGGAGCCCCAGAAATTCTCCTGTCTTTGCTTCACACAGGACTGGGGTTACAGGCCTGTGCGGCCATGGATAGCTGTTTATGTGGATGTTGGGAATCCAACAAGGCAAACTGGGCCCTCTCTGGCCCTGATGCTTGAGCAACAAGGGGTCTTACAGACTGAACCATCAACCCAACTCTGTATCTGTTTCGTAACCAGTGAAATAGAAATGGAAATGAATGACCATCCAGTGGGGTTATAGTGCATATAATGAGATGAATTCTATACAACTCTTGGAAGCAAGCACTCAGTAAAAACTTTATTATTATTAATGTGTGCTTGTTTAATTTCTCCATTTTGTCCCTGCTATTTTAAGCACTGAAATAGATCATAGATATAATTCTTTTATTTTTATATTTTATTAGTACACATAAAGAGATTACAATGTAGAATTTAAACACATATGGTATGATTTAGATCTGAAATGTTGCCTAAAGGCCCATGTGTTGAAAGCTTAGTCCCCAACACAATAATGTTCAGCAGTGGGGGTTTGGGGAGGGCTAGAGCCTAACCAACAGATAATTTAGACAAGCTCATTACTGAATGGTTTATTGGAAAGAATTAGGAACTGTAGGATGTGAAAGAAATAAAAGGGGTACAAATTGGAAAGGAAGAAGTCAAGTTAGACCTACTTGCAGATGACATGATCCTATACTTAAGTGACCCAAAAATCTCCATCTCAAAATTTCTAAAGGTAATTAATTCCCTCAGTAAAGTGGCAGGATACAAAGTCAATGCACAAAAATCAGTAGCCTGTCTATATACAAAGGACAGAGAAAGAAATCAGTGAAGCTGTCCCATTTTTTTTATTTTTGTATTTGATATGGACATATTTTGTATGTAAATATCACATATCAGTACCATCCTTTCCCTTCTCCTTGCCCCTTTTCTGAAGAGGCCTTCCTTGTTGGGGGTACAGGCCAGCCCCATGGGGATTATGGGTCATGCATAATGGGGCGGGGGAATAGAGGCAATGTCTCTGCGCAAAATGCCCCAACTTGTGGTTCTAACAATCTTTCCACCACCTCTTTCACAAAATTCCCTGAGCCATGTTGAGCGCATTTTAAATCTACTTCAGTGATGGGCACTTAGGAGCATCTGGATCTCTGTTTTGGTATGTGTTGAGTGTCCCCAGTATCTTTCTCCATAACCTTTGTGCTGATATCAGCTTAACTAAGAAAGTAGCACTCTTGCTCATTTCCCCAATTCCTCTGTGATTGCAGCTGGGGCCAGGGTGGAGTGCACTGGGTAGTTTATCTCCTCAGGTCCAGCTCCCATCTCCAAAAGAGAAACAGATTCTCCAACAGAGAATGAAATCAGTGCTGGTTAAATGAGATAACCATTATTAATTTAAAGAGAATAAAAAGGGTTTAGACCATCTTATATTCTAAGGTTAGTGGCCACTTGACAATGGAAAGCAGAATCATTATCTGGATATGATTCAGACTTGTTTCCCACTTACAAGTATGGTTTCCTTTCCACTGCGTGGATCTGTTAGCCAATCCAAGAGCAGCTGGTTACCCACCATGGCTGTGTGTCACTATTGCACTTGTGTGAGCATCATGTCAGGTTGTTTGTTTCTGAGTAGCTTACACTTTGAGTTGCTTGGACAGATGTTGGCCACATAACCCCAGTAGCTCATGTAGTGCCTTCCAGCACCATATGGGCTAATTGTCTGGGGACTGGCTCTCCTCTGGATTCCAATCACGTCCCTCCATGGTCCATGCCAACAGTGCCCCAGACAGTTTTGTTTACAGGACACCAAGAGGCTATCCCATTTTTAATAGCAATAAAAATAAATAAATACCCTGGAATACCACTAACCAAGGATATGAAAGACCTATATAATGAAACATTTTTTAAAAAAAAACTCAAGAAAGAAGGGCTTGAGAAGATGGAAAGACTTCCCATGTTCCTGGATAGGTAGAATTAATATTGTGAAAATGGCAATTCTACCAAAAGCAATATACAGATTTAATGCAATACCAGTAGAAATTTCAGCATCATTCTTCACAGAGATAGGAAAAATATGATCTCAAAATTCATATGGAATGGCAGTGGCCATGGATATCCAAACATATCCTCAGAAAATAAATAAATAAATAAACAAACAAACAAACAAACCTCTGGAGGTATCATCATACCCAATCTAAAGCTATATTACAAAACCATAGTAACAAAAACAGCATGGTACTGAAATAAAAACAGAAACATAAACCAGTGGAACAGAACTGAAGACTTAGAATTTAGGGCAAGTAACTACAGCTACTTGAACTTTTTTTAGGGGGTGGGGATTGAGGTAGGGTCTCACTCTAGCCCAGGCTGACCTGGAATTCACTATGTAGTCTCAGGTTGGCCTCAAACTTATGGTGATCCTCCTACCTCTGCTTCCCAAGTGCTGGTATTAAAGGTGTGTGCAACCACGCCCAGCTTCATCTACTTGCTCTTTGACAAAGGCACCATTAAAGTAGAATGGAAAAAAGACAGCATCTTCAACAAATGGTGTTGGACAAATTGGATGACCATATGTAAAAAAGATGAAACTAGACCCACTCATCTCACCATACACAAAAATCGATTCAAATGAATTAAAGAATTCAATATAAGACCTGAAACACTTTTCCACTAGAAGAAAAGATAAGAGGTACTCTCCATGATATAGGAGTTGGGAAAGACTTCCTGAATAAAACCCCAGTAGCCCAGGAAATTAAACAAACACTCAACCAATGGGATCTCATGAAGCTAAAAAGCTTTTGCACAGACAAGCATACCATAAGCAGAGCCAATAGATTACCCACTGAATGGGAGAAAATCTTTACTAGCTATACTGCTGACCAAAGCATAATATCTAGAATCTTTAAGAACTCAAAAAACTAAACAATAAAAAAAAAACCAACCTACTCTAAAGAACTGAATAGGGAGTTCTCAGAGGAAGAAATACAAATGGATAACACACATTAAGAAAATGTTCAACAACCCTAACCATTAGGTAAATGCAAACTAAAACAACCATAAGATTCCACCTTACTCCATTAAGGATGGCAATCATTAAAAAAAAAATCTAACAACAACAAATGTTGGTGAGGATATAAGGAAAGAGGAACCCTCATCCACTGTTAGTGGGAATGTAAACTTGTACAACCACTTTGGAAATCAGTATGAAGATTCCAGAAAAGAATTAACATAGAGCTATCAACAGACCCAGTTATTCCCTTACTAGTCACTTATTCTAAATTCTCCATGCATTAATACAAAGACATTTGCTCAACCATGTTTATAGCTTCTCAATTAATTATAGTTAAGAACTAGAATCAACCCAGATGCCCATCATTGGATGAATGGATAACAAAGTTGTGGTACATTTACACAATGGAGTTTTACTCAGCAGTAAGAAAAATGATACAATAAACTTTGTAGAAAAATGGACAGAGTTGGGGCTGGAGGGATGGCTTAGCAGTTAAGGCATTCATCTGCAAAGCCAAAGGACCCAGGTTTTATTCCCCAGTACCCAAGTTAGTAAGATGTACAACGGGGCACACACATCTGGAGTTCATTTGCAGTGGCTGGAAGCCCTTGTGTGTCCATCCTTCTCTCTCTCCCTCCTTCCCTCTTTCTCTATCAAATAAATAAAACAAATTTTTTTAAAAAAAGAAGAAAAACGGACAGACTTGGAACAGAACATACTCAGCAAACTCACACAATCACAGAAAGACAAATTTGGCATGGTCTCACTTATCTCTGGTTCCTAACTTGGAGCTGCTCAAGTTGCTGACATACCTGATAGGCAACTCAAGGCCCAGACCATAGGGATGGAAGGATTTGGGGGAAGGGGATGAAGAGAGGGGGGAAACAAACACAAAACTAAATCCAAAATAAACTTGTACTTTCAAAACCTTTTATCCTTGGAGATAGACTAAAATATATAACCCTCAAAAGGAGTAAGAGGGACGCACCTGAAAAGAAGGGCCCTAGAGAGAGTGTGATGAAGCCTAAGCTTAAAAGAAAAAAAAATTTTTGTCACTGGCCTGTAACTCCAAGTACCAAAAATTGGTTGAAACACACCTGAGCTATTCATCAGAGAGACCTACAGGGTCGCCAAACCAAGACAACTTTCTATCAAAGCACTTGATTACCCACCTGAGGTAAAAGGTTAAACCCTATTGCTGAAGACATCATATGCTGCTGACACAGGCTGGAATCCAGAAGAAAGCCTGTCACCAGACAGTTAGCTTGTCTAGAGCTAGAAAGCACTACATGAGCTACTGGGAGAAAGTGGCCAACAATTATTTCAGCAACAAGAGGTCTAAGCTACTCAGAAGCAAACACCCTTACACGATCTACACACCAGTGCAATAGTGGCACACAGCCTTGGTGGGTAACCAATAGCTTTCAGATGGATAAGAGATCTGCTTAGTGTAAGGAACCCGTATCTGGAATTAGGAACCATATCAGAACCCTATGGAGACAAATATTATGTTCTCCAGTGTCAAACTCTCACTAGTCTTTGGCTAAAAGAAGGGTTACAGTTATCAAATTCTTCATAAATTAATAATGCTTATTCCATTTAAAGTATATTGATGTCACTCTCCCTTGTAGATTCTGTTCTTCTTTTTCAGAAGGTAGTGAGACCAGGGAAGATAAAGTACTCCTCACACTTCAGCCAAGCCATAGCTGAAACCACAGAGGAATTGGGGAAACAAGCAGGAGCATTGCTCCCATGGTGAACATGATACTCAGCGAGAATACTCAACACTTACCAAAGCTGAGATCCAGAGGCTCCTAAGAGCTCATCACTGAAGTAGACTTAAAATTCGCCCTCCACAACTTAGGGAATTTTTCAGGAGAGTGAGTAGAATGATTGTAAGAGCCATAGGTTAAGACATCATGCCCAGTGGCATCCCTTCCCCCCAAATAACTGACTACTGCTCCCACAACGCATAAACCACAACCCCAAGTGGTATATCTGCAACCCCACTGAGGAGGGTCCCCAATGGAATGGAGGACACAACACATGGATGTTTCATACAAAATATGTTATTAATAATAATAAGTAAAAAATTAATAAATAAAAAACATGAAATATTTAGAGATAAACCTCACAGAATGTATGAAGGCCTGACCACAAGAATTTAATCTATCTTGAAAAAATGCCACATGTACCACTGTAAAAGAAATATGTATTCTGCTATAATTATATGTAATGTTCCATAAATGTCAGTGACACCAAATTAGTGCTGTTTATATCCTCTTAACCTTGGAGGTTTAATCAGTTATTGCAAAAAAAAAAAAAAGGCACTGAAATCTCTAATTATAGAGGTTGGAGAGATTGCTCAGCAGTGACAACCCAAGTTCCATTCCCTAGTACCCACGTAAGTCCAGCTGTACAAAGTGGTGTAGTCATCCGTAGTTCATTTGCAATGGTTGGAGGCCTTGGCACACCCATGTTCTCAGTCTGATTCTTTTCTATAGCCCTGCTTGCAAATAAATAAATATTTAAAAAAAAAAATTAAGAGGTGAGAACAAACAATAGCCATTAAACTTAGTAAGGCTTAACTTTCAAGAGATCAATATCACTAGCAATATCTAGAAGTGATAGTTAAGTAGATAAATAACAAAAAAGAAAATCATTCACTATGTTATGTTAATGAGTACTATTCATTTACTTGAAATGCTTTCCTTGATTTAATTGTCTATCATTTAAGGTGAGGTGACTTGATGAGAAAAATTAAGAAATATTTATCTATCAATACATCTTTCCACTACTTTTCTATCCTGTCATTATTTTAGACATTTGTCACAAGGAGGTTATATATCTATAAAACTTCAACATAGCAAGCCAGGCATGGTGGCACATGCCTTTAATCCCAGCACTCGGGAGACTGAGGTAGGAAGATTGCTGTGGATTTGAGGCCAGCCTGAGACTAATTCCAGGTTCCAGGTCAGCTTGGGCTAAAGCAAGATCCTACCTCAGGGGAAGAAAAAAAGAAAACTTTCTTCTATGAGATTACCATAGATATTCTTTTGGGTTATAAAATGAAAACTTATGCTGTCTCTTCTTATATGTCATAAATTAGTATGAGGCTTCTGGTAGCTACATTAATTGTAGTGCTTATAGATTAAAGTTCTTTCAGTGGTAGAAACCTATTTAGACTCCTAAAACCTTGTCTGCATATTAGATGCATCTGAATCTTAGAATTTAACAAAGCAACTGATTCCCAGTCAATTCCAAAGTTATGAGCCATATATTTTACATATTTGTAAACCACAATACATGAAATTATGTTCATTTTCAATGAAAATCAGTAAACAAAATCACCTTGTCCTGGATTCAATTATTGGTAATAAAGTGAAAGATAAACTTGACAAAAAAAGAAGACTGTTAGAGCCTCCAAGTGGATAGGTCTACCCTGAGGCCCAGCCCCCCACTACCACACAGAGACTGACTGAAGCATTCATGATCCCACAGCGAATACCATCACCTTATTGAGGAGGGCCCTAGAGAAACAGGAGCAGGAGCAAAGGGATAAAACAGTATAACCTGTTTATATATAAAATAAAATAAAGCTTTAAAAATCAGTCTTCTTTTCTAAGTCCACAATATATAGAGAAAGTAAATATCTTTACAAACTGAACAGTTATTTTTTTACCACTTTCATAGAGCCTTGGTAAATTTAGCATCTAACATAAACCGATTATACCACAAACAAGCATTGTGATGCCAACATTACTTACGGGATATGCTTCACAATTACCAGCCTGTTTAAAATCTGGGAGTGTGGCCAAAAGGGCCACATTAACTTGCTCCTGTTGTCTCGGTCATGCCCTTGAACCTCGGGAGAAAAAAAAGTTCCAGGAGACAACCTACTTCCAACAAGAATTCTTTAAATGTGTCCTTGAGGACCAATGGAAAGAGAAATAGTAATAATAATAATCGTAATAAACAGAAGAGAGCATTTTCCACTAATTATTATCAAGAGTGTTAGATGAAGGAGGTGAGTGGGGAATTTTCTCATCAGGCCCCACTTTTGCATGTCTACCTGCATCCCTCACGATCCAATTAATAAGTATCATTCAACAGTGCTTGAAATGTGTAGGAACAATTCTCAACACTCTACATATATTAACTTAAATATTTATGGGCAAGAGGTACTGAAAGTTATATTCATTTCACAGATAAGACACAAAGAAATTCAGTGCCTTGCCCAAGGCCACCCCAGTACTCAGTGACAGAGCCATGGTTCTAAATTTAGCAGAGTAACTCAAAAAGCCTGTGAGCCTAGTACACTAAATTCCAAGTTTTCCCTTTCAGAATAGAACTAGAGGTCTTTAGGTTTACAAAGGTAGCATCTTCAAGTTTTTATTCACAGTTAAGGTGAAATTAATAATCGCTAAGCATGTGAATCATAGTGTCACTGTCATGTTCTCAGTTAGGGAACCATGTTACAAATTTGATCTATTCATTTTTCTCAGTAATTTTCCATGGACACTTTCCAACTTATTTCTAGATGCTTCATTAACACAGTTTTAGTGGATGCATAACATCACAGTTTCCTTAACAGTACTACTCCTATTAGTTATTTAGTTTTACAACTGAATTTTCAATATTATGACTAGAACTCAGATGTTCTTATCTCACCAACTGCTGGTTACAACTTCTTTAATTATCCAAATCTAATAGAACAAGATCCTATCCTGCATGACTGCATACATCTAATATTTTTCCAGGTCCCTCTTTCAGAAGTCTAAAAACATTCTTTTGGGGAATACCAAGAAATGCTACATGTTCTCCCAGTCATTTCCATCAGTCATTTCCATCAGTCAGAAATCAGGTTCTACTGACAGCCCTGCTTCAAAGAAACTATTTCATAATTTTCTTTTCTATATTTTTCACTCCCAAAGCTTTTCTCAAATTTTGCTGAAAGCCTGGCAAAGAACAAATTTAATATTGACTTAAAGAGAAGCCAAAATAGGAGAAGATTTATGAGAAGTCTCATTTCCAACTGCTAAAAATCACTTAGGCCTTACAGATAGCACAAGTCAGTTTACTCCCCTGCAATGTGACTGCATGACTCTCCCTCTAAAAAGTTAGGATCCAAAAGCCCCAGGTACACAGAAAAGAAACTGTTTCATCACCAAGTACTTAATTTCTACAAAGAATTGAGGTGAGGATGAGAGCCACGTAATTAAACACTGAATGTAAAAATGCTAACACGGCAGTCTCAAGATTAGGCAAGTATAGTATTCCTAACCTTGGCTCCTAGAAATAATTTCTTTCCATGATAGTAGGTTTATTAGTCATGGTTTTGCAGACAGGTCAAACTAATACATACATATATGAGAGGAGACTCACTAGAGCAATTGGTTCATGTGATTATTGAAACCAAGAATTTTCATGGTATGTTCTCCACAAGCTTAAGAATGAGGGAAGCTATTAACATGGATGTTCTCAGAATGAGGCAAGTCACTGGTGCAAGTCTCAGTCTAAGATAAAAGGCCTTAGAGAGTTGCCAGTGCAAGAGGGTCTAATATTCTAACATGAAATGGTAAGAAAAGTGTCCCACTTTAAAAGGTTGAGGAAGAGGGACGGAAAGGGTGAGCGCTTCATTCTTGGAAAACCTGGCCACATATAGGTTGAAGCAGTGAAGACTTTCATCAGAACATTGCTTATAGATGTGTTTATGACAATGTGATAGGTTATGCATGCACAGGAGCCACTAAAATTCTGGACAAAACTCCAAACTATATTTTTTCATTGCTCAGCCAATGAGGAAGCCAGAAAAGAACTTCCCAAAATCCTGCCTCAGGTTCCTAATCTTCATATGATTGGCTAAGTATACTAACCATTGCATAAGTCTATGTTCCCCTTGTAAAATAAAACTTTAATGGGAACCCCAAAGATAGACTTGCAGGTCACTGAAAAGAATTATTTTTGAGACAGGGCTTCATGTATTCCAGGCTGGCCTGTGTAGCAAAAAATAAAAATAAAAAATAACCATTTGCTATTCATATATATCACAGTACATTGTACAAGTTAAAATAAAGTTTATTAAAATGCATTAGGGAGATGCCTCAGTGATTAAAGGCACTTGCTTGCAAAGCCTATCAGTCTTGGTTTGATTCCCCAGTACCCATATAAATCCAGATGCACAAAGTGGTGCATGCATCTGGTGTTTGCCCATATTCTCTGTTGAAGTCAGCTTTGCATTGCTGTGATGAATATCCAACCAGACAGTTTATGGGAGGAAAGGATTTGTTTCAGGTTTACAAAGTCCAGAGGAACACCGTCAATGGCAAAAGAAGGTGACTCCCTTTCACAGATCTAAGTACAGAGACACCACAAAATGCAAGCATGAATGCCAGAGCTCAAACTGCTCTTCACACATATTTTTGGCTAGAATCAGATCCACCTCCAAACATACCTTAGGGCTGGACTCAGATCTACCCCCAGTGACATATCCCTTCTAGCAAGAATCCGCCTGCTGTGGCCTCAAGTAGGAAGTTTAATTGAAAATGACTGAGCGGGCACCAGACTGTGTGCAGGTGGGAACACAGTCTGGAGTGAATAGGCCAGATCCCTGCTTCCCAGCTCCTCCCAGTTCCCTGGAAGCCTGATCCCTGTGTGGACTGTGGAATCAGGCCTTTTGCTCTGGAATCCTTTCTGTACCAATATCCCTGTTCACTTGAGTCAGAGGGTGTATGGGCCAAAGAACAAAAACATGCTTCCTACTCAATAAAATAAAGAATCTCCCTAAAATAAGTAGACCACAATGCAAAAAGGCCAACGAAAGTCAGAGAACTGAGGGATCTCCACCTAGCATGCAAGTTCTACAATGGAAGCCTCCGATGGAGTCAACAGAAATTTAGTCCCAAAATGAAAACACAACAACCAATGAGACCCTTATCAAAAGAATCACTGAACTGAGCTGTAGAGATGGCTTAGCAGTTAAGCACTTTCCTGTGAAGCCTAAGGACCCCGGTTCGAGGCTCGGTTCCCCAGGTCCCATGTTAGCCAGATGCATAAGGGGGCACACGCATCTGGAGTTCATTTGCAGAGGCTGGAAGCCCTGGCACGCCCATTCTCTCTCTCTCCCTCTACCTGTCTTTCTGTCTGTGTCTGTCGCTCTCAAATAAATAAATAAATAAATTTTTTTAAAAAAGGCATGTGCCACCACACCAGGCACACATTCCTTAAAAACAAAAAGAATCACTGAACTGGAAACCAACCATCAATGAACCAGCAATCCTAACAATGAAATTGAACAGAATTGTTTCTTAAAGTGTTCAGCTTTTGAAAGTAGGCCTAACTTGATTGAAGAAAGCATTAGAACCCTCAAAAGAGATATGAATAAACTGAAAGTGAGTCAAGAAATGGAAGATCTCAATAACCAATTAAGCTAAATGAAGACTTCATCAAATGTAAGTATGAATTTCAGGGTGAATCAAGAAAGTCAGAAATTGAACCTCAAAAAAGAGATGGACTCAATGCAAAATAACACAACATAAAACAAAAATAAAATAGATCTTATAAAAACCTCTCTAGAAACCCTCACTAACAAAGTTACTCATATGGAAGACAGAACCTCTGACCTGGAAGACAAGAGAGAAGAAACTGATCAAGAGGCCAGAAACTTCACTAAGTTCAAAAATCAAGTGAACAGAATATGAGGGAACTGTGGGATACTCTAAAATGACCAAATACCCAGATCATGGGTATATAAGAAGGAGAGGAAATTCAGGCCAGATGCATAGAGAACATATTCAACAAAATTTTTGAAGAAAACCTTACAAATCTCTCAAAAGAGAGGCTAATCCAGGTACAAGAAGCCCACAGAACACCAAACATATAGAGCCAATGAAGAAACTCTCCAAGCACATCATAGCTAAAACTCTTTTTTTTTTTAATTTTTATTTATTTATTTGAGAGCGACAGACATAGAGAGAAAGACAGATAGAGGGAGAGAGAGAGAATGGGCGCGCCAGGGCTTCCAGCCTCTGCAAACGAACTCCAGACGCGTGCGCCCCCTTGTGCATCTGGCTAACGTGGGACCTGGGGAACCGAGCCTTGAACTGGGGTCCTTAGGCTTCACAGGCAAGCGCTTAACCGCTAAGCCATCTCTCCAGCCCATAGCTAAAACTCTTAACAATGAAAACAAAGATAGAGTGCGAAAAGTAGCAAAAGAACATACAAATGCAATTACATCAGAATTATATCAGATTTCTCAATGCAAACCCTGAAAGCCAGAAGGTCCTGGAATGAAAAATTTCAAAGTCTAAAAAAAGAGATGGCTTCCAACCCAAGCTACTCTACCCAGCAATAGTATCCCTCATAATAGATGGTGGAAGAAAAATTTCAATGAAAAATGTCAACTCTATGATTATATGACCACAAAGACAACCCTACAGAGAATATTGCAAAGTACACTCCACATAGAACAGTTAAACAGCCAATCTCAACAGTCAACAAGAAGACCACAATAACCAAAATAGACCAGGCTCAAAATAGCACAAAAGCACAAGAAAGCACCAAACTCCATAAAACAACTCATCATGGCAGGAATTAATTCAAACCTCACAGTAATAACCTTAAATATTAATGGTCTTAACTCACCCATCAAAAGACACAGGTGGATCAAAAAACTGGACCCTTCTGTCTGTTGTCTTCAAGAAACCCACCTCACAAGTAAAAATAGACACCTCCTCAGGGTGAAAGGATGGAAAAATGATAATCCAAGAAAATGGGAATAAAAAGCAAGTGGATGTTATTATTCTAATATATGATAAATGGACTTCAAACCAAAAGTAATCAAAAAAGACAAAGAAGGCCACTTCTTACTCATCAAGGGAATGATCCAACATGAGCACATCACAATCATAAATATATATGTGCAAACACATGTGCACCACAGTTTATAAAACAAAATCTACTTGACAACAAAACAAAACAAAAAAATATGTACCAACACCATCATAGTTAGCAATAGACAGATCACCCAAACAGAAAAGCAAGAGGAAAATAATAGAGCTTAACAACATCATAGATCAACTAGACCTAACAGACATCTACTGAACTTTCCCCCTCAACTCTACAGAATACACATTCTTCTCAGCAGCCCAAGGAACCTACTCCAAAACTGACCATATATTAGGCCATAAAGCATGCCTCCTTAAAGTCAGGAAAGTTGAAGTAACTTCCTGATCATGTCAGATCACAATGCTTTGAAGCTAGAAATCCACAAGAGACATTCAAGAACTCCACCAGCTCCTGGAGACCAAACAACTACAGCTGCTTGACCTTTGACAAAGGTTCCAATAATGTAGGCTGGAGAAAAGACAGCATCTTCAACAAATGGTGTTGGACAAATAGGATGACCTTATGTAGAAAAATGAAATTAGACCCACTCATTCCTCCACACACAAAAATCAAGTCCAAATGGATTAAAGACCTCAATATAAGACCTGAAACTCTCCAACTACTGGAAGAAAAAATAGGAAGAACTCTCCATGATATAGGACTGGGAAAAGACTTTGTGAACCAAACCCCACTAGCCCAGGAAACTAAACAAGCACACAACCAGTGGGATCTCATGAAGCTAAAAAGCTTTTGCACAGACAAACATGCCATAAGCAGAGCCAATAGATTACCCAATGAATGGGAGAAAATCTTTGCCAGCTATACCACTGACCAAAACCCAATATCTAGAATCTACAAAGAATTCAAAAAACCAAACAATAAAAGAACAAACAACCCACTCCAAAATGAGGCAGAGAACTGAATAGGGAGTTCTGTGATAAAAAATTGCAAATGGCTCACACACTCTTAACAAAATGTTCAACATCCCTAACCATTAGGAAAATAAAATTAAAACAACTATGAGATTCTACCTTACTGAAGTAAGTATAGCAAACATTAAAAAATCAAATGAATGGACTTCTGTAGAATCTTCTCTTTTCAGATGGAAGTGACCTTGGGATAACTCAGAAGGCATCATGGTGCTGGGAAAAAGTGATCAGAGTGTTCAGTACTGCATTATGTCTATCCCACCTTCCAAGGCTCAGGGTCTATTGTGGAAGAGGTGGCAGAAAGAATGCAAGAGCCAAAGGAAGGGTAGGGCTCCTTACAATGTGCTCCCTCCAGACACAAAATGGCCTGGATATCCATGACCTCACAGTGCCTGACACTACCTACACAAGACCATCATAATAGGAGGAAAAGATCATGACATCAAAATAAAAGAGAGACTGATTGAGATGGGGAGAATGGAGTTTCAAAGGGGAAAGTGGGAGGAGGGAAGGTATGATGGGATAATTTTTATAATCATGGAAGTTGTTAATTTAAAAAAATGAAAAAATTAAGGGAAAACAAATGTTGGAAAGGATGTGGAGAAATAGGAACACTCATTCACTGTTGGTGGGAATGTAAGCTGGTATAACTACTATGGAAATCAATCTGGAGACTCCTGAAAAGGAAGACTATAGAGTTACCAACAAACTCTGTCATTCTCTTACTGGGCATTTACCATAAAAGCTTCACATCTCAGTTCAGAGATACTTGCTCAACCATTTTTATAGCTGCTCAGTTCATAATAACAAAGAACTAGAGTCAACCCAGGTGTCCATCATTGGAGGAATAGATAACCAAGTTGTGCAATATCTACATGATGGAATTCTACTCAGCAGTAAGAAAGAGACACAATGAAATTTGTAGAAAAATGGGCAAACTTAGAACATATTGAGTGAACTTACACAATCACAGAAAGACAATCATCACATGATCTCACACCTCTGTGACTCCTAACATGGATCAGCCCAAGTTGCTGACATATCTGAACAGCATCTAGAGGCTTGCACAATATGAAGTGTTGCAGTCAGGTGCACATTGCTGGTAGAGATCACCCAACCAAGAGCAGCTTGTGGGAAAAAGAGGTTTATTTTGGCTTACACGCTCAAGGGGAAGCTCCACAGTGGCAGGGGAAAACAACAGCATGATCAGAGGGTGGACATCATCCCCTGGCCAACATAAGGTGGACAATAGCAACAGTAGAGTGTGACAAACACTGACATGGGGAAACTGGCTATAACACCCATAAACCTGCCCCCAATAATACACCACTGCCAGGAGGCTTTAATTTCCAATTGCCACCAGCTGGGGAACCTAACATCCAGAACACCTAAGTTTATGGGGGACACCTGAATCAAACCACCACATTCTGCCCTTGGCCCCCATAAACTGATATTCATACATGATGTAAAATACAATGCATTCAGTCCAACTTTAAAAGTCCCCATAGTTTTTTATCAATCCCAAAGATGTTCATACATCCCCATAATAAAGGGTCTTTTAACTGAGCCATAATACCAAAAAAAAATCCCCCTAAAATCCATAATGTCATAGAATAAACATTCACACTGCAAAAGATGGCATTGGGCATAGCAAAGAAATATTCAACCAATACAAGATTTAAAACAGCCAGGGCAAACATCAAACTCTGTAGCTTCAAGTCTAACAATTCTAGTCAGTGACAAATCTCCAAGTTCAATAATTCTAACCAGCAACAATCTCTGGAGTTCCATTTCTCTTCCTCCAGCTAGGCTACTCTCAGTCCTGGAAAAACCTCATTGGAGCCAGCAGTTTTCCTTAGCAACCATCTCATGGTCCTGGCATCTCCACTGCAGTTCACAGTTCATCCTTATGGCCCCATGGGGTCTCCATGCAGGCATCCAGCAAACCTGCTTCACATTGCCCATGGCCATTTCCAAAACACAAGACCTTGTTGCAACCTCAATGACCCTATCTTTTCTGCATTTCTTATACTCCACAATACCAGGTAGAGTGCCAATTTGTTAATCTGGGGGGAGGGGGAATAAAGCAGACTTTGAATAACAACACTCCTTGAGCACTCAGGCCCCTTCAAAAGAGCCTACATTCTCCCTGTTCTCCAGTGCAGGTCAACTGGCCCAATCTCAAAGGTTGTAATCTCACAATTGCAGCTGAATGGGCAACAGTTTACCCAAAGATTTTTCTTTCTGTGCCATATCCCTCTGCTCACACCAATTAATTTCTATGCTAAGCAACCCTGTACAACTTCTCAGGGCCCATGCATAACAGCAAGCTTCCCACACAAACTGCTAGCCCAGTCCAGGCAAAGTTTTTTCTCACCCTCAGAAGGCAAACCACACAGTCCATAGTTCTTATTGCATTCAGGCCTTTCAACTCTGACCAGAATAGTCCATCAAGCTGTACTTACAGCACTGCAAGGTGTCTCTTAGGCCAAGGTTTCAAATCCCTCCACATTCCTCTTGGAAATAAGCTCCAAAAGGCCAATGCCACATAGTCAGTTAGCAGCAATCCCACTCCTCAGTACCACTTTACTGTTGCAGTCAGGTTCACATTGCTGGTAGAAATCACCCAACCAAGAGCAAGATAAATGTAATACAGTACATAAGTGGGCTGAAGAACAAAAACTGCATGATCATCTCAATAGATGCAGAAAAGGCATTTGACAAAATCCAATATCCCTTTGTGGTAAAAGTCCTACAGAAACAAGGAATAGAAGGAACATATTGCAACATAATAAAAGCTACAGCCAACATAATACTAAATGGGGAAAAACTTGAAACTTTTCCTCTAAATTCAGGAACAAGACAAGGGTGTCCACTGTCCCTACTTTTATTTAATATAGTATTGGAAGTCTTAGCTACAGCAACAAGACAAGAAGCACTTATTTTTTAAGGGGGGTAAAAATGTGAAAGGAATGGATCAAATTGTCATTATTTGTAGATTATATGATTCTATACATAAATGACCCTAAAGATTCTACCAGCAAACTGTTAGAGCTGATAAACACTTTTAGCAATGTAGCAGAATACAAAATAAACACACCAAAAAACAGTAGCTTCCCTATCTGCTAACAACAAACATGCAAAGATGAAATCAAGGTATCTCTCCCATTCAGAATTGCCTCTAAATAAAAATAAATAACTAAAGTACCTTGGAATAAACCTAACAAAGGAAGTGAAGGATTTCTACAATGAGAATTTTAGAACACTCAAGTAAGAAATTGCAGAAGACACAAGGAAATGGAAGGACATCCCATGTTCTTGGATTGGAAGAACCAATATTGTGAAAATATCAATCTTACCAAAAGCAATCTACACATTTAATGCAATCGCCATCAAAATTCCAATGGCATTCTTCACAGAAATAGAAAAAAACAATCCTAAAATTCATTTGGAAGCAAAAAACCTCAAACAGGAAAAACGATTTTGAGCAACAAAAATAAGACAGGTGGTATCACCATACCCAATTTTAAGCTATATTACAAAGCTATAGTAACAAAAACAGCATGGGACTGGCACAAAAACAGACACATAGCTTAATGGAACGGAATAGATGACCCAGATGTTAATCCAGGCAGCTACAGCCATCTGATTTTTGACAATAATGCCAAAAATATTCATTGGAGAAAAGACAGCCTCTTCAATAAGTGGTGCTGGGAAAATTGGCTATCTATGGGTAGAAGGATAAAAACAGATCCTTGTCTCTCTCCATGCCTAATATTTAAATCCAAATGGATCAGGGACCTTAATATGGATCAGGGACCTTAATATCAGACCTGAAACTCTGAAACTGCTACAGGAAAAAGTAGGGGAAACTCTTCAACACATTAGCATAGGTAGTGACTTTCTGAATATAACTCCAATTTCTCAAGAAATAAAACCACTAATCAACCACTGGGACCTCATAAAATTACAAAGCTTTTTGTACAGCAAAGGACACTGTGAATAGAGCAAAGACACAACCTGTAGAATGGGAGAAAATCTTTGCCAGACACACATCTGACGGATGATTAATATCCAGAATATACAAAGGACTCAAAAAATCTAAACAATAAGAAATCAAACAACCCAATCAAAATATGGGCTATGGAACTAAATAGAGAGTTTTCAAAAGAAGAAATGCAGATGGCATATAAACATCTTAAAAAGTTTTCTACATCCTTAGCTATCAGGGAAATATAAATTAAAACTACTTTGAGATTCCATCTCACTCCTGTCAAAATGGCTATCATCATAAAAACAAATGACAATAAATGTTGATGATGGTCTGGAAAAGGGGAACCCTTCTACACTGGTGTGAATGTACTCTGGTACAGCCATTGTAGAAATCAGTGTGGAGATTCCTGAGATAGCTAAAAAAAAAAAAAAAAAAAATAGATTTACCAAATGACCCAGCTATTGCACTCCTAGGCATATATCCTAAGGACTCTTCCCACTACCTTAGAGATACTTGCACAACAATGTTTATTGCTGCCTATTTACAATTTCTAGGACAAAAAAAAAATCAACAATAAGCCAGCCATGGTGACACACACCTTTAATCCCAGCACTTGGGAGGCAGAGGTAGGAAGATCACTGTAAATTTGAGGCCACCCTGAGATTACATAGTGAATTTCAGGTCAGCCTGAGCTAGAGTGAGACCCTACCTCAAAAAAAAAAAAAGAAAGAAAAGAAAAGAAAACAGCTAGGAAATGGAACCAACCTAGATGTCCCTCAACAGATGAATGGATAATAAAGATGTGGTACATTTACACAGTGGAGTTCTATTCAGTGGCAAAGACAAGTGAAATTTTCAGGAAAATTGATGGATCTGGACAGGATTATACTAAGTGAGGTAACTAAGTGATATAACTAAGTGAGGCCCAGGAAGCCAAATGTCACATTTTCTTTCATATGTGGATCCTAGTTACAAATGTTCAGATTTGTGTGTGAGTTGGAGTAAAAATTAGTGGCAGAGGCCAGTAAGCTAGAAAAAGGGAGGGAGCAGAAGGGTGTACTTAAGGGGATGGTACTGTATATATGTTAGGAGATGGAAAGGTTACTTTGGGTGAGATGGCCTAAGTGAGGTTGGGGAAGAGATTGAGTAAGAGTGTGGGGGCAGAGATAATCAAAATTCAGGATATTGTGAATAAGACACATGATAACCTACTTTTTTTGGATAATGGCACATCAAGAAACCATACACTGTTACTAGAAAAAGTGCAGTGACAGGGATGGGATACCTTCCAGTGAGTTGTTTTCCAGGGAGGTCCCTGATGCCCCCATAAGACCCTATTGCTGAATATTCCACATGACTGGGCTGTAAGATCAGAGAAATCAAACTGGAGCTGAGCAAAAAACCTTTTCCCTGTAGACCAGCTGACAGAAAGCTGGAAAAAGCTGCACTGCATGCAGCATTGTGGGTGATAGAGGCCATCAGTGGTGAAAACAGTGGACACTGCAATCCTTAAGTTTTGTCAGCCAGGCCAAATGAGCCAGTGGATGCAATAGTGGCAAGTCTGTTATGGGGGAAACGAACTGCTCTCTAATTGGACTGGAGACCCACTCTATGGGAGGGAATACATGCCTGGTACTGAAAAGCTAATCAAAAGCCTATGGTGAGGAAGGTCATGAGCATTAGGAGTATAATGCCTGTTGTTATCTGGATAAATGAATATACTATGCTCACCAAACTTCCTGGTAAGCACTTCTCTTAATGTTCATACCCATATATTAATGTTACTCTCACTTTTAGTTAAAGAAGCTTCTTTTTTCAGATGGTGGTGAACATTGGGATGACTCAAAAGGCAACATTGTGCTGAGAAGACATGACTGAGGAATGTTCAGCACTTAAATGTCTCTATCACACCCTCCAAAACTCAGGGTCCATTGCAGAAGAGATCAAGGAAAGAATGTCAGAGATGAAGGAAGAGTAGAACTGCTTACAATGCAATCTACCAGATATAAATTGGCCTTGATATCCATGATCTCACAGTGCCTAGCACTATCTTCACAAGGCCCTCATAATAGGAGGAAAAGATGATGACATCAAAATAAAAGAGAGACTAATGGAGAGAGGGAGGGGATATGATGGAGTATAGATTTGTGAAGGGGAAAATGGGAGAGGGGAGGGAATTATCATGGTTTATTGTCTGTAAGTATGGAAGCTGTCAAAGAAAGGGAACAAAATGACTGAGTTTGGACTAGAGAGGTAGCTTAGCAGTTAAGGTGCTTGCCTGCAAAGCCAAAAGACCCAGGTTTGATTCCTCAGGACCCATTTAAGCCAGATGCACAAAGTGACACATGCATCTGGAGTTTGCAGTGGCTGAAGGCCCTGGTGCACCCATTCTCTTTCTCGCTCTCTCCCTCCTCCCTCTCTCTCTCTCTCTTGCTCTCTCTCAAATAAATAAAAATATAAAATCACTTTTAAAAAACTGTCTGTGGGGCCAAACACTCAAACACACACACACTCTCTCTCTCTCTCTCTCTGTCTCTCTCTTTCTCTCTCTCCAAATAAAAAAAAGGCTGGGTGTGGTGGCACATGCCTTTAATCCCAGAACTTGGGAGGCAGAGGTAGGAGGATCACTGTGAGTTCAAGGCCAGCCTGAGACTACATAGTGAATTCCAGGTGAGCCTGGGCTAGAGCAAGACCCTACCTAGTAAAACCAAAAATAGAAAAAAAAAAAAATGGAGGAATTGGGGTCTGGAGAGATAGCTCAACGGTTAAAGTGCAAGCATGAGGGCCTGAGGGTGCCTGAGACTGCTGGAGTTCAAATTGCCAGATCCCACTTAAAACAGCTGGTCATGGCCGCAGGCAAGCCTATAAGCCCCTTGGTGCATGAGAGCAGACACTCAAGAATCTATGGAGCCCCACAAGCTTCGGAGGAGACTCCAGCTCACAACCTAACCAGGCAGAAGAGCAACGGAGAGGGACACCAGAAGTTCCGCTCCAGCCACTGCAATCGAGTGATCCGTACCACAAGCAAGAGCATGTGGCGCATGGCAGGGACATGTACGTGTGCATACGACACACAGGCACAGAGGGTGAGAGGAGGGAGGTATTGTTCAGTTTAAATAGTGAATCATCTTAATCCTTAACAAAAGAACACATAAGACTAAAGTAACAGCAAGAACTGTACTAATTATTAAATCATTAATGAATTACTTCCCCTGTCTCTTCTTCCAAAGAGTAAGAATGGCTAAGTAGCTCAAGCCAAGACTGGGAACTTATTAAAATATATTCTCATCAAAACCTCAAAAATGGAGCCACAAAATTTGGAGGGATGACCTTTCTAATGAAGGATTTCCAGCCAGGTTTAGAGGTATAGCAAAGTATGTTGGAAAGAGCTCCAAGTGAAAATATATAAACTGCATGCCCCACATGTACATAGAAGCCATGATGAGTAGAGCACACTCTGTCTTATCATCATTGTATAGCTTTATTCTCTTACTGAGTTGGCAGCTTCTATTAGCCTCAGACAGTAGATAGAAATGGTGGAGCTAGGGGAGGTTAATGGGTACAAGATCACACAGTGAGTAAATGATAAAACCAAAATCCAACCCCAAATTATTCCAGGTCATAATTATCAAGAATGAGTGTTTGTGTATGCCTTAGTTCATGATTTCTTCACACATACATAGGACATGGTCATGTCTGACTTTCAGGACTGCTGTCACAATTGATTTAGAATAGGTATTTGAGAAAATAGATGTATGCATCTATATTAACTGAAAGTGCTTTGTACACAGGGTACAGTATGTATGTGCAATTTATTATCAGGTCAGGTTACAAGCAAGTTTTATCATTTTGGAAAAATTTCTAATACCTTTGACTTCCTAGAAATTGAGAGTTTGGGACTAGATGGTCCCTATGTTTTTTCACTGAAAGCCAAGGTCAATAAATAAAAGTTACTATCCTGGGATGATAAGACCATGGGGAAGTAGGGCACTGATGCACAGGGCAAAATGGTCCTCAAATCACCAGAGAAATATCTCCATGACAACCGTGACAGCACAGAGTAAGTATCTACAGTGTGTTCACTCTAATTGGTTTTTCTCCCTGAACCTTGGCTCTTGGTGACACATTTAAGAGGATTCCCAGTTATGACCATCTTTCCTGCGGTGAGAAGATAGGCAGCTTTGTGACTAACTGCGTTCACGTCTCAACACGATTTGCTCCACTTGGAAAACTTTTAGGTATTGAAATAGTTTCAATCTCTGACACAATATTTCTGGGTTTTGGTGGGGGGAGGATTTGAATCAAGATCAGAGAGCAACACTTAGAAGGCAGAATCTGCTATCTCCACATCTATGTAGTCATTTCAGTAGTAGCTATGTGGAACCAGGTTTATGGGAAATAGTCTATGTTCTTCACCCTCCCCCCTCCCTCACTCACTCAGCCTGCAGTGAGTTTTCTCTTTCTCCTTACCTAGATTTCTGTGAACAAGATAATCTCAAACATAAAATTTCAGGTAATAATCCAGGGCAAGAGGGTTGAATTCTTAAAGATCTGACCATGAACTCTCTTAATTTTTCTTTCTTTACTTGTATAATGAGAATAATAAGATCTTTTAAATCCAAAGACAATGTTTATGAATCCTGATGAATTTTATGCCAATAAAAGTAAGTTTCAAGAGAATTTGCTGAGATCAAAACATGCTTGACTATTTTCTATTTTCTCCATCCTTTGGATCTTTTTAATTTAACTCATATTCTTCAGAATTCTGCTATTGAAATAATAATGGTAATAATAATAATAATTTGATTGGGTGTAGTGGTACATGTCTTTAATCCCAGCACTCAGTAGGCTGAGGTAGGAGGATTGTCATGACTTTGAGAACAGCCTAGGCTGCAGAGTGGGCTTCAGGTCAGCCTGAAGTAAAGTGAAACCCTACTTCAAAATAATAATAATAATTGTTATTATTATTATTATTTTATTTCCATTTAACCATATAGCTTATTGCATAACTTCTGAGTAATAATAAACAAAATGACACTTCATAGTAAGACAGAGTACCCATGGATTATTCTCTTAATTCTTTTGGAATACTTCAGACACCTCTCAGTTGTTCCTTTTGGTCACCTCAGGGTCTAGAGATCCCAGTGTGGTCACACCAGATCTTGGAGTACACACTGCAGGCACAGGTGATGCTCATCTATACATCCCAGTAGACTTCTTTGTCCTTCATCATCTGTCATTTAGAAACAATCTTAGCTTTGCCTAATTTTGTACCACGAAGACCTTCTCAAGCTGACTATATTCTTACCCAGTCAGAACTGGGGTCCAATTTAACTATAGCCACCTTGTGAAACCCCCAGCCAAGACACATCTGGGTTTCTTCTCCACTTGTCCTGAGAGATAGTAAGGCCAGGCAAAGAATTTTTCAAAAAGAGTAAGTATGTTGAGATTTTTCTTCTCTTCTAACTTACCAAACTGTAACAAGATAAATTACCAAAGCAATGCTATTGTGAACAGAAAAAAATAATCCCACTGTCCTCACTCTTTTTGGAGAATAGTGGGTCACAGAATATACTGAAGTTTGGTTGCCCAAGCCACCACAGTGTAATTTTTTTAAAAAGAGGAAATTTAGTGATGCTAATGGATACTTTCCTTTATTTTCAGATTGATCAGCTATATTGGTGTTTGGGAGATGTCAGGTGTATGTGTTTGTAATTTAGAATATTTTCATTAAATCTAACTCATCTTGGAAAGACATCTGAGGAAAACTACATTGGCAACATTTCTTATAAGAATAAGTAGATTTTCAAGTTTATGAAACCATAATGAAAATGAGGCAAAAGTAAATTTCACATGCAGAGATGAGTGGAAGGACCATTTACTACTGCACTCAACATATGCTTATAACTTGATGCAAATGTTAGTGTCCTTGTGGCTGAACACTGAGAAGCAAGTCCATCACCATATCCAGTCAGTGCTGTCTGCTCCAGAATATTTGGTAGCTAAGAAATTAAAGCATCAGCAAGAATATACAATCTTTCTGGATGGGAAACAATATAATAATAAAATATAAGCATCAATTATATAATTGCTTAGCTTAAGAAGCTTGTAATTAAAGAAACAATTTTATCAAGAGCTCCTGATTCTTTAGCATTAGCTATTCTGATGCCCTCTCTTACAAAGACAAGTGATGGTGGGTATCATAATTGATAATGTTTGCTAGGCTCATACTATTTTAAGTCTTTCATGTCATTTTATCACTGAAGCAACACTATGAGATGGTAAATTTCACTGTCTCCATCTTTACATGAGGCAACTGAGGGCCTGAGAAGTTGAGAACCTGGTAACATTTCTACCACCAGAAAGCGAATTTCAGAGGTCTGTATTCTCTATCATCTATTATTTATATATCTGTGTGTACATGACACAGATGCAATATACATGACATTAAATAAAATGAGATTTTCCTCCAGAAAACTGGAAGTGTTAGAACACTTTTAGTGCCATGAGTGTCCACTTATCATTTATTTAGCAGATATCTTGTCCATCAAAGTATAACTTTAATGTTTTTATACTTTGTGGATTTTTTCAGCCTATAATTATATTTCAACTATATCTAACATGTGGATTTTTCTACTGTAACCAGAGTTTAAATGGTCATACTTTCTTTTTTGCTACTATTTTTCAGAAATGTTTTTCTAGCCTGAAATTGTATAGTTGAATATCTAATTATTCCTCTAATTGTTTTTACCAAAAGTGAGTCAGGTCTCATGGGCCATTTATGAGAGGGTTTGTCTTCATGACTAATTTAAAATATCATTTATTTATTTATTTGAGAGAGAGAAAGATAAAGAGGCAGATAGAAAGAGAGAATAGTCATGGCAGAGCCTCCAGCCACTGCAAACAAACTCCAGATGTTCTACTAAACACATTCACAAAAGGTTTGAGAATTTATAACAAATAGGGGGAAAAAATTGCTAAAGGAAATAAAATAAGTGATGAATGTATGCTAAATGAAAATACAGAAGAAAAACTTACATTTATGTCAAAATTGTCATAGTAATATAGCAGCAGTTACAGGATGAGGTATCAGAGAGCTTTTAAATTTTTATTTTTAGTTGGCGTACAGAGATTTAGGGATTGTTCATTATGACATTTCCAAATGCAATTTGTTTTTATTATTCTCTCCCCACCAATCACCAATTCCATCCCTCCAATGTCCTTTCCCCTTTTAATATTCTCCCTACTTCTGTTTACATGTCACAGGTGACCTTTTGCCCTTCCAATTTTCTTTTTTTTATTGAGAACTTCAATATGTGAACATATTGTAAATTAGTTGTATTCCCATCAAATTATACTGTTATGTACCCTCTTGTCTGCACTCCTTATTCCACTATGGGGTCATGAATGCACCCGTCAGTTTCTGTGAAGGGACAATGGCTCAGAATACACCTTACCACCCTGTGGCTCTTGTATTCTTCCCACCCCATCATCTGCAATGTTCCCCACGCCTTGCATTTGTTTTTAGCTCACCAGGATTCTATTTATTCAGCATTTCTGAACCACTTTCATAATTTCCAGTCAACCTTTTAGGTTTTTTGTGGATTTTTTTTTATGTATGGTCTTAAGTAGGCCAGGCTGGCTTTGAACTCACTATGTAGGTGAAGATGATCTTGAATTTCTGATTCTCCTACCTTCACCTCCCAAGTGATAGGACTGCAAGCATGCACCACCAGACCCAGTTTTATGTGGTGCTGTGGATCAAATGCAGGACTTTGTGCATGCTAGATAAATATTCAACAAACTGAGCTACATCTCCACCACTTCAGTCTACCTCTTATATATCTATTTTAATTCTCATGCAGTTATGTGAATTAACTGGGAATTAAAACAAGGGTTTTGGTTGCCAGCTTGAGAAGAAAGTCTGAAGAAGTACAGTGAAACATTTCTCCTTTTCCAGGTTCTTTGGCGAAAAAGATGAATAATATGAAAACGGTAATGCTATAGCTTCCCCTATGGCTGCAATGCATTCTTTTGTCTCTTTAGGAGCACCAAGGCAATGACTGAAGGAAGGAATATCACTGAGATCACCCAATTCCTCCTCCTGGGATTCTCAGATTTCCCCAGAATCACAGCACTGCTCTTTGTGACATTTTTGCTCACCTATGTGATAACTCTGACCTGGAACCTGTCCCTCATTATCTTAATAAAGATGGATCCCCACCTCCACACACCCATGTATTTCTTCCTCAGCAATCTGTCCTTCATAGATCTCTGCTATGTCACCTCCACAATCCCCAAGATGCTCTCCAACTTCTTCAAGAAAAAGCAAACCATGACCTTTGTGGGTTGCATAGTTCAGTACTTTGTGTTTTCCACCATGGGGCTGAGTGAATCTTGCCTCATGACAGCCATGGCTTATGACAGGTATGCCGCCATTTCTAACCCACTTCTGTACTCCTCAGTCATCTCACCCACACTCTGTGTTGGGATGATGCTGGGTACCTATACAGCTGGACTCACAGGTTCTTTGTCTCAGGTGTGTGCTTTGCTACAGCTCCACTTCTGTGGACCTAATGTCATCAGGCACTTCTTCTGTGACATGCCCCAGCTGTTACATCTATCCTGCACTGACACTTTCTTTGTACATGTCCTGACTGTTATATTAACAATGATCTTTGGGATAGCAAATGTCTTAGCTATCGTAACATCCTATGGCTACATTGTCAGGTCCATTATGAAAATCACCTCTGCTAAAGGCAGGTCCAAGGCATTCAACACCTGTGCTTCTCACTTGACAGCTGTCTCCCTCTTCTACTCCTCCAGTATCTTTGTCTACCTGAGTTCCAGCTCTGGTGGCTCCTCTGCCTTTGACAGATTTGCATCTGTCTTCTACACTGTGGTGATTCCCATGTTGAATCCCTTGATTTACAGTCTGAGGAACAAGGAAATCAAAGGAGCCATGAGGAGAATGTCCAAGAAAATAGGATCCTGCTAAAGTCACAGATTCTGAGACTCCTGACAGATTTGTCCTTCAGCCAACAGTAATATTTGTATTGCACACATGTCTAGAACACTACAAAATTCCTGCTCAACAAAGGCTCAACCTGGTAAGACCATATGATAATATGGACCTCAGAGGCATAATATCTATAAATCCTGAAGACATAATTTTTGTGCTACACAGAAATAGCCTTACCTCCATTATTCTATCCACAGATAGTTGTGAAATGCAATGTTTACTAAATTGTTGCCTCTTTGTTGCTGAAATAGAAGTCTTCTTAACCCCTGGACTCTGTCCCTATAGAAGATGATTGGCTGAGGTTTCCTGGGTCCATAAACCTTGTCTCATAAGTGCTCTGATAGGACATAATAAAGACCTGATAATAACCATTGATTATTGATTGTTTCTGAAAAGAATGGGAATGAACATGCTGAAAAGGTCTGGTTCGCCTTTGTGAAAGAAATAGAACTAATATTGGTTTGCCATGTCTCCTAGAAAGGATTTCCTGTGATAGCATACCTCAGTCAAATAAGAACTGATCATCTTACAAGTCTTAGGTTATATACTCATCTTTACAAGTGACAGCATAAAGAAAAAAAGAATAATCTGTCTTTAATCATAATGAAGTATATAATTTCTGCAAGGTTATTTACATTTGAGTGTGATGTTTTGGTTTCTTGAACTCAGAGTTTAGTTGAGATTTGAATTCAAATGACCCACAACAATATCTGATGCAAAGGTTCCCTGTTCTCCTTCCTGTTCCCCATTTAATCATGAAAACTTAAGCCTAGATTTAATATTGTCAATGTGATCTCACTATCAAATTGCTTCTGATAGTTTAGAAATCTGATCAATTTTGTATAAGAAAACCAATCCCATGCTGGAGAAATGGCTTAGTGGTTGAGGCGCTTGACTTTTCTCATTTCCCCTGGCTCTCAAGGACACATACATGTAAGGGGCTCCCTGGTGCTTCTGTCTCACTTGCTGTGAGTGGGCAGCCAGTTTCATGGGAAAAAGTGGCCATGTAGGGGTACAATAGGGACCACCTGAAAAATTCTTAGGAATAAAATAGGCAGTTTCACATTTTGGCAAAACCTCATATTCTTACCAGATCTGGGTCAAAGTCAGAAGGCAAACTTGGAAGGTGAAATCTGCGTTAGTTCAAGGTCCATGTACTTTTTACAGTAAGATCTACGTGTAACAATGTTACTGGAAATTAATCTCCCTCACTCTCCTCTATCCACTCTCCCACACTTCCATACTTTGCACTTACAGGTTTTCTTTTCCATTATTGTTTCTGCTTACCAAAATGTTCTGCCCTTCAGAGAAAACAGTACTGTCAAATGTAGATTTTTGTTAATCCAGAATGAAAATGGTTGTTGAATTCTCAAGTGTGTAATTTCAATTTGGTTACTTTCTGTTTTTCCTCTTGCACAGTGGAGATAAAAGATCATCCACAGTCAATAAGACTTTTATAAAGCTTGACAGATTTTAAAAATCAGAAGGTGAGATCTGGACAAAAATAATTATTTGCTGAATTTCAACTTTTCTAAGATTAAAAACATGCTTATCTATGCTTCCCAATTTTCCCCTTTCTTATAACTCACTTTGCATTCCTTTTTAGCTCACCAGGATTCTATTTCTGAAATTAAAAAGATAATAATAATAATTCAGTTCTTTTTAGGTACACAACTTTGATTCATGATTTCTGTTTGTAAGTGGAAAACTGAATGTTAATGATAACACAGCATACTCGAGTTCAAGACCATTAGAGCATTTGAAATCTTCATACAGCTCTCCAGTGTTGTCTTTGGTGACCTTGGAGATCTGAAGCCACAGTTTGGATGATATAGGTATCAAATATATCCACTCCCGAGACAGGTGGTATTAGTCTAATTGTCCCATTAAGTTTCTCTTACACCTTCCTCACTCAAAAATAACTGATTTATGCTTAGAATATTTCATGAAATGGACCATGTTCTTTTTAAATCAGAATTTATTAACTATATTGACCTAGTAAAATCTCCAACCAATAAAACAAACAGCTCACGTCCAAATGATCTTGGGATTTTGTGAACACATGCAAAACATTAATCAAAGAGAGTATGGGCTGGAGAGATGGATTGGTGGTTAAGGTCCTTGCCTGTGAAGCCTGAAGAGCCATGTTTGGCTCTTCATATCCCATGTAAGGTAGACACACAAGCACACAAGATGGCACACATGTCTGGAGTTTGATTGCAGTGGTTGAGGGCTGTGGTGTCCAATTCTCTCTCTCTCTCTCTCTCTCTCTCTCTCTCTCTCTCTCTCTCTCTCTCTCTCTCTCAAAAAAAAAGTCTAGTTTGTTGGGCTTGCCTCAAAAGAAAAAGGAGTATGTATATATTTTTTTTATTTTTGTAACTTACATTTTAATGACTTAAATAGTGTAGAAAAAATATTTAAGTAAGAAAAACATTCCTCAGTTCTTCTATCTTTGCTTGGAATAATGGAGTACATAGAATACACCTAAGCATGGTTTCCTATTTCATCAGACTACAATAAAATAGTAATGAAAGTCAAGTGTGTCAGTCAGCTATATGGGTATTTAAGGAATGTTGCCTATGAGAGTTTATCATCACAAAATATTCTCATTAATCAGTCAATTTTGGTAAACTGAAAACTGGTATTAGCAGAGTCTATCCTGAGAGTAAACAAAAAATTTCAAATCCATAAAATCATAACAGAAAGTAAGATTCTTAGTTTCGCATGCAAATCTGAGTAAAAGGACTGTTTACTAAGGTGTTCAGCAAAGGCTTGTAGAGTGATGCCAATGTTAGAGTGCACAATGCTGAGTGGAGGAGTGAGACCACTCTTCTGGTCCACCACTGTGGCTAGTAAGCACTGTTTGTCCAAAGGTCCCTGCTACTGGAACATGGAAACAATAGTAAGAATTTGTAATCTATCTAGGGAGAAGACAACACAATAATAAGAGAGAAGTAGATACATGTATTTCTTTAGAATATTGTTGACTTTAGGCTCTGAGGTCATTATTATAGGAAATAATTTTCTGAAGAGCTCCTTGATAACTCAGCGTTGGTTCTGTCATTGATTTTCACAAGCAAGAAGTCCAGATGAGGAACAGTAGTTGATAACGTTTGCTGAACCTACTGTATTGAGCTCTTTATAGCATTCAATCTCTAGAACACTATGAGGTGCTAAATATAATTTCTGCAATTTATACATAAGGTAACTGAGGTAATAGAGCTTAGTAACCTAGCAAATGGTATAGACCTATAAGTGAATGTCAGAAATCAGAAAAGTCAGCAGTCCTCTGATCTCTCTCCCTTATTGAATATCAGTGCTTCTTAATAACTTCTTATTAAAATATAGAACCTATAAAAAGTGAAGAAAATATGTTTGTGTGAGGAAGGGAATTTAAATCACATTACTTACTCTTAAATTTTGTTTTTTAACTTTAATTGAAAATGTTTATGTAGGGCTGGAGAGATGGCTTAGCGGTTAAGCGCTTGCCTATGAAGCCTAAGGACCCTGGTTCGAGGCTCGATTCCCCAGGACCCACGTTAGCCAGATGCACAAGGGGGCGCACGCGTCTGGAGTTCGTTTTCAGTGGCTGGAAGCCCTGGCGCGCTCATTCTCTCTCTATCTGTGTCTCTCTCTCCCTCTCTCTCTCTGTCACTCTCAAATAAATAAATAAAAATGAACAAAAAAAAATGTTTATGTATATATGTTGTATTTTTATCATGATCCCCTTCCATTACCTTTTCTTATACCTCCATCATCCCCCTTCCATTGAACTCCTTTCTTTCCATAGTATTTGGATTTTAGCAGTTGTCATAAATGGTTCACAAAGTGTGTGCGTAGACAGAGATAGCAACTACACAAGAAAGAGTTTACATACATTGAAGTTGACTCAACAAGTGTTACATTATTTATTTATTAGTGGTCTGGCTGCCTATGCCTTGCACACAAAGAACATTACTGGGAGCTGGAGAGATGGCTTAGCAGTTAAATGCTTGCCTGTGAAGCCTAAGGGTCCTGGTTCGAGGCTCAATTCTCCAGTACCCATGTAAGCCAGATGCACAAAGTAGCACATACGTGTGGAGTTCTTTGCAGTGGCTAGAGGCCCTGATGCTCCCATTCTCTCTCTCTCTTTCTCTCTCTCTCTCTCTCTGCCTTCTCTGCCTCTTTCTCTGTTGCTCTCAAATAAATTTTTAAAAACCCTTAACTGCATTTTCTTTATTTTGTTTGACTAATTTCAACTATAGATTTTTCTGTCTTATATTCTGTTTAGGTGTTTTTCTCCATCCCAACCTTGTGTAAATGTATAACTATGCATCCTTGTAATATTTTTCTCACAATTGAGTCAGGTCTCATAGAACAATTAGGCGATAGTTTATCCTTTTCTTACTCATTGCAATTATTAACCTGTGATTCTTACCAGTACTTAAATTTATTTCTGAAAAGCTTAATGGTTCTTTTGGGGCATGTCTGTCATTGCAAAAATGATGAGTTCAGTTACGGTTGCTGAGAGTGCTGTGTAATTTCAGGACATGAATTTCTTTTCTAAGTATTCATCTTCTCAAAAATGCTCTTAGAGGGCTGGAGAAATGGCTTAGCAGTTAAGCGCTTGCCTGTGAAGCCTAAGGACCCCGGTTCGAGGCTCAATTCCCCAGGACCCATGTTAGCCAGATGCACAAGGGGGCGCGCGCGTCTGGAGTTTGTTTGCAGTGGCTGGAAGCCCTGGCGTGCCCATTCTCTCCCTCTCTCTCTCTCTCTCTCTCTCTCTCTCTCTCTCTCTCTCTCTCTCTCTCGTCACTCTCAAATAAATAAATAAAAATGAACAAAAAAATTCTCTTAGAAATCATCACTGGTTGGCAATTTCACCCCAATACAGAACATTTTGTGCACAAAATAAAAAATAGGTATTATTTATTATGAAACCACTAGAGACATTTGGATTTTTAATATTTTATTATATTTTTATATCACCCCCACTCCTATGACACTGAGGGCCATCCTCAGGCAGGTTATTGTTATTCCCTGAAGGATCATGAAGGCCTTGGTCAGATTTTGTAGGGATGAGGGGAATGCCTCAGGATTTTCCTGGCCACTCTGTGGCTCTTACAATCTTTCTGACCCCTCTTCCTCAAAGTTCCCTGGGCCTTGGGTGGTGTGTTAGCATGCTGATTTACTGTTAAGCTCTCTGCTGCTTCTGGAGTTCTGCTTTGATGAGTTTTGAGTGACCAGACCGCCAAGTCTGTCACCACCTCTCAGGAACTTGTTGTCAGATTAGCATTGATAGGAGTACTTGAGATGCCTCCTCCTCTGCAATGTTTCCTGGACAATGGCAGATGTGACAGAGTTGACATGTGTCACGATAGGAGGTTGGCAATCTTTTCTTATTGTATTAATGGATCTTGAACCTTCTCAATATTCTTTGTCATCTGTAAAATAAAACAGATTATCTAACCACAAGTGAGAATAAGTTTATTTTTTTATTGTGACTACAAAAAAAGTTATACTTCTATAGTATTTCAGAAACAAAGTATTTACTTGGAGGGGTTTCCTGAGAGGAGGGTATGCAGGTGGGCAAAGTGGTGTGGAGTGAGTAGGACAGACCCGTTTCCTTGCTCCTTCCAGCACCCTGATCTGGGTTCCCTGCATGGACTGTGTGCAGGCGGGAGTGGTATGGAGTGAGAAGTCCAGACCCCTGTTTCCAGGCTCCTCCCAGTTCCCTGGTATGGGTACCCTGCAGGGATTTTGTGTGGACAGGCATGGCAGTGTGGAGTAAGTAGGCCAGACCCCTGTCTCCTGGCTCCTCCCAGTTCCTCCCAGTCCCCTGGTCCCAGTAGTTCCCATTGTGCCTTGCTTGGGGAGACCTGAGTGAGATGTGGAGTTTTGCTCTTGTATCCTGACTGGCCACTGAATTCCAACATTCCTGTTCACCTGAGTCAGAGGATGCATGGGCCAAAGGACAAAAACTTGCTTCCTCCTCAATAAAATAAAAATTATCTCTAAAATGGGTAGACAACAATGCAAAAAAGCCAACAAGAGTCAAAAAAAAAAAACTGAGGGATCTTCACCAAATATTCCTAGTACTACAATGGAAGCCTCCAATGAAATCACAGAGAAGTTAACAGAAATTCATCCCCAATATAAAAACACAACCAAGGAGACGTTGATCAAAAAAAAAAAAAAATCACTGAACTGGAAGCAAATCAAAGAACTATCAATCATATCAATGAAATTGAACAGAATTGTTTTCTACAGCTTTCAGCTTTTGACAGTAGGCTTAACTTGACGTGAAAAAAATGTTAAAATGCACCAAGGAAATATGAATAAATTGAAGGCAAGTCAAGAAATGGAAGATCTCAACAATTGCTTGATTAAGCTTAATGAAGACTTGATCAAATGGAAGAATGAATTCCAGGAAGCATCAACAAAATCAGAACTGGAATTGAAACCATACCTTACAGAAGAGATGAACATGATGCAAAATAGCACAAAGAAAACAAAAATAAAATCAAAATTACAAAAACCTCTCTAGAACCCCTCACCAACAGAGTTACTCATGTGTAAGACAGTACCTCTGACCTGGAAGACAAGACAGAATAAATTGATTGGGAGGCCAAACACTTTCCTAAGTTCAAAAAAATCAAGTGAACAGAATACAAGGGAACTGTGAGATACCCTAAAATGTCCAAATATCCAGATCATAGGTATACCAGAAGAACAGGAAATCCAAGCAAGAAGCATAGAAAACATATTCAACAAAATCACTGAGGAAAATTTTCCAAATGTCTCAAAAGAGTGTCTCATCCAGATACAAGAAGCCCACAGAACACCAAACAGACAGGACCAAAGAAGAAAATGACCCAAGACACATCATACTTAAAACTCTTAACAATGAAAACAGTGACAGAGTGTTAAAAGCAGCAAGAGAGAAACAACTCACAACATGCAAAGGCAATTCCATCAGAATTACATCATATTTCTCAATAGAAACCCTGAAAGTCAACAGGACCTGGAATGGAATACTTCAAGGTCTAAAAAACTATGTCTTCCAACCCAAGCTACACTATCTAGAAAAAGTATCCATCATAATAGATGGCAACAGAAAAACTTTCCATGAAAAAACACAAAGCCAAACCTATACAGAATACTTCAGGGAATACTCCACACAGAACAGTCAACCAACCAATCTCAAGAGCCAACAAGAAGAAGATCACAATAACCAAAAATAGGCCAGGATCAACATAGTACAAAACACAATAAAGCACCAAGCCCCATAAAACACCTCATCATGGCAGGGATTAATTCAAACCTCACAGTACTAACCTTGAATATTAATAACTCACCCATCAAAAGATACAAGTTATCAGGGTAGATCAAAAAACTGGACCCTTCTATCTGCTGTCTTCAAGAAACCCACCTCACAACTAAAGATAGACACCTTCTCAGGGCAAAAGGTTAAAAAATGATATTCTAAGCAAATGTAAATTTAAAACAAGCAGGTGTTGCTATATTAATATCTGATAAAATAGACTTCAAACCAAAAGTAATCAAAAAAGACAAAGAAGTCCATTTCTTACTCATTGGGGGAATGTGATGAGTGCATCACAATCATCAATATATATGCACCATACACAGGTGCAGCACAGTCTATAAAAAAAAAATCTCCTCAACAATAAAACAGATATAAACACCAACACCATCTTAGTCAGGGACTTCAATACTCCACTCTCATCAATAGACAGATCATCCAAGCAGAAAATCAGCAGGGAAACATTAGAGCTCAACAATATCATAGATCAACTAGACCTAACAGACATCTACAGAACTTTAAACTCAAACTCTACACACACATTCTTCTCAACAACCCATGGAACCTTCTCCAAAATTGACCATATATTAAGCCATAAAGCATGCCTCCATAAAGTCAGGAAAATTGAAGTAACTCCCTACATCACGTCAGGTCGCAATGCTTTAAAGCTAGAAATTGACAAGAGACACATCAAGAACTCCACCAGCTCCTAGAGACTAAACAACACACTTTTAAACAATGAATGGGTCATGGAAGAAATCAAAAAGAATTTGTAAAAATCCTAGAATTGAATGATAATGAAAACACAACCTACCAAAACTTATGGGACACAGTGAAGGCAGTCTTCATTACAAAGGCAGAGAGATCCCAAATTAATAATCTGACTGTCCACCTAAAGGTACTGGAAAAACAAGAATACAACCTGAAGAGCTATAGACAGAAAGAAATAATCAAAATTAGAGCCAGGCGTGATGGCACACGCCTTTAATCCCAGCACTTGGGAGGCAGAGGTAGGAGGATCGCCGTGAGTTTGAGGCCACCCTGAGACTACATAGTGAATTCCAGGTCAGCCTGGGATAGAGTGAGACCCTACCTCAAAAAAAAAAAAAAAAAAAGAATCAAAATTAGAGCAGGAATTAATGAATTGATAACTAACAAAACAACTTTAAAAATTAATGAAAAGAAGAGCTAGTTCTTTGAAAAAATAAACAAAACTGACAAGCCCCTGGTCAATTTGATCAAGAAAAAAAAATAGGGCTGGAGAGATGGCTTAGTGGTTAAGGCACTTGCCTACAAAGCCAAATGACCTCAGTTTGATTCCCCAGGACCCACATAAGCCAGATGCACAAGGTGGCACATGCATCTGGAGTTTGTTTGCAGTGGCTAAAAGCCCTGACATCCCCATTCTCTCTCTATCGCTTTCTCTCTCTGCTTCTTTCCTTCTCTCAAATAAATAAAAAAATTAAAACAAAGAAAGTCCCAAACTCACAAAATTAGAAATGAAAAAGGAGATATCACAACAGACATCAGTGAAATTGGAACAATTATCAGGGCATACTTCCAAAACATATACTCCACAAAATTGAATAATCTGGAAGAAATGAAGGAACTCCTAGACACATATTACCCACCAAAACTAAACTCAGAGCAGATTAATCTCCTAACCAAAACTATCACATCCATGGAAAATTAAAAGGTAACCAAAAACCTCCCCAAAAAAGAAAATTCCAGGACTTGCTGGTTTTTCAACTGAATTCTATCAAACCTTCATGGAAGAACTGAAACCAATTTTTCTCAAACTGTTCTGCATAATCGGAGACCAGGAAATCCTCCCTGACTGTTTTTATGAAGCTAGCATCACCCTAGTACCAAAACCAGACAGAGATTCAACAAGGAAAGAAAACTATAGGCCTATATTCCTGATGAACTTAGATGCAAAGATCCTGAACAAAATCCTTGCAAAGTGAATTCAACAACACATCAAAATCATTACCCACATCACAGGGATGGTTTAACATACAGAAAGCAGTCAACATAATACACCATATGACCATCTCAATTGATACAGAGAAGGCCTTTGACAAAAACAACACCACTTCATGATCAAAACTCTGTAAAGAATGGGCATGGGGGTTATATCTCAACACACTAAATATATATAAAGCTCCTAAAGCACAAATAATATTTAATGGGGAAAATCTCAAGAAGTTCCTACTGAGATTGGAAACAAGGCAGGGGTGTCCACTCTTACCACTGCTCTTCAACGTAGTATTAGAAGTACTAGCCCAAGCAATAAGACAGCAGAAAGAAATAAAAAGGATTCAAATTGGAAAGGAAGAAGTCAAGTTAGCCCTATTTCCAGATGATATGATCCTATATATAAGTGACCCAAAATTCTCCATCTCAAAAATTCTAAAGGTGATAAATTCCTTCATTAAAGTGGCAGGATACAAAATCAATGCACAAAAGTCAGTAGTTTTTCTATTTGCAAAGAACAAACATACAGAGAAAGAAATCAGTAAGGCTGTCCCATTTTCAATAGCAATAAAAAAAAATTAAATACCTTGGAATAGCACTAACCAAGGATGTGAAAGACCTATATAATGAAAACATCACAAAAAAGAAATAAACTTAAGAAAGAAATTGAGGAGGACTTGAGAAGATAAAAAAAGACCTCCCATACTCCTGGATAGGTAGAACTAATATTGTGAAAATGGCAATTCTACCAAAAGCAATATACAGAGTTAATGCAATACCAATAAAAATGCCAGCATTACTCTTCACAGAGATTGAAAAATGATCTCAAAATTCATATTGAATGGCAAAAGGCATCAGATTTCCAAACATATACTAAGAGGGGAAATAAAACTCTTGCAGTATCACCATATCCAACCTAAAGTTATATTACAAAGCCATAGTGACAAAAACAGCTTGGTACTTGAATAAAAACAGAAATATAGACCAATGGAAAAGAACTGAAGACCCAGCCCTTAGGTCAAGTAACTACAGTTGTTTGATCTTTAACAAAGGTGTCAATAATGTAGACTGGTGAAAAGACAGCATCTTCAACAGATGGTGTTAGATAAATTGGATGACCATATGCAGAAAAACTAAATTAGTTCCACTTATTTCACCATACACAAAAATCAAGTACAAATGGATTAAAGATCTTAATATAAGACCTGAAACTTTTTTTTTTTTTTTTTTTTGAGGTAGGGTCTCACTCTGGTCCAGGCTGACCTGGAATTCACTCCGTAGTTCCAGTGTCCTTGAATTCATGGAAATACTCCTACCTCTGCTTCCCAAGTGCTGATATTAAATGTGTGTGCCACCATGCCCACGCCCAGCTAAGATCTGAAACTCTTCGACTATTGGGGAAAAAAGTAGGAGGCACTCTTCACAATAGAAGACTGGAAAAAAGACTTCCTGAACAAAACCCCAGTATCCCAGGAAATTAAACAAGCATTCAACCAATGGGATCTCATGAAGCTAAAAAGCTTTTGCAGGGCTGGAGAGATGGCTTAGCGGTTAAGCGCTTGCCTGTGAGGCCTAAGGACCCCGGGTTCGAGGCTCGGTTTCCCAGGTCCCACATTAGCCAGATGCACAAGGGGGCGCATGCGTCTGGAGTTCGTTTGCAGTGGCTGGAAGCCCTGGCGCGCCCATTCTCTCTCTCCCTCTATCTGTCTTTCTCTCTGTGTCTGTCGCTTTCAAATAAATAAATAATTTAAAAAAATATTTAAAAAAAAAAAAAAAGCTTTTGCATAGACAAACATACCATAAGCAGAGCCAATAGGTTACCCACTGAATGGGAGAAAATCTTTGCTAACTATGCCATTGACAGAAACCTAATGTCTAGAATCTGCAAAGAATTCATAAACTAAACAATAAAAAATAAAATCAAGCAACCCACTCAAAAATTAGAGCAGAGAACTGAATAGGGAGTTCTCAAAAGAAGAATTACAAATGCTTAACACACACTTACAAAAATGTTCAACAACCCCAACCATTAGGAAAATGCAAATTAAAACAACCATGAGATTTCACCTTACTCTAGTAAGGATGGCAATCATTAAAAAATCTAACAGCAACAAATGTTGGTGAGTATGTGAGGAAATGGGAACCCTTATCCACTGTTGGTGGGAATGCAAACTTGTACAACTAGTATGGAAATCAAGACCGGAGGAGATAAACTACCCTTCACACTTCAGCTAAGCCACAGCTGAAATTACAGAGAAATTAGGGAGAGGAGCACTGCTTCCATGCTGTACCTGATAATCAGTGTCCTGGTGTAGGAGACAGACCCTGGTGTAGGAGACAGACCCTGAGGATACTCAGCACCTACCAAAGCAGAGATCCAGAAGCTCATAAGATTCACCCACCACAGCTCAGGGAATTTTGCAGAAGAGGGAGCAGAATGATTATAAAAGCCACAGGTTGAGACATCATGCCCAGAGGCATTCACTCCCCCCTTAAAAAATAACTTACTGCTGCTCCAACAAAGCATAAACCACAACCCCATGGGGAATATCTGCAACCCTACTGAGGAGTGGTTCCCAAGGAAATGGGGACAGGAATGGGGGAAAGGGGGTACCAACACAAGATGTATCCATATGAAACATGTTGTTAATAATAATAATAAATACTTTAAAAGTCTTTTTAGTGTTGGGCATGGTGATCCACACCTTTAATCCCATGGGTAGAGGATCACTGTGAGTTCAAGGCCACCCAGAGACTACATAGTGAATTCCAGATCAGTCTGGTCTAGAGTGAGATCTGACATTAATTTAAAAAATCATTTAGTATATTTAAATGTTAAAAGAAGTAAGTAAAAGGTTTGAAAAGACAAAAAAAAAATGTTATTATTCTATGTAGGTTTTAGGAAGTAGGAAGATAACTGTGTGGATTTAGCCCATATGTCTAACCAAATATTACAGTATTTTCCAATGTGAAAGCCATTTCATATTTTACCAGAAATAAGTGAATGTCATACTATTGCTGGTTGTATTTCCTTAATAGTCAGATATCATTATTTTTAATTGTGTTTGGTTTTACTGTTACTTCATTAGGTAGAAACTGCTTTAATTTCCTTTATTAATTTGGAATGAAACTTTTTGTTTTCATGTTTATATGTATTTTGATCACATTTTTTTCAAACTAATTTTATATTTTTCACCTCTTCTTTTAAAAATATAATTAGCTTATGCTGTTATCTTATTAACTGATAACCTTGTGCTGTTATTCAGACACATTTGTAATGTTTTAAAAGCCTTGTTCTTGAAAAATATACATATATCCATAAATATATTCATAAATATTTAAAATATTAGAATATTTTGCTCTCATCCCAAAACTGTAAGTTTAGAAAATTAAATTTCAATCTGTCAGAGTAGACCAGAAAACTGAGAAATTCTGTATCCAAACCTAAAATCAAAACTTACTTACACAATTTAATTGATCTGAAAATAACAAGCCCTGCTGCTACACAATTTTGCTTTATCTCACTTTGAAAAAGAAACTCTTACAGCTCTGGTTAAGATGATATAAATACATGACTGTTGAGTGCTAGGCCCTACACAGGACATATAGATGATAGATAGGTAGGTAGATAGATAGATAGGTAGATAGATAGATAGATAGATAGATAGATAGATAGATACATACATACATACATACATACATACACACACACATACACACACACACACAGATTAAGATAGAGATAGATATAGATATATAGATGATAGAGAGAGAGAGAGAGATCATCCTCTCCAGGAATAGTGGGATATTGCAGATGAGAGGAGTACTATGAAACTCTGTCATCTAGACATGACATAGCCATTGTACTCATGAACTTACAGAAGACCTGCGCATGCTGGACTAGTCAACATTCTTTTATAATTATGGAAGGGGCTTATGAGGCCACGTCCGTCCTTGAGGAGCTAAGCACAGTTAATGGTTGCTGGAGGCAGGGGAGCAGTGGGAAGAAGGGAAACAGTGGGACTAAGAGGACAAGGAAGGATATGTAGGGTACATTTGACCAAAATGAAAGATATATGTTAATAAATATGTCACAAAACAACTAAGAAAAGAGAGAAAGTGAAAAATGCACCTATTTTCTAATGTAGTTTTAGTTGGCATATGAGATTTAGAGATTCATTCTAACATTTTCAAATGCAATTTCTTTTTGATGATCTTCATCTCCCTCATATTCCTAATCCCTCTCTTCCCCCCAGTTCCCTTTTCCTCCAGTACCCTCCCCCTTCTGTTCTGTTCTTTGTGTCCTTCTGCTCTTCCCTCACCCCTCCTCAAGATCATCTCTTTTGTTTGCTTTGGGTTTTTGTTTTGTTGTTTGTTTTTATTATTTTTTAGAGAGAGAGAATTGGTGTGCCAAGGCCTCAGCCACTGAAATCGAACTCCAAAAGCTTGTACAACCTAGTGGGCATGTGCAACCTTGTGCTTGCCTCACTTTTGTGCATCTGGCTAACATGGGATCTGGATAGTAGAATATTGGTCCTTAGGTTTCACAGGCAAGCACCTTAACTGCTAAGCCATCTCTCCAGTCCGTGTTGTGTTGTGTTGTGTTGTGTTGTGTTGTGTTGTGTTGTGTTGTGTTGTGTTGTGTTGTGTTGTGTTGTGTTGTGTTTGAGACAGAGTTTGTCTCTAGCCCAGACTGACATGAAATTCATTATGTAGTCTCAGGGTGGCCTCGAACTCATGGCAATCCTCCTACCTCTGCCTCCCAACTGCTGGGACTAAAGGCGTGCGCCACCACACCCAGCTAGCTCATCTCTTTATACTTGTTTTTTATTACCATTCTACCTTTATAGGTTTTGACCATATTCATCCCTCTATATTTACATACTTAAAGATTATACAAGCTAAGACTCACGTACTAGAGAGAACATAATGTTTGGGTCTTTTTGCATTGAGAACACTTCACTTACTATGATTCCTTCCAGGTCCATCTATTTTCCTAAAATTTTCATGGTTTCACTTTTCCATACTGCTGATTAGAATTTCATTATGTATATATAGCACGTTGTCATTATCCATTCATTTGTCGCTGGGCATCTAGGTTTATTTTAATTCTTATCTATTGCAAATACAGCAGCAATAAACATGGATGTATAAGTATCTCTGTCATAGAGCGTGAAGTTCTTTGGATATATGCCTAGGAGTGGTATAGTTGGGTTGTATGGGAGTTCTATTTTTAACTTTCTTAGGCCATCTCATTCCAGTTTTCATGATTATATTAGTTTTCACTCTGCAACAGTCAATGAGGATTCCTCTCTCCCCATATACAAAGCAGCCATTCTGACTGGAGGAAGATGGTACCTCAAAGTTGTTTTGATTTGCAGTTCCCTGATGGCTAGGGATGTTGATCACTTTGTAAAGTATTTACTGGTCATTTGTGTTTTGTCTTTTGTGAACTGCCTGTTCATTTCTTCAGTCCATTTGGTGGTTGGCAGATTTGTTTTGTGTGTGTTCAGCATTTTAAGCTCTCTGTAAATTCTGGTTATTAACCCCTTATCTGAAATATAGCAGTCAAACATTTTCTTCTATTTTGTAGCCTGTTTGTTCATTTTCTGATGAGTTTTTTGTGTGTGTGCAGGCACTCTCTAAGTTCATGTAGTCCCATTTGTTGATCCTTGAGGCTGTTTCCTGTGCCAATGGAGTCCTGTTCAGAAAGTTATGGCCTATTCTTATATTTTAAAGCATATTCCTGGGCTGGAGAGATGGTTTAGTGGTTAAGTGCTTGCCTGTGAAGCTTAAGGACCCCAGTTCGAGGCTCGATTCCCCAGGACCCACTTTAGCCAGATGCACAAGGGGGCACATGCATCTGGCGTTCATTTGCAGTGGCTGGAGGCCCTGATATGCCTATCCTCTCTCTCTCTTTCTCTCTCTCTCTCTCTCTCTCTCTGTCACTCTCAAATAAGTAAATAAAAATAAACAAATTTAAAAAATAAAAATAAAAAAATAATAAAGCATATTCCCTATCTTCTCTATAACAGCTTCAGTTTCAGGTTTTAGACTAAGGTCTATGGTCAACTTTGAATTGGTATTTGTACAGAAGAGATACGGATCTAATTTCATTCTTCTGCATGTGGATATCCAGTTTTACCAGCACCATTTGGTGAATAAGCTATCTGTTTTCTACTAAGTTTTTGGCTCATTTGCAAAGATTAGGTGGCTAAAGCAACATGAATATATTTCTGAGTCCTCTATTTTGTTCCATTGGTCTATATATCTGCTTCGGAAGCAACTTTTTTATTTAAAAATAGACATGTGAAGCCAGGCATGGTGGTGCACGCCTTTAATCCCAGCACTCGGGAGGCAGAGGTAGGAAGATTGCCGTGAGTTCAAGGCCACCCTGAGACTACATAGTGAATCCCAGGTAAGCCTGGGCCAGAGTGAGACCCTGCCTTGAAAAAAAAAAAAAATGACATGTGAGAGCCAGTTTGAATTTTGACTGTTCGTCCTTACTAGTGTTTGGTTTTCTCTCTCCCTGATACAGATGATGAAGTGAGCCAGCTTTCTCTGACATGGTGAATCATCCCTTGGAATTTGTAAGCCTGAAATAAACCCTTCCTTCCCATGAGCTGCTTCTGGCCAGATGTTTGTCCCAGCAACAAAAAAAATGGTACTAAGAAGTGAGGTCATTGTTCATGTAAAATGGAGTGGCGTGGCTGGAAGCCAGGAGAGAGTCAGTCCCAAGACAGTCAGTGTGTCTAGTGCCAGAAGGTGCTACATGGGCAACTGGGGGAAACGACCAATATCTGTTCAAGCAACTCATGGTCCAACCTACTTAGCAGCAGATAACCTCGTGTGATGCCCACACAAGTGCAATAGTGGCACACAGCCATGGTGGGGAACCAACTGCTCTTGATTTGGCTAACTGATCCCCTCAGTGGTATGAGACCCATAGCTGGAGCTGGGAAACAAGTCAGAACCATATCCAAATATATCCAATATCAAGCTACCATCAATCATGAGCTACAAGAGGGCCTACACCTATTAAACTCTCTATAAAAAAAAAAAAAAGGAAGGGCTATCTCATTTGTCCTGGTGCTAACTTACTCTCTGTTGGAGAATCTGCTTCTCTTTTTCAGATAGATGCAGATCCTAAGGAGAGAGCCACCCCATCATACCTCAAAAGGGCCCTGGCTGAAACTAAGGACAATTGGCAAAACAAGCAAGGGTGCTGTTTTCCTGATGAACAGGATCCCAGCATAAGAGGGAAGGAGACCAACACAGAGAAAAATCAACACCTACCAAATCAGAGCGCCAGAGCCCCAGAGGCCCCCAACACCTCATCACTGAAGCAGACCAAAAATGAACCCAACATGGCTCAGGGAAATTTTGCGGAAGAGGGGGTGGAAAGAATGTCACAGCCACATATTGGGTCATGATATACAGAGACATTTATTGTACCAATAACTGTGGGCTAACTCCACAATGCACGACCCATATACCTCAACAAGGAGGGACCAACAGGGAGGGGGTAGGTCACAGATGAGCCTAATAATGGTACCAAACTGCCTGTACTTGCAGAATAGAAAACTAATAAAATAAAGAAAGAAAGAAAGAAAGAAAGAAGTGGGGTCATCGTTGTAATGAATCTGTCCATGTGGGTTTTAGTCCTTTGGAATGTATTTGCAGGAGGAAAATGAAAGAACTTGGTACTTTTAACTAGAGAAGGCTTGCAGTGATATAAGTAGAACTTGATGGTCTTAAATAAGAGTTTGAAAATTCTAAATGCAGAGACAGTTGTGGACTGTGAAGGCTTGGCTTATGGACTTTTAAAAGAGAAAGACAGAACTTTGTTGGAAATGGGATACTGGAGAAAAGGCTGGCTGTATTCTTCCACCCATTCCAAGAGAGTTTGAACAAAATTGAATTTAAGAGTACTGTATTGGTGTGCTTGGCACAAGGCATAGAAATGAAAGATATGAAAAATGTATAGTTTGTTACAGAAAAAAAATTAAAAATTTATGAATTTACAGACACAAAGACTGGTTTGGGATTACTTAAACTGCAATTGTTGAGAATATTGCTGGGTGTGGTGATGCATGCCTTTAATCCCAATACTCGGGAGGCAGGGGTAGGAGGATCACCATGAGTTCAAGGCCACCCTGAGACTACATAGTGAATTCCAGGTCAGCCTGGGATAGAGTGGGACCCTACCTTGAGAAAAAAAAAAAAAGAAGAAGAATATTGCCACCATTAAGAATGGACCTACTATTTTGCATTGAAATCATGGTAATGAGCCCCAAGGGTGAGCCATGGAGGGCTCAAGCTAGTAACAATGCAAATTGCTTTGAAAGGAGGTGGATTGAAAGAATATCCTCTTCAATGTCAAATTATATCCCTCCCTAATGGACTTACAAATTTGGTTACACTGCTTATCTGGTAATGGTTTGGGAAAGATGAAAAATACAGGGAATAAGTTCATTGGTTCCAGGACCTCCTGCTGTGATACAGCATATGATGCAAGTTAAAAATCCTTGTGTGGAGACCAAATAAGGTCATTGCATGAAGCTGAAGTGGTTCCAGGAACTACAAAGATGCAGCAATGTGAAACAGTGTTGAAATCCTTGTGTGAAAACCAAACAAGACCATTGTATGCAGCTGTGAACATTACACATCGTTTGCAATTACACTCAAAGATGTCTTGGATATATCAGGACTATGGAATTGCTGTCATGGATAGAAGTTGTCTCGGATGGAATTTACCCTGGACTGTGAGCAGTCTGGCTGGAAGGGCAGAATTGGAAACCTAGACTTCATCACTGGATATTTTGGATATTGCATTTGGACTTGCTGATGTTTAATTCTTACCTGTTGGTTATTGGTTTTGCATTGGTTCAGTCTCTCCTTGTCATGCCTTTTTGCAATGGAAATGTTTACTCTGTGCCATTATGTGTTGGAAGTATATAACTTGTTCTCATTTCACAGAGGTAACAATTAAGAAACAGTCTTGAATCTCAGGTGAGAGTTTGGACTTTTGAACAATATTAAAGTTGGTAAATACTATGGGGACTTTCAAAGTTGGACTAAATGCAATGTTCACTGTGCTATGGACATGAATCTACAGAGACCAGGGACTGAATGTAGTGGTTTGAATGCAAATGTATGCCCCCCATAGACTCAGGTATTTCTTTGTTTTTTTCCAGGTAGGGTCTTATCTCACTGGAACTCACTCTAATTTCAGACTGGCTTCAAACTCACAGAAAGACCACCATGCCCAGCAAGACTCAGGTAATTTTTTTTTGACTGGCCTTTTTTTTTATGTGAGAGAGCAAGACTGAGCAAGAGATGGAGAGAGAATTGATGTACTAGGGCTTCCAGCCATGGTAATCAAACTCCAGATGTGTGTGTCACCTTGTGCATCTGGTTTACATGGGGTCTAAACAAACATGAGACTTTAGGCTTTGCAGACAAGTGCCATAACCACTAAGCTATCTCTCCAGCCCAAGACTTGGGTATTTTTGAATAAACTTCCTACTTAAGTCTCTAGCAGGCAGATCCTTAATGGAAGAGGTATCACTACAGTCCAGCCCTACCCTACTGAGTGTGTACAGAGGCAGTTTGATCTGTGTTTGTTTGTCCTTGCCAGTGCTTGTTTTTCTTTCTCTGCCGTGAATTATGAAGTGAGCCAACTTCTTCCACTATGGTGAAACTTCTCCTGAAATACATAAGTCTGAAATAAACCCATTCCTCCCATAAGAAATGGATGTAAGTTGTTGTAATCAAGTATAACTTAAAAATTGGGACTGAGTCAGGTGTAGTGGCACATGCCTTTAATCCCAGCACTGGGGAGGCAGAGGTAGGAGGATTGTCATGATTTTGAAGCCACTCGGAGGCTACATAGAGATTTTCAGGTCAGCCTAGACAAGAGCAAGACCCTACCTTGGAAAAAAAATTGAGACTGGACCCATGAGGTCCCTAAAACAATGTAGGCCATTGCCAAAACACTTGAGTACCTGCCAGAGCTGAAAGACACCACAGGCTGTAGTCACAGGACACTGGAATACCATGCTGGAATTGAAAGGGGAACTAGCTCCCTCCTGGATAGCCTCAAAGTCACTGGCAGACAACAGTCATCAACAGTATGAATAAGCAAGGGACCCTATAGACTATGAAATCAACCATCAGATCAAGAAGTACACACTTGTACAATAGTAGCACACAGCCTCTCCAGGTAACCAACTGTTCTCTGATTGTACATGAGGCCCACACAATAGGAGAGAAGTCATACCTGGTACTGAAACCAAGTCATATTGCCATAGTCAGGAAACTCATACTTCAGACAGACTCCCCCACTGCTCCCTGGAGAAAAAGAGTGGGCTTTCACACCAAAACAAATCTCTCAAATAACTTTACATACTCCCCCTTTAGCCCAAGCTGCTATCACTCTTGGTTCAAGATTTGTTTTATTGTACAGATGGATGAGAAAACAAAGGAAAACAAGGATCCATTGATAAGACAAGAAGATAGGCAACTGCCCACCATGAGATATGCCACCTCTATTGTATCTGCCAGGGCCCAGGAGAACTTTCAGAGGAAGCAGTGACATGAACACTGCTCTTACTGCTAGCCTGACAACCAGCTCCAGGGTGATGGTGGCAGGCAGTGTTCAATCAAAACCTATCAAAGTAAGAATCCAGAGACTACAGAGAACTCAACACTAAATCAGACTGCTAACAAGCCTGCCATGGATCAGAGAACATTGCAGAGAAGGGGATGAAGAGATTGTAAGAGCCATAGAGTGTGAAGAAATACCCTGAGGCTTGGTTCCATGCTACTCCATAGGGACTGATTGAGGCCTTCATGATCCCACAGTCAATATAATAACTCCACTGAGGAGGGCCCCCAGAGTAATGGCAGCAGGGGTGAAGGAAGGAAAGAGCGTAATTTGTTATAACATATATAAAATAGCCGAGCATGGTGGCACACGCCTTTAATCCCAGCATTCAGGAGGCAGAGATAGGAAGATCACCATGAGTTCAAGGCCACCCTGAGACTACATAGTGAATTCCAGGTCAACCTGAGCTAGAGTGAGACACTACCTCAAAAAAAAACAAAAAAAAAAAAACAAGTCTTTCTCTCTCTCCATGGACATATATATATATATATATATATATGTGTGTGTGTGTGTGTGTGTGTGTATGTATATATATATATATATATATATATATATATATATATATATATATATATATATATATATATCTTAATTAACTAATCAGGACGAGGGTTATGGCCCAGGCTCCCCAATACCCCCATATAGCCAGATGCATAAAAGGGCACATGCATCTGGAATTTGTTTGCAATGGCAAGAAGCCCTGGAACATCCATTTTTTTTCTCTGTCTCTCAAATAAGTAAGTAAATAAATAAGTAAAATTGTCGTGATAACCATATTTACCTTAGAGTTCTACCCAAAATTTCTCTTCCATGTGGATTATTCATTTTATTTTTGTTTGGTTGTCCCAGGAAATTTGATGAGTGGAAGTAACATGGTAATTTGGATATTATTAGCCAAATTACTAAAAGTTTTATGATAAAGTACTTGAATTAATTCATTCACTCAGCCAATGTTGTCGATGTTATGCTAAGCACTATTTTAGATGGCAGACACTAAGGTTCCACTATCAGTTTCTGAAGCCAAAGTGACAGAAAGTGTGCTGTAAAACCATCTCCTCTTTCCTCTTCAAAACTTCAGATGGATAGATAAATAATGTGACAGAAAGATGGAATTCAGCAATACTCCACCCCATCTGTTGCAGTCCAGTTCACATTGCTGGTAGAAATCACCCAACCAAGAGCAGCTTCTGGGAAGAAGAGATTTATTTTGGCTTACAGGCTCGAGGGGAAGCTCTACGATGGCAGGGGAAAACGATGGCATGAGCAGAGGGTGGACATCACCGCCTGGCCAACATAAGGTGGACAACAGCCACAGGAGGGTGTGCCAAACACTGGCAAGGGTAAACTGGCTATAATACCCAGAAGCCTGCCCCCAAAATACACTCCCTCCAGGAGGCATTAATTCCCAAATCTCTATCAGCTAGGAATCTAGCATTCACAACACCTATGTTTATGGGGACACCTGAATCAAACCACCACACCATCTAACTCCAGATCCCACTAGGAACTCCAGTAGGAGGAAATACACGTTTAGCATATAGAAAAGGATAAAAAACCAACTCACTTTTAAGGAAACATGCTATATTAGTCAGCTATTCATTACTGTAATGAAATGCCTGAGGTGATTAACTTATAAGGAGAAAAAGGTTATATAGCCATAGTTCTGGGAGTTTTCATCCAAGATTAGGCCTCCCCATTGTTTTGGGGCTATGGTGAGAACACTGGGTGGCAATGATGGAGAGCACATGTAAAGTAAACTGCTCACATCATGAGGCAGGAGGCAGAGGGAAGCTGAGAGACTGTGGTCCACAACTCCTTCTTAGGAACCTCTGGTTAGGTTCCAAGCTCTCAAAGTTTCCACTGCCTTCCAAATGCTCCATTCAGGAATCAAGTCCTTAATATATGGACCTTTGGGAGATACTCATCCAAAACATAGCATATGCTGAATAGCAAACAAAAAGTGGATAAGGATGGGAACCTTTATTATCTTGACTTCATTATTGTACATTTTAAACATCATAAAAAAATAAAGGGCAATGATGAATAGCAACAAAAACTGCTGGAGACAGCAAGCATGCCAGCCATTTCAGGATCACAAGGAATCGAGCACTGAAGAGCTGCTTGACATAATTCCAGCCCAGCTGTCTCTTCCTTGAAGTCCAATGTGGTCCCTCTATAGAAAAATCTTTGGCTCTCTACGCTACAGAAATATGTGGTTTTCTGTATAATGTTTGTCTTTCTCTGTCTTTTACTTGGTGTCCCAATCTCTAAGTTTACTTTTCCAGTAAAAATTGGTGTTGGTAAAGTGTTGGTCAATGTATCTGAAAGAGGCTCTGGCACAGAATTGGAAAAACAAGAAAATGGGTCAAAGATAATTTTTTCCTTAAAGGCCTTAAAGAAAGTCAGGCATGGAGTACAGTACATTTAGGAGGAAACAATGAACCTCCTGGAACAACGTAAACATTGTTATATGACTAATTTTTCTAAATGGTGGCAATTGCAATTGACTCTTTACCAGGAACCCTTACAGAAAAACAACCAAAGTCAGAAATAGTTCAATTGGGGGGACCAAAGTCTAAGTATTGGAGGGATGTGAAAAGGAAAATTCAAAATAAATAATTAAAGGATAAATGGATCTGCTTGATCAGTGATTAATGATGGGAAGCCCCATTTGTGTTTGTTTTACCTCTCACCTTTAATAGAGTAATTGAAAGTAGAAGTCCAGGAAATCACAAGTGCTTGACCACACGTACATGGGGAAAATGTGAAAACAGTTAATCATTATAGAGGCCTGATGGCTTTACTTGAGGTGAATAATTATGGGATTGTTTGATGATAAGGAATAACAAAAAGTTTCCATGAATTCTGTGAAATTGTACCTTTCTTGAAGTTTGTTCTTGCATGACGTGATCAGAAAATAAAAGACTGAGACAAAGACCTGTGGCAGCAGAGAAGCAGAGAAATATAGAAGCATGAAAGCATAGAAACAGGGGAAAACAGAGAACAGAGAAAAGAAAGACCAAAAGAAATAGAAAAAGAAAAAAAATAGAAAAATAGAAAGAGAAAAATTAAAAATAAAATTAAAACAAAAAAGGAGGCAGAGAGAAAAAGATAGAAAAACTCAGCAGTCTTCAGCATTAGCCTGTCAGCTTGCACCAGAACTTGACTTCGAGTCGTTATTTTGCCGCTCCCTTTCACACCTCTCTTCAGGGACCCTCCTTCAAGCCAGGGCTGGACCCCGGCAGAAAACATTCGGAGTAAATTAAATGGCTGAAGGAAGCGAAGCTAGGGGTGCTGCTCAGAGGCAGAGCACTTGTCTCAGCTGTGTGAGGCCCTGGACTCAAGTCCCGGCACGACAGTAAAAAGGTGCTTGACTGTATGAAACAGAAAACCTCACGCACAACCTCTACTGCACAACTACCAGGAATTCCATGTGAGCTGCAAGAGGATTCCAGAAGCTCCAAGCTCTGAAACACCAACACGAAAAGTACAGAACAAAGAGCTCCTTTGTCTTGCAGTAAAAATAGAAACTCGAAGGGAAAGAGTGACATCTGTGGAGGCAGTGTCAACAGCACGTGTAGAAGAGGGACTCGCGAGGGCAGCTGTCGGTGGTGTCTGTCACGGGCTGGGGACAGTGAAGGCCAGTAGGCCGGTGCTGCAGGATTTCTCAGAACCCACCCTCCCTTGATTAGGCTTCCAGAGTGCCTTCCAGCAGTCTCGTTGATAACCACACTGCACGTTGAGCATCAAGTTTAAGCAGTCAGATGGCCCCTGCAGGCCACCTCCTTAGCTGAAATGAACTGGGGCCAATGTGTGACTGGCTTATGAGTTTTCCTTTTTCTGGGCTATTTGGATCAAGTTTTCTCCTAAAGAATTCCTTAAGATAAAAACAACCCAGATTCCTTTTGGTCAGAAATTTAGAACAAATAAGACTTTGCCATATAATGTCAAAACGATCCTTTATGCATGACATTTTTCAGTGGATGCAGAGAGTGATGTACAGTCTGAAGTCACAGTTTTGTTCTAGAACTTGGCTGCTTATTTAGTTGTAGAATGTGATCCCGTCAACATCTGTGACCTGTCTCTCTTCCCACTAGATTATGCCAGCTAGCCATCTGGCCTGGAAACTCTGAAGAAAGATGTTTCCACATTCAGTGTGTAAAAATGCCAAACTATAATTACAAAAGACTATCCATTTCCTTGAAATAAAGAGGAGCTAGTGAGCTGTGTGGCACAGAGGAAGTCTTGGGGAGTGGGAGCATGCAAAAGTGAGGATGGAATAAAAGCAACGGAACACAGATCTAAAGAGTCTGTTTATCTCCATGGAGATGAGACAGTAAGAATTTAGGAAGGATACTCGTAGATAAGGCTGGTGGGGAAATGCTAGCTTATACAATACATCTCTTTATTTAGAAGATGGGACAGCTCCCCCTGCCAAAATAAATTACCTGGACATGAGCAAGTAAAACATGAATAATTCCTCCTTTTGTGCATGTCACGGAAGTCTCAAGCTGTAACTTGGATATTTCAGAGGCTAGATTATCTTGGACTGGGGAGGCAGCTCAGTGGGCACAGCGCACACCCTGCAAGCAGGAGTAGTTCCGTTTCAATATTTAGAGCCCATGTCAAAGCCAGAATATGGCTGCCTTCTATAATCCCAGCACACCTAAGACAAGAAGCAGAGCATAGACGGTGGAGGCCCCTGGAAGCTTGCAGTTCAGCTACCTTGGAGAACACAGCAGTGAACAAGAAACAGACCCTACCCCATATAAAGTACAAGACCACGGGCTGCAGAGATGGTTTAGCAGTTAAGCGCTTGCCTGTGAAGCCAAAGGACCCCGGTTCGAGGCTTGATTCCCCAGGACCCATGTTAGCCAGATGCACAAGGGAGCTCACATGTCTGGAGTTCATTTGTAGTGGCTGGAGGCCCTGCGCGCCCATTCTCTCTCTCTCTCTCTCTCTCTATCTGCCTCTGTCTCTGTCTGTCTGTCACTCTCAAATAAATAAATAAAAATGAACAAAAAGAAAATTTTTAAAAAATAAGTACAAGGCAAGAACCAATACTCAAAGTTAATCTGTGACATCAGCATGCACGCTGAGGGACATGCATGAGCACAGCCACCAACATAGAACATGTGCACACACCAAGTATGCACATGACTCACATGTCTGCACACACATGCACGCATGCCACATAAACAAGCTCATCCACAAAAAACTATTATTGAGCTTTATGAAAAAAAAAACATTTAAAAGTCTTATCAGAGCCTGGTCAATGCACTGTGTGCTAACTAATCAATGTGCAAATCATGTGTACCTACAAAATATTAAGGAAAGTTTGCGGTACCTACAGAAACAAGATGTTCACAAAACCCCATATATCCATCCATAAAAATAAATACATAAAGTGCAAAGTAAAGACACTTTAGGGGAAAAAAATTATTTGACCAAAATAAGGGAAAACACTATTCACCAATCTATAAGCAATATGTTGGTTTTAAGGAGTGGTTATCTTCGGACAGAGGGGAAAGCAAGGCTCGGAGAGCAAAGTCAACAGTTCAATGTCCTGGGGCTTGTTGGTCGGGCTCTGTATCTGGGCACATCAAGCACTGACACACATAATCCACTTTCATTTGATTCATTCCTCTCCAAATAGACTTCCATCTGTAATCTGTCTGTCTATGTGGTTTCCTCAACAGATGGAGAATTGTGCCCCTGGCGTAAGTACAATGTTGGCAGTTTTGTTCTTCACTGAAAGCTAAAAGTAGCATTTGGTTTATGCAAAGATCTATTCCAAATTTAATCAGCTCCAGTCCATCTGGGAAAGATTCTTGAGGTTTCAAGTGAGAGCCACACCCTGGTCTGTGTAGTCTTACTAAAGTGAGTCCCATGCGCTGCTCACCAGCCCCCTGCAGACAGCTGTGCCTTGCTCTGTTTCAAATAGCCATAGATTGCCTGGTTCTTTTGGTGTTCAACATCCTCTGCTTAAGGTATGTCTGTTTATATGCTCCATAATAAATACATCAATTTGGAAAGTCTCATCTGACATGTTGTGGTAAATCCAATGGTATTTTTTCCCATTCCAGTTTTACAACCAATCCCCATAGTAAGCACTAGAATGAAGGTTTCTTAGTGAGTATCCTTAATGACAGGAAAGCAGTGCCGGGCACGGTGGCGCACAGCTTTAATACCAGCACTGAGGCGCAGAGGTAGGAGGATAAGCTAAGACTACAAAGTGAATTCCAGGACAGTCTGGGCTAGAGCAAGACCCTATCTCAAAATAATGATGATAATAATAATAATAATAATAAATGGGCAGGCACAAAAGTACTTCTTCTTACAGTCTCAATGGAAAGAAAAAATTTTCACTACTGATAAATATATACCCAAGCAACAACAAAGATTGTGGTAAAGATTTTGAATTCAGAATCTTCTTCTACCAAAAACCCTGCGCCTGATAATAGATTGGTGACAATTCCATGTGGATCCAAAGCTTGAGACACGTTTCACAGTTGAATCGAGGAATTTATGGCTGTGTCATTTCACTGATATTTGGTTGGGAGAATTTAAGTTTAGCTTCCATTGTGAAAGTTGGTAAATTGGATGATAAGACCTCAGAAAATTGGAGTGCTGATAAAGAAAAGCCGAGAAACACTGGCTGTAAGAAAAAAAGAGAGGTGTCCCAGCAGCTGACAGATTGGCACCACAGGTTACATTCCTGTGTGCAGCACCTCCAGGAACTGGATCTCTGTCCAGATCTGGTTCCTTAGGGACAACTTCTAATATGCAAAAAACAAAACAAAACTCAGAGATATGTGATTCAGGTGTGGATGTCACTGAGATGGATATAACCTTAGGGGGTGGGTAGCCAAGCTATTGTCTCTTTTTAGCACATTATCCTAAAATTTTTATTTATACAACACGGACTAATAACATCGATTAACTGACTAATAATATAAACTAATGGCTGTTAATTGTTATACCAATTGTGTAAGGTAAAGACTATTATTATTTCATTTTACAGGTGAGGAAAATGGAACTTTTATGTAAGATGCATAAAGCCATGTGCCTACAAAATGGCAGAGGAGGTTAATAACCACAGGTCAAGTGACTCAAGGATGAATATTCTTCCCCACTAGACTGTCTTCCCAGTACACCAAAAGCTGTTACAAAGATCACATTTTCTACAAATCTGATAAGATATTTTCTATTTCTTTGGCTTGGACAGTGACAAATCATTACATAATAATAACGATAATAACAATACCTCTTGAACAATCCCCTCCAGAAGGCACAATTCTCAATATTTGTAAGTACTGATTCATTTCATAAGTCTAGGAGATTACTACTACTACCACCATTCCTATTTACAGGTAAGGTACCTTGACACAGGTATTTACTCACTTACCTATGGCTGCCCAAGAAAGACTACATTTGAATACATCTATTCCTGTCCTTTACTGCCAGTTAAAGAAGTCAGAGAAGAGCTACTGTCCTCCATTCCTTGACTAGGTCCTCCCCTAAAATGCCTCACCAACCTGGTAAAAACAGAAGATATTTTACCCTAATCTTTATGCTTAGACCCCTCAGAAACTTTGAATGTTGACCAAAAGCTGTCACTGTAGTCTTAATCAAGAATTTCTTGGTTTTAGTTTAAACTGTTCTATTACTTTTTACTTTTGCACAGCTGATTAAACTGTCCAAGACATTACCCCATTTGCTCTTGCAGAGCTGGCACGACGATCCTTACTTTAGCACGTGGAGAACACGAGCGCACTCCACCAGTCACCGTGCCCTGATTCTCAGACAAGGCAGGCTGGCTTCCCTGTGGCCCTCAAGTCCTCCAAGGGGAATGGCCGAGAATCCCCGAAGATAGAACAGCAACTGTGTAGACAGCATGTTGCCCTCTTTAGGCAATTGTGCTCTGTAGCTCCATAAGAACCACCACTTTCAATACTAGACTAACACTTTCCCCGTTGTTTTCTTCCTGCCAACAAAAACTCTGCTGTGATGTCTCAGACTGTTTTTTGTCATAATGAGGTCTTCTACTAAATGGAGCACTTGAAGTCTCAATGTATGCATGCTATTTGTTCTGGACACCTATAATGGCTAAAGCCTTTTCTGGTCACCAATAGAAGAACTTGTTAGTGGAGTTGTGGTCCACACAAATAATCATGTAGATCAATTAGTCTAAAACTACATAAAGGTCTGCACCATTGAACCATCCCACGAATTCATCACAAATACAACCCAGGGTCAGAAAAATGAGTGTCCATGAGAAAGTATGCGATTGCTTTCCTCATGGCATTTTTAATCTCCTTGTTCCTAAGACTGTAAATGATGGGATTCACCATGGGGATCACCACAGCATAGAGGACAGACAACACTTTGTCTTGATTTAGAGAGTAGCTGGAACTGGGTCACAAGTACATGAAGAGATCAGAACAATAAAAGAGGGTCACAGCAGTCAGAGAGGCACAGGTGATGAAGACCTTGGCTCTACCTTCACCTGAGCTGATTCTCAGGATGGCAGCAGCAATAGATCCATAAGAGATGAGGACCACGAGGACAGACCCTCCAACCACGATGCCCAAAATTAAGGTCTAGATAGTGAAACTAAGAGGAAAAGTTACATATGTGCATATGTACACATGCTGGAAATTGGAAAGTTTTTAGATGGTTCTTATACAAATCACCACATAAAAGTCATATGTAGATTAAAATTTAGACAAGGACAGTGGCCGCCATTACAGAACAGAAGGGCTATGAGCAAGAGCAGTGGGAGATAATTCCCAAGTTGACCGAGCCTGGCATGGCTGCTGTGGTCAAGAACTATAGAAACCTTCCTGAACATAAGAAACTGGAGAAGAGGTGACTTTTAGGCATTTAAGGAAAATGAATATCAAAGATCAGCTGTGATATCATCTGGCCAGCCCAGATTGTCATTCTGAAAGCATGAAATGAGCTTGTACATATATGGCAGCTAAGAACAGCAGAATAGTCCTGATGTCAAGTCAAAATGAGAAAATAAAAATCAGGGCTGGTGAGATGGCTTAGTGGTTAAGGCAATTTCGTGCAAAGTCAAAGGACCCAGGTTCTATTCCCCACATAAGCCACATGCACAAGGTGACACACGTGCCTGGAGTTCATTTGCAGTGGCCGGAGGCCCTGGTACATCCATTCTTTCTTCCTCTCTCTCTCTCTCTCTCTCTAATAAATAAACATATTTAAAATAAAAATGAGTATAAAAAGGCAGATGTGAATTTGGGGTGACACATTGGTGAAATTAAAGTTTCTGCTATTTTATTTACTTTGTACTTTTTTTTTTATTTACTTGTAATGAGTTTGATTGGCCAGGCATGCTTACAACCAAGAGCAACTCCTATTGTTTCTCAAAACAACTTCGAGCATGCAAGCTGAAAACCAAGATTGCACTTTGCACTTCAGTCTTATCAAAGAAAATATAGGTGAGTTTGGTGCTTCTTATTTTTGGCGATGGGTTGGGGGGGGTTCTAACTCTAGTCCAAGCTGACCTGGAATTCACTATGTAGTCTCAGGCTGGCCTTGAACTCATGATAATCCTCCTATCTCTGCCTCCTTAGTGCTGGGATGATAGGTGCTGTTTCTTATCTTGATGAAAACTTTCCCATAGAATGTAAGCCACTCAAAAGCAGGGAGGGAGTTTTATCTCTTCAGTTTATGGTTCTTTTTAAATATCTGTATTATTCATTTATTTGAGTGAGAGAGAGAAAGATTGAGCATACCAGGGCCTCTAGCCACTGCAAATGAACCCCAAATACATACACCACATTGTGCAGCTTATGTAGGTACTGGGAATTGAACCTGGGTCTTTAGGCTTCACAGGAAAGTGCCTTAACTGCTAAGCCATCTCTTCAGCCCTGTTTATGTTTCTGTCTAAACTAAAACCAGATTGGGCACACAGGCATCCATTAAGTATGTACTGAATGAATGAACTTTTTTTCATTTCTTAGACTCAAAGCTTAGCAGGGTGGCCTAAAAGTTATTGTATTCAGCCTATTATAACAAAACATATAATATTTTATAATCCTAAACAATAAACATATATAATAATCACAATATAATCATACAACCATGAACAACTAGTTCAGGATTTATTGTGTACAGGCACTGCTCTAAGGACTCAACCTATACAAACACATTTGCTTCTCCCCATAGCCTCAGGAGGTGGCCATGACTCTGTACCCCTTTTACAGATAAAAGGTGGAAGACGTTGACAATTTATAGTTAGCATTTTCTGAGTGAATAAAGTGGGAGGGAATGAGTTAAGACTTACTGACTTATTTTTGGCAGGAACAACCTGAGATCTTGTGTGACAGAGAAAATGTTGGTAGCTTAGTTAGCTGCATTTCCCACTGTGCATGCCTGGTGTTGCAGTCAGGTTCACATTGCTGGTAGAAATCACCCAACCAAGAGCAGCTTCTGGGAAAAAGAGGTTTATTTTGGCTTGCAGACTTGAGGGGAAGCTCCACGATGGCAGGGAAAATGATGAACATCACCCCCTGGCCCACATCAGGTAGACAACAGAGACAGGAGAGTGTGCCAAACACTGGCAAGGGGAAACTGGCTATAACACCCATAAGACCGCCCTCAACAACACACTCCCTCTAGGAAGCATTCATTCCCAAATCTCCATCAGCTGGGAACCTAGCATGCAGAACACCTAAATTTATGGGGGACACCTGAATCAAACCACCACACCTGGTTTCTGAATCTGTCAATTTTTATACACTGGCCTCATGTAAATAATAATGCCTGCTTCTGAAATCTCAGGTCCTTTTTCTAAATGGCCTACTGGAGTTTATTATTTTAATAGTCACACTTTTCTTCTTGAGGCCACCCTTTACAAGTCACTCCCTAGTCCAATGTATAATGTTCAGCAATAATTAGGGCTAACATTTCTAAGTACTAATTGTTCTCTGGAGTGATGATGGTAAAACGCCAGCCAGTGCCACCAGAGCTTTCTTTCCATTTCCCTTCCATATTTTCCCTGGAGACTTAAACCCCTGGTAGGAAGTAAACCCTATACACACACACACACACACAAGAGAGAGAGAGAGAGAGAGAGAGAGAGAGAGAGAGAGCTGTTCTAAAATAAAATAAAATAAGATGGTTAAAACAAAGATTTCCAGGCTGAAGAGATGGCTCAGCAGTTAAGGCACTTGCCTGCAAAGCCTGATGACCTGAGTTTGATTCCCCAGTACCCACATAAAGCCAGCTGCACAAAATGGTGCATGCATCTGGAATTCATTTGCAGTGGCTAGAAGCCCTGGCATGGTCATACAATCTCTCTCTCTCTCTCTCTCTCTCTCTCTCTCTCTCTCTCTCTCTCTCTCTCTCTCCCTCCCTCCCTCTCCCTCTCCTTCTCTCCCTCTCCCTCTCCCTCTCTCTCTCTCTCTATCTTTCTCTCTCTCTCTATCTCTCTGTCTCTCTCTCCCTCTCTACTTGCAAATACATAAATAATTTTAAAAAAAGATTTCTGGGCTGGACTGGCTTATCAGTTAAGGTGCTTGCCTGAAAAGCTGAAGGACCTAGGTTCGATTCCCCAGGGCCCACATAAGCCAGATGCACAAAGGGGTGCATGCATCTGGAGGTTGTTTGCAGTGACTAGAAGCCCTGATGCACCCATTCTCCACAGCAGCACCAACCCCTGCCCCGCCTCTTTCTCCCTCTCATATAAATAAATAAAAATAAAATATTTTAAAAGATTTCCAACTGAGACACTTGGGTTCAAATTCTAACTGCCATCTTGTCACACTATAAGAATGAATGGAGTTGTTTGACCTCCTCAACATCAGCTCACTCATTTGTAAAAGTAGTGTAGCAACACTTGCCTTAAAAGGTGGTTATGAAGCTGGGCGTGGTGGTGCATGCCTTTAATCCCAGCACTCGGGAGGCAGAGATAGGAGGATAGTCATGAGTTCGAGGCCACCCTGAGACTACATAGTGAATTTCAGGTCACCCTGACCTAGAATGAGACCCTTCTTTGAAAAACCAAAAAAAAATTTTAAAAAAGGTGGTTATGATAATTTAAATGAGATTTGACTAAATAAGATGTTTGATAAACAGAAATCATTCTATGGTTGTAAGCTAATATTAACTCTGTCTTGTAAATAGTGGCCAAGAGGTGTTTTTCATTTTATCTGACTTTATTGTGGCTCATTTCCACGGTTTTAAAGACAACTCATGTTCTCTCTAACATCTGGGTAATACTCCCATATGGCATAACCTAGACAGGTACTGTGGACAAGCCAATTAAGTCCTTTGTGGCTGAAAAAATTGAAGTATATACACTCTGAGAGTTCTTGGAGCGCTTGTGTTTTTTTTTTAAATTTCAGTGTGTGTGTGTGTCCAGATATGCATGTGTGTGGTATATGTGCACACGTGTGTATGCAAGTGCACATGTATGTGTGTACGTGAAGCCCAGAGGACATGAATACTTTCTACCTCTGCTTTTGATGCAGAATTTGTCATTGGCCTGGAATTCTCCAGTTAGGGTAGATTAACTAGCCATGGAGCCCAGGGGTCCTCCTGACTCTGCCTATCCAGAACTGGGATTCTAGACATGCATTGTCCTGCCAGTCATTTTATGAGGGTACAGGGGATTGAGAGGTGAATACTGACTAAGCCAACTCTGTAGCCCACAAGCCTCATTTTAAGATGCAGATTATCTTTCTTTTTCTTCCTTTTAGTGTAAAGCGTTTTTTTTCTTCAGGAATAAAGCTTACAAAAAAAAGAGTCAATTCATTTCATAGAAATTAAATTATCAGACCTTGGTTAGAAAAGTAAATAAATAAATTACAAATGTATTTTCTATACTAAGGAACATGATGCCTGAGATTCTTGCTATACAAGATGATCATATTAATTTAAGGAAAGAAATTAAATAACTGAAGTTAATGTGATTAAACTATAGATATGAAAAGGCAAAGAAGTTCTTTGTGGTTGGAAAAACTTTTATGTAGGATTGGAAATAAAGCAGTCCAGGAGGATTCCTGAAGCTGAGTCAAGCCAACTATAAAAGAATTTTGATACTGGATTATAATCTGGGAATTTTAAAAGACAAGCCCCATATTATTGACTACATATCATCATAAGATTAGAAAAGAATAATAAGCAAGGGTAGCAATGTACTTAATCTTCCAACCTGGTATTTGTGATGATGATACAAAGTGACATGGAGAAGCTAAGCAGTAAGGAGCAAACCATAGATTTCTTCATTAAACAGGAAAGGGTTATTTTGTTGCTTGGATATTAAACCATGGCTTCACACAACAAAAATATTGTACCACGGAGATACATTTGCCACTTTATGAGACTGATGGGCTGCCTACGGTGCTAGTGAGGCACCTCACTCGGCCACTTTAATATTTTTGTTTCCTTCTATTTCTATCTTTCTGCCTTTCATCCTTTTTTTCCCCTCCCTTTCCCTTCCTCCATCTGTTCTCTCTCTCACTTTCTCTGTCTTCCTCTCTTTCTCTATCCCTTTCTCTTGCCCAGGCTGGCCTCAAACACCCAAGTCCCAGTGGCACTGGTCTAGTTTCCCAAGTAGCTGGGATTGCAGAGGTGCACCACCATGCCAAGTTCAGAGACAGGAGACTGGGTGCTTGTCATGTATTTGTCAATGGGTTCTGTTGGAAATGGATTAAAAAAAATTTTTATTTAAAAAAAATCAGCAACATGGCAGACTTGTAACCATGCTAGAACTTCATGGGAGAAAGGAGGCAGGGTTTGGGGGTTCCAGTACTAAGGGGATATTTCAGATTCCCCCTGGCTTGGAACCAGGGTGCACAAATGGAATTCTTCAGATTCCTACACATTCTGTGCTCTGCAGCACTGCTAGGGAGCAAAAGCAGACAACATCCAGGGCGCCTCCCTAACCGCCCACCCCTGGGCTGAGTTCTGAGTGTGGGGCAGATGGAAAATCGGCCTTCCTCTGCACTCCCTGCTCTCACCGCTCGGAGCCGGTGGTGAACCCACAGGGAGACCAGCTACACAATGGGGACCAAAGGCTGGGGCGTGCGGGCAAGTGGCCTGAGCTCCACACATGCACAGGTGGACTTTTTCCCCGACTTCCACTGCTTGGGCACAGCAGGAGGTGCGCACATGCTGAAAGTCTCCCAGACCTGCACACAGGCAGGGGCCTGGAGTGAGCTGGGGTCATACCTGCTTGCTTTGGAACAGGCAATCGGTCCAGGGAAGCAGACCTGAGCTCGGCCATAGCTCCACTACCTGCATGGCTTGGGCACCAATTGGGTTAAACCACCCCAGAGTAGATGTTTTGTTTTCTCTTGGATGTAGCCTTTGGTGGATATTATGGCATCTTTAATGAGCAATCTGCTTTGGTTAGATCTGGAGTGGATTGGCATTATACTAACAGGGTTTGGTTGGATGCCCTTTGGGTCTGGAGAGCGCGTTCCTTGTGTGTGTACTGTCTCTTAGTGGTTCTGGGTGAGACCCTGGGACTCCTGGCCAAGTTGGTGGCCAAGCAGGGTCTTGTTCTCCCCATGCTGCCTGCTTATTGGCACTTGGTGGCGGGATTGGCTGCAGCTGCTGTTGGAAATCACTGGGATTGGAGAGAGAGAGAGATCCCACTCTTGGGCCTGGTCCTTAGTTGGGAAGTATGGGCGTTGTCTGGTTCATGTGGCTGTGCGGATGGTCTGTTTGTGATCCCGCCCTGAGCTCACCAAGTTCCCAGAGTGCGCAGAAGGTACCCATGATTTGGTGAGGACAACTCTGCATGCCGTGTCAGACAGCGTCCTCGCCGACCAAGCTCTTGTGGTCTATTACTCAGTGTGGCATTCAGGCAGATAGCGTGTTTGTGCACTTCAACGGGGCAGCGTGTGGTGACCTGGCAGCCTCAGCCCCTGTGGCCCGACTTGCCTGTTAAAGACGAGGATGGGGGAGGGAGGGGGCTGGCCCCAGCTGGCTCCATCTGCCCGCTCTTGTGGATGTCAGGAAGACCTCCAGCCTGTGTGTCCCAAGCTGTGCCGCACGCCTGGAGGTCAGGGAAGCAGCGCACCTGGTTGTGTGCAGATTGCACTGCCCACAGCACCTGCAAATGCCCCAGCACCCTCAAGAAGAAACTCCCCATGGCACACCATATTTAAAACAATAAACAATGAAATCAAAGAAAGAGTGCTAAAAACAGCAACAGAGAAACAGCTCATTATATACAAAGGTAAGCTCACCAGGATTGTCTAATTTTTCAGTGGCAACTTTAAAAGCCAGAAGGGCTTGGAATAGTACTTCAAAGTCTAAAAAATCTATGGCTTCTAACCCAAACTCCTGTACCCAGCAAAAGTATCCCTTATAATATAAGGAGAAAGGAAAACTTTCTTTTCCATAGAGCTGATAAAAGCCAGCTCTGTGAATGTATGTGCACAAAGCTCACCCTACAGAAAATACTTCAGGGAATAATCCGCATAAAAGAGTTGAACAACCAACTTCAAGAGCCGACAAGAGGGAGAACACAATAACCAAATCTAGAGCAGACATGAAAATACACAGAGCTCTCTGGGCGTGGCACTATATGCCTTTTATCCCAGCACTCAAGAGGCAGAGGTAGGAGAATTGCTGTGAATCTAAAGCCAGCTTGGAACTACAGAGTGAGTTCCTGGTCAGCCTAGACTATGAAATCCTACCTCAAAAAAAAACATACACAAGGGCTGGAGAGATGTCTTAGTGGTTAAGGCATTTGCCTGCAAAGCCAAAGGATCCCAGTTCAATTTTCCAGGACCCACATAAGCCAGATACACAAGGTGGTGCATGCATCTGGAGTTCATTTGCAGTGGCTGGAGGCCCTGGCATGCCCATTCTCGCTCTCTCCCTCTTTCTCTCTCTCAAATAAATAAATAAAATATATTTTAAAATACAAAAAAAATAATGAAAAGAAAATGTATATAGCTCAGGAAAGTAGCAGACCCCACAAATTCAAGAACACATCAAAAGAATTATCCACTTTGATCAAGCAGGCTTCATCTCAGGAATATGGGGATGGTTCAACATACAAAAATACATCAACATAATACACCACATAAACAAACTTAAACACAAGAACCACATGATCATTTCACGAGATGCAGAGCCCTTCAACAAAATACAGCATTACTTCATGATCAACACGTTGGAGAGACTAGGGATGGAAGGACCACGTGTCAACATAATAAAGGCTGTGTGTGAAGCAACTAAGGCCCAAGTCATACTAAATGGGGAAAGACTTGAATTGTTCTCATTAAGATCAGGAACAAGATAGGGGTGCCCTCTCTCACCACTCCTCTTCAATGCAGTACAAGAATAACACAAGAGAAAGAAATAAAAGGGATACAAATTGGAAAGGAAGAAATCACACTAGCCCTATTTGTAGATGACATGATCCTATACATTAATGACACAAAAAAAATGCTACCAAAAATACTTCTACAGATGACAAATTCCTTCAGCAAAGAGGTGGGATATAAAATCAAAACACAAAACTCAGTAGCTTTCCTATATGTCAAAGACAAACAGAGAGAAAGAGGTCAATGATGCTGTCCCCTTTTCAATAACCACAAAAACAAAAAAAAAAAAGGCCAGCCTGAAACTAATTCCTGGTCAGCCAGGGCTAGATCAAGACCCTACCTCAAAAAAACAAAAAACATCTGCTGCGCCAGGCGTGGTGGTGCAAGCCTTTAATCCCAGAACTTGGGAGGCAGAGATAGGAGGATTGCTGAGAGTTTGAGGCCACCCTGAGACTATATAGTGAGTTTCAGGTCAGCCTGGACTAGCGTGAGACCCTACCTCAAAAAAAAAAAAAAAAAAAAAAAAAGAGGGAGAAAACATCTGCTGCATAATAATGTGCTTAAACTAGGCATGGTGGTTCACACCTCTAATCCCAGCACTTGGGAGGCAGAGGTAGGAAAATCACAGAGAGTTTAAGGTCACCCTGAGACTACACAGAGAGTTCCAGGTCAGTCTGAGCTACAGACTCTTCCTCAAAAGAGAAACAAACAAAAAAAAGTGCTTAATACTAACGTATACTATGTACATCATATGTACATTAGTATCAAGTACACACCAATTCATATAGTTACAATGAATGTTATACTTAACACAACTTAATTGTAACCTAAAAATGTATAAGATGGTATCATAGCTAATTTTAAGTATCAGTTTGGAGTAAAGGTGTCTACGTAGTCAGTAAAATACATTCCGTGATGTGTCTACAAGGATGCTAGATTGGCATTTGAATTTTCGAACCCAGTAAGAATGTTAGATGAGCCCTACTGGCACTACGGAGTCATATTTGGGCCCAAATAGAAGAAAAAGACAGAGAAAAGTCCGACTTCCCTTCTCTGGGGTTGGGACACGCTTCTTCTGTTGCTCCTGAGCATCATGACTCTAGGTGTCCATCCTTTAGAATCTGGGATTTGCACTAGCCAATTCCTAGGTTCTCAGATCTTCCCCTTAGATGAAAGAGTTCTGTCCCTAGAGCCTCCAAGCTTGGATAAAGCCACACTACGGTTTCCTCAATTCTCCAGCTTTCAAACGGCCTGCGTTGGACTGTTCAGCCTCCATAGTCACATGAAGGAATTCCCCTAATAAATCTCCCTCTATCTATCCATCATCTATCAGTCTATCTATTTTTCCACCCATCTAATCTCTCTACACATACATCCCATTGGGTTTGTCTTCCTAGAGAATTATAATTTGATGCTATATGGTTTGTCACAATAAAAAATACCAGAGCAGATAGCACATGTGGCCAAATAAACTACACATATAAATATAAATCAAAGTGGAAAGCACTATTTCAAAATTAAGCCCAAAATATATCTCGTTAGACTCCTAAACAACTTACAGTGTGTTCTTTCCCACATCCTCCTAAAAATATGTGTCACTTTTATGTTTGCTTAGCTTCTTAGCATAGCTATTTTAATAGGCCTATTCAGATTGTTTTAAAATGAAGCACAAACTGGGTGTGGTGGCACATGCCTTTAGTCCCAGGAATCACGAGGCAGAGGTAGGATCACTGTGAGTTCGAGGCCACCCTGAGACTACATAGTAAATTCCAGGTCAGCCTGGGCAAGAGTGAGACCCTACCTCAGAAAAAAAGGGGGAAAAAAGCACAGAAAAATATACTTTGTAGTAAAGCATGGTCTTGATTCTCAAAAACAAATTTAAAAAGTTTTCTGAGTTTACTTCTTCCACTAGAAACTAGTAACAACTTTAACCTAATCTAGATCCAAGGTTTTTATCAGACATCCCTAATATATCCAATATAAACTACATTTAAATTTTAGACATATGAGCTGGGCCTGGTGGCCCACGCCTTTAATCCCAGCACTCAGGAGGCAGAGGTAGGAGGATCGCCATGAGTTTGAGGCCACCCTGAGACTACATAGTGAATTCCAGGTCAGCCTGGGCAAGAGTGAGACCCTACTTCAAAAAACCAAAAAAAAAAAAAAAAAAAAAAGATATATGTAAGGGAAAGTGCATAGGTAGAAATCATGGGACCTGAATTTGATTTCCCATTACACTAGAGAAAATTACTCGATCATTCCAGGCCTAACTTTTTTATGCTGAAACTAAAAAGATAAAGGAGAACACATCTAAAAAGCCAATCACCATGATCATATCTAAAAATAACTTTATTAACAAACTACTATCTGTAGGAATGTGGCCATCACCTATTGGAAGAGTGGCTTAATTCAGAATCAACTTAAAGGCCAGTATTTGGGGACTAACATCACCAGTACTAAGCAGTGACTAACTATCCTAAAGTAAAATAAATTACATTATATTACACCACATCACACAACACTACACCACCCCACACCACCATCCTTACATCATATTATACCATACCACAAACATCCCACTCTACCGCACCACATCACATCACATCGTGTTACACTATATCACATTATGCTACATTACAGCACACTGCCCTATATTACATTACACTATACTATACCACATTGCACCAAACTACACTACATTATATTACACACTCCACTACCATGTATTACATTACACATTAGACTACACTACACCACATGATGTTACAGCACACCACATTACAATGCATTTCACTAGACTGCACTACATTATACCACCCTACATTATACACTATACTACATTGTACTGTATCACATTACATACATTGCATCACAAAGAACTCCAAGCACTGTCCCAGGTGCTCCCCAGGTTTTTGAACTAAAGACTATCATGCAGTTAAGTTCTGAAAAATACACCAGACCAGGAAGATGGTTAACTTATGGAGCAAAATATAGATAGTGAGCAGCAATAATAAGAACGTATTTAGGTAAAAGTGATGCAGTTGAGAAACAGTTGAATGACATTCCCATTTATACTGTCATTTTATAAATCAGATTTCAAATCCTAATAAGAGGCATGATAACACAGTGAAGGAGCAATCAAAAAGGGAGGACAAAAAGTCAGGTATGATGGCACACACCTTTAATCCCAGCACTTGGGAAGCAGAGGTAGGAGGATTGGTTGAAGGCCACCCAGTGACTACATAGTGAATTCCAAGTCATCTTGGGCTAGAGTGAGACCCTACCTCAAAAACAAAAAGGAGGACATAACAGGTAACAGTAATTAACAATGCTGCCGTATGAGAGCAGTAGGAATCTTAACTATTCCCATCTGTGTGGTCATGGCAACACTGTGATTTCCACACAGGCTTCTGCTCCCTCTGTGGGGTTATATCAGATTATTCAGTTCTGTGAGGATGTCTGACAAACAACCAATATGAAAACCAACATAAAAGACAGATCACCATTTTAAGTTTACAATAAATTACCACAGTTACAATGCTCTCATTCCAGCTCATTAGAAAAAGCAAGAGAACATACATTGTTGTTCCCAGATTACTATGTTTTATTAAGTGCCAGTTAACCATATGTTCTAATTAAAATGACATCTAATTCAGATGTGGTTTTAAAAGAGCTTTTATTGCCGGGCATGGTGGTACACACCTTTAATCCCAGCACTCAGGAGGCAGAGGTAGGAGGATCGCCATGAGTTTGAGGCCAGCCTGAGACTACACAGTGAATTACAGGTCAGCCTGGGCTAGAGTTAGACCCTACCTCAAAAAAAAAAAAAAAAAAAAAAAAGGAGCCGGGCATGGTGGCACATGCCTTTAATCCCAGCACTTGGGAGGCAGAGGTAGGAGGATCGCCGTGAGTTCGAGGCCACCCTGAGACTCCATAGTGAATTCCAGGTCAGCCTGGACCAGAGTGAAACCCTACCTCGGAAAAACCTTAAAAAAAAAAAAAAAAAAAAGGAGCTTTAATTGAGACCGGGAGATGGTCTAGTGGTTAAGGCCCTTGCCTGCAAAGCCAAAGGATGTAGGTTTGATTACCTAGGACCCACATAAGCCAGATGTACAAGGTGGTGCATACATCTGGAGTTAGTTTGCAGCAGCTAGAGGCTCTGGCACACCCATTCTCTGTCTCTCTCTCTCTCTCTCTATCTGTCTGTCTCTCTTTCTCTCTTTCTCTATCAAATAAATAAATAAAAATTAAAAATTTGAACTTTAATTTTTATTTTTATGTATTTATTTGAGAGAAAGAAAAAGAGAGAGAGAGGCAGATAGAGAATGGGCACACCAAGGCTTCTAGCCATTGCAAATGAACTCCAGATGCATGTGCCACCTTGTGAATCTGGCTTACATGGATCCTGGGGAATAGAAGCTATGCCTTTTGGCTTTGCAAGCGAGTGCTTTAACTACTAATCCATCTCTCCAGCCCAAGAGCTGTAATTTTTATCAAAGCTTAGTACAGTGTTTCTAAAAGTGGTTACCTCTGCGTTTTTTATATTCGAGTGGTTAGTATTAACATAAGCACCAATTAATTAATTAACCAATGAAACCTAGTAATATAAATTTTAAGCTTCTTAAGAAAATTTGAAAAATCAATAGAAATGGATTAAAGATCTCAATATAAGACCTGAAACTCTTAAACAACTGAAAGACAAAATAGAGTGAACTTTTCGTGATATAGGAGTGGGGAAAGACTTTCTGAGCAATACTCTAGTAGCCCAAGAAATGAAACAACACTCAACCAGTGGGATTTCATGAAGCTAAAAAGCTTTTGCATAGACAAACATATCATAAACAAAGCCAATAGACTACCCACAAAATGGGAGAAAATCTTGGCCAGCTACATAACACTGACAGAGGCCCAATATCTAAAATCTACAAAGAGCTTCAAAAACTAAGCAATAAAAAATCAAACAATCCACCCAAAAAAAATGGGGTAGAGAAATGAATAGGGAGTTCTCAAAGGAAAAAATACAAATGGCTAATACTTACTTAGGAACATCTTCAATATCTGTAACCATCAGGGAAATGCAAATTGAAACAAACACGAGACTCCACCTTATTCCAGTCAGGATGACAATCATTAGAAAAATCAAACAATAAATGTTGGCAAGGATGTGGGGAAAGAGAACCCTCATTCACTCCTGGTAGGAATGCAAAATTGTACAACCACTATGGAAATCAATATGGAGACTCCTAGGAAAGAGGAAAATAGAGTGACCAACTGACCCTGCCATCCCTCTACTGGGCATCTACCCTAAAGGCTCCATTCTTCACTGAAGATATATTTGCTCAGCCATGTTTATAGCTGCTCAATTCATAGTAGCTAAGAACTGGAATCAACTCAGATGCCCATCATTTGGTAAATAGATAATGAAAATGTAGTACATGTACACAATGAAATTCTACTCAGCAGAAAGGAAAAATGATGCAATGAAGTTTGTAGGAAAATGGATGGACTTGGAACAGCAAACTCATGCAAGCACAGAAAGACAAACACTGCATGTGGAACATGTGGAACCTGGAACAGCTTGAATTGCTGGCATACCTGACAGGCAACTCGAGGGGCAGGCATGGAATGGTTTGTGTTTAAGGAGGGATGGAAGGGTTTAAGGAGAGGAGAATGGGGGGTGGAGGAGATACACATAAAACTAAATCCAAAATGAATTTGTACCATAGACACCTTCCTCCTGGACAATAGGCTAAAATATGTAACCCTCAACAGGACTACAGGGGCGTCGTCAGGTAAGACGGGTCCTGGAGAGGGTGGGATATAGCCTAACCTTAAAATATTTAGCTCTCCAGGCTGGAGAGATGGCTTAGTGGTTAAGCGCTTGCCTGTGAAGCCTAAGGACCCAGGTTCGAGGCTCGGTTCCCCAGGTCCCACGTTAGCCAGATGCACAAGGGGGCGCACACGTCTGTAGTTCGTTTGCAGAGGCTGGAAGCCCTGGCGCGCCCATTCTCTCTCTCTCCCTCTATCTGTCTTTCTCTCTGTGTCTGTCGCTCTCAAGTAAATAAATTTTAAAAAAAATTTAAAAAAAAATATTTAGCTCTGGCTTGTAACCTCCAATACCAAAAATCAGTTACAATCCACCCTGAGCTATTGATTGGGGAAACCTATGAGGTCACCAAAGAAAGGACAAGCCTCTGTCAAAGCACTTGATTTCCCACCTGAGGTCAAAGGGAAGACCCTATTTCTGAAGACACAACATGCTGCCACAGAGCATTGGGAGATCTGGCTAGAATCTGGAAAGAACCCAGTTCCCTAATGGTTAACCCATAAGTGGTGGAAAGAGCCCTGGGGGAAAGCGGCCAACAATGTTGTGAGCAAGCAGAGGACACAGCTATGTGAAAGCAACCAATCTGACTAGACATGCACATCTGTGCAATGGTAGCACCCAGACTTTGTGGGAAACCAATGGCTTTCCGATTGGCTAAGAGAGCCACTCAGTAGAAAGGATCCCATAGCTAGCTAGAACTGGAAACCAAGTCAGAATCCTATGGAGACCAAGATTATAGTCTTCTGTGAAAAGCCCCATTTAGTCTTTGGGCAAAAGAGAGACTACATACTTGAAGGGGTCTGGAATATAGCTTAGTTGTAGAGTACTTGCCTAATATGTACAAGGTCCTGGTTAAATCTGCAATACTGCAAAGAACAAAAATTCAATGAAGCCAGGTGTGGTGGTGCACACCTTAAATCCTAGCACTTGGGAAGCAGAGGTAGGAGAATCACCACAAGTTCAAGGCCACCCTGAGACATAGTAAAGGTCAGCCTGGGCTGGAGTGAACTCCTACCTCAAAAAAACAAAAGAAACAAAAGAGCCTATTTTTTAATTTTTAATGTATACAGGATTTTTATTCTATCTGTTTTTATTTTATATTTGATAACTACATTTTATACATAGTTTTCCACAAATGTTCATTGGATTATTGACAGAAAATAACATCCAGTTTCTTCCTCCCATCCATCCAATGCTAGTGAAATTTTATGCAAAATCCTAATAATTACAAAGCTGAAGTGAGGACTATAGGAGAAAAAAGGCCTGTTATAGTTTTTTTTCTTTAGTTGTAATGCAATGAGATAAACATTGGGGGAAATGCCTTGTATTGTGAGGGGGCATCAGGAATGGGCTGTTGGACATATGACAATTTTGGGGAAATATTTTGGATTTTGGAAAATGAAAGATGAGTGGAAGGGAGATGGAGGTTTGTAGTAGAATGAATTATAGGAAACTGTATTATGGAAAGCAGTAAGCAAGAAAGCAGTTTAGCAAGGGTATCCAATAGAAAGGTTACCAAGTCACAAGACATTATAAGCCACTGTGAACCATTTACTGTTCTGAGGGTAGTGAGAGCTCTAAAGATGTTACAAATGGGAATTCAGATCTGCAAAGTATGTATAAAAGCTCTTGGTTCCGAATAAAGAACAGATGGAAGGTGATAAAGGTGCCAATAAAAGTCTGTAATCCAGCTGGAAATCATACTGGCCTGATGTAAGGTAGGGACAAGATATTAAGCAGATGATGAGCTGAGGGTATATATCTCAGTTATCCAGAATTTGCTTCATACAGATAAGGTTTTGGGTTTGTTCCCCAGTCTCTCTCTCTTTCTAACACACACACACACACACACACACACACACACACACACACACCTTCAAGAGACAGTCAAGAGAGTGATAACTGAAACAGTATGGGAAACCTGAGGATTATGTTCAGATTTTTGCTTTCAAGAATGGGACTGGGGGCCTGGAGAGATGTCTCAATGGCTAAAGGTGCTTGTTTACAAAGCCTTGTGGACCAGGCTTCAATTCTGTCTCATAGATAAATTATATTTTAAATAAATAAAGTAAATCTAAGTTCATAATTCTCATTTTAAGAAACAAGGGAACCAAATGGTTGATTTTCACTCTCCATCCCAAAATATACTTATTAATAAGTGGCTTTCTGTTGACTAGGTGACAAAATATTCTATTTTTATTTGCATGTGACCATCCATAAAATAAAAACATTGGGGGATGAAAAGATGGCTCATCAGTTAAGGTGCTTGCCTGTAAAGCCTAACATCCCCAGATCAATTTTTCAGTACTCACATAAAGCCAGATGCCCAAAATAGTTCATGTGTCTGGAGTTCGTTTACAATGACTAAAGGCCCTGTCATGCCCATGTCTCTCTCTCTCTCTCTCTCTCTCTCTCTCTCTCTCTCTCTCTCTCTCTCTCTTTTTCTCTCTCTAATAAAAATATTTTTTGGAAAAAAAAAAAAAGTCTTTCAACTTCCAGGTAAGATGGCTGCATAGGAGTCACACCAACCAGCCTAGGGAGGGATTTGAGCAAAACCCACAGCAAAATACACTCTTTGTCTGAAAAGTGAAGGTGTATAGGTTTTTATCAGCCACAGCAGAGAAGTAGGAGAGACTAAGATCTATCAGAAAGGAGAAAATCAGCCAGATTCCACCAAGCAGCTTGTGGGCCTGATCCACGCACCACCTGGAGCCCAGCTGCAGGAACAGAGACCAAACAAGGGGATTTTCCAACCTCACCAGCCTCCTTACAAAGTCAAGAAATCTGAAGCGGAGACAGCAGACTCAGGTGGGACCAGCTGAGTAGCTCCAGTACAACTCCAAGTTTCCTGCATTCTCCCCTCCCCAAACAGACAGAACCACAACCCTCTAGAGGAAACATTCAGCTCCTGGTGGCAGGGCATCAGCACAGCTGATCAGAGCACCAGCTCCACAGCACAACACGGAGGGATCAAGGTGGGCACTCAGCATTGGTGAGGCTGGAGCCACCCCAAAAGGTAACAAGGCCAACTGATTAAAGAAAAAAAAAAAGCAAAGCAGGTACAGGGCTGGAGAGATGGCTTAGCGGTTAAGCGCTTGCCTGTGAAGCCTGAGGACCCTGGTTCAAGGTTTCGATTCCCTAGGACCCATGTTAGCCAGATGCACAAGGGGGCACATGCATCTGGAGTTTGTTTGCAGTGGCTGGAGGCCCTGGCGCGCCCATTCTCTCTCTCTCTGTGTATCTGCCTCTTTCTCTCTCTGTCTGTCACTCTCAATAAATAAATGAAAATAAACAAAAAAAATTTTTTTTAAAAAAGCAGGCACATAGGCCTGCACTTGAAGGACTAATCTCCTTCTGTGTCAGGGCAGGTTATGGGTTACATATTCTTGGTTGGATTTACCATTCTCAATTAAGCTGTACTTGGGGGTTGTCTATTGTTGCCTTTAATGCTTTCACATTCATAGGGTCTTTGTCTTTTTCTTCAGAAAGATAATTCACCCCAACAAAGTAGGCATTATCCCAGATATGCACAGATGGTTCAACATACACAAATCGATAAATGTATTAGACTATATAAATGGACCGAAGGACAAAAATCACATGATCATCTCAATAGAGGCAGAAAAGGCATTTGACAAAATCCAACATCCCTTCATGGTAACAGTCCTACAGAAACTGGGAATAGAAGGAACATATCTTGACATAATAAAAGCTATTTATGACAAACCTACAGCCAACATAATACTAAATGGGGAAAAACTTGAAGCTTTTCCACTAAATTCAGGAACAAAACGAGGGTGTCCACTGTCCCCACATTTACTTAATATAGTACTGGAAGTCCTAGCTATAGATATAAGGCAAAACACACTCATAAAAGGAATATAAATTAGAAAGGAAGAGATCAAATTATCATTATTTGCAGATGATATGATTCTATACATAAAAGACCCTAAAGACTGTGCCAGCAAACTGTTAGAGCTGATAAACACTTTAGCAACATAGCAGGATACAAAATAAGCACATAGAAAATAGTAGCTTTCCAATATATTAACAACAAACATGTGAAGGATGAAATCAGGGAATCTCTCCCACTCAGAATTGCCTCAAATAAGTAAACAAATAAATAAATAAAGTACCTTGGAATAAACCTACCTAAGGAAGTGAAGGATCTCTACAATGAAATTATTTTTGTTTTATTAATGTTATATTTTTAAACTTATTTGATTTTTTTTCAATTTTTTAAAACATTTTCCATGATTATAAAAAATATCCCATGGTAATACCCTCTTCCCCCCCCCACCTCCGCCTTTGAAATTCCATTCTCCATAATATCCCCTCCCCATATCAATAAGTCTCTCTTTCATTTTGATTTCATGATCTTTCCCTCCTCTGATGATGGTCTTGTGTAGGTAGTGTCAGGCACTATGAGATCATGGATATCCAGGCCATTTTATGTCTGGAGGGAGCACATTGTAAGGAGTCCTACTCTTCCTTTGGCTCTTACATTCTGTCTGCCACCTCTTCCACATTAGATCCTGAGCCTTGGAGGGTGTGATGGAGATGTTACTCAGTACTCTAGTCACTTCTTTCCAGCACCATGATACCTACTGAGTCACCCCAAGGTCACCGCCATCTGAAAAGAGAAAATTTTCTACCCAAAGTGAGAGTAGCATTAATATAAGGGTATGAATATTAAGAGAAGTGCTTACTGGGCAGATTGATAAGCATAGTATATACACTTATCCAGACATCAGCAGATGTTACACCCCCAGGGCTCATGACTACCCCTGTTTTAAGTTTTCAGTATCAGGGATGTATTCCCTCCCTTGGAGAGGGCCTCCAGTCCAATTAGAGGGCAGTTGGTTTCCACCATGACAGATGTGCCACTATTGCACCCATTGGCTCATTTAGCCTGGCTGGCCAATTATAAGGCTTGCAGTGTCCACTGTTGAGTATCTTCACTGGTGGTATCTCTTTCTCCCATTGAACTACATGTAGAATGGCTTCTTCCAGCTTTCTGCCAACTGGTCTACATGGAGTAAGTTATCAGCTCAGTTCCAGCAGGATTTCTCAGTGGCCTTGCAGCCCAAGTATGTGGAGTCTTCAGAAACAGGGTCTTACCATCCATTCCTAGTGGGAAACCAAGGGCCTCGGCAATAGCCTATAATGTTTTGGGGGCATCAGGGACCTCCCTGGCCAACAACTCACTGGAAAGTATCCCATCCCTGGCACTGAAAATTTTCTGGCAACAATCTACGGCTCCTGAGTGTTCCATTGTCCAAAATTGGAAAATTCCATATGATTTATTTATATACTTTCAGATTTTGATTAGCCGTCCCTCTGGGCCTTTTTACCCCAGTTGATCCATCTTTCTACTTATATATATACAACACCAACCTATTAAGTACCCTCCTCCCTTCCTTTCTCTTCCCTTGTATCTCTTCTTTAGCTTACTGGCCTGTGCTACTGAGTTTTTTCCTTCTCATACAGGAGCCCAATCATCTGTAGCTAGGATCCACATATGAGAGAAAACATGTGGCACTTGGCTTTCTGGGCCTGGGTTAACTCACTTAGTATAATCCTCTCCAGATCCATCCATTTTTCTGTAAATTTCATAACTTCATTTTTCTTTACCACTGAGTAGAACTCCATTGTATAAATGTGCCATATCTTCATTATCCACTCATCAGTTGAGGGACATCTAGGCTGGTTCCATTTCCCAGCTATTATAAACTGAAATTTTAAAACACTCAAGTGAGAAATTGCAGAAGACACTAGGAAATGGAAAGACATCCCATGTTCTTGGATTGTAAGAATCAATATTGTGAAAATTTCAATCTTACCAAAAGCAATCTACACATTTAATGTAATCCCCATGAAAATTCCAATGGCATGCTTCACATAAATAGGTAAAACAATCCTAAAATTCATTTGGAAGCACCAAAAAAAGCCTCAAATAGCCAAAACAATTTTGAGCAACAAAAATAAGGCTCGTGGTATCACCATACCCAATGTTAAGCTATACTACAAAGCCATAGTAACAATAACAGCATGGTACTTGCACAAAGACAGACACATAGATCAATGGAGCAGAACAGAAGACCAAGATATTAAGCCAGGAATCTGATTTTTGACAAAAATGCTAAAAATGTTCATTGGAGAAAAGACAGCTTCATCAACAAATGGTGCTGGAAAAAATTGGATATCTATATGTAAAAGGATGAAAATAGATCCTTGTCTTTCTCCATATACAAGAATTAGGTCCAAATGGATCAGGGACCTTAATATCAGACTAAAACTGCTAGAAGAAAAGGTAGGGAAAACCCTTCAACATCTTGGCATAGGCAATGACTTTTGAATATAACCCCAATTGCTCAGGAAATAAAAACACTAATCAACCACTGGGAGCTCCTGAAATTACAAAGGACACTGTGAATAGAGCAAGGGGACAACCTACAGAATGGGGGAAAATCTTTGCCAGGTATACATCTGGCAGAGGATTAATATCCATAACATACAAAGAACTCAAAAAAAAAAAAATAAGAAACCAAACAATGTAATAGCAATGGGCTACGGAACTGAGTAGAGAGATCTCAAAGGAAGAAATATAGAGGGCAAGTAAACATCTAAAAAAGGTGTTCTACATCCTTAGGCATCAGGGAAATGCAAATTAAAACTACTTTGAGATTCCATCTCACCCCTGTCAGAATGGCTATCATCACAAAAACAAATGACAGTAAATGTTGGTGAAGATGCAGGAAAAGGGGAGCCCTTCTACACTGTTGGTGGGAATGTAATCTGGCACAGCCATTGTGGAAATCAGTGTGAGGTTCTTGAGACAGCTAAAAATAGATTTGCCATATGATCCAGCTATAGCACTCCTAAGCATATATCCTAGTGACTCTTCTCACTACCTTAGAAATTCTTGTGGAACCATATTTATTGCTGCTCTATTCACAATAGCTAGGAAATGGGACTAGCCTAGATGTCCCTCAATAGATTAATGGATAATAAAGATGTGGCACATCTACACAATGGAGTTCTATTCAGCAGTAAAGAAAAATGAAATTATAAAATTTGCAGGGAAATGGATGGATCTGGAAAGGATTATACTAAGTGAGGTAACTCAGATCCAGAAAGCCAAACATCACATGTTCTCTCTCATATTTGGGTCCAAGCTACAAATGTTTAAACTTGTGTGTGAGCTGGAACCAAAAATCGGTAGCAGAGGCCAGTAAGCTTAGAAAAAGGGTATAAGGGAGGGAGGAGAGGGAAGGAAGGACTTTAGGGGATGTTATTGTACATATGTAAGTAGAAGAACAGGTTACAGGAAATGAAATGGCCTAAGTGAGGCTAGGGGAAGAGACTGCATAAGAGAACCATGGGGGGAGGGTCATTCAAAATTCAAGATATTCTGAATAAGACAATAAAAGCCTACTTTTTTGGATAATGGCACATCCAGAAGCCATAGATTGCTACTATAATATTTTCAGTGCCAGGGATGGGGTATCTTCCAGTGAGTTGTTGGTCATGGAGTTCCCTGTTACCTTCAAACATTACAGGCTATTGTCAAAGCCCTTGGGTTCCCACAAGTAACAGATAGTAAAACCCTATTACAGAAGACTTCACATGTCTGAGTGGCAAGGTCACTGGGAAATCAAGCTGGTGCTGAGCAGAAAGTCTTCTCCCTGTAGACCCAACAACTGAAAGCTGGAAAAAGCTACACTGCATGCAGCCTTATGGGAGACAGAAATCATCAGTGGTGAAAACAGTGGACACTGAAAGCCTAAAGTTTGGCCATACAGGCCAAAAGACTGAATGGGTGCAATAGTGGCATGTCTGTTCTGGAAGAAACCAACTGTTCTTTAATTGGACTGGAGGCCTACTCTATAGGAGGGAATACATGCCTAGTACTGAAAACCTAATCAAAAGCCTATGGAAGGGGAGCTCATGAGCCTTAGGGGTATAAAGCCTGCTCTTGTCTGGCTAAATGCATATATTATGCTCACCAAATTGCCCTGTAAGTACTATACTTAGTGTTCATATTTATATATTAATGCTACTCTCATTTTTGCTTAGAGAAGCTTCCCTTTTTATTTATGTTTTTGTTTATTTTTACTTATTTCTTTGAAAGTGACAGAGAGAAGGAGGGAGGGAGGGAGGGAGAGAGAGAGAGAGAGAAAGAGAGGGAGGGAGAGAGAGAGAGAGAGAGAGAGAATGGGCGCGCCAGGGCTTCCAGCCACTGCAAATGAACTCCAGACACGTGCACCCCCTTGTGCATCTGGCTAACGTGGGTCCTGGGGAATCAAGCCTCGAACCAGGGTCCTTAGGCTTCACAGGCAAGCACTTAACCGCTAAGCCATCTCTCCAGCCCAGCTTCCCTTTTTAGATGGTAGTGACCACCTACATAACCCAAAAGGCAACATAGTGCTGAGAAGACGTGACAGAGGAGTGTCCTGCACTGAAACATCTCTATTTTACCCTGCAAGGCTCAGGGTCCTTTGTGGAAGAGATGGCAGAAAGAATGAAAGAGCCACTCCTTACAATGCAATTGTCCAGACAGAAATTGGCCTTGATATCCATGACCTGGCAGTGCCTAGCAATACTTTCACAAGACCCTCATAGTAGGAGAAAAAGACGATAATATCAAAATAAAAGAGAAACTAATGGAGAGAGGGAAGGAATATGATGAAGAGTGGAGTTGTGAAATATAAAGTGATGAAGGGGAGGGAATTTTCATGGTTTATTGTCTATAAGTATAGAAATTGTCAATTTAAAAAAAATTTTAAAACATGTATTTCATTGTTAGATCCACAAGTTGGGACATTTTGCACAGGGACATTGCCTACCCCATAACTGACTGCTGCCTCCATAATGCATGACCCACAATCCCCAGGGGGCTGACCTGCATCCCCAATGAGGAAGGCCTCTTCAGAAAAGGGGCAGGGAAGAGGGAAAGGAGAGTACCAAAATGTGTTGTTTACATACTAAAAATGTCCATATCTAATAAAAATAAATTTAAAAATAACAAAACATGTCATTCTATTTCATAATGCCATATTAGAATAGATTTTTAAAATATTGCTTGGGGGAGGGGTTGTGGAATGATGCCTTAGCCGTTAAGTTGCTTGCCTGAAAAGCGTAACGACCTGGGCTTGATTCCCCATTTGCACATGTGGTAGTTGGAATGGATGTTCCCCAGTAGATTCAAGAGCTTATTCAAGTTTATAACTTGGTGTCACTGTGGGTTATCCTAGGTCCAGCCCTAAGGTGTTTGGATTCAGATCTGGAATTTCCAGCTAAAGATTTGCAAAGTGACTGAGTTCTGCCTAGGGTTCCTGGAGTGTGTTTATTTGTGATGGTGTGTGGTGGTTTCTTCCTCTCTGCTTGGATCTGTGCAAAGGGGCTAGCTTCTGTCATTATGGAACTTCCACTAGATCCATAAGATTCAATAAATTCCCTTTCTCCCATAACTGTGCCTGTTTTGGAAGTTCATCCCAGCAATGTGAAGCTGACTTCAACATCACATAAAGCCAGATGCACAAAGCAGTGCACGCATCTGGAGTTCACTGTAGTGGCTAAAGGCCCCAGAAAGCCCACGTACTCTCCTCCTCTCTTCTTCTCTTCTCTTCTCCCTCTCTCTCTCTCTCTTTCTTTCTCTTTTTCTTTTTCTTTCTCTTTCTCTCTGTCTGTCTATATTACTCTACTTGCAAATAAATAAATAAAATATTTTTAATATTGTTCAAGGGGAAAATATCCTATATCTAACATACTTCTCCTGGATGAAAATAGTAGGCTTCTATTGGAAGAAAGTGGATTTCTTAATTGAAAGATATGATTGACCATATGAATACACTTATATGTATTTGAGTTCCAAAATAAATGCATTTAATCTGACAGACTGTTCTAAGAAAAATATAGTTTAAATCATACTTACTTTGACTGATTATACCAGATCAAAGGAATGACCTAAAGATAGGATAAGATCAATTGCTTATAAATAGCAACTTTTTATCAATTTATTCAGCTGCTTTGAATTTGTTTCCACCTCTGAGTTTTAGAGGAAATTGTTGAGTTAACACCAAAATAGCATGAAGTACAGTTTAGCACATGCAGAAGCTGCAGGAGATCCCACCAGTCCGGCAAACTTCAAGCTGCACAGGTTCTGTGGAGGCCAGAACAGGGATAGTAAATACCTATCCACGGTTAGCCAATCTTGTCCTCTGACATGACATGTTTTATGCTGGTTTAATTCACAGCTGCCAGAGTTTTCATCATGTACTACCAGAAGATATGGTGATTAGCCCTCAGGGATTGGAGGAGCTGGCCATTGAGGTAGAGTTTAATAAGCATTGTCTTCAGAGCATTTCTTTGAGTTTGTATTCTAGACAACCCCAGAGAGCAATTAATTACAAAGTTGTGAAGTTTGGGAAATGCACTCCTTCCTCTTTCATAAAGACCCTCTAGGGCAAATGTAACAAAACCTCTCCCAGGAGAGAAAAAAATAAACCTCTCACATATCCACTCCCAATGCCTGTTTTGAAACACTTCCAAAACTGACCCCAAATGCAGGTGTCAGTGGATTCCAGAGGAGTCTCTTAAAGCTACAACCTCCCTCTATATCTCTTTCCCCCCCATGACTCTATCCACAAGCACTCTTTTCTGTGCACAATGCAGGTATTTTGATTCTTGAAATACAACCCCAAGTTCCCTCTCCGAACACCTCAGCACCTTGGAGATCGCAAGTTCGGTTAAACTTTTTCTACAGCAGGACAAGGCAAGGCAGGGGTCAGCTGCAGACAACAGGGGAGAGAGGGTAAGTGCAGTCGCCTTTTATCTTCATGACTCAGTTAAGCTTACTTGGCAGAGTACCCTAGACCTGTAAGCCCAGACTGATGGGCAAAGTTTAGCTTACAGTCTTTCTCTTTGTACCTCTTAACTATAACTGCCTGTCCCCAAGTTCAGCCAAATCTGTCCTGTGCGTTTTGTACATTGTCAGGAAATCAGCTTTGGTTTTCAGAGTAGTTCTGTGTTCACAGTGACAATGAGCAGACTAGAGATTCCCAGCATGCCCTGTCATCCTGGTCATCAGCTCCTTCTACCAGTGCTACAACGGGTAATGAACAGTGACTCAGCAACAGCTGAGTGGACGTGCGCAGTCCACGCTGGGTCCACTCCTGGTACTGAGCATTGTCTAGGTTGGGGGAAGTGTGCAGTGATGGCCACCCACCACTACAGTGTAATACAGGATAACTTCACTGTCCCAAGGGTCTGGTAGGCTCTGCCCATCTCCTTTCCCACAAAACACAGACAGTCATGGATCTTGTTAGTGTTTCCATAGGTTTTACTTTTTCCAGAATATAATGTAGGTAGAATTGTATAGCATATAGTCTGCTCAGACAGGTTTCTTTCACTTAGAAAAAAACACATTCATATTTTTAAGGCATAATAATTCATTTCTTCTTTTAGTATTATACTTTTGAGAATATCTGACATACACTTTTTTGTTTCTAAGTACTTCCAACTGTCCTTTGTGTTCTTCCATAGAATCAAGCAAATTTCAATTTATAGATTAAATATTCTTGCAAAGTGCTTTTAAAAAATGTTTATTGTGCCGGGCATGGTGGTGCACGCCTTTAATCCCAGCACTCGGGAGGCAGAGGTAGGAGGATCACCGTGAGTTCGAGACCACCCTGAGACTACATAGTGAATTCCAGGTCAGCCTGAGCCAGAGTGAGACCCTACCTCGAAAAACCAAAAAGAAAAAGAAAAAAAAGAAATGATTATTGCTCTTATTTGTTCACATTTCAGCTTTCTCTAATACAATTTAAAAGTGAGATTTGAGATAGCATACAGAAATTCAAGATTGGCCTTAAACCTTGTTATATATCTCTGAATTCCATGTTCTTGTTTTATTAGTAGAGTAGTTTAAATGATTTCCCCATTATAATGTTTTATTGTCAGCTCAACACTATTCTATATGGTATCTTAACTGAACCACACTGCTGAAAGGTTAAAAAAAAAAGACATGTTTTCTCAACTGGCAACAGTTTTTATTAAATACTCAGTATCATTTTTAAGTCTTAAAAAATCATGAATTTAATCATAAACTTCACAAGTATGCTCATGGCTCATTCTGTGAAAAGTGAATTCTGCATAAAAGCAAATGTAGCATATTATTCAAGTCTGAGGCAAAACAAGCAAGAAAAATCTTTTCAAATCTTAAGTTTAAAGCTGGGAAGATGGTCTCATGGTCAAAAGGACTCGCTTGCAAAGCCTGGAGCCCAGGTTCAACTGCCTAGCCACCCATGTGAAGTATTCATTTGTAGAAGCAAGAGACCCAGGAGCATGGGCACACACACACACACACACACACACACACACACACCCAGAGAGAGAGAGAGAGAGAGAGAGAGAGCCATGCATACATATACACACACACATATGCAAATATATAAAAACTTAAAAAATAAAAATAAATTTTTTAAAAAACCTGTTTGTTCTAAAAAGGGAAATTTTTCTCATTGTGCTAATTTAAGACATTAACATGCAAATTCTAGAATCACAGCCCAATTTTGGTTCTATTTACTGCTCATTGATGAAATTCTAAAACATGCTTAAGCCCTCAAAATTAAGCAGAAGATTAAGAAGAAATGAAATTTCTGAAGGGATTTCTACACGCTTGAATACAGCCCCAATTATTAAGAATTCTGAAAGTAATTTGCACAGTCTGTAATCAAGATAGACTGTAGATAGCAAATTCTCCAAACTGTAGAGACCATGAACCTCTCTAGCACCCCTCTTTGTTGATTGGTGCTTTGAACATTACCATCCTGGATTAAAGTCTTGACTCTGAGCTATCTCCCCACATTGAGCAGACTCTTCAGTTCCATCAGCCATATGCACATTTGGATGAAAGAAAGCCCTGAAAGAGCAGGACTTTGAGGACACCATGCACCAAGCACCGGCAGTCTGGGAGGAGGAGGCATCGTGGAGCGAAGGACAGAACCCAGGCCAGGATTGACAGGCAATCCAAGAGGGCTGCCGGCTCTCCTCCTGGCCTGGCTGAGGTTTGTCTTGGGTCTCCGTGTTTTCTTCTGAAGTCCTGTTAATTTCAAAGCAGGCAATTTTAGCTAAAAAGCTTAACATTTTGCTGCAGATATTTCATGGTTCCGAGTCAGAAATCAACTCTACAAGTCCTCCTCTATTATTGAGTGTCTTCTGCATGCCAAGTAATATGCTATGCTTAATTTTATGTTATTATTGAATCCTCACTTGACCATCATAGGTAATGTTATTCACACAGATGAAGTTCCAAGACTGGCAAAATGGCTCAGTAGGTAACGTGCTTGCCACATAAGCAGGAGGGCCAGGTTTAGTCCCAGGCACCCACTTAAAAGCCAGGTGTGTTGGTACACACCTGTAATCCCAGCTCTATGGAGGCAGACAGGAGATTCCTGGGGCTCACTGGGGTTCAGTAAGAGACTTTGTCTCGAAAAAATAAGGTGGGGAGTGATTGAGGAAGACATCGCCATTGACCTCTGTCTGACTTTCACATGCCCACACAAACACACGTGTTTATTATGTACCCATCCACATACCAATATGCATACATATATGAATGTATATGAATGTGCAACATACATATATGCAGGCAAAATATATGGGAAACAAATAAAAAGGTGAAGTGGCCCTCTCTGTAAACCTAATGAGACCACTGGGCCTGCTAAGACTCTTTAACCGTATCAACTGGGCCTGGTATTGACTAAATATACTTGTATTGTGGAATTTTATTCCATTCTTGTTTCTGTAAGAAAGTACCTGACACTGAATAATTTATAACAAAGAATTTACTTTAGCTCACAATTCTAGAGGTTATATGATTGGGCAGTCACCTATGGTGAGGGCCCCCTGTTGATCATAACATAGTGAAGAAAAGTGGAAAGGTAGTCAGGTAGGTATAAAAGAGAGTAAAAGGGCAAAGAAGCTGACCCACTTTATAAAAGACTACTTTTTTGGTTTTGTTTATGTTTATGTTTTTTTGTTTTTTTAAGATAGGCCTCACTCTAGCCCAGGCTGACCTGGAACTCACTATGTAGCCCCCAGGCTGGCCTCAAACTCACAGCAATCCTCATACGTCTGCCTCTCTAGTGCTGGGATTAAAGGAGTGCATCACCATGCCCAGCTATAAAGAGCTACTTTTTAAAAATAGTTTATGTATTTTGAGAGAGATAAAGAGGCAGATAAAGAGAGAGAATGGGCATGGCAGGGCCTCTATCCCCTGCAAACAAACTCCAGACACATGTACTACCTTGTACATCTGGCTCATGTGTGTACTGGGGAATCAAGCCTGGGTCTTTTAACTTCACAGGCAAGTGCCTTAACCACTAAGCCATCTCTCCAGCCCTATAAGGCTACTTTTAACAAATACATTCCTATGAGAACTAACTCAATCTCACCAAAAAGACACTAATCCCTCATAAAAGCTCAATGTCCAAATACCACCTCCACAACCAAACTTCAACATGAATTTTGATAGGACAAAGCATAGTCAAATGATAATATTCTGTCCCTGAACATCCAAAACTTATGCCTTTCTCATATCAAAATACAACCACTTGGGCTAGAGAGATGGCTTAGCAGTTAAAGCCAAAGGACCCAGGTTCAACTCCCTAGGACCTACATAAGCCAGATACACAAGTGACGCATATGTCTGGAGTTTGGTTGTTTGCAGCAGCTGGAGGCCTTGATGTACCCATTACCTTTCTTTTTTTTATTTTTTTAATTTATTTATTTGAGAGTGGCAGACAGAGAAATAGGCAGACAGAGAATGGGTATGCCAGGGCCTCCAGCCACTGCAAACGAACTCTAGACGCATGCGCCCCCTTGTGCATCTGGCTAACGTGGGTCCTGGGGAATCGAGCCTCGAACCAGGGTCCTTAGGTTTCACAGGCAAGTGCTTAACCACTAAGCCATCTCTCTAGCCCCACCCATTCTCTTTCTATCTGCCTCTTTCTCTCTCTCTCTAATAAGTAAATAAAAATAAAATATTTTTAAAATACAAAATAAAATTAAATCTATTTTTAAATATTTTTATTTTCATTTATTTATTTGAGAGAGAGAGAGACAGAGAATGGGCTCACCAAGGCTCTAGGCACTGCAAAAGAACTCCAGACTCATGTGCCACCTTTTGCATCTGGCTTATGTGGGTCCTGGGGAATTGAACCTATGTCCTTTGGCTTTATAGGCAAGTGCCATAACCACTAAGCCATCTCCCCAGCCCAAAATTAAATATTTTTTAAAATATAATCACTCCATCCCAACCATCCCCAAATCCTAATTTTCTTTCAATTCCAACATCAACTCAAGTGTCCAAAGTCTCATGAGAGATTTCAAATGAGCTCTTTCTAGCTGTGAGCCTAGAAAATCAAAGCAATTTATCTACTTTCAGTATACAATGATAGCACAGACATAAGGTAAGCATTTCTACTCCAAAAGAAAGGAGAAGCTGCCCCATCATCCACACAAAAAAAAATCCAAACAGGGTAAAATCCAAAGTCCAAAATCCAACAGGGTAAACACTAACTTTTTGTACTCCAGAACAGTCTTTCACTTCATATCGTTCTCCATGGACACACGGAGGTGAGGGTTAGCTCAGACAGTGTGTCTGTGTCATGGTGGGACTCTGATACCCTTAACTTTTCCAAGAAACTGTGTCATGCTGTCACTGGCTCTGCAATTCTGGGGCCTTAAGACCAGTCGTTTCACTACCGTGGTTCTACTAAGCATGGCCCTGGTAGGGACACTCTTCAGAGACAGCTCTCCTGTGGCAGGTTTCTCCTGGGCTGCCAGGAAGTTCAATACATGAAAAAACATGCCTCCATATCCCTAGCATTCGGCATTCATGTCAGCATTATCACCAAGGCTTACTTGTCGTGCCCTCCAGGGCTGCAGCCCCAAATCTCTATAATGCTTCTGTTGCCTTTTCCCATGTTCTTGGAAATGAGCACCTGGCCCCCTTCTACACATGCTGATCTCTTGACTAGCCAATCCCCTTGATCATGCCCCTGAACACTTTTCATTCTTTCTATGACCAGGCTGCGAACCTTCAAAAGGCATATAATCTGCCTCCTTCTTAATTGTAAATCATATTTTGGAGCCACTCCTTTATTCCAGAATTTCAGCATAAACCATGAAAGTGGCTATATAGTTCTTTCTATATTCTGCTTAGAAACTTCTGAGATATACTAGCCAATCAATCTTAAGTTTCACCTTCCATCAAACAAACCCCAGAGCACAGACACAATGACTCATGTGAAACACCCAGAAACATCTCAGGAATAACTCACTAGCACAACTATGAATTGACTACTTTATATATCACCTAATTTATGTTTAAAAATGAATCTGTGAGACAATTATAGCCACCCAGCTTTAAAGATAAAGAAATTGGCCAGACATGCTAGTGCACACCTTTAATGCCAGCACTTGGGAGGCAGAGGTAGGAGGATCACTGTGAGTTCAAGGCCAGGCTGAGACTACATAGTGAATTCCAGGTCGGCCTGGGCTAGAGTGAAAAAAAAAAAAAAAAAAAAACATTTTCCCCTGAAAAGTATAAAGAAATTGAAGCAAGAGATCTTAGCTATCTCCCCCAAGGTGACACAGTAGTGAATGGTACAGATAGGAATTGATTCGGGGAGTCTAGAGCCAATGCTGAACATTAAGGCAGCCACAGTTTACTGCCCCGATACTCACAATAGCTGAAACCGGGGGACAGAGGGAATGTTTGCGCAAGCTTTAGCCCTCTGCAGTGCTACGCCTGCCCTCTCGTGCATGTGTAGCCTGTAATGTGGAGAATCTTTATTGCCCCAGGTCTGACTCTCTTTCTTGTGGTCCACAGGAAACATGTCTTTAACCAAGGTCTGGAACAGCTCATCAGTGACTGTCTTCTTCCTGTTGGGATTCTCAGAGCATCCAGAACTCCAAGTCCTCCTCTTTGTGACCTTCCTGAGCATCTATCTCATGACCCTGGCCTGGAACCTGGCCCTCATCTTTCTGATCAGAAGTGACACCCATCTGCACACACCCATGTATTTTTTCCTCACCAACTTGTCCTTCATTGACATCTGCTACTCTTCCTCTGTAGCTCCCAAGATGCTCACCAACTTCTTCCGGGAGCAGAAGACCATATCGTTCCTGGGCTGTGCAGCTCAGTTTTTTTTCTTTGTCGGCATGGGTCTAACGGAGTGCTTCCTGCTGACAGCTATGGCATACGACCGATATGCCGCAATCTCCAGCCCCCTTCTCTATACCACCATCATGTCTGAAGGCCTCTGTGCACGCATGGTGGCTGGGGCATATTTTGGTGGTTTCTTGAGTTCCTTGATCCAGGCCAGCTCCATATTTCAGCTCCATTTCTGTGGACCAAATGTTATCAACCACTTCTTTTGTGACCTCCCACCAATCCTGGCACTTGCTTGCTCCAACATCTTTGTCAGTCAAGTGGTGAATTTCCTCGTGGTCATCACTGTTGGAGGGACATCATTTCTCATCATCTTGATCTCCTACAGCTACATAGTGTCGGCTGTCTTGAAGATCCGCTCTGCAGAAGGCCGATGGAAAGCATTCAACACGTGTGCCTCACACTTGATGGTGGTGACGCTGTTGTTTGGGACAGCCCTTTTCATGTACCTGCGGCCTAGCTCCAGCTACTCACTCAGCAGAGACAAAGTGGTTTCTGTATTCTACTCATTGGTGATCCCCATGCTGAACCCTCTCATTTACAGTTTGAGGAACAAAGAAATCAAGGATGCCCTGTGGAAGGTAATGGAGAAAAAGAAAGTGTTTTCCAGGTCATGAGTGGAATTACCTTTCTCCATCCTGCTGGACCCTTGCATGGCCCATGATGTTACCTCCCTTCTGGCTTAAACAAGGAATTTTGTCTTCACCTTTGAAAATGGAGGCTCTTGCCATCACATGCCTCTCTTGCTATTTTTCATGGTCACTTGTCTACTACTGAGTTCACCACTTATGGCTAAAGGGGAGGAAATTTCTTTTTTTTTGTTTTGTTTTGTTTTGTTTTGTTGAGGTAGGGTCTCATACTAGTCCAGGCTGACCTGGAACTCACTATATAGTCTCAGGGTGGCCTCAAACTCATGGCGATCCTCCTACCTCTGCCTCCCAAGTGCTGGGATTAAAGGTGTGCGCCACCACGCCCAGCAGGAAATTTCTTATTAAAGAAACAAATCATAGATCCAGAGAGATGGCCCACCAGGTAAGGTATTTGCCACAGCAAGCAAGAGAGCACCACTAAAAAATTCCAGGAGCGGTGTACACCTGTGATCCCAGCACTGTGGCTACAGAAACAGGAACTGGGGTTCACTGGGTAGCTAGTCAAGTCAAATTGGTGAGTTCTGAGTTTAACAAGAGATCCTATCTAAAATGAGGTATAAGGTAACTGAAGAAGACCCCTGACAATGGCCTCCTCTAGGCCCTACACACACCTCACACCTGCCAACATACATATTAAAATGCATACGTAGGGCTGGAGAGATCGCTTAGTGGTTAAGGGCTTGCTTGTGAAGCATAAGAACCCTGGCTCAAGGCTTGATTCCCCAGGACCCACATTAGCTAGATGCACAAGGGGGCATAGGTGTCTGGAGTTTGTTGGCAGTGGCTTGAGGCCCTGTTGTGCCCATTCTCACTCTCTCTCTCTCTTCCTCTTTCTTTATCTGTTGCTTTCAAATAAATAAATAAAAATAAACCAAAAAATGTTGAAAAAGAAAAGGCATACATATACACATACATGCCATAGACATGTAAAAAATCTTCCCATATGGCTCAGCAGTTAGAGACACTTGTCTAAAAAGCCTTTTAGCCTATGTTCAATTCCCCAGGACCCATGTAAAGGCAGATACACAAAGTGGTGCATGCATCTGGAGTTTGTGACAGTAAGAGGCCCTGATATACCCATTATCTCTCTCTCTACATATACCTAGATATATGTGTGTGTGTGTGTGTGTGTGTGTGTGTGTGTGTGTGTGTGTATGCATATGTATATGTATATATATGTGTATATGTATGTGTGTGTGTGTGTATATATATATATATATATTCATAAATAAAAATAAGTAAAAAATTAAAGCTATCTGGAGAGAAGTCCAGACATAGATATTGGTTATTAATATGTATAAAGAACTCAAAGAAAATGACAAATCCTGGGTTCAGAGGACACAAACAACTAGAAATTAGGAAATCTAACCAGGACATGAAAATAGAAGCTGTTGAAGAGATAGAAATCAAAGAAACACTGAAATGAAGCTATAAATGAATATTCAACAACAAGTCAAGCCAAAAAGCTCCACAGACTGCCTCACTAAGAGAATAGTGTGGTGGTTTAATCAGATGTCCCCCATAAGCTCATGTATGTTTGATCCCCAGCTGATGGTAACTTGGGAGGTGGAGCTTTGCTGGAAGAGGTGTGTTGTTGAGGGTGGGCTTAGCGGTACTATAGCCAGTTCTGCCTTGCTAGAGTTTGGCTAACAATCCTGCTGTTGTTTCCTACCTGCAGTGAAATGATGCCCAGTCTCTGCTCATGCCATCCTTCCCTCTGCCATCATGAATCTTCCCCTAGAGACTATAAGCCAAAATAAAAATATTCCTCCAATCAGCTGCTCTTGGTTAGCAAAGAGAAAATATCTGCAATAGAAAATAGATACCAGGAGTTAGGTTGTTGCTGTGAGAAATCTGACTCTGTGGCTTTTGGCCTTTTGGAACTGATTTGTGGAAGGAATATGGAAGGATTTGAAACATTGCAGAAAAGGTAGCAGAAAAAATACAAGCATCATACAATGAGAAAGAGTACTTTAGGACACTGCCCTCTGGCTATGAGCTTACTGGTTCATTTACAACCTCACACAGGTTGTCATTACCCCACAAGACATGTACAATTCTGAATCCATAAACACTTTTACCTAGAGCACACAGGAGTACCAAAAGACCAAAATGTCAATACAGAAGGACTACCTGGAAAGAGGAGGATCTCAGGAGAATAGGGGTGGTAAATGAGAGACAAAAGAGGGTAATAAAGATGGGAAGAGAATCAAATTACAATGTATTCATGTGTTAAAACTCTCAACAAAAATGGTTTTAAAAAATAAATTAAAAATCAATAAATGAAAGTATACTTTTTAAAAACTGGGTTGATGGCTTCTATCTATAATTCTAGCACTTAGGTGACTAAAGCAAGTGGATCACCCTGAGTTCAAGCCAGCCTTGTCAATATAGTAATATGTTTAAGGCTACAGAAAATGTTAAGCAGTTAAAGGCACTTGTTTGCAATTTCTGACAGCTTAGGTTTGCTTCCCCAGGGCCTATATAAAGTCAGATGCACAAAGTGGCACAAGAGTTTGGAGTTCATTTGCAGGAGCAAGAGGTCCTGGCATGCCAATTCTCCTCGTCTCCTCTTCCTCTCTCTCCTTCTCCCTGCTTGTAAATACATAACAAATAAAAATATTTTTAAAAGATGTTGTGAATGAATTTGGTCCCTTCATTTCTCCTTATACTCTAACAAAGGAATATGAGGTAATTGAGGTGGAGGAATATGTTCCCTAACCAAGGTTGGGGGATGATACTGGTTTCACAAGCATATAAATACATATCAATTTATCAACTATATAATGTAATTATGTTAAATTCTACTTATATAGCAGTTGGACATTTAAAAGGCTGATAAAGGCGATACATTCTACAGATGATAGTTTGTGTGTAATAGGTATTGAATAAATAATATTTTAAATTCTTCATGCTCATAAATGATATCTATGTACAAGTCTAATATAGGGATTAGGTCAGGAGAGGGAGAAAAGGTACATTGGGAATGTACCTGAATCTTTAATACACTTGTTTCTTTCACTTTGAGTATAATTCAATTATTTTTTTTAAAGGATTTCATGTATATAAGGTTAACTTCACACTTGCTATCCAGCCAAGGATGGCCTTGAACTTCTGATCCTCCTGCCTCTATCTTCTGAGTTCTGGGAATAATGGAGTACACCATAACATTGTTTATGTTCTTGGGGTCACATGCAAGACCTCATGCATGCTATGCAAAAACTATACAAGCTGAGCCGGGCGTGGTGGCGCACGCCTTTAATCCCAGCACTCGGGAGGCAGAGGTAGGAGGATTGCCATGAGTTCGAGGCCACCCTGAGACTCCATAGTGAATTCCAGGTCAGCCTGGGCTACAGTGAGACCCTACCTCGAAAAACCAAAAAAAAAAAAAAAAAAAAAAAAACTATACAAGCTGAACTAGTTTTTAAGTGAAGAGTAGATTTTACATTTTCTGTATGCTCAAAATGTGCTAGAGATGCCAGAGATTCTATAAGAATGCTAGATTCGCCGGGCGTGGTGGTGCACAGCTTTAATCCCAGCACTCGGGAGGCAGAGGTAGGAGAATTGCCATGAGTTCGAGGCCACCCTGAGACTCCATAGTGAATTCCAGGTCAGCCTGGGCTACAGTGAGATCCTACCTCGAAAAAAAAAAAAAGAATGCTAGGTTCCTTTCTCTGGTGAATGTCACTTCCTGCCTTCTGGTTAGTTCTGCTCTGATGTGATTGTACTCTGCAGGCTCCATCCTCATGTAAGACACAAATAATGCAATGGCTATTGAGATTCCCCTCCAACCTCATTCACTGTGTAGTGCAAAGCCTGCTCTTAGTTCTTTATATTGGTCAGTGTTGAGAGCGTCCATTCTTGGTGAAAATATTCACAACACTGAGACTCTTACAACATACAGCTTTGTCTCATCCCTATACTGATCCTATTCCTCTCTTTGTATCTGCTGCTTTTTATTAAAGATTGTATATAATGAATGAGATAAAATGAGCATAACTGAAAGTTTATCTAATCCTGGTTGTCTGAGACAGATTTTATGGACATAGAAAAAAGAAACAAACAAAAATTCATATTTCAGTTTCCAAGTCATTATTCTACATTGTGTTATTCTGCAGAGTCCTATTTTTCTGTAATGAACAGTTTTACCAACTTATCTCTATCTAACTGCATATGAACTTAGCTCTCTCAAGCTCTGCCCAAAGTAAAAAAGTTATATGTGACATGGTGGTGGGAATCAGCTGACAGGTGTGCATTTCAGACCATCACCTAAGACATGCTAGACATATGGACATCCAGGTTAAGGGAGCCACAGCTGTTCTCTAAGCTGTTCTTGATGAGAAAATAAAAGTTTATGAAACTATTTGAGGCCCAGTTTTCCTTTTACAGCTATTTGCCAGCTATATCTATGTAAATTATATATATATAATCTTTCATACTTTTGAAAACATGAAAGTGGACCCTGGAAAGTTTTTAGGCACATTATGTACCATGTGTTAACAAATTATTGATTAAGCTGAGGATAGGGAAACTTTTCTTTCTTGTCATTAGATAACCTGGATGCAGACCAAAATGTAGTTTGTTTGTTTTATCTGTATATTTACATTTGATATATGTATTAGCCACAATTTAATAATCCCCATTGAAACCCATCTCACCAGTGGGACTAGCCACTTGATTCCAGCTTCCTTGTCCAACTATAATCCTTTGTCTGGCTCCCTTAATAGGCCTGAGACTAAGGGACTAGGGCAAGACACAGGGGCGCAGTGCAAAATGTTAAAGATAGAAGTTAAGTGTGTTTCTTCCACTGCCCCTAAACAATTTGGACACTTGCCAAAATGGGTCAATATGTGTGGATGTGCACCTATGCCTGCTCTGGTATAAAACTGTATGACACCCACTGAGACCACATCATCAAAACGGAATCTGTTAGGTACTGACACTCCTTGTCCAATCATATTCCCTTCGCTGTTCTCACTTTAAGCCTGAGGCTGAAGGATTTGAACATAAGACAGGGACATGGTGGAAGAACCTTAAAAATGTGGTTCCTTAAGTCTGCACTTTCTCCCCTGAAAATGGAGCAAAGATACCAAGACATTAAACCACCCAAAGGTGCAACAGCAAAACATTCAAGAATTAATATTACTAGTTGCAACATTAATGACACTAATGTTGTAATAATATATTTTTACTTGAAGCTTGGGCTCAGGAGAAATGGGTAAAGACATTAAACTACTAGTTAGTCTTAAGGTTATGCATATGAAATTTGCAGTGTATTAATTTTTAAATAATTTTGTTTTGAATGTTTTCCAGGTATGTGAAATATTCCAGATGAAAAACAGTCATCTCACTGAGAAGCACAACAAAGGTAAGTGTCAAGTACTGAGAAGAGGGATGTTGTTAAGAATGCAGAAATAGGGCTGGAGAGATGGCTTAGCGGTTAAGCGCTTGCCTGTGAAGCCTAAGGACCCCGGTTCGAGGCTCGGTTCTCCAGGTCCCATGTTAGCCAGATGCACCACAAGGGGGCGCACGCGTCTGGAGTTCGTTTGCAGAGGCTGGAAGCCCTGGCGCGCCCATTCTCTCTCTCTCCCTCTATCTGTCTTTCTCTCTGTGTCTGTCGCTCTCAAATAAATAAATAAAAAATTTTAAAAAAAAAAAAAAGAATGCAGAAATACAGCACTCTGGGTCCAAGACATCATCATGCCTTTGTGGAGTCTTTTCAGTTGCTTAGTGGTGTGGCTGCCACATTGTAAAATCAATGTAATAAGTGTTCCTGACAAACATAATTCTTCAGATAGACTTTAGGTTTTTTGTTGTTGTTGTTGTTTGGTTGGTTGGTTGGTTTTTTTGAGTTAAAGTCTCACTCTAGCCCAGGCTGTCCTGGAACTCACTCTGTAGTCCCAGGCTGGCCTTGAATTCACAGTGATTCTCCTACCTCTGCTTCCTAAATGCTGATATTAAAGACATGCAGCCAGACAGACTTTGAAATGCCCATGTGACACCATGTAGGTTGAATTTGAGGGGAAAAAAGAACACACTGTGTTATCTATTTCTTTTTTCTATTCTCTTTTTCATGCAACCTTTCTTGCATAAAATACAAATCCAAGCCGGGCGTGGTGATGCACACCTTTAATCCCAGCACTTGGGAGGCAGAGGTAGGAGAATCACCATGAGTTTGAGGCCACTCTGACAGTCCATAGTGAATTCCAGGTCAGTCTGGGCTAGAGTGAGACCCTACCTCGAAAAACCAAAAAAAAAAAATAAATAAATAAATAAATAAATTCCATTCTAAACCTTGTATGTTAAAATAGTATTAAAATAAATATTTGCCTAATGGATGAAATACAAGTTAATGTTAGTACATTGTTTGCCCAGCATGCAGGATGCTTATGCTTCAGTCTTCAACAGTTTATAATCTGGACATGGTGTTGCATGCCTGTAATCCCAGAAATTTTGAGAGGCGGGTGTAGATAGATGCTGTGTATGGTAGTACATTCAAGGTTATTTTCAACTACATAATGAGTTTGAGGTGAGCATGGGTTATATGAGACCCTAAAATTGAATAAATAATAAAATATACAAATAATAGCTTTGCTTGTTCTCAGAAACAAGATCTTTTATCTTTTATATCTCCTGGCAATTCTAATCTATCCAGTCCTCTCTCCAAAGATGACTCACGTGTTAGGATGCATTATAACCTTTAATTTGTACAAATTGTCCATTTTTCTTAAACCAGGATCACATCACCAGCATAGCCAGATTTGTACATGTTTTGCTTTTGATTAGCATGTATTAACCATATTTATCAATGTGTTCAGTGTGGTACTTCCACATATACACACAGAATGCACTGATCGAATCCAACTTCCCCTTATCCACCCTGCCCACATTCACACACATCCTTCACAGCCTCTGTTAATAACTATAGTCAGGTCAGTTATTTTGTAGCTTCCATAAGAGAGAGAGAGAACATACAATGCTTCTCTTCCTGTGTCTGGATTGTTTTGCTTAACATCATTCCATCCATTTGTCCATACACATGTAGACATTGAAATAAATGTTCACTGTTTGTGTATAAGGCAGGAAAAGTTAACAACTGCATATTGCTGCCATTAGCTGACTCCCAACTGTGTTATAAAAACTAAAGGACTCATTGAGTAAATTAATGCATTCTCACTCCTCATAAATGCAGTGTCAGGAATGCAATTCAAATATATGCATACACACACACACACACACACACACACTTTAGGGAGTCTGACTCAATTTTCTTTTTTATGAACATATTTTTCATTGACAATTTCCATAATTATAAACAGTAAGTCATGATAATTCCCACCCCTTGTCACTTTTCCCTTCACAACTCCACTCTCCATCATATCCACTCCCCCTCTCAATTACTGACTCCATTTTCTGTCTTTTTTTATTATTTTATTTTTATTTGAGAGAGAGAACGATACAGAAATAGGCAGGTAGAGAGAGAGAGAGAATGGGCGTGCCTCCCAGCCACTGCAAACAAACTCCACATGCATGCTCCCCCTGTGCATCTAGCTTATGTAGGTCTTGGGGAGTCGAACCTGGGTCCTTTGGCTTTCCAGACAAGCACCTTAATCACTAAGCCAGCTCTCCAGCCCATTTTCTTTCTTTTTTAAAAAAAATAAATTTGTATTTATTTATTTGAGAGAGAGAGAAGGAGAGAGAAAGAGGCAAATAGAGAATTGCACTCAGGGCCTCCAGCCACTTCAAATGAACTCCAGATGCATGTGCTCCTTGTGCATCTGGCTTACATGAGTGCTGGGGAGTTGAGCCTGGGTCCTTTGGCTTTGCAGACAAACGCCTTAACAGTTAAGCTACCTCTGCAGCCCCTGATTCCATTTTCTTTTCTTTTTTAAAATTTTTTGTTTGCTTTTATTTATTTAGTTGAGATTGACAGAGAGAGAAGGAGGCACAGAGAGAGAGAGAGAAAGAAAGAATGGGCACGATAGGGCCTCCAGCCACTGCAAATGAACTCCAGACGTGTGCGTCCCCTTGTGCATCTGGCTAACGTGGCTCCTGGGGAATCAAGCCTTGAACCGGGTCCATAGGCTTCACAGGCAAGCCCTTAACCGCTAAGCCATCTCTCCAGCCCTGACTCCACTTTCTAACATTAGTTTCTGGTACACCATCATACTGGGGCTGCTATATACATGTGGGAGAATAGGCTAATCTCATACTGACTCAAGATTTCTCTGGAAGCTTTGACATTTTTTGAGACAAGTTCTCTTGTGACCCAGGAGGGCCTTGAACTTGCTACATAACCAAAGATAACATTGAACTTCTGATCCTCTGCCTCTCCAGTGTTGAGATTTACACGCATGAGTCACTATGCCCACCATTTATGCAGTTAGGGATGGAAGCCAGGGCTGGTAAGCAAGCACTCTACTAACCAAACTACAAGCACAACCCTGGCTTCTTAAATAAATTCCTCATCTGAGACTGATTCACTGCAGCCTTTACTCTAAAATTTAGGTAAAGAAAGAATCCCAGTCAATTAACTGCTAAGTAATGGTTGTTGAAAGAATGTTGCCTTTGAAGCTAAACATAATCACATCTGAAGTTGAGTTTCCAAACTTGTCACCACTTTGAGTTTCGAGAAATGAGCTCACTTTTCATCTACTCTTCATCAGTAGGGAATTTGGGGGGATACCTTCTTCATAGTAATGCAAGAGAGCTATTCACAAGACACTTTCACTCTTTTCTTTCTTTATTTTATGGACATATAAAGAATTAAGTTTTGGGCTAGAGAGATGGCTTAGTGGTTAAAGCACTTGCCAGCCAAGCCTAAGGACCAAGACTCAATTCCCCAGTATCCACATAAGCCAGATGTACCAAGTGATACATGCATCTGGAGTTCATTTGCAGCAGTGGCTAGAGGCCCCAGCATGCTCTCACCCCCTCCACTCTCTCCCCTTCCCATTCTTCTCTCTCTCAAATGAAATATTTTCTAAAAAGAATTGGGTTGCATCATGGTGCTTTTAAAACAAATTTTGCATTTGGTTTTTCTTTTCCCCTCTTCTTAGTGCACCTCCCCGAGACTCCTTCCATTTTCATGCTGTACATGGTCCCTTTTGTTCTATCATGGTCCATAGTCTATATTCACTCTCACATCTTCTTATTTACTTAATACAATATGAGAGAGAGCATGTGATTTTTTTTTGTCTTCCTGGGCCTGTCTTGCCACACTAAATATAATCTCTGCCAATTCCATTTTCCTGCAGATTTCATAATTTCCATTTCTTACAGACAAGTAAAATTTCACAGTGCATGTGGACCACAATTTACTCTTGGGATGAGAAGATTGATGAGGGCACTATGACTCTCCAACTGCTTTCTCCCCACTATCTATAAATGGATCTCCTGACAGTGCACAGAGAAGAGCGGAAGGAGGAAGACAGCAAAAGAAAATGGATCTCCAGTTTTCTCCTGTCTTCTCAAGAAGCTAAAACTAGATCTCTGCATTCAGAGTTGCCCCCTTCCTCAGTCCCATGGCCCCTAACATGAGTCCCCCCTGACTCTGACTCCTCCACCTCCCTGTTGTACAAACTGATGTCATCCACACCATTCAAGATTGTGCAGTCAGAGCCCATCTTTCAGCTAGTCCATAACAGAATAGGGAGTAGAGGGAGACACTGCTCCAGCATCCCAGAACAGAGTATTTTGCAATGCATCCCCCTCTATGAACAGGGAGATTCTTCTGTAAAGGGAAAAAAATCAACTTTCAGGTTTCCATAACCTCCATAGGTTCTTATCCAAGTGTGATCCTGCACAATGTAGAGAAAAGAAATGATGATAATAACATGCCAGAGTTAAGACAAAATAGAACTTAAAGTTGGTACCTTTGCCTCATGCTTTTCTGTCTGAACCTTGGGCCTCCAAAGCAGAATAATGGACAATGAGAATTAAAAGAATTTATTAATGCAGAAGATACAAAGAAAAGTTGAATTACATAGGAAGGTTGAAGCTAAAAGCATCAATTTGAACCTTGGTAATTTTTCTTTTTCAAACATCTCTGTAAATGTATTTTCTTTTCTAGTATCATTCTATAGGAAAAGAATTACTGAATGATGATACGTGTGAAAATTTAATTTGAACACCAAGTAATTACAATCTTAAAAATGTAGATAACTCTGCCAGGATGCAGCTCAGTGATGAGAATGTTTGCCTGACATGTTCAATTCCCATAACTACAAAAAAGGAAAATTTCTAAAATGTGGGTAATTCAAGAGACTTTCTGCACTTTAGTCACTCAGGAGAGCATCTGGATTGTGTCCTCAGTGCTCAGAAGGACATGATAAATGGTCCTACACTTTCTTGTGACACAGTGTGAAACAAACCCAAGAGGATGATTTGATGAAGATGGAAAACTGCACCAGGGTAAAAGAACTTATCTTCCTTGGCCTAACTCAGAGTCAAGAAGTGAGTGTGGTCCTGTTTCTCTTCCTACTTCTGGTGTATGTGACCACTCTGCTAGGAAACCTCCTCATCATGGTCACTGTGACCTGTGAACCACGTCTTCACACACCCATGTATTTTTTGCTCCGCAACCTGTCTGTTGCCGACATCTGCTTTTCCACCGTCACAGCTCCCAGGGTTCTGGTCGACCTTCTCTCACACAGGAAGACCATCTCCTTCGATGGCTGCTTCACTCAGATGTTTTTCTTCCACCTTATTGGAGGGGTGGATGTATTTTCTCTATCTGTGATGGCATTAGATCGATATGTGGCCATCTCTAAGCCCCTGCACTATGTGACCATCATGAGCAGAGGCCGTTGCATTGGGTTCATAGTGGCCTCCTGGGTGGGGGGCTTCGTCCACTCCATTGTGCAGATTTCTCTCTTGCTCCCACTGCCCTTCTGTGGCCCTAATGTTCTGGACACTTTCTACTGTGATGTCCCCCAGGTCCTCAAACTTGCTTGCACAGATATTTTTATACTTGAGCTACTAATGATTTCCAATAATGGGTTGCTTACCACACTGTGGTTTTTCTTTCTTCTGGTGTCCTATGTGGTCATATTATTATTACTAAGGTCTCAGGCAGGGGAGGGCAGGAGGAAAGCCATCTCCACCTGCACCTCCCACATCACTGTGGTCACTCTACACTTTGTGCCTTGTGTCTATGTCTATGCCCGGCCCTTCACTGCCCTCCCCACAGATAAGGCCATCTCTGTCACCTTCACGGTCATCTCTCCTTTGCTGAACCCCTTGATTTACACTCTGAGGAACCAGGAGATGAAGTTAGCCATGAGGAGAATCTGGAAAAAACTTGGACCTCCTGATGGACTAGACTAGTAACTCTTGCCTCTCACTAACTTTGAAAATGTTTACACCACAAGTAAACTCTACTTGTTCTCTATTTCCAACTGGTTTTTCTGCTTCTATGAATGTATCCTTGACTTTCAAAGATGTAATAAGAATGTTTTAAAGGGAAAAAAATATGTGGAATTTGGAAATAAAGTAAATGTGACTGTTGTACAAGCATGATGGCCTGAAAGGGCCTGAGATGACCTGAGTTAATCCCCAGTATCCATGTAAAAGCTGGGAGTGGTCAAACACACCTATAAAACCATCCTGTGTGGATTAGAGACAGGAGAGTAACTGAGGCCCTCTGGGCAGCTAGTCTGACAGACAGCAACAGAACTTAAAGAAATAACATGTGTGAACAATAGAGGAGGGTACCCATATTGCTCCCCTAACCTCCTCATACATATACAAAGGGTGCACACATAAGTGCATGAACTATAAAAACACACACCCCACATGCATACAATTACTACATACAAAAATATATGTTTTTCATCAGCCTGGACTAGAGTGAAACCATACCTTGAAAGAAAAACTGCATATGCATGTTTTTCATGTCATAGAAGAAAATAAAGAAATAAAATGGTTTGTACAAGAGATGTGTGCTACCCTTTGTGATGGTTAATCTGTTTGCCAATTGAACAGGATTTAGAATTGCCATGGAAACAAGTCTATGGAAATATCGGTGACATATTCTCTAGATTAGGTAAACAGAAGTGGGAGGATCCACCTTATGAGGGCTGAGGTCTCAACTAAATACAAATGGATAAAGGCAGCTGAGCACCAGCATTCAGGGCTCTCTGATCAGTGACTATGGATTGAAAATGACTGGCTGCCTGGTGATCCCACCACCATGCCCTCCTTACCATGATACACTGTAAAACTACAACCCCAGATAAACCTTCCCTCCCTTAAATTGTTTCTGGTCACATATTTGGTCACAAGCAGTGAGAAAAGTAACTAATGCATCTTGGGAGACATAAAGGAATCAAAACACACTAAGGACATTCCTATGACTTTAAAGCACTGAGACAGGAGGGGAACTGAGACACATATTAGAAGCATAGAGCAGAATAGACTTTGGAAGTTTATAATATTCTCCATGAAGTCATAACTCCAAATTATGCTCCCTCTCCAACTATCACCTACTTTTTTAATCTGAAGCCCACACTCCAGTAGTTGAGAACAATTGCCTTAGAATTATCACAGTTTGAGTTAGAACATGGACCTCGTTCATTACATGTTCTGTGACCTTGAGCAAAGTCCTTACTGACCTTCCTCTGAACCCCAAGCCCACTGGCCAGCACCCCACAGTATTCCCTCAGCATCCTGTACTTAGCCATAGCAGAGTGCCTTGATCTCGGTTTCAAACTTAATATTCTGTTTCCTATCTCCTCCAAAGATAGGAGATAGGATCATGATTTGTTTGTTATAACAACTTCTATTATTTTCTTTTTTATTCTTATCTCATAAAAGGTTAAACTCTAGATCCTTCACACACACACACACACACACACACACACACACACACACACACACACACTCATTCCCCTTTACCTGAAGGCCCTGCTCCATGGGATTTTGGGTCTTCACTGTGAGGTCATGAAGGCTTCCTTCAAGGTGGGGTACTGTGCCTCAGGATATTCCTACCCACTTTGTGGCTCTTACAAGTTTTCCCCCAAGTTTTTTCCACAATGTTCCCTGAGCCATGGTGGGCCTGTTAGCCGTCTGATTTAGTGTTAAGTTTTTGTACATTCTGGGTTTCTGCTTTAATAGGGTTTTCTTTTAGAGGCAAACCCAACATACTGGCCTTTTTGATGAGAGAGAGAGAGAATGAGAGAAAGGATTGGCATGCAGGGCCTCCAACCACTGTAATTGAATTCCAGACGTGTGCACCACCATGTGCTTATGTGCGACCTTGTGCCCTTGCATCACCTGTGTGTCCAGCTTACCCTGAGATGTGGAGAGTCAAACATGAGTCCTTAGGCTTCACAGGCAAGTGGCCTTAATTGACAAGCCATCTCTTGAGCCCTTTGATGGGTTTTGATTGACCATGTTGTCTGTCACCATCTCCCTGGTACTGATGGTCGAGCTAGCAGACAATGCAATGCAAAGCTTTTAGAGGGCTTTAAAGAGCAAAATAATGGTACTTGTTTTAACAAGATTGAAGGGGCCACCATGAAGATGGAAAATAAAGATAAAGATAAAGATTTAAAAAAAAAAAAAAAGAGCTGGGCATGATGGTCCACGCCTTTAATCCCAGCACTTGGGAGGCAGAGGTAGGAGGATCACTGTGAATTCCAGGCCATCCTGAGACCACATAGTGAATTCCAGATCAGCCTGGACCAGAGTGAGACCCTACCTCAAAAAAAAAAAAAAAAACAAAAATAAATAAAAAACAGATGCCAGGTAGGGCATGCCTTTAATCCCAACACTCTAGAGGCAGAATTAGGAGAATTGCCATGAGTTCAAGGTCACCCTGAGAATACAAAGTGAATTTCGGATCAGCCTGGGCTAGAGTGAGACCCTACCTCAAAAAAACCAAAAATAATAATAATAACAATAAAATTAAAAAAAAAAAAACAGGGAAGCCAGAGGCAGCTTCTTCAGTAACCTCATGAAATAAATGTTAGAGATGGGATGAAAGGTAGTTGATGTATTTACTGTAAGATGCTTGAAAAACACTGAAAGTCAAGCTGTTGGACTTGGAGAGAGTACCATGTAGATTCCTCTGTACCACATGAACCCAGTTACTCATGTCAGCAGGCCAGAGAGAGCTTCTTCACTCTCATCTACTTCAGATGGTTCCATCCAACTCTGTTACTCATCAGAAACCACCTTACATAGTGGACATTGACTAAGGCAATTGTTCAGAATTGCCCCCTCCCCAAAGATAGAAACGCTGTTCCCAGATGATGACATCAAAATAAAAGAAAGACTGATTGAAGGGGGAAGGATATGATGGACAGTGAAGCTGTGAAGCAGAAAGTGGGGAGGGAGGAAATTATCATGGCTCATTGTCTATAATTATGGAAGTTATCAACAATAAAACAATTTTAAAGAAATGTTTTGCCCAGTAAAAATAAGGTATTATCACCCCTCAGTTACACTGTAGGAATTTTATAGCTGGCTGGTTTTTTTTGGCACTCAAGCTGCCTAGAAAGCACCCAGGCAGGTAAGCAGAGGGGTGGGGATGGGAGACAAATAAAGAGCTGGAGAGGTGGCTGACTGGGTGAAAGAGCTTACTGCCCAAGCATTGGGACCTAAGTTCCAGGCCTACCTCCTATGTAAAACTCCAATCATAGCTACATATACCTGTTACCTCAGTACCGAGGGAGGTGGAGACAGGGGATTCTTGGTGTCTCGGGTCAATCTGACCAAAAAACACAAAGCTCTAGGTTAAGTGAAAGACTGTTTCAGGGAAATTAGGTGAAAAAGAGATAAAGGAGGACATATATATATCTACACACACACATATACACACTCACTCTCAAACACATACATTGCAAATGCACACTAGAATGATAAAAATTATAATATTTAAATTTTATATTTATAGAAGTCACAAATCCTACAAAGTATCATTGTTTTCTTGTGGTTCTGGTTTGCTTTGGGTTTTGTTGCCATTTATTATAGAATTTATATTTCTGAATAGGTAAATAAACATCATTTATGAAATGTGAAAGGAAACAATGAAGAAAGGAAATAAAAATAAAGGAATAACCAGGCCAAAAGACCAAATGGGTGCAATAATAGCATGTCTGTTATTGGGGAAACCAACTGCTCTCTAATTGGACTGGAGGTTCACTCTATGGGAGGGGATACATGCCTGATACTGAAAATCTCATCAAAAGCCTATGGTGGGGGCTGGAGAGATGGCTTATTAGTTAAGCACTTGCCTGTGAAGATAAGGACCCCAGTTCGAGGCTCGACTCCCTACCAGGACCCACATTAGCCAGATGCACAAGGGGGCACAGGCATCTGGAGTTCATTGCAAGTGGCTGGATGCCCTGATGTAATCATTCTCTCTCTCTCTCTCTCTCTCTCTCTCTCTCTCTCTCTCTCTCTCTCTCTCTCTCTGTCTCTCTCTCTGTCTCTCTCTTTCTCTCTCTGTCTGTTGCTCTCAAATAAAAAATAAAAATAAACCAAAAAAAAAAAAAAAGCCTATGGGGGAGAAGGTCATGAACATTAGGAGTGTAACACCTGCTCTTGTCTGGCTAAATGCATGCATTATGTTCACCAAACTGTCCTGTAAGCACTTTACCTAACATTCATACTCATATATTAATGCTACCATCACTTTTGGTTAGAGAAGCATCTCTTTTCAGTTGGCAGTGACCACTGGGATGACCCAAGAGGTTCCATAGTGCTGACAAGAAATGATGAAGGAGTGTTCATCACTGAAAAAATCTCTATCATGTCCTCCAAGGTTCAGGATACATTGCAGAAGAGGTAGTAGAAAGAATGTAAGAGCCAAGCTGAGCATGGTAGTGCACGCCTTTAATCCCAGCACTTTGGAGACAGAGGTAGGAGGATCACTGTGAGTTCAAGGCCACCCTAAGACTACAGAGTAAATTCCAGGTCGGCCTAAGCTAGAGTGAAACCATACCTCAAAAAAAAAAAAAAAAATGTAAGAGCCAAAGGAAGGTAAGACTGCTTACAATGCAATTGTCCAGATAGAAACTGGCCTTGATATTCATGACTTCACAGGTGCCTCATAGCAACAAGAGCTTCATAATAGGAGGAAAGATGATGACATCAAAAAGAAGAGAGACTAATGGAGGGAGGGAGGGGATATGATGGAGAGTGTATATATGAAGGAGAAAGTGGAGGATGGGAGGGAATATCATGGTTTATTGTCTATAAGTATGGAGGTTGTCAATAAAAAAATAAAAATTAAATTAAAAAATAAATAAGGGGCTGGAGAGATGGCTTAGCGGTTAAGGGCTTGCCTGTGAAGCCTAAGGACCCCGGTTCAAGGCTCGGTTCCCCAGGTCCCACGTTAGCCAGATGCACAAGGGGGCACATGCGTCTGGAGTTCGTTTGCAGAGGCTGGAAGCCCTGGCGCGCCCATTCTCTCTCTCCCTCTATCTGTTTTTCTCTCTGTGTCTGTCGCTCTCAAATAAATAAATAAATAATTTTAAAAAAATAAAATAAATAAGGGTTGGAGAGATGGCTTAGCAGTTAAGGTGCATGCCTGCGAAGCCTAAGGACCCAGGTTCAATTCTCCAGGTCCCAAGTAAGCCAGATGCACATGGTGGTGCATGCATCTGGAGTTCATTTGCAGTGGCTAGAGGCCCTGGTGGGCCCGTTCTCTCACTATGTATCTATCTATCTATCTATCTATCTATCTATCTCCCCCCCCCATGTCTCTAATAAATAACTAAATAAAAATAAATCTTCAAAATAAATAAAGAAGAGTCAGGCATGGTGGTGCACACCTTTAATCCTAGCACTCGGGAGGCAGAAGGAGGAGGATCTCCATGAGTTCAAGTCCACCCTAAGACTACAGAGTGAATTCCAGGTCAACCTGAGCTAGAGTGAGACCCTACCTCAAAAAAACAAAAAATAAAGGAAGGAAGGAAGGCAAAAGGAAAGAAAGAAAAAAGAAAGAAGGAAGGAAGGAAGGAAGAAAAGGAGAGGAAGGGAAGGAAGGAAATAAAGGAGAGAAAGAAGTTATCTTCTTTTTTAATATATTTATTTATTTATTTATTTATTTGAGAGAAAGAGGCAGAAGAAGAAAAAGAGGGGAGGGAGGGAGAGAATGGGCATGCCAGGGCCTCCAGCCACTGCAAATGAACTCCAGGTGCATGCACCCCCTTGTGCATCTGGCTTACATGGGTCCTGGAGAATCAAACCAGGATCCTTTGGCTTTGCAAGCAAACACCTTAACCGCTAAGCCATCTCTCTAGCCCCAGAAGTTATCTTCTTGTATTGCAATCAAGATAAGAACCTTCTAAGAAAATGGAAATATTTCCCATGTTTATGAATTAAAAGAGCTAATATTGTCAAAATATCTATACTAGCCAGACATGGTGGTGCATGACTTTAATTCCAGCACTCAGAGGGCAGAGGTAGGAGGATTGCCATGAGTTCAAGGCCACCCTGAGAATAAAGAGTGAATTCCAAGCCAACCTGGGCTAGAGTGACACCCTACCTCAAAAAAAAACAGGGCTGAAGGTATTGCTTAGCGGTTAAGGCATTTCCCTACAAAGCCAAAGGACCCAGGTTCAGTTCCCCAGGACACACATTAGCCAGATGTACAAGGGGGCACACACATCTGGAATTCATTTGCAGTGGCTGGAGGCCCTGGTGCACTCATTCTATCTCCCTCTTTTTCTGGCAAATAAATAAATAAATAAATAAAAATAAAGTATTAAAAACTCTATACCACCAAAAGCAATTTATAGATTCAATGCAATTCTATTAAAACTACAGCACCGACTTCTGGTTAAGATGGCAGCATAGGTACCACACCAAAGCAGCGTAGGGGGGGAAAGCCAAAAAAAAAAAAAAAAAGAAAAAAGAAAACCAGCAAAATACACACTTTTACTAAAAAGTGAGGTGTACAGGAAATTGAAACAGCAGCAGAGAAGTAGGAGAGATTCAGAGCATCCAGAGCCCACACAGGCCTGCAGAAGCACCTCAGGTGGGGTGGGTCCACGTGCCAGACTGGCTTGAACCACAGGAAAAGCCAGGCAAGGGGATTTTCTGCTCACACTGGAGCTCTCCGCAAACTCAAGAAATCTGGAAAACCACGGTAAACAACGGAGGAGCAGATCACGAGGTAGAACAACAGTGGAACAGCGGGCAAGCTGAACAGCATCAGCTCCATCCCCTCCCCACCGCCAGTGCCCAGCCGGTGGAAACAGTGCACCAGTCCAGGGACCCGGCCCACGTACTGAACTGACAGAGCACCAAAGAGAGACCCAATCAAGAGCGCAGCTGAGACCAAAATCATCCAAAAAGGTAACTGGAATTACACCAGGTCAGTACCCACCTAATCTGGTATATATGCCTGAACCAGAAGTGCTAATTGCACCTTCCATGTTAGGATGGATGGTCAAATTTGCCATTCTTACATAAGCTGTAGTTTGGGCTTGTTATTTGCTGCTTCTTGAATTATAGTGGCTTTGTTTACTCTTCTGTTATCCATTAGGGAAGGGTCTCACCTGGTCACACACTGACTTGGACTACAGACCAGAAATTTTAACCACCTTGTTGTCAGGATTAAGGGAGTGGGTGAGGCACCCCACAGCCTAAGGGACAGACAGAGGAACTGGTTGTCATAATACCTACTGTTGGATAAATACAATGTGCTGCTGTGCACTGAATGTGTACATTGTTTAGTTAAATTTTAGACTCTACCTGTATTTTGTTCCTCTTAGCCTACTTGAATACTCTCATAGCAGGCACACCCAGCACCTAGAGTCACTTTTGTAGATACTCTGAGAGTCTTCAGAGCCACACCTAGAGCCTTAAGCTCCTACCCTGAAAATATGTAACAACAGATTGATTGATACATCTCATAATACCCCGCTAACTGTAAAATCCAATCATTAAATAATCCAAGATGAAAAAATATATACATTAGAGCACAAGAAACACCAAAACTCAAGACAATATAAATCCATTTAAAATTACTAATGCAACAGAAATGACCTCTAGTGAGAATGAGTTAGAGGAAATGCCTGAGAAAGATTTCAAAAGAATGATTCTAAATATGCTCAAAGAACTCAAAGAAGAACTCAAAGGAAGCAAAGAAGACACAGAACGCTAATTTAATGAAATAAAGAGGTCAATACTAGACATAAATAAGGAAATATAAATAATAAAGAAAGACCAGTTAGAATTACTAGCAATGAAGAACACAGTTAATGAAATAAAAAACTCTATAGAAAATCTCACCAGTAGAATGGATGAAGGAGAGGACAGAATATCTAAGCTAGAAGACCAGATGGCAGATCTAATACAGTCCAACAAAGAGAAAGACAAATTTGGGCTGGAGAGATGGCTTAGCAGTTAAGTGCTTGCCTGTGAAGTCTAAGGACCCCAGTTCGAGGCTCGGTTCCCAGGTACCACGTTAGCCAGATGCACAAGGGGGCGCACGTGTCTGGAGTTCGTTTGCAGTGGCTGGAAGCCCTGGTGCGCCCATTCTCTCGCTCTCCCTCTATCTGTCTTTCTCCCTATGTCTGTGGCTCTCAAATAAATAAATTAAAAAAATGAACAAAAAAATGTAAAAAAAAAAAAGAGAGAGACAAATTTATAGAAAAGTATGACTGGTCATTTAAAGATATCCTGGACACTATGAAAAGATCAAACATAAGAATTCAGGGCATAGTAGAAGGAGAGAAATTTCACTCCAAAGGCATAGTTGGCATCTTCAACAAAATCATAGAAGAAAACTTCCCCAAAATTGTGAAAGAGGTGCCAATGCAGATACAGGAATCCTTTAGAACACCAGCCAGACAAAACATGGAAAGAAACTCTCCTCACCATATTATACTCAAACTACCAAACACACAAACCAAAGAAAAAATATTGAAAGCAATCAGAGAGAAAAATCAAGTTACCTACAAAGGCAAACCTACCAGGATTACAGCAGATACGCAACACAAACTTTAGAACCAGAAGGACGTGGAGTGATGTATTCCAAGTTCTGAAAGATAACAACTGTCAACCAAGGTTACTTTATCCTGTGAAGGTATCCATTCAAATACATGGAGAAATAAGGACATTCCATGACAAAAGCAGGCTAAAGGACTACTTAAAGACAAAACCAGCTCTACAGAAAATACTTGAATGAATCCTTCATGCTGAAGAAAAAGAAAAACACACATATAAGGAACCAGAAAAAAACAAAAAGTACTCAAATACTAGTTAACACAAACGAGCAAAGGTAAAACCGGAAGAACTACAAAAAAAATGGCAAAAATGAATACACACCTTTCAATAATATCTCTTAATATCAACGGCCTCAATGCCCCAACCAAAAGACATAGGTTTGCAGACTGGATTCAAAAGCAGGATCCTTCAATTTGTTGCCTCCAAGAAACCCACATTTCTACAAAGGATGGACACTATCTTAGGGTGAAAGGTTGGAAAATGGTGTTTCAAGCAAATGGACCTAGAAAACAAGCAGGAGTTGCTATCCTAATATCAGACAGGGTAGACTTCAGTCCAACATTAGAAAGTTAAGGAAGGCCACTTTGTATTGATTAAAGGCACCCTCCAACAGCACAATGCAATCCTAAACATATATGCCCCTAACATGGGGGCCCCCAAATCCATCAAACAAACGCTATTAAAAAAAATTTTTTATTTATTTATTTGAGAGTGACAGACACAGAGAGAAAGACAGATAGAGGGAGAGAGAGAGAATGGGCGCGCCAGGGCTTCCAGCCTCTGCAAACGAACTCCAGACGCGTGTGCCCCCTTTTGCATCTGGCTAACGTGGGACCTGGGGAACCAAGCCTCGAACCGGGGTCCTTAGACTTCACAGGCAAGCGCTTAACCGCTAAGCCATCTCTCCAGCCCAAACAAACGCTATTAAAACTAAGGTCACAGATAACACCAAACACAGTAGTAGTGGGTGACTTCAACACCCCGCTCTCATCAATTGACAGGTCATCCTGGGAAAAAATAAACAAAGAGGCATCTGGACTAAATGAGGTCATAGAAGGAATGGACCTAACAGATATATACAGGACATTTCATCCAAAGGCTGCAGAGTATACATTCTTTTCAGCAGCACATGGAACTTTCTCTAAAATAGACCATATATTAGGACAGAAAGCAAATCTTAACAAATACAGGAAAATTGAAATAATTCCTTGCATTCTATCTGACCACAATGGGCTCAAACTGCAAATCAATAGCAAGAAAGGCCATAGAGCATACACAAAATCATGGAAATTAAACAGCACATTACTAAATGATGAATGGGTCAATGAAGAAATCAAGAGGGAAATCAAAAAATTTATACAGACAAATGATAATGAGAACACAACATACCAAAATCTCTGGGACACAATGAAGGCAGTTCTAAGAGGTAAATTTACAGCCTTAAGTGCCTATGTTAAGAAATTAGAAAGGTCACAAGTAAATGACCTAAAGCTTCACCTTAAAGCCTTGGAAAAAGAAGAACAAGGCAAATCCAAAATCAGCAGGCAGGAAGAAATAATAAAGAATAGGGCAGAAATTAAGGAAATAGAAACTAAAAACGCAATCCAAAGAATAAATGAAACAAAGAGTTAGTTCTTTGAAAGGATAAACAAGATTGATAAACCCTTAGCAAATCTGACCAAAAGAAAGAGAGAAGAGACACAAATTAATAAAATCAGAGATGAAAAAGGTAACATCACAACAGATGCCAGAGAAATTCAAAAAGTCATAGGGACATACTATAAAAGCATATACTCCACAAAGTATGAAAATCTGGAAGAAATGGATGATTTCCTTGATTTATATGACCTACCTAAATTAAATCAAGATGAGATTAATCATTAAATAGACCAATAACAAGCATGGAGATCAGAACAGTTATCAAAAATCTCCCAACTAAAAAAAGCCCAGGCCCAGATGGATTCACTGCTGAATTTTACCAGACCTTCAAGGAAGAGCTAACACCATTGCTTCTTAAGCTTTTCCATAAAATAGAAAAAGAAGGAATTCAACCAAACTCCCTCTATGAAGCCAGCATCACTCTGATACCAAAACCATGCAAATATAGAACAAAAAAAGAAAATTACAGACCAATCTCCCTCATGAACATAGAAGCAAAAATTCTCAACAAAATACTGGCAAATAGAATACAAGAATTTATCAGAAAGATCATTCACCCTGACCAAGTAGGCTTTACCCAGAGATACAGGGATGATTCAATATATGAAAATCGATAAATATAATACATTATCTAAATGGATTGAAGGACAAAAATTACATGATCATCTCATTAGACACAGAGAAAGCGTTTGACAAAATCCAACATCCCTTCATGATAAAAGTCCTACAGAGACTGGGAATAGAAGGAACATATCTCAATAATAATAATAAATAAAATAATAATAATAATAAAGGCTATTTATGACAAGCCTACAGCCAACATATTACTAAATGGGGAAAAACTGAAAGCTTTTCCACTAAAATCAGGAACAAGACAAGGGTGTCCACTGTCCGCACTTTTATTTAATATAGTACTGGAAGTCTTAGCCATAGCAATAAGGCAAGACACGTGCATAAAAGAGATACAAATTAGAAAAGAAGAAATCAAGTTATCATTATTTGCAGATGACATGATTCTATATATAAAAGACCCTAAGGACTCTACTAGCAAACTGTTAGAGCTGATAAAAACCTACAGCCATGTAGCAGTGTACAAAATAAATACACAGAAATCAGTAGCCTTCATATATGCTAATAACAAACACACAGAGGATGAAATCAGAGAATCACTCCCATTCACAATTGCATCAAAAAAAAATAAAGTACCTTGGAATAAACCTAACCAAGGAAGTAAAGAATCTCTACAATGAGAACTTTAAAACTCTCAAGCAAGAAATTGCAGAAGACACTAGAAACTGGAAAAACATCCCTTGTTCCTGGGTTGGAAGAATCAATATTTTGAAAATGGCAATCTTACCAAAAGCAATCTACACATTTAATGCAATCCCTATCAAAATTCCAAAGACATTCTTCATGGAAATAGAAAAAATAATCCAAAAATTCATTTGGAGTCACAAAAAACCTTGAATATCTAAAAGAATACTGCGCAACAAAAATAAGGCTGGTGGTATCACCATACCTGATTTTAACCTATACTACAGAGCCATAGTAACAAAAACAGTGTGGTACTGGCACAAAAGCAGGCATGTAGATCAGTGGAACAGAATAGAGGACCCAGATGTAAGCCCAAGTAGCTATAGCCACCTGATATTTGATAAAAATGCCAAAAATACTCATTGGAGAAAAGACAGCCTCTTCAGCAAATGGTGTTGGGAAAACTGGATATATATCTGCAGAAGGATGAAAATAGATTCTTCTCTCTCACCATGCACAAGAATTAAGTCCAAATGGATTAAAGACCTTAACATCAGATCTGAAACTCTGAAACTGCTAGAGGAAAAAGTAGGAGAAACCCTTCAACACATTGGTCTTGGCAAAGACTTTCTGAATACAACCCCAATTGCTCAGGCAATAAAACCACAGATTAATCACTGGGACCTCATGAAATTACAAAGATTTTGCACTGCAAAGGACACAGTGAAAAAAGCAAAGAGGCAACTTACAGAATGGGAAAAAAATCTTCACCAGCTATATATCTGATATACAAAGAACTCAAAAAGTTAAATAATAAGGAATCAAACAAGCCAATCAAAAAATGGGCTATGGAGCTAAATAGAGAGTTCTCAAAGGAAGAAATATGAATGGCATATAAGCATCTAAAAAACTGTTCTACATCACAAGTCATCAGGGAAATGCAGATTAAAACTACATTGAGATTCCATCTCACTCCTGTCAGATTGGCCACCATCATGAAAACAAATGATCATAAATGTTGGTGGGGATGTGGAAAACGAGGAACCCTTCTACACTGCTGGTGGGAATGCAATCTGGTCCAGCCATTGTGGAAATTAGTGTGGAGGTTCCTAAAACAGCTAAAGATTCATCTACCAGCCAAGCGTGGTGGCACACGCCTTTAATCCCAGCACTCAGGAGGCAGAGGTAGGAGGATTGCCGTTAGTTCGAGGCCAGCCTGAGACTACAGAGTGAATTCCAGGTCAGCCTGGGCTAGAGTGAGACCCTACCTCAAAAAAAAAAAAAAAAAAAAGATTGATCTACCACGTGACCCAGCTATAGCATTCCTAGGCATATATCCTAAGGACTCATCTCATTTCCTTAGAAGTGCGCTCAGAATAAGGAGTCCAACCCTTCCTTTGGGTCTTACATTCTTTCTGCCACCTCTTCCTCATTAGACCCTGAGCCTTGGAAGGTGTGATTGAGATGTTACTCGGTACTCTAGTCACTTCATTCCAGAACCATGATACCTTCTGAGTTGTCCCAAGGTCACTGCCATCTGAAAAGAGAAGATTCTCTATCCAAAGTGAGAGTAGCCTTAATATAGGGGTATGAATATTAAGAGAAGTGCTTTATTGCTTTGTTTATTGTTTATTTTGCTCAATTTATAATGTTTATTGCTGCTCAATTTATAATAGCTGGGAAGTGGAACCAGCCTAGATGTCCCTCAACTGATGAATGGATAATGAAGATATGGCACATTTATACAATGGAGATCTACTTAGCAGTAAAGAAAAATGAAGTTATGAAATTTGCAGAAAAATGGATGGATCTGGAAAGGAGTATACTAAGTGAGGTAACCCAGGCCCAGAAAGCCAAGCACCACATGTTCTCTCTCATATGTGGATCCTAGCTACAGATGACTGGGCTTCCGTGTGAGAAGAAAATACTCAGTAGCAGATGCCAGTAAGCTAAAAACGAGATACAAAGGGAAGAGAAGGGAAGGGAGGAGGGTACTTAATAGGTTGGTATTGTATATATGTAAGTAGAATAGATTAATGGGGGTGAAAAGGCCCAAAGTGAGGTCAGAGGAGGAGATTGAGTAAAGTAAAGGTGGAGGGAGGGCTAATCAAAATAGGAAAGGATATAAATAAATCAAATGGAATCCTTCAGTTTTAGACAATAGAACACTCAGGAGCCATAGATCGTTGCTAGAAAATTTTCAGTGCCAGGGATGGGATACCTTCCAGTGAGTTGTTGGCCAGGGAGGTCCCTGATGCCCCCAAAACATTATAGGACATTGCCGAGGCCCTTGTTTTCCCACCAGGAATAGATGGTAAGACCCTATTGCTGAAGACTCCACATACTTGGGCTGCAAGGCCACTGAGAAATCCTGCTAGAACTGAGCTGATAACCTCCTCCAGGTAGACCAGCTGACAGAAAGCTGGAAGAATCCATTCTATATGTAGTTCAATGGGAGAAAGATACACCACCAGTGAAGATACTCAACAGTGGACACTGCAAGCCTTATAATTGGCCAGCCAGGCCAAATGAGCCAACAGGTACAATAGCGGCACAACTGTCATGGTGGAAACCAACTGCCCTCCAATTGGACTGGAGGCCCACTCCAAGGGAGGGAGTACATCCCTGATACTGAAAACTTTAAACAGGGGTAGTCATGAGCCCTAGGGTTATAACATCTGCTGAAGTCTGGATCAGTGTATATACTATGCTTATCAAACTGCCCAGTAGCACTTCTCTTAATATTCATACCCCTATATTAAGGCTACTCTCACTTTGGATAGAGAATTTTCTCTTTTCAGATTGCAGTGACCTTGGGACAACTCAGAAGGTATCAAGGTGCTGGAAAGAAGTGACTAGTGTACCAAGTAACATCTCAATCACACCTTCCAAGGCTCAGGGTCTAATGAGGAAGAGGTGGCGGAAAGAATGTAAGAGCCAAAGGAAGGGTTGGACTCCTTACAACGTGCTCCCTCCAGACAAAAAATTGGCCTCGATATCCATGACCTCATAATGCCTGACACTACCTACATAAGACCATCATAAGAGGAGGGAAGGATCATGGCATCCAAATAGAGGAGAGACTTATTGAGATGGGGAGTGGATGTGATGGAGAAGGGAATTTTAAAGGGGAAAAGGGGGGGAAGGGGTATTACCATAGGATATTTTTTTTTAGTTTTTTTTTCATTTTTATTTATTTTTTTAATTTTTATTAACATTTTCTATGATTATAAAATATATCCCATGGTAATTCCCTCCCTCCCCACCCCCACACTTTCCCATTTGAAATTCCATTCTCCATCATATTACCTCCCCATTACAATCATTGTAATTACATATATACAATATCAACCTATTAAGTATCCTCCTCCCTTCCTTTCTCTACCCTTTATGTCTCCTTTTTAACTTACTGGCCTCTGCTACTAAGTATTTTCATTCTCACGCAGAAGCCCAGTCACTGTAGCTAGGATCCACATATGAGAGAGAACATGTGGCGCTTGGCTTTCTGGGCCTGGGTTACCTGACTTAGTATAATACTTTCCAGGTCCATCCATTTTTCTGCAAATTTCATAACTTCATTTTTCTTTACCGCTGAGTAGAACTCCATTGTATAAATGTGCCACATCTTCATTATCCACTCATCTGTTGAGGGACATCTAGGCTGGTTCCATTTCCCAGCTATTATAAATTGAGCAGCAATAAACATGGTTGAGCATGTACTTCTAAGGAAATGAGATGAGTCCTTTGGATATATGCCTAGGAGTGCTATAGCTGGGTCATATGGTAGATCAATCTCTAGCTGTTTTAGGAACCTCCACACTGTCTTCCACAATGGCTGGACCAGATTGCATTCCCACCAGCAGTGCAGAAGGGTTCCTTTTTTTCCACATCCCCGCCAACATTTATGATCATTTGTTTTCATGATGGTGGCCAATCTGACAGGAGTGAGATGGAATCTCAATGTAGTTTTAATCTGCATTTCCCTGATGACTAGTGACGTAGAACATTTTTTTAGATGCTTATATGCCATTCGTATTTCTTCCTTTGAGAACTCTCTATTTAGCTCCATAGCCCATTTTTTGATTGGCTTGTTTGATTCCTTATTATTTAACTTTTTGAGTTCTTTGTATATCTTAGATATTAATCCTCTATCAGATACATAGCTGGCGAAGATTTTTTCCCATTCTGTAGGTTGCCTCTAAGCTTTTTTCACTGTGTCCTTTGCGGTGCAAAATCTTTGTAATTTCATTAGGTCCCAGTGGTTAATCTGTGGTTTTATTGCCTGAGCAATTGGGGTTGTATTCAGAAAGTCTTTACCAAGACCAATATGTTGAAGGGTTTCCCCTACTTTTTCCTCTAGCAGTTTCAGAGTTTCCGGTCTGATGTTAAGGTCTTTAATCCATTTGGACTTAATTCTTGTGCATGCCATAGTATATTTTTTATAATCATGGAAAAATGTTTAATAAATTGAGAAAAAAATCAAAAAAAAACAGTGTAACTCAATGGGAATATCACCAATTTGTAAGATGTTCATACAATAAAGTTCTCAATAAAAACAAAAAAAAATAAAACTACAGCACCATTCTTCTATTCACAGAAATAGAAAAAAAACATAATCTTAAAATTCGAATGGAGGGCTGGAGAGATTGCTAAGTGGAGTTCGTTTGTAGTGGCTAGAGGCCCTGGCATGCCCATTCTCTTTTCCCTCTCTCTCTCTCTCTCTCTCTCTCTCTCTCTCTCTCTCTCTCTCTCTCTCTCTCTCCCTCTCTTGTCTCTAATAAATAAATAAAAATAAATTTTAAAAGACAAAAAATAATTTTTACAGAAACACAAAAAGCCTCAGATAGCCAAAAATGTCCTAAACAAAAAAGAACACTGCTGGTGAAATCACTATACCTAATTTCAAGTTATACTACAAAAGATATCAATAAATATAGCATGTTTACCCAGCGTGGTGGCACATGCCTTTAAACCCAGCACTTGGGAGGCAGAGGTAGAAGGATCACCATGAGTTCGAGGCCACCCTAAGACTACATAGTTAATTTCAGCTCAGCCTGGGCCAAAGTGAGACCCTACCTCAAAAAACCAAACAAACAAACAAAAAGCATGGTATTGTCACAAAACAGACACATAGATCAATGGAATAGTATAGAACATTCAGGTATAAGTTCAAGTAACTATAGCCACCTGGTTTTTAAAAACAGATCAAATAAACACACACAAGAACAAACAGCATTTTCAACAAATAGTGCCAGGGGACTACATGTAGAAAAATTAATCTAGACCCTTTTCTTTCAGTATTCAGAAAAAATAAACCCTAAATGGACCAAATACCTCAATATAAGACCTGAAATCCTGAAATGACCAAAGGAAAAGTAGGAAGAACACACATTTCAAATTAAAGGCATAAGGAAGGACCTTCTGAATAGGATTCCAGTAGCCCAGGGAACAAGACCAACACTCAAACAATGGGGTCTCATGAAAAATAAAAACTCCTGGGCTGGATGGACAGCTTAGCGGTTAAGGAGTTCAAAGGACCCAGGCTGGATTCCCCAGAACCCACATTAGCCAGATGCACAAGGGGGCATTCATTTGCAATGGCTGGAGGCCCTGGCGTGCCCATTCTGTCTCTCTCTTTCTCTCTCTCTCTCTCTATCTCTCTCTTTCTCTGTCTAATAAGTAAATAAAAATAAACTATCTTTTAAAATAAAATAAATAAAACTTTTGTATAACTAAGAAAACTGAGTCAATAGACTACCTGAAGAATGGGAGAAAATCTTTGCCAGCTACAAATCTGATGGAGGATTACTGTCTAGAATAAACAAAGAACTCAAACTCTAAGCAATAAAAATATCAATTAACTACTTCCAGTCAAGATGGCGACCGCCTAGCTGCACTACAAACAACAAGGGGGAAAAAAGATAGATGCAGATCCTAAGAAGAGAGCTGCCCCAACATACCTCAAAAGGAGCCCAACTGAAACTAAGGACAACTGGCGAAATAAGCAAGGGTGATGTTTTCCTGTGAACCAGATACCAGCACAAAGGGGAAGGAGATCAACGCAGAGAAAAATCAACTCCTACCAAATCAGAGAGCCAAAGCCTCAGAGGCCCCCAACACCTCAGCACTGAAGCAGACCAAAAATGAACCCAACATGGCTCAGGGAAATCTTGCAGAAGAGGGGGCGGAAAGAATGTCAGAGTTACATGTTGGGTCATGATTTGCAGAGACATTTATCATACTAATAACTGGGGGCTAACTCCACAATGCACGACCCATTTTCATTAACAAGGAGGGTCTAATGGGAGGCGGTAGATCACAGATGAGCCTAAATAATGGTACCAATCTGCCTGTATTCACTGAAATGAAAACTAATAAATTAAATTAAAAAAATAAAAAAATATCAATTAACTCATTCAAAACATTAAGGCAGGGCTGGAGAGATGGCTTAGCGGTTAAGCGCTTGCCTGTGAAGCCTAAGGACCCCGGGTTCAAGGCTCGATTCCCCAGGACCCACGTTAGCCAGATGCACAAGGGGGCGCATGTGTCTGGAGTTCATCTGCAGTGGCTGGAAGCCCTGGCATGCCCATTCTCTCTCTTTTTCTCTCTCTCTGCCTCTTTCTCTCTCTGTCTGTCGTTCTCAAATAAATAAATAAAAATAAACCAAAAAAAAATTAAAAAAAAAACATTAATGCAGATCACAGTGGCACACGCCTTTAATCCAAGCACTCAGGAGGCAGAGGTAGGAGGATCACCATAAATTCGAAGCCACCCTAAGAATACATACTGACTTATTCCAGGTCAGCCTGAGCTAGAGGGAAATACTACCTCGAAAAGCAAAAAAAAAAAAAAAAAGGGGGGGGGGCAGAGAATTAAACAGTGTTCTCAAATCAAGAAATTCAAATGGCCCAGTGTAGTGACACATGCCTTTAATCCCAGCATGTAGGAGGCAGAAGAGGAGGATCACCATGAGTTTGAGGCCAACCTGAGACTACACAGTGAATTCCAGGTCAGCCTAAGCTAGAGCAAGACCCTACATCAAAATAACAATAATAATAATTTTTTAAAGAAAGAAATACAAATGGCCAGTGAACGTTTATTAAGACATTTAGCATTGTAAGCCATCAGGGAAATGTGAATTAAATTTAAGATTCCATCTCACACTGGTCATAATGACTATATCAAAAAAAATCAATGACAACAAATGCTGGCAAGGGTGTGGGAAAAGAAGAACACTTTATACAGTGTTAATGAGAGTGTAAACGCATATAGCCACTATAGAAATCAGTTTGGAGGTTTCATAAAAACCAAAAATTGAATTACCATATGATCCAGCTGTGTCACTCCTGGGCAGATATCCTAAGGACACTACACTATGCTATAGACATACTTGCTCATCCACATTTCCTGCTGCATTATTCATAATAGCTAAGAAATGGAATCAGCCTAAAGGTCTGTCAACTGATGAATGGATTATGACAATGTGGTGCATATGAATAATGGGGTTTTATTCAGATATGAATAAAAATGAAATGAAATTTTCAGGAAATGGATTGATCTGAAAAAATTATATTGAACTAGGTAAATCAGGCTCAGAAAGACAAATGTCATATGTTTGCTTTCATATATAGTTCTTATTTTGGAATAATTAAGTCCATTTGTAAGTTGAAATAAGAGTCTGTAGTACAGGTCCCCAACACCTCATCACTGAAGCAGACCAAAAATGAACCCACCATGGCTCAGGGAAATTTTGTGGAAGAGGGGGTGGAAAGAATGTCAGAGCCACATGTTGGGTCATGATATACAGAGACGTTTATCATACCAATAACTGTGGGATAACTCCAAAATGCACGACCCATTTACATCAACAAGGAGAGGCCAATGGGGAGGGGGTAGGTCATGGATGAGCCTAATAATGCTACCAAACTGCCTGTGCTTGCAGAATAGGAAACTAACAAAAACGATTAAAAAAAAAAAAGAGTCTGTAGTAGGAGTCAGAAAGTTAAGAAGAGACTTGGAGAGAGGTGAAACAGGAGGAACCCGTGGAGGGAATTGTAGACAGGCAAGTAGAGGAACAGGATACAAAGGATTGAAAGGTTAAGGTAGAACAAGGTAAAAGGAGAAAGGAGTAGGGGAGGGATAAAAAAGAACTGAAGATGCTATGAATAAGTACCATAGACATCTACTTCATCTGATCGTTAAAAGAGAGAGAGAGTTTGGTCAGAAGTACCTTGCTGAGGTAGAGAAAGCTTTCCCTGAACCCCAGTGTCAGAGATGGGTCCCACCCCTCATACACACACACACACACAGTGAGATGGTAGTCAAGGAGACAATGAGGCCCCCAAAACTACACAGACAACTACAAAGCACTTACCTACCCACCAAAACTAGATAGTGATACCCTATTGCTAAAGACGCCATAAGCTGTGGTGGCAGGACTGAGAGAAATTAAGCCAGAACTAAGATAGAATCCATCTCCCTGCCCACTAGCTACCATAGTACAGGAAAGCACTCTATAAAGGCAGAAAAGTCATCAACATTCTTAACAGGCAGTGGATCCTACAAGCTGCCCAATCAACCATCTAGGCAAGATGTGCCCACTGGTGCAATAGTGGCACATAAGTTATGGAGGTAACCAACTACTCACTGCCTGGATATGAGGCCCTCATAAGGGGAGGAAATTCATGCCTGGTGCTGAGAATCAAATCAAAAGCCATGCTTGGAAAGTCATAGACCCTAGAGGGAAGCTACCACTGTTTTCTCTTTTTGTCTAAACACAGATGTTATGCCAATCAAAAATCCTTCTAGCTAGGCATAGTGGCATATGCACTGAAGAGGCAGAGGTAGGAGGATTGCCATGAGCTGGAGGACAGCCTGGGACTACAATAGTGAATTCCAGGTTAGCCTGGGCTAGAGTGAGACCCTACCTTGAAAAGAAAAAGCCTCTTAATATATTTGGGGTTCTTCTCCCATCTTTCGCCAAGGTCTGAATTCAAGTGCCATCCATGATCCCAGAGCCCTTAACCAGGAAGGATAATCAAAGCAATTATCAGGAATCTGCCAGATTCCTGCTGACACCCTGGTAGCCCCAACCGACACGGCCATCCAGCCAGCACAGAGCTGCAGGAGCAGAAACCAGGTGAAGGGATTTTCCACTCACACCAACCTCCTTGCAAAGTCAAGAAACCCAAAGGAGAAGACAGCAGGGGATAGCTGAGCAGCAGCTAAAGGATACCACAGATAGGACCAGCTGAGCAGCTCCAGTACAACTCCAGGCATTCTGCACAGCCTCCCATCCCCCAGCTGCCAGTGCTGTGAACCACTGGGGAACTTATCCACCCTCCAGCCACATAATATCCAGCATAGTTGATGAGAACACCAGTTCCAGCAATCTAAACAGCCTAACCAAGTGCACAACACAACAGAGAGGCATTGAATTGAGATGGGTGCTCAGCATTGGTGAGATTAGAAGACACCCCAAAAGGTAACAAGCCCTATTTACACAAAGCCAGGTACAGAGGCCTACATTGGAAGTACTAATCTTACTTTACATATCATATGTGTTAGATTTCATTGATAACATTCTTTGTTGGCTTTACCATTCTCAAATAAGCTATATTTTGGTGTTTACTATGCTGCTTTTGATATTTCCTGATTTATAAGGCCTTTGTCTTTTTATTCTGTCATTATTGAGGAGCAGGATCTGACTTGGTCATAAGCTAACCTGGAACCCATTTCAGACCAGAAATCTCAACCTCCCGGTTGACAGAATTAAGGGTATGGGGCAACACACACCCTTAAGGACCTCAGCTTTATTAATCTGTCTTAATTCTTGCTCTTACATAAATGCTCTGGCTGGTTTTGATTGGCTGTGTACATTGCTAAGTTGAATTTTAGAATTTACCAGGTGTTTGCTCCACCTAGCCTACTAGAATATTTGAATAGCAGGAAAATGCAACTGAATAGCTGAAGAAGACCATAAGAACACATAAAGTCAGTAGCCTTCCTATATACTACCAAAAACCATGCTGACTATGAAATCAGGGAATAACTCCCACTCAAAATTGCCTCAAAAAAAGTACCTTTGAGAGCTGGGTTTGGTGGCGCACACCTTTAATCCCAGCACCCAGTCGGCAAAGGTAGAGGGATCACTGTGAGTTCAAGGCCACCCTGAGACTACATAGTGAATTCCAGGTCAGCCTGGGATAAAGTGAGACCCTACTTCAAAAAAAATGATACCTTAAAAATAAACCTAAGGAAGTGAAGAATCTCTACAATGAAAACTTTAAAATACTCAAGCGATGAATTGTACAAGACACTAGGAAATGGAAAGACATCCCATGTTCTTGGATTGGAAGAACAAATATTGTGAAAATGAAAATCTTACCAAAAGCAATCTACACATTTAATGTAATCCCCATCAAAATTCCAATGGCATTCTTCACAGAAATAGAAAAAAAAAATCCTAAAATTCATTTGGAAGCACAAAATCTCTCAAATAGCCAAAACAATTTTAAGCAACAAATATAAGGCTGGCGGTATCACTATACCTGATTTTAAGCTATATTACAGAGCCATGGTAACAACAGGAGCATGGTACTTGCACAAAAACAGACACATAGATCAATGGAACAGAAGACCCAGATGTAAGACCGGACAGCTACAGCCACCTGATTTTCAGCAAAAATGCCAAAAATACTCATTGGAGAAAAAAAAAAAAAAAAAAAAAAAAACCTCTTCAACAAATGATGCTGGGAAAACTGGATATCTGTATGTAGAAGAATGAAAATAGATCCTTATCTCTCTGCATGCACTAGAATTAACTCCAAATGGATCAAAGACCTTAATATCAGACCTGGAACTCTGAAACTGCTAGAGGAAAAACTAGGGAAAACCCTGCATCATATTGACATAGGCAATGACTTTCTAAATATTACCCTAGTTGCTCAGGAAACAAAACCACAACTCAACCACTGGAACTTCATGAAATTACAAAGCTTTGGTACAGCAAAAGACAATGTGAATAGAGCAAAGAGGCGACCTACAGAATTGGAGAAAGTCTTTGCCAGCTATACATCTGACAGAGGATTGATATCCTGGATATAGAAAAAAAAAACTAAACAATAGTAAATCAAACAACCCAATTGAAAAATGACCTATAACTTGATTACCCACCAAAGATTAATGGTAAGACCATACTGCTGAAGACACCATATGCTATTAGCAAAGATCATGGAGAGACCTGATTGGAATCAGGAGAAGAGCCAGTCCCCAGACAATTAGCATATCTAGTCCTGGACGGTGCTACATGAGCTACCAGGGGAAAGTGACCAACATCTGTCCAAGCAACTCAAAGTCTAAGTAACTCAGAAGCAAACATCCTGATGTAATGCTCACACAAGTGCAATCGTGGCACACAGCCATGATGGGTAACCAACTGCTCTTGGATTGGCTAACAGATCCATTCAGTGGAAAGGAAACCATATCTGGAACTTGGAAACAAGTCATATCCAGATAATTATTCTTCTTTCCATTGTCAAGCTCCCACTAACCTTGGGCTACAAGAGGGTCTATACCCTTTTAATTCTCCCTAAATTAATAACAGTTATCCCATTTAACCAGTGCTAACTTCATTTTCCATTGGAGAATCTGCTTCTCATTTTCAGACAGGATCTGAATCTGAGTAGATAAATGACCCAGTGCATTACACCATGGCCCCAGCTGAAACCACAAGGTAACTGGGGAAATGAGCAAGAGTGCTCCTTTCTTAGTGAATCTGATATCAGCACAAGGGGATAGAGATAGACACTCAACACCTACCAAACCAGAGATTGAGAGGCTCCTAAGTGTTCATCACTGAAGTAGACTTAAAATGCTCCCAAAATGGCTCAGGGAATTTTGCAGAAGAGGGGGACAGAAAGATTGTTAGAGCCACAAGTTGGGACATTTTGCCCAGAGACATTGCCTCTCCCCCCACCCCGCCATAATGCATGACTACAATACCAATGGTGTTGATCTGTATCCCCAATGAGGATGCAGAAAAGGGGCAAGGAGGAGAGAAAGGATGGTATCAACAGGTGGTGTTTACACAGAAAATATATCCATATCTAATTTTTAAAAACAGGCTATGGAACTAAATAAATAGTTCTCAAAAGACAAACACAGATTGCATATAAACATCGAAAGAAATGTTCTATGTCCTTAGCCATCAAGAAAATGCAAATTAAAACTACTTTAAGATTCCATCTCACTCCTGTCAAAATGTCTACCATCAAGAAAACAAATGACAATAAACGTTGGCAAGGATTCAGAAAAAGAGGAACCCTTCTATGCTATTGGTGGGAATGCAAACTGGTACAGCCATTATGGAAATCAGTGTGGAGATTCCTGAGACAGCTATACCACTCCTAACCATATATCCTAAAGACTTGTCTCACTACCTTAGAGATACTTTCACATCCAGATTTATTGCCACTCTATTCACAATAGCTAGAAAATGGAACCAGCCTAGATATCCCTCAACTGATGTGTGGATAATGAAGATGTGGTACTTTTACACAATGGAGTTCTATTCAACAGTAAAGAAAAATGAAATTTGCAGGGAAATGGATGGACCTGGAAAGGATTATATGTTGTGAGGTAACCCAGGCCCCAAAAGCCAAGCTCTGCATGTTTTCTTTCATATGTGGATCCTAGCTACAAATGTTTGGACTTGTATGTGAGTTGGAATAAAATTCAGTATCAGAGACAAGTATGGTAGAAAGGGTCTGAAAAGGAGGGAGGAGAGGGGAGACCTTAAGTGGATGGTATTGGATATATGTAAGTAGATGAACAGATTACTGGGGGTGGAAAGGCCTATGTGAGGCCTAGGGAAGAGATTGAATAAAGGAAGGATGAGGGAAGGTTAAGCAAAATCTACGATGGTATGAATAAACTGTGTGGAAACCTACTTTTTTAGACAATGGCGCCCCGAGAAGCCATAGATTGTTACTAAAAATTTTCAGTGCCAGGGATGGGATTCCTTCCAGTGAGTTGTGGGCCAGGGAGGTCGCTGATGCCCCTAAAACATTACAGGCTATTGCAGAGGCTCTTGGTTTCCCACCAGGAATAAATGGTAAGACCCTATTGCTGAAGACTGCACATGCCTGGACTGCAAGGTCACTGAAAAATCAAGCTGGAGCTGAGCTGAAAACCTCCTCCATGTAGACCAGCTGACAGAAAGCTAGAAAAGGCTGTGCTGCATGCAGCTCTATGGAAAAGGCAGAAGTCATCAGTGAAGGTAAACAACAATGGATACTGCAAGTTTTAAGTTTGGCTAGCCAGGCCAAGTGAGCCAACAGGTGCAATAGTGGCATGTCTGTTATGGGGGAAACATTCATTCCCTAATTGGACTGGAAGTCTGCTCCATAGGAGGGAATACATGCCTGATACTGAAAACCTATGACAGGGAAAGTCATGAGCTCTAGGGATGTAACACCTGCTAGTACCTGGCTAAATGCATATATTAAGTTCACCAAACTGCCTAGTAAGCACCTCTCTTAATGTTAATACCCAAATATTAATACTACTCTCACTTTTGGTTAGAGAAGCTTCTCTTTTCAGATAGCAGGGCCTCTGGGATGACTCAGAAGGCACCATAGTGCTGAGAAGAAGTGACAGAGGAGTGCTCAGCACTGAAACATCTCTATCACACCTTCCAAAGCTCAGGGTCCATTGTGGAAGAGGTAGTGTAAACGAAGAAAGAGCCAAAGGAAAGGTACTCCTGGGCTGGAGAGATGGCTTAGCGGTTAAGCGCTTGCCTGTGAAGCCTAAGGACCCCGGTTCGAGGCTCAGTTCCCCAGGTCCCACGTTAGCCAGATGCACAAGGGGGCGCACACGTCTGGAGTTCGTTTGCAGTGGCTGGAAGTCCTGGTGCGCCCATTCTCTCCCTCTCCCTCTGTCTTTCTCTCTGTGTCTGTCGCTCTCAAATAAATAAATAAATAATGAACAAAAAAATATTTAGAAAAAAAAGGAAAGGTACTCCTTACAAAACATTGCTCCAGACACAAAATGGCCTCAATATACATGACCTCACAGTGCTCGGCACTATCTACACAAGACCATCTTAGTAGGAGGAAAAGATGATGACATCAAAATACAAGAGAGACTGATTGAGAGGGGGATATGATGGAGAGTGGAGTTGCAAAGTAGAAAGTGGGGGGAGTGTAGGGGAGGGAATTACCATGGGTTATTGTCTAAAATTATGGAAGTTTTCAATATAAAATTTTTTAATTAAAAAAATTAAGAGGGAAAAATTAAAATATTCCACAAATCTCAGATTAGGGCTTTGAATAGTGAAGATGCTCACATCCAATATATATTTCAAGGCTATTGTGAGCCCAAATGTTGAAAGCATAGAGAGATAGAGAGAATGGGTATGCCAATGCTTCCAGCCACTGCAAACAAACTGCAGATGTATGCACTACTTTGTGCACCTGGCTTCACATGTGTACTGGGAGATCAAGCTCAGGTGACTAGGCTTTGCCTTAAGTGCTAAGCCATCCTTCTAGCCCCGAAATGGTTCTTTAACTCCTTTAGCAAAAAATGTAAAAACATAAATGCTGTTTCTTCATAATATCAAATGCTACCTCCCCCAGGGAAGCAGTCATCAGTTCCTTGGACCATGCTAGATTCCTATGCCATCTTATCCACATTCCCTGATTCACCAGTTATACACACAGACAGAAAACTCACTTGTCTGTCCATGTGATACACAGGTTATACTAAGTGCATATTTTAACAGGCCATTATCATTGATCCCTTTGATGGAAATCATTTAAATGACCAAATTGTGATCATTGTGACATTTTTCATATGAAATTGATTATTGACTATTGTTGATAAAGTTTCTATGATGGATATGGTGAACTTTGCATAAGATTAAATGTTGATATAGCCCAGGGAAGTGGCCTGTGGGGAGTCCTCAGGATTTCCTATGCACACCTTCACCACTCCTCATTAGTTGTCTGATCATAATGTTTGAGTGCAGAGGGGGTATGTGTACATGAGAGGGAACACACACATGCATTGCTTAGTAACTTTTTAATAACTCCCATTGCATCTCAACCTACAAGCTTCTCTTCCAAAAATTACACTTTCTACAAATAACTGACCCAATTCCCCATGCTGTCTATTATATTAGACTTCTAATTCAGTGTCTATGGGGCCACAGTAGACTGTGCATATGTTCCTGTGAAGAATGGCAGAGCCCTAAGGAAGGGAAAGTGGGTAGGCTCACCATTCTAATGCAAACATAGGTGAAAGTAACCTGAAGACATGATTGTCTGAAGACCACTTCTGCACACGTAAGATTTTATGATTTTCATGGTGTCAAGCCTTCAGTATCCATTTGCAGTTTAAATATAAATAGATCTCATTGTGAGCTAAAAGTTAACATCTCCAAACAGTGCAATAGCACATGCCTGTAATTCTTTTTTTATTTTTTTTCTTTGTATTATTTATTTGAGAGAGAGAAAGGGGATAGGTGCACCAGGGCCTCCAGCCACTGAAAATAAACTGCGGACGTATGTGCCACCTTGTGCATCTGGCTTACCTGGGTCCTGGGGCATGAAACCTGGGTTCTTTGGCTTTGCAGGCCAATGCCCCAACTGCTAAGCAATTTCTCCAGCCCATGTTTGTAATTCTAGAACTCAGGAGGCAGAGGCAAGAATATTGCTTCAAGTTTAAAGCCAGCCTGGTCTACACAGCAAGTTTTATAGTGAGACTGTCTTTCAATAAATAAATATTATGATCTCCTGACTCTAACATAAAATATTGGACTTAAGATACATTTAAAAGATGATGTGTATCTTAGCCATATTCCATAAGCAGCAACACTAGCTATGTAGTGTATCTATGTAGTGTATGTGTAGGAAATTGAGACACATAGCTGCTTTCTGAAAAGAAGACTAAAGGCTAGCTACAAGCTGGGCATAGTGGCATATATACATTTATGTCCAGCAATCTAGAGGATTATGTAGGAGGATTACCATGAGTTCAAGGGCAACCTGGGGCTACAGATTAAGTTCTAGGTCAACCCAAGATAGAGTGAGACCCTGCCCTGAAAAAATAAAGTAGAATAAGCTAGTTGCAAGCAGAGACACATGTGTTGTTAGCAGAATGATACAGAATGATGGTCTTTTGTAGAGATTTAGGGTCATGGCACATGGGCTCAGGCACTGAAACATTTGACTTTTGTAGCAACATAAATGAACACGAGATGTAGGATAAGGATGAAAATGGAGTAAGGAGAACAGGCATTTGTTGGGGACCTACCGCACGTCAGGCACTGACAATTGTTCATACATCTGTTCCAAAAGAATGAGTGGATCATTGATGCATGCCAGGTCGAAGCATAAATTCAATAGTGATGAAGGCAGGTCTTCCCTTCAGGAAATGTGCATTTGGAGGAAAGGACAGAAACAAATCACATGTAATGATAAGCAGCAGGAAATGCAAAATTACCCTAAGAGAAGCCCACTGCAAAGGAAGCCTGTGGATCCTTCTGTCAGAAAAAAGGATCCTAGAATTTGTAATGGTGAAGTTGATGAGGGTTGCAGGGTCAAAATGTAAAACATGTGAACCTGGCTGCAAAGGTCTCGCTCTTTGGAAAGCTGCCTGTAGGCTAGAAATGCAATCCTGAGAGGAGGAACGAAGGCCACGGTTGGATCTTGACCTGCTATTGAGTCTAGGACTTTCTACAGTGATTGACTACCACACCCGGCTTAAGTCTTTTCTTAACTGGACATAATACAATGTAAAATTTAAATATAAGACTACAAAAGTCCAGTGTGATGGCATGCTCCTGTAATCCCAGACATGGGATGCTGAAGCAAGAAGATAACAAATCAAGGTCAGCCTGAGCTAGCTAGCAAGACCATGTTTCAAAAAGACCAGAAATTTATTAATCAAAATATCCAGAATAAGACCCAGACGTGGTGGCACAAGCCTTTAATCCCAGAACTCGGGAGGCAGAAGTATGAGGATCGCCATGAGTTTGAGGCCACCCTGAGACTACCTAGTGAATTCCAGGTCAGCCTGAGCTAGAGTGAGACCCTACCTTGAAAAACAAAATATATATACATATACATATATACATATACAGATATGTATATGTATATATATTTGGTATATATGTATTTATCCAGAATAAAATTACAGTTAACAGACACTTGTGACATACAGCCTTTCAGACTTCTAGGCATGCAGGATTTGTTCTGAAAAAATAACATTCAATAATACATTCAATACTTTAACCTGTCACTAAAAGGAAACCTGATCATAACTTCGACATTATAAATCTGAAAGACTTCAAATACTAAAGTGTACCATTGTACCATATATATGGAACATTAACTTAAACTTTGATTTCTGTATTTTATTCTGTACTGTGATAAACTTCCTTTGTTCTTTGACATCAATAATTTGGTTTTCTAATCCTGTATCTTAAATTCTCTTTTAATATTTTATTTATCAATTTACTTGAGAGACTAGAAGAGAGAGAAAGAACAGGGCTTCTAGACACTGCAAACAAACTCCAGATGCAGGTACCACCTGGTGCATCTGACTTTACATGGGTACTAGGGAATCAAACCCAGGTCCTTAAGCTTTGTAGGCAAGTATCTAAACTGCTGTGCTCTCTCTCTCCAACCCCTAGCTTAAATTCTTAAACCAGAACTTTTTACATATTTCTTATTTATTTATGTATTTCCAAGGAGAGAGAGAGAAAGACAATGAGAATGGGCGTGCTGGGGCTTCTAGTTGTTGCAAACAAATTCCAGGTGCATGTGCATTTGTGTATCTGGCTTTGTGTGCGTACTGGGGAACTGAACCCAGGTCATTACACAGTGCAAGCAAGTACCTTAATCGCTGATCTATCTCTGCAGCCACTAGCTTAAATTCTTAGTGCAGAATTTTGAACTAATCAAATTTGTATATTTTATATATTAATACATATCTCAGGGTACCCCCCAAACTTGGGCCCTGTATATCTTCTTGTCAAATACCTATTTCTTTCCCCACAGTCACAGCAGTAAGAGGCCTCTTCAATATGGGCCAAGATTCTAGATGAGAAATGTTATCACACTGAAATTTTAATTTGCACATTCATCTTTTCACATGTGGGCTACCCAACCACATCTCTAGGTAACGCAGGATTCTGTTTTGTTGTAAAGTATCTGCTTCCTGATGATTTACACATAAAGATATAATGATATTTTATATTATGTTTGTATAGATTTTTCCATTACATGTTTATAGATATACCACTTATATTTACTTTTTAACATTTTTACAATGCCTTGAAACCCGTAGATGTTTCATAGTATCACTTAGTCAAATCTAATAATCCTTAGTATAATGTTCTTGTGTCCCAAAAATTATTTTTTAAAACATTACTTCAATTTTACTTTAATATTTTCATTGCTTTAATATTTGATATTTATATTAGTAAGATCACAAAAGCTTTTTTGTCTTACCTCTAAGAAATACCAGTTGGGCAGTTATTTCAGCTCATAGTATCTAGATGTAAAACAAGTCAAGTATTCAACCACATTTAAAATTAAGTTCATAGGCTGGAGAGATGTCTTAGCAATTAAGGTGCTTGCCTACAAAGCCAAAGGACCCATGTTTAATTCCCCAAGACCCATGTAAGCCAGATGCACAAGGTGGTGCATGCATCTGGAGTCTGTTTGCCTTAGGTGGAGACCCTGGCATGCACACTTGCTCATTCTCTCTCTCTTTCTGACTCTCTCTCTCTCTCTCTCTCTCTCTCTCTCTCTCTCTCTCTCTCTCTCTCAACTACATAAATATATTTTTTTCATTAAGCTCATACTTTATACTACCTTGATGGTCACTTGAAATTCAAACACTAATATATTATTACATTTTGGTAGCCCATTTCCAGGAACTTGTCTTTAAAAAAATAATGGATGGGAGCTGGAAAGATGGCTTAGCAGTTAAGGCACTTTCCTGTGAAGCCTAAGGATACAGGTTTGATTTTCCAGGTCTCACATAAGCCAGATGCACAAGGTGGCGCATGTGTCTGGAGTTCATTTGAAGTGGCTAGAGGCCCTGGTGCACACCTCCTCTCTCTCTCTCTCTCTCTCTCTCTCTCTCTCTCTCTCTCTCTCTCTCTCTCTCTCTTTCTCTCTCTCTCTCTCTTAAATAAAATAAAAATAAATCTTTTTTTAAAATCATAGATGTAGGAAAAAAATACATTACAACATATTTAATATAGCATTATTTGAAAACACAAATTAGAGCCCAACTAGGTGGACAAAGAGGGTAACATGACTTGTGAGTCTTTACCTTCTGTGCAATCATAAAGACTGACTCCCAATAACATCCATCACTCTGGTTGCCATTGCCCCTTTCTTAGCTCCTTTCTTCCAACCTGCTATGCTCAAATGAACACTGCCACAACCCCAACCCTTCATGACCAGTGCTATTCCCAACTTGCCTGCTTCCTTTGTCCCTATGAGAAGCTCTCCTTAGTGACCAATGTATTACCCATCACATACTCAGAAGACTAACCAGATTTTACAGTAACAGTTACAAGACATGTGCAGTAAAACAAAACATAAACTAGAAACTCTGACCAGGCTACACATATGGGGTAGATACTTAAGCCAGCCCATATGTTTTGAAAAGCAAAAGCAAGGTACATACTAACAAAAACCTCATATTCTACAAAGACAAATCTGACTTGTGTTCCATAGTCCATACTCCAACTAAGTATTTCCCTTGAAGCTTCATGTGGGCACAAGTAAATAAGCTCACCCTCAATAACTCACATGATGGATGTTCTCCCTTGTAGATGCCCTTCATAAAATGGTAGTAAAGGGATTTCAATATTATGTCGTCTGCACAGCTTACTAGTTTACAGTTTGCTAGATGACAGAAAAAAGAAAATAATTACTCCTAGTCACACATAGTAAGTTACTGGATGCTGATGTATTAAAGTAGCATTGCTACTGGATGATATGCTGTAAGTGTATATTTAATGAATAAGATTGTAAGAAATGTTTATCTAAAGATAAATAAATAAATAAAAATAAAATTAGCAGCCAAGCGTGGTGCTGCACGCCTTTAATCCCAGCACTCGGGAGGCAGAGGTAGGAGGATCACTGTGAGTTCCAGGCCACCCTGAGATTACATAGTAAATTCCAGGTCAGCCTGAGCTAGAGTGAAACCCTACCTCAAAAAAACAAAATAAAATAAAATAGAATTAGCTGGGCTGAGATAGCTCAGCAGGTAAGGCACTTGCTTGCAAAGCCTAATGGCATGGGTTCAATTCCCCAGTACCCATGTGAAACCAGACGCACAAGGTGGTGCCTGTGTCTGCAGCTGGCAGTGGCAAGAAGCTCTAATGTGCCTGTTCTCTCTCCTTGCAAATAAATAAATATTAAAAATATAAATATAATAAATAAATTAGCCATTCACTTGTCCATAGATTTTTTTTTTTTTTAGGGAAGAAACATCAAGGATCCAGAAATCTCACAAGATATTTAAGAAGTTTTATATATGTCCTAACACTCAAATAAAATAAACCCAATTTTGGCAGACCTGAAAAAATAAATATAAAGAATTAGGTTATTTATATACTGTTGTATTCATTTTATTTCTGAAAAGTGTTCTGTTATTTCTCATCTAGTATGCTTTCTTATTTATTCCATTTATTTCAAACATAATTATATTGCTTCGAATACCAACTGTCTCCTTGTGCTTCTGAACTTAATTTTGGTCATCTTAACTATTTGAGGGGTTTTTTATTGACAGCTACCATAATTGTAAACAATATCCCATGGTAATTCCCTCCCACTTTCCTTTTTGAAACTCCACTCTCCATCATATCCCCTCCCCCCTCAATCAGTCTCTCTTTTATTTTGATATTATGATCTTTTCCTCCTATTATGATGCTCTTGTGTAGGTAGTGTCAGGCACTGTGAGGCCAGGGATATCCAGGCCATATTGTGTCTGGAGGAGCACATTATACGGAGTCCTGCCCTTCCTTTGGCTCTTACATTTTTTCCACCACCTCTTCAGCAATGGACCCTGAGCCTTGGAAGATGTGATAGAGATATTTCAGTGCTGAGCACTCCTCTGTCATTTCTTCTCAGCACCATAGTGCCTTGTGAGTCACCCCAAGGTCACTGCCATCTGAAAAGAGAAGCTTCTCTAACCAAAAGTGATAGTAGCATTAATACATGGGTATGAACATTAAGAGAAGTGCTTATTGGGCAGTTTGGTGAGGATAATACATACATTTAGCCAGACACCAGCAGGCGTTATACCCCTAGGGCTCATGATACCCCTGTTGCAGGTTTTCAGTATCAGGCATGTATGCCCTCCCATGGAGCAGGCCTCCAGCCAAATTAGAGGGCAGTTTGTTTCCCCCATAGCAGACTTGTCACTATTGCACCTGTTGGCTCATTTAGCCTGGCTGGCAAATTTAAGGCTTGCAGTGTCCACTGTTGAGTAGCTCCACTGATGATTTCTCTCTCTCCCATTGGACTGCATGCAGCGTGGCTTTTTCCAGCTTTCTTTCAGCTGGTCTACATGGAGGAGGTTTTCAGCTCAGTTCCAGCAGGATTTCACAGTGACTTTGCAGCCCCTATTCGAGTTTTTGTGTACTTGCTTGAACACATCTGTGTGTTTGCATTTGTGATGTGTAGTGCATGTGTATGCAAACGCACATTCTCATATGTGTGTAGGCAGAGAAAGTTGGGTGTTCTTCTCTTATATTATTCAATTATTTCAAATCAATTAATCTGGTTAAAATTCTGTATCTTTTATTAACCTGAAGTCTGATTCTGAACAAATTAACATCCTTCTTTATTTACTCCTAATGTGAGGAACACTGGGCTAGGAAGTCACCCTTAAAGTTCACCATGGTGTCCAGATTTCAGGATTGCCAATAAATAGAGTACTTATGAGGGCCCACTTCTTCCTTCCTATAAGTCAGGAGGTGAGATGTGCCCCAACCAGCGGGGAGTCGAACAAAGAAGTGAGGTGAAAATTAACCTGAATGAAACAAGGCAAACAGACACAAGGAGACCATGCTAGATGTTTGTCATGGCCTCAAGAGTTTATTCTTACATGTAGGTTTATATAGGGTTGTAGGGGGAAGGGGACGTGGTCAGGGCAAGGAGTTGTAGGGGGAAGGGCCATGGCCAGGGCAAGGAGTTGTCAGGAAACCTAGAGGGGATGTAATTAGGTGTTCATCCAATCTTGCCTCACTGGCTTAACATCCTGTCTGCACCAGGTTTCACATCCTGACCATAAACTGGCCTTTTGCCAAAGATAAGATTCTGTAAGCAGCCTGCTGACCAGTTCCAGAAGTACCTAACAGAAAGCTAGATGGACCAGCTTTCTGAGTAATGAGTCAGTTTATGAGCAGGCCCAGGCAAAATGGAGAGGCTTTTGCTCTATGGCTCCCAACAGAGATGAACTATACTTTAGTGAATGGTTCAAGCTTTATCTATTTACTAGGACTCTGATAAACCAAAGTAAGCCTGAGCCTTCACTACGGCCTATCTCCAGAACAGTTGGCTTGACCTAGTTACCATGATCCTAAAAGCCCACATCTGTGGAAGCACCATTGTGTTCAGGCCTAGGAAAACCGTGGGCCATCTAGACTTGCAGAATGTTCAACAAGAGGCACCAGGTCCTAAGCTACAGAGGCTCTCAGTCTACAAAAGTGTTAACATTTTATCTTTCTATTTTTATTTATTTTGGTCTTTCGAGTTAGGGTCTCAAGATTTGATTTATTTTTGTTTATTTTTTCCTTTAGTTTTCTTAATTAGTTATGTACACAGTGTATACAGTCATGTTGGTACTATCGTTAGCCTCCTCCCTGTCCTCCCCCCTCTGCAGGGACCCTCCTCTTTGAGGAATGTGGGTCGTGCATTGTGAGGGTAGCCATCAATTATGGGTAAGAGGCAATGTCTCTGCATAATGACCAAACATGTGGCTCTAGCAATCTTTCAGCCCCCACTTCTGAAAATTTTTTTTTTCTTGTTTATTTCCAGGTAGGGACTTGCTCAAGCTCAAGCTGGCCTGTAATTCACAATGTAGTCTCAGGCTGGCCTTGAACTCACCATGATGCTATCCTCTTACCTCTGCCTCCTGAATCCTTTTTTTCTTTTCTTTTCTTTCTTTTATTTTTTTTCTTTTTCTTTTTCTTCTTCTTCGTTCTTTCCTTGTTTTTTTTAGGTAGGGTCTCACTGTCACCCAGGCTGACCTGGAAATCACTATGTAGCCCCAAGCCAGCCTTAAATTCACAATGATCCTCCTACTTCTGCCTCCCTAGTGCTGGGATTAAAGACATGTGCCACCATACCTGGCTTGGAATTTTACTTATTTATTTTGGTTTCTCAATATTGGTACCATGCCAAGGCAGCCTTGGGGAGAAAGAGAAAAAAAAAAAACAGCAAAATACACACTTTTACTAAAAAGTGAGGTATATAGGAAATTGAAATGGCAGCAGAGAAGTAGGGGAGACCCAGAGCATCCAGAGCCCACACAGGCCAGCAGAAGCCAGCAGGTCCGCGATACTGCAGCAACGGCCCTAGCAGAGACAGCTCTAGCAGCAGCAGCTCCTCCAGCAGCAGCAACGCCAGGTCCATGGGGCCATAGCCACCAGGCTCAGCTTAAGCCACAGAAAAAGCCAGATGAGGGGATTTTCCCCTCACACTGGAGCTCTCCGCAAACTCAAGAAAAGTGAAGGGAGAGCGGCAGTGAACAACAGAGGAGAAGATCACAAAGTAGAAGAACACGTGGAACAGCCAGAGTACTAGAGCAGCATCAGCAGCCCCCCTCCCCCACCGCCAGTGCCCAGCTCCAGCAAACAGAGCAGTGGCCCAGCGACCCGGCCATGCCTACTTGAACCTACAGGGCACCAGAGAAAGACCCAAGAAGGAACACAGCATCAAAATCATCCCAAAAGTTAACTGGGATTACCCCAGGTCAGTACTGCCAAATAAGCGTGGTATATAGGCCTGAACCGGAAGTGCTAATTGCACCTTCCATATCAGAATAAATTATATGTCAAATCTGATGAATGGTGGGATTTGACATTCTTTTTTTTTTTTTTTTTTTTTTTTTTTGGTTTTTTGAGGTAGGGCCTTCTCTAGCCCAGGCTGACCTGGAATTCACTATGGAGTCTCAGGGTGGCCTTGAATTCACATCAATCCTCCTACCTCTGCCTCCTGAGTGCTGGGATTAAAGGCATGTGCTACCACGCCTGGCTAGATTTGCCATTCTTAAATAAGCTATATTTTGGGCTTGTTATTTTTTGCTTCTTGATTTATAGAGGCTTTGTTTCTTCTTCTGTTATACATTAGGGAAGTGTCTCACCTGGTCACAAGCTGACTCGGAACCCTCAACAGACCAGAAATCTTAACATCCTTGTTGTCAGGATTAAAGAAGTTGGTGGGACACCACACAGCCTAAGGGACAGACAGAGGATCTGGTTGTCATAATACTTACTCTTGGATAAATACTCCATGCTGTTTTTCATTGAAAGGGTACATTGTTTAGTTAAATTTTAGAAACTATCTGCATTTGGTTCCACTCAGCCTACTTGAATACTCTCATAACAGGCAAACCCAACACCTAGGGTCACTTTTGTAGATACTCTGACAGTCTTGAGAGCCATACCTAGCGCCTTAAGCTCCTACCCTGAAGATATATGATATCAGATTGATTGATACATCTAATAATACCCAGATAACTGGAAAATCCAATCATTAAATAATCCAGGATGCAAATATATATACATTATAACACAAGAAACACCAAAAATCAAGACAATATAAATCCACCAAAAAGTATTAATGCATCAGAAATGACTTCCAGTGAGAACAAGTTAGAGGAAATGCCTGAGAAGATTTCAAAAGAATGATTATAAATATGTTCAAATAAGTCAAAGAAGCAATCAAAGGAATCAAAGAAGACACAGGACACAAATTTAATGAAATAAAAAGGTCTATACTAGACATAAATAAGGAAATAGAAATAATAAAGAAAAACCAGTCAGAATTACTAGCAATGAAGAACCCAGTTAATGAAATAAAAAACTCTAGAGAATCTCACCAGTAGAATGGATGAAGGAGAGGACAGAAATCTAAGCTAGAAGACCAGGTGGCAGATCTAATACAGTCCAACAAAGAGAAAGACAAACTAATAGAAAAGTATGAGTGGGAATTTCAAGATATTCGGGACACTATGAAAAGATCAAACATGAGAATTCAGGGCATAGTAGAAGGAGAAGAATTCCACTCCAAAGGCATAGTAGGCATCTTCAACAAAATCATAGAAGAAAACTTTCCCCAAATTGGGAAAGAGGCGCCAAGGCAGATACAAAAATCCTTTAGAACACCAGCCAGACAAAACCTGGAAAGAACCTCTCCTTGCCATATTATAATCAAATTACCAAACACAAATCAAAGAAAAAAATATTGAAAGCAAATCGAGAGAAAAATCAAGTTACCTACAAAGATTGGTTATTCTCCAGCCCAGGCTCACCTGAAATTGACTAATTGACTATGTAGTCTCAGAGTGGCCTTGAATTCATGGCCTCCTCCTACCTGTGCCTCCTGAGTGCTAAGACTAAATGCTACCACATGGCCAGCCTGTGTTTACACTTTCAAAGAAAATTAAGTGGGAATGGATAAAGGAAAGAAACCAGGGGGACCTGATTGATATATTAATAAAAGGCTGAAGGGGTCTTGAAGGATTTATGAAGAAAAAAAGACAAGAGATTCATTGGTACTTATGAAAAATGGCAAATTCTGGAATCAGTGAAAAGACTCCATCTCAGGTAAACACACATATGAGAGATGGAGGACCCCAGTGGTGTCCTGTGCCTCCATGCACATGCTCACACATTACACCTACACACACATAGGCAAGATGCCACACAGAGCACCCATCAAAAGAAAAAGAAAAGAATGATGAGTCCTATTAAACTGGCTTAAACTAACTCTTGCCAAAGACAGACCATGGACTGAGATACAAGGATTTTGATATCAAGAATGAGGAATAAAGAATTTGATCAAATATAACAAGGGTAGAGAATGCTCACTGAAATGACTTAGCAAGATACTTGCTGAAATTGGGCTTTACAGGAAAAGACATAGAAAACCAAGTATGGGAACTTGGTAGAAAGAAAGCTGAAAAGAACCTTAATCAAAATCTGACCCCATATCAAAAAAAAAATTATTTGGACTTAGATCCTTGATTTTCAGTTTGCTTATTATGCAACTATGCAGGCATGGACACATCATTAATTATTCAAAGCATCAAGGAAAATCATAGTGACTATGAAGATCTCATATAGATTTCATGAATGACAAATTTAAGATGGACATTACAGGTTTTAAAGAGCTGGTTGAAGTACCATGTATATAATAAATATGCAGAAGTTAGTCTCAGGGAGTAGAAGATAAATCATAGGCAATTGACCACAATCCATTCATTTCTCCCCACTCAGAGTAAAGGCATAGGTGTGGGCTAGTTCTTCTGGTAAGCCAGGGAATGTATGATTTTAAAAAAAAAAAAAAGCAGGGGGGATGGCTGGAGAGATGGCTTAATAGTTAAGGCACTTGCCTGCAAAACCCGGGGACCCAGGTTTGATTCCCAAGGACCCACATGAAGCCAGATGCACATGTGTCTGGAGTTTGTTTGCAGTGGCTGAAAGCCCTGGCAGGCCCATTCTCTCTTTTTCCGTGTGTGTGTGTGTGTGTGTGTGTGTGTGTGTGTGTGTGTGTGTGTGTATGATCATGTATGATAAATGATGTTCCCACTTCTTGACACCATACTACATTTTCCCAAGGTAGATTTGGAAGAAGGTTGTCTCATCATGGACCTGGTCAACCACACCAATGTAAAGGAATTTGTCTTTCTGGAACTTACTCGCTTCCAAGAGCTGGAGTTCTTCTTGTTTGTGATCTTTCTTCTTGTGTACCTGACCACTGTGCTAGGAAATGCCCTCATCGTGATCACCATAACCTCAGAGGTACGACTGCACACTCCCATGTACTTTCTCCTCAGGAACAAATCAGTTCTGGACATTATTTTCTCATCTATCACAGTCCCCAAATTCCTGGTGGGTCTTCTCTCAAAAAGGAAAACTATCTCCTACAGTGGCTGTTTGACTCAGATCTTTTTCTTTCACTTTGTTGGCGGGGCAGATATATTTTTCCTCTCTGTGATGGCCTATGACAGATACCTTGCAATTGCCAAACCCTTGCACTATGTGACCATTATGAGAAGAGAAGTGTGGGTGGCCTTGGTGGTGGCCTCCTGGGTAGGTGGTGGTTTGCATTCAATTGTCCAGATAATTCTAATGCTTCCACTCCCCTTCTGTGGCCCCAACACTCTGGATGCCTTTTACTGTGATGTCCCACAGGTTGTCAAGCTGGCTTGCACTGACACTTTTGCTCTGGAGCTTCTCATGATCTCCAACAATGGTCTGGTGACACTTCTGTGGTTCCTCCTGCTCCTGGGCTCCTACACCATCATTCTGCTGATGCTAAGATCCCATTCTGGGGAGGGACGGAATAAGGCCTTTTCCACTTGTACCTCTCACATCCTCGTAGTGACTCTCCATTTTGTGCCCTGTGTTTACATCTACTGCCGGCCCTTCACTACTCTGCCCATGGATACGGCTGTGTCCATCAATAACACAGTCATCACTCCCATGTTGAACCCCATGATCTACACCCTGAGGAATCAAGAGATGAAGTCAGCCATGAGAAGACTGCAGAAGAGACTGGGGCCTTCTGAGATCAGAAAACTGGGGTGAGCTGTCCAAAGGAGATCAGAAGTCAGCGACTAATTCAGTTTTCTGTACCTGCTAGCCTAAGAATAATAGACAGATAGCTATATAGATCTTCTATGATATACCAGTCATTCTATGTATTCTGTGCCACAGAACTCAAATCTATAGAAGGAATATGAGAACAAAAGGAAAGGGTAAGATTGAATAATGTGAGCTATAAAACTTGTGGACTGGGATAGGTACAGGCTTTCATTTCAATATTCATTTCAATTGAAATCAATGTGCTACAGGGTATCAACGGGTGCCTTTATGCCTACACTTACCTCACTGTTACCACTTCTGGTATAGAAATACCATTACTACCCATAAAGTTGTCAGAAGGATGCAATATGAACAATGCTGTAAGGATGACAGTTATAAAAGTTAACATTGCTCCCATCATCAATCAAGCATTTAATGTTCCTTGTCATTTACCCCTGTGTTCCTAAATATGCATAGGCATAGAATACAGACATTTCAATTTCATAATGCTATCTACTGATGTTCTTTACAATTCTTAAATTTATTTTATGTGAGTATAGTATCTTTAATATATTTCACCTTAGTAAAAATTGAAGAAATGTTTTAAAGTGGGTGATATCTGATGTATAAGTGGATAGATCTGTACCTCGAAAAATTACTTACTTTTCTCAGTTCCATTCTACTGATTTGCCCCCTGAAATCAATGTCAAAATTAATTGCCTAGTTTATATACAAATCTGTGCCAAATCCACAATGACAGTTCATCTTAAATTGAACTTCCTCTTTCCTTCTATATGTTCTTTCCATTTTACCCATGGGGCTTTTAAAACTGGAATAAAACTATAGTTTCTATTTATGTATAGGCAATCAGAGACAAGTCATTGTAGTTCAAAACAAACAAAAATACCTAAGAAATATCTTCTAGAACTAGGGTGGTATCACTGTCAATAAAATGACTGTCTTGGGGAGGCAGCGGCAGATCTCTGGGGCTCACAGGTCTAGCCTGGTTAGTGAGCACAGTGCCAATTAGAGACACTGTCTCAAAACAGAATGTTGGACATAAGACTTATCTAACCTAGGGTTGTGTTTGACCTTCATGAACACACACATGAAAGTGTTCCCTCGCCCTCATGTGTGCACACACACATGCACACACACACACATGGAAAAAAGAAAAAACATATCTTCTGTCATCAAGGCCCATTTTTTAAATTTTATTTACTTGCAAGCAGAGAGAGATAGAAGGGAAACAGTCAGAAAGAATAAGAGCTCCAGGGCCTCCAGCCACTGCAAGCAGACTGTAGATGTATGTACCACTTTGATCATCTGACTTTACATGAGTACTGAGGAATTGAATTCAGATCATTGGGATCTGCAGGCAAGTGCTTTAACCACTGAGCAATCACTCCAACCCTCAAGGCCCATTCTTCATACTGGGAAGTAAAAGAAACATGGTGTATTCAGGGTCAAGAACCACTGGGGCTGTATCTCTGAAGGGAAAGATTTCAAGCCAGGCTATGTACAGATGATAAAACTTCTCTTCTATGCTTGCCTCAAATTTCACCCTGCAACCTACCAGCAGTCATTCAAAAAAAGACAAGAAAAGTTAGAAAGTACAAGAAATTGCAATACATTGAACAATTATTTTATAAAGTACCAAATTGTTATGAAACATTAATATTTGGCCAAGAAGTTTCTAGTAGGCAATACACATCTAGGGACCTCTTTGACTTACAAGGCAGAATTGTAATGCCAGGGCCTCCAGCCACTTGCAAACAAACTCCAGACGCTTGTGCCCCTCTTGCATCTGGCTAATGTGGGTCCTGGGGAATCAAGCCTCGAAATGGGGTCCTTCAGCTTCACAGGCAAGCGCTAAGCCATCTCTCCAGCCCAACAGCATCTTTATTGAAAAAGAAAAAAGACAGAATTGTACTGAGACAAGACTTCTTAGTCACATAACTGTGCTTCTCGGTCTTATTTAAATTATTACCCCCAGAGCCAGGCATGGTGGCACATGCCTTTAATCCCAGCACTCAGGAGACAGAGGTAGAAAGATAGCTGCAAGTTCAAGGCCACCCTGAGACCACATAGTGAATTCCAGATCAGCCTGGGCCATAGCAAGACCCTACATCGAAAAAAAATTTTATTAAATTTTTTCCTACATGTTCCCCACAAGAAAATTTCATACCAAAGATGCACTATGTATTTTTTCATGTACTAAGGTCCTTTGAAGGGCCATATAGCATTGAAATGCTAAAATGTTTTTGCTTTCTCCCCAAACCAGATGTTCCTCTTGGTGTACTATCCTATGAATAAATGACATATGGCATTTGATTCAATGTTTGCCAAAAGGCAGGCAATGACAGAATGTGTAGATTTATGTCTTAGGAGTCTTTCAAGAATTTTAAAAGTAGAGGCTAGAGAGATGGCTTAGTGGTGAAAGGCACTTGTTTGCAAAGTGTGGTGGCCCAGGTTCAATTCCCCAGTACCTACATAAAGCCAGACACACAAAGGGGCATTTGTTTGTATATTCATATCTGTAGTGGCAGGAGACTCTAGCTAGCATGCCCATATTCTCATTCATTCTCTCCCTTTTAAATAAATAATATTTTTTAAACTATTTTGGAAAGTAGAGAAATGTGTGTGTGTGTGTATGTGTATATTTGCAAGTTATTACTTAAAAACTATTTAATAACTCCCACTGGAACTCTAAAGAGAAGACCATTCTATTTTCGTGCTCACATCCAAATTCCCTTTGCTAATTCTCACATTCAGTTTGGATTTTAAAAATATAGAGCATGTGTCAGGGACAGTTTGAAACAGAGCAGAAGAGTCACAACCATGTGACTTCCAAAATGTGCTCTTCCAAGGTGAGCCCTAAAAGGATGGCATGGAAATCGGGTGTAGTCCATCTTCACGAGGACTTCGCCTTCCAGCACAACACGTTCTTCGATCGTGCACAAAGAAGCCGCTGCTCAGGGTTCAGTGGTGCATCGTGGGCAGACGTTGAAGCGTCTAGGTAAGCACACTGAACGGCCGGGTTGTGAAATACTGGGGATTACACAGAAACAGGAAGAACTCATTATAAAAACTGTCCCAAGAATCTAAAATACTACAGAAATGGTTAAAAATGTTGACAGCAGGCTGGGCTTGGTGGCGCACGCCTTTAATCCCAGCATTTGGGAGGCAGAGGTAGGAGGATCACAGTGAGGTTGAGGGCACCCTGCGACTACATAGTGAATTACAGGTCAGCCTGAGCTAGAGTGAGACCCTACCTCGAAAAAGGAAAAAAAAAAAAAAAAACTTTGACAACAGCAAACAAAGAAATAGATATTAAATATTAGGTACTGAGAAAAGCCTTCAAAAGAAGCCACAGGGAAAACCTGAGGCAGTTTTAAAGGTACATTTATATGCATACTCTTCCATGGCTAAGTGTTCTCTTTCCCTTGAACCAGACATAGCCTTTTTCTTAAACATCCAGAACCTATGCTGCAGCTTTGGTCAGTGCACACAGATTCACTCCACCAATAAACAAGTTGGCTCAAAGAGAAGCTGTGCTTTCACAAAACAGCTGTTTACATTTTTTGTAAATGTCTTCAGATGCAACCTTTTCTTTGTTAATATTTTGTTTTTATTTATTTATTTAAGAGAGAGAGAGAAAGAAGCAGATAGAGAAAGAATAGGTGTGCTAGGACCTCCAGCCACTGCAAATGAACTCCAGACACATGCACCACCTTGTGCATCTGGCTTATGCGGGTCCTGGGAAATCTAACCATGGTCCCTTGGTTTTGCAGACAAGCACCTTAACTGCTAAGCCATCTCTCCAGCCCAAAAGATTTCTAGCCTTTTTGTTTGTTTGTTTGTTTTTCAAAGTAGTGTCTCGCTCTACTCCAGGCTGACCTGGAATTCACAATATAGTCACAGGGTGGCCTTGAACTAATCAAAATCCTCCTGCCTCTGCCTCCTGCGTGCTGGGAGTATAACCTTACAGGGGAAGGAATTAAACATCTACCCCAGATGCATTACAACCATTGTCATTTATTTTCTATGCTACTTCATGAAGTAAGTGTTGTACTCTCCCAGTGTACAAAGGAAATGGAAAGAAAATACTGCTAAAGGAAACAAAAGAGGAAGAGGCAGAATTGCATCCCAGGTATGCCCTATTCAAAAGCACTTAACATTGCCCCACATAGCCTCACACTAGACTGCCCTTACATTTCACAACTAAGAATCTAAGTGCAAAGTGGCCTCTCAAGGTCAAAGAGCTACTTTACAACCTTCGTCAGGGGAAAAAAATCTATACCTGGTAGCCTTGAGGCTAAGTTAAAAATATGAGGAAAAAAAAAGTTTCTTAACCCATGTTTGTCAAAATCCTTCTCATTCAGACCTTCCCAGCATTACTTATAAGCTATGATATACATTGTAACCTGAGTTTATTCATCACTTTAGAAAGAATTTATTGAGCATGTAACATGTACCCAATGCTAGGTAAGGTTTGGCTGTGTTAGGATGAATAGAACACTGGGAAGACAGGATGAAGTTGAGATTTAATAGAAAAATTACACTGAATTAAAGAGGGGTAGACATGTAATAAGTGAGTTGCAATAAATCGTTACAGATGTGAGAAGACAAGCCAGTGTAGGGAATGATGGAAGAGGAGGGACATTAGGACCATGAGACTAGCTGAGGTATCTCAGAAGGCTTTCACCAAACACAGCTTAAACCTGAATGTTCTAAAACAGTATCTAGGGCCTGCAAGATGGTTTAGTGGTTAAGCGCTTCCTGTGAAGCTGGCTTGAGGCTCATTTTCCCCCAGAACCCACCTGGAAGCTAGATGCACAAGGTGGCGCATGCATCTGGAGTTCTTTCGTTTGCAATGGCTGGAGGCCCTGGTGTGCCCATTCTCTATCTGCCTCTTTCTCTCTGTGTCTGTCACTGTCAAATAAATAAATAAAAATAAACAAAGAAAAAGAAAAACAGTGTTTAGCCACCAGTGGTGCACGCCTTTACTCCCAGCACTCCGGAGGCAGAGGTAGAAGGATCACCATAAATTTGAGGCCACCCTGAGACTACATAGTGAATTCCAGGTCAGCCTGAACTAGAGTGAGACCATACCTCAAAAAAAAAAAAGAAGAAGAAGAAAAAGAAAAAGAAAGAGAAAAACAGTGTCTGGCAAGATAGGTGGGAGAATTTGAGAGTGGAAGGCAGAGAGAGAAGGAGGGGAAAAGACACAAAGAAGGAGTCTGCAATGATTTGCACAACACTTGAGCCATTAAAACAGAAGACCAAAGGAAATGGGGCAGCAAACACTACTATTTTAAAAGGAGCAGGCAATAGACAATAGGGAACCTCTGAAAAAAAATCAAAAGGTATAACATGATACCATTCATGACATAAAGGTATTTTACAACAAGATGAATTAAAGTAATGCATGCTGAGCCAGGTGTGGTGGAGGCAGAGGTAGGAGGTGGGAGGATCACCATGAATTCAAGGCCACCCTGAGACTACATAGTGAATTCCAGGTCAGCCTGAAACTAGAGTGAGACCCTACCACAAAAAGAGAGAGAGAGAGAAACACATGCTGAAGAAAGGAGAACAGTTAGGGAACTCAGGGTTGAACAGAGGATAGGAAAGGGGTAAGAAATTTAGAGAGGTCAATAAAGTGCAATACTGGAGAGGGGATTTTGCACGGAGTCTTCTTCTGTGCAGTGTAGGGAGCTCAGCGTCCATCTTGTGTGCGACACACCATCTCTCAGCACATGCTGAGGACTGACCCTGTCCTCACAGATGCATGAACTCGGGAGACACGATGAGTAGATAAATCAACACAGTCTCTCACCAAACACCTTTCAACAGCTGCTTTTTTCCATAAATACATATAATTACTACATATCACTTAAAATAAAATGCAGTAAAGAGTTAATAATTTCATTGTAACATGGGGTTTCTTGGGTTATCATTGACAATTTCAGACATGCACATAATTTATTTTGGTCAGAATCCCCTCCCATTACAAGCCCAAGTATGATGCTTCCCAGCTGGTTACTGAAGCAGGAATTCTCTATCTACGTGAAAGTGCCAGATGATTCAGGCACATGCTAAGCCTGAGTATGACTCTTCTCTGAGATAACTTTTGTCATGCTGCCACTTCCATGAGTCTCTCAGACACTGTGATAACCTGGAGGGAAAATGCACTGAACTAATAGCCAGACTGACGACATCACTTGCTTGCTAGGTGGCTTTCTACATGTTCCTTAAGTACATCAGGAACTTTGTTTTTCCTTACTTAGCCCTCAAGCTATAACAAATTGCTCAGTTCTGACTCACATGGGGGAAATACAATGAAGGAAAAACCCTCTCAACCAGACCTGCCCTTTCCTCCCCACCCAGGACTTCGTTAAAAAATAACCATGGGGGCTGGAGAGATGGCTTAGCGGTTAAGTGCTTGCCTGTGAAGCCTAAGGACCCCGGTTCGAGGCTCGGTTCCCCAGGTCCCATGTTAGCCAGATGCACAAGGGGGCGCACGCGTCTGGAGTTCGTTTGCAGAGGCTGGAAGCCCTGGCGCGCCCATTCTCTCTCTCTCCCTCTATCTGTCTTTCTCTCTGTTTCTGTCACTCTCAAATAAATAAATAAAAATTTTTTTAAAAATTATTTTAAAAAATTACCATGGGGAGCTAGAGGGATGGCTTAGTGGTTAAGGCACTTGCCTACAAAGCCAAAGTACCCAGGTTCAATTCCCTAGGATCCACATAAGCCAGATGCACAAGGTGGCACCTGCGTGTGGAGTTCATTTGCAGTGGCTAGAGGCCCTGGCATGCTCATTGACTCTCTTTCTATCTCTCTCTCTCTCTCTCTCTCTCTCTTTCTCTCAAATAAATAAATAAAACATGAAAAAAATGACTATAGGAGACAGGAGGAATAGTAACTGTAATTACTTCCATCCATGTTTGGGTGAATTTATAGATCTTTGCTTTGCCAGGAAATGCAGGTCCCAAGCTAAGCAGGCATTATTGATATTCATAGGAATAGTGAAGAATAAAATTCAACCTTACTGTCTTCATTACTATCCCTTGCTTTTCACTCTCTTTCTCCATGTACAAATGCCTGGACCTTACATACTTCCTTCATGAATAGAACCATCCCTGTCATGATCTTTGTCATCTTTTTGTGTTAGACCACATCATTTACCCCAACACCAGGATATCTATGAAATGAAATGTAAAAAATTAAAAAGAGGTATCAATTATGTGACATATCATGTCAAAGGTAATAAAAAGTCAATGACTTAAAATTTCATTGTGATATACAGAGGAAACTGAAAGGATAATAAAAATCCACCTTTGAAAGTGATTGAAAAATTGCAGAAAGAGTATCATGAAATTGGATAGCAATATAAAATAGTAAAAAAAAAAAAAATCCAAGAATAAGGAGCCAGAAGAAACTTATTTTTCTCTGTTACCTTGGAGAACTGATGTATGTTCACTATACTCAGTTTCAGTATTGTACTGGGAATATTAGCTTTCCCTTGGAACCTCAGAGGGATGTTCAAACTGTTGCCTTTAAACATGTAATAGTTCTTAAAACGATACTATGCTGCTCAGTGGATCTCTGTCATATCATAGATGGCTGCTAATTCATTCCGATGTCTTTTAAACCATAGAAACAGAATGGAATCAGAGCCACCATGGTTCACAGAGGTAAAAAGAGCTCAGGACAGCTTCCATGTACCCTTCCAAAAAAGTTGTCACTTTTAGCAATTTCTAGAAGTAGATTTTAAGAAAATCCATAGGCATCCACATGGTACCATATTATTTAGTCCAACCTAGTACTAATGACAGAGCTGGAGCAAATGGAATTGAGTGGGTTTCCCAGGAAATAGATCCCATAAAAAAATACATATGCACACATATTCTGTCTCTGTAGGAAATAAACCTTGTGCTATGGTCTCAGTAACATTAGTGTTTCCTTCAAAGGTGCACATAGAGGAAGAACCATCGTTCAATGGACCTGAAAAATCATACCAAGGTGACAGAATTTATTTTTTGTGGGCTTACCCAGTCTCAAGACCTGAGCTTACTCTTATTTTTCTTTTTGTCCATCGTTTACATAGCAACTGTGCTAGCAAATGTTGTCATTATGGTCACTGTGACCTGTGAGGCCCGCCTCCACACTCCCATGTACTTCCTGCTCCGCAACCTCTCTGTCTTGGACATATGCTTCTCCTCCATCACTGCTCCAAAGGTCCTGGTAGACCTTCTTTCACGAAGAAAGACCATTTCCTTCAATGGCTGCATCACTCAGATGTTTTTCTTCCACCTGCTTGGAGGGGCAGACATTTTTTCTCTCTCAGTGATGGCATTTGACCGTTACATGGCCATCTCCAGGCCCCTGCACTACGTGACCATCATGAGCAGTGGACGATGCACAGCCCTCATTGTGGCCTCCTGGGTGGGGGGCTTTGTCCATTCCATTGTACAAATCTGTCTGCTGCTTCCACTTCCTTTCTGTGGACCCAATGTTGTTGATAGTTTCTACTGTGATGTCCCCCAGGTCCTCAAACTCGCCTGCACGGATACCTTTTCTCTTGAAATTCTGATGATTTCCAACAATGGTCTTGTCACTACCCTGTGGTTTGTTCTCCTCCTTGTGTCCTATACAGTCATCTTGACAATGCTGAGATCACACACAGGGGAGGGCAGGAGGAAAGCCATTTCCACGTGCACCTCTCACATCACTGTGGTCACCCTGCATTTTGTTCCCTGCATCTATGTCTATGCCCGGCCCTTCACTGCCCTCCCCATGGACAGAGCTGTCTCCATCACCTTCACTGTCATCATCCCCGTCTTGAACCCAGTGATCTACACCCTGAGGAATCAGGAGATGAAGTCAGCCATGAGGAGACTGAAGAAAAGACTTGCATTTTCTGAAGTAGAATTGCCCCATTATTGATTGGGGAAAATGGAAGGATATAATTGAGATAGTTTATTAAAATATTGAGACTTACTCAAGCCTATAATCCCAGCACCCAGGAAGCTGAGTTGGAAGGATCACCACAAGTTCAAGGCTAGCCTGAACTACAGAGTGACTTTCAGGTCAGCCTGGGTTACAGTGAGACCCGGCCTCAAAAAAATTACTGGAAAATAATGGTTATCACATTTATTTAGTGCTAACTTTACTCTACGTTGGAGAATCTGCTTCTCTTTTTCAGATAGATGCAGATCCTTAAGAGAGAACCACCCTATCATACCTCAAAAGGGACCCAGCTGAAACAAAGAATAATTGGGGAAACATGCAAGAATGCTGTTTTTTTGACAAACCAGGAACCAGCACAGTGGTGAAGGAGATAGACACAAAGAACAATCAACCCCTACCAAACCAGAGATACAGAGCCACAGAGGCACCCAAGATCTCAACACTGAAGCAGACCTAAAATGAACCCAACATGGCTCAGGAAAATTTGCAGAAGAGGGGGCAAAAAGAATGTCAGAGCCACACATAGGGTCATGATACACAGAGACATTTCCTCCTACCCAAAACTGAAGGCTAACCCCACGATGCACGACCCATACACCCCAAAGAGGAAGGTCCCTGTGGAAGGGGGAGGACAGGGAGGAGGCTAACAATGGTACCAACTTGCCTGTATTCACTGAGTACAAAAATTTTAAAAATAATAAATAAAATTAATGGAACTTAGCCATAAACAACTAACTATAGAAGCATAGCACACATATGAAGGATATGCGATGTGGAACATTGCTTCAAGAAAGAACACCATGGGCTGGAGAGATGGCTAAGAAGTTAAGGTACTTTCCTGTGAAGCCTAAGAACCCAGGTTCAATTCCCCAGTACCCATGTAAGCCAGATGCACAAAATGGCGCATGCATCTAGAGTTTGTTTGCAGTGGCTAGAGGCCCTGGCATGTCCATTCCCCCCCCCCACATAAATAAATATAGATATAAAAAGAAAGAATACAAGTAGAAAGTTAAGAAAGAAGAATATAACCCTTGAAGAGATACTGAAAGCAAGCAAGAAATCATGTGAGGGCTAAAGAGATGGCTTAGAGGCTCAGGTACTTGCCTGCAAAGCCAAAGAGCCCAGGTTCAATTCCCCAGGACCCATGTAAGCCAGATGCACAAGTGGGTGCATGCATCTGGAGTTCGTTTGCAATGGCAACAGACTCTGGCATGCCTATTCTCTCCCTCTCTCCCTCCCTCCCTCCTCCTCTCTCTCTCTCTCTCTCCCTGCCCATTTATCACTCTTAAATAAATAAATAAATGTGTTGGTTTTTTTCTTAAGAAATCATGTTCGAGGCCACCCTGAGACTCCATAGTGAATTCCAGGTCAGCCTGGACTAGAGTGAGACCCTACCTCGAAAAATCTAAAAAGGAAAGAAATCACGTGAAATACAATAGGAATTTTTGGGTGTCCAGGCAGCATTGAACAGGACAGTGCTTTGATTTTCAGACATGCCATAGTCAACAGTGATATCTGTCTCAAAGTAGCAGGGCTCCTTGTTCCTCGGGCTGCTCTTGGAGGCTCCCCGGCACTGCTGTAACTAGCACTTAGCGCACTTGGGTAAAAACGTTAAAAAAATTTTAAATGGTTAGATTCTTATCCTGTAAGCTCTACTTCCATAGGCAGCTTGCTCACTCTTGGATAAAAGAGTCCAGGGGTAGTTTCTATAATTCCAGGGCTGTGCCCCCAAATCAGGCAAAAAACTATTTCTTGAACAGACACTTTGCCATGGACACAGAGAAACACAAATGACTAAGTCAGTAGATACTATGATTCTACTTTCATAAACAGGTCCCCACGTATGTCTTTATAAGGCCAGAAAATCAACAAGTTGAATTCAAAATTTTTGTTAGAACTCATGTAGGCAGGAGAACCATTATAATGGAGACTGATGAGTGTTTACAGAACCATCACTCTGGGTTCAAATCAGCCTATGTTCTTAGTATATATACATACCAGGTATAGCTGAACAAAATGTAATCCTCTACAGGAGGATGGAATTTATTTCACGGTCCCCTTTCAGCAGTATCCGAGAAATACAAACTAGGGGGCTAAAGACATGGCTTAGTGGTTAAGGTGCTTGCTTGCAAAGCCTAACAACCCAGGTTTGATTCCCCAGAACCCACATAAAGCCAGATATACAAAGTGATGCATGCTTGCAGTGGCTAGAGGCCCTGGTACCCTCATTTTCTCTGTCTCTCTTCTATTTCTCTCTGTTTGAAAATAAATAAAAATTTTAAAAAAAGAAATACAAACTGAAATAATCTGTACTTAAGACATCATAATCAAACTGCCAAAAATCAAAGACAAAAAGTCAGCATTAAAACTACCAGAGAGAGCTGGGTGTGGTGGCGCACACCTTCAATCCCAGCACTTGGGAAGCAGAAGTAGGAGGATCACCATGAGTTCAAGACTACATAGTGAATTCCAGGTCAGCCTGGGCTAGAATGAGACCCTACCTCAAAAGAAAAGAAAGAAAGAAAGAGAAAGGGAGGGAGGGAGGGAGGGAGGGAGGGAGGGAGGGAGGGAGGAAGGAAGGAAGGAAGGAAGGAAGGAAGGAAGGAAGGAAGGAAGGAAGGAAGGAAGGAAGGAAGGAAGGGCGAGAAACAACCCACCCAGACAGAAGTCACTCATCACAGGCAACTCTCACTAACACTAACAGCTAATTTCCCATCAGAAACTATGGAGGCTAGATGACACCAGGATGAAAAACTCAAACTTCTGAAAGAAAAGTTTGGCAACAAAAATTCTGTATCTAGGGCTAGAGAAATGGCTTAGCAGTTAAGGTGCTTGCCTGCAAAGCCAAAGGACCCAGGTTTGATTCCCCAGAACCCACATAAGCCAGATGTACACAGTGGCACATGCGACTGGAGTTTGTTTGCAGTGGCTGGAGGCCCTGGCACATCCATCCTCTCCTCCCCCTTCCCCCCACACACACACACAAATAAATAAATAAATAAATTTTTAAAAAGAATTCTCTATCTAGCAAAGAATAGGAGAAATTAAGACAACATCCTCAAATAAATAAAAGCAAGTACTTTTTATAGAGCATCTTTCCCTACAAAATAAGTCTAAATACTGGTTGGAATGAAATGATATGAAAAGCCGGGTGTGGTGGCGCACGCCTTTAATCCCAGCACTCGGGAGGCAGAGGCAGGAGGATCTCCGTGAGTTCGAGGCCACCCTGAGACTCCATAGTGAATTCCAGGTCAGCCTGAGCCACAGTGAGACACTGCCTCGAAAAAAAAAAAAAAAGAAATGATATGAAAGACTAACTCAAACATACATGAAGAAATAAATAACCCTGGTAAAGGTAACTACAGAAAATTAACTTTTTGCATGGTTGCCTACAATCAATAATCATTAGGCTGATCATACAGTGTCAAGAGCAGCAGTAAAAATCCACTATCAAGACAGGCATGGTGGCTCACACCTTTAATCCCAACACATGGGAGATGGAGGTAGAAGGATCATTGTGAGTTTGAGGCCAACCTGAGACTGCATAGTGAATTCTAGATCAGCGTGGGCTAGATGGAGACCCTACCTCAAAAAAAGAAAAAAAACAAGCCAGGCATGGTGACACATGCCTTTAATCCCAGCACTCAGGAGGCAGAGGTAGGAGAAGGATCACAGTGAGTTCAAGGCCACCCTGAGTCTACACAGTGAATTCCAGGTCAGCCTGTGCTAGAGTGAGACCCTACCTTGAAATCCCCTCACCAAAAGCATCTACTTCTTAAGTAGAGTGTCAAGATCTATGGATGTAAGAACTTTAAATATTAAAATTTTAAAGCTTGAAAAAAATGAACACCACCAATTTATCTGGAAATAAATTATAGAAGTGACAAAAATGTTCAGCACAATTCCATATTCAGACTGCTAACAGAAAAACATTCAGCCCATGAGCCTGAAGTAGCAAAACTATTTTTCTTTTTATTGTTGTTGTTGTTGTTGTTTTTTGAGGTAGGGTCTCACTCTAGTCCAGGCTGACCTGGAATTCACTCTGTAGTCTCAGGGTGACCTCAAACTCACAGCGATCCTCCTACCTCTGCCTCCCAAGTGCTGGGATTAAAGGCGTGCGCCACCACGCCCGGCTTAAAACTATTTTTAAAAAAATAAAAATGTACTGTTAAAAGCTAGACTGACGGGTAATACTGTGTCTCCTTGATTTCTGACCACCGGCAAACTGGCCCTGCGGCCCCTCCCCAGCAGTGTGTATGAGGGCTGTGGCCCACGCGACTTTCCCGAGGAGTTGGCAAGGACTGTGCTTGCTGCTTCAGGCTGGTGTCTGCCCTTCCTCCCTGAGCTTCTGAGGCTCGGGGCAGCCACGGAAGGCAGAAGGGCTGGAGCATCCCCCCTGTTCCCAGGCAACTTTGGTACAGAGCAGGAGGACGGCCTCAGGAACAGCCACCCCCAGAAGCAGCCTCAGGCACAGCAGCCCTGGACGCCTTCAGCCCCAGCTTCTCTGGATCACAGCTCAGCTGTGGACAGGGGCCGAGGGAAGTGGTTTCTGGAAGGACTGCTCTGCCAGGTGGGGTTTCTTTGAGCATGTGGCTGACCATGCCCAGCTGGCTTTTGTCCAAGTCTCAGGGTCTTCGCTCTTCTCTGTGTCTGTGCGGTGGCACAGCCGTGTGCGAAGTTCCTGCTGGCCCCTCGGTATCAACACCGGTGTGAGCACACGCAGGCACCTCGGGAGCTTGTGCCACCATTTTCATAGCACATTAAACGACCTTGATGAAAGTCAGTCACCCCCCCCAAAGGGTCACAGGCATCATACTATCATCTTTCAGAACCTCTGGCCCTAAAACTAGCTTGGACCCCCAACTTCAGCAAGGAGGATGAGGGACAGACATTGGGCAGATGCCTCATGCATGTTCCCTTCATTGAACGCTGCAGAACTCCACGGCTGATCTGGTACACAGCACCACCGAGCCTCAAGCTTAGATTTCCAGACAGACGTGGGGTGCTTTTCTCTTAGAGGGCAAGGGTTGAGGGTTCCCTTCTTGCTGCAGCCCTGTGTCAACTTAATCACCCCATGCTCCAGGGTCTGAGGGTGACTCGTTGCTACATACAGGGCCTGGAGTACGTCCCTGAGCCCTTTGAAGCACACTGTTCTCGAAAGGTGTTTTGGAGAGTGCCTGATCACTTCGGATGGACATCTCCCAGCAGTCAGTTCAGAACTATTATGTTACTTACTCCCTCTGCTGCCGAGTGGTAGTCTTTCTGCTTGTTTCTTTGCCCAGATCTGCGGTGGGGTGGGGAGCTGGCCAGACCCAGCGTGCACGAGTGCCCTGAATGCCAAAGTAATGCCACTTCTGTCTTTCTCTGAGTGAGTGGGCACAGCTGCTCTAAGTGACTTCGTCTCCACACAGTCACCTTCTCTTGGGTGGAACCAGGAAGGTGTGGAACGATAGAGATGCTGGGGACGAGAGCTGAAGGGACACCCACACCCTTCAGCATGGCCTTCGACCACACCTTTGGGACCTTGTCATCCACTCTTGGGTGCCCTTTGTTATCATTCACGTGTCTGAGAAAAGTCTGAAATACTGTGACTTTTGTCAATAAAGATAAACATCAGGGTCTTGGAAAAAAAAAAAAAAAAACCTAGACATGGCATGTACCCTCTCCAGGTAACCTTGAACACAAGGCCCACTCAGTGGGAGGGAACTCATCTCAGGTACTGAAAACAAGTCAGAATGCCATGGTCAGGAAAGAGTGGGCTGGCACACCAAGAATCCCCTAAACAACTCCGCACACCCCCTTTAGGCCAAATTGCTCTCACACATGGTTGGAGAATCTGTTTTATTTTACAGAAGGCAAAGAAAATGGTGGAGAGCCTAAATCCAGTGATAAGACAAGAAGAGAGCTGACTGCCTGCCATGAGACTTTCCACCTCTATCGCATCGTCCAGGGCCCAGGAGAAAGTGCAGAGGAAGCAGTGTCATGAATACTGTGAGCCTAACAAGCAGCCCCTGCCCCAGGGTGATGGTGACAGACGCTCAGAATAATCAAAAACTATGAAAGCAGAAATCCAGAGGCTACAAATAACTCAGCACTAAGTCAGGCTGTCAATAGTCCTGCCGTGGCTCCGGGAGTACTGTGGGAGAGGGAGCAGAAAGAATGGAAGAGCAGCAGAGTGGTTAGGACTACCTTGAGGCTCAGTCCCCGCTACCCTGTAGGGACTGACTGAGGCCTTCATGACCCCACAGTGATTATCATAACCCCACTGAGAAGGGCCTACAGAATAACAGGAGCTGGGGTGAGGGGATAATAGTATATAATCTGTTATAATATATATAAAATAGCTGTATAGTATAATTATGATCAGTTCAATGTATAGATCAATTAGACATATAAAACATGATTAAAGTGAATTATAAAACATTCTACTGATGAAGTATTGAATAAAAAATAATGTTATCTTAAATTTTTCATCTTTGTAAATTATAGGGATTTTCTCAGGAGAAATAGAAAAGGATATACTAGGAGTGTTCCTGGATCTGTAATAGCCTTATTGCTTTTAGTTTGATTGAAATTTAATTTATTTTACTTTTACAAAACAGAGTCTCATGTATCCTTAGGCTAACATCACACTCACTATGGAACCAAGGGTGACCCTGAACCTCCTCATCCTCCCTCCACCTTCTGGAGTTACAAGAGTGCACCACAACACCGTTTATGTGCCGCTGGGGGTCAGGCCCAAGACCTCATGCATGCTTTGCAATTCTGCAATCTGAATAAAAGTTTTTCTAATGTTTTATTTATTTATTGGAGAAAGAGAGAGAATGGGCACGCCAGGACCTCTACCCACTGCAAATGAACTCCCGGCTCATGTGCCACCTTGTGCATCTGGCTTACGTGGGTCCTGGGAAATTGAACTTGGGTCCTTGGACTTCGCAGGCAAGTGCCTTAACCGCTAAGCCATCTCTCCAGTAGATAGTAGACTTCATATTTTCTGTATGTTCAAAATGTGCTAGAGATGCCGGAGATTCTCTAAGATTGCTGGATTCCTTTCTGTGGTTAATGTCACTTCCTGCTTCCTAGTTATTTCTGCTCTTATGTGGTTGTACTCTGCAAGCTCCATCCTCCTGTAAGGTACAAATAATGCAATGGTGATTGAGATTCCCCTCCAGCATCACTCACTGTACAGTGCAAAGCCTGCTCTTAGTTCTTTATACTGGTCAGTGTTGAGAGTGTCCATTCTTGGTGAAAATGTTCACAACACTGAGACTCTTTTTTAATATATTTTATTTACTTGTTTGTTTGTTTGTTTGAGAGAAAGAGGCAGAGAGAGAGAGAGAGAGAGAGAATGGGTGCACCAGGGCCTCCAGCCACTGCAAATGAACTCCAGATGCATGCATCCCTTCTGCATCTGGCTTACGTGGGACCTGAAGAATCAAAAGGGGATCCTTTGGCTTTACAGGCAAATGCCTTAACCACTAAGTCATCTCTCCAGCCCAACACTGAGACTCTTTTATAACATACAGCTTCATCTCATCCCTATACTGGTCCCATTCCTCTCTTTGTATCTATTGCTTTTTTGTTATTTTGTTTATTTATTGGAGAGAAAGAGATAGAGTGAGAGAGAGAGAATGGGCATGGCAGAGCCTCCAGCCACTGCAAATGAACTCCAGATGCATGTGCCATCCTGGCTCTCTGGAACCAGACTTCATGGCCATAGAAAAAAGAAACAACCAAGAATTCATATTTCAACTTCCAAGTCATTGTTCTACATCATCCTGTTCTACAGAGCAGTGGAATGATATGACACACTACATGCTTTCATATGGACAGTTTTATCAACTTGTCTCTGTCTAGCTGTGCATGAACTTATTTCTATCAGGCTCTGCTCAAGGTGAAAGGTTACATATGGCATGGTGTGGGAATCAGCTGACAGGTGTGCATTTCAGACCATCACCTATGACATGCTGAAGAGGTGAGCATCCAGACTTCAGGAACCACAGCTGTTCTCTGTCTATTCTTTATGAGGAGAAGAAGGGATATGAAACTGTGTGAGGTCTAGTTCTCCTTTTACAGTTTCTTGCCAGCCATATCCATGTAAAAAATTTGTATAAACAATACTTCATACCTTTTGAAAACATGAAGATGGACCCTGGAAAGTGTTTAGGCATGTTGTTTACCATGTTTTAACAAATTGCTAATTAAGCAATGTAAAAGAATAAGAGAATTTGTTTTCTCTCCTATCATTAGATAACCTGGATACAGACCAAAATTCAGGGGTTTTTGTCTCTGTGTGTTTACACTTGGTGTATATAATAATTCCCACTGAAACCCCATCGCACCAGTGGAACTAGCCACTTGGCTCTAACTTCCTTGTCCAACTATAATCCTTTGTTTGGCTCCCTTAATAGGCCTGAGACTAAGGGACTAGGGCAAGACACAGGGGCGCAGTGCAAAACTTCAAAGATAGAAGTCAACTACATTTCTTCCACTGCCCGTAAACAATTTGGACACTTGCCAAAATGGGTCAGCATGTGTGGATGTGCACATATTCACACTTTGATAATATTTTGTATGGTTCTAGGGATTGAGCCCAGGCAGGGCCTCACTCATACTAGGCAAGTGTTCTCCCACAGAACAACACTCCAAGACCATATTTTGGTAACATTTTTTGTATCTGTTTTTTTTATTAGTGAGAACTTTACTGTATAAACACATACTGGTCACATTCCCCATGGGTTAGGACACCCATTGAGACTAAATCATCAAAATTGGAATCAGTTAATTTCTGCTTGCTTATCCAATAATATTCCTTTTCAGTTCTTACTTTAAGCCCATGGATAACAGATTTGAAGATAAGACAGGGACATGGTTCAAGAACCTTAAAGATGTGATTCCTGAAATCTGTTCTTTCTCCCCCTGAAAATGAAGCAAGGACACTAAGATGTTTAACCGTCTAAAGATACAGCAGCAAAATGTCCAAAAGTTAATGTTACCAGATACAACACTAATGACATTAATGTTTTAATGTTATACAAATACAATAGTTATTTGGCGTTCAGGAGCACGAGAAATGGGTAAGGACATTAAACTACTAGCTAGAGTTCAGGTTATACTTATGAAAATAGGGTTGTTATTATGTTTAAATAACTTTGACTTTGAATGTCTTCCAACTATGTTAAATGTTCCAGATGAAAAACGGTCCTGAGAAGCACAACAAAGGTAGGTGTCAAGTACTGGGAAGAAAGATGTTGTTAAGAATGCAGAAATATGGGCTGGAGAGATGGCTTAGTGGTTAAGCGCTTGCCTGTGAAGCCTAAGGACCCTGGTTCGAGGCTTGGTTCCCCAGGTCCCACGTTACCCAGATGCACAAGGGGGCGCATGCGTCTGGAGTTCATTTGCAGAGGCTGGAAGCCCTGGCGTGCCCATTCTCTCTCTCTCCCTCTATCTGTCTTTCTGTGTCTGTCTCCCTCCAATAAATAAATAATTAATTTTTAAAAAAAAAAGAATGTGGAAATACAGCACTCTGGGTCCAAGACATCACCGTGCCCTTGTGGAATCTTTTCAGTTGCTTAATGGTGTAGCTGCCACATGGTAAAATCCATGTAAAAAGTGTTTCTACCAAATCTGATTGCTCAGAAAGACTTTTCGAATGCCCTTGTTACACAAAATGTAAAGCTATTGGGAGTAAAAAATTAAACAATGTATCTTCTATTTCTGCTCCCATTTCCTCATTTCAATGCAATCTTCCTTGCATAAAATACAAAATCATTCTGTCTTATATGTTATGTAGGATTAAAATCAATATTACCTAATACGTGGAGGACAAGTTGAATAAATAAACTATATAAAGTGCATCACACATGAAAACACTCTCAGAGGCTGGGGATGTGGCTGTGCTGGTAAAGTGCTTGCCTAACATGCAGGATGCTTTAGTGCAGTCCTCAACACCACATAGATTGGGTGTGGTGCTGCATGCCTATAATTTCAGCACTTAGAGGAGGAGACAGAAGGATCAGAAATTCAACAACTTTCTTAACTACAATTTTGAGGCCAGCCTGGGATCCATGAGACCCAATCTAAAATAAATAAAGAAAAAAGAAAAACGCAAAACTACTCAAAAATAGCTTTTGTTGTTGTCAGAAATGAGACCTTTTCTATCTCCTAGGCCATCACATCTACTTAGTCTTCTCTTCTGAGCTATCTCACTTTTTATTGTGCATTATATCTTTTAAGTTATACAAATTGACCACTTTTCTTAGACCAGGAACATATTAGCAGCACAGCTAGACTTGTACATGTCAACTCTAATTATCAATGGGATTCAGTGTGGTATCTCCACATTTGCACACAGTATGCATTGGTAAAACCCAGCTTCCCCTTATTCACTCTTCCCGCACTCACACATGTCCTTGACAGCCTCTGTTAATAACTCTTCTACATTCAGGTTCATTATTGTGTGCCTTGCATGTATGAGAGAATACATGCAATGCTTGGCTCTGTGTGTCTGGATTATTTGATTTAGCATAAGAGTCTCCAGTTCTATCCATTTGTCCATACACATTTAAAGGTTGTAGTCATGCTCACTGTCTCTGTGTAAGGCACAATAAGTAATAATCACTGTAAAATTTCTTAAGTGCTGAGCATGGTGGAGCACACCTCCAGTACCAGTAGTTAGGAGGCTAAGGCAGGAGGATGGAAACAGCAGAGCCAGATTAGGCTGCATAGCTGAATCCTGTCTCAATTTTTTTTCTTTGAAATTCGTACAATGAAACACAGCTTACAAAAAGAAAACATTGTCCTATAATAGTAGTGTTTCTCACTGTTGTGTGCGCCTACCACCATCTCAGCATCTTTCATTCTAAGAAGGCAAAGGTGGGGAAATGATTGATGCAGTGTGGTTCCCCTCTAAGAAGAAGATCGTTATCCTTTTCTACTCCCCATATTAGTCAAGAACCACAGAATTCCACCACAATTCTCAGAAAATTTCCCACCATAAAATATGAAATATATGGATCAGACTGAAGATAAAGACATCAAAGGATGACGCTTATGACCACAACAGAGGAATATTTAAGTTTTACATTCTTGAATATGGCACCAAGGTCACTGGGCTTATATCAATCATTCACCAGTCATTCAACCATGACTATTGTAATAGATAACACACTCACTTTGGAACTAAACATAATCACATCTGGTTGAGTTTCCAAACTTACCACTGGTCTTAGTCTGAAGAGATGAGCTCATCTTTCACTTTTTTCTTCATTACTAGGGAATTCGTTTTTAGGGGGGAACCCTCTTCATAGGAATACATAAAAGAATTATTTACAAGACATTTCCATTCTTTATTTGTTTTATTGGCATATAAAGAATTAGGTTGCATTATGGAGTTTTTAAAACAAATTTTAGGTTTTAGTTTTCCTTCACCTACTCATTTTCCCCTCTTCCTCCCTGTGCAGTACACCCACCATGGCCTCCTTTCCACTTTCATGCTTAGTGTTTCCTTTTGTTCTCCCTTTTCTCTTGCTCCTCTCCTGTGATCTCCTACCTTGACTCACACTTTGCATCCACTCACACATCCCCTTACCTGCTTATATTAAATATCAGTAGTAAAACTGGGATTTGTGAATGAGAGAGAACATGTGGTTTTTGTCTTTCTAGGCCTATCTTACTGCACTTAGTATAATCTTTTCCAATTCCATTCATTTTTCTGCAAATTTCCTAATTTCATTTTTGTTACAGCTGAGTAAACTCTCGTTGCATATATTGGGATGAGAAGATTGCTGAGGGCACTATGACTCTCCCACTGCTTTCTCCCACTATCTACAAATGGATCTCCTCACAGTGCACAGAGGAGAGGGTAAGATGGAAGACAGCAGAAGAAGGTAGATTTCCAGTTTTCTCCTGTCTTCTCAGAAGCTAAAACTAGATCTCTGCGTTCAGGCACAAGGAGCTGCACCCTTCCTCAGTCCCATGGCTTCTCCCCTGGCTCGAGTTCCTCCACCTCCCTGTTGTACAGACTGATGTCATCCGTGCTGCTCAAGACTGAACAGTCAGAGTCCATCTTTCAGTTAGTCCATAGCAGAATAGGGAGGGGAGGGAGATGCTGCTCCAGCATCACAGTAGAAGAGTTTGCAATGCATTCCCTTCTCTGAACAGGGAGGCTCTTTCTTAAGGGGAAAAAAAATCAACTTTCAAATTTCCAAAACCTCCACTGGTTTTTATCTAAGTGTGGATCCTGCACAAGGCAGAAAACAGAAGATGATGACGCCAGCAGGCCAGGGGATATTCAGATAAAAAAAGGCTCTGGGGATGGTGCTTTCGCTTTACACTTTGATCTCCAAATAAGCATAACTCATAAAAGAAAGTTGAAAATTTTTATTAACACAGACAAGATCCAGAAAAAGGTTACTACATTAGAAGTTTGCAGTCCAAAACATCAAACTGAACCTGGCTAATTTTTCTTTTTCAAACATGCTCTTTTAAATGTTACTACTTAATATATTTTCTTCCTACAATCATTCTGTAGGAAAAGGGTTACTGAATGATGATGCATGTGACAATTTGATTTGAACACCAAACTAATTACAACCTTCAAAATGTGAATGACTCAGGCTGGGATGCAGCTCAGTGGTTAGAGTGCTTGTCTGACATGTAAGAAGCCCTTAGTTCTATACCCATTACTACAAAAAAGGAAAATTTCTAAAATGCGAACAATTCAAGAGACTTTCCACACTTTAGTCACTCAGGAGAGCATCTGGATTGTGTCCTCAGTGCTCAGAAGGACATGATAAATGGTCCTACACTTTCTTGTGACACAGTGTGAAACAAACCCAAGAGGATGATTTGATGAAGATGGAAAACTGCACCAGGGTAAAAGAACTTATCTTCCTTGGCCTAACTCAGAGTCAAGAAGTGAGTGTGGTTCTGTTTCTCTTCCTACTTCTGGTGTATGTGACCACTCTGCTAGGAAACCTCCTCATCATGGTCACTGTGACCTGTGAACCACGTCTTCACACACCCATGTATTTTTTGCTCCGCAACCTGTCTGTTGCCGACATCTGCTTTTCCACCGTCACAGCTCCCAGGGTTCTGGTCGACCTTCTCTCACACAGGAAGACCATCTCCTTCGATGGCTGCTTCACTCAGATGTTTTTCTTCCACCTTATTGGAGGAGTAGATATATTTTCTCTATCTGTGATGGCATTAGATCGATATGTGGCCATCTCTAAGCCCCTGCACTATGTGACCATCATGAGCAGAGGCCGTTGCATTGGGTTCATAGTGGCCTCCTGGGTGGGGGGCTTCGTCCACTCTATTGTGCAGATTTCTCTCTTGCTCCCACTGCCCTTCTGTGGCCCCAATGTTCTAGACACTTTCTACTGTGATGTCCCCCAGGTCCTCAAACTCGCCTGCACAGACACCTTTGCTCTTGAGCTCCTGATGATTTCCAACAATGGGCTGCTTGCCACAGTATGGTTTTTTCTGCTCCTTTTATCCTACATGGTCATATTATTATTACTAAGGTCTCAGGCAGGGGAGGGCAGGAGGAAAGCCATCTCCACCTGCACCTCCCACATCACTGTGGTCACTCTACACTTTGTGCCTTGTGTCTATGTCTATGCCCGGCCCTTCACTGCCCTCCCCACAGATAAGGCCATCTCTGTCACCTTCACAGTCATCTCTCCTTTGCTGAACCCCTTGATTTACACTCTGAGGAACCAGGAGATGAAGTCGGCCATGAAGAGACTCTGGAAAAGACTTGGACCTTCTGATGGACTAAACCAGTAGCGCCTGCCTATTTCCCCGTTTGGAAATTTTCACACTTCAAATAAACTGCTTAGTGATTATTTCTTTTTTTTTTTCTTTTTTTTTTAAATTTAATTCATTAGTTTTCTTTTCAGAAAATACAGGCAGTTTGGTACCATTATTTAGGCTCATCTGTGATCTACCCCCTCCCATTAGACCCTCCTTGTTAATGAAAATGGGTCGTGCATTGTGGAGTTAGCCCCCAGTTATTGGTATGATAAATGTCTCTGCAAATCATGACCCAACATGTGACTCTGACATTCTTTCTGCCCCCTCTTCCGCAAAATTTCCCTGAGCCATGTTGGGTTCATTTTTGGTCTGCTTCAGTGCTGAGGTGTTGGGGGCCTCTGAGGCTCTGGCTCTCTGATTTGGTAGGAGTTGATTTTTCTCTGCGTTGATCTCCTTCCCCTTTGTGCTGGTATCCGGTTCACAGGAAAACATCACCCTTGCTTATTTCGCCAGTTGTCCTTAGTTTCAGTTGGGCCCCTTTTGAGGTATGTTGGGGCAGTGCAGATCTTTTTTTTAATTTTTAATACTTGCAGTTTTTTTTTAATTTAATTTATTAGTTTTCTTTTCAGCAAATACAGGCAGTTTGGTACCATTGTTTAGGCTCATCCATGATCTACTCCCTCCCATTAAACCCTCCTTGCTTCTACTAAGACATGCTTGACTTTCAAAGATCTAATCAAGCGGGGCATGGTGGTACACGCCTTTAATCCCAGCACTTGAGGGACAGAGGTAGGAGGATCACTGAGAGTTCAAGGCCACCCTGAGACTACATAGTGAATCCAGGTCAGAGACTCTACCTCCAAAAAACAAAGATCTAATCAGTGTGCTTTGATAGTGAAAAAAGTATGTGGGGACTGAGGAAATGGCAAAGCAGACAAGAGTGTTTACCATTCAAGGATGAGGGCCTGAAAGGGCCCAAGATGACCCAAGTTCAACTCCAACATCCATTTAAAAAGCCAGACACCGTCATGCACACCTGCTTTCCCAGCCATGTACAGTGCATTCTGGTCAGTGAGTCTGACAAAAAAAATAATAGCTCCAGGTTCAGTGAGAGACCACTTTTTTAAAAATTGCTTTGTTTTGATTTGTTTTCGTTTGGTTTTTCAAGGTAGAATCTTGTTCTACTCAGGCTGACCTGGTATTTATTATGTAGTCTCAGGCTGCCTTGAACTCACAGCAATCCTCCTACCTGTACCTCCCAAGTGCTAGGGCTGGAGAGATGGCTTAATGGTTAAGGTGCATGCCTGTGAAGCCTAAGGACCCAGGATCGATTCTCCAGGTCCCATGTAAGGCAGATGCACATGGTGGCACATATGTCTGGAGTTCACTTGCAGTTGCTAGAGGCCCTGATGTGCCCATTTCCCCCCCCACCCCATCCCCCCCTCTCTCTCTCTTTCTCTCTCTCTCTCTCACATAAATAAATAAGTAAATATAAATCTTTTAAAAATATATCCTAAAAAACTATGCCCTACCACACCTGGTAGGCCTGTTGGCAGTCTGATTTAGTGTTGAGTTCTCCATAGCCTCTGGATTTCTGCTGCCAAGGTTTTTTTTTAATATTTTTTTTATTTATTTGAGAGAAAGAGAGAAAGAAAGAGACAGAGAAAGAATGGGCATGTCAGGGCCACCAGCCACTGTAAATGAACTCCAGATGCATATACCACCTTGTGCATCTAGCTTATGTGGGTCCTAGGGAGTCAAACCTGGGTCCTTAGGCTTCATAGGCATGCTCCTTAACCGCAAAGCCACCTCTCCAGCCCTTTGAGGGGTTTTGATTGATCACTGTGTCTGTGATCTCCCTGGAGCTGGCTGTCAGGCTAGCAGTAAAAGCAGTATTCATGTCTCCACTTCTCCTGTAATTTCTCCTGGGCCCTGCCAGACGTGGTAGAGATGGCACACCTCATTGTGAGAAGACAGCTATCTGTGCACATACTATGCAAACACACACACCACACAACACATACTGTTACCGCACAGAAAAGATACACATTTCATGTCACAGAAGAAAGTAAATAAATAAAATCATGAGTAGGAGAGATGCATGGTTAATCTCCAGTTGTCCAGTTGACAGGATTTAAAATCACCAAAGAAACAAATCTCTGGAGATATCTGTGAGGTATTTTTCTATATTAGGTAAATGAAATGAGAGGATCCATCCTATGATAGCACCATCCATAGGTCAGGGTCTCAAATTAAAAAGAAGGAAGTTGGGGGCTGAAGAGATGTCTTAACTGTTAAGTGCTTGCCTGTGAAGCCTAAGGACCCTGGTTTGAGGCTCAATTCCCCAGGAACCACATAAGCCAGATGCACAAGGGGACACATGCATCAAGAGTTTGTTTGCAGTGGCTGGAGGCTCTCTCTCTCTCTCTCTCTCTCTCTCTCTCTCTCTCTCTCTCTCTCTCTCTCTCCCTCTCTCCCTCTTTTTCTCTCTGTCACTCTCAAATAAATCAATAAAAATAAATCAAGAAATTTAAAAAGGAAGAAGTGAGATGAGCACCAACTTCATGACTGTGGACTGAGTGTGACCAGCTGCTTCATGCTTTTCCTGCCACAATGGACTGTAAACCAAATTAACCTTTCCTTCTTTTTTTAATATTTTTAGTTAGTTATTTTAGAGAGGGGGGACAGAGAGAGAGAGAGAAAATGGGCATGCCAGGGCTTCTAGCCACTGCAAAGTGGACTTCAGACTCATATGCAACATTGTGCTTCTGGCTTTATGTGGTCGCTGGGGAATTGAATCCAGGTTCTTAGGCTTTGCAGGCAAGCACCTTAATTGCTGATCCAATTCTCCAGCCCCAACCTTTCCTTCTTTAAATTGCTTCTGGTCAGGCATTTGCTCACAGCAATGAGAAAGGTAATTAATATATCGTTGGATAACATCCTTAGAAGAAATAAAGGAATCAAAGCACACTAATGACATTCCTACAACATTATAGCACTGTGACAGTGAGGTTGCTGAGACCCTTATTAGAAGCACTATGCAGAGTGGGGCCCCATGGTATTCCCTCAGTATTCTATACACTGGGTTTCAAATTTACTATTCTCTTTTTTCCCTATCTCTTCCAATAAGGATCATTATTTGCTTGTCATTACATGTTCTACTATTTTCTTACCCCAGCAAGTGGAATATAGTAACACTGCTACCAATGTGTTGAGGTAGAACACTCAGTGTATGGAGATTGCCTGCCACTCGTTTCTGCTCTTCAAATCATTGGAGAATGTTGAAGAAAAGTCCTGTGTGCAATGGTATGCACCTGTAATCTCAGCTACCACAGAGTCCAATGCAGGAGGATCAGTCCAAGGCTAGCCTGGGCAATAGAGTGAGACTCTGTCTCATTAAGAAAATAAAAAAGAAGGAAGATATAAATGTATATCAGGCATGGCAGTTCAAGCCTGTGATTTCAGCACTTGGGAGCAAGATGCAGAAAGGTCAGGAGTTCACAGTTAAGCCTGGCTACATGAGATCCTGTCACAAAAAATAAAGTAAAATAAAACTAACCAATTAATTTTATCCTCTGATGGAATGGCTCCCTAAAAATGACAGAAATCCATGAAGCTACTTCAGACTCTTCATGTGGATTCAAAAATTCTGGGCAGGGAGCTTTATGCTATGTATCACCTCATTTTTATTTTTTGCTTATTTATCAATATATTATACTTAGTGTGCTGTGCTTCTTTTCACATTTTGGACATAGATACTAGTCTTAAAATTGTTGAAGACAGAAAAATGTTACATCAGATGCAAACTGTGGCTCGCAATGCAAAGACCCTGAGGTGACCGTGTACCCAGTGGCACTGTCAAGAGAAGACAAGAAACTGCCACTGTCACTAGACTAAGAGAACAAGAAGAGGAGATGTGCTGGCTGAGGTCAGAAGGATACTGGGGCTGTGGGAATCACTCATTACAGCCTATAAAGTAGATCACTAAAAAGCTCTTGGCATTGACATGGGGTAAAATGCAAAGCTTTTAGAGGGCTTTAAAGAGAAAAATAATGGTACTAGCTTTAACAAGATTGAAAGGGCTGCCATTAAGAACAGACTGAAGAGGAGAAATAAAAAGAAAAAGGGAGACCAGTGAAGGGGCTTCTTCAGGAACCTCATGCAATAAATAATGGAGATGATACGCTAGGCAGTCATTGTGGCTGTCTGAGAAGCTTGAAAGACACTGAAGCTCAAGCTCATTGGATTTGTTGGTGGACTCCATGTAGGACCTGTGTATCCTATGAACTCATATCAGCAGGCCAGGGAGAGCTTCTTCAGCCTCACCCACATGATCCTTCAAATCTGATTGTTCCTTCCAATACCCCTGGTCACTCATTAGAAATCACCCTGCATACGTGATATTGCCAAAAGCAATTGATCATAAACCCCCAAATAGAAATGCACTTCCCAGAAGGTGTGAGGCATTAATATCACACCAGAGGGTCATTTTGGCAATGATGTTCCTTTGACACTTGTGGTGGTTTGACTCAGGTGTCCCCCATAAACTTATGTGTTCTGAGTACTAGGTTCCCAGCTAATGGCAATTTGGGAATTGAATCCTCCTGGAAGCAGTGTATTGTTAGAGGCGGGCTTATGGGTATTATAACCAGTTTCCTCATGCCTGTGTTTAGCACACTCTCCTATTGCTATTGTCCATCTGGTGTTGGCCAGGAGGTGATGTCCACCCTCTGTTCATGTCATCATTTTCCCCTGCCATCAAGTCTGTAAGCCAAAATAAACCCTTTTTTTCCCACAAGCTGCTCTTAGTTGTATGTTTTCTGCCAGCATTGTGAACCTGACTGCAATAACATTCATGCTTCCTCAAGTACCTAGAAAGCACCCATGTAGTTAACACTGGGGAGTAAAACACAGATAAGAGGCTGGAGAGATGGCTCAGCTGGTAAGAGTGCTTGCTGAACAAACCTGAGGGCTTGAGCTCAGTCCCTACCAGCCTTGCAATAAGCCAGGCATGGCCACTTGTGCTCGGTGACCCCTTCACTAAGGGGGTCAGAGTCAGGGGCACCGCTGGGCTCTTGAGTCAGCCAGTGTGACCAAAACATGGGGTGTTCAAGTTCAGTGAGACTGTTGCAGGGAAATATAGCAGAAAAGAGAAATAGTAGGACACCCAAAATCCTCCTGTAGATTCTGCACCATGCATGTCCATGCACACATCTGTGCACACATATACTTTACATGTACACATAGCACACACACACACACACACTTACTACATATATTTCAAAAATACTAAAGGGCTGGAGAGATGGCTTAGCGGTTAAGCACTTGCCTGTGAAGCCTAAGGACTCCGGTTCAAGGCTCGGTTCCCCAGGTCCCACGTTAGCCAGATGCACAAGGGGGTGCACGCGTCTGGAGTTCGTTTGCAGAGGCTGGAAGCCCTGGCGCGCCCATTCTCTCTCTCTCCCTCTACTTGTCTTTCTCTCTGTGTCTGTCGCTCTCAAATAAATAAAGAAAAAATTAAAAAAAATATTTAAAAAAAATACTAAAATCTAGTCAGTATATTTATTAATAATAAGTGATAGGTCTAGAAGTTACCAATCATATGAAGTATCGTTTTTTCTTGTTTCTCTGGTTTGTTTGGGGTTTTGTTGTCATTTATTATGTTATTGATATTTCTGAATAGCTTAACAAACATCACATGAAATTTGGAAGGGATGAATGAGAAGCAGGGAGGGGACCTAGGATTCCTTGAACAAATGGTTAGTACTAGGTCTAGGGCAGGAAAAGTACAAGGTAAAACAAACCTTCATCATCTTGTAGTACCAACATTCAAGGAAGTGCTCAAAAAACAAAAAAAAGGGGGAGCTGGGCATGGTGTTGCATACCTTTAATCCCAGCACTGGGGAGGCAGAGGTAGGAGGATCACTGTGAGTTTGAGGCCAGACCGGGACTACAGAGTGAGTTCCAGGTCAGCCTGGGCTAGAGTGAGACCCCCATCTCAAAATAAATACATGAATAAAGTCTGGCTGAAGAAACAGCTTAGCAATAAAAGGCATTTGAACTCCTCAGTACCAGCAAAAAGCCAGCTACATAAAGTGGTACATGTGTCTGGAGTTTGTTTGCAATGAAAAAAAAGCACCAAATTAGACAAAATCATCAACATGGCAGGGATTATCCCACACTGTTGCACAAAACTTTTTCCCCAGGGAGATGCAAACTCATGTCCATTCACCCCAAATAGGGCACTGATTGTAGGCCAAAGTACAATTGCTCCAAAACCAGTTTTGGTGAACCAGTAAATTGAATGAGGGTTACTTACAGAGCAGGATGAGGAATGTGGAGACCCCCAACAGAGCTCTACCACTGAGAAGTCTCAGCCAGCATGGATGATAACCTCCCCCCAGCTGCTTGGGAGGCACTCCCTGGGTCGGGATTTCCCCTGTGGATGCTCCTCCCTCAGCCTCAGGGTAAGGGATTACTTACAGAGCACAGGGACCCCAAAGCAGCCTTACCACCATGAAGTCTCATCAGCATGGGTGGCGATCTCCCCATGGCCTTTTAAATGGAGTGCCCCATTCCTTGATCTTTTGCTCCCTATTTCCTCCTGTGACCCTGGTACCTCATGCATCATTACATGTAGCTGGCACAGGATGGTCCTGAGATCTCAGAAGTCTGAAGACCTTCCCCACACACTTCCTTCTTTGAGGGACTGTCAACAGGCCCAATCTCCACAGTCTCTCATGAGTCAGCCTACTGCTTTTGATAAAATTGACAGTGGTTGTTTACACTTTCCATTTGGAGGCACTTAACCATATAACACACACCTTTTGATAATATCTCTGAACAACACCCCAATCAAAAGACACAGGCTGGGCTGGAGAGATGGCGTAGCGGTTAAGCGCTTGCCTGTGAAGCCTAAGGACCCCGGTTCGAGGCTCGGTTCCCCAGGTCCCACGTTAGCCAGATGCACAAGGGGGCGCACGCGTCTGGAGTTCGTTTGCAGAGGCTGGAAGCCCTGGCGCGCCCATTCTCTCTCTCTCTCCCTCTATCTGTCTTTCTCTCTGTGTCTGTCGCTCTCAAATAAATAAAAAAATTTAAAAAAAAAAGTTTAAAGAGGTGCTGTGAACTTTAAAAAAAAAAAAAGACACAGGTTAACAAACTGGTTCAGAAAATAGAATTCGTTCTTTTGCTGTCTTCAAGAAACCCACCTTACTGTCAAAGGCAGACACCACCTTAGGGTGACTGTGGGGGGAAATATATTCCAAGCAAATGGAAATGAGAAAAAATGGGTGTGACTATACTGATACCCAATAAAATAGACTTTAAACTAGAAGTAATCAGAAGACATAAAGAAGATCACTTCATACTGATCAAGAAAACAATTCACCAAGAGAGTGTTACAATCCTAAACTTATCCACACCAAACACAGGGTCACTGAACTTCATAAAGCAAAATCTATTAGACATAAAGCCCAATACAGTCATAGTAGGTGATTTCACTACCCACTGTCACCAATCTGATTATCTACACAGAAAGTAAGTAGAGAAACATTGAAAATGAGTGACACTATAGACTAAATGTACCAAAAAAGCAAATGTCTACAGAACTTTCCATCAAGACTTTACAGAACACATGTTCTTCTCAGCAGCTACGCAATGGCACACGTCTGGACATTGCTTGCAGCAGCTGGAGACTCCGGTGCACTCATTTTCTCTCTCTCTACCTGCAAATAAATAAATATTTTTTAAGTACTAAAGGCTAGAAAGATGGCTCAGCAGTAAGGCACTTGCCTGTGAAGCCTAAGGACCCATGTTCAACTCCCCAGATCATACATAAGACAGACTCACAAGGTGGCTCATCCTTAAGGTTGCACATGTGCACAAGGTGGCACACACATTTGGCAGTCGCTTCAGTGGCTAGAAGCCCTGGTGCACCAATCACCAATTCATTCCCCCCCCCCCTCTCACTCCCCCTCTCCCTTCCTCCCACCCTCCCTCCCACTTAAAAAATAAAATAAAATAAAATAACCAGGTGTGGTGGCACACGCCTTTAATCCCAGCACTTGAGAGGCAGAGGTAGGAGGATTGCCATGAGTTCAAGGCTGCCTGAGACTACTTAGTGAATTACAGGTCCTCCTGAGCTAGAGAAAAAGAAAAAGTACTGAGGCTAAGATTAGCATTCTGCTACATGTCTTTCACCAGAGACAGAACCAGTTACAGCTGGAGAGAGGCAGCTGGGTCTAGACTTTGAGTAAAATGCAGAAAGATCTCTGACACGAAAGGAAGCTGAGCTGTGCTGCCTGACGGCCATGGAGGCCCAGGAGGGAGAAGCCAGCAGGTAGCCATGTACTGTTGACCCATCCCACAGAGGCAAGGTAAGCAATTATTGCCAGCATTTGGTCTAAGAGGCCTTAAAATGATAGACCTTAAAGATGGTCAAACAGAGCTGGAGAGATGGCTTAGCAGTCAAGATGCTTGCCTGAAAAGCCTAAGGACCCAGGTTTGATTCCACAGTACCCACGAAAGCCAGATGCCCATGGTGGCACACACATCTGGAGTTTCTTTGCAATGGCTAGAGGCCCTGGCACACCCATTCTCTTCCCCCACCTTCTCTCTCCTTCTCTCTCTCTCTCCCCCGCCCCTTTCTCTCTCAAATAAATAAATAAAATAATTTTTTAAAAGATGGTCTAACTAGAAGTGACAGAAGAGTGCTCAGCACTGCAACATCTCTATCACACCTTCCAAGGCTCAGGGTCCATTGCAGAAGAGGTGCCAGAAAGAATGTAAAAGCCAAAGGAAGGGTAGGACTCTTTACAACGTGTTCCTTCAGACACAAAATGGCCTGGATATCCATGACCTCACAGTGCTTGACACTAGCTACACATGGCCATCATGAGAGGAGGAAAAGATGATGACATCAAAATAAAAGAGAGACTGATTGAGAGGGAGAGGGGATGTGATGGAGAGTGGAGTTTCAAAGGGGAAAGTGGGGAGAGGGAGGGAATTATCATGGGATATTGTTTACAATCATATAAGTTGTTAATAAAAAACAAATTAATTATAAAAAAAAATGACACTTAAAAAAAAAGGTGGTCAAACAATATAGGTAGCTTTCTAATGGACTCGCATTTCCTGCCTCATTTTGTTTATATAAACAGCCAGCTGTGCTGTGCAGGCCTGTGTGCTTTAATGTCTTCTTCAAATGAGGGAGTCCCTGTGAGCAAAATATACAAAGAGGAAGGGGTCTTCTCCCAAGCTTTCATGTCCCAAATATGTCCCTCTTTCTTTTTTAACAATATTTTTATTAGGGCCAGGCATGGTGGCGCACACCTTTAATCCCAGCATGCAGGACACTGAGGTAGGAGGATCACTGTGAGATTGAGGCCAGCCTGAGACTACGTAGTGAATTCCAGGTCAGCCTGGACTAAACTGAGACCCTCCTTGAAAAATCAAAAAAAGAAAAATATGTATATTTATTTATTTGCAAGCAAAGAGAGAGAATGAGCACTCAAGGGCCTCCTGCCACTGCAAACAAACTCCAGGCACATGTGCCAGTTTGTGCATCAGGCTTAGTGTGGGTACTGGGTAATCAAATCTTGGCACATAAGCTTTACAAGCAAGAGCTTTAACACTAAGCCATCTCTCCAGCTCTCCTACTGAAGCCAGAAAATGAGATTCACTCCTCCAAGTGTCACTAGAAAATTTTAGGTCCAGAACATATGTGCCTGCTGACCTCCTTAATTACTCCCACTGAAACAACTTCACCATCAGCAGCATTCTTCCTAATCACATCCACCGTAATCCCTCTGAAGATTCTCACACTTGTTCTGGGATTAAGGAGTCAGTAAATATGACAGAGCACTATGAATCAGTGTGGAAGAGCCAAGAAAATATTATTCCCTGAGTCTGCCCTTTGTCACATCAAGAAAAAATGGAGACAGACATCCATGGCCTTCAGAGAGGTGTTAATGGAACTTCTGAAGACAAATGATGCCCAAGGTTCATATATTTAAGATGGTGGAGTTCTTCAAAGAATAATGGAGAACTTAGGTAAGAAATATAATTCTACAACTCTGTGAGCCTGTGTTGCCTAGTGTGCATGTCTAAGGGTGAGAAAATAAGAGTGAGGAATATTGGAATCTGGATATAATCATTAAGATCAATTTTGACTACAAGCGTATTATTTGTACACAAGATATTGCATTTCAGAGAGAACTTGCAATAACAAATAGTATGATCTAGAAAATTCAACAGAGAGGGCATTATGACATGAGACATATAGGATTGAGGTCAGTTGGAAACTGGGGGAAAGGCAACCTTTGTTCTCAGGGACAGTATGGAGAAATTTTTCTCAGGCATTTTTTTCTCTGTGTAGGTGGATCTCCTCAGGCCGAAATCTAAGAAGTCATTCTTATCATAAAACTTAAACCTAGTGAGGACAATAATACATTTTAAACCCTTGGAAAAGCTGGAACATTAAATACCTACAAACTTTTCTTTAGATTTGCAAAAGGAAAAATAGTTATAATCATGATTTTCTTTGCTACTTCTTCCATGCCTTTGTGTTCAAATTATCTTCCCACGCAAAATTCCAGTTTGTGAGCAATTTTCACATAGTGAAGTGGTTCCCCTAAAACCAGAGTGCACTTTCTTCCTATTCGTATGTGTCCCAATCATAAACATCACCTCATTTGTGGCATGTCTGAGCCTCTTCATAGAAAACCTCACTTTCTGCTCACACAGCTGTTCATATTTCCTGAGGCAGTCCTTATCACTCCCATTAAACTATTGGATTTTAACTATTTTTCACAATGTAGATTGATTTCCTATGTCTCAAATAATCTACAAACATTGCCAAAGCTCCATCAATATATGCCAAATAACAGGAGAGTACAGCAGAAGTTTGGGGAAGTTGTATTTAAATTATCAAAACTGCTGTGTGAACTTAGATCTTGTTCCTTTGAGCTACTGTTCTTCCTTCTTGGCTCCCATCCAGACCATGGTGTGACAGGTATGCAAAACCTGAGTGGAAGATTCTGAGAACCAAGTTAGTTCACCTAAACATCCCTAGTAATTATACTAGGTTGGTCTTTTATGGTGTTTATTTATCTATCATCTATCTATAACTCTCTCCTCCCTGTCTTCTCTCTTTCTCTCTTATGTATGTATGTATGTATGTATGTATGTATGTATGTATGTATGTATGTGTGTGTATGTATTTTGGTTACAAGTGTAAAAACTGAAGCCAGAAGGACCAAGTAACTTGGTCATGTTAGCATGGTCAGTAAGTGTCCAATCTTTAGTCAGTCAGTGTAATGTAAAGGTATCATCTCTAAACTAGGACACCTCTTGATAGCTTGTTTTCATTCTGCCAGTTTAAATAGGTTTTGGACAAGATTTTATACAGAAAGAAAAAATCTTGCAGGAAAAGTGACTTAGTTGAAAAACTCTTCATTGGAACTGAATAAAAAAAAAAAAGCATACCTTCAAAATGGATGAAAAGTAATGTTGTCCTTGTCTTATTACAAGAAGGATATGAGATCAAGTGGGAAGAAATAAATTCAAGACCATTGCAAGGAGTCATGAAACAAAAAAAGAGACTAAAAAGCAACACAATTATATAGTAGGTATATGCTTAATATTTTAAGGAACTACCCAACTGCTTCTAAAAGTTGTTTTACCCTTTTCCAGCCTGTCCACTGTTCTAGTTTCTCTATATGTTTGCTCACTCAGTACGTCAATCTCTTTTTTTTTTTTTGGTTTTTCGAGTTAGGGTCTCACTCTGGCTCAGGCTGACCTGGAATTCACTATGTAGTCTCAGGGTGGCCTCGAACTCTCGGCGATCCTCCTACCTCTGCCTCCCGAGTGCTGGGATTAAAGGCGTGCACCACCACGCCCGGCTGTCAATCTCTTTTATAGAATCATTCAATGGGTACGTGTGTTGCTTTTCACCTCCATTATGTAATCTGCACTTGGTTGTGGCTTACATTTCCCCAATCATAAATAATGTTGAATGTCTTTCATGTGCTTATTTTCTATGCCTGTGTTTTCTTGTTAAAGTATCTCTTCAAGCCATCTTATTTTTAATTGAGTTACTTATGTTTTACTAGCAAATTTCAAGCATTATACCCATTCCACTCTTAGCTAATTTACCTGAAAGAAATGAAAACTATATTCACATAAGAACCATATGAATATTCATAATGTCTTTGTATATAATAGTTTAAAAACTAGAGACAACTCAAACATCACCAAGAAGTGAATAGTTAAATAAAGCTGGTATATTTACATAATAAAAATGAATAAAATATCAGTACACATAAAACCATAGATGAAGGTCATGAGTGAATGAAGCCAGAAAAAAAGATAATATAGTGAATTAAATTTATAGAAAATACAAACAAATGCATAATGACAGAAAACATGTCATTATGATTTCTGCCAAGAGAGGTAGAACAGACTGATCACAGAAGCTCACAAGGTCACTTTTGGAGTGAGGGATATGCTCACCGTTTTTTTTCAAATATTTATTTATGAGAAAAAGAGAAAGAAAGACACTTGGTGCACCAGGACTTCCTGCTGCTGTAAACAGACTCCAGATGTATGTGCCACTTTGTGTATCTGGCTTTAAGTGGGTACTAGGGAATTGAACCCAGGTAATTAGGCTTAGCAAGCAAACACTTTTAACTGCTGAACCATCTCTCCGGCTCTGTTCACTGTTTTTACTATAGGGAATATCATGATTATAACTTAGATCAAAACTTACCAAAGTGCACACTTCAAATATGTGTCTATTATAGTATGTCAATAATATATCAAGAAAATAGGGGCTGGAGAGGTGGCTTAGCAGTTAAGTGCTTGCCTGTGAAGCCTAAGGACCCCAGTTCAAGGCTGGATACCCAGGCCCCACATAAGTCATATGCACAAGGGGGTGCACTTTTCTGGAGTTCATTTGCAGTGGCTGGAGGAACTGGCGTGCCCATTCTCTCCCTCTCTCTCTCTCTCTCTCTCTCTCTCTCTCTCTCTTTCTCTGCCTCTTTCTCTGTCTGTCGCTCTCAAATGAATAAATAAAAATAAACAAAAAAATAAAAAAATTTTAAAAAAAAGAAAATAATTAAAGGCTGGAGAGATACTTAGCAGTTAAGGCACTTATCTGCAAAGCAAAAGGACCCAAGTTGGATTCCCCAGTACCCATGTAAGATGCACAAGGTAGCACATGTGTCTGGAGTTTGTTTGCAGTGGCTGAAGGCCCTGGCACACTCATTCTCTCTATATATATGCCTCTCTCTCTCTCTCTCTCTCTCTCTCTCTCTCTCTCTCTCTCTCTGAAATAAATAAATAAAATAAATTTTTAAAAAAGAAAATAATTTCAATAAACAGGAGAGAAACTCAGAATAATATTTAATTTCCATACTTGAGATCAATACCTAAATCAGTTTAATGTAGAGATAAAAACAATGAATACTTAAGGAAGAATATAGCAATAGAGAAGACTTGGTGGCTTTAAATTTTTCTAATTTCATATAATGAAATTTGCAATTTAAAAGGAGGGCAATGCCTCTACAGAAGTCAATTCAAAGGGCATCATTTTGCAGACAGGCGCTCTAGGGCCATATAGTTTGTGTATCCTGTCTGAAAAAACAACATGGAACACAAAGTATTCTAGTTGCACCAAACAGGCACTGTTTTAACCACTGAATTATGTCCCCAGTTTTATCCACAAAAACTCTACATCACTCTATATCACTCAAGCTACAAATAGTCCATTTCTGAATACTTACACTCTGCCTTTGTTTGTCTTAAATACTTAAAACATTTACTTAGAATGTATTTTACAGATTTACAAAATATTTGTAATTTATAGATTAAGTAATAATTAAATGCATGCTTGCAAAATATAATGCCATTTCAGACACATTAAAGCAAACCTGAAATTGCAAACCAGGTGGTGATGATACCTCATGAGTTTTCAAATCCTACTATCTGCCTCTATAAGCCTAAACTCACTAAGAGAGAGTAAACTTTCTGAAATAACTCTCTTAATTTTTTTTTCATGATGTACAAAGAAGAGGAAACACTATTCAATGGAGTCAGGAAATTACACCAGAATAAGAGAATTTATATTTCTGGGTCTTACTGATTCCCACGACCTGAGCTTGGTTTTATTTCTTTTCTTGTGTTTTGTGTACATGACAACTCTACTGGGCAACCTCCTCATCGTGGTCACCGTGACCTTTGAATCCCGCCTTCACACCCCCATGTACTTCCTGCTCCGCAACCTAGCCATCCTTGACATCTGTTTCTCTTCCATCACTGCTCCTAAAGTCTTGGTGGACCTTCTGTCAAAGAAAAAGACAATTTCCTACTCAAACTGCATGACACAGATTTTTTTCTTTCACCTGCTTGGGGGGGCAGATATATTTTCTCTCTCTGTGATGGCGTTTGACCGTTACATAGCCATCTCCAAGCCCCTGCATTACGTGACCATCATGAGTAGTGGCAGGTGTGCAGCCCTCGTCACAGCCTCCTGGGTGGGGGGCTTCGTCCACTCCATTGTACAGATTGCCTTGTTGCTCCCACTGCCCTTCTGTGGACCCAATGTCCTGGACACTTTCTACTGTGATGTCCCCCAGGTCCTCAAACTCGCCTGCACAGACACCTTTGCTCTCGAGCTCCTGATGATTTCCAACAATGGCCTGGTCACTACTCTGTGGTTTATCTTCTTGTTGGTGTCCTACACAGTCATCCTAACAATGCTGAGGGCTCAGGCAGGAGAGGGCAGGAGGAAAGCCATCTCCACCTGCACCTCCCACATCACTGTGGTCACTCTACACTTTGTGCCCTGCATCTATGTCTATGCCCGGCCCTTCACTGCCCTCCCCACGGATAAAGCCATCTCTGTCACCTTCACTGTCGTCTCTCCTCTACTAAACCCCTTGATCTACACTCTGAGGAACCAAGAAATGAAGTCAGCTATGAGGAGACTAAAGAGAAAACTGGTGCCTTTTGGAAAGGAATAGAAAACCCCAGCTCTTCATCACGAAGGATTCCTTTTAATTCAGTTTCATATCCATATATTCACATACATAACTGGTTGGCCAATACACTTTCTAGGTAATCATTTATTTTCCTACTTATACTAATAATTTAACTGATAACTTAAGCTTCTGATAAACATGAAATAACTTGTCTTATATGGTTGACCTAGTTAATATGCTCATCAAATAAAAAAAAATATGTCAATCAGACAACTATATGACTAAGTACAAGTTGTTTTTCAAAACCAAGAATCTGGTCATGGTGGCACATACCTGTAATCCTTGCACTTGGAATATGGAGGCAATGGGAGCGGGAATTCAAGGCCCATCTGCACTATGTAGTGAGTTTGAAGCCAACTTAAACTACATAACACCCTATCACAAAACAAAAAAAGGGGGGTACAGACCCAGAGAGAGTGCTGGAGAGATGGCTTAATGGTTAAGGTGTTTGCCTGCAAAGCCAAAGGACCTTGGTTCAATTCCCAGGGCCCACATAAGCCAGATGCATAAGGTGGCACATGCGTCTGGAGTTCATTTCCAGTGGCTGGAGGCCCTGGCATAACCAATCTCTCTCTCTCCCTCCCTCCCTCCCTCTTTCTCTCTCTCTCTCTCTCTCTCTCAAATAAATTAATTAAATTTTTTCAAAACCCAGAGAGAAAAAATAATTTATTCAAGGAATTTAGTATAGAAATGTCTTCAGTATCCAACCTATTGCTTTTTTTATAATATGATGCCTTATATTGTTAGCTCTGTTGTGCAAAAATTTAGCATGTTCTAGAAGGATCTCGTGCTCAGTGGCTCTGAAGTACACATGGGTGGGAATAGATCCTTATCATCTGTTGAAATATTTGTCTCTATTTAAACTGCATGTGGACTTGACCTACTTGGGACTTTCTCAGAACATATTAGTTGCCCTCCTGAATTCTTGTCAGAAATGAAGGAGTTTGAGAAATTTGTTCATAATAGCTGAGGTGTTTATCATAATTCAAAATGAGATGTGATAGTTTCACATCCTGGTGATCAATTTAAACAGGGACAGAATCCTGGGGACCTCAAGCATGTAACAATCCATTCTGACACCCAAGGATTTATTTTTCAGTTGCAGATTTACTGGGGTTAGTCTCAGCTTGGCTTCATTGTTCACATTTCTTCTCACTGGAGCAGGGAAGAAAGGGGAGAAAGAAAAGAAAAGAGGGAGAAAGATGAAGAAGGAGAGGAAGAGAGAAGGAAAAGAATAAATGAGAGGAGAAGATAGGAGAAAGATAGAGGAGAGAGAAGGATAGGAAGAAAAAAAGGGAGAGGAGAGAGGGAGGAATAGAGTGAGAGAGAGAGAGAGAAGTATTTGGGAAAGTAAAACTCTAACCACTCTGTTTTTAATCTGTTGGTATTCATGAAAAGGCCACATAGGCCAGTGTTACTGTCTGGGAAAGAAGTAAAGCCAAGTAGCTAAAACTGCCTTCAGAACGATACAGACATGGGTGTCAATCTTTATCTTACACTGGCCAGATTTGTGATCTTAAGCAAGTTATTTCATCTCTCCCAAGATCATTCATAGTTCACTGCTTCTCATGGAGTTGTTATACAAGGTCAACATGGTATTGTATTTATGAAACATAAGATGTCTAACCCACTGTAAATGTTTAGTGAAAAGCAAATATCTATTAATATCACCTTTGTTGCTCTGCTTGACAAACCTTATTGATTCTTTTTTACTACAGAGGCCGAAAGGGTAGAAAAGATGGGAAAGTACATTAATTTTGAAGTATCTCTCATATTAAAATTACTAGCTTTCTGTGGTAAAAGCATAACATTAGACTCCTTTGTCATTTATGAAGCTCATGGAATCATCCTCCAGCTGATGAGGGTCATAGCACAAGAGAATTTCAGATCAAAGAAGATCATGGGACAAAGATAAACCCTGGATATGAGAGGTCATATAGGATCAGACCAGGAAGACAGGGCTCATAGGATAAAACAGAGCCCAAGGGAAGTTCTCCAAAACAGAAAGTGCTGAAGACAAGTTTCATTTATCTCCCTTCCTGGCTCTCTCTCAGCCCCATGAACATCTATGAGGCTTATGAACAGCTGTCTCAGATGTTTGTCCTCTCCTTCCATCTGATCCAGCAGGTCTAATGTTCCACAGAATTAACCTATTTCCTCAAGCATAGAAATTCTGAGAACAATTGATAAGTCACTAATCACAGGAGCCTACTTCCTTTCCCTGAACAGCTCTGATCTCTCAAGTCTCTAGGTTTTTCTTTATAAAAAAGCCTAAGAAAAATGCATATCACAAAGCAATTAGACCATTTCTTTTCCTATCTCTTGAGTTTCACTCAAATCATGTTTTATCTCTATGTCAGAATCTGGTGGCACATACATCTACAGAGGCTGAGCCATTCTATCCCAGAATCACAATCCCAAGAAGTCAAGAAGGCTGGAACTTTCTGCCATATCATTCATTGTCCCTGATGACTTCCCCAAGCATGTCCAACACACAACACAACCTGACTCAAAAGGAAAGGCACAAGTCATTGCAGCTGATCACACAAATATTTATCTGAAAAATATAAAATCACAAGTTGGGTTGTATTTTTTTTTCAGTTAAATCAGAGTGGTTTTTTCACCAATTCTATTGACAAAGATAATATATATATATAGTATAAAAATAACTATAACTGACAAATAAGTTTCTTATATTTTCAATGTACAATGTGATGCCATGTATATATGTATGCATGTATAGATGTATATATATGAAATAATGCACATTATGATTGGGGCATTTTGTTGTTTGTTTGTCTCATTCTAGCCCTGGTGTGCCCATTCTTTCTGTCTTTCTTCTGTCTATCCCTCTCTACTTGCAAATATATAAATAAAAATATTTTTTAAAAAGAAAGAAGTCAATTGACTGTATTAATCCATAGTCAAATCTCTGAGAACTGCTCTGACAGCCACTTTACTTTTCCATTGCTACTCTTTTATTTGAGCTTCATTGCCCAGCCAGTTTTAGGCAAAGTGACTTTGGTCAAAAGGAAGACCAAAAAAAAAAAAAGGAAGCCCATGCAGTTGTTTCTGAGTCAAAGAAGAAAAGGCAGTCTCCTGTGCTTCTTCTATTGGAAAGGCTATCCCAAAGGTGCATGGTTCCCTTTTGCATATGTGTGAGAGAGATGGGACAAAGAAACAGAAGACAAAGGGAGAGAGTGGAGAAGAAAGAGTATGGAGGAGACAGGGAAGAAAGAAAGGAATCAGGGAAGACTGGTGGCATTTATTTCAAAGACTCCCACATAAACTCCATTATATTGGCCACTCAGCTACCCCATTGATCCCAACAGTATTCCCTTCTACCCTCTAGACTGGGCTATGACCAAGGCTGGTACTAAGGCACTGCAAGGCAGAGCAGAAGAGGCAATGTCACATAATCCCCCCCTTATTTGACCATGCAAATAATGCAATTATACTTCTTTATCCATTCCTCAGCCCTACTTGTTTCATTTCTATTTCAATGTAAGATGCAAAATATTATACTTTCAAAACATCCTTCTCACTTTGTGGCATTTGTCTTTCTGAACCTGGGCTACCTCACTTAGTATAATATTTTCTAGATCCATCAATTTTCTGACAAATTTTATTTTATTTTTCTTTATAGCTGAGTAAAACTCCATTGTATGTGTACCACATATTCATTATCCATTCATCAGTTGATGGACATCTAGACTGATTGATTCCTTATCTATTTTGAATAGAACACAATAGACATGGATGAGGAAGTGTCTGACTAGTAATGTCCTTAAGGCATATGACCAAAAGTAGTATAGCTGAGTCATGTGATAGATCTATTTTTAAGCTTTTCAGGAAACACGCACATTGATTTCCACAATGATAATGGCTGCAACAATTTACAGTCACAACAACAGTGAATAAGAGTTCCTTGTTTAACTGAGGACCCTCCTCTTTGAAGTAGTCCTTCTTCTGTTGTGATGTCACATTCCTTTTTTTCCTCCTCTGTCTTCCAAGTCAAAGTTTCAATAGACTCAGAACTGCGCAGGTCTTGTGGGGGTAATGACAGCTGTGAGGTCATGAGTACACCAATTCCTGCATGTCAAGAGGACAATGCCCCAAAGTACTCCTGCCCATCCTGCGGCTCTTACATTTATTCTAACCCTCTTCCAAAGTATTCTCTGAGCCATGGGGGTTGTGATAATGATGTCCTATTCACAGCTGGAGTTATGGATTAGCAGTTAAATGTACTTGCCTGAGAAGCCTAAGGACCCAGGTTGGATTGCCCAGTACCCACAAAAGCCAGATGCACAAACTGGCACATGCATCTGGAGTTCGTTTGTCATTGCTGGAGGCCCTGGCATAACTATTCTCTATCTGCCTCTGCCTCTGCCTCTGCCTCTGCCTCTGCCTCTCCCTCTCCCTCTCCCTCTCCCTCTCCCTCTCCCCCTCCCTCTCCCTCTCCCCCTCCCCCTCCCTCTTCCTCTCTCCCTCATACATAAATTAAATAAATAAAGATAATCTGTTTAATGTTGATCTCTCAACACCCTTTGATTTTCATATTTGATAAGTTTTGAGTCTCCTCAATGTCTACTGCTGTCCTCATAGAGAACCTTCTCTGGCTAGCAGTGAGAGCAGCACTATCTTTCTATCACTTCCTCTACAATGTTACCTGAGCCTGGGCAGGTGTGATAAACATGATTCATCCAGTGATAAGCATTGGGCTTTCTCTTCTTGTGACCTTGATCTCCCCAATATTCATTACTGTCTCTAAAAAGAACCAAAAGTGAGAATAGCATTAATCAATGGGCATGAGCATATACATTCAGAAGACAATTCAATGGACTTAACCATCCATTTAGCCAAAGGGCAGTGGTAGATTCCCTTTAGAGCTTATGTCCTTCCAAGCCATATGCTTTAGCTCCCTTTTCAGTACCACACATGAATTCCCTCCCACTGAGTGGACCTCAAATCCAATGGGAGAACAATTGGTTACCCCCAAAACTTATGTGCCACCGTTGCACTAGTGGGTGCATCTTTCCTGACTAGTTGATTGTGTAGCTTGTGGGATCTACTGTTTGTTAAGGCTATTGATGACTTTTCTCCCCCAGCATCCTTCAGAACACTTTCCAGGGCTAATGTCAGCTAGCCATCAGGAAGGGACTTACAGCTCAATTCCAGATGGACTTCTCAGTGTTCTGCAATCACAGCACATACTGTCTTCAGTAATATCCTCTTACTATCTAGTCCTGGTAAGTAACCAAGAGCATTGGCAATAGCCTGTACTGGGGCCTTATAGGCCTCTGTGACCAACAATTCACTGGGGGCAGGGGATGATCCATCCCTGGCAGTGGGACTTACCTGCAACAAACAACCTATGGCTTCAGGGTAAAGGTTTCTCCACCCCACCAAAATATTTCTGCCCAAATGCTTGCTCGTGTTTTTGTTGTTGTTGTTGTTTTTAATTTTGTTTCTTGAAGCAGGGTCTTACTCTAGCCCAAGTTAACCTGTCACTTACTCTGTAGCCCCAAGCTGGCCTCAAACTCATGACAGTCCTCCTACCTCTGCCTCCCAAGTCTTTTTTATTAATTTATTTATTAATTCACAAGCAGAGAGAGAATAAAAATGGATGTACCAGGGCCTGTAGCCACTGCAAACAGACTCCAAATGCATGGGCCACTTTGTGCATCTAGCTTTACATGGGTACTAGGAAATTGCAGGCAAATGCCTTAACCACTGAGCAATCTCTCTACTCCTGAAGGAGTTTTTTGTTTGTTTCTTTGGTTGGTTGGTTGGTTGGTTGATTTTTCAAGGTAGGGTCTCACTCTAGCCCAGGCTGACCTGAAATTCACTATGTAGTCTCAGGGTGGCCTTGAACTGACTGCAATCCTCCTATCTCTGAAGGGGTGTTTTATTTTACCAATTTTTCATATCAGATCTATGAAAATGGACCAGCTTTCTCCATCATTCCTGGTGTTCTCCTGGAATTTATAAGCCTAAAATGAACCCCTTCCTTTGTGTCTAATGGGATGTTTGTGCCAACAACAAGGAGTAGCTTCAGCTATATAGTTATTTTCTTTTTTTTTTAAATTATTTATTTATTTATTTATTTGAGAGTGACAGACACAGAGAGAAAGACAGATAGAGGGAGAGAGAGAGAATGGGCGCACCAGGGCTTCCAGCCTCTGCAAACAAACTCCAGACGCGTACACCCCCCTGTGCATCTGGCTAACGTGGGACCTGGGGAACAGAGCCTTGAACCGGGGTCCTTAGGCTTCACAGGCAAGTGCTTAACCGCTAATCCATCTCTCCAGCCCTATATAGTTATTTTCAAGACAAACCTGGGATGGAGAAGATCCTGTCCTTAAAAAGCAAAGAAAAATGTAAAAAAAAAGATATAAACACCTGGGTGGGGTGGTATGTGCCTTTAATCTCAGCACTAGGGAAGCAGAGGTAGGAGGATCACTGTGAGTTCAAGGCCAGCCTGGGACTACAGAGTGAGTTCCATCGTGAAGCATCCCCTCGAGTCTGTAAGCCAAAATAAACCCTTTTTCTCCCAAAAGCTGCTCTTGGTCGGGTGATTTCTGCCAGCAATGCCAGCCTGACTACAACAACTTCCAAAGACATTTGATGGTAAATAGACTTTTCAAGGGAAAAAGAACAGAGAAAGCAGTGTGTGCAGGAGAGGAGACTGCAAGAGGATGCCACATGTGTGCAGCAGAGACAGTTAAGTGACAAACTTGCTGGATGAGTACTCAACATTTGACAGCTAAAAGCTAGAAGAGAAGAACTCTTATTAGTGGACCTCTGAGCCATGTAAATGCATGACTTCTACTGGGAAGAAAGGATTCCCAAGTCACCTCAAGGCCATGAATTCCTTCTGGGAGAAGGAGATAATGTTGCTTGCTAGCGGGAGTATTCATAAAGTAATACCACTGGGCTAGAGAGATGGCTTAGCAGTTAAGACACTTGCTGGCAAAGCCAAAGGACCCAGGTTCAATTCCCCAGTACCCACATAAAGCCAGTGCACACAATGGGCACATGCATCTGGAGTTTAGAGTGGCTAGAGACCCTGACATGCCAATTTTTTTTCTCTCTCTCTCTCTCAAATAGAAAAAATTTTTAATATTTAAAAAAAAGAAAGAAATACCACTGATGGGAGGTTATGGGCAAATCACCTGGTTCTGGTGGAGGGGATTATTTTGCAACACTGGGGACTGAACCCAGGTCATTGCATATGTCAGGCAACGGTCACACCACTGATATACACCCCATCCCTCACCTGACAGTGAAAGGCTTAAACAAAGTACACACCCCTAGGAAGCAATTAACTCCTCATTCCATGGCAGGGTTATGCCTTTCACAAGCTAACCAGGACCAAATTTCTCATAGTTTCTGCACATGGGGACAAGAGCATTCCTTAACATTTTACACTCAGTCCATTAGGAGGCAAAGAAATGACAGTAAAAGGTATGAGTTTAACTAGTGAATCTAAGAATTTTCTTTTTTTTTTTTTTTTTTTGGTTTTTCGAGGTAGGGTCTCACTCTGGTCCAGGCTGACCTGGAATTAACTCTGTAGTCTCAGGGTGGCCTTGAACTCACAGCGATCCTCCTACCTCTGCCTCCCGAGTGCTGGGATTAAAGGCATGCGCCACCACGCCCGGCTAAGAATTTTCTCATCTCTGTACTGAAAGGGATGGGAATTTATCTGGCATTCACCTCATATTTTGTCAAGATCTCTCTTTTTTTTTTATTTTTTTGTTTGTTTGTTTGGTTGGTTGGTTGGTTGGGTTTTTTCGAGGTAAGGTCTCCCTCTAGATCAGTCTGACCTGGAATTCACTATGTAGTCTCAGAGTGGTCTTGTACTCACTGCAATCCTCCTACTTCTGCCTCCCAAGTGCTGGAATTAAAGGCACCACGATGCCCAGCAAGATCACTTAATAGTACTATATCATATGTCCCATTGTAATGGGAGTTTGGGGGCTCCCTGACAATGCCAATGAACCAATAAATGGAGGGTATCTCCAGATCCTTGTCTTATTAGTTTTAAGAATTAAATCCAAGCAGTGATCAGGATAGTCCACCCTCCACCCTCCACACATGGTTCTTTGCTTTACCAATCCTATTCATATCCATCCTACTAGGCCACCTCTTTCTTCCTTGCTTTATCACAGTGTCTTCCAGAGATGTTTAGCCATTTCCAGAGCCACCTTTCCAGACCAGATTTAAGTCATACTCCTGCTACAGCTCCACCGGGCCTTTCTTGGACTGTATTAGATCTGCCACCTGGTCTTCTAGCTTAGATATTCTGTCCTCTCTTTCATCCATTCTACTGGTGAGATTTTCTACAGAGATTTTTATTTCATTAACTGTGTTCTTCATTGCTAGTAATTCTGACTGGTTTTTCTTTATTATTTCTATTTCCTTATTTATGTCTTGTATTGCCTTCTTTATTTCATGAAATTGGTATACTGTGTCTTCTTTGATTCCTTTGATTTCCTCTTTGAGTTCCTTTTTGATTCCTTTGATTTGTTCTCTGACTTCTTTGAACATATTACAATCATTCTTTTGAAATCTTTCTCAGGCATTTCCTCTAACTCATTCTCACTGGAGGTCATTTCTGATGCATTAATACTTTTAGGTGGATTTATATCGTCTTGGTTTTCAGTGTTTCTTGTCTTATAATGTATATATTTTTGCATCTTGGATTAAGTTAATGCTTGGATTTTCTAGCTAGCTGGGTGTTCTTAGCTGTATCAATTGATTTGATGTTATATATTTTCAGGGTAGGAGCTTAAGGTGTTAGGTGTGGCTCTTACCACTCTCAGAGTATCTACAAAGGTGTTCCTAGGGGTTGAGTTTCCCTGCTACGGGAGTATTCAAGCAGGCTGAGTGGAATAAAATACAGGTAGATTCTAAAAGTTAACTAAACATTGTACATATTCAATCAAAAACAGCCCCAAGTATGTATGCAAGAGTAGTTATTATAACAACCAGATCCTCTATCAACAAAGAGGTTAAGATTTCTGGTCTTTGAGGGATCCAAGTCAGCTTGTGACCAAGTGAGACCCTTCCCTTGTGCAATCCCAGTTACCTTGGGTGATTTTGGTCTCAGTCAAGTTGTTGCCTGGGTTGTTGGGCTGCTGTTCTGATTTCTGGAGTTGGGCACTGGCTTTTCCTGTGGGGCAAACCAAGCCCGGCAACTGTGGCCCTGCAGATCAGCACTTCTGCTGCTGGAACTGTTGTGCTAAAGCTGCCTCTGCTGGGTCTGTCACCGCTGCTGCTGAAGCTGCTGCTGCTGGGTCCACTGCTGCTGCTGCCTCTGCTGCTGCTGCTGAAGCTGCTGCTGGTGGGTCCACTGCTGCTGCTGCCTCTGCTGCTGCTGCTGAAGCTGCCACTGCTGGAGCCACCACTGCTGCTGCTGGGTCTACCACTGCTGCTGCCACTGAAGCTGCTTATGCTGGGTCTGCTGCTGCTGGGGCCGCTGTTACAGGTGCCGGAGCTGGTGATGTTGCTGCCAGACTCTGCTCCTGCTTGGGTCCTGCTGTCAGCTCAAGTTGGCGTGGCTGGATCCCAGGACCGCTGCTCTGTTCGCTGGAGCTGGATCCAGGTGGTGGGGGAGGGGAGGGAGCCGCTGCTGCTCTGGCTCTCTTGCTGTTCCACATGTTCTCCTACCTCGTGGTCTGCTCCTCCGCTGCTCACTGCTGCTCTCCTTTCACGTTTCCTGAGTTGCGGAGAGCACGATGTGAGGGGAAAATCCCTGCGCCTGGTTTTTCCTGTGGCTGGAGCCGAGTCTGGCGGCTTTCTGGTGCGCCGCCGCCACTGCGGTTGGCGGAGCTGCGGGGACCACTTTTGCCAGCTTGTGCAGGCCCTGGATGCTCTGGATCTCTTCTACTTCCCCGCTGCCGCTTCAATTTCCTATACACCTCACTTTTTAGTAAAAGTGTGTATTTTGCTGAGGTTTTTTGGTCTTTTCCCCCCCCAGGCTGCTTTGGTGTGGTACCTACACCTCCATGTTAACTGGAAGTCCTTTTTGTTGTTTTTTTTGAGGTGGGGTTTCACTATAGCTCAGGCTGACCTGGAATTTACTCTACAGTCTCAGTCTGGCCTCAAACTCATGACAATCTTCCTACCTCTACCTCCTGAGTGCTGGAATTAAATGTGTGTTTCACCACACCTGGCTAGGCTTTTTTAAAATAAAAATTATTTTATAATTATTATCAACAACATATTTTGTATGGATACATCATGTGTTGTTTCCCTCTTTTCCCTTGTTCCTGCCTCCATTCTTTTGGGAACCCTCCTCAGTGGGATTGCTTGTATTCCCTATGGTGTTGTGGGTTATGCGTTGCAGGAGCAGCAGTCAGTTATTTTTTTGTGGGTAGGAAATGCCTCTGGGTATGATATCTCAACCTGTGGCTCTTACAATCTTTCTGCCCCTCTTCCACAAAATTCCCTGTGCCATGGTGGGTGAGTTTTAAGTAAGTTTCAGTGTTGAGCTCTCAGGAGCCTCTGGATTCTGCTTTGGTAGGTGTTGACTATGCTCAGGGTCTGTCTCCTACACCTTGGCACTGATTATCAGGAACAGCATGGAAGCAGCGCTCTTGCTCATCTCCCCAGTTCCTTTGTAGATTCAGCTTGGCTTAGCTCTTTTTTTTTTTTTTTTTTTGGTATAAATAACTTATTTGATAATATGGCATGAAAGACCCAAACAGTAACATGAATTGCTTTTTTTAGAAAACATTTCTAATATTGCTCAGAAGTAGGCTCATTAATACACAAGTTAAGAAGCATGCTAACATCATTACCATGGGCTTTTGATTAGGTTTTCAGTGCCAGGCATGAAGTCCTGTCAGTGGAATGAGCCTCAAATCAAACCGGAGAGCAGTTTGTTTCCCCCTAATACACATGGCACTATTGTACCATTGACCTGGCTAGCCAGCTACAAACCTTGCAACGGACATTGCTGGTTAAGATTGTTGATGAGGGGCTGGAAAGATTCCCTAGTACTCATGTAAGCCAGAAGCACAAGGTGGTGTATGCATCTGGACTTCCTTTGCAGTGGCTAGAGGCCCATATTCTCTTTCTCTCTCTTTTTTTTTTTTTTTTTTTTTTTTTGAGGTAGGGTCTCACTTTAGTCCAGGCTGACCTGGAATTCACTATGTATTCTCAGGCTGGCCTTGAACTCACAGGGATCCTCCTACCTCTGCCTCCCGAGTGCTGGGATTAAAGGCGTGCGCCACCACACCTGCTGGCTTCATATTCTCTTTCTCTATTTGCCTCTTTCTCTCTTTCTCTTAAATAAAAAGATTGTTGATGACTTTTCTCCCGATATAGAAGTGAGCATACATGTGGAAGAGATTACTGGAGTTCTATCATTTTCCTTATCTTCTTCCTGGGAATCAGAGCTTGATTACATTCTCTAGGCTCCTTGAAGGTAGGTGAAGGTGTGCAATCAGTGACTGGCCAGTAGAATGTGGTCAAAAGTGGTCCAGAGCTGGGGCTGCAGCTGGTGGTGGTGTGCTTGTCTAGTGTGCCCCAGGCCTTGAGTGAACAACACTGTGCATTCTATAATGCTGAATCCTCTCTCTCTTTCTCTGAATGGACAAGATGTAGAAAAGATGGAATCATAGACATATTGTGGAAATATTGATTGCTACTAGTGTTCCTAGCCTGCATTAGTCTTAATGGAAAGTAATCAATATATCTGTATGAAATATACAATTGTGTTTAAGCCCTTCACTAAAGCAGCCTGAATATTGTACTTCTCTCTTCCGAAATTGTAGGAAAGGATCTTTTAAACAATTTTTTTCTTTTGGTCATGTCAATATGCTATCAGATAACAGAAACTCTGTGACAATATGGTTAAAGTTAAAAAGACAGGAACTGACTCACATACCTGACCCCTGCAATATATAACTACCTTATCTTTGGAAAACAGCAACTTGCAATCAGTCTTATTTGTCAGAAAGGAATGTCTTAACGGTACACTCCCAGATCGTAAATCTTTCCCCTCTGCAGCATGAGAAACCTTAATCAAAGAAGTTATAAAGGTATAAGACCTCAAGACAGATGCACATGGTGGCACATGTGTCTGGAGTTCATTTGCAGTGGCTAGAGGCCCTGACATGCCCATTCTTTCTCTATCTCTTAAATAAATAAATAAAATACTAAACAACAATAACAACAAACCTCAACACAGCCAGTGTTGGGGCCTCTGTCTGTTCTGGCACTAGCCAGCAGACGTCCAGGTGTTAAGAGCTTCGATAAAACTTTCTCCTTTCTGGAATGGATTTGCCTGATTATTCTCATTGACTACCTGATTTCTTATTTAGGTGAGAGTGAGAGCAAGTGAGAAAGAAAGAGGTTGAAGATGTTCTAGGGCCTTCGACCCTGCAAATGCCTCTAGACACATGCACCACTTTGTGCACCTGGCTTTACCTGGGTACTAGGGTATTGAACCAAGGCCTTCAATCTTTGTAAGCAAGTGCTTTTAACTGGTGAGCCATCTCTCCCACCCAGATTTACCTAATTTCCCATGATAGAAACCTGCATCCTATAGCATTACCGTCCAGTGCCCACTGTTTCAGTAGAACCCGGTTGGCCTATGATGCGGGCAGGCAGTAGGCTTTCTTTGTTGCCAACTGCTCAGATTTTGGCTGTTCTGATTAACATATTGTAAGGTTCAAGGACCATGGAGACCACTCTGAGGCAAAGATAAAAGTTGTTTTTTTTTTAAATTTTTTATTTATTTATTTATTTGAGAGCGACAGACACAGAGAGAAAGACAGATAGAGGGAGAGAGAGAGAAAGGCGCGCCAGGGCTTCCAGCCTCTGCAAACGAACTCCAGACGCGTGCGCCCCCTTATGCATCTGGCTAACGTGGGACCTGGGGAACCGAGCCTCAAACCGGGGTCCTTAGGTTTCATAGGCAAGCACTTAACTGCTAAGCCATCTCTCCAGCCCAATATAAAACTTTTTATGCAGGGGAAAAACAGGAGTTGCCAGGACTGACTCTCAAGAGCGGAGCAGTCAGGTTGGGGTTACAGATAGTGGGCTTACAGGCTCTTCAGTTGGGGAAAGGTGAGACAGGGAAGGAACTTTCTTGCCAGGGCAGTAAATCTCTGTTCTTTGCATTAGCCATATGGTGAGACCAGGAGGGACCCAGTGAGAGACAAGGGGACAGAAAATCTAGACCTGAGCCTCTGTAGGCAGGGGAGGGATAATGGCTGGACAACTTCTTGAGGAGTGTGGATGATTCACTTCGCCCTCCTGCTGTAACTCCATTTTGTCCTGACCTAACACACATGAATATCTGCCATTTTGACCTGGCTTTACCACAATGGCGAGGGGGAGTGAGGTAGCCAGTTTAACGTGGTTCCTGCCTGCTTCAGCAGAACCAGAGTTCAGTGTCTGATCCAGCCTATCCAAGCAGCTCTCTCGCCTCCTGCTCGGGAACCAGCCCCTAGCCCAGACCAATCAGCCCTCGCTCAGGCTCACCTGAGCTTGGAGGTACCCCTCCCGCCATAATAAGATTATAAGTAGGTCCTCACCAGGTGGGCAAGCTCTCTTGCTGGCTTTTTAGCTCTCCTAAATTCCAGATCCCTGCTCTGGTAATCTCCCTCATCTCAGCCTGGTTGAGATGCTGGGGGGGTCCCCCACCCGCACCCCTGCTCTCACATGGACTCCCTGTCCCCTTCTGCCTTCCACTTCCACATGGCAGGAGCTCTCTATATTTCTCCTCTTTCCTTCTCTTTTTAAAAATTTTATATTTATTTATTTGAGAGGAGGAGAGGGGAGGACAAAGAGCACACCAGGGCCTCTTGTCGCTGTAAATGAACTCCAGATATGTGGTCCATCTTGTGCATCTGACTTATGTGGGTACTAGGGAATCGAATCTGTGTCCTTGGGCATCACAGGCTAGTGTCTTAACCACTAAGCCACCTCTTTCCTTCTTTTAGTCATAAAGTCTGAGTCTTATCCTTTGGTCTATAGATGTAATTCATTCCTTCCTTCCTTCCTTCCTTCCTTCCTTCCTTCCTTCCTTCTTTCTTTCTTTCTTTCTTTCTTTCTTTCTTTCTTTCTTTCTTTCTTTCTTTCTTTTCGAGGTAGGGTCTCACTCTAGCCCAGGCTGATCTGGAATTCACTGTGTAGTCTCAGGGTGGCCTTGAACTCATGGCGATCCTCCTACCTCTGTCTTCCGGGTGCTGGGATTAAAGGTGTGCGCCACCACGCCCAGCCTTTTTCTTTTCTTTTCTGTTTGTTTTGTTGTTTTTTTTTTTAACTGTGGAGACAGGCTTTATTAGAGAAAGTCTGAGAAGGGCTCTGGCCAGGCAGGTCAGGAGCAACTTCCCTTACAGACTAGGGGATGCTTAGGGGAAGTGGGGTCGTTGGAATTCTTTGGTTGCAGGACATTCTGTCTTGCTTGGGTTGGGTTGGTGGTGCTGGGCTATTTCATGGACATAATTAAACAGGTGATTTGGGCCATTTCAGAGAAATGACAATTCATACACTGTTTTGCCCAGGCCGCTTCTGGGAACCAGAAACTCACACATTGTAAAATGGTGATCAGAGTTCAAACACAGAGACATTCTGGCTCTAACATTTTCAGCTCTGTCACTATGTAGAAAGTTGGGGTAGGTGAGAATTTCAGTGGCCTGGTTCCAGTAGTGAGGGTCCAGGTGGCTGTCCAAGAAAGAGAAAGACAAACTTATAGAAAAGTATGAGTGGGAATTTCAAGATATTCGGGACACTATGAAAAGATCAAATATAAGAATTCAGGGCATAGTAGAAGGAGAAGAATTCCACTCCAAAGGCATAGTAGGCATCTTCAACAAAATCATAGAAGAAAATTTCCCCCACATTGGGAAAGAGGTGCCAATTCATATACAGGAAGCCTTTAGAACCCCCACCAGACAAAACCTGGAAAGAACCTCTCCTTGCCATATTATAATCAAACTTCGAAACACACAAACCAACGAAAACATATTGAAAGCAGCTAGAGAGAAAAATCAAGTTACCTACAAAAGCAAGCCCATCAGGATACCAGGAGATTATTTAACACAAACTTTAAAAGCCAGAAGGACTTAGAGTGATATATTCCAAGTTCTGAAACATAACAACTGTCAACCAAGGTTACTTTATCCTGCAAAGCTATCCATTCAAATAGATGGATAAATAAGGACATTCCATGACAAAAGCAGGTTAAAGGAGTATTTGAAGACAAAACCAGCTCTACAGAAAATACTTGATAGAATCCTCCATGCTGAAGGAAAGGAAAAGCACACATATAAGGAACCTAGAAAAAACAAGCAATACTCAAATACTAGTTAACACAAGAGAGCACAGGTAGAACCAGAACCACAAAAAAAAAAAAAAATAGCAAACATAAATACACACCTTTCAATAATATCTCTTAATATCAACGGCCTCAATGCCCCAACGAAACGACATAGGTTTGCAGACTGGATTAAAAAGCAAGATAATACAATTTGTTGTCTACAAGAAACTCACCTTTCTACAAAGGATAGACATTATCTTGGGGTGAAAGGTTGGAAGATGGTGTTTCAAGCAAATGGGCCTAGAAAACAAGCAGGGGTTGCTATCCTAATATCTGACAAGGTAGACTTTAGTCCGACGTTAGTCAAGAAAGATAAGGAAGGTCACTTTATATTGATTAAGGGCACACTCCAACAGGAGGACATTACAATCCTAAACATATATGCACCTAACATGGGAGCTCCCAAATTCATCAAACAAACACTATTAGAACTAAGGTCACAGATAACACCAAACACAGTGGTGGTGGGTGACTTTAAAACCCCACTCTCATTAATTGACAGGTCATCCCGGGAAAAAATAAACAGAGAGGCATCTGGACTAAATGAGGTCATAGAAGGAATGGACCTAACAGATATATACAGGACATTTCATCCAAAGGCTGCAGAATATACATTCCTTTCAGCAGCACATGGAACATTCTCTAAAATAGACCATATATTAGGACACAAAACAAATCTTAACAAATTCAGGAAAACTGAAATAATTCCTTGTATTCATTCTGACCCCGATGGAATTAAACTACAAATCAGTAGCAAGAAAGGCTATAGAGCATACACAAAATCATGGAAACTAAATAATACACTACTAAATGATGAATGGATCAAGGAAGAAATCAAGAAGGAAATCAAAAAATTTATAGAGTCAAACGATAATGAGAACACAACATATCACAATCTCCTGGACACAATGAAGGCAGTTCTAAGAGGTAAATTTATAGCCTTACATGCCTATATTAAGAAATTAGGCCGGGCATGGTGGCACACGCCTTTAGTCCCAGCACTCGGGAGGCAGAGGTAGGAGGATCACCGAGAGTTCAAGGCCACCTGAGACTACATAGTAAATTCCAGGTCAGCCTGGGCCAGAGTGAGACCCTACCTCAAAAAACCAAAAAAAGAAAAAAGAAAAGAAATCAGAAAGGTTGCAAGTAAACAACCTAATGCTTCACCTTAAAGCCTTGGAAAAAGAAGAACAAGGCAAACCAAAAATCAGTAGATGGGAAGAAATAATAAAGATTAGGGCAGAAATTAATGAAATAGAAACAAAAAAAAAAAAAAACCAATCCAAAGAATTAATGAAACAAAGAGTTGGTTCTTTGAAAGGATAAACGCTTAGCAAATCTGACCAAAAGAAAGAGAGAAGAGACACAAATTAATAAAATCAGAGATGAAAAAGATAACATCACAACAGATTCCAGAGAAATTCAAAAAATCATAGGGACATACTATAAAAGCATATACTCCACAAAGTGTGAAAATCTAAAAGAAATGGATGATTTCCTTGATTCATATGACCTACCTAAATTAAGTCAAAATGAGATTAATCATTTAAATAGACCTATAACAAACATGGAGATCCGAACAGTTATCAATAATCTCCCAACTAAAAAAAGCCCAGGCCCAGAAGACTCACTGCTGAATTTTACCAGACCTTTATGGAAGAGCTTACACCATTGCTTCTTAAGCTTTTCCAGGAAAAGAAAAAGAAGGAATTCTACCAAACTCTTTCTATGAGGCCAGCATCACCCTGATACCAAAACCAGGCAAAGATAGGACAAAAAAAGAAAATTACAGACCAATCTCCCTCATGAACATAGTTGCAAAAATTCTCAACAACAATTTAGCAAACAGAATACAAGAGTACATCAAAAAGTTCATTCACCATGATCAAGTAGGCTTTATCCCAGAGATGCAGGGATGGTTCAATATACGCAAATCTATAAATGTAGTACATTATATAAACAGGTTGAAGGACAAAAATCACATGATCATCTCATTGGTCACAGAGAAAGCATTTGACAAAATCCAACATCCCTTCATGATAAAAGTCCTACAGAGACTGGGAATAGAAGGAACATAACTCAATATAATAATAGCTATTTATGGGCTGGAGAGATGGCTTAGTGGTTAAGCGCTTGCCTGTGAAGTCTAAGGACCCCGGTTCAAGGCTCGGTTCCCCAGGTCCCACGTTAGCCAGATGCACAAGGGGGCGCACGCGTCTGGAGTTCGTTTGCAGAGGCTGGAAGCCCTGGCACGCCCATTCTCTCTCTCCCTCTATCTGTCTTTCTCTCTGTGTCGCTCTCAAATAAATAAATAAATAAAAATTAAAAAAAAATAATAGCTATTTATGACAAGCCTACAGCCAACATATTACTAAATGAGGGAAACCTGGAAGCTTCTCCACTAAGATCAGGAACAGGACAAGGGTGGCCACTGTCCCCACTTTTATTTAATATAGTTTTGGAAGTCTTAGCCATAGCAATAAGGCAAGAGACACACATAAAAGGGATACAAATTGGAAAGGAAGAGACCAAGTTATCATTATTTGCAGATGACATGATTCTATATATAAAGGACCCTAAAGACTCTACTAGCAAACTGTTAGAGCTGATCAAAACTCACAGCCATGTAGCAGGATACAAAATAAATACACAGAAATCAGTAGCCTTCATATATGCTAACAACAAACACACAGAGGATGAAATCAGAGAATCACTCCCATTCACAATTGCATCAAAAAAATAATAAAGTACCTTGGAATAAATCTAACGAAGAAAGTAAAGAATCTCTACAATGAGAACTTTAAAACACTCAAGCGAGAAGTTGCAGAAGTCACTAGAAAGTGGAGAAACATCCCTTGTTCCTGGATTGGAAGAATCAATATTGTGAAAATGGCACTCTTACCAAAAGCAATCTACACATTTAATGGAATCCCTACAAAAATTCCAAAAGCATTCTTCACAGAAATAGAAAAAACAATCCAAACATTCATTTGGAATCACAAAAAAACTCGAATATCTAAAATTATACTGAGCAACAAAAATAAGGCTGGTGGTATCACCATACCTGATTTTAACCTATACTTCAGAGCCATAGTAATAAAAACAGTGTGGTGCTGGCACAAAAACAGACATGTAGATCAGTGGAACAGAATAGAGGACCCAGATGTAAGCCCAAGTAGCTATAGCCACCTTATATTTGATAAAAATGCCAAAAATACTCATTGGAGAAAAGACAGCCTCTCTCTCACTATGCACAAGAATTAAGTCCAAATGGATTAAAGACCTTAACATCAGATCTGAAACTCTGAAACTGCTAGAGGAAAAAGTAGGGGAAACCCTTCAACACATTGGTTTTGGCAAAGACTTTCTGAATACAACCCCAATTGCTCAGGCAATAAAACCACAGGTTAATCACTGGGACCTCATGAAATTACAAAGATTTTGCACTGCAAAGGACACAGTGAAAAAAGCTTAGAGGCAACCTACAGAATGGGAAAAAATCTTCGCCAGCTATATATCTGATAGAGGATTAATAACTAGGATATACAAAGAACTCAAAAAGTTAAATAATAAGGAATCAAACAAGCCAATCAAAAAATGGGCTATGAAGCTAAATAGAGCATTCTCAAAGGAAGAAATACGAATGGCATATAAGCATCTAAAAAAATGTTCTACATCACAAGTCATCAGGGAAATGCAGATTAAAACTACATTGAGATTCCATCTCACTCCTGTCAGATTGGCCACCATCATGAAAACAAATGATCATAAATGTTGGCAGGGATGTGGAAAAAGAGGAACCCTTCTACACTGCTGGTGGGAATGCAATCTGGTCCAGCCATTGTGGAAATCAGTGTGGAGGTTCCTAAAATAGCTAAAGATTGATCTACCATCTATATGACCCTGCTATAGCACTCCTAGGCATATATCAGAAGGAATCACCCCATTTCCTTAGAAGTACGTGCTCAACCATGTTTATTGCTGCTCAATTTATAATAGCTGGGAAATGGAACCAGACTAAATGTCCCTCAATTGATGAGTGGATAATGAAGATGTGGCACATTTATACAATGGAGTTCTACTCAGTGGTAAAGAAAAATGAAGTTATGAAATTTGCAGAAAAATGGATGGACCTGGAAAGGATTATACTAAGTGCAGTAACCCAGGCCCAGAAAGCCAAGCACCACATGTTCTCCCTCATATGCAGATCCTAGCAACAAATGATTGTGCTTCTGCGTGAGAAGGAAAATACTTAGTAGCAGAGGCCAGTAAGTTAAAAAGGAGACATAAAGGGAAGAGAAAGGAAGGGAGGAGGGTACTTAATAGGTTGATATTGTACATATGTAAGTACAATGATTGAGATGGGGATGTAATATGATGGAGAATGGAATTTTAAAGGGGAAAGTGTGGGGGGGGAAGGGAGGGAATTACCATGGGATTTTTTTTATAATTATGGAAAATGCTAATAAAAATTTAAAAAAATAAAATAAAATAAAAATGAAAAGAAATCAAAAAATTTTAAAAAACAACAAAAGAAGGGGAGGACTAGAGAGATGAGTTAGCAATTAAGGCACTTGCCTACAAAGCCAGAGGACCCAGGTTTAATTCCCCAGGACCCACAAAAGCCAGATGCACAAGGTGGTGCATGTGTCTGGAGTTCATTTGCAGCAGCTGGGGGCCCTAAGTGCATCCATTTTCTCTATCTTCCCAACCCCCTTTCTGTCTCCCAAATAAATAACAAAAGTTTTTTTTTAAGCCTATGGCTGAGCAAATAAAAATAAAATATTTTTTAAAGGGGGGAGCTGGAGAGATGGTTTAGCAGCTAAGGTGTTTGTCTGCAAAGCCAAAGGACCCAGGTTCGATTCCCCAGGACCCACGTTAGTCACATGCAGAAAGGGACGCATGGTCTGGAGTTCGTCTGCAGTGGCTGGAGGCCCTGGTGCACTTTCTCTCTCTCTCTCTCTCTCTTTCTCTCTCCCTGTTTCTCCTTCAAATAAATAATAATAAATTTTTTTTTAAACCCTATGGCTGGGGAGGTCATAAGCCCTAGGAAATTACTACTGTGGTTTGACTAAATGGATATATTATATACACCAAACTGTTCTGTAAATAGCTATGTTCATGCCCATATATTAATGCTACTCTCACTTTTTTTTTTTATTTAATTGAGAGCGACAGACACAGAGAGAAAGACAGATAGAGGAAGAGAGAATGGGCGCGCCAGGGCTTCCAGCCACTGCAAACGAAGTCCAGACGCGTGCGCCCCCTTGTGCATCTGGCTAACGTGGGACCTGGGGAACCGAACCTCAAACCGGGGTCCTTAGGCTTCACAGGCAAGCGCTTAACCGCTAAGCCATCTCTCCAGCCCTACTCTCACTTTTAATTAGAAAAATTTCTCTTTTCTCATTTGGGACGCAGAGGTAGGAGAATCGCCGTGAGTTCAAGGCCGCCCTGAGACTACAGAGTTAATTCCAGGTCAGCCTGGACCAGAGTGAGACCCTACCTCGAAAAACCAAAAAAAAAAAAAAGAAGAAAAATTTCTCTTTTCAGATGACGACAATCACTGGAGATACTCAAAACTAATCCAAGGAGCTAATGCAATTACTCAGTGGTTAAAGGTACTTGCTTGGAAGGCCAAATGGCCAGGGTTTGATTCCTTAGTGCCCATGTAAAGCCAGGCACAAAACATGGTGCATGCATCTGGAGTTCGGTGGAGGTGGAAAGAGGCCTTGGCATGCTCATACTCTCTTCTCTCATTCCCTCTCTCTCTCTCTCTCTCTCTCTCTCTCTCTCTCTCTCTCTCTCTCACACACACACGCACACACACACACACACACGCACACACACACACATTTGCTTACTCAGTCTCTCTCTCTCACAGGAAGGAATATCTGTTATGAAAACCTACACAACAGAGTAGTCATGAGCCCTAGGGGTGTAACATCTGCTGGTGTCTGGATAAATGTATATAGTATGCTCACAAAAGTACCTGGTAAGCACTTCTCTTAATGTTCACAATCAGATATTAATACTACTCTCACTTTTGGCTGGAGAAGCTTCCCTTTTCAGATGGTGGTGATCTTGGGATGACTCAGAAGGCAACTTGATGCTGAGAAGTGACAGAGGAGTGCTCATCACTGAACTATCTCTGTCACACCTTCTAAGGCTCAGGGTCCATTGCAGAAGAGGTAGTGGAAAGAATGTAAGAGCCAAAGGAAGGGTAGGACTCCTTACAATGTGCTTCTCCAGACACAAAATGGCCATGGATATCCATGACCTTACAGTGCCTGACACTACCTACACAAGACCATCATAATAGGAGGAAAAGATCATGACATCGAAATAAAAAAGAGACTTGTTGAGAGGGGGAAGGGTCATAATGGAGATTGGAGTTTCAAAGGGGAATGTCGGAGGGAGGAGGGAATTACCTTGGGTTATTGTCTATAATTATGTAAGTTGTCAATAAAAAAGTAAATTTAATTTTTAAAAAAAGGAATAATAGATTTCCAGGTAAGATGGCTGCATAGGAGCCGTGTCAAATCAGCCTAGGGAGGAATTTAAGCAAAACCCCAGCAAAATACACTCTTCTTCTGTAAAGTGAAGAAGTATAGGTTATTCTTGCACACTGCAGAGAAGCCAGAGAAACCAAGATCCACCAGAAAGAAAGAAAATGTCCCAATTTGTGCACTCGCACAACACTGGCCCACCAGGCATGCCAAGCAATGGCAGCAGCAAAGATAAACAAGGGGCTTTTTCAATTTCATCAGCACCCTAGCAAAGTTAAAAAAAAAAAAAAAAAAAAAAAAAACAGAAGTAGGGCTGGAGGGATGGATTAGTGTTTAACATGTTTGCCTGCAAAGCCAAAGGACCCAGGTTCAATTCCCCAGGACCCATGTTAGCCAGATGCACAAGGGGATTTGCATTTGGGAGTTTATCTGCAGGAGCTGGAGGCCCTGTCATGTCCACACTCTCTCTCTCCCTCTTTCTATGTTAAATAAATAAATTGATTGATTAAATATCATTAAAAAATAAAACAGAAGGAAAGACAGTTGAGATAAACCAAAAAGCTGCTGAAAGGGATACAAGTAGAACTGTGTGAGCAACAGCAGAAGTCTGAATTCTCCCATCCCCCACCAACAGAACAGGGAACCTCTGCATTCAGCCCCCAGTGGCAGCGCAGCCAGCAGAGCGGATCAGAGGTCCAGCTCCACAGCACAACACGTAGGGATTGAGGGGGGCACTCAGTATTGGCAAGATTGATTGGAAGCCACCCCGAAAGTCAATGAGGCTGACAAAATAAAATAAAATAAAAAAACACGTACATAGGCCTGCATTGGAAGAGCTAATCTCTCTTTCCTTGTCAGGGCAGGTTATGGATTTTATATTCTTTGTTGGCTTTACCATTTTCAAATAACCTGTATGGGGGGGTTGAATATTGTTGCCTTTGATGCTTTTATATTTATAAAGCCTTTGCCTTTTGCTTCTGTCATTAGTGGGGGCAGGGTTTGATCCAGGTCCTGAAACCCAATTCAGAACAGAAATCTCTACCTCCCAGCTGACAAGATTAAGGGTGTAGAACAATACACACCCTTAGGGAATTTGGCTTTATAAGGCTGTTTGTTTTAATCCCCACAATTGCATACTTTGTACTGGTTTTTAGTAATTGTGCATGTTGCTCAGTTGAAGTTTAGAATTTGCCAGTAAATTGTTCCACCCAGTCCATTGGAATACTTGCTTAGCAAGCAAACTCAACACCTAGGATTACTTCTGCAGCTGGATTGGGGTACAAGAACTACACCTGGCACCTTGAACTCATACCCTGAGGGTATATAGAGGTGGATTGCCACATCTGGGAACACTGCAGATGAGTAGAAAAACCAAGCATCAAATCAATTCAGGATGCAAAAGTTGCTACATTATAATACAAGAAACTCAAAGAATCAAGACAATACAGTCCCATCAAAAATTATGAATCCACCAGGCATTATGGTGCACACCTTTAATCCCAGCGCTGGGAGGCAGAAGTAAGAGGATCACTGTGAGTTCGAGGCCACCCTGACACTCATAGTGAATTCCAGGTCAGCCTGGGCTAGAGAGACACCCTACCTCGAAAAAAAAAAAATTGTAAATCACCAATGAGACTACTTTAGATTAGATGCCTAACAAAGATTTCAAGAAAATGATAGTGTCTGCACTCAAAGAAATCAGAAAAGAAATGAGGGGAATCAAAGAGAATACAAAGGAATTAAAGAAGAAAACAAACTTCTGAAAGAGAACACAGGAAACCAGCTTACTGAAATAAGGAGTTAATTACTAGACATGAGCAAGGAAATAGAAATACTGAAGAAAAACCATCAAATACTGAAGAAAATCCTGGCTCTGAAGAATACAGTCAGAAATAAAAAAACTGTGGAAAGTCTCACCAGTAGGATGGATGAAGGAGAGAACAGAATATCTAAACTAGAAGACCAGGTGGCAGAACTAATACAGTCCAACAAAGAGAAAGACAAGCTAATAGCAGACCTTCGTGGAGGAATTAACACCACTGCTTCTCAAACTTTTTCATAAAATAGAAAAGGAAGGAATTAGAAGCCGGGTGTGGTGGTGCACACCTTTAATCACAGCACTCGGGAGGCAGAGGTAGGAAGATCACCATGAGTTCGAGGCCACCCTGAGACTACATAGTGAATTCCAGGTCAGCCTAGACCAAAGTGAAACCCTACCTCGGAAAAAAAAAAAGAAAGAAAAGGAAGAAATTCTACCAAACTCCTTCTATGAAGCCAGCATCACCCTCATACCAACACCAGACAAAGACAGAACAAAATAAGAAAATTACAGACCAATCTCCCTCATGAACATAGATGCAAAAATTCTGAACAAAATATTGACAAACAGAATACAAGAATATATCAAAAACATTATTCACCCTGACCAAGTTGGCTTTATTCCAAGGATGCAGGTATAGTTCAACCTTCATAAATCAATAAATGTAATGCATAATATAAATGGTCTGGAGAACAATGATCACAGGATCATCTCAATAGATGCAGAAAAGGCATTCAACAGAATCCAACATCCTTTCATGGTAAAACTGTTACAGACACTGGGAACACAAGGAATATATTTATCTCAAAATAATAAGTTATTTATGGGTTGGAGGGATGACTTAGTGGTTAAGGAGTTTTCCTGCAAAGCTAAAGGACCCAGGTTTGATTCCCCAGGACCCACATTAGCCAGATACACAAGGAGGCACACACATATGGAGTTCCTTTGCAATGGCTGGAGGCCCTGGCATGTCCATTCTCTCTCTCTCCCTCTCTTTCTCTGTCTCCCTCTCTCTCTCTTACTTCCCTCCCTCTTCTCTATCAAATAAATAAATAAAAATAAAATACTTTTTAAAAAACTATTTATGACAAGCCTACAGCCAACATAAGACTAAATGGAGAAAAACTTGAAGCTTTTCCACTAAATTCAGGAACAAAACAAGGGTATCCACTGTCCCCACTTTTATTTAATATACTACTGGAAGTCTTAGCTATACCAATAAGGCAAAAGACACTTATAAAAGGGATACAAATTGGAAAGGAAAGATCAAACTATCATTATTTGCAGATGATATGATTCTATACATAAAAGACCCTAAAAACTCTACCAGCAAACTATTAGAGTTGATAACCACTTTTAGCAACATAGCAAGATGCAAAATAAATACACAGAAACTAGTAGCTTTCCTATATACTAACAACAAACATGCAGAAGATGAAATCAGTGAATCTCTCACATTAACAATTGCCTCAAAAAAAAAATAAATAAAGTACCTTGGAATAAACTTAAACAAGGAAGTGAAGGATCTTTACAATGAAAACTTCAAAACACTCAAGCAAGACATTGCAGAAGACATAAGGAAATGGAAATCCCATGTTCGTGGACTGGAAGAATCAATATTGTGAAAATGTCAATCTTCCCAAAAGCAATCTACACATTTAATGCAATCCCAATTTAATTTCCAATGGCATTCTTCACTGGAATATAAACAACAATCCTAAAATTCATTTGGAAGCACAAAAAGCCTAGAATAGCCAAAACAATTTTGGGCAACAAAAATAAGGCCGCTGGTATCACCATACCTGATTTTAAGCTATATTACAAAGCCATAGTAACAAAAGCAGCATATTATTGGCACAAAGATAGACATGTAGATCAATGGAACAGAATAAAGGACCCAGTTTTTAATCCAGTCAGTGACAGCCATCTGATTTTTGACAAAAAGTATTCATTGGAGAAAAGACAGTCTCTTCAACAAGTGGTGCTGGGAAAACTGGATATCTATATGTAGAAAGATGAAAATAGATCCTTCTCTTTCTCCATGAACAATAAGCAAATCCAAGTGGATCAGGGACCTTAAAATCAGACCTGAAACTCTGAAATTGTTCGAGGAAAAGGGAGGGGTAACCATTCAACATATTGGCATAGGTAATGACTTTCTGAATCTAACCCCAATTGCTCAGAAAATAAAACCACTAATCAACCACTGGGATCTCGTGAAATTACAAAGCTTTTGTACAGCAAAGGACACTGTGAATAGAGCAGAGACAACCTACAGAATGGGAGAAAGTCTGTGCCAGCTACACATCTGAAGGGGATTAATATCCAGGACATACAAAGCAGTCAAAAAAAAAAAAAAAAAAACCAGAACAATAAGAAATCAAAATCAAACAACCCAGCTGGGCATGGTGGTGCATGCCTTTAATCCCAACACTTGGGAGGCAGAGGTAGGAGGATCACCATTCAAGGCCAGCCTGAGACTACATAGTGAATTCCAGGTCAGCCTGGGCTAGAGTGAGTACCTACCTCAAAAAAAAGGGGGAGGCTATGGAACTAAATACAGTGTTATCATCAGAAGAAATACAGATGGCATATAAACATCTAAAAAAGTGCTCTACATCCTTAGCCATCAGAGAAATGCAAATTAAAAATACCTTGAAATTCCATCTCTCTCCTGTCAGAATGGCTAATATGAAGAAAACAAATGACAATAAATGTTGGCAAGGATGCAGTAAAAGGAGAAGCCTTCTTATGGGTGTTATAGCCAGCTTCCTCTTGCCAGTGTTTGGCACACTCTCCTGTTGCTGTTGTCTACCTAATGTTGTCCAAGAGGTGATATCTACCCTCTGCTCATGCCACTGATGGCCCCTGACATTGTGGAGCTTCTCCTCAAGTCTTTAAGCCAAAATAAACATCCCTCCTGCCCCCCCCCAAAAAAAGGAGAAGCCTTCTACACCGTTGTGGGAATGTAATCTGGTACAATCATTGTGGAAATCAGTGAGGAGATTCTTATGACAGCTAAAAATAGATTTACCATATGATCTAGCTATAGCACTCCTAGGCATATATCCTAATGACTCTTCTCACTACCTTAGAGATACTTGAAGAAACATGTTTATTGCTGCTCTATTCCAAATAGCTAGGAAATGGAACCAGCCTAGATGTCCATCCACAGGTGAATGAATAATAAAGATATGCGGTACATTTACACAATGGAGTTCTATTCAGCAGTAAAGAAAAATAAAATTATGAAATTCACAGGGAAATTGATGGATTTGGAAAGGATTATACTAAGTGAGGTAACCCAGGCCCAGAAAGCCAAATGTCACATGTTCTCTCTCATGCATGGATCCTAGCTACAAATGTATAGAATTGTGTGTGAGCTGGAACCAAAAATCAGTAGCAGAGGCCCATAAGCTAGAAAAAGGCAATAGGGGAGGGAAGAGAGGGAAGGAGTTTGGGGGATGATATTGTATATATGTAAGTAGAAGAACAGATTACAGGGAAGGGAAAGGTCTGAACTAGGTCAGAGGAAGAAATTGTATAAAAGAAGGGTGGGGGAGAGGGTCAATCAAACTTTAAGGTATTCTAAATAAGACAAAAGAAAATCTACTTTCTTGAATAACAGCACACTCAGAAGCCATAGGTTGTTACTAGAAATTTTTCAGTGCCAGGGATGGGATACCTTCCAGCAAGTTGTTGGCCAGGGAGTTCCCTGTTGCCTCCAAAACATTATAGGCTACTGTCAAGGCGCTGGGTTTCCCATGAGAAAGAGATGGTAAGACCCTATTGCTGAAGACTTCACATGCCTGAGTGGCAAAGTCACTGAGAAATCCAGTTAGTGCTGAGCAGAAAACCTTCTTCCTGTAGCCCAGCCAACTGAAAGCTGGAAAAAGCTGCACTGAATGCAGCCTTAAGGGAGACAGAAGTCATTAGCAGTGAAAACAGTGGACACTGGAAGCCTCAAGTTTGGCCAGACAGGCCAAATGACTGAACGAGTGCAACAGTGGCATGTCTGCTCTGGGGAAAACCAACTGCTCTCTAATTGGACAAAAGGCCTGCTCTAGGGGAGGGGATACATGCCTGGTACTGAAAACCTAATCACAAAGCCTATGGAAGGGGAGGTCGTGAGCCTTAGGGGTATAAAGCCTACTCTTGTCTGGATAAATGCATATATTACTCTCACCAAATTTCCCTGAAAGCACTACACTTAAAGTTTATTCTCATATATTAATGCTACTTTCACTTCTGGTTAGAGAAGCTTCTGTTTTCAGATGGTGATGACCACTGGGATGACCCAAAAGGCAAGATAGTGCTGAGAAGAAGGGACGGAGGAGTGTCTAGCACTGAAACATCTCACACCCTCCAGGCACAGGGTCCACTCCTTACATACAACTGTCCAGACAGAAATTGGCCTCGATATCCAAGACCTCACAGTACCTAGCAATACCTACATAAAATCCTCATAATAGGAGAAAAAGATGATGACATCAAATTAAAAGACACACTAATGGAGAGAGGGAGGGGATATGACTTTGAGCACAGTTATGAAGGGGAAAGTGGGGGAGGGGAGGGAAATGCCATGATTTGTTTTCTGTACATATAGAAGTTATCAATTAAAATATATATACATAAGCCGGGCATGGTGGCGCACGCCTTTAATCCCAGCACTTGGGAGGCAGAGGTAGGAGGATCACCATGAGTTCAAAGCCACCCTGAGACTCCATAGTGAATTCCAGGTCAGCCAGGGCTAGAGTGAGACCCAACCTCGAAAAACAAAAATAAATAAATAAATAAAATATATATGTGTGTGTATATATATAATATATAATATATAATATTATATATATATATATATATATATATATATATATATATATAAAATAATTTCTTTGCCAGGCATGGTGGCACATGCCTTTAATCTTAGCCCTCAGAATGAAGAGGTAGGAGGATCACTGTGAGTTGGAGGCCACCGGAGACTACACAGTTAACTCCAGGCCAGCCTGGACCAGAGTGAGACCCCACCTTGAATTAAAAAAAAAGGAATCTCTTAAAATAAAACAAAAAAAGAAGAGTTTCTTTACAGAGCCTCATTTTTAAAGATAAAAAGCAAAGACAAGATTATATTTAAATTGACTTCATAGTGCCCTCTCCTTTAGTTATCATTTAGCTACATACATTGACTTCATAGTGCTCTCTCCTTTAGTTATCATTTAGCTACACACATCCCACCATGCAAGTTTTATCTGCTTCCCAATTTACTGATCTTCCACAAGTAGAGCCCAAGTCACATCAAATGCTTCTTATATGCAATTTTTCCTAATCCAAAATAGAGGCCCTGGACTACTCCAACACTGAGCACAGAGACTGTAGAAAATCTGGAAGCCTTCATTGAGTTCTGCAGACCTCCCATTAGATTTAAATTGATGTCTCAGTCCACATAGCTGTTACTAGCTATATATCCTTGACCAAAAAAATCTCTCTTTTAAGCATTAATTTTCTCATCTGTAAAACAAAGGACTAACATTTGTTGTTCATATTAAATAAACTGAAAATAAATAATATGTCCAGCAAAGCTTTAATTCAGGTTATCTCCTCTTCCTTATTTGCATCTGGATGATCCTAAATGTGATCACATATGTATTCCTTGGCACTTCAATGTACCCTCGATGAGAATTTAGTGCTGGTCTTAGTACCACCTTTGTTCTACGACATTATATGACCATTTTTCCTCTGTATTGATCTCTTCAGTAACAGCTTATAAACCTGACCAGACCATGTGACGTATGAGAGACATAATAGGAAGAATAAAAGCAACCTGAGCTGTTTTTATCTCTTTTTTTCAAGAGTAAGTCTGTGCTGACTTGGATTCTGCATAATGAATATATTCCAGACAGAGGCTGGGAGCTGAACACAAAGGCAGAGCACATGCTTCCCATGCTGAGGACCTGTAATCACTCCCTGCAGGGTCTCCTGATTAATACATTCTAGTGTCAGGCTTAGTCCTGCATTAACACTTTCCAGTTGAAAGGATAAAAACAATGAAATTCACGCTTTTAATTTTTTTTTTACTATTTCTTTCTTTGATCACACATAATTATATGTATATATGTATATTATATGTATATCTTTTAAAGTTTTTTATCATTTCTTTCTTTGATCACACATAATTATATGTATATCATATTACTGTGTATAATTTTTAGACACTCCAACAATATTATGGTAATTCAATACTAATTTTACTTTTAAGAAACCTTTGATCACTAGCTTTGAGTTCTATTGTTTTTGTTTTTGTTTTTGTTTTTTTGGTCTTTTAAGGCAGGATCTCACTCTAGCCCAGAATGTCCTGGAATTCTCTATACAGTCTCAGGATGACCTCAAACTCATGGTGATCCTCCTACCTCTGCCTCCTGAGTGCTGAGATTAAAGGGAGAATTTTTATAATTAACCTTTTTCCCATAAATTCTATTATGCACAATTTTATGAGCCCTGTTTCTCCCATGAATAATCTCTCTACCATCAAACATAAAACAACCTGAATTTTTTTCAATAGTTTCATGATATGTTTGAATAGATCTACCAAAATGTATTCAACTAATACTCTATAACTGGGCATTTCCCATTGTGGTTATTATATACAATTAAATATCTTCGTAAATATAGTTTTGAAAACTTCACACTGATTTTTTTAATTTATTTTTTTATTGGCAACTTCCATAATTACAGAAAATAACCCATGGTAATTTCCTCCCTCCCCCCACTTTCCCTTTTGAAACTCCACTCTCCATCATATCTCCTCCCCCTCTCAATCAACCTCTCTTTTTATTTTGATGTCATCATCTTTTCCTCTGATTATGATGGCCTTGTGTAGGTAGTGTCAGGCACTATGAGGTCATGGTTATCCAGCCACTTTATGTCTGGAGGAGCACGTTGTAAGGAGTCCTACCCTTCCTTTGGCTCTTACATTCTTTCTGCCACCTCTTCTGCAATGGACCCTGAGCCTTGGAAGGTGTGATAGAGATATTTCAGTGCTGAGCACTCCTCTGTCACTTCTTTTTTTTTTTCTTTTTCCTCTGTCACTTCTCAGCACCATGGTGTCTCCTGAGTCATCCCAAGGTCACCACCATCTGAAAAGAGAAATTTCTCTAACCAAAAGTGAAAGTAGCATTAATATATGGGCATAAACATTAAGAGAAGTGCTTACTGGGCAGTTTGGTGAGCATAGCATATACATTTAGTCAGACAGCAGCAGACATTATACCCCTAGGGCTCATGATTACCCCTGTTGTATGTTTTCAGTATCAGAGATGTATTCCTTCCTGTGGAGCAGGCCTGCAGGCATTACAAGTGTCCCTTTAACTGCTAGGCCAACTCTCCAGCCCTACTCTTTCAATTCTTGTTCAATATAATGTTTGAAGTTGTAGCTATAGCAATAAGACAAGGGGGGGGGGGGAAGAGACACCAACATTTCCTTATGTGAAAATGATATGATTCTATATATAAAAGACCCTAAGAACTCTACCAGAAGACTCTTTGATATGATAAATACTTTCAGGAATGGGGCAGAATACAAAATGAAGATACATCAGCTGTCATACATACCAGTGACAAACATACTGAGAAAGAAAGAAAAGTAGTAAATAAGTCATTGAAAGAAACCAGAGAAATGAAAGACCTCTACAATGAAAACTTTAAATACTTCAAAGAAGATGCTAGAAGGTAACAAGACCTCCTATATTCACGAATTGGATAAATTAATATAAAAATGGATAGTCTACCAAAAACAGTCTACAGACTCAATGCAATCCCCATCAAAAGTCTAATGGGCCAGGCAGAGTGGTACATGTCTTTTATCCCTGCACTGGGGAGGCAGAGGTAGGAGGATCATGATGAGTTCAAGGCTGACCTGGAACTACATAGTGAATTCCAGGTCAGCCTGGGCTACAGCAAGATAACAACAAAAAATCAAAAAAAAAAAAAAAAAGCTAATGTCATTATTCACAGAAACAGAAATAAAAAGCAATCTTAACATTTATATGGAAGTGCAGAAGATTTTGGATAGTCAAAACAATCTGAAGGTATGGGGGGGCATGGAGTTGTGTTCACTGAGGAGAATTTCTGAGACTTGGAAACATTTCCCAGGCTAGATGGTTTGGACCCATTGATATCCTCCCATAGGAACTAATTTTCCAAAATCTGGGCGTGGTGGCACACGCCTTTAATCCCAGCACTTGGGAGGCAGAGGTAGGTGGATCACCGTGAGTTCGAGGTCACCCTGAGACTACATAGTGGGTTCCAGGTCAGCCTGGACTAGAGTGAAACCCTACCTCGGGGAAAAAAAAAGGGGGGAGCTGGAGAGATGGCTTAGCAGTTAAGCGCTTGCCTGTGAAGCCTAAGGAACCCAGTTCGAGGCTCGGTTCCCCAGGTCCCACGTTAGCCAGATGCACAAGGGGGCGCACGCGTCTGGAGTTCGTTTGCAGAGGCCGGAAGCCCTGGCACGCCCATTCTCATTCTCATTCTCTCTCTCTCTCTCTCTCTCTCTCTCTCTCTCTCTCTCTCTCTCTCAAATAAATAAATAAAAATGAACCAAAAAATATTTTAAAAATTGTTAAGGCTATTCTATAAAAAAAAAAGAACTAATTTTCCTATCAGTTACTAGGCTTCTGACTTTATATTTTCTGTTTTATGCCCTTGTTCTTTCTCCTCCCTCCCTCCCTCCCTCTTTCTCTCTCTCTCTCTCTCTCTCTCTCTCTTTCTCTTCCTGTCTTTCAAATAAATAAATAATACTTCTAAAAAAGAAAAAGCCTTTTCTACATCTATTGATATAATCATGTGACTTCGTTCCTGAGTCCATTTTTATGATGTATTGCATTTATTGATGGGCATATTGAGTCATCCCTACATCTCTGGAATAAAGCAAACTTGAACATGGTGAATGATCTTTTTTTTTTTTTTTTTTTTGGTTTTTTGAGGTAGGGTCTCACTGTAGCTCAGGCTGACCTGGAATCCACCAAGGAGTCTCAGGGTGGCCTTGAACTCATGGCAATCTTCCTACCTTTGCCTCCTGAGTGCTGGGATTAAAGGCATACGCCACCACGCCTGGCTTGTAAATGACTTTTTTGATGTGTTCTTGAATTATGTTTGCAAGTATTTATTGAATATTTTTGTATCTATGTTCTTCAGAGAGTTGGACCTATAGTTTTCTTTATTGATGTGTCTTCATCTGGTTTTAATATCTGAGTTAGATTGGCTTCATCAAAAGAGTATGGTAGTATCACTTCTCATTTTATTTTATGGAATACTTCGAAAAGCATTAGTATTTAAACATCTTGTAAATTCACCAGTGAATCCAAGTAGACCCAGATTTTTTTTTTAGTTGATAATTTTTTATTTTTTGCTGCTTTAATTTCATTGCTTGTATAGATCTATTTAAGTTGTTTATCTCATCTTGGATTAATCTAGGTAGGTCATCCAGTCTAAAAATTAATCCATTTATTTTGACTTTTCCAATTTGGTGGACTGTAAGTCTTTAAGCTATGCCCTACTGTAGTAGGAATCCTTTTTCCATGATGAGAGAAGCGAGAACTGAGACCATCATACCTTCCCATTTTCTAAGCCACCCTTCTAGCCAATCTGCAAATGGATCAATAATTCCTGAGCTTTCTGCTATTTCATTAGCCAGAGTACTCAATCCCTGATGGGCTGCGGTTATATGACTCCATCTGGTAGCTATCATTGGAAATGAAGTTACACACAGCCCGCTGTTGCTGTCTCTCAACACAGCTGGGACGAACATCCAACCACACACAGTTGATGGGAAGTAATGATTTATTTCAGACCTTCAGATCCAGGGGAGGCTCCATCAATGGCGGAAGAAGCTGGTTCCCTTTCATAGACCCAAGCAGAGAGAAACCACCCAACAGCCAGCACCACAGGCAAGCTTTTCTCTCCACACCTTTGGGCTGAAATTCTGATCAGCCCTCAAACACACCTTAGGGCTGGTCCCCAGAATTCAGCCCCCAGTGACAGTTACAAGTTTAATTTTAGTAAAACACCTGACTCTATATGGTGCCATACATTTACCCTGTCACATTCAAACTACCACACCAGCCCATCTCTTGATTCTTAAATTGTGGCTATACTACATCTTGCACAAGTAATAATAAAATGACCTCTAGGAACCAGGCGTAAAGCTTAAGAAAACCCAACCACTTGTCATGTGGAAATTAATTTACTATTGCTAATTTTGGGAGGTTTGGGCTCTGCTGTACTAAAAAAAAAAAGAGAGAGAAAAAATTAAATTTCCCCCGTCATCAAAGATTTCCTAGCGAATAAATTTAGAGTATGGGTACAGTCAAACCAGAAATAGCTGACCTTCACCTAAGTGTACATTTTACTACCCCTGCTGTCTCAGGCAGGAGGTGATGGAACAAGCTCTTCTAAAATCATTTCTGCTCTGGTGTAGTGTCATGAAAAGCAAGTCGCCCTCATCTAACCAAAGAGAACCAACCGCAAGGCTTCCAGTCCTTGTAAGAATTTTAACATCACTTTACAGCCATTCTTTTCTGTGCAACGCCTCAGGAAAAAAGGAATTCTATATTATCCACATCTCTACTGCATGCCTGATGTGCTTGGACACACAGCACAGCAAAAGCTTAAGAAAAGTCTTACCTTCCGCCAGGTGTGGTGGTGAATGCCTTTAATCCCAGCACTCAGGAGGCAGAGGTAGGAGGATTCTATCACTATGAGTTCAAGAACTACCCTGAGACTACATAGTGAATTCCAAATTAGTCTGTGCTAGACTAAGACCCTACCTCAAAAAAATAAAATAGAGCTGGGCATGCTGGCACATGCTTTTAATCCCAGCACTTGGGAGGCAGAGGTAGGAGGATTACCGTAAATTCGAGGCCACTCTGAGAATACAGAGTGAATTCCAGGTCAGCCTGGGCTAGAGTGAGACCCTACCTTGAAAAACCAAAAATAAATAAATAAGAAAACCTTACCTTCCAGGGACTGATTAGCTGGGAGATCCTAATCCAGCCTGTTCCGATGTAACCCTCACTTTTCTTTCTAGCATGCTTGGGGTGGTTTGATTCAGGTGTCCCCCATAAACTTACATGTTCTGAATGCTTGATCTCCAGCTGGTGGCAATTTGTGAACTGGAGCCTCAAGGAGGTCGGGGTGGGATGTTAAAGCCAACTTCCCCTTGCCAGTGTTTGGTACCGTCCTGCTGCTGTTGTCCACCTAATGTGGGCCAGGAGGTGATGCCCAACATCTGCTTGTGCCATGTTTTCCCCTGTCATCTCAGAGCTCCCCGTCGAGTCTGTAAGCCAAGATAAAACCTCTCCTCCAATAAACCACTTTTGGCCGGGTGCTTTCTACCAGCAACTCGAAGCTAACTGCAGCACTGCTGCTCTTCAACAGCTGCTCTTTAATGTAAGGAAATCATAAACAAGATTGAATTCTAGTTGGTCTCCTGGCAATCTACCGATTTGTCAAGCAGATAGCTGAATTTGGCAAAAATTTAAATTTGGACTGGATATGTTGATGATTGACTCATAGCAACCTGGTCTTGTTTTCTGTGCAGTCTGTGACACATAGATTGCTGGATGATAGACGGGGAACAAAGAGCCATTGGCATGGTGTGACTAGGATATAACAAGCAAGAGAACCCTGCTCCAAAACAAAACCATCCTAACTAGGATATCACTGCCTGTTGTTTCCCCCTTGGTGCTGGACTGAAATTTCTGGTCTAATTAGACACAGTTCATGGAGAATGTATGAGATACAGTCCCAGAAGGTCACAACAACCTGAGCCTAGATGATTATGGTGGTGGTCACAGAAAGGCTCCTTAACACCATTCTCAGTGGTACTTCGAAAGGAGTGGTTTCCAACAATCTGGGGGACTTGTAGAAGGCCTCCATTACCACTCTGGAGTGGAGTAGAACAGGAAAGCTTTGATGGATGGACCCCACAGGAATAAATCTAAGCCCACAGTATCAAAGGTAGCCTGAGGGATCCAAACACAGGTGAATGGAATGTTCAGCATGGTGGGAAAGGCAGAACAAGGGGGAGGGACACCACTTAAAATAATCACATTTGCTTGCACGTCATCCTGGACATCTAGGTGCCTTACTACAGTCAGAAGATTTCTTTGTCTGCACTTACTTCTTTTGAATGATGACTTCCTACCTAGAATTAAAATAATTCAACACACATCTGGCTACACTCTTAAGTTTATGTCTAATCACTTATGTAATAAAAACCTCAAGAAAGAGTAAAATTAATCTTTGTCAATGATAGTGGACATTTTGTTTCTTACAATTTTTTTTGAGATAGTGTTTCATGAAGCCCAGACTTTCCTCAAACTTGCTATGTAGCTGAGACTAACCTCAAACTACTGATCCTCTTGCCTCAGTTTTCCAAGTGCTAGCATTACAGATATGTACCACCAAGCCCGACCTTGCAAGTCATTTTTAAATGCATGCTTTTCATAGAAATTAAACTTCCAGCCAGGCGTGGTGGCACATGCCTTTAATCCCAGCACTCAGGAGGCAGAGGTAGGAGGATCACCATGAGTTCGAGGCCACCCTGAGACTCCATAGTGAATTCCAGGTCAGCCTGGGCTAAAGTGAGACTCTACCTCGAAAAACCAAAAAAAAGAAAAAAGAAATTAAACTTCCTTTCCTCCTACATTTTTTAAGTTTTTGTTGTGTATTTTTATTCATTTATTTATTTGAGAGTGACATAGAGAGAGAGAAAGAGAGAGAATGGACACACTGCAAATGAATTCCAGATACATGTGCCACCTTGTGCATCTGACTTACATGGCTCCTGGGGAAATTGAGCCTCAAACGTGGGTCCTTTGGCTTCATAGGCAAGCACTTAACCATTAAGCCATCTCTCCAGTCTTCCTCCTACATTTTTCTTACTGTATTCCAATACTTAGTCTTCACTGTCAAGAGGAAAATAGTGGATTGAGAATTCATGAAAGACCAATTTTATATGTAAAATTAATTTATATAGAGTCTGTGTTCTGCAAGTTCAATTCCCAGTACCCACTTACAGCCAGATGCACAAGGTGGTGCATGCATCTGGAGTTTGTTTTTAGTGGCTGGAGGCCATGGGGTGCCCATTCTTTATAGCTATCTGCCTCTCTCTCTCAATCTCTCTCACTCTCTCTCTCTCTCTCTCAAAGAAATAAGGAAACAAAGAGCCTTCAGAGGCCCGGACGCGAGGCCTAGTGGAATTTCCTGAACCTAGCTAAAGTCTGGCGACCTGTCTCTGGCCAGCTAGGACTCAGCAGAGCGCTAAATTGCCTCTGGCCTGCTACTTCTGCAAAAAGGTTAGAGTTCCCGCACGTGCTTAGAACCAATCATTTCAAAAGTCGCAATCTGCTATTGGCCCTTACACCTCATCCTTTCCTGAGGTCCTTGCCTTCGTTCTCAACATTATATAGGCAACTGCCTGTAACAATAAAGCAAGTTCCCGCTTCAACAAGACTCCCAACTCAGTGTGGTTTTTTTCTGGTGACTAGGAGAGGTTCTGAGCTGTCAACACTCATCCTCCTCCTCAACCCCTTGGGAGGAATGAGCAGGCCTGGTCCTTCCTCAGCACTACTTGCCAGGGGAGCCTGGCATCTGGTGCCTAACGTGGGGCTACAGGAACCCAGCAGACTAGTGCCCCGTGAGAGGCATTCGTTGAGGAGGTCAATCAGTGTGCGGGTGAGTGTACCCTCATAAGTTATGAGGCGGTCTTCATATTTAATGTGCTAAACTTTGCTTCTATAACAATATCTCTTTGTTCTCTTTCTCTTTCCTTTCACTTTTGGTTCACCGCACGCTGCATCTGCAGCCTTTGTACAGCATGTTTACCGATCTTTTGGATCCTTGTGTTTGTGTTGTACTCCTGTGTCTGTGGGTTGCTATTGCCCTAATTTTATGGAAATTTATCTCTCAACTTTATAATATGGGACAGTCTACCTCTAAATCCAATCCTGCCGTAGAGTCTCTCAGGGCACTCCTAAGGAGTAGAGGGCTTGACTTGATGGATAATCAGGCTCGACAGACCTGGGATTGCTTCCTAAGCTGGTGCCATGGCTGCCAGAAGGAAATCTCTTTGATTGGGACACATGGGATAGGGTAGAGGCCCTTGTTTGTCGGGCACATGTGGGTCAAATACTCCCCTCAGGGGTCCTCCCTATGATCTCGGCCCTCAAGGACTACTTCCCTCCAAGACTAACCAAACATAAACGAAAGACAGAAGGAAAAGATAACATACAGCCTGATCTGGCTACTCCTCCTGGAGATACAGCTTTAAAAACCCCAGAAAAGGTTACATCTTTATACTCCTTTCTCGATCCCTTTGAGAGTGCTCCCTGGCCTTCCGGGGGACCTCCCCCACCTCCTCCATCACTAACCCTTTCTGGACCCCCTCGGCCCCTCCTTCATATTCGGCCACCAAGCCGCCAGAAAATAGTTACTTTTTTATTCCCCATCAATCTAAATCCTGGGGGCAATCACCCTGCTGCCTGGTATCTGTGGGAAGCTCAGGACCTTAAGGAGCTTAAAAAGGCAGTCTCGGAGGATGGACCCAACTCTCCTTGGACTGAGACCCTGTTACAGGGACTTGCCCATCAACCTTGTACAACCCAACATTGGAAAAATCTAGTCAGGGCTGTCTTGTCGGGTCTCCCATACATTAAGTGGTGTGCCTTTTTTAAAGATGAGTGCCATACACAGGCAGAATGAAACCAAAGTCAACAGCCCCCTGTGCTGATAACTTTTGGGATGCTCTCTGGTACCTCTGACCAATATGCTACAGACGCTCAACAGGTGGCTATACCTGACCCATATAGGAACCAGGTCAGGACACTGGGCTTGGCGGCATGGAAAAGGCTTAATGAGGGACCCTCTGAACACCCCCCCCCCATGGGTATTACTCAAAAACCATCTGAGGACTTGGCTACATTTGTAGATAGGGTGGGAAAAGGTCTCCAAAGAAAATTCCCCCCAGGGGCATTATGGGATCAGTTTACTAAAATGTTGGTCTGGGAAGGGATGACGGCCGATCACCACCTAGTCTGTGTGGGTCTCAAGGACAACTCCATGAGTAGATGGATTGTAGCCACCAAGGACGCTGGCACTCTCCCATCAGGCAAGGGCCATGGCTGTCACCCTTCAGGAAAATAAACAGAGATTTGGCCACTACAATCTGCGCATTACAGTTAAATCCTAAAAAAATCAACATGTTCTGGGTGCAGGGACAAAGGCCACTTTAAAAAGGAGAGCCCCAACAAGACAAAGCCTCCCCCACCCTCTGGGGGGATGACAAATGCTCCTCACACCCGCTGCCCTAAATGCAATAAGGGGTTTCATTGGGCTAGGGAGTGTCAGTCAAAGTTTGACATACAGGGAAAGCCTTTAAACTCCTCCCTGGGGCTTCCCCCAGCCCCATTAAATAAGGGGAAAGAGACCATCAAAGCCCATTGGGCTGTCCCTCTGGTCCCCGGCCTTAGACCCAAAATTATTTTAAAGATTGGCAATAAAAGATTCAAACTTCTCGTCAACACTGGAGCAGACCGAATGGTCCTGAGAAAGGAGAAAGTGCCTCCCTCCTGGCAGCTTGTGCTCGGCCCTCCCCTACTGGGAGTTGGTGGGCAGTCCACCTCCTGGGAGACTGCCACATAGCTCCCTTGGACTGACCCAGGTGGGAACAGGGGGGAAGTCCACCCTCTCATGGTGACTGGGCTCACTGCTAACTTACTGGAGCAAGACATCCTTGGAGATGCCAAGGCTTTCATCACTACTGACCATAGAGCAGTGGCCTCTCCCTTCTTCTAAGTTACGCCAAATCCACATAGTTATTGATCAACATTTGGAGGCCATACATATCTGCCCCTCCACTAGTCCCTGGAACTCTCCTGTCTTTGTCATAAAAAGGCCTAATGGGTCCTAGAGATTTTTACATGATTTAAGGAAGATAAATGAATGCATGATCCCCTTCAGAACCCCTGAGAGGGGACTCCCATGGATCCCAGCTATTCCCAATATATACCATTTTACTATCATTGACATTAAAGTTTGCTTCTTCTCTATCCCTCTCCATCCTGGAGACATGGAAAAATTTGCATTTTCTGTACCCACTGCTAATTTTTGTGGCCCAGATAGGAGATTTGAGTGGACTGTCTTACCTCAGGGCATGGCTAATAGCCCACACATTTGTCACTATTACCTGTCATCCATTTTCTCTTCTCTTATCAATCTCCCCAATGCCCTGTTTTATATTTACATGGATGATATTATTCTTTGGTGCCACACTCCAGGACCTTACCCACCAATGTCTAACTGCTCCTGAGAAAGTTCAAACTGTACCTCCCTTTAAGATCTTGGGCTCAATCATTACCCTAGATACAGTTTCACCTGTTAAACCACAACTTTATATTCAGGATTCTTACACCTTGCCTCAACTCCAGAAGCTCTTGGGAGAAATTAATTGGATGAGGCCTTGGGTACCCATAGCTACTGAAGAGATATCCCTTTTGTTTGACCTCCTAAAGGATCTTAACTTCTCCTCTCAGGTAATTTTGTCCCCTTGTCATCAACAAATTTTTCATAAGGTACAACAGGCTATAAACGCTGTGGCCCTAAAGAGATTCAATCCTGATTTACCCATCTCTCTCTACATTTTTTCTGGGGAAACAGAGACCAGCTGACAGAAAGCTAGAAAAAGCCACACTACGTGCAGTTCAATGGGAGAGAGAGAAATCACTAGTAAAGATACTCAATAGTGGACACTGCAAGCCTTATATTTGGCCAGCCAGGTCAAATGAGGCAATGGGTGCAATAGTGGCACATCTGTTATGGGGGAAAACAATTGCCCTCTAATTTGGCTGGAGGCCCATTCCATGGGAGAGAATATGTCCCTCATACTGAAAACCTACAACAGGTATAGTCATGAGCCCTAGGGGTATAATGTCTGCTGCTGTCTGGCTAAATGGACGTACAATGCTCACCAAACTGCCCAGTAAGCACTTCTCTTAATGTTCATACCCATTTGTTAATGCCACTCTCACTTTTGGTTAGAGAACCTTCTCTTTTCAGATGGCAGTGACCTTGGGATGACTCAGAAGGCACCATGGTGCTAAGAAGAAATGACAGAGGAGTGCTCAGCACTGCAACATCTCTATCACACCTTCCAAGGCTCAGGGTCCATTGTGGAAGAGGTGATGGAAAGAATGTAAAAGCCAAAGGAAGGGTAAGACTCTTTACAACATGCTCCTCCAGATACAAAATGGCCTGGATATCCATGACCTCACAGTGCCTGACACTACCTACACATGGCCACCATAAGAGGAGGAAAAGATATGACATCAAAATAAAAGAGAGACTGATTGAGAGGGGGAGGGGATATGATAGACAGTGGAGTTTCAAAGGGGAAAGTGGTGGTAGAGAGGGAATAACCATGGGATATTGTTTACAATCATGGAAGTTGTCAATAAAAAAAAAAAATGCCAGGTGTGGTGGCACACACCTTTAATCCCAGTACTTGGGAGGCAGAGGTAGGAGGATCACTATGAGTTCGAGGCCACCCTGAGACTCAATAGTGAATTCCAGGAGAACATGAGCTACAGTAAAACCCTACCTCAAAAAACAAAACAAAAAACATTATGGGCTGGAAAGATGGTTTAGCAGTTATGGTGCTTCCCTGCAAAGCCAAAGGACACAGGTTCAATTCCCCAGTACCCATGTAAGCCATTTGCACAAGGGGCACTTGCATCTGGAGTTCCTTTGTAGTGGCTAGAAGCCCTAGAATACTCATTCTCTTTCTGTCTATCTACTGTCTCTCTACCTCTCCTTGCAAATAAATAATTTTTGTTTGTTTGTTTGTTTTTGTCTTTCAAGGTAGGGTCTCACTCTAGCCCAGGCTGACCTGGAATTCATTATGGAGTCTCAGGGTGGTCTCAAACTCATGGCAATCCTCCTACCTCTGTCTCCCAAGTGCTGGGATTAAAAGTGTGCATCACCACGCCCAGCTTTTGCAAATAAATTAATTCAATTTTTTAAAAATGTACTCCTTATCCAGGCATGGTGGCACACACCTCTAATTCCAGCATTTAGGAGGCAGAGGTAGGAGGTTTCCCATGAGTTCAAGGCCATCCTGAGACTCCTTAGTGAATTTCAGGTCAGTCTGAGCTAGAGTAAGACCCTACCTAGAGAAAAAAAGAAAAATTACTCGTTCCTTTGATTCTTTCTCTCCAACATTTTCTTTCAGGACTATCTTCCTACATTCCATCCATACACATTTGAGGTGCTTGAGAATGATTCCTCTCTCTTGGAGAGACTCTCACTGCCATATTTCCACACTCCATTCAGCCAGACAAGTTAAACCCTGACCAGTCATAGTCCTCTTTCCTCTAACAGCAGCTAGAGTGTCTTCTCAAGAGAAGGGGGAATGAAGGGGAGTTAGGTAGCTGTATTAGGCACTTAGGGTGACTGGGCCCCTGAAAGTAAAAAGCAGGAATGTCCTTGTCCCTGTCCTTGCAGTCTCCACTTTGCTAGAGAGCAAAGGATGATCTCACTTCTTATCTCTTCCCTAGATCTGTTTTTCCACAAACAATCTGGGCCCCTCCTGGGCAGGGGGTCTCTCCTAGGATCTAAATACCAATCAACTGTCCCTCAACTCACCTGAGCTAGAAGGTAGGGCCCACCGCCATAAGGTTATAAATACATTTGTGTGGGGAGAACAAGCTCTCTGGGATGCCTAACCACGACTAAACCTCCAGCTTCTGATGAATTTCTCCTGGGCTTGGCTAGCTAGGACTAGCTAAAGGGAGAGAATCTCCTAACCCCTACTTTCCACCCATGCTTGCAGCTTTACTATAAAGCTGTGAGCTCAAGGCCACCCTTAAACTACAGAGTGAATTCCAGGTAAGCCTGGGCTAGAGCGAAACCCTACTTCAAAAATAAATTGTGGTGTTGTTCAGTATCTCCCACCATTGAGAAGATGAATTTCTATAGAACTTTTCCCAATGGAATTAGAAGCAGCTCCTGAGTCTAACATCTGATGACACTTCCTGACCACTAGATGGAGCCAGTCAGTTTCCATTGTTCTCCCTTTGGTAAACATGAAGTCCAAGTAGAGAGGAGGCTATGGCTGGGGAGGAAAAGGCTTAAGGAGGGGGAACAGGAGAAAGTAATTGAATATATATGATGTGAAAACAGGAGGGACTGTTGTGGAAAGAAGGGGAAGACAAGAGGGGAAAGGGGCCAGGAAGACAATGGGAGAAAATCACAGGGATGAACATGTCACCAAGCTGGGAACATGATTCCTTATTTATTTATTTGGTTTTTATATTTTGATCATTGAGATGCAGCTTTTTGTTTGCTTGCTGAGGTACAATGTATACACAGTAAAATTTACCTTTCTAAATGTACATAGTTCTGTGAAATTTGACAAATATATAATTGAAATACAGAATGTTCCCATCTTCTGTGCCAAATTTTGGAGTGAATATTTGCTCCTTCCCTACCCTCTTCAAATGCAAAGTGCTCTCAGCTGCATGGGAAAATTTGTTCAAGCCTAGTGTGACAGGTGTAAAATTACTGCAGCACTGGGCTGAGGAGAAGGCTTAATTGGTAAAATTCTTACGCAAGCATGAGGACTATATGTAGTGTTTGGGAGGCAGAGACAGGGGGGTCCTAGAGCATTCTGGCTAGCTAGTATAGTTAAATCAGTGAGCCCGAAGTTCAGTAAGAGACTGTCTCAAAAAACAAGGTGGGAGGGAGGGCATTACCATGGGATAATATTTACAATCATGGAAGTTGTTAATAAATAAAATAAGGTGGGAGCCAGGCGTGGTGGCACATGCCTTTTATACCAGCTCTTGGGAGACAGAGGTAGAAGGATCACTGTGAGTTCGAGGCCACCCTGAGACTATTTCAAAGCCTGATGGCCTGGGTTCATTTCCCCAGTACCCATGTAAAGCCAGAGGCACAGAGTGGCACATGCAACTGGAGATAGTTTGCAGTGGCTGCAGGCTCTGGCATGTCTATATCTTTCTCTCTTTCTTTCATAAATTAATTAATTAAATATTTGGGGATAAAAAGGTAAAATGCTGCAATCTGAGGACACTAAGAAATCAAGCTGGAACTGAGCTAAAAACCACCGTCCTGGGCTGGAGAGATAGCTTAGCAGTTAAGCTCTTGCCTGTGAGGCCTAAGGAACCCTGGTTCGAGGCTCAATTCCCCAGGACCCACGTTAGCTAGATGCACAAGGGGACATATGTGTCTGGAGTTCATTTGCAGTGGCTGGAGGCCCTGACATGCCCATTCTCTCTCTCTATCTATCTATCTATCTACCTCTTTCTCTCTGTGTCTATCACTCTCAATTAAGTAACTAAAAATAAACAAAAAATTTTAAATTTAAAAAATTAAAAAAAAAAACATCTTCCTGCTGGCTAACTGAATTGTGCTGGAAAGTGCTATGCAGGCTGCTGGAGGGAGAAAAGCTATTGACAGGCTTAACCAGCAATGGATCCTACAAGCTACAAAAGAACCAACCAGACAAGACAAGCCCACATGTGCAACAGCGGCACATAAATTATGGGGATAACCATCTGCTCTGTGCTTAGATTTGAGGCCTACTCAGTGTGAAAGCATACACATCTGTACTGAGAACCAAGTCAAAAGCCAATGACCAGGCCAGGTGTGGTGGCACACGCCTTTAATCCCAGCACTCTGGAGACAGAGGTAGGAGGATCACTGTGAGTTTGAAGACAGCCTGGAACTACAGAGTGAGTAAAAGAAAGCCAGTGGTTTGGAAGATCATAAACCCTAGAGGGAAGCTATCTCTGTTCTTTGGCTAAATGGATATAAACCCATCAAACTGCCTCCTAAATTAAATGTGTTTGCCCATTGACTACTGCTGGTCTCACTCTTGGTTAGAGAAGCTTTTGCAGATGGTGGTGACAACTAGGGAGACCCAAGACTCGTCAAGGTGATGAGGGTGACTCTTGAGTACACAGTGCCAGCAAGATGTCTCTATCACACCTGCCAGGGCCCAGAGAACATTGCACAGGAGGTAGCTGAAAGAAGGTTGGTGCTGCTCTCCCCACTCACCAGAGAAGTTCCTTGTTAGAGATGGCTATGGATACTGGAGCCTCAAAACTCCAAAGTGCTGAAACACAAAAGGTCCTCGAGAGCTCAGCTCTATAAGTGACATCTATCATGCCCTCCAAGGCTCAGGGACCATTGCAGAAGAGGGGGAGGAAAAGGAATGTGAGATCCAGAGGGTGAGAACACAATCCTCTGAACATGAAGGGACTGGTGCACCATGACATCTCCGTGGAGTTGCTACCTCCATAAGACCTACACGGTATGGTCCCCATCAACATTCTGGCATGGATGATGAAGGAGTGGGGAGAATGAAATTTCAGACTAGAAGAGGAAGCCAGGCATGGTGGCACACGCCTTTAATCCCAGCACTTGGGAGGCAGAGGTTGGAGGATTGCTGTGAATTTGAAGCCAGACTGTATTACAGTGAGATCCTTCCTTGAAAAAAGAAATGCACTCTTCCAGGTCTGGACAAATGGCTCAGCAGTTAAGCAACTTGCCTGGAAAGCCTAACAACCAGAATTCAATTCCCCAGTACCCACATAAAGCCAGATGCAAAGTGGTGCATGCATCTGGAGTTCGTCCCCAGTACCAACGTAAAGCCAGATGCACAAAGTGGTGTACCAGCCCTGTTACATCCATGTTCTCTCTCTTTCTCTCTCTCTCCTTGAAAATAAATAAATAAGATGTTTTTAAAAATTCTCAAGAGTTGAGGCTGTGGCTCAGTAGTTAAAGGATCTTATTTACAAAGCCTTTCAGCCAGGATTCAATTCCCCAATGCCCAAATAAACCCAGACCTAAAATGTGCAAGCATCTGGTGAACATTTGCAAAAGCAAGAGACCATGGTGTGCCCAAACATGCACACACACAAATAAATAAATTATATATGTGCATATATATATATATAATTTTGTTATTTTTTTGAGGTAGGGTCTCGATCTAACACAGGTTGACCTGTAATTCACTATGTAGTCTCAGAGTGGTCTCAATTTCATAGTGGTCCTCCTACCTCTGCCTCCCAAGTGCTGAGACTAAAGGTGTGCACCACTATACCCAGCTTAAAATAGTTTTAATTAATAAAAATAGATAAACAATAAGGTGGAGAGCAATTGAGGAAGACACCCAACATCAACTTCTGGCTTCCACATGCATGTACACACATGTGAACTCTCCCTCCCCCCCCAAAAAAAACTGAAAACACGATTGTAGAAGGGAGACAGACTGGACTCAGCATAGTGAACACAGCTCATAGTGCAAATGCGCAGCTAAAACTGGGCTGTGTGCCGGCTGAGGATAGGCAGGAGGCTACCGTGCTGCGAAGGATCCAGGGGAAGTCCTGCCTCTTTCCAGCTCTGGACATCTGTGCACTCCTCAGCTTGTGATGTGTCCTTCCTCTCCCTCCTTTCCTTCTCTTCCTGAAGTAGTGTCATTTTTTAATATTGTTGTTTATTTTTATTTATTTATTTTAGAGTGACAGAGAGAGAAAGAGGCAAAGAGAGAGAGAGAGAGAGAGAGAGAGAGGAGAGTGGGCGTGCCAGGGCTTCCAGCCACTGCAAATGAACTCACGTGCGCCCCCTTGTGCATCTGGCTAATGTGGGTCCTGAAGGATCGAGCCTTGAACCGGGGTCCTTAGGCTTCACAGGCAAGCGCTTAACCACTAAGCCATCTCTCCAGCCCAATTTTTTAATATTTATTTATTAGAGAGAAGATGACCACACCAGGGCCTCTTGCTGCTGCAAATAAACCCCAGATGCATGCGCCACTCTGTAAGTCTGGCTTTACGTGGGTACTGGGGAATCAACCCTTGGTCAGTAGGCTTTGCTGCAAGCACCTTTAACCACTGAGCCATATCCTCATCCCAACAGTGTCTTTAGAGGAGGGGAAGTTTTTAATTTTGCTAGAGACAATTCTTAAAACTTTGTCAGGGCTGGAGAGATGGCTTAGTGGTTAAGCGCTTGCCTGTGAAGTCTAAGGACCCTGGCTCGAGGCTCGGTTCCCCAGGTCCCACGTTAGCCAGATGCACAAGGAGGCGCAAGCGTCTGGAGTTCGTTTGCAGAGGCTGGAAACCCTGGCGCGCCCATTCTCTCTCTCTCCCTCTATCTGTCTTTCTCTCTGTGTCTGTCGCTCTCAAATAAATAAAAAATTTAAAAAAATAAAATAAATAAAAAATAAAAAAAAAAAAAACTTTGTCAGTTCATGAATCATTTCTTATGTCCTCTTTAAGAATTTTTTTTTCAAGATAGGGTCTCACTCTAGACCAGGCTGACCTGAAATTTACTATGTAGTCCCCAGGGTGGCCTTGAACTCACCGTGATCTTCCTACCTCCGCCTCCTGGGTGCTAGGATTAAAGGTGTGTGACACCACACCTGGCCAATAATTTTTTTTAATATTTTATTTTTATTTATTTGAGAGAGAGAGAGAGAGAGAGAGAATGGCCTCTAGCCACTGCAAACGAACTCCAGATGCATGCACCACCTTATGCATCTGGTTTATGTGGGTCCTGGAGAATTGAATGTAGGCCCTTTGGCTTTGCAGGCAAGTGTGTTAGCCACAAAGCCATAACTCCAGCCCAAGAATTTTGTTTTGTTTTTTTGTTTTTTGTGGTAGGGTTTCAGGTGGCCTCAAACTCATGGTGTTCCTTCTACATCTACCTCCAGAGCGCTGGAATTAAAAGCATGCACCACCATACACAGCTCTTTTTTTTTTTTTTTTTTTTTTTTTTTTTTTTTTTTTTTGAGGTAGGTTCTCACTCTATGCCTGGCTGACCTGGAATTCACTATGTAGCCTCAGGGTGGACTTGAACTCTCAGTGATCCTTCTACCTCTGCCTGAGTACTGGGATTAAAAGCATGTTCCACCACATCCAGTGTCTTGAAGAAATTTTGCCTGACCAATGATTACAAAGTTCTCTTTTATCTTCTTCCCTTTATCTTCTAGAAGAAATACTGGATAGCTTCAGGTTTTACATCTTGTTCTATGATAAATCCTGCCTTTTGAAGTTTTAAATAAAGAGATTTCTGATAAGACGTTTTCCCACACGCTGGGTGTTCTGCTTGAAAATCTTCAAAGACAAACTCCAAAAAGGCTTTCTCTTTTTTATTTGATGAATAAAGGTCAATTACAAAAAAGCTTCAATTAAATTTTATTTCACAAGGATACCAAAGCTTTAAAATACCACTGTTAAAATGTCTTTTCTTCACCAATTCCCCAGGACCCATGTAAGCCAGATGCACAAGGTGAAATTTGCAGTTGCAAGAGGCCCTGGTGCACTCATTCTCTCTCTGTCTCTCTGTCTCAAAATAAAATGAATAAATATGTTTTTTAAAAAGCCTTTGCTTCAGAAAGACGTTCGACCTAACGTGTGAATTGGGGGTCTGTTACAGTGGGGGCTGGGTAAGGTGCTGTAACTTTAGTCAGGCTTCTCTGAGGCCTCTTCTCCACAAGGCCTAGACCTTGGCTCTTGGGCCCTCACATTTCAGAACTGAGAGCTGGGAGGAAGGACTAGCTAGATCTACTGGTGCCGAGATGGAAGTCCAGAAGGAATTACAGAGGAAGCTGAATCAACGTGTCATGAGCAAGAAAGCAGATAGTCTTTAGAGAAAATAGCAAGGTGGGATGGAACACCCAAGGACGGCAGCACCAGATGCCTTAGTCCATTTTATTCTGCTATAATGAAATTCCTTTCTTGGGGGTTAGGGCGATGGCCCAGTAGATAAAGCACTTACCAGGAAAGCTTGAGCACTGAGTAAAAGCCAGGCATCATAGCAGACATTTGTAACTCCAGGACACAGGCGGAGACAGGGGAATCTCCCAGAAGCTGGGAGGCTGGCAGCTAGCCTGGCAAACAGTGGGGAGTGTACAAGAAGAGAATCTTCTGCAAATGAGGTGGAAGGTGACAAAAAAAAATCACCTGAAAGTTCTCCTCCGACCTCCACATGCACGCCCTATACACATACACATACACATATACATACACATACACATACACATATACATACACATACACATACACATACACATACACATACACATACACATACACATTATACACACACACCGAAAAAGAAAGAGGAGGAGAAGTCAAAGAACACCATGCTGGCATCTGCTTGGCACCTGCTGAGGGCTTTCCTACTGCATTGTGATGTGGCTGAAAAGTATCACATAGACGCTGCAAGAGACTGAACTAGTAGCCTCAAGCCCTTTTATGACCAGTATTATTCCTTCCTGAAAGCTGATTGCTCATGGCCTAACCACCTCCCATTAGGCCCCACCCCCAACACTGTTGCCTTAGAAACTAAATTAGAAACACATTCAAACCCTAACCAGGGAAGAGAGGAAATGAGGCAGGCAATAAACTGGAGGTGGGGCGCCAGGTCTTAGAGGACTAGGGACTAGAATGGAATGCGTCATTCTGGGTGTTTGGGAGGAATTGACTGGAATGGAGCAAGCCCAGAGGTAGAGACACTGCTACATTCCCAAGGACAGAGGAGGCCAGCACTAAGCAGGGTGAGGGAGTCCAGTCACCTAACAGCAGAATCTACAGGCTCTCTCTGAAAGGCGGGAGAGGAGAATGAAGACAAGATGGCAGCTTCCTAGTGTCCATCTGGGTGTGGTGATACAATTTACCAAGAAGGGGGAAATGTACAAAAGGTTAGTTCAAGGTCAGTCTGTACTACAGAGTGAGTTCTAGGTCATCCTGGGCTAGGGTAAGATCCTGCCTAAAAAAAAAAAAAAAGAAGTGGGCGGGGGGGGGGGGTGCTGGAGAGATGGCTTAGCGGTTAAGCGCTTGCCTGTGAAGCCTAAGGACCCCAGTTCGAGGCTCGGTTCCCCAGGTCCCACGTTAGCCAGATGCACAAGGGGGCGCACGCGTCTGGAGTTCGTTTGCAGAGGTTGGAAGACCTGGCGTGCCCATTCTCTCTCTCTCTCTCCCTCTATCTGTCTTTCTGTGTCTGTTGCTCTTAAATAAATAAATAAATAAAGGTGACATTAACTTAGTGTCTACTACATAGAGATTATTAAAATACATATGTGTGTGTCTGTGTGTATATACACACACACTAACTCATCAAATCCTCCTGAGAATTATGTGACACGTTATCTCCACTTTGCAGAAGAGAACCTGGCACCCGGAAGTTAGGCAATTAGCCAAATAGCACAGCCCGCTTATGATGTGCCCCAAGTCACACAACCAAGAGAAAATGACTAGAAACTGGCTGCATCCTGGTTCTGGACTTTCCAAGCTGAACCTCCAGAGTTTGTATGGCACATAGCCCAAGACTATGCCCTCTGTGAGAAGGAAAGAGACCCAGTTTGTGGAAAAACCCTTAGTGCATTTTCTCCATCTTACGACACACTTAGTAGTAGAAATTTCACATGGACCAAAAATTTCAAATTAGAAAAGTGTAATTATATAATTTTCCAGTATAACTTTTAGAATAAAGTGTCAAGCTGAGGAAATATAAGCAGAAGTAGGAGGATCACCAGGATCATCATGAGTTTGAGGCCACCCTGAGACTACATAGTGAATTCCAGGTCAGCCTGAGCTAGAGAGAGACCCCACCTTGAAAAAATATATATATTAAAAAATATATATTAAGTGAGAAAATTTAAAAGGCCTAAACAATAAATAGATTTTTACTTTTTATTTAGTTATTTGCAAGCAGAACGAGAGAGAGAAAATGGGCATGCCAGGGCCTGTACCTACTGCAAATGAACTCCAGATGCATGCAGCACTTATATGTGGGTACTGGGAAATCAAACCTGGGTTGTTAGGCTTTGCAAGCAAGTGACAACCACTGATCCATCTCTCCAGTCCTGGATGTTTAATTTCACCATGTAAGAAAGTTTAGTTTCTTCATTGAGCAGAGTATCAAAATTACAATTAAGGTGGAGCCTGGAGTGGTTGCACATGCCTTTAATCCCAGAATTGGGAGGCAGAGGTAGGAGGATTGCCGTGAGTTCAAGGCCACCCTGAGACTACATAGTGAATTCCAGGTTATCCTAGACTAGAGTGAGACCCTACCTCCAAAAACCAAAAAAAAAAAAAAAAAAAAGTCTGGGAAATAAATAGGTTTACAAAACTAGTCGCAGGCTGGGGCAGGAGACATCTCAGTGGTGCAGTCGCTGGGCTGGGCTGGGCTCTGCTCAGGCCATTGCAGCCTGTGGAAAATGTGCTTGGTGGACACAAGGCTGATAAAGTGTGCATCTGGTTACCCTTCAGAAACCCTCCCAAGGTGGGAACTTTCTGTTTTACTTTCTTTTCTAAAATAAAACTTGATTAACTTGCAAAACTAAAGGTAAAGAAAGAGAAGAACATGTACATCTGTCTGTACTGTCCATAGGATATGTATAGGTTACATACGTCGCCGACACAGGGAGGATTTTGAACGCAGTGCGTTGTGTACATCATTACTTTCTCAAAAAGTATTTGCTTATTTTTTTATTGACAACTTCCATAATTACAGACAATAAACCATGGTAATCCCCCCAAAAAAAAGTATGTTTAAAAGTACGTGTTTTTTTTTTTTAAGTATGTTTAAAGGCAGTGGGCCTGAAGCTATCTAAATGTGGAGGGAAGACTTCGAGGTTCCACAATTCAGTAACAGCAGCAAGTTTGAAAGGACATACTCTAAGACCAGAGGAGGGAGGTGAGCAGTACCACACCAACTTATTAAACAGGTTCAGCCTAGCGCGCAGGAGCAGCGGAGCCTGGAGGAACCCCCTGCACTTCCCCGAGGATGCGAGGAGGGGCAGCAGCGGGGACCCAAAGAGCGGGGCGGGAAGAGGGGAACCTGCCAGGCAGAGAGGACACCGCAGGGACCCGGGAGCAATGCCTTGGCTCCTTAAATTCCGTGAGCAAAATCTGACTTTCAAAAGTTGTAGAAACATAAACAGGTGCACATGGTCCCACTGGGGCTCGAACCCAGGACCTTCTGCGTGTAAAGCAGACGTGATAACCGCTACACTATGGAACCACATACAAAAGGTTGCGTTTCCAAAGGTATGTATTTCAAGGTGATTTGGTAACAAAGGGGCATAAATTTCAAATTGGGCGTCCTAAAAAGGTATTTTTTTAAAGAAACATCTTCAGTTTACTGGCCTGGTGATGCACGCCCATAATCAGAGCACTAAGGATTATTATGCGTTCGAGGACAGCCTGAAACTACATAGTGAATTAAAAAAAAAAAACAAAAAACTTCAGCTTCAATAAATTTTTTTACTGAAAGTACAAGTACCGAGGTCACTTGCTGCAAACCATTAAATAGTAGTGTCTCTAGCTTCCAAACACAAAATCCAATGTACCAAACTGGTAAATAAATAAATCAATTACAGATAATAAAAAATCTGCTATGGTTCCACTGGGGCTCGAACCCAGGACCTTCTGCGTGTAAAGCAGACGTGATAACCGCTACACTATGGAACCGCACGGGCGTAAGCTGCGCAGGATTCACTAACTAGACATAAAGAGGCTGTGATGACGTGATCTGAGATTAAGGTGCGGCCATGATGCACAAAGAGAATTTGGGGAAAGGATTTTATGCTTCCTGCCGCAGCTCGCGCGCTCCCTGATCTCCGCCCCACGGCCCGGGATCACTGAAGGGAGAAGGCGCTCGGCTCCGGGCTCGCAGCTTGTGTCCTGATGTAGGCAGCGCGTGCAAAAATTAACACCTGGCTCTGTGGCGCAATGGATAGCGCATTGGACTTCTAGATAAATGGAGGCATTCAAAGGTTGTGGGTTCGAGTCCCACCAGAGTCGCTTTTCTTTTGATAAGGAGGCAAAAGAAACCAGAAGAGCGATCAAAAGTAAAAGCAAAAAATCTGAACTTCTGAAATGTTCGACCCTGAGCCCATTTGTAGAAAGAAGGAAACAAATACCCCCTTCGTGTGTCCTCTGTCTTGTGTTAGGAGCCCCGCTTTGCCCCGGGAGTGCCTTCAACCATGTCCCCTGAGATGAAGAAAATAGCAAGATATAACCAAAGCCACAAAAAGTTATTCCCCTCTCCACTGTCACTGTTTTACATAAACAACTTTTTAAAAATTATTTTTTTATTTTTCGGAAACTTTTGAGTCTCTCAGTAGTGTCGGAGTTGCTGAAAAATCAAGTGCTATTCACTCAGATACCAGAATGGCCGAGTGGTTAAGGCGTTGGACTTAAGATCCAATGGATTTATATCCGCGTGGGTTCGAACCCCACTTCTGGTAGAGACCTTTTTATTTTTTATTTTTTCGCCATTGCGATTTTAGGCGTCCAGGTAACAGCAGCCAACCCCATGTGAAAGAGGGAGTCAAGGTGAGACCCTTCTCCCAGGGGCACGCAAGGATAGACAGCTTCCAGATGGTTGTTTTGGAAAATGGGAAGCAAACGTGTGCGACCCTGACATTGCTAAAACTGTTGTAAAGACGTTCAACCTAGTCAAGGATTAACTATTCACACCCCGCTCTGAAGGCTGACAGTGTGCGGCTGCAGAGATTTAAAAAATAACAAACAAAAGCAAAATGAGAGAGAGAGATTGAGGTTCAGCCGTAAGGTTTCTGACAGCGGCCCTTCCACGACGGGGCGGCAGAGCAGCACACCCGGGGCTGAGATCGGCGCCCGGCAGGCGAGCGCGGCGCCCAGCGATCGGCTTTCTCCTCGGTGGCCCGGCCGCGACCCCCACCCAGGACCACTCTTCCTCCTCCACTGGAGCCCCCACCCACCCACCCACGGCCTCGGCAACTTTCCGTTCAAGGACAGCTTTGCGGCTCGGTGCTAGCACTAGGGACAGACAGACAGTCGCCAGCTCCCCCGGAGGACAGAGAGGCGTTAGGCAGCCGCTTTGGGGGACCGTGCGGCAGGGGCAGGGGTTCTCTTAGCCCGGGCCCTGTCTCCTAGGATCAAGGTCCCAAGCCGCGGCGGTACGAGCTGGGGAGAAAGCGGTACTCAGGACGGGCAGGGAGCGCGGAAGGGAAAGCAGCCCGATCCCGGCCGGGGTCACCATCCTCGGGGCCCGCGGCTGAGGGGTCCGCGTGCGGGTTGAGGAAAACTGCCCGGCTCCGGTGCGGTGTTCCGAAGCCGGCGTCGCCTCTCCACGGAGCCGGGGCCGGGTGGCTCCGCGGGGCGCTCACTACATGTGAGGGAGCTCGAAATCTGGGGACCAGCGCATTCGGCCCAGGGAGCGAGAAGTCCCAAACCCGGGATGTTCCTTTGGGAAATTCCTTACCTCCAGGGTGTCGCACATTGGGACGTGTAATATATATATATATATATATATATATATATATATATATATATATATATATATATATATATATATATATTATTACTATTATCTTTATAATTAACACACGATTGAAGAAAAAGACAACTCGATTTCGCCACACACATGCTCATCTCGATTTTGAACAGTGGCCTTTCAGAAAATCGACAAAAAGAATCAAGATTTGAATCCAATAGCAAAGAATGTTGCCTCGAGGCCTATTTTAGTGTGGATAGACAAAGGTCACACCACTTCTCCAGGAGCCCGGATAGCTCAGTCGGTAGAGCATCAGACTTTTAATCTGAGGGTCCAGGGTTCAAGTCCCTGTTCGGGCGGAGGTTGTTTTAGGTTCCTTATGGAAAAGACATGAAACACTTTAAGACGTTACAACCAGCAAAGCAAGACAACAAGCATAATAAACTGGCCTTCTTAGGTGGATAAAAAAGTTTCTTAAATTATCTATTTCCTCTAATCTTCAGGCATTTTCCTTAAAACGTACATGTGTTACAAATCAAATACAAGCAAAGCATCAAAAAACAATTAAGAGAATTGCATACTTGTTGTCAGAATCAATAGTAATATTCTTGGCGAGAAAATGAGTAAGGGAAATGAGGTTCCAAAAAATATTTCGGATAGGGAAAAAAAAAAAAGTTGGATGAAAAAAGACGTAATTTGTCTCCATGCAGGAACGGATAGATTCCTGGTGCTATCTCGTGTGCGATGACTTACAATACTTACCACAGAGGCAAATGTTTTGAGGTCAGCCTTCACCCTATCCTGGATGAGGAAACTTGCAGGGGAAGTGAGGTGAGATATTACAGGACAAACCCATGTAGCAGACATGTCAATTTCCACTCGGATGGTGAGCCACAGACCATTAAGACCCAACAGGATGCAGAGGAGGTTCCTATGTCTAAAGACCCTCTTGGTAGCCTCACAATGCTAAAAATACTGTCTAGTTGCCCTTCTAAGGGAAAAGGGGATTAGCTGTGAAATGTAATTAGGGGAGAAAGGCAAGAACCGAGAGAAGTCCGAAATGGACTTCAGAGCCAAAAGTCTCTGCCGAAACCCGGGATCGAACCAGGGACCTTTAGATCTTCAGTCTAACGCTCTCCCAACTGAGCTATTTCGGCAAGTGTAACAGAGGTTTCTCCTTGATCCAGAGGAAACTTTAAAAGAAAACTTTTCCTTCACTTCTAACCTTATACTTTCTGCTTTCACTTTCTAAAGTGTATTGTTTTCAGCTCTCTAGTTTTGAGAACAATAAGAAATTTAATTCCTGTCATGGAGAATACATGAATTCTGCTTTGTCCCAGCATATCTTTCATTACTTTCCAAATGCTTTTTCCACCTTTACCCAGGGCTCCAAGCATGCTCTCTCTTGCTCGCTCGCTCTCTCTCTCTCAAATAAATAAATATATAAATATTAAAAAAAAAAACAGCCACTGAGCACCCAATGCATGTTCCATGATGGAATCATGGTGGCATCCAATCTTAATTAATTTTCCCCCAGATGTGTCCAGCCTCTCCAGTGCCTGACTTTAGTTTTTGGTCTTCACTTTTGAGACAGGATTGGGTTGAATCACCTTGAACTTCTTATCCTCCTGCCTTTACCTCCCATGTGCACCACACACCAGTTTCTAGTCTACACTTCTTCAGTTCTTGTTTGCACACTTCACAAAGGGAGCAAAGCATGGCTGAGAGAGTGGAGATGGAGAGGAGGAAAGACCAGAAGGATCCAATGGTACCCCAACCTGACGGGAGGAGAGAGTGTCCTCCTGTGAAGTTTCCCAAGATGGACTTGCTGTGCTGTCCAAGAGACTCCCTAGGAAGAACAATGAGGTGTTTGCTATGGCGCCTGGCTTGTTGCTCTGCAATGCCCTCTGAGTCCCAGGCTTCACTTTCCACGATAGCGGTGGTTTTCAAAAAGACCACCTTGCCCCACCAGTCCACTCTTCTTTGAGTAGCCACTGCAGTTCCTTTAAACACATCACAAGATTTAAAAGCTTCTGCTGAGCCAGGCATAGTGGTGCACGCCTTTAATCCCAGCACTGGGGAGGCAGAGGTAGGCCTACCTCGAAAAAACAAAAAATCAAAAATAAACCAGGCATGGCAGCGCATGCCTTTAATCCCAGCTCTCGGGAGGCCGAGATAGAAGGATTGCTGTGAGTTCAAAGGCCACCCTGAAACTGAGACTACATAGTGAATTCCAGTGACACCCTACCTCAAAAGCCTCTGCTGCCCCAATTGGCTAAGTCGCTTGTCAGCAAAGTCAAAGGACCATGGTTTGGTTCCCCAGTGTCCAGAGGGAAGTCAGATGTGTAAGGCGGTGAGACTCACTCACTTAAGTTGCATCTGGTCAATTATTTTATCACAAGAAGAAAGGTAACTAGTACAAGTATATTGCGTGCATATTCCTGTGAAATAACCTGTTTCCATGTATGCCTTATTGATTGAAAGCTGCTTGATGATGGTAATTACCATGTACCAATGCTTGCTTTTAAGTTCTACTAAGCACTGAGGGTGCCTGCTGTTTATGTTGTTTTAGGTAGGGTCTCGCTCTAGCCCAGCCTGACCTGGAATTCACTAGGCAGTCACAGGCTGGCCCTGAACTCACAGCCATCTTCCTACCTCTGCCACCCCACTGCTGGGATTAAAGGCGTGTGGCACCACGCCCAGCTTCCAAATGCTTTTTCTGTTTTTGGAAAGATAATTCCCTGTGGCCTGTGGATGCTCAGCTTCAACGGGGAAGAGGAACTGTGAATTTGTGTGCACCTTGGGTGAAGCATCCCTGAGTGCAGGGGGAAGACCCTGCCTCACGCTTGAGTTCACCTCGACGTCGACCCTTCCTCCTTAATCGGGACTCACTGGAGACCGGGGTCCATGGCTTAGAGGGTACCTGATTCGTCCCGCCCACATCTTCTTCCAAAGAGAAGGCCTCGCTGAATTAAAGACTCCGTAACTATTAAGTGCAGGAAGCGCCTGGTCCTTTCATCTCGTGGAGCATTAGTCACCTTGGGGGCCGTGCACCTGAGCTTCGCGTGTTTCCACGTCCACCTTAAAGGCCAACAAGAGCGCGGAGCGGGTGGCTGTGTTAACTGAGGAGGGGGACGCTGCCTTTCCCTTCGGTGCTTTGCACGCTCTCGAATACGACGCCCCCTTCTCCTGCTAACAGACGCTGCTCTCCACAGCAACGTCTCCCGGTTTAATCAAGGGTACCTTGTGGGGCGGAGATCTGGCCTCATGTGGAGAGAATTGCTGTTATTTGGGGCTTCGGTTCCCAGAAAATCACCTTTTCCAGAGAGGGGGGACTGCGAAAGGTCAGGGACCCGCAGACACCTCGCAGCAGTAAGCCCGAGAGTCCCGGAGCTTCACTGTGGTTCCCTGGAAGACAAGTGGATCTGGAACCCAGCCCCGGCCAGACGCCTGCAGAATAAATCTGTCTCTGTTTGGACCGGGAACCAGTGACTACAAGTCTCCGGTTCGCCCGCAGGACGTTAGCCCCGTGAAAAGCTCTCCGGCTTGTTCCCATGAACCCGTTGGGTCCAGTGTGCACACGCTGAGATTTTAGCATTCCCTTCTTTGCAAACGACAAAGCTGAACTCACACAACACAACAAAACTTTCATTTAAAGGTGGAGGGGGGACTAATTTTGGGAGGGAAAAGGAAACCCGCCCGAACAGGGACTTGAACCCTGGACCCTCAGATTAAAAGTCTGATGCTCTACCGACTGAGCTATCCGGGCTCGCTGAGGAAACGCTCCGCCTCAACCCATGAAGACTGTCCCTCCTTGCCGTAACGGCCGCGCCGCGCAGGTCCTTCCCTATGTGGGCCGGAATGTCCCGCCGCAGGTCTCGCGAGAGCAGAGGAAAGCCGAGCGGGATCCCGGAGGGCACTGGCCCGCCTGGGCGTGGGCGTGTGGAGCGAGTTCTCGGGAAAGCCGCGCTCCCTCCCCGAAACGTAAACCGGAAGCTCTGCAGGGGCGCGCAGGGAGGGGAATCCTCGGGCTGCCTGTTCCCACCCCCCGCGCTGAACCCCGGGCGTGGGGGTGAGAAGCCGTGGCTCGGGAGTGCGTCCTATCTGGTGGCCCCTCCTTCCATTTCACATGACAAGTGTGACCCCGTTTCCCCAAAATAGATGATCTGGGGGGTCTGGCGTGGCAGCCAGCACGCCCGGGTTCCTCCCCGCAGGCCGCCCGCGCGCGCGCGCACCTCGGGCCGCCGGAGCCCAACCCCCTCCCCGCAGCGCCCCCCGCTGCCGGACCTGCTCTCTCCACCTTTCAGTCCTCGGCCTAGGCAGGTGCTCTCCCCTTGCCAGCTGGAATGTCACCTCCCTTTCCCCTCCTTCCTTCCTTCCTGCTCGCTGCCTCCAAGAACTGGTAAAGAAGGAAGAACGATTTTTCATCTGCCCCTCTGCGTTATTCTAATAGCAAAAGAAAAATCAGAAAACCAAATTTTGTCAATAGTGCATTTCACACATAAGATTAATGGTAATTGATAAATGATGAAGGTAGTTACAGAACTTTGTCACATTAAACTGCTCTGGTGCCATCTCCAAACTGATAAGGGTCTAAACATTGTCTTTGGTGATCAGCCATTGTCCTTCCTGGTAGAAAAAGGAGACACCTTTGTCAATGCATACCCTGCTTGTAGGAAATCAGAACTAGTAGGGAGCTTTTCTTTGTATCTTTATCGTGATTACCTTCAGCTCAAAATAGCCCATATGCCAAAGTGGTATATTTTGGGATGCCATAATTGTTACGTATCACACATCGAATGAGCAGGTTATCTGCAATTCTTTCACCCTGAGTCTCGCTGGCAGCGAATGCTTTGGCAGAATGGGTGGATAAATGCATTAGGAGTATGCTGTGAAAGGTGTACAGGATTGAGCGGGAAGATGATACGGCCAGAGACACCATCTTCTCTAAGTGCCTTTTGCTTAAATCCCAGGTGCTTTCTCACAGGTGTTTCCTCTCCTCTTCCGGCTGAAAACTTGGCAGGGCAAACCTAAGATTATGACCCCCCCCCCATCTTTAGTAACGAATCAGCCTTCCCCTCTTAACCTGTGTGTAAACTAACACTTGAAAGCTTTAAATGATTGTGTAAGGCACAATTATGCTAGCTCTTTACTCAAAGCCTCTTGGTTTAAATGGGATATCTTCAAAAAGCACACACAGCCCGGCATGGTGGTGTACGCCTTTAATCCCAGCCGTGAGTTTGAGGCCACCCTGAGATTACATAGTGAATTCCAGGTCAGCCTGAGCTAGAGCGAGACCCTACCTTGATAAAAACAAACCAAAACAAAGCACACACAAACTCCATAATAACTTCTAGACTAGTTGGACCAAACACCTGAACCCTACAGTCTAACCAAGGTAACACACAAAATTACTCATCACACCTGTGACATTCATAGTTCAAACTGCCCAATTTGGTGGATCACTGATTTGGACTCCCTCCTTTTAGTCATTTTGTTTTCATGAATTCCTAACTAAAATGCATCTTTCCACCCAAGAACCCAATAATTTTTGGTGCATGAAGCCCCTCATCAGATGACACCTTGGCAGAAAAGGGAGAAATGTAAAGTTAACCAAGTCACAATTTTGCCTTTTACCACAGAGTTTTTAGAATGTGAGAGCTGGATCTCATTCCTCTCACACCACAAATCTGCCAGCACCTGGCTACATAAAAGGTGCTACTTAAATGAGCCTTGTTCCATTACATTCCCACGTGGCTCATCATCTTGAAATGTTTGTTTGTTTTGTTAGGCTCCAGTCCAATGCCTTCAGAATCTTCTGTTCTCCACCACAGTCCTGGACAAGTGTGGACAGCACAGGCCAGGGCACAAGTGAATGTGGCGGGTCCCCAAGGCACTGCCTGGTGTAATTAACTGACAGATGGAAATACATTCATAAACCTGTGAGACACTGAGAATCAGAAAGAGCATTGTCCTCTCTGAAATTCAGTCTCTCTTGAGTACTGTAAGGGCATCTAGCAAGATTTTGCTGGGCGGGCAGGGAAGGGGAAAATCCATGTCAGAGGGGAGGAGGATAAGGTGTTGCAATAGCAGATTCCTCCTAAGTGAAATATTCCCTCCTAGTGCTATGAGTTCCAGGCCAGCCTGAGGCTAATCCCAGGTCAGCCTGTTCTAAATCAAGACCCTACTTTGGAAAAAGAAAGAAAGAAAGAGAGAAAGAGAGAGAGAAAGAGAAAGAAAGAAGGAGGCCGGGCGTGGTGGCACACATCTTTAATTCCAGCACTCAGGAGGCAGAGGGAGGAGGATCACCATGAGTTTGAGGCCAACCTAAGAATACATAGTAAATTCCAGGTCAGCCTGGGCCAGAGAGAGACCCTACCTTGAAAAACCAAAGGAAGGTAGGAATGGAGGAAGAAAAGAAAAGAAAGAAATATTCCCTCCTGAAAGGAAGAGGAGTCAAGAGGTTAACAAATCTGGAAAGAAAAATGAAGGGTTCTAGGAGCAGTAAACAGTTGATAAGCAGACCGGTGTGGTGCAGCAATTATCTCTGACTTGAAGCACTCCCTCCTGGTGGGAAGAGTAGAGAACGGAGACTCACAGGGTCTACAAGTCTGGGGAAAAGGGTTGCAAGATCCTTCCCTAAGGTTATATAAAGGATAACCAATTGTTTGGGGTCAGACTCTCCCACCTTACCAGCTCAGCTGCTTGTTAAGTCCTGTGCAGTGAGCTCCAGAGATGCACCTTCCTTTAGTCCTCACCTGTGTTGAATGGGCTTTTCCGTGATGCACTTGCCTTTGAGTCAGCTGTTGTAAGTAACCCCAGTAAACTCACTGGCTCACAAAAGTGTTTTTTGTACGATGCTTCACATGCTTCACCCTGCTCTATTGATCAGATGTGTGTGCAAGTCTCTCCAGGATAAGAGTTTTCCTGGGACAGGATGTAACAGTAATGTGTAACTTAGTAAAGAACATTATTGGGGACCCAGTTAAAGCCAAGTTCCACAGAACCAGCACATGTCCTTCCTATATTCCAGGCAATATTTGTAACAAGTCTTTACTGAAAAGTGTTTATTTCTCTAACAGCCACGTGTAATTGATCTGGTAACCCTAGAGAGGCTCCAGGGCTCAGTCCATGGTCTGGAGATGTAACCCAGCTCCGAATCCCTGGAGGAACTCCAGGACAGCCCCTTCTCAGACCCCTCTAGTGTCCCTGTGAAAAAGGATCTAATGTTCTCAGCTGACTGAAAGAAGAGCAAATTCAAGAAAGTGAGCTTCACTTAGTATGTTGGAAAAGCGCAGTTTTAGGAGGATCCACATCTCAAATCAGGGGACGCTAATTTTACACTAGACATTTAAAAATAATTTCTTTTAAAGACACAAGTCCTTTTCAGCGGTGAGCTTTTTTTGCCTCAAACCACCTATTGAGCGCTTCTTTAGAGAAAGTTGACAATGCACAAATTGTTTGCCAGGAAGTAACAGGGAACTGAGGTCATATAAAACCACTGCTGAAACCTGGGATTGAACCAAGGACCTTTAGATCTTCAGTCTAACGCTCTCCCAACTGAGCTATTTCAGCTGTGCTTGCTATCCCTTTTCAACCTCTGTAACTGTAAGGAAATAAGATGATTTTACAGCAACAGGAAGGTCATGTACTTCAAGTGTTAGATATTTCAGGAATGTTACACAGGTGATGATATAAGGAACTTTTTACAAAAGAGAGTGGAAGATTCTTTTTCTTTTGTGCTTTGGTTTGTTTGCCCTATAGTTTACTTCTCTTCTTTAAAAACACATACCTTTTTTGTTTGTTTTGTTTTGTTTTGTTTTTGAGGTAAGACCTCACTCTAGCCTCGGCTGACCTGGAATTCCCTATATAGTCTCAGACTGCCCTTAAACTCACAGTGATCCTTCTACCTCTGCCAACTAGCCTTCTGTACTTTTAAAATTATTTTTAGGCTTTATCATGGGATATTGTCTACAATTATGGAAGTTGTCAATAAAAAAAAAATAAAAATTAGTCTGGCATGGTGGTGCATGCCTTTAATCCCAGCACTTGGGAGGGCAGAAGTAGAAGGATTGCTGTGAGTTCAAGGCCACCCTGAGACTACCTAGTGAATTCCAGGTCATCCTGTGCTAGAGCAAGACCCTACCTCGAAGGAAAAAAAAAAGAATTATCAAGTAAACAGTTAAATCATACTTCATAAGTGGTAAAGAAAAGCTTAAAGAAAGAAAAAAAAATGATGGAGAACTGGAGGGATGGCTTAGAGGTTAAGGCACTTGTCTGCAAAGCCAAAGGACCCAGGTTCCACTCCCCAGAACCCACATAAGCCCAATGCACAAGGTACTGGAGTTCATTTGCAGTGGCTGGAGGCCCTAGCATGCCATTCTCTCTCTTTCCCTCTCTCTCTCAAATAAAAATATTTTTTAAGAATGACGGGAAAGGTCTAACTTGGCCCTGGCGCCTTCCTGGTCCTCTATTCTCTTCTTTCTGGCTACCATGTGGTAAGCAGCTTTGTTGCATCACATGCATGCATGAATGAATGAAAACATTCTTTTGTAGTAAACCTCTAAAATTACCTGGTGAAGACATGAGATACCTCCCAATGAATCAAGGACACCACACAGCCCCCTAAAACAATCTAAGATATTGCCACTGCTCTTGATTGCCCACCCAAACTAGATGGCAAGGCTCTATTGCTCAAGACACCACACATTTCATATGCAAGACATCTTGAAACTAAACTGGAAATGGTCTGGAAGCTTCCTCCCTGCTATGTCACAAGGTGCTGTCACCTGGGGAAGAAAAGCCATCAACAGTCCTCCCCAGGTATGTACCCTGTGTATACCATAACCCATCTGCCAGGCAAGAGTTCACCACTGGAGCAACAGTGGCCTGAATGGTATGGGAGTAACTAACCCCTTTTGATTGGATTTGAGGCGTGCTTCACCAGAGGGATTTCACAACTGGTACAATAAACTTGGCCAAAAGCCTATGTGTTGTATAGCAAATTTCTCTGGATTGAAATATTCCCTCCTGAACAAAGGAGGGAGCCAAGAGGTAAACAAATGAAATTTAATTGTTAGATGTGATGATACACACTTAATCCCAGCACTAAGGAAGCAGAGGTAGGAGTATTACTGTGAGTTCTAGGCCAGTTCGGGACTACAGACTGAGTGGTAGATGAGCCTGGACAACAAGAAGACCCTACCTTGAAAAAAAAAAAAAAAAGGTGAACAAATCTGGAAGAAGTGAAATTTCAAAGGTCACAGGGTTATAGGAGCAGTAAATACTGTTGAGGGGTGGATTCTGACTAGTGTGGTGCACCAATTTTCTCTGTTGAAACATTCCCTCTTGTGGGAAAGGAGACTTAGGAGATCTACAAGTCTGGGAAAAAGGGTTGCAAGATCCTTCCCTAAGGTTATATAAAGGGTAACCAATTGTTTGGGGTCAAACTCTCCCACCTTACCAGCTCAGCTGCTTGTCAAGTCCTGTGCAGTGAGCTCCAGAGATGCACCTTCCTTTAGTCCTCACCTGTGTTGAATGGGCTTTTCCGTGATGCACTTGCCTTTGAGTCAGCTGTTGTAAGTAACCCCAGTAAACTCACTGGCTCACAAAAGTGTTTTTTGTACGATGCTTCACATGCTTCACCCTGCTCTATTGATCAGATGTGTGTGCAAGTCTCTCCAGGATAAGAGTTTTCCTGGGACAGGATGTAACAGTGATTTGTAACTTAGTAAAGAAAATTATTGGGGACCCAGTTAAAGCCAAGTTCCACAGAACCAGCACATGTCCTTCCTATATTCCAGGCAATATTTGTAACAAGTCTTTACTGAAAAGTGTTTATTTCTCTAACAGCCACGTGTAATTGATCTGGTAACCCTAGAGAGGCTCCAGGGCTCAGTCCATGGTCTGGAGATGTAACCCAGCTCCGAATCCCTGGAGGAACTCCAGGACAGCCCCTTCTCAGACCCCTCTAGTGTCCCTGTGAAAAAGGATCCAATGTCCTCAGCTGACTAAAAGAAGAGCGAATTTAAGAAAGTGAGCTTCTAGTGAATTTTGCAGAAAAGGATGCTGAAAGACTGTAAGAGCCACAGGTTGGGAAGGTATACCCAGACGCCTTGCCCCACCCCCCGCCCCAATTACTGACAGCTGCTCTCACAGCACATATCCACAACCCCATGGGGAAATACCAGCAACCCCACAGAGGAGGGCAAAGAGGGGAAAAGATAGTATCAACATATGATGCATATATACAAAGTATGTTCTTAATAAAAAAGAAAAACTGAAAAGAAAACTAATAAATTAAATAAAAAGAAAAAGAAAGTGGCCTTCATGCAGCTGGGAAACGCAGTTTTAGGAGGATCTAAGGCCCAAGTCAGAGGACACTAACTTTACATTCGACAGTTGTTGTTTTTTGGTTTGTTTTCGAGGTAGGGTCTCACTCTAGTTCAGGCTGACCTGGAATTCACTATGTAGTCTCAGGATGTCCTTGAACTCACAGTGATCCTCCTACCTCTGCCTCCTGAGTGCTGGGACTAAAGGCGTACGCCACCACACCCGGCCTACAGTTTTTAGTTTAGTTCAGTTTTTTTGTTTGTTTTGTTTTTAAAAAAACACAAATAGTTTTCAGGAAGAAGCAGGTGAACTTTCTGCATGGAGCTGTGTTTTGTTAGAGAAAGTTGGCAGTGCAGATTGTTTTTCTTTTTCTTGGGGGAGGAGGGTGGTGGTTCAAGGTACTCTTTGTCTAGCCCAGGTTGACACGGAATTAGTCTTCAGCTGGCCTTGAACTCCTACTTCAGCCTCCTGAGTACTGAAATTAAACATGCGTATCACCAGGTCTGGTGAAAGTGGAAATTGATTGCTACAAATATAGAAAATTGAAGCCTCATAAAAAGACTGCCGAAACCCGGGATCGAACCAGGGACCTTTAGATCTTCAGTCTAACGCTCTCCCAACTGAGCTATTTCGGCTCTGCCCAAAAGACTATCTCACCTATGTAACTGTAAGGAAACAAGATGTTTTTACCAATAGGAAGGTCATGCATATCAGGAGATAGGCATTTCAGGAATGTTACAGAGGTGGTGATACAAGAAACCAGTTTACAAATAGAATAGGTAACTCCTTTCCTTGGTTTGCTTTATTTGTTTGTTGTATAGTTTGCTTCTCTCCTTTTAAAAATACATGAATTAGCCGGGTGTGGTGGCACACGCCTAGGAGGATGGCTGTGAGTTCGAGGCCACCCTGAGACTGCACAGTGAATCCCAGGTCAGCCTGGGCTAGAGTGAGACCCTACCTTAAAAAACAAAAAAAAGGGAGGAGGATACTTAATAGGTTGATATTGTATATATGTAAGTACAATGATTGTAATGGGGAGGTAATATGATGGAGAATGGAATTTCAAATGGGAAAGTGTGGGGGTGGGGAGGGAGGGAATTACCATGGGATATATTTTATAATCATGGAAAATGTTAATAAAAATTAAAAACAAAACAAAACAAAACAAAACATGAATTAGCTGGGCGTGGTGGCGCACGCCTTTAATCCCAGCACTCCAGAGGCAGAGGTAGGAGGATTGACATAAAGCCACCCTGAGATTACATAGTGAATTCCAGGTCAGCCTGAGCTACAGTGAGACCCTACCGTGAAAAACCAAGAAAAAGAAAGGAAGCTGTGGTTTCATAACATCCTAATAATTTGAGTCTCTTTCTCCTCTGCCTCCCATTTAATAGCTGCATTCCTTAAATTCATTCATTCACTTAAAAAGTGTCTAGACCAAAAAAAAAAAAAAAAAAAGTACAAAAAGCTGGGTGTGGTAGCACACACCTTTAATCCAGCACTCTGGAGCCAGAGGTAGGAGAATTACTGTGAGTTGGAGGCCACCCTAAAACTATAGTGAATTCGAGGTCAGCCTGGGCTAGAGTTAGTGCCTACCTCGAAACACCAAAAAAAAAAAAAAAAAAAAAAAAAAAGGGCTGGAGAGATGGTTTAGAGGTTAAGGCGCTTGCAGGTAAAGCCAAAGCACAAGGTGGTGCATGCATCTGGGTTCATTTGTAGTGGCAAGAGGCCTGGAGCGCCATGCTCTCTCTCACTCTCACTTTCTCTATCTGCCTCTTTCTCTCTCTCAAATAAAATGTTTTTTAAAAATATAAAAATAAATATTTTTTTTAAAAAAGCCGGGTGTGGTGGTGCACACCTGTAATCCCAGCACTGGGGAGGCAGAAGTAGGAGGATCCCCGTGAGTTTCAGGTCAGCCTGGACTAGAATGAGACCCTACCTCAGAAAACAAAAATAAATAAATAAATAGATAAATAAATAATACATGAATTGCTGGGCATAGTGGCGCATGCCTTTAGTCCCAGCCCTTGGGAGGCAAAGGTAGAAGGATCCCTGTAAATTCAAGGCTAGCCTGAGACTATGTGGTGAATTCCAGGTCAGCCTGAGCTAGAGTGAGACCCTTCCTTGAAAAACAACAACAAAAACATTTAAAGCCAAATATGATGACACACGCTTTAAAGCCCAGACATGGTAAGACTACATGGTGAATTCCAGGTCAGCATGAGCTAGAGTGAGACCCTACCTTGAAAACAACAACAACAAATTTAAAGCCAAGCATGGTGGCACACACTTTAAATCCCAGCCATGGTGAGACCACATAGTGAATTCCAGGTCTAGAGCAAGACCCTACCTCAAAAAAAAAAAAAAAAGAAAAAAAAAGTGGGCTTCAAGTTGTTCCCCCCCCTCACACACACTGTCTATCCATTGTCTAATGTAAACTTCACTGTTTTGCTCTCTTTGGGTAATTGTAGCAAGAAAAATTCCAAAACAATCCTGCAATACACCCTTTGAGCTGACCAAGTGACATAATCCCTGGGACTCTTTAACATGTTCCATTTATCTTTTGTGATTTGGTTATGTTATACAGTACATCTGACTCTGACATGGGTGATTATCTAGGTGGGCCTCAACTAGCCACAGGGAGCCCTTGAGAGAAAAGCAAGAAGGTTGTGCTCAATGTTCAACTGGACTGGATTGAAAGATTAGTGAGCATACCTCTGAGTATGTCTGTGAGGTTCAGAGATTGACCATGAGGATTTTGATCTAACAGGTTTAATCAACTGACAGGTTCAAACCTGAATAGATTATTAGGAGGTGGAGCAATTGTGAAAGGTGGGACATAATTGGAGGAATTACCTCCACCTGGAGGCACACCTTTGAAAGGTTTAGTAACCTGGCCTTAGCCCCTTCCTGCTCCTCTATCTACTTTCTAGCTACCATGTGGTAAATAGTTTTGTTCCATCACACACTTTAACCCTATGAAGTTCTACTGCAATCTGTTAGATAACAAGCTGGAGTAAATGTGGAGTGCATGATGAATTATGAGTGAATGAAAACATTCCTAGCCAAAGCTCAGGATGAAGTGGTTCTTTGTAGTAAACCTCTAAAATTACATGGTGAAGACATGAGATACCTCCCAAAGAGTCAAGGAGACCACACAGGCCACAGCTCTTGATTGCCCTCCCAAACTAGATGGCAAGGCCCTCTTGCTCAAGACATCACTTTTCTTTTTTTTTTTTTTTTCTGGGTTTGAGGTAGGGTCTCACCCTAGGCCAGGCTGACCTGGAATTCACTACATAGTCTCAGGGTGCCCTTGAACTCATGGCAATCCTCCAACCTCTGCCTCCTGAGTGCTGGGATTAAAGGCATGTGCCACCACGCCCACCTTTGACACCACGAATTTCGTTTGCAGGAAATAGAGAAACTAAGCTGGAACTGAGTTGGAAGCTTCCTCCCTGCAAAGGCCAGCTGTATGGGGGAGAAAAGCCACCAACAGTCCTACCCAAGTGTGTACCCTGTGTATTCCATAACCCATCAACCAGGCAAGATTTTGTCATTTTGTCATTGGAGCAACAGTGGCCTGAATGGTATGGGAGTAACTAACTTTCTGATTGGATTTGAGACACTGGGCCAAAAGCAAATTCTGCTGGATTGAAATATTGCCACCTGACAAAAGGAGGGTCGGGAGATGAACAAATCTGAGTGAAATGAAGCTTCAAGGTAACATGACCACTCCTCATGGTTATAGAAGCAGTAAATAACCAACAAGGGGAAGACTGACCAGTGTTAAGTAGCAATTTTCTATGAAGTGAAACATTCTCTCTTAGGGGAAAATGAGAGATTTAGGTCAACAAGTCTTGGGGAAAGGTTGCAAGACCCCTCTTTAGAACTTATAAAGGGTAAACAAGTGTTTGGAGATAAGACTTTCTGGGACCAACCCAGCCGCCTACAGGTTGTGCAGTGTGCCGGAGAGATGCAGCTTCCCTGAGTCACCAGCCATCTTGGAGTAGTCTTTTCAGGGATGCAGCTGCCTTTGAGTCATCCATTGCTCGGATAAACAACTCCTTACCCTTTGCTGTAAGAAACCCCAATAAACCCATTGGTTTGCCAAAACTGACTGTAGTGTGGTCATACTTTGGTTTGTTATCTGAGCCCTGTCTCGAGTGAATAGACATTATGGCTAGGGACATGGGCCTAGGCCTAGGGAGGAGCCTGCTACAGGGATTATGCTAAATGGGCAACATATCAAACGGCCTTCTAAACAATATTTGTTTCCATAGATTAGTATTGCTTGATGCTGTAAGGAAAGTATAAGAGAAAAGCAAAAGAGAACATCGGACTTGATCTCTACAGACAGACTGTTTATTGAGAGGAACAGCAGGGGCCAGTAGCCTTCCCACTGGATGAAGGCTGAAGCACTGAGCCAGGCTAGGAGGTACGTTTGTAAGGAGGATCTTAAGAAAAGCGGACTGTAACAGGTGCAGTAGATAAGGAACTTGTAGCTGTTTGTGTCCTTGTTCAGAATAGGTTTCTACAGCCAGGATTGTCTAAGGGAGGATATCCCACCAGACTGTTTCTGTGCCTTCAAGATTTTCTGAGCTAAGGGAAGTTTATCACTCAGGGGAGTACTCTGGCCTGTCTCAAATAAATAAATAAAATAAAATAAAGGCCAGTCAGTTGGGCTTGCCTCAAAAAAAAATTTAAAAAGGAAATTATACTTCATAGTGCTTAAGACTGCATGATCAAGCATCCTTTTTATTTTTTTAACCTTAACAGAAACTGAAATTTAACATCATAAATCCTGTAATGAGAATCAGGTAAGTGGCCTTTGCAAGAACCTGGCTGCAAAAGTAATTCCTGATTACATAGCCAATTTCATGGACAAGAGTCTTGAGAAATCCAGAAACTTGGAGGCTAAATTTTCCAAGTGTTACTTTCTTCAGGTGAAGTCTGAAAAGAAATAAATAGCCTCATGCATTTACACAGCATGTGACATAATCAGAGGAAATCATATTAGGAGGCGTGGTAGAGAATCCTCAGCTGCGTAGCTTTCTAGTGGTTTCTCCATGGCAAACTCGGCTTCGACACACTCAGCTTTGAGTCTCAACCCTCACTCATCAGCTTTATGACCCTGAGGAATTGAGTTTGAGTAATTTTCACTTCCAAAATATAATGAAGGCATATTATTTATGACAGAGAATGCTCCTTTCTCACTTCTTTATGGCAGTATATGTGCAGTTGCTGGCAGGCAGGAACCCTAAATTCTCTCATCTGAATGTTTTCTGTAGGCTACTGATTTACTCTGCCCCTCCCTTAAACCTGAAGTTAAGAAAAGTACAAATAAATGTTCCCTGCCAATTTTTTTTTTCTAGCCCAGGTTGACCTGGATTTAGTCTCAGGCTGGCCCTGAACTCACAGTGATCTTCCTACCTCAGGTGTACTAGGGATTCCAACCACTGCAAACAAACTCCAGCCACATCTAGCTTAGGTGGGTACTGGGGAACTGAACCTAGGCCCTTAGTCTTCACAGGCAAGTGCCTTAGCTGCTAAGCCATCTCTCCAGTCCCCTTTACTTCTCTTTTTTGAGACAGGGTCTACATAACTCAAGATAGTCTAAGGTTTTCCTGCTTTAGTCTAATGTTTTGGGTTTTTTTTGTTGTTGTTGTTTGTTTGTTTGTTTTCACTTTGAGGTAGGGTTTCACTCTAGCCCAGGCTGACATGGAAGTCACTATATAGTCTCAGGCTGGCCTCAAACTCATCTGCCTCCCAAGTACTGAAACTGAAGGTGTGCACCATCACTCCAGGCCACTATCATGAATCTTGAATGCTGGGATGACGTCTACCACGAAGCCTGGCTTCCTTCCTTTTTAAATTTCTTTCAGAGACAGGTTCTCCCTGTTTCCCCGGCTAGTCTTCAACCTCTGGGTTCTAGTGATCACTCTACTTCAGCCTTTGGAGTGAACAACAGGTGAAAGTCTTCAAAACAAGTTCAGTTGTTTATGTTACAAAAATCAGAATGAGGAGCTGGAGAAATGGCTCAGGGATTAAGGTGCTTGTCTGCAAAGCCTAACAGCCCAGGGTTAAATTCCCCAGTTCCAACATAAAGCCAGACATGCAATGTCATGCATATGTCTGGAGTTCACTGGAAGTGATTGGAGGCCATGGCACACCCATTCTCTCTACTTGCAAATACATATACATATATATGTGTGTGTTTGTGTATGTATGTATGTGTGTGTGTGTGTGTATGTATATATGACTTTTTTTTTCCTGAGGTAGGGTCTTACTTTAGCTCAGCCTGACCTGGAATTCACTCTGTAGTCTCAGGCTGGCCTTGAACTCTTGAGAATCCTCCTAAGTTTGCCTACTAAGTGCTGGGATTAAAGGTGTGTGCCACCATGCCTGGCCAAAATTTATTTATTTATTTATTCAAATTTTTATTAACAACTTCCATGATTATAAAAAATATCCCATGATAATACCCTGCCTCCCCCCACTTCCCTCTTTGAAACTCCATTCTCCATCACAACCCCCCCCCTCAATCAGTCTCTCTTTTATTTTGATGTCATGATCTTTTCTTCCTCTTATAATGGTCTTGTGTAGGTAGAGTCAGGCACTGTGAGATCATGGATATCCAGGCCATTTTCTGGGGGAAGCACGTTGTAAGGAGTCCTACCCTTCCTATGGATTTTACATTCTTTCCATCACCTCTTCTACATTAGACCCTGAGCCTTGGAAGGTGTGATAGAGATATTACAGTTCTGAGCACTGCAGTCACTTCTTTCCAGCACCATGATGCCTTCTGAGTCATCCCAAGGTCACTGCCATCTGAAAAGAGAAGATTCTATACCAAAAGTGAGAGTAACATTAATATAAGGGTATGAACATTAAGAGAAGTGCTTACTGAGCAGTTTGATAAGCATAGTACATACATTTAGCCAGACAGCAGCAGACGTTACACCCCTCATGATTACCCTTGTTTTAAGTTTTCAGTATCAGGGATGTATTCCCTCCCATGGAGGAGGCCTCCAGTCCAATTGAGGACAGTTGGTTTCCACCATGACAGACGTGCCACTATTGTAGCTGTTGGCTCATTTGGCCTGGCTGGCCAAATATAAGGCTTGCAGTGTCCACTGTTGAGTATCTTCACTGGTGATATCTCTTTCTCCCATTGAACTGCATGCAGAATGGCTTCTTCTAGCTTTCTGTCAGCTGGTCTACATGGAGGAGGTTATCAGCTCAGTCCCAGCAGGATTTCTCAATGGCCTTGCTGCCCAAGTATGTGGAGTCTTCAGCAATAGGGTTTTACCATCTATTCCTGGTGGGAAACCAAGAGCCTTGGCAATGGCCTATAATGTTTTGGGGGCATCAGGGAGCTCCCTAGCCAACCTCACCAGCATTTATGGTCATTTGTTTTCATGATGGTAGCCAATCTCAAAGGAGTGAGATGGAATCTCAACATAGCTTTAAAAAAATTTTTTTTTTGTTTTTATTTATTTATTTGAGAGTGACAGAGAGAGGAAGAGGCAGATAGAAACACAGAGAGAGAATGGGCACGCCAGGGCCTCCAGCCACTGCAAACGAACTGCAGATGCATGAGCCCCCTTGTGCATCTGGCTAACGTGGGTCCTAGGGAATTGAGCCTTGAACCAGGGTCCTTAGGCTTCACAGGCAAGCACTTAACCACTAAGCCATCTCTCCAGCCCTCAACATAGTTTTAATCTGCATTTCCCTGATGACTAGGGATGTAGAACTTTTTTTGAGATGCTTATATGCCATCTGTATTTCTTCTTCTTCCTCCTCCTGCTTCTTCTTCTTTTTGAGGTATGGTCTCACTGTAACTCAGGCTTACCTGGAATTCACTATGTAGTCTCAGGGTGGCCTTGAACTCATGGTGATCCTCCTACCTCTGCCTCCCAAGTGCTGGGATTAAAGGCATGCACCACTACGGCCAGCTCTGTATTTCTTCTTTTGAGAACTCTCTATTTAGTTCCATAGCCCATTTTTTAAGTGGCTTGTTTGATTTCTTATTATTTAATTTTTTGAGTTCTTTGTATATCCTAGATATTAATCCTCTATCAGATGTATAGCTGGCAAAGACTTTTTCCCATTCTGTAGGTTGCCTCTGTGCTTTATTCGCAGTGTCCTTTGCCATATAAAATCTTTGTAATTTCATGAGGTCCCAGCGGTTAATCTGTGGTTTTATTGCCTGAGCAATTGGGGTTATATTCAGAAAGTCTTTGCCAAGAACGATATGTTGAAGGGTTTCCCCTGCTTTTCCTCTAGCAGTTTCAGAGTTTCAGGTCTGATGTTAAGGTCTTTAATCCATTTGGACTTAATTCTTGTGCATGGAGAGAGAAAAGAATGTATTTTCATCCTTCTACAAATACATATCCAGTTTTCACAGCACCATTTGCTGAAGAGCCTGTCTTTTCTCCAATGAATATTTTTGGCATCTTTATAGAATATCAGGTGCGATAGCTACCCAGACTTACATCTGGGTCCTCTATTCTGTTCCATTGATCTAAATGTCTGCTTTTGTGTCAGTACCATGCTGTTTTTGTTACTATGACTCTGTATTATAAGTTAAACTCAGGTATGGTGATACCACCAGCCTTATTTTTGTTGCTCAGTATTGTTTTAGATATTAGAGATTTTTTGTGCTTCCAAATGAATTTTAGGATTGTTTTTTCTATTTCTGTGAAGAATGCCATGGAATTTTGGTGGGGATTTCATTAAGTGTGTAGATTGCTTTTAGTAAGATTGCCATTTTCATTATATTGATTCTTCTGATCCAGGAATAAGGAATGTTTTTCCATTGCCTAGTGTCTTCTGCAATTTCTCACTTGAGTGTTTTAAAGTTTTCATTGTAGAGATCCTTTACTTCCTTGGTTAGGTTTATTCCAAGGTACTTTATTTTCTTTGATGGAACTGTGAATGGGAGTGATTCCCTGATTTCATCCTGTGTGTGTGTGTTGTTAGCATATAGGAAGGCTACTGATTTCTGTGTGTTTATTTTGTATCGTGCTACATGGCTATAGGTGTTTATCATTTCTAACAGTTTGCTGGTACAGTCTTTAGGGTCCTTATGTATAGAATCATGTCATCTGCAAATTGATCTCTTCCTTTCCAAATTGTATCCCATTTATGTGTGTCTCTTGCCTTATTGCTATGGCTAAGACTTCCAAAACTATATTAAATAAAATTGGGGACAGTGGACACCCTTGTCTTGTTCCTGATTTTAGTGGACAAGCTTCCAGTTTTTCCCCATTTAGTAGTATGTTAGCTGTAGGCTTGTCATAAATAGCCTTTATTATGTTGAGATATGTTCCTTCTATTCCCAGTCCTTGTAGGACTTTTATCATAAAGGGATGTTGGATTTTGTCAAATGCTTTTTCAGCATCTAATGAGATGATCATGTGATTTTTGTCCTTCAGTCCATTTATATAATGCATCACATTTATCAATTTGTGTATGCTGAACTATCCATGCATCTCTGGGATGAAGCCTACTTGATCAGGATGAATGATCTTTTTGATATATTCTTGTATTCTGTTTGCCAATATTTTGTTGAGAATATTTGCATCTATGTCCATGATGGAGATTGGTCTGTAATTTTATTTTTTGTTCTCTCTTTGCCTGGCTTTGGTATCAGGGTGATGCTGGCCTCATAGAAGGAGTTTGGAAGGATTCTTTCTTTTTCTATTTTATGGAAAAGCTTAAGAAGTAATGGTGTTAGTTCTTCCCTGAAGGTCTGGTAAAATTCAGCAGTGAATCCATCTAGGCCTGGACTTTTTTCCGCTGGGAGGTTTTTGTTCTTTTCGAGATAGGGTCTCACTCTAGTCCAGGCTGACCTGGAATTCACTATGTAGTTTCAGGGTGGCCTCAAACTCATGGCGATCCTCCTACCTCTGCCTCCTGAGTTCTGGGATTAAAGGCACATGCCACCACGCCTGGCTTCATTGGGAGATTTTTGATAACTGCTTGGATTTCCATACTTGTAGCTTTATTTAAGTGATTAATCTCATCTTGATTTAATTTAGGTAGGTCATATAAATCAAGGAAATCATTTCTTTCAGATTTTCATACTTAGTGGAGTATATGTTTTTATAGCATATACCTATGGTTTTTTGAATTTCTCTGGTATCTGTTGTGATGTTGCCTTTTTCATCTCCAATTTTATTCATTTGTGTCTCTTCTCTCTTTCTTTTGGTCAGATTTGCTAAGCGTTTATCTATCTTGTTTATCCTTTCAAAGAATCAACTCTTTGTTTCATTGATTCTTTGGATTGGTTTTTTTTTTTGGGGGGGGGTTCTATTTGATTAATTTCTGCCCTAATCTTTATTATTTCTTCTCATCTGATTTTCGGTTTGTCTTGTTCTTCTTTTTCCAACACTTTAAGGTGAAGCATTATGCCTACTTGCGACCTTTCCAATTTCTTAATATAGACACTTAAAGCTATAAATTTCCCTGTTAGAACTGCCTTCATTGTGTCCCAGAGATTTTGGTATGTTGTGTTCTCATTATCGTTTGACTGTGAATATTTTGATTTCCTTCTTGATTGTTTCATTGACCCATTCATCTTTTAGTAATGTGTTGTTTAATTTCCATGATTTTGTGTATGCTCTATAGCCTTTCTTGCTACTTATTTGTAGTTTGATTCCATTGTGGTTAGAGAAATCAAGGAATTATTTCAATTTTCCTGTATTTGTTAAGATTTACTTTGTGTCCTAATAAATGGTCTATTTTAGAGAATGTTCCATGTGCTGCTGAAAAGAATGTATATTCTGCAGCATTTGGATGAAATGTCCTGTATATATCTGTTAGGTCCATTTCTTCCATGACCTCATTTAGTCCAGACGCCTCTCTGTTTTTTCCTTGGATTTCCTGTCAATTGATAAGAGTGGGGTGTTAAAGTCAGCCGCCAGTACTGTGTTTGGTGTTATCTGTGACCTTAGTTCTAATAGCATTTGTTTGATGAATTTGGGAGCCCCCATGTTAGGTGCATATATTTTTATGATTGTAATGTCCTCCTCTTGGAGGGTGCCTTTAATCAATAAAAAGTGACCTTCCTTATCGTTCCTAACTAATGTTGGACTGAGTCTACCTTGTCAGATATTAGGATATCAACCCCTGCTTGTTTTCTAGGCCCTTACTTGAAACACCATTTTCCAACCTTTCACCCTAAAATAGTGTCCATCCTTTGTAGAAAGATGAGTTTCTTGGAGGCAACAAATTGAAGGATCCTGCTTTTTAACCTAGTCTGCAAACCTATGTCTTTTGGTTGGGGCACTGAGGCCATTAATATTAAGAAATATTATTGAAAGGTATGTATTTATTTTTGCCATTTTTTTTGTAATTCTTCCAGTTTTACCTTTGCTCTCTTGTTTTAACTAGTATTTGAATATTTTTTGTTTTTTCCAGGTTCCTTTCTCTTTAGCATAGAGGATTCTTTCAAGTATCTTCTGTAGAGCTGGTTTTTTTGTCTTCAAATACTCCTTTAGCCTGCTTTTGTTGTGGAATGTTTTTACTTCTCCATCTATTTGAATGGATAGCTTTGCAGGATAAAGTAACCTTGGTTGACAGTTGTTATCTTTCAGAACTTGGAATACATCACTCCAAGCCCTTCTGTCTTTTAAAGTTTGTGTTGAGTAATCTGCTGTGATCCTGATGGGCTTGCTTTTGTAGGTGACTTGATTTTTCTCTCTAACTGCTTTCAATATATATATTTTGTGTGTGTGTGTGTGTGTGTTTGGTAGTTTGATTATAATATGGTGAGAAGAGGTTCTCTCCAGGTTTTGTCTGGTTGGTGTTCTAAAGGATTCCTGAATCTGCATTTGCACCTCTTTCCCAATTTGGGGGAAGTTTTCTTCTATGATTTTGTTGAAGACGCCTACTATGCCTTTGGAGTGAAATTCTCCTTCTACTATACCCTGAATTATTATTTTTTTAAGATTTTTTTATTGATACTTCAGTAACTTGAATCCACAGATATAAGCAGTATATAACCAGAAATTTACAAGCAAACACAGATTATACATGCAAATTTCTGTTTACAAAGGTCACATGTGCAAATACATGAATTAGAAGCATGCATGTAGAATTATGGCCAAACTGTTTTTAAAATGTTTTAAAATGCAGAAATGTAAAATTACATCTGGAAAATGAGAGGTATGTCTACACACTTCAAAAATTAAATGTTGCTTATCCCAGAGATGTATGATGACTATAGGATTCAAGTGACAAGCAATAAGTTCTCAAAAAATTAATACTAAGCCGGGCATGGTGGCACACACCTTTAGTCCCAGCACTCAGGAGGCAGAGGTAGGAGGATCACCGTGAGTTCGAGGCCACCCTGAGACTACACAGTGAATTCCAGGACAGCCTAAGCTAGAGTGAAACCCTACCTCAAAAAAAATGTTGACATTTCTTTGAAGCCTCAAACTACTAAATTTCATTTTACTGAATGGTTCTATTATCTTTCTCTTAGTGGTGCAAGTTGTCTTCCATAGATTACAGTCTCTACAACATAGTTATGTCTGTTATTCTGATGAAAGGAAAATTTCTCTTCATTAACTTAACCATTTGCATTTTTTTTTTTTTTTGCTATAACATTTAACACATGAACAGAAGACATCTATTATTTTTCCACTAAAACAAAAGAGTACAATAGCTTTCTTCTATCAGTACTGTATTTAAAAAAGGTTAACATTAGCCGGGCGTGGTGGCGCACACCTTTAATCCCAGCACTCATGAGGCAGAGGTAGATCACCATGAGTTCAAGGCCACCCTGAGACTACATAGTGAATTCCAGGTCGGCCAGGACTAGTGTGAGACCCTACCACGAAAAACCAAAAAAAAAAAAAAAAAAAAAAAAAAAGGTTAACATTAAAAACAAAGAACCATTGTGTTTTTTTGAAATGTTTCTTGCACGTCTTAAGTTTCCTTCTGCCTGCGTTCTGCCAATTTATTTAGAAATTTCTTTAATTTCTGATAGTGAGGAAGGCTGCTGTAATGAGTATTCTCTGAAACTTCTTCATTTGTATAAAATAGTGAACACAGCTTACAGTAAAAGCCCGTTTTAGGTATCACATAGTCTATACCAACAGGAACATTGGGCTGATATGGTCCAATTCTACACTCATCTGGGATTGTATAGTCCTCCTTGTCATCACTTTGGCCATCTGCATTTTCACTTGCATCTTTGTCCAGATCATCAGCATTCTCAGCAGATTCAGCACCTGTTTCTGCATTTTCCTCATTCTTAACTCCATTTTCCAGCACTGCATCATTGTCTTGATCAAGTTCCTCCATCTTGTCCACCTTCTTAAGTTTTTTCTTGGCTGCTGTTGAGGCATTTAACTCTCTTTTCACAGCTTTATCTGAATGCTTTGTCTTCCCATCAGAAGCCACATCACCCAAATTAGCAAGGTCAGTCTCAACTCCCACTGAACTGCCACTTTCTAGCAGAGCTGCTGCTTCCTCTTCATCAACAAGCAGCTCGTCTTCAGACTTGAGAAGTATATTGGGTTCTTGTTCTGCCTGGTCATCCTTTGTATCTTTCTCACCATCTTCACCTGACTTTTCTTTTGTTTTTTACCTTTGGCAGTACTTTCAGTCTTCTGAGATCCATCAGTTTTAGATTTCTTGTCACTTGGAGATTCTTTGCCATCTGGAGAGTAAGATCTTTTCTGGGATTTATCTTTTTTTCAGCAAGTCAATGCCTCTGTTGGGAAACCTCAGTACCAGTTTTTTATATTTCTCAGACAAATCAACCTTAACACATTTCCCCTGGGATCAAAGTGCTTTCTTCAAACAATGGTCAACCATGGCCATTGCATCTTCTCTGGTCTCCATCTCAATAAAGGCCTGACTTTTCATCCTCATCAACATACAATTTTTTATTTTCCCATAAGGTTCAGCAAGTTTGAGGACAGCACTGTCAGAATAACCAGAATGGGGTAAATTGCTGAGATGTATCACACATCCAAGCTCTTGCTTCTGATCAAACTTCTGATCAGGCTTTCCTTCAGGTTTCTTTATTCTTTTGTACTTCTGGGACAAATGGACCCTCACTGGCTAGCCAAATACTAATGGTGGTGTGGTTGTATAATATTCCCCTGAAGCCTGAGAATCTTCCGTGGTTGCCATTTCAATAAATGTTGTAGTAGTTGGAATCTCAAGTTTTTTCGTCACTGAAAATCCATAATGTGAACTCTGCTAGTTTCCACTCTGCCTTTCTGCATGTGCCTTGGTCCTTGCAGGTTTCCATTTCCAGCACCTAGATTTCCTCTTGGTCCAACTGCTGGTTCCCCCAATATGAAATGAGGGAAGTGGAGATCCCAGAATTCCTGGTGCTGGATTTGTAGACTGATGCAACATGAGTGAATCACCCATTGTTATGTCCCATATCATTGTCAGGATTCCACTCTGGGTAGATTTCAAGAAGCAGCTGGCATTGACCACTGTGACTTGTTGGCTCCACTCTTTGGTGGGAGAGGGAAAAGGAGAGCTACCTCTCTCCAAGAGGAGGACACAGCGGCTCCCACAATGCCCCTCAGCAATGGCGCTCTATACCCTGAATTCTTATGTTTGATCTTCTCATAGAGTCCCAAATATCTTGAAATTCCCGCTCATACTTTCCTATTGATTTGTCTTTCTCTTTGCTGGACTGTATTAGATCTGCCACCTGGTCTTTTAGTTTAGATATTCTGTCCTCTCCTTCATCCATTCTACTGGTGATATTTTCCAGTCTTTTATTTCATTAACTGTGTTCTTCATTGCTAGTAATTCTGACTGGTTTTTCTTTATTATTTCTATTTCCTTATTTAGGTCTTGTATTGATCTCTTTATGTCATTAAATTGGTGTCCTATGTCTTCTTTGATTCCCTCTTTCATTCCTTTGATTTATTTGAGCATATTTCTATTTATATTTTGAAATCCTAGGCATTTCCTCTAACTCATTTTCACTGGAGGTCATTTCTTTTTTTTTTTTTTTTTGAGGTAGGGTCTCACTCTAGCCCAGGCTGACCTGGAATTCACTATGTAGTCTCAAGGTGGCCTCGAACTCACGGCAATCCTCCTACCTCTGCCTCCCAAATGCTGGGATTAAAGGCATGCACCATCACGCCCGGCTCTTTTTTTTTTTAAATTTTTTTTTTTTTTTTTTATTTATTGATTTGAGAGCAACAGAGAAAGAGGCAGAGAGACAGAGAGAGAGAATGGGTGCACCAGGACCTCCAGACACTGCAAAGGAACTCCAGACGTGTGCACCCCCTTGCGTATCTGGCTAACGTGGGTCCTGGGGAATCAAGCCTCAAACTGGGGTCCTTAGGCTTCACAGGCAAGTGCTTAACTGCCAAGCCATCTCTCCAGTCCCACGGAGGTCATTTCTTATGCATTAATACTTTTTGGTGTTTCTTGTGTTATAATGTATATATTTTTGCATTGTGGATTAATTTAATGCTTGGATTTTACTTCGCTGCAGCATTATTAGATGTATCAATCAATCTCATGTTATGTATCTTCAGGGTAGGAGCTTAAGGTGCTAGGTGTGGCTCTCAAGACTCTCACAGTACCTACAAAAGTGACCCTTGGTGTTGGGTTTGCCTGCTGTGAGAGTATTCAAGTAGGCTGAGTGGAACAAAATATAGGTAGATTCTAAAATTTAAACAATGTACACTTTCAATGAAAAACAGCACAGAGTATTTATGCAAGAGTAAGAGCTATGACAACCAGATCCTCTACTTGTCCCTTAGGGTGTGTGGTGACCCACATCCTTAATCCTGACAACAAGGAGGTTAAGATTTCTGGTCTGTTGAGGGTTCCAAGACAGCTTGTCACCAAGTGAACCTTTCCCTAATGTATAACAGAAGAGGAAACAAAGCCACTATAAATCAAGAAGCAACAAATAACAAGCCCAAAATATAGCTTATTTAAGAATGGCCAATCTGACCATCCATCAGATTTAACATATAATTTATCCTGATATGGAAGGAGCAATAGCACTTCCAGTTCAGGCCTATATACCAGGCTTATTGGGTGGTACTGACCTGTTGTAATCCCAGTTACCTTTTGGTATGGATGGTTTTGGTCTCAGTTATGCTGTGCTCCTCAGTGTACTGTGGGTTCAAGTAGGCTGGCTGGGCCATTGGATCGCTGGGTGCTGTGAGCTCCTTTCTGCTGGTCTCTGGTGCTTGCTGGCGCTTGCACTGGCGGTGGGGTTGGTGAAGCTGTCAATGGTGGCTGTAGTTCTCTTGCTGGTCCACGTGATCCTCTACCCTGTGAAATGCTCCTCTGTTGTTCACTGCAGTTCTCCACTTTGAGTTTGGGAAGAGCTCCGGTGAGTGGAAAATCCTCTCACCTGGCTTTTCCTGCGGCTCGAGCCAAGCCTGGCAGCTGTGGCCCCATTGACTTGGTGCTGCCGCTGCCTCTTCTGCATGCCTGTGTGGGCTCTGGATCTCTCCTACTTCTCTGCTGCCGTTTTAATTTCTTATACACGTCACTTTTTAGTAGAAGAGTGTTGTTGCAGTCCGGTTCGCATTGCTGGTAGAAATCACCCAACAAGAGTAGCTTCTGGGAAAAAGAGGTTTATTTTGGCTTACAGGCTCGAGGGGAAGCTTCACGATAGCAGGGGAAAACGACGGCATGAGCAGAGGGTGGACATCACCACCTGCCCAACATAAGATGGACCACAGCAACAGGAGGGTGTGCCAAACACTGGCATGGGGAAACTGGCTATAAAGCCCATAAGCCCACCCCCAACAATACACTCCCTCCAGGAGGCATTAATTCCCAAATCTCCATCAGCTGGGAACCTAGCATTCAGAACACCTAAGTTTATGGGGGACACCTGAATCAAACCACAAGTGTATTTTGCTGTTTTTTTTTTTTTTTTTCTTTTTTGGATTTTTCTCCCCTAAGCTGCTTTGGCGTGGTTCTTACACTGCCATTTTAACCAGAAGTCCAAAACTTATTTTAATTAAAAAAATTTTTGAGGTAGAGTTTCACTGTAGCCCAGGCTGACCTGGAGTTCACTATGCAGTCTTAGGGTGGCCTTGAACTCAATGCGATCTTCCTCCATCTGCCTCCCGAGTGCTGGGATTAAAGGCATGTGCCACCATGGCAGGCCCCCAATTTTTTTTTTTTTTAATCAGAATGAGGGCTGAAGAAATGGTTTAGCAATTAAGGTGCTTGCCTGCAAAGCCTAATGACCCAGTACCCACATAAAGCTAGAATGCACAAAGTAGTACATGCCATGGTGGTGCATATGTCTGGAGTTCCTTTCCAGTGGCTAGTGGCCCTATGCACCCATTCTCTCTCCAATAAACAAATGAAAAAATAAACAAAATGGTACATGCATCCAGAGTGTTTGTAGTGAATGGATGCCTGGCGTGCCCATTCTCTGTTTCTCTTCCCTCTGCTTGCAAATAAATTAAGTATTAAAAAAAAAAAAAAAAAAAAAAAAACAATCCAGGAGTCCCTACATGAAACACCTAAGAATATGAGGATTTTGTTTTTTTCTTCCGGGATGGGGTTTGCTAGGTAAGCCCTCTACCACTAAGCTACAAGCCCAGCCCCTAATTTTTGCCTTCTGAAGGGAAGCAGGCCCAGAAGTAAACACACTCACAATGAAGTCAAGATAGGACCATGACAAATAATCCACTGGGAAGTGGATGGGAGGGGCTGTTCAAACTCTTCTGCTCATGTTAACCAGTGACGGTTAACAGCTGAAATACCAGGATGGATTTCCCTCTTTCAACTTCTTGCCAACACCAGAGCTCCACACTGCTAAGAACAGGGCACCACTGGGCCGATTCTCCTCCCTCAGCCCACCACTTCTTGCTTGCCTTGTGGAAGAAGCAAATCACACAATATAGCTTTTTAAAAATGATTTAATTTAGTAGATTTTTTTTTTTTTGGAAAAAAAGCAATAAGGCAAAAAAACTGAAAATATATATAGTTTTGTTTCATTTTCATGACTTTATTCCATCTTCAGGACTCGGCTTTTTCCACTAGCAGGAATCAGGGATCAAGCTAGAAATGGAGTATACTACAGAGGAAGAAAAGAGGATGAAAGCAGGGATGCTCAATCCAGCTGGGAATCTCCACTGCCCCAAGCTCCCAGAGGACCCTATTTGTATAGGTATCCCTGAAAGCCCTGCATAACCCCTGGCTTGCATTGGGAAAGGGTTCTTAGGAAAGTCCCAGCACTTGCTCCTCTCAAGTTTACCACAGCTAGAAGGGAGAGATGGAGGGAAAGAAATCAAAAGTATTATTTAACCCAGGAAAATCCCATTTCCCTGGAGGGGGCTAGCTTCCTCTGGAATGATATTTTTCCCCAGGACCCACACTGGCTGAGGCTCAACAGTTAAGGAACAAAAACAAAAACACTAACAAAAAGCATACAAGGAAGGCACCTCAATTTGTGATCCTCAACCAAGGGTGGGTTGCACAGGGGCTAGATTTCTCAAAAGGACAATGAAAACAAATACAAAACAAACAAAAATGGAAGCCAGGGAGCACAGGAGCAGTTCCCTGTATGACACATCAGTACTTTCAACCCCATATCCTAAAAAGAAAAGGCTGGGATTTAGCCTGTGTGCTGGCCAGAGCAGAAGCAAGCTGGACATTCTTCCTCCTGATTTTCTACTGACACTCTCCATAACCAAAACAGAAAGAAAAAGGCAAGAAAGAGATTAGGGTTTCATCTTTAAGAGTCAGGTAATTAGGAGAGTAGAGTTCAGATAGCAGTGGGCACCCCAAGATACAAACCCTGGATCAAGTCCCTGTGCAGTAAGTGCTAGATGTAATCCTCTTGGGTTTTAAATCTGCCCCTAAAGGATGGAAAGCAAATGGGTGCCAGTCCATATTAATGTGTCTGCAAGTCCCAGGGAGGCAAGTGATATCAAAACCAAGATTCTTAATGGGAAGGGGGAAAAAATTAGATTTTTCTCTACATATATATAATATACAGATTATTTAACACATTATTCCAGAAGTGGCTCCAGTCCATGGGGCTTCAGAGATGGTGAAAACTTTTGTTCCAGATAAATGTCTCTCAGATTCTGAACTGTATCAGAGTGGTACAGGCAATGTTTTGCTCCAGACTGGGGCACAAACCCACACTGGTATTGTGCCAAGAGGGAGAAGCTAGAAAGGCAATGAAAGGATGGAGTGAGAAGAAATGGGGAAGGTCAAAGTGGCTAACAGTCTTTTCCCACCCTGCCTGAGTTCTCAGAAGTTCTCCACTTGAGGCAGTCCATAATAACCCCTTCATGAAGATAGACCCTCTTACCAACCTCCAAAATGGCCTGCAGTTGTTATCAAACACCGAACAACGGAGGGGTATTTTACTCAAGTGAAGTTAAGCTTCCAAGAACGAAACTCTGAATATTCCAACCCTACAGAAAAAATCTCTCTTGCAGACGTTCCACTATCCTAGTTTTCTACACATGGATGTCCATTAAACAAACCCCATGTGTGAGCAGTTTCATGTTAGGCTTAAGCTCCACTGCACCCATACACACCTCTACTGGTTAAGTCTTAGGTGTTTCTTTTCTTTTTCTTTTTTTTTTTTTTTCTTCGAGGTAGGGTCCTCTCCAGCCCAGACTGGCCTGGAACTCACAGAGATACTCCTACCTCTGGCTCCTAAGTGCTAGGGATAAAGGCATGTGCCACCACACCTGGCTTGTTTCTTTTTAAAGGAACTTTAGAATCAGTTCTTACTCTGAGAAGCACCAAAATGCTCATGAATTACAATCTTATGCAGATCTTGGCTGAGCAGGATACTACAAGGGGTGGGTGAATGACATCATCTTAAATGGGGACAGAGGGAGAAGAGCCAAGAACACTTGACTTTGCAGATGTAGAATAACACTAACTTCCAGCCACTAAACCTCTTCCTTACAAACATAGGTATCTAGCACGTCGATTTCAGCATCAATCAGCTAAGGCAACCAGCCAATCACCACCATGGGTGTCTGCTTCTGGTGATTGATTTGGAAAAAGTGATTGGTTAAGACAGACAAACTTGAGGAAAGCACTTGGTAAGTGTCACAACTGTCAGCTTTCCTGCACATTCTCTGTCCTCTTCTCTGATCAGTCCTCTTCCTTTGAGTTTCTGCGGCTTCAGAAAATATCTGGGCATGAGGTCCAGTCCTGCTTTTCTTTACACTCCCAGTATTCGCCCCTATAAATATGGGTTAACTCCTTGGTAACAGGGTCCTTCTTCCGCTCAAACCACAGTGCCTTATAAGGGTCATGTGGTGTGCCTAAAGGGGAAAAGGGGAAAAAAAAAAAAAGGCAAAATCAGAGCTGGCCCTCTTAACACCTCCATAAATGAAGAAAAGCGGGAAGGCATGTTACCGTCTTCTGTGGCTTTCAGAGCTTCTGCCTCTCTCTTCTTCCTGGAAAGCCTCTGTTTTTCCTCCAGGCGCTGCTTCTCAGCATTTGCTTCATCCCAGCGCCCATTTTCCATCAGTCTCTGATCAGGCCGTAACCGGCTGTCTGTGGGTGCAGTGCCACCTTCCCAGGCATTCAGAGTAAGAGCAAGCTCTGAGAAGTAGTACATGTTCTCTGCATTTTTCCTAAAAGCAGAGTAAGAAAACAGAGGGTGATATCATGACCAAACTTTAGACTTGCAACATGACCTTGTCATCTACAAAGTTCACACTCAAAAATTGCATAATTGCTGGGTGTGGTGGTGCACACATTTAATCCCAGCACTGGGGAGGCAGAGGTAGGAGGATCACTGTGAGTTCGCGGCTACCCTGAGACTATATAGTGAATTCTAGGTCAGCCTGGGCTAGAGTGAGACCCTACCTTGAAAAACAAACAAACAAAATATTACATAATTGGGCTGGAAAGGTGGCTTAGCAGTTAAGGCACTTGCCTGTGAAGCCTAAGGACCCATGTTCGACTCTCCAGGTCCCACATAAGCCAGACACACAAGGTGACACAAGCATCCAAGGTGGCACATGTGTCACCAGGACTACAATACTCAGTCTGTTTCAGAAGTGGAAAAAACCTAGAGCCTTATCAGGAACCCCTGATTTAAGAGAACCAAACTGACTGGGCATGGTGGTGCATGCCTTTAATCCCTCAGTAGACTGAGGTAGGAAAATAGCTGTGAGCCTAGCCAGCCTGAGCGAACAGAGTGAATTCCAGGACAGTAGAGTGAGACCCTACCTCAAAAAAAAAAAAAAAAAAAAAAAAAAAAAAGAGCCAGGTGTGGTGGTGCACACCTTTAATCCCAGCACTTGGGAGGCAGAGGTAGGAGGATCACCATGAGTTCAAGGCCACCCTGAGACTACAGAGTTAATTCCAGGTCAGCCTGGACCAGAGTGAGACCCTACCTCAAAAAACCAAAAAAAAAAAAAAAAAAAAAAAAGAGCAAGGCATGTAAGAACACACTTTTAATCCTAGTATCCAAGAGACAGAGGTAGGAGGATTGCCCTGAGTTGGAGGCCAGCCTAAGCCTAAGACTGAGTTCCAGGTCAGCCTAGACTAGAGTGAGACCCTCCTTGAAAAATCCAAAAAAGGGCTGGAGGGGTGGCTTAGCAGTTAAGGCATTATCCTGCAAAGCCAAAGGACTCAGGTTCAATTCCCTAGGACCCACGTAAGCCAGATGCACAAGGTGACGCATGCATCTGGAGTTCGTCTGCAGTGGCTAGAGGCCCTGGCATGCCCACTCTCTCTCTCTACCTCTAATAAATGAATATAAGTAAATAAAATTTAAAAGATACTTTAAAAAAGGAACTAAACTGGATTACCCCCATTCTTCTGCAGAATCACTCCTTCCAATGGTTAGTAGAGGTTGTCTGTATTCAACAGAATTACCTCCATTCATTAGTAAGAATGAAGCACTCTACTTAATCAAAATTCCTCACTCTGAGCTGGAGAGATGGCTCAGTGCAAGACCTAAAGACCCGGGTTCAATTCCCCAGTACCCATGTAAAAGCCTGGTGCATAAGGTAGAACATGAATCTGGAGTTTGTCTGCATTGGCTAGAGGCCCTGGTGTGCGCATTCTCTATTTGCCTCCCTCAAATAAATATTTTTATTTATTTATTTATTTATTTTGGTTTATCGAGGTAGTTTCACTCTAGTCCAGGCTGAACCTGGAGTTCATTATGTAGTCTCAGGGTGGCCTTGAACTCAGTGATCCTCCTACTTCTGCTTCCTGAGTGCTGGAATTAAAATCACATGCCACCCCACCCAGCCTAATAAAAAAAATATTTAAAAAAATTTCTCATTCCTATTCCCTTTGCTTCCTTTTTCTTTAAATTTTTTTTTTTTTTTTTTTTTGTTAATTTATTTGAGAGACAGACAGAGAGAGAGAAAGAATGGGTGTGCCAGGGCCTCCAGCCTCTGTAAACAAACAACAGAGGCATGCGCTACCTTGTACATCTAGGGAGTTGAACCTGGGTCTTTTGGCTTTAAAGGCAAGTGCCTTAACCGTTAAGCCATTGTTCCAGATCCCCTTTTCTTTTTTGAGGTAAGGTCTCACTCTAGTCCATGCTGACCTGGAACTTACTCTGTAGTTCCAGGCTGGCTTCGAACTCACAGTGATCCTCCTACCTCTGTCACCCAAGGGCTAAAAGGCATGCATCACCATGGCTGGCTCCCTTTGCTTATTTCAAAACTTGTCTCTGGGATAATCTTGGCTATTACTGTTGACTGAATGTATTAGGTAGTGACAGCAGACCTCCATTTTATTTCCTAGTACTATATATTATCTCAGGAACTTGTATGCTGCTCCTGGGCCTGTAAGCTAACTTATTAACAAGTGATAAGCACCATTCTCTTCTGGATGCTTTGAAAAAGTTCTGCTCTAAATTATGGCAAGAATAAGAATGCTGCAGGCTGGAGAGATAGCTTAGTGGTTAAGGCACTTGCCTGCAAAGCCAAAGGACCCAGGTCCAATTTCTCCAGGACCCATGTAAGCCAAACGCACAGGTGGTACATGCACCTGGAGTTCATGTACAGTGGCTAAAGGCCCTGGCACACCCATTCTTGCTCTCTCTCTCTGCCTTTCACTCAAATAATTAAAAAGGAATTTTAAGAGAAAAAATAAGAAAGTATAGAGACTCTTCTAAGTCATAATCCAACCAACCTTTATTTATTTTATTTTATTTTTTAAAAATTTTTATTAGCATTTTCCATGATTATCCAACCAACCTTTAGAAAAGATAAATAATACTTTCACAATGTCATTTGGTTAGGCAGAACTTTCTTAGGACAATCATGTAGTGAAACTTTCTGGCAACCTCTAAAGTCCTGATTTCCCTGGTTCAGTTCCTTACACAATGAGATGGATGCAGGAATACCTACATACTGTTCTACAACTACAGCTAAAACAAAGTTTCCAGAAAGCTCATGCGCTGATACTCACGGTAGGGGGTTCCTCTTCCACAGCATGACCCTGCTTTCTTCTGTCTCATGGCCCCTCTGACGAGCATCACCTCCATTTTCCCCAGGGGCAGGCTGTACTTTGAAACAATCCATTTTCTCATCCCATGTTCCTAGAAGGGCAAAGTGAAGTTTTCCTGATGGATCTGTCACTTCCCCTGTCACCTGCAAGGTAGAGAGAATGGCTTTTGGAGCAGGGCATTCACTATGGGATAGCTTACCTGACCCAAAAATCAGAGTCCTAGAGTCAGTATCACTTAAATCCTGTTATAAACATTATGGGATTACCCAAATAATAGCTGCTGTTATTATTATTATTATCATCATCATTATCCTTTGACATGTCTTGAAATCATTTGAGCCATGATTTGGGGGTTTCATGATCCTTTTGCTCCACAGTCATTTTTGATGCAATGTTGTTAGTAGGAAAAGCATCTGTTTGATAATCAAATTGTCTGTAGTTATATCAAAGACCAACTCCAGATTTTAATCCTCAACTATTCTTTACTGTTCAACAAAAATCTGTAGCATGATATCACTGTGGTGGCAACATATAAAACTTCTTTGAATGCCACAAGGATCCTACTGTCTGTACCTTCTTCCTTCAATTCTTTAATTAATTTTCCCTATGTGTTCTCACTTTTAGTCTCTTTTTACTCTTAACTTTTACTACTTCACTTGTCTTCCAAGCAGAAACTGGTCCCTTTCTTGACAATTTTCTTTATCTCTATTTTTTAAAATCTTCATACTTAGGATATCTTTCTACCTATCTATGTGCATATATGTATGTAGATAGATACATATACACTCCAGCCCAAAAGGATCAGGCCTTCTAAGCATATTCACTAAATGAAAAAAATTCCATTCAAGCTGGGCGTGGTGGCCTGTCTTTAACCCCAACACTCAGGAGGGTGAGATAGGAGGATCACTGTGAATTTCTGGTCAGCCCCAGCTAGAGCAAGACCCTACTTCGAAAAACAAAACAAACAAAAAAATCCATTCAAACAATCCTTACCTTTCTTGCTACATCCCGAGAGAAATAGCTATAAGGAACAAATTTAAGATTGCACTTGTCTCCTGTCTTGTGATTTATAATATCAATTTCGCCAGACTGTAAAGTAAAAAGAATCATGGATTAGTTTTGTGAAAACTAAATATGAATAACTGCTCATTCTACACTTCATATTTTATTCTTACATTCTAGCACTCCTTTGCTTGAAGCTCCAGCCTTAGCCAGATTTAAGGGCACTGAGGAACTCCTTTGTAGCTTTGGTATTTCAGGGTGAGGTTATTACCAAAATGTTTTGTGGGTCACATTGATGTTAGTGGCATGATATGAGCTTTAGAACATACAATGAAATTCATATAATTTATCCTTCCAAACCTATCCCTCACTAGTACCTCTTATGAATTTCTCTACCTAAATCAAAGTACTCACAGTTTCAAGGTTATATATGGCAGGCCTTCCTATAGAGTTCATTCATTTCATTCTTCCCCTTCCTTCTATCTTCTAGATTCCAAAGATTCGAATTCAGTTCCCACATTTACAGTGAAGCCCTTCCTCAGAAAACAGTATTCCCTCTTCTGAAATTATTGTCTTAAGGGGAATCTTATAATTATATATTGTGTTAGCATATATCTTGAATTAGGGTATTCTTTTTTTTTTGAGGTAAGGTCTCATTGTAGCTCAGGCTGACCTGAAATTCACTATGTAGTCTCAGGGTAGCCTTGAACTCACAGAGATCCTTCTACCTCTGCCTCCCAAATGCTGGGATTAAAGGTGTGCACCACCACACCCAGCTAGTGTTTTCTTCTTAGACACCTTTTTATCTACACATTTGTCATATATCTTTTATGGTGCAGTAACTCTTGGAGGGACTTCTGTGATCTATAACCATAGAACCCAGTGCAATGCTTCACAATAACTGTTTCGTGCATAATGAAAAGATTAAGAGTAAGGACCATACTTATTATTTGTCTTATATCCTTCACATTGCCCCACAGAGTTCTAGTAGTTACTGATGTATGGCATTTGGTCACTCATAAATAATTTGTGAATAGAAACTTGGTGACTAGGCCTGAGAGAATTTCCTTGGGAGTAAATGATGACCCAGTAAAAACACTCTGGGATCAGTTCCTATGTCCTAAATACTGCCATGATTACCTGAGAAGGTGTTCTTCTGAACTTCAAAGGCACTTTGGGTACCATTGCTCACCTGATCTATCCACAACTTGCCCACGATAATGTTATGTACTGTTGTGGTAACTTTTTTCCAAGTGTAATGGTGCCCAGTTGCATGAAAAATACAGTGGATGGTACCTAGAAGCAGGCAGGCACACAAATTAAGCCAAAATGTCAGAAAAATATCACCATGCACACTAGAAATAAGAGATTTCCTTCTACTGACTTTACTTTTAAAAGAAAATAATATATCAAAACCGGACTTATATTCTTCCTAAATACAGAAGACATTAATCGATTAGTATTTTCAAAGAAGGGTCTCACTCTAGCACTGGTTGAACTGGCACTCATTCTTTATTCCAGCTGGCGTCAAACTCAACATGTCCAGCTTTTAATTTAATTTTTTAAATTTAATTTTGAGAGAGAAAGAGGCAGATAAAGATGGGCACACCAGGGCCTCTACCAACTGCAAATGAACTCTAGATGCATGTGCTACCTTGTGCATTTAGCTTACGTGGGTACTGGGGAATTTGAACCTGAGTCTTTAGGCTTCACAAACAAATGACTTAACCACTAAGCCATCTCTCCAGCCCTAATTTATTTATTTTTCTGAGGCAGGGTCTCACACTAACCCAGACTGAGCTGGAATTCACTATGGAGTGTCAGGGTGGCCTCAAACTCATGGCAATCCTCCTACTTCTGCCTCTTGTTTTTTTTTTTGTTTGTTTGTTTTTCAAGGTAGGGTCTCACTCTAGCTCAGGCTGACCTGGAATTCACTATGAAGTTTCAGGGTGGCCTTGAACTCACGGTGATCCTCCTACCTCTGCCTCCCAAGTGCTGGAATTAAAGGCGTGCACCACCACACCCGGCCCCTACTTCTGCCTCTTGAGTGCTGGGCTTGGTGATGCACACCTTTAATCCCAGCACTCGGGAGGCAGAGGTAGGAGAATTGCCATGAGTTTGAGGCCACCCTGAGACTCCATAGTGAATTCCAGGTCAGCCTGGGCTAGAGTGAGACCCTACCTTGAAAAACCAAAACAAACAAACAAACAAAAACAAAAGGAGTGGGCCACAACACCTGGCTTTCTTAATTTTTTTTAAAGTATTTATTTATTTGACAGAAAAGGAGGGGGAAGAGAGAGAAGGAATGTCAGGGTCTCCTGCCTCTGCAAACGAACTTCTGATGGAAGCACCGCTTTGTACATCTGGTTACTGGGGAATCAAACTCTGGCCATTAGGCTTTTTGCAGAATTAAGAACTTCAACCGATGAGTCATCTCTCCAATCCCCAATTTTTTTTTTTTTTTTTGATGTAGTGTCTCACTCTAGCCCAGGCTAACCTGGAACACACCTTGTAGTCCCAGGCTGCCCTCAAACTCATTGTAATCTTCCTACCTCTGCCTCCCATGAGCTAGGATTCCACCACACTGACTCTTAACTTGCAATACATTTTAGGTAGAGACATAAATTTTGCAATACCAATTGCATCTGAAACAAAGACAGCCTTGTTGGAGACCATACCCTTAACTTGGAGTCTGCACACACTCTGGGGTGGCTAGCTTATGATAGTATGGCTGGAATGTTTTCAACTTCCTTTGGACTTAGTTTATAGACTTGGGATAACTACCTCCGGGTGGGTAGCAAATATGCTTATTTGCTCAAAAAATACTTGAAATTTAACAGCTACTTTTGAGAGAGAGAGGGGGAGAGAGACAGAGAGACAGGGAGAGGAGGAATGGGTGCTCCAGGGCCTCTAGCCACCTAACAGGTAAATGAATTCCAAGTCAGCCTGGACCAGAGTGAGACCCTACCTCGAACCCCCACCCCCCAAAAAAAAGTGGTACTGGCATAAAAACTAACAGGCAGGGCTGGGGAAATGGCTCAGTGGATAAAGGTACAGCCTACTAGCCCAGGTTCGATTTCGCAGTACCCACATAGAGCCAGATGCACAAAGTGATACATGCGTCTGATGTTGATCTGCAGCAGCAAGAGGCCCTGGCATGCCCATTATCTCTCTCTCCTAGCAAATAAATAAAAAATTTTTTTGAGGCCAGCCCAACAAACTTGCTTTTTTTTAAAATTTATTTTTATTTTTTATATTTTTCGAGGTAGGGTCTTACTGTAGCCCAAGCTAACCTGGAATTCTCTATGTAGCCTCAGGGTGGCCTCAAGCTCACAGCCATTCTCCTACCTCTGCCTCCCCGAGTGCTGGGATTAAAGGCATGCGCCACCACACATGGCCTTGAATTTTTTTTTTTTTTGAGGTAGGTATCACTTTAACTCAGTCTAACCTAGAATTCACTATGTAGTCTCAGGATGGCCTGGCATGTGCTACCATGCCTGGCTTGCCTCTAGCCACAGTAATCAAACTCCAGACGCATGCACAACCTTGAGTGCATGTATGACCTTGCATGCTTGCATTACCTTGTGCATCTGGCTTACATGGTATATGGAGAACCAGACCTGGGTCCTTAGGCTTTGTAGGCATGCGCCTTAACCACTAAGCCATCTCTCCAGCCCAATAAGTATTTAAAAAAAAAAAAAAAAAACACAAGCCAGGAATAGTGCACGCCTTTAATCCCAGCACTCGGGAGGCAGAGGTAGGAGGATTACTGTGAGTTCGGGGTCACCCTGAAAATACAGAAAAACAAAAAACAAAACAAAAAAATTAGCTCAGCATGGTCAGCTGGGTGTGGTGACGCACACCTTTAATCCCAGCATTTGGGAGGCAGAAGTAGGAAGACTGTTGTGAGTTTGAGGCCAGTTTGGGAATGCAAGGTGAATTCCAGGTCAGCCCAGGCTAGAGCAAGACCCTATCTTGAAAAAGAAACAAACAAACAAAAGAGAGAGAGAGAGAATTGGTCAAAGACTCAAATGTTAGCTGGGCGTGGTGGTGCATGCCTTTAATCCCAGCACTCGGGAGGCAGAGGTAGGAGGATCACCATGAGTTCAAGGCCACCTTGAGACTTCATAGTGAATTCCAGGTCAGCCTGGGCTACAGTGAGACCCTACCACGAAACACCAATTAAAAAAAAAAAAAAAAAAGAATACTCAAATGTCAGCCTATAAACTACACTGTCAACTATAAAACTTAATATAGGAGAAAATATTTGGAAATTATATTTCTGACCATGAATAGCCAGAATACATAAAGAGCTTTTAAAACTCAACAAAACCAACTTAGTTTGCAAGTTGGTAAAAGACTTTCTCCAAAGATGCACACATTGTTAAAAAGCACATGAACTCACACTTCATATCAACATCAAAGCAAAACCACAATGAGATACCATCACACAAACATTACTATGGCCACCATCAATAATGAATGAATGAATGAATGAACACAAATTACAAGAATATGGGACAACCATTGCACAGGAATATAAAATAGTCACACTGTGGAAAACTGTATGGTGGGTTCTCATAAAAATTAAAAAATGAAGGCTGGAGAGATGGCTTAGCAGTTAAGGCGTTTGCCTGCAAAGCCAAAGGACCTCGGTTCAATTCCCCAGGACCCATGTAAGCCAGATAGATGCACAAAGTGGCACATGTGTCTGGAGCTCATTTGCAGTGGCTGGAGGCCCTGGGGCACCCATTCTCTCTCCCCCACCACCTCTCTCTCTCTCTCAAATAAATAAATAAAATTAAAAAAAATTAAAAATGAATTACCATGTGACCCAACAATTCCACTTCTGAGTATATACCCAAGTAAAAGTAAGCACCCATTGCAAGAAATATTTGTATACCCATGTTCATAGAAGCATTTACTTGTAATAACTAAACCATGGAAGTAACCCATGTCCAATGATAGGTGGACAAATAAATAAAATGTGAAAATACACACACAGTAGAATATTATTCAGCCTTTAAATAGGAAAACATGACATTTACAAGATGGATGAATTCTGTAAACATATGGTAAGTGAAATAAGCCAGTCCACAAAAAGAAAAATACTATGATTCCACTTGTATATAGTAGTTCTAGGCTCTAGGACAAGGGCAGAATGGATAATTACTATTTAAGGGGTATAGTGTTTGGTTGTACAAAATGAAGTGTGAAGGAGTAAGCTGAATACAATGGTCGCACTATGTCATCATGATGCATTAAGGGCACTGAATTAAAGGTAAAGTGGTTGAGATACTGCATTTTGTTAATGTACCACAATAAAGTATTTGAGGGAGAAAAATAATAGAAAGCAAGCTTAAAGGAAGCCAGAAGGCAAGGATTATGTATTCAAAATAGGGAAGACTATTAAAGGAAGAGTTCTATATCCAGTAAACTGTCACTGAAAGAAGTTAGAGCTAACAAATCTATTAAAAAGAAATCCACAAGTGGGGGGGGGGTCTTGGGAGATGGCACAGTCATTTGAAAGTGCTTGCTTGCAAAGCTGCACGGCCCAGGTTCAATTCTCCAGTACCCACATAAAGTCAGATGCACAAAGAGGGCATGTGTCTAGAGTTCATATACACTGGCAAGTGGCCCTGTCATGCCTGTAATTCTCTCTCACACATAAATAAATATATATATGAAAGGCTAGAAAGATGTGTCAACACTTAGGACGCTTGCCTGAAAAACCTAGTGACTAGGGTTTGACTCCCCGGTACCCATATAAAGCCAGATGCATAGGGTAGCACATTTACCTGGAGTTCATTTTCCCTGACTGGAAGCCCTGGTGCAGGTATGCCCATTCATTTTTTCTCTTTCTCTTCTATCTCTCTGCTTGCAAATAATTAAAAAAAAAAAAAAAAAGAGCTGGGCATGATGACACACTTGGGAAGCAGAGGTAGGAGGAATGTTGTGAGTTCAAGGCCAGCCTAGCCTATAGAGTGAGCTCCAGGTCATCTTGGGCTAGAGTGAGATCCTACCTGGAGGAGAGGGGAACAAAATCAAAACAATAATAAAAAATCAAGCCTGGCTTGGTGGCCCAGGCCTTTAATCTCAGCACTTAGGAGGCAGAGGTAGGAGGATCACTGTGAGTTTGAGGCCAGCCTGAGACTACACAGTGCCAGGTCAGCCGGGGCTAGAGTGGGATTCTATCTTGAAAAACAAAAACAAACAAACAAACAAAAAAAAACCAAAACAACAACAGCAACAAAAGAAATCATTAAGAGAAATTCCTAGGTTAAAATGAATGAAACAATACTAGTCAAATTAATCCACATTAAAAAATAGAAACCAAAGTCTGGAGAGATGGCTTAGTGGTTAAGCGCTTGCCTGTGAAGCCTAAGGACCCCGGTTTGAGACTTGATTCCCCAGGACCCAATGTTAGCCAGATAGCCAGATGCACAAGGGGGCGCATGTGTCTGGAGTTTGTTTGCAGTGACTGGAGGTCCTGGCATGCCCATTCTCTCTCTCTCTGCCTCTTTCTCTCTCTGTCTCTCTCAAATAAATAAATTAATTAAAAAAAAAAAGAAATAGAAACCAAGCCAGCCATGGTAGCACACACCTTTAATCCCAGCACTCAGGAGGATCACCGTGAGTTCAAGGCCACACTGAGACTACAGAGTGAATTGCAGGTCAGCCTGGGCTAGAATGACACCCAACATTGAAAAACAAAACAAAAACAAAACAATAGAAACCACTAAACATAACTTAGTTAGAAAAGATGGTCTTAGCAGTTGTTTTGCTTATAACTCTTTTTTCCCCTGTAAGAGTTATAAAGTATTGGCACAAAGTAACATTATAAAACTATGTTGATGAAAGCTAAAGCGCTTGCCTACAAAACCAAAAGACTCGGGATCAATTAATTCCCCAGTACCCACATAAAGCCAGATGTACAAGGTGGTACACTAGTCTGGAGTTTGTGTGCAGTGACTAGAGGCCCTAGCATGCTCATTCTCTCTCTCTGCCTCTTTCTCTCAAATAAATAAGTAAATAAATAAAATATTTTAAAAAATAAGTAAAATTATGTTGATGAGATCATCATATGGAAAAATATAATTTGCAAGAAAATAAAAGCATAGCTGGGCATGGTGGCACATGCCTTTAATCCCAGGACTTGAGAGGCTGTCAACCTCTCAAAAATGCAAAATAAATAAATAGATAAATAAAAGCACAAACTAGGGGAAATGTGCATAGTTTATATGTGCTATTCTAACACTGTTTGTTAGGATTCCTATTCTCAGGCCTGATCTTTTGACCTTTACAAAAAAACAAAAAAATAACCTGTAGTATAATAAAAATAAAGTTTTATCTTACCAAGGATTCAACCATTACATACATGATACCTAATCTATCAAGTAGGAGAAAGGAGGAGGAGAGAAGTAATGGACAGACTAACCAAGAAACCTAACATGCAGTTTTAAGTGTTCTGTTATACAGATGGAATAGGCTGCTAGAGTGAAGGGGGAAACAAAGCAAGTAATTTTTTTTTTGAGAAAACCAAGGCATACTATTCTAAAGTTGTTCTTGTAAATATAACTAAAGAGACCAGTAAAAAGCTGGGCATGGTGGTGCATACCTTTAATCCCAGCACTTGAGGGGCAGAGGTAGGAGGATCGCCAAGAGTTAGAGGCCACCCTGAGACTACATAGTTAATTTCATATCAGCCTGGACTAGAGTGAAACCCTACCTGGAAAAAAAAAAAAAAAAGAGAGAGAGAGAGAGAGAGGGAGAGAGAGAGAGAAAGAGAGAGAGACAGACAGACACCAGTAAGCTATGGCTAGATGAGACCTTAAGGAGTCCACTGGTCTTCTCACTCATTTGATAGCTGAGAAGTAGAATGACCTGCCCAAAGCTAGCTAATGAAGTTGCGCCTTAATCACAGCTCCATCTCTGGATGCCCGAGCCAGTGTCAGTATCCTCCATAATACCATGCCTTTCATTCCTGAACAAAGATGGTGGCCTTACCGAGGGGCATAATGGAGAGATATTTGCCTCGAAACTTGCTGGTGATTTTGATTTCCTGGCGCAATGTCCAGCCATTTTTGGATTCGGCATGGTGTGCAGCAGCAGGGGGATGATGGCTCACCTTGAAGAAATCAGGTTCAAATTAAGAAATGGTGTGGTGTGGTGCACACCTTTAATCCCAGCACTTGGAAGGCAGAAGTAGGATGATCACTGTGAGTTCAGGGCCACCCTGAATTCTACATAGTGAATTCCAGGTTAGCCTGAGCTAGTGTGAAACCCTACCTTGAAAAACCAAAAAGGAAAAAGAAAAAAAAGGGAGAAGGAAATGATACTGCCTCTTAATTGATGCTGATCACCCACATTTTCCCTTCAGATTTTTAATCCACAACAGTAGATGAATACAGGGCCTCTAGTGTCGTATTCTGAAGGAAAAGAAGGCAGGCTGAGATGAGCACAGACTGGCATTTCCTAAAACATTACACACAGGGCAATCAAAAACAGTAAGTGCCCTATCTTCAGAAAGGAAATGTGTTATGGTCCAGAGGTTCCTTTACCTGCTCACAGAGAGACCGGTACCCATTCTCCTCTAGTCGGTCCAGCTCAAACGTTTCCCCAAGGAGTGGGTTGAATGGCTTGCTGGTTCGGAAGACAGTAGTGGAGTAGGAGGACACGGTGAAAGCTGCAACATAACAGAGCTGTTCTAGAGAGTTCTCACATTTCGCAGCTCTGTCCAACAGCTCATGGTATTCCAGATCTTCAGTAAGACGCTGAAGCATGGACAAGGGCTCATTAAAGTTTACCTGTAAGGAAAAGAACACAAAGAAGCTTGCTCAGGAATCTGTAAGAGAGAGTTTATTTATTTTGCAGGTGGACAAAGAAACACAGAGACATCAAGGTGTTGACGCAAATCACTGGCAAGAGAGAAATAATAGTTCTCAGGTTTGACCTGTAAGACAGCTCACTCTCCTTGATCCATGTCAGTGGATGGCAATTTCACAAAACCGTAAGCTGTTTGAGACGGAGACCACTCTCTTTCTGAACAGCACCACATAGGATTCATATGACAAATGTTGATTGAATACTTATACATACATACATACATATATATATATATTGTTGTTGATGTTGTTTGTTTTTTGAGGTAGGGTCTCACTCTAGCCCAGGCTGACCTGGAATTCACTCTGCAGCCCCAGGCTAGCCTCGAACTCACAGTGATCCTCCTACCTTTGCTTCCGGTGTGCTGGGATTAAAGGCGTGCGCCACCATTATCCAAATTGGCTAAAAATAAAAAATTAAATCTGCCAGGGCACGGTGGTGCATAATCCTAGCACTCAGGAGGTAGAGACAGAGGATCATTGTGAGCTCAAGTCCAGCCTAGAACTATAGAATGAGTTCTAGATCAGCTTGGGCTAGAGTGAGACCCTGCCTCCAAAACAAAACAAAACTGCTAATCTGCTATAAACATATTAGCCTCCCAAGCTAGTACATAAAATTTACTTAGACAGCACGGGAATAGGCCAGGACATCCAGCCACTACAAATGAACTTCAGACACATGCACCTGACTTATGTGGGTTGTAGGGAATTGAACTGGGGTCCTTGGACTTTGCAGGCAAAGGCCTAACTGCTAAGTCATCTTTGCCAGCCCACCACCCACTTTCTGAGCCATGTGCTTATGTTGCTCAGACTGGTCTTGAATTTACAGGTTCAAGGGAAAACTCTTTCCTCTCAGCCTGCTGGACAGCTGGGAATTATAGACATGCCCGACTTCTCTGTTTTTTTTTTTTTTTTTTTTAAACAGTGGGACAATTTTTAAATTTTTTATTTATTTGTGAGCAGAGAGTGAGTACGGGCACGCCAGGGCCTCTTGCTGTTGCAAACCAACTCTAGATGCATGCACCACTGTTTATCTGGCTTTACCTGGGCATTGAATGGGGTTTTGAACCCAGCCATCAGCTTTGCAAGCAAGTGCCTTTAACTGCTGAGCCATTTCTCCAACCCCTTTGTACATTTTTCCAGCCTACTCACTAAACTGAGGTGCATACTATTCTAATATTTGCTATTCAGATTATAAAATCAGAATTGTACCTTTTAACATAAAAACTGTGTTCTAGCCAGGCATGGTGGTACATGCCTTTAATACCCGCACTTGAGAGGCAGAGGTAGGAGGATTGCTGTGAATTCAAGGCCTACCGGAGACTACATAGTGAATTCCATGTCAGCTTGAGCTAGAGTTTCGAAAAACCAAGTAAATAAATAAATAAAAAATAACTCTGTTCTACAGCCAGGCATGGTAGCACACCTTTAATCCTAGCACTTTGGAGACAGAGGTAGGAGGATCCAGGCCATCATGAACACTACATAGTGAGTTCCAGGTCAGTCTGGGCTAGACCTCGAAAAACAAAAACACGCAAAACAAAATATTCTCCAGGGCTAGCTTGGGACAGACAGCACAGCCCTTGTCTCCACACAAATCAAAGCAATGCTGTCCATTTGTTTTATGTGCTGATTTCTCAAATCTGCAGTAATATATCAGGTTAATGTTTTTACCTAAAAATAAATAAAACTTGCTTCACCAAAAAAAAACCCAAAAAACAATATTCCAGAGCCTGTGGCTTTCCTGAGAAATTGAACATGTTCTCCTGAACCAGTTACAGGACAAATTATGGAACATTCCTTGGGAAGTGGATCTACCAAAAAATTTACCGTAACTACCTGAGAGACAAGCTACGAAAGAGGTAAGTATTTTGCAGAATGACAGGCTGGCAAAGCCCTAATCCAGTCTTTTCAAATTACCTCAACCAAATCTCCTGGTAGCAAAATTTCAGGTAACATGAAATAACATTTCCATACATTCAGAAGTATACTGAGTTTAACAATGGTGGCTAGTAGATGCTTCAACATAGTCTGTACCAGAATCCAGAATTGATACATTCTTAATCTACTACTGCTTTTGAAGTACACAGACCTGCCCTCCAACTAATATTCCAGGTACCAGTTTCTCTTAAAGTGCTAAGCTTACACTAGTCATTTTTATCACTCAGAGGCCAAATAGAGAAACAAATGAGTCTGAGTATTTAAAGTGGAAAAAGGGGCTGGAGGGATGGTTTAGTGGTTAAGGCATTGTTTGCTTGCAAAGTCAAAGGACCTGGGTTCAACTCCCCAGGACCCACGTTAGCCAGATGCACAGGAGGGCGCACGCGTCTGGAGTTCCTTTGCAGTGGCTGGAGGCCCAGGCACACCTATTCTCTTAACTCACTCTCCCTCTTCTCTGTCAAATAAATAAAAATATTTAAAGTGGAAAAAAAGCAGAGACTTAGTTATAGCACTTATGGGGAACTGGGCAATAAAAAGCTGACCCAGAGATCAGCAACAGCAGGAAGCACAAGGGAGAAAGAGAACCTGTGCTATCTATGTCCATTCCTCAGAGGAAGAAGCTATAACACTGAGGAGTGTGGGAAGGTTTGTTTAGTAAAAACTAGAGCCACACAGATGCTGCCAGAAAACTCCCCAAGAAAAGAGAAAACCTTTCCCACCAGCTCCATTCTCCTACTGATGTCATACTGGTAGTGCCCAACTAACTCCAGCAGGCATAGAAGCCTAAACACAGCCAGAAGAATCATTTTCCTATGACACAGAACAGGGCCAGCCAATGGTAAGGACTGCACATTCCTGATGGAAAGAAATGCCAATAAAGAACTAATGGTAAAGGAGGACAGAGAGATCTAGACCCAGAAGCTATTTCTAAATAGGAACTACATTTTTGAGAGAGCAATGACCTGCCTTTCCAGTCCACTACTTCCTCTAAAGGTCCCAATGCTCCACAGCAGTCCTCTTTTCAGGTTTCCAAAGCTCCAACTGTTTTAGGTTTCTCCAAGGTGCTTATTCAAGGTCTCTTTTCTAGCTGGGCATAGTGGCTCACACCTTTAATCCCAGCACTCAGGAGGCAGAGGTGGGAGAATCACTGTGAGTTCAAGGCCACCCTGAGACTCCATAGTGAATCCCAGATCAGCCTGGGCTAGAGTGAGACCCTACCTCAAAAACCAAAACCAAAACCAAAAACAAAAAAACAAAAAAAAAAATCAAGGCCTCTTTTCTTATCTGTAGGTCAACCTTTATTTTTCTTTGCAGTGCTAGGGATCGAACCTAGGGCCTGAAACATGCAAGGCACTCTACCAATGAGTTATAACTCCACTTTTATTTTTGGAAATACCATTTGTGTTTTGTGGTGCTAATTTTCAAACCCAGGACTTTGTATATGCAGCTGCCAAGCATTTTTTTTTCTCTCTCCTTCTTTTTATTTTTTATTATTTTTTGTTTTTTAAGGTAGGTTTCTGCTGTAGCCCAGACTGACCTGGAATTTACTATGTAGTCTCAGACTGAACTCATAGGGATCCTTCTATCCCTGCCTCCTGAGTGCTGGGATTAATGGTGTACAATACCTACCACACCTGGCAGAGAGAGAGAAAGGGAGCACTAGGGCCTCTAGCTTCCGCAAATGAATTCTAGATGCACGCACCATTTTGTGCACCTGGCTTTACATGGGTAATGGGGAATCAAACTTGGGCAGTTAGGCTTTTCAGGCAAGTGTTTTAACCACTAAGCCACCTCTCCAGCCTGGTAAACATTTCTTTTCCTTTTTCTGGGGTTTTTCAAGGTAGTGTCTCCTACTATCCCAGGCTGACCTGGAATTCACTATGTAGTCTCAGATTAGTCTTGAACTCAAAATAATCTCCCTCCCTCTGCCTCCTGAGTGCTGGAATTAAAAGCATGTGTCACCATGCCCACCTTTTTTTTATTTTTATTTTTACTATTTTATTTTTATTTGTTTATTAGAGGTGTGTGTGGGGGAGAGAATGGGTGCACCAGGGCCTCAAGCCATTGCAAATAACTCCAGATGCATGTACCACCATGTGCATTTGGTTTATGTGGGTTCTGGAGAATCAAATCTGGGCCCTTAGCCTTTGCAGGCAAGTGCCTTAACCACTAAGCCATCTCTCTAGCCTATCACTTCTTTTCTTAAAAAACTTTTAAAATATTTATTCATTTATGAGCGAGAGAGAGAGAATATGGGCATGCCAGGGTCTCTAGCAATGGCACACAAACTCCAGATGCATGCGCTACCATGCACATCTGGCCTATGTGGGTTCTGGGGAGTCAAACCTGGGTCCTTAGGCTTTGTAGGCAAATACCTTAACCACTAAGTCATCTATCCAGCCCCAGCCCAACATTTCTTTAACAAACAAAATCTGAGTTGGGCATTGGTGGCACATGCATTTAACCCCAGCACTCGGGAGGCACAGATAGGAGGATCACGGAGAATTCAAGGCCACTCAGACTACATAGTGAATTCCAGGTCAGCCTGAGCTAGTGTGAGTTACTACCTTGGGGAAAAAAGAAAAAAAAAAATCTTCTGGGTGTGGTGGTGCATGCCTTTGATTCAGCACTCAGGAGGCAGAGGTAAGAGGATCACAGTGAGTTCAAGGTCAGCCTGAGACTGCATAGTGAATTCCAGGTCAGCCTGAGACTGCATAGTGAATTCCAGGTCAGCCTGAGCTAGAGTGAAACCCTATCTCTAAAAACAAAACAAAACCCAGCATCTTATGTACCTTATTCAGAAAAACCTACTTGTTTTTTAAGACTTAATCAATAACTTCACATGCCTAATAATCTAGCCATGTCAGACAGTGGGCTAAGCATCATGGATACACAGCAATAATATAAAATCCCTGTACATGAGAAACACAGTTTACAAAGAGGCGGCAACCATACATTGGTCCTTATGTGCCAAGATGGTGGGGAGGATACTTTCATAGTTTGCTCTATCAAGTACCTGGCTGTGGACAAAACATGCCATCACCCCATTCCTCAAGTCTTCATTTTCAGTCTCTCGAAACAGCTAACTATGGTCATACAACAGAGATTTAAGAAATTAATGAATTAAGCAATTTCCAAGAACTGTCTTTAAAAGGCACAGCCTGCTCATCTTCTATTTCTACCTTCCAGCTGCCTGCAAAGTGTTCCTGATGGCTCAAGCTGGAACTGCCACTACAAACCCAGCAACTAACGCCACAGGCAGCAGGACCACAGAACACAAGGAAGCCTGAGCCTGACACTGTAGTAAGACATCAACCCAGACTCCAACACAAAGAAGTTAAGCCAACATTTGTCTACAGCAAGGGTTGTCAGTGTTTGTTTTTGTTTTTGTAGAGAGCTAGATGGTATTTAGGTTGTCAGGGCTAAAATCACGTTGATGTTGTAATAAGACAGCAGCTACAGAGAAGATGCAGGTGAGCATTTCTGTTCTAATACAACTTTACTTACCATCATTAAACTCATGAACTATTATACTCCTTTAGATTTTTTTTTTCCTGAACTATTTAAAAAACACACATTCTTAGCTTGTGGGCTACACTGACAGACAGATTTGGCCAAAGGGACTTACTTTGCTGACACCTGGTTCATATTAATGCACCTTAGGCTTATTTGTTTTAACTGAGTATCTTATACCTGTGAAGTACACTGGCACCACAGTGGGCAAATAGGAAGCACCCAGTGAATAAATAACCAAGTAAAACACACTGTCCAGATACAAACAGTGGAGCACAAGGGAGAGAAATCTCACTGACTTTGTGGCCTGGAGAAGGTCCACCAAAAGAGACACTACACTATACCTGAATCACAAAGAGTTTTAGCTATATCACAAGAAAGTGCCCAGGGTTGGTGAACAACTGAAGAAAGTGCAAGAAAAAAGAGAAAGGATGGAGAGATGGCTCAGTGGTTAAGGTGCTTGCCTACAAAGCCCAAGGACCCAGGTTCTATTCCCAAGAACCCACATAAGCCAGATAGATACCCAAGGTGGTACATGTATATGAAGTTTGCAGTGGCTGGAGGTCCTGGTGTACCCAATCTTTCATTCTCACTCAAATATATAAATAAATAAATAAATAAATAAAACACAATAAAGAATAAAAAACAGTATGTGTAAATGTCCTGAGGGAGTACCTGAAAGTAATCCTACAGGGAGAAAGAACCAAGCCCACTAAGACTATGCTCAAAGCAATGACGATCTGGTAGATTTTAAGATAAGGAGTGACAGAATCACAAATGTTAAGATCACTCTGGCATTAGTGCGGACTGGAGAAAAGCATGGATGAAGGCAACCCCATCCTTTTTGCGTGTTTGCCTCATTTCCCAAGCAGCCCTCAAGCTTACTTGGCAGCCAACACTGAAGTCCTGATTCTCCAGCTTCCAGGATTACAGGCTCGCCTCACTACACTCAGCTCCAAACCCTATCTTTACCATAGCAATGGTCCTCTTCTTTATGACCATTTGGTTTTTGCTTCTGACACTTCCTAAACCTGTTAGCATTTCTCCTGACACTACAATAGAAAAAAAATATTATCTTTTCCCTAAACTCAAACTTAGCTCAGGTTGGCCTGGAACTCACTTTTAAAAAAAATGTTATTTTTATTTTTTTGAGGTAGGGTTTCATTCTAGTCCAGACTTACCTGGAATTCACTATGTAGTCTCAGAGTGGCCTTGAACTCAGTGATCCTCTTACCTCTGCCTCCCAAGTGCTGGGATTAAAGGTGTGCACCACCACACCCAGCTCTCGTACTCAGTTTTAGTTCAGAGGGCTCTCAACCTCCTGACATTGCTCCTGCCTTGTCCCGAGTGCTGGCATTAACAGGCATGAGCCACCACACCCAGCTACTACAGATACTTCTTCAAAACAGAACCCATACTGTGTTTACCTTTGCATACCTCAGCCCATCTAGCACAGGCATTTGCTCATAAATGTTATTAGATATAAGCAACTGATTCTAGATGATCTGGGAATAACCAGATCTAGAGTCCAAACCAAGCCAGCTGACTTAAAGGAATGGTTTTTGACTGTAAGGGTAACAAAGACCAAATCCAAAACTGCAACCCAAGTGGGTGAGGCTGAGTGGACCTCACCGGCATGGGAATCTTCGAGAGTTCTTTTCCAATGCAGTTCTTCATGATGCTCCACAAGTTGAGGCTATAGTTTGGCTTATATGGTATCCTGGTTCTCTTTTCCTTCTTGGTCTCCTCCAGCTGATGTTTATACTGACAGCAAAAAACAAGGACATTCAATCACCCACAAAGAATAGATAATCTACTATTTATACCCTTCCCTTTCCCATGTGAAAAAAGAAATCAGGTAGGGTGTGCTAGCATTTGTCATTAATCTCAGCAGAGTAGGAGGATCACTGTGAGTTCAAGGCCACCCTGAGACTACATAGTGAATTCCAGGTCAGTCTGGGCTAGAGCGAGATTCTACCTCAAAAAACCAAAACCCCAAAACAAACAAACAAACAAAAACAAAAACAAACAAACAACAGTTATTTTCTGTTTCTCTCACATATAGATCCTTGGGAATTCATACCCCTAGTTCCTTGACAATGTCCATGTAGAAATTACCTGTTCATCAAGGCTAATATCACTGCTGGCTCCACTGATGTTGCTGCCGGTGCGCCTGCATGGATGGGAAATATGGGAAGATTAGAACAAAGACCAGAAGCAAACTTTAGTCCTGCATAGTTCTTTACAAAGCACAGAGCAGGTAGGGACACTGATGGGATCAGAAGGTAACAATGGGAATAGCTATGAATTTTCCTTTTACTAACAAAAAGAGGCCACATTTTAGTAAACATATGATAGTCTCACTGAAAAGTTTCTAACTTCATCATAATAAATGTGTTCATTTTCCTCAGCAGTCAAGGATAACTTACTTGTGGCCCAAATTTTCAGGCATGGTGATGATCTCTGGTGCATCAAAAAACTCATTCTCATCATCTTCATCACTCATGTCCCCTTTGCTAGGGCAGCACTGATCTATAAGGAGAAAGCCTCATTTGTTTTCTTGGTTATCTTTACCAAACACCCAGGTCCAGTAGATTCTTTCAAATACTAACCTTAAGGTAGAGAGCAGAGGACAAGCCAAAAGAATCAATAGCTTCAACTACATTTCATATCAGTCATTTATTGTGGAGAATGTAGAATTCTTCTATCAACTGCAGAAAAGTACCTGGCTCATAATGGGACAAACCAGGTAAGAACTATGGTCTTACCTTTACCAGAACCAGCACTGCCTGGAGTGTTGGCCGGAAGCACCGTAGCTCCCCGGAAGGCCCTCTCCAGGTGATTGTGCTGCTTCGCCAGCTGTTCCAGGGTCTCTTCCAGTCGGATACGTTGGTCTCTTTCATACTGTAGTGACTTCTGCCACTTTTTACTATGGGTCTGGGCTAACATGAGGAAATCTCTGCAGGCCTGAAAGGGAATAGAAGATCATATGGGGTAGTTTGCTTCAGTTGTCTCCATAAACTTAGGTGTTCTGAATGCTAAGGTTCCCAGCTGATGGAGATTTGGGAATTAGTACCTCTAGGAGGCAGTGTATTGTTGGGGGTGGGCTTATGGGTATTATAGCCAGTGTCCCTTTGTCAGTGTTTGGCACACTCTCCTATTGCTATTATCCACCTGATGTTAGCAAGGGGGTGATGTCCACCCTCTGCTCATGTCATTTTCTCCTGCCATCATGGAGCTTCCCCTCGAGTCTATAAGCCAAAAGAAACCTTTTTTTCCACAAGCTGCTCTTGGTTGGGTGATTTCTGCCAGCAATGCGAACCTAACTGCAACAGTAAAGTTGGTACCACATGAGTGACGTCATTTGCTGTTAGACACCTGACTGTGTGGCTTTGCCCTTTTGATTTTCAAGAGGAATGTGGATGAATTTGAAACCTTGGCCTAAGAGACACCTTGCAGCTTGATGGATTATTCTGGTCAGTGTTTCAAGACCTGAATCCAGTAAGAACTGAATCCAGTATGGACTGTGAGGTGTGGCTTATGAGGGTGAAAAGGAGCTTCGTCTGGACTGAGCTAGAAGAGTTTGTGTGAGAGGCTTGCTATTATGCCCCTGTCCTGAGAACATGTGCAGAGTTGCAGTATGTAGAAATGGACTGGTGTGTGTAAAGGGATATGGCACAGAAAGAAATCTCTGGGCCAAAACTTCTGCCTGTTCAGCAGCAATTGTATGAGATTACAACCATTGAGATTTGGCCAGTTGAACTGCATTGACATAAAGAATGCAGTCTTTTGAAGGGGCTTGAATGCTGAAGGAGTGTCCTGTTCTTCAAAGTCTGCTTTATTCCCCCCTGGATTAACAAATTGGCACCCCCACCTGGTATTATGGAGTTTAAAAGATGCAGGAAAGAGAGGACCATTGAATTTGCAATGCGGTCTTGTGTTATGGAAATGGCCATGGGCAGAGTGAAGCAGGTTTGCTGGATGCATGCATGAAGACCCAATGGAGCCATGAGGATGAACCATGGGTTGTAGCAGAAACCCAGTGCAGATGCTGTGACCACAAGATGGCTGCTAAGGAGAGCTGACAGCCCCAGATGAAGTTTCCAGGACTGTAAGTAGCCTAGCTGGAGGGGCAAAATTGAAACTTTAGAGATATGTTGCTGGTTAGAATTATTGGACTTGGATATTTGTCACTGACTAGAGTTGTTGAACTTGGAACTATAGAGTTTGGTGTTTGCCCTGTTTAAATCTTATATTGATTGAATATTTCTTTGTTATGCCCAATGCTGTCTCTTGCAGTATGAATGTTTATTCTGTGCCATTATGGGTTTTCTGGGGATGTTTTTTGGTATTATTACTCAGTTACAAGACCTTGGATTATGGGGATATTTGATTGATAAAAACTATGGGATATATTTTTTTTAAAAAAGGGCTACAGAGATGGCTTAGCAGTTAAGGTGTGTGCCTGCGAAGCCTAAGGAAGGACCCAGGATCGATTCTCCAGGTCCCATGTAGTAAGCCAGATACACATGGTAGCACATGTATCTGGAATTCATTTGCAGTGGCTAGAAGCCCTGATGTGCCCAATTCTCTCTCTCTCTCATAAATAAATAAATAAATATAAATCTTATCAAAATATATTTTTAAAAAATTGGGGACTTTAAAGTTGGACTGACTACATTGTATTTTATATCATGTATGGATATCAGTTTATGGGGCCCAGGGGCAGAAGGTGGTGGTGTTTGATTCTGGTATTCCCCCATAAACTTAGGTGTTCTGAATGCTAGGTTCCCAGCTGATAGAGATTTGGGGAATTAACACCTCTAGGAGATGGTGTATTGTTGGGGACAGGCTTATGGGTATTATTGCCAGTTTCCCCTTACCAACGTTTGGCACACTCTCCTATTGCTATTATCTACCTGATGTTGGTGAGGGGGTGATGTCCACCCTCTGCTCATGTGTCGTTTTTCCCTGCCATCATGGAGCTTTCCCTCGCGTCTGTAAGCCAAAAGAAACCTTTTTCCCACAAGCTGCTCTTGGTCAGGTGATTTCTGCTAGCAATGTGAACCTACTGCAACATCATGTCACCTCCACTAGTCATATTCTTCTTGGGCCTCTGTAAGCCCATGGAGTAATCTTATTCTGGGAACTTTGCAGAGCAGATGACAATGAAGACTTCCTGTTATTTTGTAGCACCAGAACAGCTATCTCTGTGCTGCAGTCAAGGTCATACCCAAAAATGAGTGAGCATGGTTGTCATGGTTCTCCTGTATTTTTCTAGTCATGAAAACCAAACAAAGTACCGCGTGATCAGTAAACCTAGACAAGACATTTGTGACAAAATCACAAAAGGCTGGTATGTGAGCTGTACCAAAAGAGATCCACTTGCTGAAAGAGTAAGGAGAAAACATACATGATTACTGCATTCAATACACTGTTGACTAAACTCAAATAACCTGAAGCTGAGTAACTGACACTGAGAATGAATCAGACTGAAGATGAGCTCATTTAACTTTTATTTTGGTCATTAAGAAAAATGACCTCAAAAAGTGGAATTCAACTTGAAGAATCAAAGACAGAATGTAAAGAAAAAAAAAATCTTATCAATCCCTTTACTGAATTCCCTACAATTAGGATTAAATCCTAATTACTAGTTATGAACATGAAGGGTCCTTCACAGTATGACTATTAACTGCTCTGTGTCCTCCTCTCCAAGCAGGGGTACTCACCCTTTCACCTATGCCTCAGCCACACTGAAATACTCATCAGTTTTTGGACATACACATTTCTTCCAGGCCTAGGAACATATGCTATTCCCTATTCCCTTTCTCTAAAAGATAATTTAGGGAGGGGGAAAGAGAGAGATAGAAGAGGGAAAATGGGCACGCCAGGGCCTCTAGCCACTATAAACAAACTCCAGACGCATGCATCACCATGTGCATCTGGCTTAGGTGGGATCTGGAAAATTGAACCTGGGTCCTTCGTTTCTCCAGCCCAGAGAACTTAATTTTTGAAGACCTATGGCAGTAGCACTTGTTCTGTGACACCTGCCCTCTGAAGTACCCAGTCTCTTTCTTATATTTCCTTACCGGTTTCAACATACTTCTATTTTATACATGCACAGCAGAATCGTGACTGATTTTTTTCTCTCTCCAGATGGATCACAAGCAACTTGAAAACACATCTTACAGCTTATTACATATAGATCTCCAATTCCTACTATACAGTAGGAGCCTGATAAAGTTTGCTTAATAACTGAAGGAAGGAAGCAATGCAAGATTAAGAGTCTATTGGCTGTTACAGAGAAACTAAAAGGTTCTATTAGAATGTATGTTCCCACGGTTTCAACAATTGCCTACAGGTCAACGAATGAATATTACCAGCACTCAAGAGTTTCAGACCAGAATATATAACTGCCTATCCAATAGCTCAATGTATTCTCAAAACCAATGGTTCTCAAACTGAATTCACCACATTCTCTTTCTTTCAATTTTTTTTTTATTAATTTTTATTTATTTATTTATTTATTTATTTATTTTTGAGGTAGGGTTTCGTTCTAGTCCAGGCTGACCTGTAATTCACTATGTTGTCTCAGGGTAGTCTTGAACTCACAGAGAGATCCTCCATACCAGCTTACCACATGGCTCACCATATTCTCTCCCTCTCTCTCCTTTTTTTTTTTTTTTTTTTTGGTTTTTCGAGGTAGGGTCTCACTCTAACTCAGGCTGACCTGGAATTCACTATGTAGTCTCACAGTGGCCTTGAACTCTTGGCAATCCTCTTATCTCTGCCTTCCAACTGCTGGGATTAAAGGCGTGCGCCACCATGCCCGGCCTTCACCATATTCTTTTACTGCCTCTGATCCTCCTTTTGAGGTTCACCATCCCATGACCAATTCAAGAGCCCCCCAAGATACTTGGGCATTTTTTTTTCCTTTCTTACATTCAATTATGAAGTCCTACTGATTCTCCTTCAACATTTTTAGAATTTATACATTTCTTTCCATCCTTCACACTAGCAGCAGTGGAATACACATCTAGACCTAGGTTGATGAGGCTCAAATCACAGCTCCATGACATTACCTGAACATTTATAATTTTAGTAAGTATTCAATAAGGTATGTAAGAATGGGTCTCAGAAAAAAAAAAAAAAAGATTGGGTCATGGGCTGGAGAGATGGCTCAGCAGTTAAGGTGCTTGTCTGCAAAGCCTAGTGACCTAGGTTTAATTCTTCAGTACGCACATAAAAGCCAGATGCACTAAAAAAAGGCACATGTACCTGGAGTTCATTTGTAGTGGCTGGAAGCCCTGGAATGCATTATCTTTCTCTCTCTCTTTGGAATATGAATGTCTATATACATACACACACACACATACATATACATTTTTTTTTATTTATTTGAGAGTGACAGAGAAAGAGGCAGAGAGAGAGACAGAGAGAGAGAGAGAGAGAGAGAGAGAGAGAGAGAGAGAGAGAGAGAAAGAATGAACACCATCAGGGCCTCCAGCCACTGCAAGTGAACTTCAGATGTATGCGACACCTTGTGCATCTGGCTTACGTGGGTACTGGGGAATCAATTCTTGAACGGAGGTCCTTAGCCTTCACAGGCAAGCACTTAATGGCTAAGCCATCTTCCAGCCCATAAATAAAATATATTTTTTTAAAAGAATAGGTCTCATCCTCTTCTGATGTACCAAGCCCACTTAGCAGTATCTGTACCACCCCCTTACTTCCTCTCAAGCTTCACCTCTAGCTACTTCTGTGCTCTAACAGTCAGATATTAGGAGTTCCCAAACTAAGGAGAAGGAAGGGTTTCCATATGGCAAACCACAGTCACCAACTCTTCTCTATTATTCTTTGTTTCTTTTGATTTTAAGAGGTAGGGTATCATTCTCGATCAGGTTGACCTGGAATTCACTATGTAGTCTCAGGGTGGCCTCAAACTCACCGCAATCCTCCTACCTCTGCCTCCTGAGTGCTGGGATTAAAGGTGTGCACTACTATGCCTGGCCCTCTCATTCTCTTTTAATAATATTGATCATAATTAAAATTTAGCAAGAGATAGTTGTATGTCATGTATACTGCTGAGCATTTCACATCAATAACCTAACAAAAGCCTTTCAATAATACCATGGAAGATCTACTAATATCAAAACCATTTACAGATAAGAAACCTAGATCACAGAGGATGTAGGTTGCTCTGGGTTATGTGGAAGGTAAAGCAAGAAGTTGGAGTCCAGATCCTAAGTCTCTATTGCTTTTCTAAGACTTTTCTTAATTTTTAATTTTAATTTATTTGAGATGACAGATACAGAAGCAGATATAGAGAGATTGGGCATGCCAGGGCCTCCAGCCATGGCAAACAAACTCCAGATGTATGCAGCACCATCTTTTGCATCTGGCTTACATGGGTCCTGAGGAATCAAGCCTCGAAATGGGGTCCTTAGGTACACAGGCAAGTGCTTGACCACTAAGCCATCTCTCCAGCCCTAAGACAACTTTTATTGCTCCTTCAAAATTTAGTTGAGGTTGTGTGGTGGTTTGATTCAGGTGTCCCCTATAAACTTAGGTGTTCTGAATGTGAGGTTCCCAGCTGATGGGAGATTTGGGAATTAATACCTCTCAGAAGCAGAGGATTGTTGGCAGTGGGCTTATGGGTATTATAGCCAGTTTCCCCTTGCCAGTGTTTGGCACTCTCTCCTGTTTCTATTGTCTACCTTATGTTGGCCAGGGGGTGATGTCCACCCTCTGCTCATGCCATCATTTTCCCCTGCCATCATGGAGCTTCCCCATTGAGGTCGTAAGCCAAAATAAACCCTTTTTCCCCACAAGCTGCTCTTGGTCAGGTGATTTCTGCCAACAATGTGAACCTGACTGCAACAGTAATGTTGGTACTGCAGAGTGGGGTTCATTGCTGTTAGACACCTGACTGTGTGGCTTTGGCCTTTTGGAGCTGATTTTCAGGAGAAATGTGGAAGGATTTGAAACTTTGACCTAAGAGATACCTTGCAGAGCTCTAAGTACAGCTCCGTGGACTATTCTAGTTAGAGTTGGGGAACCTGAATGCAGAAAGAGCTGTGGACTGTGAGGTCTAGCAGATGAGGGTGAGAAACAGCTTTGACTGGACTGGGCTACAAGCAATTTGTGTGAGAGGCTTGCTGTTATGCTCATGTCCTGAGAACTTGTGCAGGGCTGCTTTGCATAGAAACAGACTGATGTGAGCAGAAGGATATGGCACAGAAAAAATGAAATCTATGGGCCAAATTTCCTGCCCGTTCAGCTGCAATTGTATGAGGTTACAACCATTGAGATTGGGCCAGCTGACATGCATTGGGATGACAGAAAAAATGCAATCTTTTGAAAGAGCCTGAATGCTGAAGAAGTGTCCTATACTACAAAGTCTGTATTATTTTCCCATGGTTTAACATGGCACTCCACCTGGTATTATGGAGTATAAGAAGTGAGGGAAAGAGAGGGTCATCGAATTTGCAGTCTTGTGCTTTGGAAATGGTCATGGGCAGTGTGAAGCAGGTTTGCTGGATGCCTGCATAGAGACCCCATGGGGCCATGAAGATGAACCATGGGTTGCAGTGGAGACCCAGTAGAGATGCCAGGACCATGAGATGGCTGCTAAGGAAAACTGTCAGCCCTGGATGAAGTTTTCCAGGACTGTGAGTAGCCTAGCTGGAGGGTCAGAACTGGAACTCTAGACTTTTTGCTGGTTAGAAATATTGGTCTTGGAGACTTATCACTGACTAGAGTTGTTGGACTTGGAGCTACAGAGTTTAATGTCTGCCTTGTTTAAAACTTGTATTGGTTGAGTATTTCTTAGCTATGCTCAATGCTGTCTTTTGCAGTATGGACTGTTTATTTATTCTGTGCCATTATGGTTTTGGGGGGATTTTTCGGTATTATGGCTCAGTTAAAAGACCTTGGATTATGGGGATGTTTGAACATCATTAGGAATGATAAAAACTATGGGGACTTTTAAAGAGACTGAATGCATTGGATCATGGGTGGTTATCAGTTTACAGGGGCCAGGGAAAGAATATGGTGATTTGATTCAGGTGTCCCCCATAAACTTAGGTGTTCTGAATACTAGGTTCCCAGCTGATGAAGATTTGGGAATTAATGCCTCCTACAGGCAGTGTATTGTTGGGGGTGGGCTTATGGGTATGATGGCCAGTTTCCCCTTGCCGGTGTCTGACAAACTCTCCTATTGCTATTATCCACCTTATGTTGGCCAGGGGGTGATGTTCACCTGCTGCTCATGCCATCATTTCCCTGCCATCGTGGAGTGTTCCTTCAAGTCTGTAAGCCAAAATGAACCCTTTTTCCCCAAAGCTGCTCTTGGTTGGGTGATTTCTGCCAGCAATGTAAACCTGACTGCAACAAGGTGTTAACTTTTCTAACTTTCCAAGTCCCAGCTAAACATCTCCAATGTGTTATGCCACAGCAGCCTGTGTCAATCCTATTATGGATTAGTTTCCCAGTCTGGTCTTGAACTCATGACCCTCTTGCCTCTGCCTCTTGAGTGCTGGGATAACAGACATGTGCTACCATATTCCACTCACTGTGTGTGTGTCCGTGTGCTTTTGTTTGAGACAGGGTCTCATGTAGCTCAAGCTGGCCTCTACTTGCTATGTACCTGAGGATGACCATGAATTTTGATCCTCCTGCCTCTATCTCCCAGTGCTGGAATTACAGAAGTATACTAACACTGTGGACTTGTGTGGTACTTAGAATCAAACTCAAGGCTTTGTGCATGCTAGGCCAGGCACTCTACTCTAATCCACATGGCCAGACTCCTCCTCCCCCAATTAATTTTGTTGTTGTTGTTAATTTTATTTATTTGAGAGAGAGAGAGAGAGAGAGAGAGAGAGAGAGAGAACGAAAAATGAGAGAATGGGCATGCCAGGAGCTTCAGTTGCTGTAAACGAACTCCAGACACATGCACCACTTTGTGTGTCTGGCTTACATGGGTCCTGGGGAATCAAACCTGGGTCTTTTGGCTTCGCAGGCAAGCACCTTAACTGCTAAGCCATCTCACTAGCCCACTAATTTTTTGTTTGTTTGTTGAGTTAGGGTCTCTCTTTATCCCAGGCTGACCTGGAATTCATTATGTAATCTTAGGCTAGCTTCAAATTCCCAGTGATCCTCCTACCTCTGCCTCCTGAGTGCTGTAAGTAAAGGCATATGCTACCACACCTGACCCCACTCATTTTCCTTTCCTTTCCCTTTCCCTTTCCCTTTCCCTTTTCCTTTCCCTTTCCCTTCCCTTCCCTTCCCTTCCCTTCCCTTCCCTTCCCTTCCCTTTCCCCTTCCCCTTCCCCTTCCCCTTTCCTTTCCTTCCTTCCTTCCTTCCTTTTTTGTTTACTTACAAGGGGAGGGGGAGAGAAAGAGAGAATGGGTGCACTAGGGCCTCTAGCCACTGCAAATAAACTCCAGGTGAATGTGCCACTTTGTGCATCTGGCTTCATGTCAGTACTAGGGAACTGAACATGGTTCATTTGGCTTTGCAGGCAAGTGCCTTAACTGCTGGGCCATCTCTCCAGGACCCCCACTCTTTTTTGTTTGTTTTTTGTTTTTCAAGGTTTGTTCTCCAGCTCAAGCTAACCTGGAATTCACTATGTAGTCTCAGGGTGACCTCAAACTCACAGCAATACACCTACCTCTGCCTCCCAAGTGCTGGGATTAAAGGTATGCACCACCATGCCCAGCTTGCCCTACTCATTTTCTTGCCCCCTGAGGCAGGGTATCACTCTAGCTCAGGCTGACCTGGAATTCTTGAACTCTCTCGGCAATCCTCCTGCCTCTGTCTGCCATGTGCCCACTCATTTTTAATATGCATATTACACTTAAGACTTAGCTATTATCACTCAGAAAGGATGAAGAAAATAACATAGAGACTAAAAAATTCAGGGCTGTAGAGATGGCTTAACAGTTAAGATGCTTGCCTGCGAAGCCTGACACCCCAGGTCTGATTCCCTAGAACCCACATAAGCCAGATGCATGAAGTGGCACATGCATAGGGGTTCACTTGCAGAGGCTGAAGGCCCTGATGCACCCATTCTCTCTGTCCATCTCTATTTATGCCAGGCATGGTGGTGCACTGCTTTAATCCCAGCATCAGGAGGCAGAAGTAGGAGGATTGCTAGGAGCTTAAGACCACCCTGAGACTCCACAGTGAACTCTATGTCAACCTGAGTTAGAGGGAAACTACCTCAAAACAACAACAGCAGCAGCAAAATTCATTTCAGCCAGTTGTAGCAGTGCATAACTTTAATCCAGCACTCAGGAGGCAGAGGTATGAGAATCACTGTGAGTCTGAGGGAAGTCTAGGACTATATAATGATTTCCAGGTCAGCCTGGGCTACAGCAAGACCTTATCTCACATAACAACAACAACCACAACAAAAAGTTCAAGTAATAACTGAATTAGTGGGGTGGAGAGACAGCACTTGCCTGCTTACAAATCACCACAAAGAACACAGAGTTTACCTATAGAGTGTAGGTATGGTTTGTATGAGTGGTGCAGGGTCTGAGCACATTTTGAAATACTCTACTACTAAGTCATGCCTAGCCTGAGAGCTAACCTCCAACTTCAAGGAATCACTCCCTACACAAACTCTAGACCCTTAGTACTTAGGGAAGAAAAAGTCCTAAGGAACAAAGATGAGTACATTTTTAAGAGAAACAGTCAAACTAAAGTTTCTGTTTTACGAAAGCGTGTTTTAAACAATTGTCTTATTTATCTATTTACTTTTATTTATAAGCAGAGAGAGACAGCCACAGAGAGAATGGGTGTACCAGGGCTTCTAGTCATTGCAAACAAACTCCAGGTGCATATACTGCTTTGTGCAACTGGCTTTACACAGGTACTGGAGAAATGAACTCCAGTATTAGGCTTTTCAGGCAAGTGCCTTAACCACTAAGCCATCTCTCTCCTGCCTTGAAGGGGTGTTTTATTTTACCAAATTTTCATATCAGATACCAGAGTAGAGAATAATCTGTCAAGGAATGTAGTGCTCATTTCATTCTCAGGTGACTATTGCATCTTGAGTTGTTTTGTATACTGGGCTGGAGAAATGGCCCAATGGTTAAGACGTTTGTCTGCAAAGCCTGACTGCCTAGGTTAGATTCCCCAGTAGCCACATAAAGCCAGATGCACAGAGAGTTCATTTACAGCAGCTAGACGCCCTAGCATGTCCATTCTCATTCTCTCTCTCTGCTTGTAAATAAATAAATTTTTATAATCTGGGTGTGATGACATACACCTTTAATCCCAGTACCTGGGAGGAGGCCACTCTGAGGCTATATAGTGAATTCCAGGTCAGTCTTGGCCAGACCCTACCACAAAAAAACAAAATAAATAACTGATTTGTTGACTTGTAGGATGTATTGGGCTTTTTTAACCAAAAGGACCAAAATAAACAGACCAGTAAGAAGTACCAGAATCTGGAACAGGTCTCCAGCTGGCCAGAAGCAGAAGCACCAGCACCAGCACCAGCCTGCTAAGCAGCCCTAGGAGAGACGGCTTGTCTTCCTGCAAGCCCTGCACGAAGAAGACACTTTGTCTTCTTTCCACCTTGAATAGATCAGAACGTTGACCAAAGTAGTGAATGCTTCAGAGTACAACGTTAATATTAAAACAAAGGTTATCACAACTTCCATCAAATAATAGAGGATCAAAATGAGAAAAAATAAATTTCCCCCTTGGCCACAGAAAAAGGGCTCTGATGTTTAGAAGCCATGTGAGCTACACTAGCTCTAAACAGACACCTTACTATCACTCCCTAATCAAGGGGAAATGTGGCACCAGTGAGGTAATTTCATCCTTCTTAACTAGGCAGGAGGAAAAAGCCTTGTAAAACCCTTCCTCATAGAATCCTTTCTCACTTATGAATTGTCTTCAAGTGTTTTTTGTGCAATGGGACTAAAACAACCTGCTGGGTGAGAATAAATTGCCAGGAGAGGAAAAACAGCATTGTTAAAACTATAGTCATTTCACATGTATCAATACATCAGTAATGTCAGCAATGCTTTGTATCTACCTATAGCCTTGTACTCAAGCAGCTAAAATACCCACAAATCAATGACAACCACCCAAGGTAAGAGGTATGCAGAGGCAGAAACATGCCCCTTCTTTTTAAACAAGAGGTGCTCAAAATTGAGCACTGTGGCTTATCAATACAACTGCTCCTGAACTCAAAGACTAAATTAGGACTAACTAGGTTTATACATTCTCTATAGTATTTTACCCAGTCCCTACTCACCATCCTGTATGACAGACGTGAAGGTAAAGAACCTGACGGCAGAAAGGAACCATAAACATCTTTTAATTCTAACAGATTAAATGGGATAAAAATAAGCATATAAACAACCAGTGAGGTACAGGGACTCAACTATTATCATCAGGCACCTGTCTAGTTACAGAAGCAGGCTAGAACCTCTTGGACTTTTTTCAAGGTAGGGTCTCGCTCTAAGCCTATGCTGACCTGGAATGTACTACGTAGTCTCAAGGTGGCCTTGAACTCAGCGATCCTCCTACTTCGGCCTTCTGAGTGCTGGGATCTCAATGGATTCTAACTGCCAGATTAATGCAATATCCTTCTAACCACTTAAGCAGAGCATGGAAGTCATACCATCTGTGTAACCTGTTCTAATTCATACAATCAACAATGTAACTGAAAGCCCCTGATTAGTAAGGAAGCACCTAATATTCAGTGCTTTCTCAATTACAATCATCAAAGCTCTGGGAAAGGCTTATGTTTCACAGAGGGAAAGAACCAGAAAGCAACTGTGATACCATCTGTACTCACGTTGATCATGGCATTGGATGTTATCCTAAAGAGTGTAGCTCTTTCGTTGACCTGTTTGATCTTTTCATTGCTCTCAGCTGGTAGTTTTAAGGACTCCAGTTCGCTGAGGGAACGCTGCAGGGCAGTGCCATGCTTAGCTATCAAGTCATTGCATGTGCTGAGGTCCTCCACTTTGCTGGAGAGAGTTCGGAGGGTATTCTGCAGCTCTGTCTTGTCAGTTTGAGAGACAGACTCTTCATCTCCTGATTCATCTGCAGAGATGCCAAAGACAATCACAATGCTAGGACCAGGACTGAGAGTTGGAAGCCTAACTACTCTGCCCACAAGCAAATTGACATGTCCTGTGCTATGCACTCTGAGTGACTGAGGGCTTGCCATTACCTGGCAATTATTTATTTATTTTTATTTATTTATTTGAGAGCGACAGACACATAGAGAAAGACAGAGGGAGAGAGAATGGGCATGCCAGGGCTTCCAGCTTCTGCAAACAAACTCCAGACGCGTGCGCGCCCTTGTGCATCCGTGGGACCTGGGGAACCGAGCCTCGAACTGGGGTCCTTAGGCTTCACAGGCAAGCGCTTAACCGCTAAGCCATCTCTCCACCTGACAATTTTTGACAGTGTGATTCTGCACCATAAACACCTGAGGCCCTTTGGAAAGGTACACAGTCTCTGGCACTACTCCCAGAGACTATTTCAGTTGGTGTGAGGCAAAGCCAGGGAATGTGCATTTCTAATAAACTACCCCATATACTTCTTCACATTTTAAAGTTTAACATCCACTGACAGTGGATATGATGGAGAACTGAATAGTTCTTGGAACTAGGAATACATTATTGAGCCTTTATACTTTAGCTTGAGTATTCCACTCTAGTCCAAACTAATTACTCCTGCAAATTCACCATTACCTGTTGGGTGACTGCAAAATAGGTTGTGAACTACAGTCTAGCTCCTTGAGACAAAGTCCATGTCATTGAAAGGTGTGTTAATTTATCTCGTTCTTTTAACTTTTTGATACTGGAGATTGAATCCAGATCCTCAAACATGCTAAGCAAGTATTCTACCATTGAGTTATAGCTCCAAAAATGTATGTTCTTTGAAGCCAGGCATGGTGGTGCACATCTTTAATCCTTGCACTTGGGAGGCAGAGGTGGGAGGATCGCTGTGAGTTTGAGGCCACCCTGAGGCTACATAGTGAAATCCAGGTCAGCCAGAGCTAGAGTGAGACGCTACCTCGAAAAAAAAAAAAAAAAATTATTTTATTTATTTGGGGGGGGAGGAGACAGAGAGAAAGAAAGAGAGAACGAGAATGGACGTGCCAGGGCCTCCAGACACTGCAAACAAACTCCATATGCATGCGCCCCGTTGTGGATTTGGCTTATGTGGGCCCTGGGGAATTGAACCTGGGTCCTTAGGCCTCACAGGCAAGCACCTTAACTGCTAAGTGATCTCCCTAACCATTCTCTTTCTCTTTCTCTCTCTCTCTCTCTCTCTCTCTCTCTCCCTGTCTCAAATAAAAATAAATTTTTTAAAACTCTAGAAAGAAGTTCTAAAATTGTATTTATTTATTTATTTATTTATTTGCAAGGAGAGAGACAGAAAGGGTGAAAGGGAAAGAAAGGAGAGAGAGAAAACAGGTGTGCCAGGGCTCTTGCCACTGCAAATAAACTCCAGACACATGTGCCTTTTTGTGCATCTGGCTTTATGTGGGTATTCCAAACCCAGGCAGTCATGCTTTGCAAGCAAGCACCTTAACCACTGACCCATCTCTTCAGCCCCCACAGCAAGGTTTTATATTAAGTAGCTCTTACTTCACAAGTCAAGTATGGAAGCTGTGTTGTACCTCTCAATATCAGTTTATACTTAATACTTTGTCCAGACAAAGTTTTTCCCTTGCAGTATCTCTCCTTAGGAGGGAGCTAACATTTACATCAAAATTAAACAGAAGAATTAAGAAAAAATCTGACCTGTTCACCAGACAGAGAGGCAGGGCCAAGGTCAAAACATCACCTGCTGCCAAAAAACTTACAAAGCAGTGAAATGTCCTATCACCGCTTAATAGATATTCAACACAGTGTGAGAAATGACAGAGGATAAGCTACAATAAGTGACAAACAAGTTAGCAGGTGAGCATACAGGTCACTCTCAGTGAACAAGCTCAATGTGATTAAACTATCAACATCCTGGAGCAAATCCTATCATTTTCTTTGGAGAAAAACAAGTCATTAAACTTTGTTTTGGTCTAATAAAGATTACTGCACTTTAACAAACAAGAGGCTACCAAGAGGGCTGGAGAGATGGCTCAGCAGGTAAGGGAGCTTGCTACATAAGTATAAAGACCTGAGTTCAAACTCTGACACCCATGTAAAAAGCTAGGTGTGCTGGGCGTGGTGGTGCTCCCTTTAATCCCAGCACTTAGGAGGCAGAGGCAGGAGGATTGCTGTGAGTTTGAGGCCATCCTGAGACTGCATAGTGAATTCCAGGTTAGCATGTGGTAGAGCAAGACCCTACCTCGGGGGAAAAAAAAGCTAGGTGTGATCTTGCATGCATGTGACCCAGTGCTGAGGGGATAGAGACTGGAGAATTGTTGGGGCTTCCTCGTCAGTCAGTACAACACAAAACCAGACAGCACCAGGTTCAGTAAGAGACTATCTCAAGCAAATAAAGTAGAAAAACAAAAGATGACAATGGATAATCTCCTCTGGCATGCACACAAGATGCACATATTTGTACACAAACACCCATACATCATACATACACACATACAAAAAGAAAAAAGAAGCTATCAGGAGAAAAGCATGAAGAAGTTCAGCTTATGAGTTGTAAGAATCCTAACACTGACCTAGTAATAAAGTAATTACATCTCAAAATTAAAAAAAAATTTTTTGAAGTAGGGTTTTGCCTAGCCCAGGACCTGGATTCACTATGTAGTTGCACAGTGGCCTTGAACTCATGTGATGCTCCTACCTCTGCCTCTCAAGCATTGGGACTAAAGGCATGTGCCATCACATCCTGCTCAGATTTTTAAGACAGTCAACTAGATTAAAAACAAAAGCACAATTTAGGAGCACTCAGGAGGCTAAGATAGAAGGACCTTGGTAAATTCAAGGCCAGCATGGACTCAGAGTCAGTTCCAAGTTTGAGTGAGACCCTGCCTTGAAAAAACAAAAACGAGCAACAGCACAACTGTTGGGGGCTGGAGAGATAGCTCAGCGGTTTAGGCGCTTGCCTGCAAAACTAAGGATCCAAGTTTGATTCTCCAGTACACACATAAGTCAGATACATAACATGGAACATGCATCTGGAGTTCATTTGTAGTAGCTAGAAGCCCTGCTGTGTCCATTCTCTTTCTCTTCTCTCTCAGTGTGCAAATAAATAAATACAATTTTTTTTTGCTTTTAGAAATTTTTTTGTTTATTTTTATTTATTTGAGAGCAACAGAGAGAGGCAGATAAGGAGAGAAAGAAAGAGAGAGAGAGGGGTCGTGCCAGGGCCTCCAGCCACTGCAAACGAACTCCAGATGTGTGCACCCCCTTCTGCATCTGGCTAACATGGGTCCTGGGGAATTGAGCCTCGAACCAGGGTACTTAGGCTTCACAGGCAAGTGCTTAACCGCTAAGCCATCTCTCCAGCCCAATAAATAAAAAAAAATTTTTAAAAGCACAACTGTTATGGCTCTAGGAATGTTTTTCAGCTTCGGCCAGGTAACTCTGTTGCTATTCTGCACCTTGCAGGAATCTGAGCAGTATTGTTGGCCTCTGTTCTCCAGATGCCAGTTAGTAACAACCCCATCTTTCCATTATGACAACCAAAAGTGTCTCCAGAAATTACCAAATGACCCCCACCCCAACTGTGTGTGTAGGAGTGTGCATGTGCTTACAGGACTGAACCCAGCTGAGAACCACCACTTAAAGAGAAATACTGTACAGTAAGCAGCAGCTTGGGACATCTAAGAGATAAGTGATAATCAAATGACATGGCACAGAAAGGGAGAAAAGATTTGTTTATAAGAAAGGCAAGCAAAGTTCCACAGGCAGTGTTCTTTGCTCCCTACCTGATTCTGCCAGCATCTTCACAGCCTTGGCCTTGGCCAGTTCCAGGGCTGTCACCCAGCGCTGCCGCTCTACTTCCGAGCTAGCCTTCAGATGATAGGTCTGAGCGCCACCGTTGGAAATAATGAAGTTGCAGGAATCCTCCACTGTGATGTTGGCTGTGGCAAGGTTGATGGTACCACGGCAGGTGTGTCTCATTTCTGCCTTTGACCTGCAATAACGAGACAAAGATAAGCTCAACAAAAAAGTGACAGATGGTTTATCCCTTATTGCATTCTATTTCTTTTCATAATTCTTAGCACTTTGAAATTTTAGTTTTAGGAATCAACAAATTCTAGTTCTATTTCCTTCACATAATCCTTGAAAGCTGGGTGTGGAGGTACGTGCCTTTAATCCCAGCATTAAGGGGGCAGAAGTAGGAGGGTCGCCATGAGTTTGAGGCCAGCCTGGGACTAGTACTACAGAGTGAGTTCCAGGTCAGCCTGAGCTAGATTGAGACCCTACCTCAAAAACACAAAACAACAACAACAACAAAAACAGTAATACAAGTATCAACAGGCATCTTCATCTTTCTGGAACATGTCCTTTCCTAAGCTCTACAGTCTTCTATTGGTAGGAACTCCTAAGCCACCCTAATAATAGCTGGGAAAGATTCAGCAGATCTGCCCTCACAGGACCGGGTGTAAAAATTTTCCCCATCTCTACTGACTGACAGTTCTATTAATAGACTAGCTTTTGAACTTTACAACACTGCTTGGTGACAACAAGCTGCAAGGCGCTTTACATAAAATATCAAGCTTCCGGCATAATTGAGCACACAGTAAAAACTTCATTTCTTCACCACCCACTGGTTATGCCCAGGGACCTGCATGTTGAGACTGTAGCTTTCCCTGTCCAACTTGGAACATAAAGAGGTCAAAGTCCTTTGCCAATTGCCACAGTACAAAGCACTGGAGAGAAAAAGTACACCTGGTACATCCTGAATTCTTGTATGACAGAAATGACACACACCCCATCTCAAGAAACCAAGATTTACTGTTTGAAAAAGTCTGTGTGCTGTACTTAGAAGACAGATTTGCTTTTCTCCAGTTTGTTACAAGAAACTGTTTTTTCTCCCTTAAATGTACAAATGGAATATGGGATCAGCAGTGGGTTTCAAAGGACTGGCCATTTTCCATATCCTGCACCTGCCATACTGTAACGTGTATCTCTGCCTTTTCTATTCTTACCTCCCCACCCCAAGCTTCGGTTACATTATGAATAATGCAGACCCACAGCTGACAGGCCAGCTCCCCCTTGCTACTCTGACCATCTACCACACAGTCCCGTACTGGTACTCTTCACCAAGCACTTCCTAGGAATCTCTCTGCTTACACCATCTTCATCATCTTTGTGTACTTAAGTTTCTCAAATAATACAGTTTGCAGAGTTTTAACAGATCTAACTCAGAGTAAAACAGACTTGACCTCAAGGCTCTTGGGTTTGGGTAAATACATTTACTATTACAAACAATTAGTATAGATGGAAAGACATAATTCTTAGGGTATAAGAAAAGGTACTAGAGAATTACATGGTTACTTTTTGGCTAAAGTTATTGCCTGAGAAGCAGAAGAAATGGTAATTTAATCTCTAGAAGGTATCCAGGCAAGCTAACACTATAGTGGGTCATGCTGTTTCTCAGGGAGCTGGGATTCTTAAGATTTTAAGTAATGGGATATCTATACAAGGAAACAAATAGTGTAAACTGCCAACATAGTGGAAGTTCTTGACTGAAATTTTGAGGGTAATGCATAGATCTGATAAACTGTAACATCCTGTGGCTGGTTAGTTTGTGGGTGGAACCATTCTAGTTGGCAAGGTCAGGTTAAAGGTAAAAATTTCCCAGTGTGTTGGTATGTTGTGGAAGGAGTTTTATTCAGAGTTAGACAGGTATCACTAGCTTTTGTGAAACAGGAGTTAAGAGAAATCTGTCAGTCATTAATGTCCAAGGTCAATACTGATTAAGACTGAAACAACAAAGAATCAACTGGGCTGGAACATGGATAGCATAAGAATTTGGATATCTTAAAAAGATAACACAGGGCTGAAGAGATGGCTCAACAGTTAAGGTCCTTGCTTGAAATGCCTGATGGCCCAGGTTCAATTCCCTAGAGCCCACATAAAGCCAGATGCACAACATGGCACATGCATCTGAGTTCACTGGCAGGGGCAGGAGGCCCTGTCTCTCTGCCTCTCTCCTTGTCATTCTGTGTTTGCAAATAAATATATATATAAACAACAACAACAAAAAAAAACAAACAAACAGAGAGCACAGGGCAGGGGAGATGGCTTAGCAGCTTAGACGTTTGCTGCAAACCCCAAAGGCCTAGGTTTGATTCCCCAGGACCCATGTAAAGCCATATGCACAGAGTGGTGCACGCATCTGAAGTGTGCAGTGACAGGAGGCCCTGGTGTGTTCCTTCTCTCTTTCCGTATGCCTGCAAATAAATAAATTTAAAAAAAAGACAACATATTAAGGCTCTCAGCTGATAAATAATTTTTGGAAACGAGGAATCAGTGCTAATAGTGATTTATGAGCCAAGTCAGGATATGAATCAACTGAACACTGGAATGATAGTTAATGAAGACAACATGAACTTAAGTAGGAGGGAAAACTGGAGCAAACTAAGAATTTCAAATGTGTGATTCAAACCTAAACTAAGAGTCTTTGATGAGTACTTAGAAAGGGATATGTTAAAATCAATTCAGAATATAATCATGTGAGTGGCATGCACATTGCTCACAATTAATGTTATTTAAGCAGTAAGGATGAGCTATCTAAGACATCTTCTACTGTTCAGGGGACATATAAGGCTTTTCCCACCAACAACTTCCAACTGCCTCCTTCAATTTCTCCTCAAAATTTTCTAAGAACCAATAGCATGGAATTGATGGAAAAGAGATGTATTCACCCTAACCCTCCTGGTAGTAATGACTACTGGTGAAAGAAAAGAAATATAGACTCAGCTACTCTTTCACATCAGTGTTTGAGTCCCAAATAGGATGGTCTGTAAGGAAAAATATTCAATTAGAAATGACATTATATTAAGCAAAGTCACCTTTAAACTTTTTGAATAAAATATACACTGTACCATGATAATAAATTTACATGCTTTAGATAAATAACTATCTCTGTATCTAAATGGTTCATATAACACTGACCTGATTTTTAGGTTATGTTGGTGTGAACAGTAGTTTCAAATCCTGACTTCTCCAAGACCTTGGGAAAATTGCCCATGCTAAGTCTGTTTGTCAGAAAGATAGGCATATCTCCTAACTCTGAGAGAGAGAGGAGATCCATGAACATTGAATGAAATACTAAGAACAAAACCAACCTACCAACCAACAAAACCACCATCCAGTCACAATGCTCAGCTTTCAGGAAATGTTTATGTCCTATCCCAAGTCACCTATCTCAACACCTCTACAAAGTGTGATATGACCAGGTTGTGAGTAACTGTAAGTATATATTAACCATTCTAAATCAAACATTATTGAGCATAAGCAATCACACCAAAGAAAGAATTCTTCCTTTAATAAAAACTTAATCCTATGTTACTAAAAAAGAGCATGGAACTGTTGGATAAAGTAATTGATTTCCATGGGAGGAGGTGGGGCAAGTAAAAACTAAAACGGTCCCAGAGTGCTCATCTCCATTCCGGGCTACCCAGAAGCCCAGTGTATATGCAAGTCTTGGAGGGGTATGACAGAATGCCCAAACCACCCTGTGTGTGGTGTCCTGATGCCCGCATGTGGATCGGGCAAGGGTAAGGTATAACAAGGGTCACGTCTCAGCCCTGAATTTTGGAGACTAATGAACAGACAGGATTGGGACTTTCACTAGAAGTTGTTGAGCAGCGCCCAGGCTTTTGCTGGTCCTATACGTGCCCTTTGGGACCTTACACAGTGCCTGCTTGCAGAACCAGTAAATGCACCCATGTGGCGGTGGAAACACAATGGAGCAGATGCTCTCCCAACAACTGCTGACAGGAGAGGCCAGGGAATGAAGAGAAGTGGCACAAGGGGGTGAAGGTGTTACATCCCGAGGCTTGTACTTCGTGACGGTGGGTTCCTGTCGCCAGCTGTCAGTGTGCTCAGGTGACAGAAAAGGGGGTCTGAGGCGACCTTGGCTGCGGTGCAGGCGGGCGAGTGACAGCGCGGGGCCGTGCGGCCGCGGGGGAGGCAAGGTGAGCGCGGCGCCCCGGAAGCAGTTTACCTGTAGTAGCTCAGGAGCCCGTTGCTCAGCACGAACCACCGCCGCTGGTAGCCTTTGATGTAATTGGTCCATTTGAAAAGCCAGCCTTCCCGAGCCGAGCCCGAGCCCGAGCCCGAGCCCCCGGCGCCCGAGCCCCCCGCCGGCGGGGCGGGAGCAGGGCCTGTGCTCGCCACTCCTCCGGCCCCGGGGCTCGGGCCGCCCGTAGTCGTCGCCGTCACCGTCCCGGACGCGACCCCGGAGCCAGACCCCGCGTCTCCGCGGCCGCCGCCTCCTCCCACCACGGGGGGACCGGTGCCACCGCCACCCGGAGCTGCAATGGCTGCCGGGCCCGGCCCCACCACTCCTCTCAGCTCGGTCGCCGCCATGAGCCGCCGCCGCCGCCCGGAGATACAGGACCGGAACCGCCTACGAGAGCCGCCTCCGCCGCCGCCGCCGCCGCCGCCGCCAACGCCGCCCCGAGCGCCCCACACGGCTAGCGCCTCAGCCGCGGCCGCGCAGCGTCCCCGCCCCGCCAGGCCCGCCGAGGGAAGGCGGGCTCGGCCGCCGGGAAGGAGGACGTTGATTGGTGCGACCGAGTGTCACTTGCTGAAGACCCTGTGGACATTGGCATTTCTCTCGGGCCTATCTTTGTACCCCCGCCCAGTGAGGGTCTGGGGGTGGAACGCGTCCGGCAACCCCGTCACTGACTGGTTACAGCGAAGGCCAATCAGACGCGTGTGCAAGTTCATTGGTGCTTTACCGAAGCCCTTCGCGCTACCCGGAGGACGGGCGAATGCAGAGTACCCGGCCGATCCGACCGCCGATTGGCTAGTGTTTAGGCCACTCATTTCAGTTTATGCTTCTGTCACTGCCACGTCACCCCCTCCCATCGAGCTTCTCCATATCCCTCTTCCGCCCTTACGGATTGGTGGTTGATATCAGCTGCTCAACCTTGTCTACCATTTACTGAAAGGGATGAGGCCAAAGGGGAGGAGCCTAGCTCCACAGCCTCACTTTCATTTCTTATTGGTCGACACCTATGTAGCTCACACGTCTAAGGAGAGGCGGGACTACAATTGGAGATGATTGGCTCCAGGAATTGTCAGTGAATCCTAGATTGGCAATTCTGGCCAATGAGAAAGATCTAATGAGAAAGGGGGCGGGCAGGTACAGCCAATAAATTGCTGGACGTGTCCATCTCTTTGCTGGTTTAGGAAGTTGGTTGGGTTTTCTGAGCCTTGTGATTCATGTCGGTGTCATGCAGAATTCCCTCTTTATGAGTTAATGCGTCCGGTGTTTTGTTAGGAAGGGCTGGGCGGACAGACTGACAGATTCTTGGCCCTCAGATCCCTCCTGAGTCCTCCCTAGGACTCCCCTCTGAACCCCAGGTTCAGCTTTCTGGGAGACCCAGAAATAGCTTCCCTAGCCGGCTTCTGGACCCATGAACCCTTCCCCTACGCCTTATCTTTACGGGTTTGCTCGTCATCGCGTTGCCGTCTTTATCTCTTGTTTCTGGATCCTACTATGCTCCTTAGCTCCTAAATTGTAAATTTTGATCTGTTTGTTTACATGTTGTGGAAATCACAAACACAGTAACTAGTGTGACCTTGAGATGTAAACTATTACAAGTATAACCAAAATCTGTACTTTAAGGAATTCAGTATCCTTTACATCTTAGCAGGTCTTTAAAAAAGTAATTAATTAATTTATTTTTTCTTTGTTTTTTCGAGGTAAGGTCTCACTAGCTCAGGCTGACCTGGATTTCATTCTGTAGTCTCAGGGTGGCCTGGAACTCATGGTGATCCTCCTGCCTCAGCTTTCTGAGCGCTGGGATTAAAGGTGTGCGCCACTACACCCGGCTATTTTAGCAGTTTAAACAGACTGTAAAAATTATTTTCCTAGCCTGGCGTGATGGCACACGCCTTTAATCCCATCGCCCTGGGAGGCAGAGGTAGGAGGATAGCTATGAGTTCAATGCCACCCTGAGAATACAGAGTGAATTACAGGTCAGCCTAGGCTAGAGTGAAACCCTACCTCAGGGGAAAATATATATCTAAATATCAAGATGTCAAGAAAATACAGAAATTATTTGGGAAAATAGTGTTCAACAGTTTTGTCCACTGAATTCTGGGGGAAAGAATGCAGTAAATATAATTACTGATGTGAGATATATATTTTATTTTATTTTTTTGTTTTTCGAGGTAGGGTCTCACTCTGGTCCAGACTGACCTGGAATTCACTCTGTACTCTCAGGGTGGCCTTGAACTCACGGCGATCCTCCTAAGATATGTATTTTAATGACTCATACCTGTTTATGCTTAAGTCCCACTTTTTATGTTTACTGGTTCTGTGATTCTAGGAAGGTATTTAAGTACCCCAAGCCACATTTTCATCTCGGTTAAAACCTTACAGTGATTCAGTTGTGATTAAATGCATTTGAATGTTTTGATAAACTGCAAACAGACATAAAAATGTGAGCTATGGGGGCTGGAGTGATGGCTTAGCAGTTAAGGCTTGCTTGTGAAGCCTAAGGACCCTGGTTCGAGGCTCAGTTCCCCAGGACCCATGTAAGCCAGATGCACAAGGTGGTGCACACATCTGGAGTTCATTTGCAGTGGCTGGGCCTTGGTGTGTGCATTTTCTCTCTCTCTCTGCCTGTCCCTCTCAAACACAAAAATAAAAATTACAAAAAAAAATTTTTAAATGTGAGCTATGTTGCCAAACATCCTTCAGTTCACTCACCAAATCATAAAAATTTACAACTGGGAGATCTGCTCGACCCATCTCAACCCTGTTATCCAGTTTAGCATCAGTAAGCCCAAGACAACAAACTGAGAGCCTGATGTTCTGCAACATAGCACAGAGTACACCCATCATCAGCTAATGAAATTTTCTTGCCAAAATATGTGAATGTGAATCAAATCAAGCCTTTAGATCTAACCTCTAGTTTAATAGGGGCTGGAGAAACCAATTAAATGATGCCCCAAGAAGATAGTCAAACCAAGAATGTGAAGCAATTTCTAAGACTTTTTTTGTTTGTTTTTCAAGGTAGGGTCTCACTCTAGCCCAGGCTGACCTGGAATTCACTATGTAGTCTCAGGGTGGCCTTGATCTCACAGTGATCCTCCTACCTCTGCCTCCTAAGTTATGGGATCAAAGGTGTGTGCCACAATGTCCAGCCCAAGACAGTTTTTAAGTAGAAGACTAGGAGAAAATTAAGTGGTTAAAGATGCTTGCTTGCAAACATCTTTGCTGGCTACCCATGTAAAACTGCCCATATAAAGCTGATGTGCATTTGTTTGAAGCAGCAGAAGACCCTGGAGAATACATATATACACATACAAATAACTTTTAAAATCATTCTGGAAAATGTCATTTTAAAGAATTGATCATTCTAATAAAAGTATCAGTGGGGCTGGAGAGGTGGGTCAGAGGGTAAAAGCACTTGCCATGCCAGTGGACCAACTAAGTTCAGATCCCCAGAACCCATTTAGGGTCAAACATAGTAGCACACGTCTGTAATTCCAACACACCTATGGTGAGATTGGAGGTGTATATAGGCTAGCCTGGTGCATGCAGCAGACAACAGCAAGAGAACCTGCCTCAAGATGGAAGATGAGTACTAACCTCCAAGGTCATCTCTTACCTTCACACATATACCAAGGCATGAACACAACCTAGCAGGATCTGGGTATGATGGCACACACCTTTAATCCCAGCACTTGGGAGGCTGAGATAGGAGGAACACTGTGAGTTTGAAGCCAGCCTGAGACTACATAGTGAATTCCAGGTCATCCTGGGCTAGAGCCACACCCTACCTAAAAAGAAAAAAGAACTTGGAAAAATGTGCTGAACTATTTAGGCATAAACAGTCATCTGGTGGGCTATTTCCTCTGAAATGATTCAGTTAAAAGGAAGAAAAAGGGCTGGAGAGATGGCTTAGCAGTTAAGCACTTGCCTGTGAAGCCTAAGGACCCTGGTTCAAGGCTCAATTCCCCAGGATCCAGATTAGCCAGATGCACAAGGGGGCACAAGCATCTGGAGTTCATTTGCAGTGGCTGGAGGCCCTGGCGTGCTCATTCTCTCTCTATCTGCCTCTTCCTCTCTCTGTCACTTTCAAATAAATAAAAATAAAAAAGTTTTTTAAAAAGGAAGAAAAAAAGAAAATCAACCAAAATTAATGACTATGTTCTTCAGTTTAAAATGTTGCGACAAAATATTTGAGCAAGCATTTTTGTTGTTGTTGTTGTTTGTTTGCTTTGCTTTGTTTTGTTTTTCAAGGTAGGGTCTCACTCTAGCTCAGGCTGACCTAGAATTCACTATGTACTCTCAGGGTGGCCTTGAACTCCTGGAGATCCTCCTACTTCTTCCTCCCAAGTACTGGGATTAAAGGTGTGTGCCACCATGCCCAGCCTGAGCAAACACTTTAAATGAGGAAGTACTAAGTATTAATTTCCTCTTCTGGTTTCAGTTATTTCAGTGCAAGGTCTGCTGTTTGTGGTCTTGTCTCTTGGCTCTTATCTATAGTCCCAGCACTCCAGAGGCTGAGGTAGAAGAATCACTATGAGTTGGAAACCAGCCTGGTGCACAGAGTAATTTCTAGATGAGCCTGGGCTAGAGTGACGCCCTGCCTCAAAAAAAAAAAAAAAAAAAAATTATGCCAGGTGTAGCCGAGCATGCCTTTAGTCCCAGCACTCGGGAGGCAGAGGTAAGAGGATCGCTGTAAGTTCGAGGCTAGCCTGAGACTACATAGTGAATTCTATGTCAACCTGGGCTAGAGCAAGACCCTACTTCAAAAAGCAACAAAAAATATTATGTTTCAAACATATCTCTCTTTGCAGAGGGTGAATTCCTCCAAGACATGATCTATGTCTCATCTTTGGCCTCCCCCAAAGTAGCACAGAGCCTACATTGTTCACCCACTTAACATTAATAGTGCATCTATTATTGGTCTTCAAGACTGAGCCATGTGTTGGGAATACCATAGTGAATGTTCAGGTAGGCTTTGGCTCCTCATGAAACATAAGGAACTTTTTGAAAAGATGGGTATTAAACATGAAGCACATATGTAAAATGTCAGTAATTATATGCACATATGCAGTAATATAGGGGGCTATGGGGTGTTGTAAACGATAACAGGTTTCAAAGAATTAACTCTTGGGTCCAGGCATGGTGGTGAATGCCTTTAATCCCAAAATTTGGGAGGCAGAGGTAAGAGGATCGCCATGAGTTTGAGGCCACCCTGGGACTACATAGTGAATTCTAAGTCAGCCTGAGCTAGAGCGAGAGCCTACCTTGAAAAAAAAAAAAAAGAATAAACTCTTTATGAGGGTTGAAGAAGACATAGGAAATAATAGAGACATGGATTCCTGTCAGAAAGTCTGAAGAGAAAAAGAGAATGTGACTCAGGTGGAGACGAGGCATGGGGCTTGCCAGTAAGGTCCACAGTAAGGCCTCCCAAGGAGTTGATTTTATTATTAGTCCAACAGGAAGCAATGAGAGGGATGGAAGCACATCACCTCAGTACTTATTTAAAATGACCACTGGCCATTTCAGAAGAGAAATACTTAACTTGACTGAGTGAATGTGGTGGCTCAGGGATAGAGCCTCCAGATAGATTTTGGAGATAGGCTTGGAAGAACTGGGTCCATGTTAGTAATGGTAAACAATGTTTGTGGAATACTTACAACATTTTGTAATTGGTGTTTGGTTTTCTCACAGAGTTTTGGTTTTATCCCTATACCTAGTCAGTCACCAAACCCTAGCTGTTAAGTTGTGTTTTTTTTTTTTTTTTTTTTTTTTTTTTTGGTCCAGGTAGGGTCTTGCCCAGGCTGACCTGGAATTCACTATATAGTCTCAGGTTGATCTCAAAATCATGGGGAACCTTCTACCTCTGCCTCTTGAGTGCTGGGATTAAAAGTGTGTATTACCACGCCAGCTGGTCTTTTTTGTAGCCTTTTGTTTTTTGCTTTTTCAAGGTAGGGTCTCACTGTAACTCAGGCTGACCTGGGATTCACTTTGTAGTCTTAGGGTGGCCTTGAACTCACAGTAATCTTTCTACGTCTGCCTCAGTGCTGGGATTAAAGGTGTACACTACCACACCCAGCTTGCTTTGGACATTTTTGTTTACTTTTATTTTGTTTTTTTAAGACAGAGTCTGGAGTAACTCAGGGTGGCTGCAAGCTCACTATTTAGACAAGGCTGGCCTTGAACTCATGATCCTTCTGCTTCCATCCTCTAGTGCTGGGATTACAGGTTTGTGCCACCATGTATCAGCTTTATCAGCAGTTGAGATTCACAGAAAAATGGAGCTGAAATGATAGAAATTTTCCACATGCTCCCATCAGTACACACATGGCCTCCCCAACTATCAGCATCCAGAGCAGTGCATGTGTTGACACTGAAAAATCTACAGCAGCATGTCATTATGTGAATCAGCCCATAGTCTATGGTGTTTGTCAATGTATTATGGTATGTATACACAAATATAACATCTTACTGAATATTACAGGATATTTTCTTTTGGGCATGTGTGTGTTTATGTATATTGCATGCAACACGTGTGTGTGTGTGTGTGTGTGTGTGTGTATGCACGTGCAGATGCACTGCCCTGTGCACATGTGCACAAAGGCTACAGGAGAATGTCTGGTGCTCTTCTCTGTTGCTCTTCCATGAGTCTCTGGGCCTAGAGCTATTGTTTTCAGTCAACTGACCAGTGAGCTCCAGCAATCTGCTATCTCCCACAGCAGTGGTTTACAGGCACGCATGGCCATGCAACTCAGGCCCTCCAGGTCCTAATGTGAGCATGGCTGAGCCTCCTCCCCAGTCCTGCTTTTTCTTTCTTTCAGTTTGTCATGCAGAATAGTTTTCTTGCCCTAAAAAAAAAAAAGAAACAACAATAACAACAACAACAAAAATCCCTCTCTGTTTATTCATCCCACCCTCACCTTAACCCCAGGCAATCACTGATTTATTTTTCTTTCTTTCTTTTTTTTTTTTTTTTTAGGTAGTGGTTTTCTCTAGCCCAGGCTGACCTGACATCTACTATGTGGTCTCAGGCTGGCCTCAAACTCACAGAGATCCTCCTACCTTGGCCTCCTGGGTGCTGGAATTAGAGTCATGTTCCCAGCTTCATTATAGCATTTTCTGTTTCTCCCACTGCCCCCTCTTTTCTCCCCTCTTCTTGCTGATCCCTTCCTCTTTTCTACTTTCATATCACATGAATACTAATGCTGTCCTTTTCCTTCCGTCCCCTGTGTAGAAGGTTTGTATGGGCACATTTCCCAATTTATCTGGGTAAACGTTTAAACTTTTTTTTTTTTTTTTTTTTTTTTTAAGCCCAGACTGAACTGGAACTCACTCTGTAGTCCCAGACTGGCCTTGAACTAATGGCGATCGTTCCACATACCTCTTCCTCCTGAGTTCTGGGACTAAAGACATGTGCCACCATGCCCAGCTGTTAAAATTATTTTTCATTCTTCATATTTGCACTGGCTGTTTGGTTTAGCTTTTGCCAAGTAAGTGATGTCTTGTTAATGGTGCAAGGTTTCTTCTTATTTATTTACTTGTGGGTTTGTTTTTTTTTTTTGATTTTTTAAAAAAATTTTTTTTGGTTTATTTTTATTTATTTATTTCACAGCAATAGACAGAGAAAGAGTCAGAGAGAGAGAGAGAGAATGGGAATGCCAGGGCATCCAGCCACTGTAGATGAATTCCAGATGTGTGCGCCCCCTTGTGCATCTGGCTAACATGGGTCCTGGGGAATCAAGCCTTGAACCAGGGTCCGTAGGCTTCACAGGCAAGTGCTTAACCACTAAGCCATCTCTCCAGCCCTTTTTTTTTTTTTGATTTTTGAGGTAGGGTCTCACTCTAGCTCTGGCTGACCTGGAATTCACTCTGTAATCTCAGTGTGGTCTTGAAAGCACAGTGATCAATCAACCTACCTCTGCCTCCCAAGTGCTGGGATTAAAGGCGTGCACCACCATGCCTGGCTATTTACTTACTTTTTTTTTTTATTATTGACAACTTCCATGATTGTAAACAATATCCCATAATAATTCCCTCTCTCCCCCCACTTTCCCCTTTGAAACTCCACTCTCCATCATATCCCCTCCATCTCTCAATCAGTCTCTCTTTTATTTTGATGTCATGATCTTTTCCTCCTATTGTGATGGTCTTGTGTAGGTAGTGTCAGGCACTGTGAGGTCATGGATATGCAGGCCACTTTGTGTCTGGAGGAGCACGTTGTAAGGAGTCCTGCCCTTCCTTTGGCTCTTACATTCTTTCCTCCACCTCTTCCACAATGGACCCTGAGCCTTAGAAGGTGTAATAGAGATATTTCAGTGCTGAGCACTCCTTTGTCACTTCCTCTTAGCACCATGGTGCCTTCTGAGTTGTCCCAAGGTGACTAACATCTGAAAAGAGAAGGTTCTCTAATCAAAAGTGAGAGTAGCATTAACATATGGGTATGAACATTAAGAGAAGTGCTTAGTGGGCAGTTTGGTGAACATAGCATATACATTTAGCCAGACATCAGCAGACATTACACCCCTAGGGCTCATGACTACCCCTGTTGTAAATTTTGAGTATCAGGGATGTATTCCCTCCCATGGAGTGGACCTCTAGTCAAATTAGAGGGTGGTTGGTTTCCTCCATAATAGACATGCCAGTATTGCACCCGTTGGCTCATTTGGCCTGGTTGGCCAAATTTAAAGCTTGCAGTGCCTACTGTTGAGTACCTTCACTGGTGATTTCTCTCTCTCCCATTGAATTGCATGCAGCATGGCTTTTTCCAGCTTTCTGTGTCAGCTGGTCTACATGAAGGATGTTTTCAGCTCAGCTCCAGCAGGATTTCTCAATGGCCTTGCAGCCCAAGTATGTGGAGTCTTCAGCAGTAAGGTCTTCCCATCTACTCCTTCTGGGAAACCAAGGGCCTCAGCAATGGCCTGTAATGCTTTGGGAGTATCAGGGACCTCCCTGGCCATAACTCACTGGAAGGTGTTCCATCCCTGGCACTGAAAAATTTCTAGTAATAATCTATGCCTTCTGAGTGTTCCATTGTCCAAAAAGTAGGTTTCCATATGACTTATTTATATCCTCTTAGATTTTTTTTCTTTTCAATAAAATTTTTTTATTAACAACTTCCATGATTATATAAAAAAAAATGCCTGGGGCTGGGGAAATGGCTTAGCATTTAAACACTTTCCTGTGAAGTCTAAAGACCCCGGTTCGAAGCTCGATTCCCCAGGACCCATGTTAGCCAGATACACAAGGGGGTGCATGCGTCTGGAGTTTGTTTGCAGTGGCTGGAGGCCCTGGCGCACTCGTTCTCTCTCTCTCTGCCTCTTTCTCTCTCTGTCTGTCACTCTCAAATAAATAAATATAAAACAAAAAAAATCCAATGGTAATACCCTCCCTCCCCACACTTTCCCCTTTGAAACTTCATTCTCCCCATCTCAATCAGTCTCTCTTTTATTTTGATGTCATGATCTTTTCCTCCTATTATGATGGTCTTATGTAGGTAGTGTCAAACACTGTGAAATCATGGTATATCCTCTTAGATTTTGATTAGCCCTTCCTCCACCTTTCCTTTACTCAATCTCTTCCCCTGACTTCACTAAGCCTTTTCAACCCCATTAATCTGTTATACTTAATATATACAATACCATCCTATTAAGTTCTCTCCTCCCTCCCTTTCTATTCCCTTTTTATCTCCTTTCTAGCTTACTGGCCTCTGCTACTGAGTTTTCTTCCTACTCAGATACAAGTCCAATAATTTGTAGCTAGGATCCACATATGAGAGAGAACATGTGATGTTTGGCTTTCTGGGCCTGGGTTACCTCACTAAGTATAATCCTATCTAGATCCATCCATTTTCTGGAAAATTTCATAATTTCATTTTTCTTTACCGCTGAGTAGAACTTCATTAGTTGAGAGAATTCTAGGTGGGTTCCATTTCCTAGCTATTATGAATAGAGTGGCAATCAACATGGTTGAGCAAGTATCTCTAAGGTAGTGAGGTGAATTCTATGACTAGGAATGCTATAGCTGGGTCATATGGTAGATCTATTTTTAGCTGTCTCAAAATCTCCACACTGATTTCCACATGGCTGGACAAGATTGCATTCCCACTAAGAGTGTAGAAGGGTTCCTCTTTCTCCACATCCTTGCCAGCATTTATGGTCATTTGTTTTCATGATGGTAGCCAATCTGACAGGAGTGAGATGGAATCTCAACATAGTTTTAATCTGCATTTCACTGATGACTAGGGATGTAGAATTTTTTTTTTTAGATGTTTATATGTCATCTGTATTTCTTCTTTTGAAAACTCTCTGTTTAGTTCCTTAGCCCATTTTTCCCCTTATCTTTTTCTTTGTTCTTTTTTTTCAAATTTTTATTAACCATTTCCATGATTATAAAAAATATCCCATGGTAATAACTTCCCTCCTCCTACTTTCCCCTTTGAAACTCCATTGTCCATCATATCTCCTCCCCATCTCACTCAGTCTCTCTTAATTTTTATGTCATGATATTTTCCTCCTCTTATGATGGTCTTGTGCAGGTATTGTCAGGCACTGTGAGGTCATGGATATCCAGGTCATTTTGTGTCTGGAGGGAGCACATTGTATGGAGTCCTACCCTTCCTTTGGCTTTTACATTCTTTCTGCCACCTCTTCTGCATTAGACCCTGAGCCTTGGAAGGTGTGATAGAGACACTGCAGTATTGAGCACTGCAGTCACTTCTTTCTAGCACCATGATACCCTTCTGAGTCGTTCCAAGGTCACTGCCATCTGAAAAGAGAAGATTCTCTACCAAAAGTGAGGGTAGCATTAATATAAGGGTATGAACATTAAGAGAAGTGTTTACTAGGCAGTTTGATAAGCATAGTATATACATTTAGCCAGACAACAGCAGATGTTACACCCCTAGGGCTTGTGACTACCCCTGTTTTAAGTTTTCAGTATCAAGGATGTATTCCCTCCCATGGAGTAGGCCTCCAGTCCAATTAGAGGACAGTTGGTTTCCACCATGATAGATGTGCCACTCTTGTACCCTTTGGCTCATTTGGCCTGGCTGGCCAATTATAAGTCTTGCAGTGTCCACTGTTGAGTAAATTCACTGGTGATTATTCTTTCTCCCATTGAACTGCATGCAGAATGGCTTCTTCCAGCTTTCTGTCAGCTCCTTAGCCCCTTTTTAAATTGGGTTGTTTGATTTCTTATTATTTAATTTTTTCAGTTCTTTGTATAACTTAGATATTAATCCTCTGTCAGATGTCTAGCAGGCAAAGATTTTCTCCCATTCTATAGGTTGACTCTTTGCTCTATTCAGCAAGCTTTGTGGTACAAAAGCTTTGTAATGTCATGAGGTTCTAGCAGTTGATCTATGGTTTTATTTCTTGAGCAATTGGCAATACCAATATGTTAAAAGGTTTCCTGTCTTTTTCCTCTAGCAGTTTAAGAGTTTCAGGCCTGATATATATATTTTTTCCAAAGATGCAAAACTTTCTTTTAATTAAAAAAAAACCCAAACAGTAAAGTCTTCTAAAAAAAAGAACAAGCAGGCAGTCCAAATGCCCACTGTCTCCCTTATTTACAGTAATATGTACAATATTATAAAAGGTCAGAGACAGTACACATAAGGGTGATTTCTCACAAGGCATTGAGCCGATCCTCTGGAAGGAGGACACAATTATTGCACCATTTTGAAAACAAAACTCGTCAAAGAGGATCAAGATTGTGTCTTCTCCCGCTGGAGACTTCAGTCACCACAAGGACCTGGTGGTGGTGGTGTTGTCATTGTCATGTTGAGGAAAAGCCCTTCTGTGGTCACACACTTCCCAGCCTGGTCCTCAGGGTCCAATAAATACCAGTCAGTTTGGAAAGGGGCCCGTGCCTGGCGCGTGGGACCCACCACGGCAGTGCACGGGTGGGTGATAGGTCCTGGCTACATGTCAGGCCTGATATTAATATCAGGTCTTTGATCCATTTGGACTTAATTCTTGTGCACAGAGAGAGATAAGGATCTATTTTCATCCTTCTACAGATACATATCCAGTTTTCCCAGCAGGATTTTCTGAAGAGGTTGTCTTTTCTCTACTGAGTATTTTTGGCATTTTTGTCAAAGATCAGGTATCTATAGCTACCCAGACTTACATCTAGGTCCACCATTCTGTTCCATTGATCTACATGTCTGTTTTTGTACCAGTACCACACTGTTTTTGTTTCTATGGCTGTGTCTGATATGTTAAAATCAGGTATAGTGATACCACCAGCCTTATTTTTGTTACTGAAAATTCTTTTAGACATTCAAGGTTTTTTTGTGCTTCCAACTTAATTTTTGGATTGTTTTTTCTATTTCTGTGAAGAATGCCATTGGAATTTTGGTGGGGATTGCATTAAATGTGTAGGTTGCTTTTGGTAACTTTGCCATTTTTACAATATTTATCCTTCCGATCCAACAACAAGGGATGTCTTTCCATTTCCTAGTGTCTTCTGCAATTTCTGGCTTGAGTGTTTTAGAGTTTTCATTGTAGATCTCCTTCATTCCCTTGGTTAGGTTTATTCCAAGGTACCTTATTTATTTATTTATTTACTTGATGCATTTGTGAATGGGAGTGATTCTTTTCTTTCATCCTCTGTGTGTTTGTTGTTAGGAAGGCTACTGTTTTCTGTGTGTTTATTTTGTATCCTGCTACACTGCTATAGGTGTTTATCAGCTCTAACAGTTTGCTGGTAGAGTCTTTAGGGTCCTTATGTATAGAATCATGTCATCTGCAAATAATGATAACTTGATCTCTTCCTTTCCAATTTGTGTCCCTTTTATGTGTGTCTCTTGCCTTATTACTATGGCCAAGATTTCCAGTACTATATTAAATAAAAGTGGGCACAGTGGACACCATTTTCTTGTTCCTGATTTTAGTGGAAAAACTTCAAGTTTTTCTCCAATTACTATTTTGTTGGCTGGAGGTTTGTCATAAATAGCCTTTATTATGTTGAGATATGTTCCTTCTATTCCCAGCTTCTGTAGGACTTTTATCATGAAGGGATGTTGGATTTTGTCAAATGCTTTTTCAGGATCTAATGAGATGATCATGTGATTTTTCTTCTTCCATCTATTTATATAATGAGTTACATTTATCAGTTTGCATATGTTGAACTGTCCCTGCATCTCTGAGATAAAGCATACTTAGCCAGGGTGAATGATCTTTTTGATATATTCTTGTGTTCTGTTTGCCAATATTTTTTGAGAATTTTTGCATCTATGTTCATGATGGAGATTGGTCTGTAATTTTCTTTCTTTGTTCTGACTTTGGTTTTGGTATGAGGCTGATTTGGGCATTGTAGAAGGAGTTTGGTAGGATTCCTTCTTTTTCTATTTTATGGAAAAGTTTAAGAAGCATTGGTGTTAGTTCTTCCTTGAAGGTCTGGTAAAATTCACCAGTACATCCATCTGGGCCTGGACTTTTTTAGTTGGGGATTTTTGGTAACTGTTTGGATTTCCATATTTGTTATAGGTCTATTTATGTGGCTAACTTCATCTTGATTTAATTTAGGTAGGTTATTTAAATCAAGGATATCATCCATTTCTTTCAAATTTTCAAACTTAGTGGAGTATATATTCTTACAGCATGTTCCTATGATTTTTTTGAATTTCTCTGATATCTGTGATGGTGCCTTTTTCATCTCTAATTTTATTAACTTGTCTCTTCTCTCATTCATTTTTTAAAATTTTTTTGTTTATTTTTATTTATTTATTTGAGAGCGACAGACATAGAGAGAAAGAGGCAGATAGAGAGAGAGAAGAGAGTGGGTGTGCCAGGGCCTCCAGCCACTGCAAACGAACTCCAGATGCGTGCACTCCCTTGTGCATCTGGCTAATGTGGGTCCTGGGAAATTGAGCCTCGAACTGGGGTCCTTAGGCTTTACAGGCAAGCGCTTAACCACTAAGCTGTTTCTCCAGCCCTCTTCTCTCATTCTTTTCCTCAGAATTGCTAAGGGTTTATCAATGTTGGTTATCATTTCAAAGAACCAACTCTGTTTCATTGGTTCTTTGGATTGTTTTTTGGTTTCTATTTCATAAGTTCTGCCCTAAGCTTTATTATTTCTTCCTATCTACTGATTTTCAGTGTGCCTTGTTCTTCTTTTTCCAAGGATTTAAGGTGAAGCATTAAGTTGTTTACTTTTGACCTTTCTAATTTCATCTTTCTTCTTTCTTTCTTTTTCTTTTACAAGGTAGGGTCTCACTCTGGCCCAGGAAGACCTGGAATTAACTATGTCGTCTCAGGGTGACCTTGAACTCACAGTGATCCACCTACTTCTGCCTCCTGAGTGCTGGTATTAAAGGCATGTACCACCATGCCCAGCCTAATTTCCTAGTATAAGGACTTAATGCTACAAATTTCCCGCTTAGGACCACCTTCATTGTGTCCCAAAGGCTTTGGTATATTGTGTTCTCATTATCATTTGACTATGAATTTTTTGATTTTCTTGATTTCTTTATTGAACCATTCATCATTTAGTAGTGTATTGTTTAGTTTCCATGATTTTGTGTATGCTCTGTCGCTTTTCTTGCTATTGATTTGTAGTTTGATTCCATTGTGATCAGATAGAGTGCAAGGAATTATTTCAGTTTTTCTGTATTTGGTAAGATTTGCTTTGTGTCCTAATTCCACGTGCTGCTGAAAAGAATGTGTATTCTGCAGCATTTGGATGAAATGTCCTATATATATAAATTTTATGTCCATTTGTTCTATGACCTCATTTAATCCAGATGCATTTCTGTTTATTTTTTGCCTGAGTGACCTATCAATAGATGAGAGTGGGGTGTTACACCCACTACAACTGTGTTTGGTGTTATCTGTAACCTTAGTTCTAGTAGCATTTGTTTGATTGGGAGCCCCCATGTTAGGTACATATATGATTAAGATTGTAAAGTCCTACTGTTGAAGTGTTCCTTTAATCAATATAAAGTGACTTTCCTTATCTTTCCTAACTAATGTTGGTCTGAAGTCTACCTTGTCAGATATTAGGATATTGACCCCTGCTTGTTTTCCAGGCCCATTTGCTTGAAACACCGTTTTCCAACCTTTCACCCTAAGATATGTAGAAAGATGTTTCTTAACCCAGTCTGTGCGGGGCTTCTCCCTGGTCAGGTAGGTAGTGCCGAGGGAAGGACCAGGCCTGCTGGTTCCTCCCTAGGGATTGAGAAGGATGATGAGCACTGGACGGCCCAAACCTCTTCTGGCCACCGGAGAAAAACCACACTGAATCGGGAGTCTTTTCGAAGCAGGAACTCACAGAAAAAACTCACTTTATTACTCTGAGCAGTTGCCTATATCATGTTGGGGATGAAGGCAGGGATTTTAGGATGGGGGAAGAGGTAAGGGCCAATAGGAAACTGTAACTATTGAAATGGTAATTACAATTACCACACAGAAGTGGCAGGCCAGAAGCCATTAGGCGTCTTGCTGAGTCCTAGCTGGCCAGAGACAGGTCGCCAAACTTTAGCTAGGTTCAGGAAGTTCCACTAGGCCTCATGCCTGGGCCTTTCAGGGCCCAACATCTCCCCCTTTTGTTTTTGTAAGAGCATTAGTCACCGTGGCCCCTGTCTTAGGTTGTCCCTCTCTGGGGATCTTACCCGTCATTGGACACCAGGTGTTTAGCTCACTGAGAAGCCACTCCATGGCCTATCTTAGGTTGTCCCCATCAGGGGATCTTACCCATCATTGATCACATGGAGGGCAGGGGAGGTGGTAGTGGGTCATCTGAGGAACTTAATTCCTGAGTTGCCAGCCTGTGATATCTCAACCTGATGAAGTTTTATTGCCTCTAGCCTCTAGTGAATAAATTGTGTTATTTTGTTAATTACACAAGGCCTGACAGTGAGGATAAGGAGGAGGGGAAAGAGAAGGAGGGGGAGGGGTCCAGGTAGAGGGAGGAGGTAGGGTAAGGAGTCATGTAGGCCCGTCCACAGCAGGTTGTCCTGGGGGTCCCGTCACCTCCTCTCCAAGTCTTCCTGGAGCCTCTTAATCTTGTCCTGGATGATTTCTGATTTATTGGCGTAAAAGCGGCATTTTTCCTGTAAAAACAAACATACACCTCCCTTTTTGGCCGTTAGTAGGTCTAGTCCCCTCCTGTTTTGTAGGACTACCTCAGCCAGGGAATCTAGCTTCCAGGAATGATATCTACATCTAGGATTAAGGTGGCTGGGGCACAAAGGCCTGTCCAATTGCTGGGCAGAAAGTCATGGGCCATCTCACCTCCGCAAACATAAGCCATTCCAGAAGGCGGGCAGTGTTCAGCACTGGGCTCAGTTGTGTTAAAAGTACAGAAGGAGGGCTGGAGAGATGGCATAGCGGTTAAGTGCTTGCCTGTGAAGCCTAAGGACCCCGGTTCGAGGCTCGGTTCCCCAGGTCCCACGTTAGCCAGATGCACAAGGGGGCGCACGCATCTGGAGTTCGTTTGCAGAGGCTGGAAGCCCTGGCGCGCCCATTCTCTCTCTCTCCCTCTGTCTTTCTGTCTGTGTCTGTCACTCTCAAATTAAAAATAAATAAATAAATAATTTTTTTAAAAAAAAGTACAGAAGGAAGGATGAATGTATCTCACATCTATACTGGAATTATTAGGGGAAGGCGGGCCCAAGTGCCCAGAGGAAGCATTGGGAAAAGCTGGATAGGGAAGGTGGCTGAGCAGCTTTTTAAGGTTGTTAGGGACAACTGTACTGTAATTAGCTGGAGAGGCCCAGACTGGAGGCAAAGCCAGCAATCCTCCGCAAGGGAGGGAGTTATTTAGTTTAGCAGGGTGAAGGACCATTTTAGGAACAGTCCTCAGGGGCGGGGCACTCCCTAGAGAAGTGATTGTCAGTGTCCCCTTGTTGGGACAAATATTTTAGGTCTCTTGTTGGTACCCAATGGTTCTTTTTCTTTTTACAAAGTTTTCCCACGGACAAAAATTTTATGAGCTTCACAAGTTTCTATCAAAAAATTCCTTTCTGTTACAGAGTTTTTGTATTTTAATTACTTCTTAGTACAAAGGTTGGGAAACAAACAAATCCTTTGATCTTAGCAATATAAACATAAATATTAGGGAATGGCCAGCTCTTATCAGTAACACTGAATGTGTATAATCTTGCTTATATGTAGGTGCTAAAGTGTTGCTGTCAAATGGCCAGAGCAATGGATACAAGTCCAGCCAAATGGCTCCTGACAATTTCCCCTTTTTTATTAGTTTTTATGATCTGGGCCCCTCCAGGCCTCAGTGCAGAAAGACTGTGTCTGTCTTAGGTTGTTCTCTATGATATTTAGGCCTTACCCATCATCGGTACATGAATTCCATCATTCATACCCTGTCTTGGGTTGACCTAACTTGAGAGAATCTTACCCATCTTTGACTACCAGCCCCTGCAGGGGCTTTAAGATAATGTCTCAGGAAGCTGGGGTCGGGTCCATAGCTGTATCCCATGTCTTTCTGTACAGATATCCATAAAGGATCTTAAAAGGCATTTAACGAGTATGGGCAGCAGACACAGAATGAGTAAAAGACAAACACCTGTAGCAGCAAAGCTTCCTATCCAAGAAGTGAGAGAATTCCATCCAGGCAAGGCAGACTTAAAAGTAGATATTAAGTCATCAGCAGCTTTAGCTGTATCAAAAATAATCTGATTATTTTGTAAAGACAGAATCTCTGAATGTAACTGAATTAGATCTAAGGAAATATTATCATTATGTCAAATATTTCTTAAATGCATTTTCCCAATGCTGTTGACTATTATTATATTTTTTAGAAGTAACACAAATCCATTGAAAATCTACATGACACTCCAAACGAGTTCTAACTTTTAACCCTAGTATATAGAGCGTCTAACAGGTGAAACTATCTATGGTAAGGATCAAGCCCAAGATCTTAAAGGGAAGTACAGTTTGAATTATTTATTTATTTATTTATTTATTTATTTATTTATTTAAGAGTGACAGACACAGAGAGAAAGACAGATAGAGGGAGAGAGAGAGAGAATGGGCGCGCCAGGGCTTCCAGCCTCTGCAAACGAACTCCAGACGCGTGCGCCCCCTGGTGCATCTGGCTAACGTGGGACCTGGGGAACGGAGCCTCGAACCGGGGTCCTTAGGCTTCACAGGCAAGCGCTTAACCGCTAAGCCATCTCTCCAGCCTAGTTTGAATTTTTTTAGGAGCTACTTTAAAGCTGTGAGTATGAAGGATAGTTAGACATTAAAAGTACAAGCCTAAAGCCACAGCATACTTTAGGAACTCTTGTTAGACACACTTTGTATATCTTTAGATTGAAATCTGAAACCCACCATCACACCTTAAGATAAACAATTGAATATATTGGGGGCCATTTATTTAAATTATTACATTCCACCCCTGGAGCCCAATAGATTTATAACCATCACACATTATAAATTGTTAGAAAAAAATAAAATATTTAAGGTAAATAAGGCCTTTTGTAGTTGGTCGTGTGGGGGTAAGGATTCCCCCTTTTGTTTTGTAATTCAGATTTGAGAGTTTGATTATATCTTTTAATGATAGCCTGGCCCCAGGGGTTGTATGGAATGCCTGTGGAATGTGAGATTTTCTAGGTCTGGAGGAAATCTACAAAGGCCTTGCTTAGGAAGAAGGGGCCATTATCTGTTTTAATTTGATTAGGCAGCCCAAGAGTGGCGAAACATTGAAGCATATAACTAATGGCATGTTTACATTTTTTCTCGGCATGTGCTGATGCCCAGTAGGTGCGTGAAAAGGTCAGTAAGCCCAGTCACCATGAGAGGGTGGACGTCTCCCCTGTCCCCACCTGGGCCAGTCCAAGGGGGCCACGTGGCAGTCTCCCAGGAGGTGGACTGCCCGCCATTTTCCAGTAGGGGAGGGTTGGGCACAAGCTGCCAGGAGGGGGGCCATCTATTTAAATTACCAAATTTCGCCCCTGGCTCCCAATAGATTTATAACTATTATATATTATAAATTGTATTCAGCTTAATTTTAAAGGTCTCCACAGTCTTGACCAATTTAAGATATTAAGATCTGTAAAATTAAACAAGTTAAACACTTTTTTTTTGGCGCAGTTACAAAAAATGTTCTATTTAGAAGACATGGCATTTTAAGGAACAAATATTTAGAATCATCATTCTACAATTGTTCAATTTTGCTTTTTTTTTTTTAATTTATTTGAGAGCGACAGACACAGAGAGAAAGACAGATAGAGGGAGAGAGAGAGAATGGGCGCGCCAGGGCTTCCAGCCTCTGCAAACGAACTCCAGACGCGTGCGCCCCCTTGTGCATCTGGCTAACGTGGGACCTGGGGAACCGAGCCTCGAACCAGGGTCCTAAGGCTTCACAGGCAAGCGCTTAACCACTAAGCTATCTCTCCAGCCCTGCTTTTTCTTTTTAACAACATTGTCTTTTTCAAAGAATGACAGGTAGCTGGTCACACGTGAATCATGTGTCCACACCTGACCGGAGGCCTCACACTTATGTTAAATTTGAACATTTTCTCACCTCTGCTTGTAAGTTACCCCATTTATATTAGTGTTTAAGCACTACACAGGCTTGTTTTAAACCTTTTTTGGGTTTTTTGAGATAGGGTCTCACTCTAGCCAAGGATGACCTGGAACTCATTCTGTAGATCTAAGCTGGCCTTAAATTCATGCTGATCCTATGACCTTGACCTCCTAAGTACTGGGATTAAAGGCATATGCCACCATGCCTGGTTTGTTTTAAATATTTTTAAAAACCTGAAATAAACTGCAGAATTTCCTAAGAGTAGAGGTATTCTGGTTAAGGATAAAAGTATGGTCAGGTGAAAAGCAAAATGAGTAATACAAATACAATCCACAACAGGAAAAATAAATTTTCTCCAAGCCATTCTGTAGAGATGTGTCATTTCCAAGTCCCAGTGGAAGGAATGGAGTCACTTCCCAATTCTGTTGCTACAATGTGCCTGTAAGTTGCCTTACTTCAAAACAGAAGCACATTTGCAGAATGTTGTACTGAGTAACAGCGCTGAAGGTAATTGTTACAGGCTCTCAAACTCTGTATTAAATGGTTGCATCTTAACTATTTATACAGATCATTGGTCCAATAACATGAAAATAGAGAATAGCATCTGGAAAGTTATCTCATCCCATGTGCAGAGATAAAAGGGTTAACCATTCTTCCCAGTATTTCTGAAGGCAAGTCCTTGTTTATAGTGAAATATGATGGAAATTCAAGTGTTACTTTTTCCAGGTTACTGCATGAAAAGGATGCTGAAGGCCATCACTACACAGCACACTGCGACATATGGACTTTTTCATTCACCAATTCTGGCACATTTCCAAAATATCCCCCACAATCCAGTCTTATTTCTGTCCAAGACGCTGGGTGTCAAGGACCAGATGTAAGCACAGGTACATATAAGCTGCAAGATGATGGTCAGCAGACTCTGGAAATTGAAAATGGCAGACATAGTGACGCCTGCCGGGCCCCAGCCACATCACCCTTCTGGCCCGCAGCGGAAGCAAGTTAAACACTTTTAGCATATAAAGGCACAGAGTAAACATTTTTAACTGGTATAAGGAAAGGCAAGGAGAGACTAAAACAATGTAAGCTGAACCATCATAACCTACAATTAGTCTCAGTGTTTGTAATTTTAACTTGCTTGAGGTTTTTTAGCTTAAAATCTTAAGTCTCAGCCAGGCATGGTGGTGTACACCTTTAATCCCAGCACTCGGAAGGTAGGTAGGAGGATTACCATGAGTTTTAGGCCATCCTGAGGCTCCATAGGGAATTCCAGGTCAGCCCGGGCTAGAGTGAAATCCTACCTCAAAAAACCAAAACAAAGAAAAAACAAATCTTAAATTTTTTAATCCAATATCTCTAGCTAAGCATATCAGTCTATTACAAAGTTAACCTTGATTAAACTCTCTGGGCCTGGGCAGCAGGACGCAGCCAGCCCTTATGCCAGTAGCCCAGTTCCAACGAAGTTCCCTGTAGTCTTGCGTTCCTCTTAGAAAGCTTATAAGCCAAGCCTCAAAGTTTAATGTTGTCTGTACTTAGTATTTTTAAATTTTTATCTGAATAGTCCATAAAATTTGGCTTACCACTCCAGAAGACACATTTAACACAACACATTTAACAACATCTAACAACAAGTCTGAAAACCTATGTCTTTTGCTTGGGGCATTGAGGCTGTTGATATTAAGAGTTATTATTGAAAGATGTGTATTTGTTTTTACCATTTTTCTTGTTTTGTAGTTCTGGTTTTATCTTTGCTCTCTTGTATTAACTAGTATTTGAGTGTGGTTTGGTTTTTTTTCCAGGTTCCTTATATGTGTGCTTTTCTTTCTTTTCAACATGGAGGATTCTTTCAAGTATTTTCTGTAGAGTTGACTTTGTCTTCAAGTTTTCCTTTAATTCTTATTTCTCCATCCATTTGAATGGATAGCTTTGAAGGATAAAGTATCCTTGGTTGACAGTTGTTAACTTTCAGAACTGGAATATATCATTCTAAGCCCTTCTGGCTTTTAAAATTTGTGTTGAGTAATCTGCTATGATCCTGATAGGATTGCCTTTGTATGGGATTTGATTTTTCTAACTACTTTCAATATATTTTCTTTGGTTTGTATGTTAGATAATTTAATTATAATATGGCGAGGAGAGGTTCTTCCCAAGTTTTGGTCTGGTTGGTGTTCTAAAGGCTTCCTATGTCTGCACTGGCATCTCTTCCCCAGTTTTGGGGAAGTTCTATGATTTTGTTGAAAAGGTCTATTATGCCTTTGGAGTGAAATTCTTCTTCTACTATACTCTGAATTTTTATGTGTGATCTTTTCATAGTGTCCTGAATATCTTGAAATTCCCATTCCTGCTTTTTTATTAGTTTGTCTTTCTTTTAGTTGGACTGTATTATATCTGCCACCTGGTCTTCTAGTTTAGATATTCTGTTCTCTCTTTCATCCATACTGGTGAGATTTTCTACAGTTTTTTTTTTTTTTTTTAATTTCACTGACTATATTCTTCATTGCTAGTATTTCTGACTGGTTTTTCTTTATTATTTCTGTTTCCTTATTTACGTCTTGTATTGACCTCCTTATTTCAACAAATTGGTTTCTTGCATCTTCTTTGATTCCTTTGATTTCCTCTTCGATTTCTTTGAACATATTTATAATCATTCTTTTGAAATCTTTCTCAGGCATTTTTTCTAAATCATTTTCACTGCAGGTCATTTCTGATGCATTAATAGTTTTTGTTGGATTTATATTGTCTTGAATTTTTGCATTTCTTGTATTATAATGTAGAGATTTTTGCATCTTAGATTAATTTAATGCTTGGATTTTCTAATTGTCTGCAGTATTATTAGATGTATCAATCCATCTGATGTTATATATCTTCAGGGTAGGAGCTTAAGGTGCTAGATGTGGCTCTTTTTTAAAATTTATTTATTTGAGAGCGACAGTCAGAGAGAGAAAGAGGCAGATAAATAGAGAATGGGTGCGCTAGGGCCTCTAACCACTGCAAAGGACCTCCAGATGGGTGTGCCCCTTGTGCATCTGGCTAATGTGGGTCCTGGGGAATGGAGTCTTGAACCAGGGTCCTTTGGCTTGACAGGCAAGCACTTAACCACCAAGCCATCTCTCCAGTACTAGGTGGGTCTCTTAAGGGTCTCAGAGTAACCACAAAAGTGACCCTTAGTGTTGAGTTTGCCTGCTGTGAGAGTATTCAAGTACACTGAATGGAACAAAATACAGGCAAATTCTAAAACTTAACTAAACAATGTACACATTCAATGAAAACCAGCCCAGAGTATTTATGCAAGTGTAGGTATTATGACAAACAGATCCTATAACAAATTCACAGTCCCTCAGGATGTGTGATGCCCCACACCCTTAATCCTGTCATCTGGGAGGCTAAGATTGCTGGTCTGTAGAGGGTTGGAAGCCAGCTTGTGACCAAGTGAGTTCCTTCCCCAACAAAGAAGTACAGAAGAAGAAACTAAGGCACTATAAATCAGGAAGCAACAAATGACAAGTCCACAATATAGCTTATTTAAGAATGGCAAATCCAACCATCCATCAGATTTAACACATAATTTGCCCTGACTTGGAAAGTTCAATTAGCACTCCTGTTTCAAGCTTATATATAAGACTTACTTGGTAGATACTGACCTGGTATAATCTCAGTTACCTTTTGGGATGATTTTGGTCTCAATTACGCTATGCACCTACTTGGGTCCCTCTTTGCTGCACTATGGGCTCAGGCAGTCTGGCTGAGTCAGTGGGTCACTGCTCTGATCATCTGTGCCAGATGCTGTGTAGGTGATCTCCCTTCCCCAGGCCTCTGATGCTTGCTGGCACTTACACTGGCAGTCGGGGAGGGGAGGCTGTGGATGGTGGCTGAAGTTCTCCCACTGGCCCTTGAGATCCTCTTCCTCACCAGCTCCTCTGTTGGTCCCTGCCATCCTCTCTTTATGTTTCTTGAGTTTGCAGTGAGGTGCATGTGAGTGGAGAATTCCCTCACCTGGCTTTTCCTGCGGCTCAGGCCGAGCCTTGCAGCAGTGGGCACGTGGATCTGCTGGAGCCGCTTCTGCCTGGTTCTGCGGTCTCTAGATGCTTTGAATTTCTCCTACTTCTCTGCTGCAGCTGATAGTTTCTTATACACCTCACTTTTTAGTAGAAGAGTATATTTTTCTGGTTTTTTTTGGGGGGGGGCTTTTTCTCCCCTAGGATGCTTTGATGTGGTTCCTATGCTGCCATCTTAACCTGATATCCTATTTACTTACTTTTTAAAAGTATAGTTTTTTGGGGGGGAGAGAGGGAATTAATATGGGATTTTTTTTATAATCATGGAAAATGCTAATAAAAATTAAAAAATAAAAATAGAAAAAAGAAAAACCAAAAACTAAAAAACAAAAATTAAAAAAAAATAAAAGTATAGTTTTATTTTTTGTTTCTATTAACTTATTTATCTGAGCTAGAAGAGAGAGAAAGAGAATATTTGCACCAGGGCCTCCTACCTTTTCAAATGATCTAGAGAAACATGCACCATGCTCCATTTTGTATATCTGACTTTACATAGATGCCAGGGAGCTGAACTAGGGTCATACAGTTTGGTTAGCAAGCACCTTTAACCTCTGAGCCATCTCCCCAGCCTTTTTACTTGCTTATTTCACACACACACACACACACACACACACACACACACACACACACACAGATAGGTGTAGCAGGGCCTCCTACTGCTGTAAAAAAAAAATCTCCATTATGGCTTAGTGGTTAAGGCGCTTGCTTGCAAAGCCAAAGGACCCAGGTTTGTTTCTCCAGTACCCACATAAGCCAGACACACAAGGTGGTACACGTGTCTGGAGTTCCTTTCCAGTGGCTGGAGGCCTTGGTATGCCCATTCTTTCTCTGTGTCTGTCTGCCTCTCTCTTTCCCTCTCTGTCTGTCTCTCCCTCTCTCAAAAATAAATAAATAAAAAATTTAAAACAGAAGCTTTATTAATGCAAGTGCCACTTTATCCATCTGGCTTACATGGGTGCTGAGGAACTAAACCTGGACCAGTAGGCTTTGAAAGCAAGCGCCTTTAATTGTGGAGCCATCTCCCTAGCCCAGTGTTTCTTTTCTTTTTTTGAGGCATGGTCTCATTCTAGCTCAGGCTGACCTGGAATTCACTTTGTAGTCTCAAGATGGCCTCAAATTCATGGTGATCCTCCTATCTCTGCCTTCCAAGTGCTGGGATTAAAGGTGGTGTGCCACCAAACCTGGCTCCAGGAGTTTTTCTCTTTTCTTTTTCCCCTTGAGGTAGAGTATCCCTCTATCCCATGCTGACCTATGTAGTCTCAGGGTGGCCTTGAACTCATGGCGATCCTCTTACCTCTGCCTCCCAAGTGCTGGGATTGAAGGCATGCACACCAGGGTTTCTTTTTTAATGTTGTAAATGTTGTGGATGTAAAGCTATGTGAGTCTTTGGCTCTCAGTTTTATCCTCATTTTTTTTTTTAAAGGAGAACATAAAGTCCCAAATTTTAAAATACTTTTTTATGTATTTATTTGATAGAGAGAGAAAAAGGCAGAGAGAGAGAATGGATGCACTGGGGCCTCCAGCCACTGCAAATGAATGCCAGACGCATGGACCCCCTTGTGCATCTGGCTTACGTGGGTCCTGGGGAATTGAACCTGGGTCCTTTGGCTTTGTAGGCATACACCTTACCCGCTAAGCCATCTCTCCAGCCCTATGCTCATTTTTATAATCAATAGAACCATTGTTATTGGAGAAGGTAATTCATTGAGGGACAGCAGGAATTTCACTCTTTAAATATGTATATGAATACAAGTAATTTAGTTTGTTTTAGGCTAAATTCTCCCAAAGCTTATGGAGAGCACTCCTATCTATGTGAATATAAATGCATCAGGCCAAATCAGAGAACTGAACCACAGTGAAGTGGCAACAGAAAGCTCAGGCATGTGAGATCTGGACTCAGGTTGGCTTATACAGGTGTCCATCCTTCATAGATAAGGCTTGACTTTTATTTTGCAGATCACTCACCCACAGAGAGGGTAAGGGGTATACCCCAGAGGGAGAGGCACTCACTTGTGAGCCATCAGCCAGCATCACTTCTGGCAGGTAGGAGTGAGAACCAGTCCTAAAATAGGAATGTTGGGAGCACTCTAGAGCATTCTTTGTTGCACAAACCCATCTTTCCTTTGTAGGTTAGGACTTTTGCATGTCCATAATATATAAAAAAGGAGCAGCAGACTGGACACATGGTCAAGTTCACTTGGTATTAAGCCTGTTATTGATCGCTAGAAAGACATGGAGGCCAGCATCATTCATTCTTGCTTTTCCTAAACAATTCTCATGACCTAGTAATTTCAGGAACATATAGTGGGGTGGAAAAGAGCTTAGGAAATGAATTCTATTGAGGTCACAGAACTGGTGCCTTTCTTGCTATATAAATTTTCCTGGAGGAAGAGTTATATTGTAGACTTTAAACCTCACCTTCTTTCTCTTTGCTAAGGCAGGGTCTTACTCTATCTCAAGCTGACCCAGAACTCAATCTGTAGCTCCAACTCATAGTTATCTTCCTACTTCAGTCTCTGGAGTGCTAGGACTCAAGAAGTGCATCATGTCTGGCCTTATCCTCCTCCTCGTTTTCCTCCTATTTCTCCTCTCCTTTCTCCTCCTCCTTCTCCTTCTTCCTCTCCTCCTCCTTCTCTTCCTTCTCCTCCTTATTCTCCTCCTTATTCTCCTCCTATTTCTCCTCCTTCTTCTCTTCCTCTTCTTCCTCTTTTGCCTCTTCCTTTTTCTCCTCCTCCTGCTCCTCCTCCTTTTGCTCCTCCTCCCCTTCATTCTCTTCCTCCTTCTCCTCCTCTTCATCCTCTGCCTCTTCCTTTTTCTCCTCCTCTTACTCCTCCTCCTCCTTCTCCTCCTCCTCTTCCTCCTTCTCCTCCTCCTCTTCCTCCTTCTCCTCCTCCTCTTCCTCCTTCTCCTCCTCCTCTTCCTCCTTCTCTTGCTCCTCTTCCTTCTCCTCCCCCTCCTTCTCCTCCCCCTCCTTCTCCTCCTCCTCCTCCTCCTCTTCCTTCTTCTCTTCCTCCTTCTTCTCCTTCTCTTCTCCTCCTCTTCCTTCTTCTTCATTCTCCTCATTCTGCTCCTCCTCCTCTTCTTCCTTCTCCTCCTCTTCCTCCTTCTCCTCTCCCTCCTCTTCTTCTTTTCCTCCTTCTCCTTCTTCTCCTCCTCCTCCTTCTCCTTCTTCTCCTCCCTCTCTTCCTCCTTCTCCTGCTTTTCTTCTTCTCCTCTTCCTCTTTCTCCTTCTTCTTATCCTCTTTTCCTCCTTCTCCTCTTCCTTCTCCTTGTCCTCCTCCTCTTCCTTCTTCTTCTCCTCTTCTTCCACCTTCTCCTCTTTCTCTTCCTCCTCCTCCTCTTCCTTCTCCTTTTCCTTCTTCGTCTCCTCTTTCTCCTCCTCATCCTTCTTTTTCTCCTCCTCTTCCTCCTTCCCCTTCTCCTTTTCCTCCTTTCTCCTCCTCTTTCTCCTTATTCTCCTATTCCTCTTCTACCTTCTCATTCTCCTCCTTGTTCTCCCCCTCCTTCTCCTTCTTCTTCTCCTCTTCCTCCTCTTTTTCCTCCTCCTTCTCCTCTACTCCCCGCTCCCCACATTTGTGCAGTTCAATGATAAAATTCATGGGAACTAGGAAGAGAAATAGTAAATGTATCTGTACTTGATCACAGTGTCCCATAATCTTGACCACCTGGGTTCAACTCCTGTTTGTGGTAAGTAAATTTAATCCTGGACTGTCTACTTAATCTCTTGCCAACTTTTTCTCTGTCCTTTTGTCTTTCTTTCCTTTTCATTCCTTTAGGGTTTCATGTATCCAGACAAACTGGATTCAGACTTGCTGTGTAGCCAGGGATGACCTTGAATTTCTAATTCTTCATCCTCTACCGAGTGTTGGGATTATAGGGATGTACATGTGGTGCTGGGAATTGAACACAGTGCAAAAACACTCTACCAACTGAGCTACATGCCAAGTTCCATCTATTTTCTTATCACCATAATTTTCTAAAGGCTTTGGAGAAGGATTAAATGAAAATGCAGGAAATGTGCATGTTATGCAGTACTAAATGCTAACTGAAACGATTAAGACTTTCTTTGCAGCCCAGCATAACTTACTGAAGTAGGGTCTGTATCATGGTTTGGATATGAAGTGCCCCTAAAATGCTTCTTATGTTGAAGTGTTGATCCCCAGCTGGTAGTGATATTGAGTGGTGACTAGATCATGAGGTTATATCCTCATTAATGGATTAATCCATTGATAAATTCATTGCTGAATGGAATATTGAAGATAGGGCCTAGTTGGAGGAAGTAGATGCATGCAGGTGTGACTCTGAAGGGTTTATATTGTCCCCAGACTCTCTCCTCTTTGTTCTGCTGCTTGCCTGTCATGACACAACTGCTGTGCCACAGTGTTCTGCAGCACCTCATCTGGGCCTAGAAGCAATGGACCCAAGTGATCATTGACTGAGACTATGAACTCATTCATCCCTAAATGAATCCTTAAATGAACTCAATCCTCCCTAAAGATTTTTCCCCAGATATTTTGTTACAAACAAACAAACAAACAAACAAACAAACAAACAAACAAACAACAAACTAACACACAGTCTTCCTTTAGATCATCAAATGTGCTATAGAAAAGTTTAGAAATGCTTGAACTTCAAAAAAATGTTTTTTGGGGTTGGGGATTTAGCTCAGTGGGTGAGTGCTTGCCTAGCAACTGCAAACCCCTGGGTTTGGTCCTCAACACTGAAAAAAATATTTAAAATATTTTGTTTATTTGAGATAGAGAGAGAGAGAAGGAGGCAGACAAAAAGAGATTCTTTCTCTTTCTTGATCTCTTTATCAGTAAATAAATAAATAGAAATAAAATAGAGTTCAAGATTGACTTCCAGTTAAGATAATGGTGTAGTAGCCATACCAAAGCAGCTCAGGGAGAGAAATAAGCAGAAAAAAAAAACACCACAATACAATCTTCTCCCAAAGAGTGAAGGTATATAAGGAATTATTAACCACAGCAGAGAAGCAGGAGAGACCCAGAATTTCTAGCAACCACAAAAGTAGCTAGAATTGGGGAGCAGCAGAGTCAGCCCTGGTCCTGGTCTCAAGGAAGAGCTAGACACCTGAGCCACAGGAACAGAACCTAGGTGAGGGGACTGTCAATTCATACCAGCCTCCTTGCAAAGCCAAAATCCTGAAGGAGGCTGAGTGAGAAAATAGCAGGGACCAACTGAATGGCTCAAGAGGACCAGCTACACAGCTCTGGTACAAATTCAGGCACCATCCACAGCCACACAGAACCAAGCAAAGGTGATCAGAGCAGCAGATACACTGACCCAGCCTGCAAAGATGAGCCCACAATGCAGTAGAAAGGGACCTAAAACTGGGCATTGTGGCACATGCATTTAATCCCAGAACTTGGGATGCAGAAGTAGGAGGATTGCCTTGAGTTTCAGACCAGCCTGAAACTACATAGTCAATTCCAGATCAGCCTGGGCTGAGACCCTACCTTGAAAAACAAAACAAAACAAAACAAAACAAAACAAAACAAACAAACAAAAAGGACCAAAAGTGGGTACACAGAATAGGTGACACTGGAAAAAACAATCCTAAAATTCATATGGAAGCACAAAAAGCCTTGAATAGCCACAACAATTTCGAGTAACAAAAATAAAGCTGATGGTATCACTATACCCAATTTTAACCTATATTACAGAGCATAGTAACAAAAACAGCATGGTGCTGCACAAAACAGACATGTAGATCAATGGGACAGAATTAAGGACCTAGATGTAAGTCCAAGCAGCTACAGCCATCTGATTTTTGACAAAAATGTCAAAAATATTCATTGGAGAAAAGACAGCCTTTTAAAGAAATGGTGCTGGGAAAACTGGATATCTATATGTAAAAGGATAAAGACAGATCCTTATCTTGCTCCATACACAAGAATCAAGTTCAAATGGCTAAAAGACCTTAATATCAGACCTGAAACTCTGAAACTGCTAAAGTAAAAAGTAGGGGAAACCCTTCAACATATTGATATATGAATGACTTTCTGATATAACCCCAGTTGCTCTGAAAATGAAACCACTAATCAACCACTGGAACCTCATGAAATTGAAAACCTTTTGTATAGCAAAGGACACTGTGAGTAGAGCAAACAGGCAACCTAAAGAATGGGAGAAAATCTTTGCCAGCTATATATGACAGGATATACAAAGCACTTATAAAACTAAATAATAAGAAATCAAACAACCCCAAAATAGAATGGGCCATGGAACTAAATAGTGAGTTCTCAAAAGAAGAAATACAGATGGGATATGAACATCTAAAAAGTTGTTCCACATCCTTAGCTATCAGGGAAATGCAAATTCAAACTACTTTGAGATTCCATCTCACTTCTGTCAGAATAACCATCATTAAGAAAACAAATGAGAATAAATGCTGGCAAGGATGCAGAAAAGGAGGAACCCTTCTACACTGTTGGTGGGAAAGTAAACTGGTACAGTCATTGTGGAAATCAGCATTGAGGTTCCTAAGACAACTAAAAATAGATTTACCATATGACGCAGCTATGTCACTCCTAGGCACTCCTAAGGACTTGTCATACTACCTTAGAGATACTTGTACGTTTCTGTTTATTGCTGCTGTATTCACAACAGTTAGGAAACGGAACCAGCCTAGATGCCCCTCAACTGATGAGGGGATAATGAAGATGTGGTACATTTATACAATGGAGTTCTATTCAGTGGTAAAGAGAAATGAAATTATGAAATTTTCAGGGAAATGGATAGAACTGGAAAGGATTATATATAGTGAGGTAACCCAGGTCCAGAAAGCTAAGCACTGCATGTTCTTTCTCACATGTGGATCCTAGCTATACATGTTTGGACTTGTATGTGAGTTGGAAAAAAAAAAAAACAACTCAGTATCAGAGATCAGAGACCAATAAGATAGAAAGGGACTATAAGGGAGGGAGGAAAGTGTAGGCCTTAAGGGGATGGTATTATATATATGTAAGTAGATGACCAGATTACTGGGGGTGGAAAGGCCTAAGTGAGGTCAGGGGAAGAGATTGAGTAAAGGAAGGGTGGAAAAGGTTAACCAAAGTCTAAGAGGGTATGAATAGCCCATATGGAAACCTACTCTTTTGGACAATGACACATCCAGAAGCCATAGATTGTTACTAGAAAAATTTCAATGCCACGGATGGGATACCTTCCAGTAAGTTTTGGCTAGAGAGGTCCCTAATGCTCCCAAAACATTATAGGCCATTGCCAAAGCTCTTGGTTTCCCACAAGAAATAGATGATAAGGCCCTATTGCTGAAGACCCCACATGCTTTGGCTCCCAGGTCACTGAGAAATCAAGCTGGAGAAGAGCTGAAAACCTTCTTCCTGTAGACAATCTGACAGAAAGCTGGGAAAAGCTACACTCCATGCAGGCCTATGTGTGAGAGAAGTCATCAGCAGTGATAAACAACAGTGCACACTGCAAACCTTAAATTTGGCCATGCAGGCCAAATGACTAAAAGGGTGCAATAGTGGCATGTCTGTTATGGGAGAAGCCAACTGCTCTCTAATTGGACTGAAGGCCTGCTCCATGGGAGGGAATACATCCCTGATACTGAAAACCTAGTCAAAAGCCTTTGGCAAGGGAGGTCACTATCCCTAGGTATATAACGCCTGCTGTTGTCTAACTAAATGCATATATTATGCTCACCAAACAGCCCTGTAAGCACTTTTCTTAGCATTCAAACTCATATATTAATGGTACTCTCACTTTTGGTTAGAGAAGCTTTTCTATTCAGATGGTGGTGACCACTGAGATGAGTCAGGACCATAGTCCTCAGAAGAAGTGATAGAGGAGGGTTCAGCACTGAAATATCTGTATCACACCTTCCAAGGCTCAGGGTCCATTGAGGAAGAGATGTTGGAAAGAATGTAAGAGCCAAAGGAATAATAGAATTGCTTACAATGCAATCTTCCAGGCACAGTTGACCTCTGTATACATGACCTTGCAATGCCTTGTACTATCTACACAAGACCTTCATAATAGGAAGAAAAGATGATATCTAAATAAAAGATAGATGCCAGGCATGGTGGTGCATGCCTTTAATCCCATTACTTGGGAAGCTGAGGAAGCAGCATCACCATGAGTTCAAGGCCAGCATGGGACTACAGAGTGAGTTCCAGGTCAGCTTGGGCTAGAGTGAGACCCTACCTTGGGAGAATAAATAAATAAATAAATAAAAGAGTAAGTGAGTGGGGGAAGGAGATATGACAGAGGATGGATTTATGAAGGGGAAAGTGGGGAAAGGGAAGGAATTATCATAGTTTATTGTCTATAATTATGGAAATTGTCAATACAAATTAAAAAATAAGACAAAAAGAAAAAGAAAGAGATGATAGTGATAGATAGATAGATAGATAGATAGATAGATAGATAGATAGAAAGTAAGAAAGAAAGAAAGAAAGAAAGAAAGGAAGAAAGAAAGAAAGAAAGAAAGAAAGAAAGAAAGAAAGAAAGAAAGAAAGAAAGAAAGGAAGAAAGAAAGGGCACACCAGAGCATGTAGGCACTGCTAACCAACTCTAGAAAAATGTGCCACCTGGTGCATTTGGGTTTATGTGGGTACTGGAGAATTGAACCTGGGTGGTTTGGCTTTGCAGGAAAGTGCCTTAACTGCTAATCCATCTCTTCAGCACCCTCCCGCTTTTGTTTTTTTGAGGTAGGGACTTGCTGTAGTCCACACTAACTTGGAATTCACTCTATGGTCTTAGGTGGCCTCCAGCTCAAGGCGATTCTTCTACTGCCTTTTGAGTCCTGGGATTAAAGGCATGTGCCACCACACTCAGCGCCAGTGATTTTTTTCATAGACTTATCACTTTTTTTTTTTTTTTTTGATTTTTGATTTTTCGAGGTAGGGTCTCACTCTAGCCCAGGCTGACCTGGAATTCACTATGGAGTCTCAGGGTGGCCTTGAACTCATGGCAATCCTCGTACCTCTGCCTCCCGAGTGCTGGGATTAAAGGTGTGAGCCACCACGCCCGGCTGACTTATCACTTTTTAATTTGTTATGCACACAGTCTATATATGGTCATGTTGGTACCATCATTAGCCTTCTTCCTGTCTTCCCCCCTCCAAAGGGACTCTTCTTGTTGGGAATTGTTTGTCATGCACTGTGAGCATAGCCATCAGTTATGAGGAAGAGGCAATGTCTCTGTGCATAATGTCCCAACATGTGGCTCTAACAATCTTTCCGTCCCCTCTTCTGGGAATTTCCCTGAGCCATGTTGGGTTCATTTTAGGTCTACTTCAGTGCTGAGGTCTTGGGAGCCTCTGTGTCTCTGGATCTCTGGTTCAGTAGGAACTGAGTGTTCTCTGTGTCTGTCTCCTGCACCCTTGTGCTGGTACCAGGTTCACTAAGAAAGCAGCACTCTTGCTCATTTCACCAATTACTCTATGGTTTCAGTTGTGGCCCTGGTGAGGTGCGATTGGCTGAATCTCTCCTCAGGTTCTGCGTCCACCTGAAAAGAGAAACATATTCTCCAATGGAGAGTGAAATCAGCACAAGATAAATGGGATAACCATTATTATGTTAGAAGGAATTTAATAGGTGCAGGCCCTCTTGTAGTCCACGATTGGTGGGAACTTGATATTGGAGAGCGGGCTTGTTTTTTGGTCATGGTTCTGACTTGTTTCCCAGTTCCAGCTATGGGTTCCATTCCAGTGAGTGGATGCATTAGCTAAATCAAGAACAGTTGGTTACCCACCATGGTTGTCTGCCACTATTGCATTTGTGTGAGCATCATGTCAGGTTGTTTGCTGCTGAGTAGCTTAGACCATGAGTTGCTTGAACAGATGTTGGTCATTTTCTCCCAGTCACTCATGTAGCACCTTCTGGCACTAGACAAGCTAACTATGTGGGGACTGACTCTTCCAGGTTCCAGCCAGGTCACTCCATGTTCTGTACCAACAACATATGGTATCTTTGGCAGTAGGGTTTTACCATTAACCTTTGGTGGGTCATCAAGTCCTCTGACAGAAATCTGTCTTCTTTTTGGAAACCTTGTAGGTCTCTGATCAACAGCTCATTGTGGATGTTAACCACATGCTGGTACTGGAGGTTATAGGCCAGAACCAAGGGAAAAGAAGGAAGAAAAAGACAGGTAATATAAAAGAGAAGGAGAGAAGAGAGAGAGAGAGAATGAACAGGAGAAAATTAAGGTTAGTCTTCATCATACCCTCTCAGGGTCCTATGATTCAGGTGTTCCCTCTAAAGATCTAATGAAGGTTCAACCTTTTAGTCTGTCTGTCATGATATAGGATTTTATGGTATCATTTCCATTTGGGTACAATTTTGTGTCCCCACCAACTTACCCTCCCCTGCTACCTCACCCTTCCTATTGTCCGGTCATCAAGATGTTTATTAGGTATGTCAACATCTTGGGCAGATTCAGGTGAGGAGCCACAGATGAGTGAGACCATGGGACAATAATTTTTCTGTGATTGGGTAAGTTCACTGAGAATATCTATTCCAGGTTCAACCATTTTTCTTAAAATTTCATTGTATCATTTTTCCTTACTGCTGTATAGAATTCCATCATGTAGATATACCACATCTTGGTTATCCATTCACCTAATGATGGACATCTGGGTTGATTCCAGTTCTTAGCTATTATGAATTGAGCAGCTATAAACATGGTTGAGCAAATCTCTCTGAACTGAGGCATGGAGCTTTTAGGGTAAAAGTCCAGTAAGGGAATAACTGGGTCTGTTGGTAACTCTGTAGTCAACCTTCTTAGGAGTCTCCGTGTTACTTTCCGTAGTGGTCTTACATCTTACAGTCCCACCAACAGTGAATGAAGGGTTCCTATTTCTCCACATCCTTGCCAGCATTTGTTTTCATTAGATTTTTTAAATGTTTGCTATTCTTACTAGCTCCAGTGATGATGATTATTATTATTATTATTATTATTATTATTATTATTATTTTTGGTTTTTCGAGGTAGGGTCAAACTCTAGCCCAGGCTGACCTGGAATTCACTATGTAGTCCCAGGGTGGCCTTGAACTCACGGCAATCCTCCTACCTCTGCCTCCTGAGTGCTGGGATTAAAGGTGTGCGCCACCACGCCCGGCAAGCTCACTCTAGTTCAGGCTGACCTGGAATTCACTATGTAGTCTCAAAGTGGGCTCAAACTCATGGTGATCCTCCTACCTCTGTCTCCTGAGTGCTGGGATTAAAGGTGTGTGCCACTATGCCTGGCCTTATCCTTCTACTTTCTAATGTCTGCTCTTCTGTGACTCCTTGAACTTTTTTCTTTTTGTGAGATAGGGTCTTACTCTGTAGTCTAGGCTGGCCTCAGACTCAAAGCAATCCACTTGCTTCCACCTCCTAAGTACTGGGATAACACGAGTATCTGGTTCTTTGAACTTCTCCTGGGTTGTTCTCTTTTTATTCATATTGGCTTTCTTATCACCCACTTGCCAAGTTCCCAGTGGTCTTCTCTGAGTACAAATCCTTCCCTCACTTGCTGCCATGGCCTTCCTTTGTGATCTTTTTTAATACTTATCACTCCAAGTATCCCTTTACAAAAGTAGGCTGTACCAGAACAGTAAGGTCTGATTTATTTTATCAAACCATTCCTGATTTCAGGGTTGTTGTGATAAAATGAGTGACAATGTATTTTTAAATAGGCTTTAGGAAACAGACTTTGCATTTTCTGTGTTTAAAGTTATTGGAATAAAACTTTTAAACTATTCTTTAAAAAAATCTTTGGATAGGGCTGGAGAGATGGCTCAGTGGTTAAGTGCTTGCCTGTGAAGCCTAAGGACCCAAGTTTGAGGCTTGATTCCCCAGGACCCATGTTAGCCAGATGCACAAGAGGGTGCATGCATCTGGAGTTCGTTTGTAGTGACTGGAGGCCCTGGCGCATCCATTCTCTCTCTCTCTCTTTCTCTTTCCCTCTTTCTCTGTCTGTCACTCTCAAATAAATAAAAATAAAAAAAATTTCTAAAAAGTATTACATCTTTGTATGGAGGCTGGGGAGATTGCTCAGTGGTTAACGTGCTTGCTGGCAAAGCCTGCTTGTCTAGTACCCACGAAAAGCCAGACTCATAAAGCAAAAGGCCCTGGTGTTCTCATACTCACTCTTTCTTTCTTACATGTGTTTGTGTATGAACATGGGCACATGTGTTACACAGCACATGTGTGGCAACAGAGAGTAAACTGAGATGTGGGTCTTAACCTTTCTTTAGGCAAGGTCTCTTGATCACCAGTGCCTAGGCCAGATTAGTCCCCTAAACTTTGGCGAGTTTATGGGGATTTGGATTTATGGGGTTTTGGGGATCTGAGTTCAGTTCCTCACATTTTTACCCACTGAGCTATCTCCCCAGCCCCCTAAACTCTATTTCTTATTCTTTCTTTTCCTTTTTTTTTTTTTTTTTTTTCCGAGTAGGGTCTCGCTCTAGCCCAGGCTGACCTGGAATTCATTGCGTAGTCTCAGACTGGCCTTGAACTCATGGTGATCCTCCTACCTATGTCTCCTGAGTGCTGGGATTAATGGGATGTGCCACCACACCCAGCTGTTTTTTTTTTTAATTTTTATATTTTAATTTACTTAAGAGAGTATTGCTGTGCCAGGGCCTCTTGCTGTGCAAATGAACTCCAGGCCCATCTATCATTTTGTGTCTGGGTTTATCTGGGGAATCAAACCCAGGCTGGCAGGCTTTGCAAGAAAGTACATCTAACTGCTGAGCTACTTCTCCAGACCCTGCCTCCCTCCTTCTTTCCTTCTTGGAGTGTGTGTGTGTGTGTCTTGAGTGCCGGTGACTGTGGCACTGTGGGCATGTGACGGTCAAGACTACTTTTGGGAACCAGTCCTCCCATCCCATCTCCCTCATTTGAGGCAGGATTTCTCATTCTCATTTATTGCTACACTCCACCTGCCAGGCTTGCTGTTCCACAAGTGTATGACCTCCCATCTCCACTAGCTGCTTGCTGGGAATACAGAAATGTGCCCCATAACACTTTAGTTGGAAGATCTAAACTTGGGTATCCAGACTTGAGCTGTTATGGGCTCCAGTGTCATACAAGTAAGACCATTGACTCATGGAATGTGAGACAAAGTTTATTTATTTATTTATTTTATTAACAACTTCTATGTTTGTAAACAATATCCCATTGTAATGCCCTTCCTCCCCCCACCACTTTCCCCTTTGAAAGTCCACTCTCCATCATATTCCCTCCCCCTCTCAATCAGTCTCTTTTATTTTGATGTCATCATCTTTTCCTCCTATTGTGATGGTCTTGTGTAGGTAGTGTCAGGCACTATGAGGTCATGGGTATCCAGGCCATTTTGTTTCTGGGGGAAGCACATTGTAAGGAGTCCTATCCTTCCTTTGGCTCTTACATTCTTTCTGCCATCTCTTCTGCAATGGATCCTGAGCCTTGGAAGGTGTGAAAGAGATATTGCAGTGCTGAGCACTCCTGTCACTTCTTCCCAGCACCATGATGACTTCTGAGTCACCCAAAGTCACTGTGAGGCAAAGTTTTATTGGGCAAAAAGAAAGAAAAAGAAGAAAGGTGGTGCACCAGGTTTGCATCCCAGAGTTTGGGATCTCAAGATGCAGCCCTGATCTGTTTGGAGTGTCAGCTTTTATTGGAGATAACCACATAATATTTATAGTGAAAATAGGATCAGGAGTTAAATCACAAACTGTTAAACAAGGGGGGGGGGGGTATTACAATAAGTCACAAGGTTACATAGGTCACATAGGCAGAACTGAGGCAAAAAACATTTTATGCTATGTGATTACAAAGATATTTAGAAACAAAGAGATACAGGGAGGTCATGGAACATTGCACAGAGGGATCATCCCATTCCTTTCACATTCCATTTTCCAGAGCAAGCCCTTTATCCATGGAGCCATGTCCCTAGCCTGAAACTCTGCTTCCTTTTTAAAAAATACATTTTATTATTTATTTATTTGACAGAGAAAAAGGGAGGGACAGGGAGAGACAGAGACAGAGAGAGAGAATGGGAGTTCCAGGGCCTCCAGCCACTGCAAACGAACTCCAGATGCGTGGGCCCCCTTGTGCATCTGGCTAACGTGGATCCTGGGGAATCGAACCTGGGTCCTTTGGCTTTGCAGACAAATACCTTAAGTGCTAAGCCATCCTTCCAGCCCAAACTCTGTTTCTTAATAGCACAATCTTCTCGTAACCAGTTATTTTTGGGTTGTCTGCTAAGTGTTGGCCCTGTGCTGGTTTGGGGCACAGCTGTGTTGGTCTTGAGCTGGGTTTGGGTATAGCTGTGAATAAGTTTCTGCATTTATGGAGCTTACATATTAATACACTAACTTAATGAACAGACAAATCACTAATAACCGAATATATCTCAAAAACGTACCTGACAACACTGGGAAGGATAAAGAATGGAAACATGAGTATAAGTTGTTTCTTGTTTCCCAGTGTTTAACTCAAAATGGCCGACACTGATGTCCAGAGGCTGTACCCCTATGGTTCTGGGTACTTATTATGAGCCTGGACCCGATCATTACAACCATAGCTCCCACTACTTCCCAGGAGGCAACTCCCTAATTGGTCTATGGAGAGAAGACAGTGAAACCCAGCCAGGAAGACTGCGGGCGTGTGCCTTGCTGCTGCCTAGCTGCTTCTACCTGAAGTACACGATATAGGAACAGCACAGCATGTAGCCTGAACACAAGGCCAGGTGTAGTAGCTAGAACAGCTTGATGGTCTAATCAATCAGTCTGGGTACAATGCAATGATTGCTGTCCATGTTATTTCAAAAGACTGGGGTAGAGGGGCCAAAGTAGAAAATATGTGTCCTTTGTACACTATAAAATAACTATAGAAATGTAAAGTGATATTATGGGTTTACTTTTGTTCACTGTTGGATAAAAAAAATGGTGACCAACAAAAATTTGAAGATTGAATCCTATTAACTGAGGAGGAGTTAAATTATATGATAACGAAATAGAGCAGAACATTACACAATCAGAAGCGATAACAGGGCCACACTCTCCATGTCCTGACATAGAAAAATGTTCATCATGTTATTATTTTGTTTTGTTTTGTTTTTTTTTGAGGTAGGGTTTCACTCTAGTCCAGGCTGACCTGGAATTCACTATGCAGTCTCAGGGTGGCCTCGAACTCATGGCGATCCTCCTACCTCTGCCTCCCGAGTGCTGGAATTAAAGACATATGCCACCACACCCAGCTGTATTATGGGAAAAGTGAAAATGGCTATAATTTCTATTTTCATATGCATACACATAGAGAAATCATTTGGGAGACAATACATTAAACTGTTAGCAGTGAGTTTTCTGTGGGATGGAATTTGAGAAACTTTCCTTAATTTTTGAGATAGTGTGCGCCATGTTGCTCAGGCTGGCCATTTATATAGCAGAGTATGACCTTGAACTTTTGATCCCTCCTGCCTCCCTTTCCCAAGTGCTGGGATTGTTAAGTATGCAACACCGTGCCAGGTTTGTGCAGTTCTGGAGATCAAACCTAGATCCTGTGTGTGCTAGGCAAGTACTTTACCAAGTGAGACTTGCCCAGACCCTTTCCACTCTTGCTTTGGGGGAGACATTCAAAACCAGAGCAACACCCTAATGGGTATGAATTGATATCTTATTATGATTTGTGTTTTTTGCTAATGAATATTTATGTTGAACATCTTTTCATGTATTCATTGGCCATTGTAAATATTCTTTGGAAAATTAAGCCCTTTGCCCATTTCTTTTTTCATTATTTAATTGGTTTACGTTATTTCTTCTTTTCCCACCCCACCTTTTGTTGTCAGCCCAGGCTGACTTGAAATTAGGTTCAGCCTGGCCTTGAACTCACAGCATTCCTCCTACCTTGGCCTCCAGAATGCTGCGATTAAAGGTCAGCCCTACCATGCCTGTTAAGCCATCTCTCCAGCCCTATGTAATTTATTAACTATGCCACGTAGTAAATTGTCTTATCACCTAATGTGATTAGGAGGGTAATTAGTATTAAATAAATTCCTTACTCTGAGGCTTTAAAGTACCTAGAATAATCTCTGGGCTTTAGCTGGAACCACTCCAGCATCTCAGAGCTCTATCTGGAGCCTCAACCTCCTGGTATCTTGGTTGTGACTGCTGCACTACAGTCTGTTAGGTCATTCTCACTTTCAGGCTTTGTAGTAGAGACGTTACATTCTGTCATGTTAAGGATGAGACTAAGTCTCTTCCCATTAGGTAGTTTTTTTTATTCACAGCAATAACAATTTGTGAGTGCCCTGCTCTGCTGTCCACTATCTGTATCACTTTGGGAAAAAGCAAGACTCTGAGAGCAGGTGCCCAGCACTGTTAGATGACTTCTCTTCAAACTGCTTTGCCTTTCCTCCGTGGTTTCTTTCTTTCTTTTTTAAATTTTTTATTAGAGAGAAACAGGCAGAGATAGAATGGGCATGCCAGGGCCTGCAGCCATTGCAAACGAACTCCAGATGCATGCATCACCTTGTGCATCTGGCTTATGTGGGTCCTGGGGAATTGAACCGAGGTCCTTTGGCTTTGCAGGCAATGCCTTAACCGCTGAGCCATCTCTCCAGTCCCTTCTTTTTAACTGCGCCAATTCCCCCCTCCCCGGGGAGGGTCTCACTCTAGCCCAGGCTGATCTAAATTCATTACGTAGTCTCAGGCTGGCCTTGAGCTCATGGTAATCCCACCTCTGCCTCCCGAGTGCTGGGATTAAAGGCATGTGCCACCACACTCAGCATTTATTTATTTTTTTTAACTTTTAATGACAACTTTCCTAAATATAGACATATACCATGATCATAATCCCCTCCCAACACTCTCCATTTCCCTTTTGCCAATTACCCCTTCCGTCTACTCTTCAGTTTTTCTGATCTTGATTTTAAAAAACGTTCTGAGTGCAGGTGTGCATATGCCACTTCTGGCTTCACTCAAGTACAGTAAAAATGATACTTATCTGAAATTAAGCCTGCTATAAGGAATGACCAGCTTTCCCCCATCTCCTTTAATATGGTTTGTACATTTATTTTGAAAGTGTCTCAAGGTGAGTGTGGTGGTGCACAACTTTAATCTCAACCCTTGGGAGGCAGAGGTAACCTGAGACTAGAGTGAATTCCAGGTCAGCCTGGGCTACAGTGAGAACCTACCTCAGAAAACACAAAAAGGTTTTTAGAGGCAGCCCAGGCTGGCCTCAAATTTATGATCCTTCTGCTTCAGCCTCCTGAGTACAGGAATTATAGGTGTGTGCCAGCATGCTTGGAAAGATGAATTTTGAGAAGCAACAAAGCCAGAGCTGAGAAAATACCATGAGGGCAGCTAAATGCCCAATGAAACTATTCAAGTTTTTTAAAAGCCAAGAAAGATGCACATTTGCTTACAGACAAGTACACTTTATAAAGGTAAATAAGCTGGGCATCACTGGCCACTCTAGGCTGTTTTGTTGAGGCAGGGTCTCTCTAGCCTAAGTTGGCCTTGAACTCGGGTTTTTCCTACTGCAGCCTTCTGCATGCTGGGTTAAAGACACGTGCCATCATACCTAGCTGTTGTTCTTTTTTGGTATGGTACTGGGGATCAAACCTAAGGCCTTGAACTTGCTAGGTAAGCACTCTGCCACTGAACCATACTCCTAGCTCTTTGTCTAGAGAATGTCAAATACAGCAAATGTACTAACATTCAGTTCTACTCTGTTCTATAATTAAAATGGGGGTGAGGACTGAAAGCATCCTAGCAAAATACAATAAAAAACATAAGTCAGTAACATCCTGTTGCAGTCAGGTTCACACTGCTGGCAGAAATCACCCGACCAAGAGCAACTTGGGGGAAAAAGAGGTTTATTTTGGCTTACAGGCTTGAGTGGGAAGCTCCATAATGGCAGGGGGAACGATGACACGAGCAGAGGGTGGACATCACGCCCTGGCAAACATCAGATGGACAACAGAAACAGGACAGTGTGCCAAACACTGGCATGGGGAAAGTGGCTATAACACCCATAAGCCCATCCTCAATACACTCCCTCCAAGAGGCATTAATTCCCAAATCTCCATCAGCTGGGAACCTATCATTCAGAACACCTAAGTTTATGGGGAACCCCAGAATCAAACCACCACACATCCTTATCCACCCCAACATCAAGTGGTTTGCCAGAGTACACACACATGTCAGAAACAACAAAATGTATAAATGCAGGCACACACTTTTTCAAGTATACAATTTGTTTTTATTTACAATACCCTATAAAAATGTAAATTTAGAAACTTTTATTTTTATTAATTAGAACCAAACAAAAAATAATAAAGCACGGTAAGGAAGAAATGACCATCAAGTATTTACTTCTCAGGTGTGAAGGGAAGGTGGGCAGGGAGGCAGTCAGTGGGTGATGTAGGTTAGGGGGAAGCTAGGGACTGTCACTGGGGAGCAGCTGGTGGACCTCAAGGATATGGACTGGGAAGAAATGGAGATGAAAACAAAGACAGCTGGTTATAACGGAGAATTTCACTGTTGTACAATACATGTATGTGCAAAATTTTATTCTCTTTAAATATCAAGCCTGTCCCCCCGACTACATTCAAAAAGGTGAGAACAGCAGAAAGTAGGGTCAGGACGGTAATATAAAATTGATTCAAATTTGATTTTCTGAAGCTCATCATCACTAGGGATTACATCCCCCTTATCCTGGTTGACTGCTGAAGGGAAGAAGGGTAAGCAAAACACCCTGGCAGACTGTCTTTGCTGAGACTCAAACCCAGGCCCCTGGCTGCCTGTGAATGGGGCTGGGGGAGTCTGAGCAGCCAGACAGCAATTCTGCCTGTGGGGAAAGGGAGCTGAGAGTAGACAGCCCAAGCTTAGCTTCCATGGCTACATTTGGAGGTTTCTACCCAGGACACTAAGTGAGAATGGGGAGAGAGAAGCACAAGCATGGCTTAGTGAAGTCAGGTCAGGAAGATGGCACACTGTGCAGAGCTGCAGTGCAGAAGCAGGCTGTGAGTCACCTCAAGAATTTCTGAAATACACTTGAGGGCACAGGCTCAAGTATGCTGTACTTATAGCAGAAAGAAGGCCTAACCATGCGCTGTTTCCTTAAAGGTGAAAGGAACAAAGGAAAAACAGGTGGGGAGGAGAAAAAGGGACTTCTAAGCCTAGAGTTGGGCATTAGCCCATTAAGAATTCTGATTTTAGTGAATGTGTTGTATACCCTGTATATATCTATATTTAAAAAGTAGAATGCATCAAATTAATTACAAGATGGAATAAGAACAGATTAAAAGTATGTCAGCTGGAGGCAGAGGTAGGAGGATCGCCTTGAGTTTGAGACCACCCTGAGACTACATAGTAAATTCCAGGTCAGCCTAACCAGAGTGAAACCCTACCTTGAAAAACAAAAAAAAAGAGTCAGCTGGTTTATGTTTAGAGGACGGGAGATATGTGTTATCTAAGTATTTTCCAATTTAAAACTCATTCTTTAAGGACCTTCTAAAGACAAAATAAGTGTATGCATAAGGGTATGTGTGTATATTCATCTGTATGTTGATTTCTACTTAATTTTGGCTCTTCTATGTCATATTAATATGGGACAATGAAGAAAGACTTCAATAGGACGAGGGAGGGAATCCTTTGGCAGGCTACAACCTACTCTGAATTGTAATGGTGGTGGTATAAAGGGAGATATATTTGTGTTTGTAGGACAAAAGAGAATGCAAAGATATGAACTGAGTAGAAGGACATGCAGAAGTGTTAACACAGGAGGTAAAGAAGAAACCAGCAGAAATATTAACCAGCCAAACTCCACAGAGTAGTAGGGAATACCTGGCGTTTAGAGACAACCCCTGTAATCAGGAATCGATCCCACAGGACTCTGCTTTGGGAAATGAGCTACCTTCCCTCCCACATTAAAAACACTCCGTTAGTGATGGCAGCAGTGCAGGTGGCAGCCAAAAGGAGGTACAGGATGCATCAGAGATCTTTTATCGAATCTCCTGAACTAGCCTGTGGGCATAAAGAGAATTGTTTGTATAAATGAGTTAAAACAGAGTTAATCTTTTGCATTAAGGTTACATCACTGTAAGAATTTTCATAATAAAATATTGAGATGTTTCGGTCTAGCACTTAGTCAGCTTCTATGAGGATGCTGCTATACTCAGTCCAGTGCTCCCTTCAGTAGACGTGCTCATACTTAACACAAGCTTTGGTCTCTTCCTCCAGTTTTATCCTGCTCCCCATCCCAATGTCAAAAGTGCCAACTTAAGTGAAATGTGAAATGTATTTGAAACTTACTGCAGTTTTGTCTCCAACAGGTTCAGTTTTTGCTGGTCAACATAGCGAGAAAAAAGGGACACTAAGTTTGTGGGTATAGTGATTGGCTTAGCCAGGGCTGCTTGGGGAATCCGTAGAAGTTCTCGGGTTGCCATGAACATCACCTCTGCCCTGGTATGGAGAACCCAAGACAACAATATTAGGGGAGGGAGAAAGAGTGGGCCAGCAAAGATTAAACTCTTAAAATAGGATACCAACACAACCATTACTGACCATTGGTTATTCTGTGTAGATTCTGTAGCAGGGTCTGAACTCTGTAAGTCTTCCCCACGGCTCAGGAGGATGAGGAGCAATGATAAGCCAAACTGCAAGAGAAGCCAGAGGGAATCAAACTTAACACATCTATGTCTCCATACCTTAGCTGACAGGATTCTGGCACTGGATGGAACAGCTCTAAAACTATATGACCTTCCGGTTGGACTAACCTGGGATGCCAGTAGAGATCAGATAAGCCTAAGGGAGAGTCTGTCTTTTTTACTTTCTGGCACAGCGGTGACTAAGCATATGTAATGAAAATAGAAAGTGAGAGTCCAACATTCCTCTCTGTTCTCCCCCTGGGGTAAATATTTTTTTTTTGGAGGTAGGGTTTTGCTCTAGCCTGGCTGACCTGAAAGTAACTATGTAGTCTCAGGATGGCCTTGAATTCACAGTAATCCTCCATATCAGGTGATTTTCTTTTAAACCACTACCATGCATGGATAATCTGATTTGGTTTTTATTCTAGTTACAAGAACCAAAAATGGATCTCAAGTCAAAGTTCATGGAAAAACGAACGCATTAAATTATTTTATAAAAGTCAGGCGTGGTGGCACACACCTTTAATCCCAGCATTTGGTCGGCAGAGGCAGGAGGATCGCTGTCAGACTGAGGCCACCCTGAGAAAATAGTGAATTCCACGTCAGCCTAAGCTACAATAAGACCCTACCTCGAAAAAAAAATTATAAAGATATAAAATATAGAGAAATGTGAAAAAAGGTCAACAACAACAACAACAAAAATGATCAGGGCACTAAGAACATTTCTTTTAAAAAAAGGACACATCTTGGATTGGAGAGATGGCTTAGCAGTTAAGGCACTTGCCTGCAAAGACAAAGGACCCAGGTTCGATTCCCTAGGACCCACATAAGCCAGATGTACAAGGTGGCATGTGTGTCTGGAGTTTATTTGCAGAGGCTAGAGGCCCTGATGTGCCCATTCTCTCTCTCTTAATAAATAAAATAAAATAAAGGACATATCTGATATATATATATAAGCTTACGAAAATGCTACAGGAGTCTAAAAAAAGAAAAATGCTGGCATGGTGGCACATACCTATAATCTCAGTTCAAGGCCAACCTGGGCTACAAAATAAATTTCAGGTCAGCCTGGATTAGAGTAAGACCCTGCCTCAAAAACCTTAAAAAAAAAAAAAACCACAGGAAAGGTATTTATTAAAATTCAGCCACATGAACTCTAAGGGTACTGAATGCACAAGCTGTAGTATATCTATGAAACATATCTGGACTCTGGAATTCCAGCCTAGAGAGGACAACTTTCCCTTTCCATGAAACTTCCTTTCATGTTATTTGTAGTGGGGAGAAAAAGAGCAGTAAGCTACCTCATCTTCTGTAACTTCAGGATTTTCTACTGCCCTCAACTCAAACTAAAATGTAGAGTCTAAATACCAGGAATGCCTATCTGTAACCACTTGATAGTCTCACCTATATCCATGAGGCACTGCCACCCCCTGCCTCAGGTACCCTGTCCTGAGGCATGAGAATTTGCCAAGTATGACAAGGGAGAAAGAGGTCGAGCCTTTACCTCTCTTGTACCGAGTGCACTTTAACAAGTGCCCACCACATACTAGGCATCATTTAAGTGCCAAGACAACTCTGTGAAGCTATACTATCTTTACCACATGACAGACTGGTAAGCTGTGTCTCAGAAACTTCTAATACTTCTGGGATCATGAAACTGGAAAAAAGCAAGGACTACAACCATGTCTGTTTAAAAACTGGCACATGCCTTTAATCCCAGCACTCAGGAGGCTGAGGCAGGAGGATTGCTGAATTTGAGGCCACCCAGAGACTATACAGTGAATTCTAGGTCAGCCTGGGCTACAGCAAGACCTCACCTTGTACAACAAAAAAACTAGTGATATTCTCTCCATATTATACTTCCCTCATGCCCCTGTGCATCTATTTTTGTATCTTTTTTATAAATTAAAAAATGGTTTTATTGACAACTTCCACAGTTGTAGACAATAGACCATGGAAATCCCACCCCCCTGAACTTCCCCTTTGCACCTCTGCTCTCCATCATTCATCATATTCACTCCCTCTCTCAATCAGTCTTTTATTTTGGTATCATCTTTTTCTCCTATTATGAGGGTCCTGTGTAGGTAGTACCAGGCACTGCGAGGTCATAGATATCCAGGCCATTTTGTGTCTGGCCGCGTGCACTGTAAGGCGTCTTACCTTTCTTTTGGCTCTTACATTCTTTCTGCCACCTCTTCTGCCAGAACTTATTTCTTAAAGAATTCCATATTCTTATTTGCATGTATATCTATGTGTGCACTGGGTGTTCCTGCCACCACAAACTAATGCCAGACACTTGCGCCACTTTTTCCATCAGGCTTATCTGGGTGGCTTGGGAACTGAACTTACTGCCAGCAGGCTTTGCAAACCTCGTGGCTTTAACCACTGAGCAATACTGCCAGTCCCAAACTTACTTTATTTGTGGTAAAAATGGTAGAACTAAAAGCTAGAGTTAAGTCTTCTCTGCAACTAGGTATGTCCATGTGATTAAGTCCAGGCCACTAATATCCAGTGAAAGTTGATTAGAACTCTTGGGAAAAGATTAATAAAAAGGACAGGCAAGCCAGGCGTGGTGGCGCATGCCTTTAATCCCAGCACTCGGGAGGCAGTGGTAGGAGGATCGCCGTGAGTTCAAGGCCACCCTGAGATTACCCAGTGAATTCCAGGTCAGCCTGGGCTAGAGTGAGACCCTTCCTTGAAAAAAAAAAAAGGACAGGCAAGCAAAGGGAACAGCTTGGCAACCAAGACACCACCTGGCTTGAATGGCAAACACCACCTTTTATCAGAACACACCTGCAACTCATTGGCAACCTGGGACTCCTACACACATTGAGCTGCACATATAGCCCACTTCAAACAATTGAGTAAGTTTCTCCTCCCCTAGTCCTAATTGGTTGCTCCCTTCCTGTAGCTCAGTTTCTATTCAAACATGATCTTAGATAATATCCAGGATTGGAAGACTGGAGCACAGGTTTGGACCAAAGGGTGCATGTACATGCAGTCAGGTAAACTGTGTCCTCTAAGTGAATCTTGGGGATAATCTACTTAACATCTTATGCCTGCCTATATGTTACTTTGCATAGTTACGATTAAAAATCAGATACACCACAGAAAGGAACATGTGCAATAGAGGAAAAACTCAAACAAAGGGAAAAAAACTCAAGCCTGTCAACCAAAATAGAGAAGCACCCAAACCATGTCCTTTAGCAACTAATCCTTCCTGTGGACTCCTTAAAAAAGAAGCCCTGGGCAATAACCAAGGGCCCTTAGATACCGTCATCCACATGTCCCACTATTCACCGTATTCAAGCTCGTACTATCACTTTACTCGTTTTTTTGGGGGGGTGTTTGAGGGTTGAGGTAGGGTCTCACTCTAGCCCAGGATGACTTGGAACTCACTCTGTAGTCCAGGCTAACCTCAAACTTACAGCCATTTTTATACCTCTACTTCCCAAATGCTGGGATTAAAGGTATGAGCCACCATACCTGGCTTGAAAGTGTTTGTTGTTTCATTTCTGTGTGCCTGGAAATACCTACCCACCTTTTCCCCTTCCATATTTACCCTTCTTCCTCATGTAAAGGTGAGTCCTTTTATTGGGAACTTTATTTTTTTTTGGGGGGGCAGTTTCGAGGTAGGGTCTCACTGTAGCCCAGGCTGACCTGGAATTCACTATGGAGCTTCAGGGTGGCCTCAAACTCACGGTGATCCTACCTCTGCCTCCCCAGTACTGGGATTAAAGACGTGCGCCACCACGCCTGGCTTTATTGGGAACTTAATGTAACTCCTGACCGAAAGAAAGAAGTGCCTCCCCACCCCCCTTTTTTAAAACAAGTTATCACAGCTATAGTGATCATTATTTTTTTGCCTTGTAACTCAAGGTCTAGGAACACAAAAGGGCAAAGTCACCTTGTTCTGGAGCACAGCAGTGAGGTGAGGGTTGGAGGGTGCTGGTGCAGCTGCACTTTGAGGTAGGTTCATTAGCTGTTGCAAAAGGCTGGTGACAGTCACTGACGGAAGATGATAGAGGAGGAGAGAGAAGGGGCTCAGCAAGCACGGCAGCACCTACAAAAGAACAGGAGCATTATACCCTGGTATGCGTTACCTCCTATCAGGAGCATGCATGGCAGGATGCTCAGGCATCAGTAGGATAGTACTTTGCCTTATCAACTCATGGTTAACATGACATTTGGCTACACTGAAAGGCAGGATAAATGGCTGACTTTTCTTTTACCATTTTTAAAAATTTGTCTGGCTTATTTATTCATAACAGAGAGGAGAGGGAGGGAGGGAGAGAGAGAGAAAGAAAGGGCATTCCAGGGTCTCTAGCCATTGCAAATGAACTCCAGACACATGCGCCACCATGTGCATCTGGCTTATGTAGGACCTGGAGAATCAAACCTGATCCTTAGGCTGCACAGGCAAGTGCTGCCTTAACCATTAAGTCATCTCTCCAGCACTCTCTTACCAGTTTTTAGGATGAGTTAGTGGCCTAGCAATCACTAGAGATGACAGATTATTATAATTATAAATCTTTTTGGAACACATGCGTAGAGTATGTGTGGTATGAACTGTGTGTGCAGAGGTGTATAGTGTACAGCCCAGAGAATGATGTGTATCTTCCTCTGTTCATTCTGGTCCTGCTCTTTATGGTTTAGCTAGTCTAATTCAACTTGCTGGTCTCTGTTTCCAGTCAGGCTGGAGTTACAGACAAGTGCAGTCACCTACTCCGTTTTTAATGTGGGTGCTAGGGAATCAATCTCTGGTCTCAGGCCCTCATATTTAGGCAGCAAGTACTCTTAATTTGCTGAGCCATCACCTCAGCACTATCATTAGGAGCTCGAAGTGAGATCCATTTTTTGCTCATGGCTATAGTTTTCTTTCATATAATTATGCCACTTTTGGTAAATAGTCTTTACAAGTTGGCTTGTGCATCCCTAGTAATCTATTAGTTTCCTTGTTTCTGGCAAAAGATATTACAAGAGGACTAGGGAGATGGCTTAGCAGTTAAGGCACTTGCCTGTAAAACCAAAGGACCCAGGTTTGATTCCCCAGGATCCATGTTAGCCAGATGCACAAGAGGGTGCACGCATCTGGAGTTTTTTTTTTTAATATTTTATTTTTATTTATTTATTGACAGAGAAAGAGGGAGAGAGAGAGAGGGAGAGAGAGAGAATGGGTACGCCAGGGTCTCCAGCCACTGCAAACGAATTCCAGATGTGTGCGCCTCTTGTGCATCTGGCTAACATGGGACCTGGGGAATCGAACCTGTGTCCTTTGGCTTTGCAGGTGAACTCCTTAACCGGTAAGCCATCCCTCCAGTCCGCATCTGGAGTTTGTTTGCAGTGGCTGGAGGCCCTTGGGTGCTCATTCTCTCCCTCTCCCTCCGTCAAATAAATAAAAATAAATAAAATCTTAAAAAAAGATGTTACAAGATTGTTTTGTGTCATATAGTACTCCCTATCATCGCCCATGTATTTTAGGCTGGCCTCAGCCTCAAACTTGTGGCAATGCTCTTCAATGTTGGGAATCTAAGTGTAAGCCACCACAGCCACTTTCAGCTTATGTATTTAGCGCAGTTTTCTTCACGAGCAGGTAAGCTCCAGTAAGGCTGGCATTTCTGCAGTGCTTGCTCCTAGAACTAGATGCTATATTTCTAGGATGTGAAAAAATTCAGTACATGTGATTATGTGTCAAGTGAATGAATCTTTCCTAAACTTGCTTCCACTGTTAATTCTTTTTTTTTTTGACTATTTTTTTTTGACTATTTTTTTTTAAATTTTATTTATTTATTTGAGAGCGACAGACACAGAGAGAAAGACAGATAGAGAGAGAGAGAGAATGGGCGCGCCAGGGCTTCCAGCCTCTGCAAACGAACTCCAGACGCGTGCGCCCCCTTGTGCATCTGGCTAACATGGGACCTGGGGAACCGAGCCTCGAACCAAGGTCCTTAGGCTTCACAGGCAAGCACTTAACCGCTAAGCCATCTCTCCAGCCCTTCTTTTTTTTTAATAAAGTATTTGTTGTTGTTTTTGTTTATTTTTATTTGAGAGCCACAGAGAGCCCCGAGAGAGAGAGAGAGAGAGAGAGAGAGAGAGAGAGAGAGGGGGGGGGGGGGGGAGAAAGAGAGAGAGAGGGAGGGAGGGAGGGAGGGAGGGAGGGAGGGAGGATGGGTGCACCAGGGCCTCCGGCCACTGCAAACAAACTCCAGATGTGTGCACTCCCTTGTGCATCTGGCTAACATGGGTCCTGGGGAATGGAGCCTCAAACCGGGGTCCTTAGGCTTCACAGGCAAGCGCTTAACCACTAAGCCATCTCTGCAGCCACACTGTTAATTCTTATGTGATGACTAACAGAGTGCTTGCTGCCTCAATGCCTAGCACATACCTTCCAAGATAGGCAAAACTTTTAGTTTGGCCTTCCATTTTCTAGGATATCCTGAAGTTCTTAAGTTTTGCTCCAACACATTTTTCATTCTTGGAATCTTATAAAAATGTATTCGTTTCAGCAGAGCATGATGGTGCATGCATTTAATCCCAGTACTCGGGAGGTAGAGGTAGAATGATCGCCATGAGTACGAGGCCATCTTGAGACTACATAGTGAATTCTAGGTTTGCCTGGGCTAGAATGAGACCCTACCTTGAAAAACCAAAAGCCAGGAAAAAAAAAAAAAGGTTCTTGTTTCATCCTTATCGCCTTTCTAGTGATGAGACCTACATCCCCCATTCATTTCTATAGATGCTCAAAAATTGCAAAGGGCAACACAGGAATTGTTTACAACTCTCAAACTTGTTTGCAAAGCCTGATGGCCTATGCTTGATTCCCCAGAACCCATGAAAAGCAAGATACACAAAATGCTGCATGCATTTGCACTGGCAAGAAATCCTGGCATACCCATACTCTTTCTCACAAATAAATGAAAATATTAAGAAATGAAAAGCCAGATGTGGTGGTGCTTGCCTTTCATCCCAGTACTTGGGAGGCAGAAGTAGGACTACTGTTGAGTTTGAGGCCAGCCTGAGCTAAAGGGAGATCCTACCTTGAAAAACAACAACAACAACAAACCTTAAAAACCTGATCCTTATGTTTCAAACCTCAGCCTTGTTTAAAATGAGAAAAATATTCAAAAGCATTGGTCTGACTCCTATGAGGCACTATGCAACCAAGGCTATAGCTCCTGTATCGGTACAGGGAGTGGTACTTTTTTTTTTTTTTTGTTTTTTGTTTTTCGAGGTAGGGTCTCACTCTGGTCCAGGCTGACCTGGAATTAACTCTGTAGTCTCAGAGTGGCCTCGAACTCATGGCGATCCTCCAACCTTTGCCTCCTGAGTACTGGGAATAAAGGCGTGCACCACCATGCTCAGCTTGGGTGTGGTACTTTTAAGGTCAGGAAAGTAACTGAGAGCGATTTTAGAAACTGTGTGGAAATAAATCCCATATGGTGGGTCACCTCGTCCTGTGCATCCTTCTTGATAAGGAAAGGCAGGTTCCTGGCAGTTGTCATGAGAATGTCGGCGGCCTGCTCAGTAGAGAGGAAGGGGAGAATACGGGCAACCATTCTCTTCCCTTTTCGGATACACATGATCTGTATGAAGTGGTCGTCAGTTGGTCTGCAAAGAAAAAACTGCCAACTTCAGCAAGACAATATTGGAAAAACATTGTTTCCTTTCATGTACACCTGAACCAAAAACACTGTACTTCCACTCTAAATATCAATACTACCAAACAGTGAGACTTACTTCTCTAACTCTAACCAAGTAAGAGAAAGCAAACTTTCAGAGTTGAAGAGATGGCTCAGTGATTGCCTGAAAAGCTTGATGGCCCAAGTTCAATTCCCCAGTATCCATGTAAACCAGATGCACAAAGTGGTACATGCATCTAGAGTTTGTTTGCAGTGACTAGAGGCCCTGGCACAACTATTCTCCCTGCAAATAAATAAAAGTATTTAAAAAATGCTAAAAGGTAATTTAATGTCAATCACTATCACTTATGGACATGTATTATAAGCAAGTGTAGCCAACACCAGCAACCAGAAAAAGGTAAAACGAGCACCAGCCCAAGTTCATCATAACTAACACTAAAGCAGCAAGGAAAGCTGGTGGTCTCACTCTTGTCCTCAATGAAGATGCTGTGTGAAACATGAATAGTCTGCAAGTCAGCAGGGTCACATAGCACACTGCTTGCTCATACTCCTTTTGTAATCAACACAGTACTTTATTTATTTATTTATTTTGAGGTAGGGTTTCACTCTAGTCCAGGCTGACCTGGAATTCACTATGTAGTCTCAGGGTGGTCTCAAACTCAGGGCGATCATCCTACCTCTGCCTCCTGAGTGCTGGGATTAAAGGCATGCGCCATCATGCCCAGCTCATGCACTTTATTTTTTAAAATATTTATTTATGAGAGCGGGGGGAGTAGAGAGGGAGGGAGAAAGGGGGCATGCCAGGGCCTCAAGCCACTGCAAATGAACTCTAGACATGTGCCACCATGTGCATCTGGCTTACATGGGTCCTGGGGACTCGAATTGGGGTTCTTTGGCTTTGCAGGCAAATGCCTTAACCACTAAGCCATCTCTCCAGTCCAACACTTTATTCCACTTTGAAAGAATTTTGTTGATATCAACTGGGCTCAGAATCAGTGTGTCCCATATTTGAATTTTCCAATGTGTCCAAACCATTAACTTGAATAAAAATTGGGAGCTGACCACTTCTTGGATTGCCTATCTCCCACCCTTGTTTCTTCCCCTTGAAGATATGTGTATCCTGGGCCACTGTTATTTCTTCTTCCTTTGCTGCCGTTTTTACTTTGATTTGCTCTTGTATTATCTTACAATTCAGGTAACTATTTTAGGCAGGCTTAGCTCTTAGCATGATGGCCTGCTCCTATTCCAGAACCTTTTCTTTCCCTTTGTCATACCCCAATTTTAAAGCAGTTTACTTCCCAATGAGCCTTTTCTAGGTAAAATTCTTCACTATCCATACATTTTTCTAGGATACCAGTTTTTTCTTTCTGCCCTTATCCTGTTAAAGAAAAAAGAAAACCAAAGCTTGAAGATTTTGGTTTCGAAGCCGGGTGTGATGGTGCATGCCTTTAATCCCAGTACTTGGCAGGCAGAGGTAGGAGGATCGCCATGAGTTTGAGGCCATCTTGAGAATACAGAGCGAATTCCAGGTCAGCCTGGACTAGAGTGAGACCCTACCTCGAAAAACCAAAAAAAGTTTTGTTTTTATTTACTACAGACAGAGGGAGAGAAAAAGAAAGTGAGAATGGGTGCACCAAGCACTCTAGCCACTGCAAACTCCAGACACATGTACCACCATGTGCATTTGGCTTATGTGGGACCTGGAGAAGAACTGAACCTGGGTCCTTAGCATTACAGGCAAGCACCTTAACCACTAAGTCATCTTGCCAGCCCCACCCCTTTAAAAAAGTTTATTTATTTAGGGCTGGAGAGATAGTTTAGTGGTTAAGGTGCTTGCCTGCAAAGCCAAAGGACCCAGGCTCAATTTCCCAGTACCCACATAAGCTAGATGCACAAGGTGGCACATGCATCTGGAGTTTACTTGCAGCAGCTTGAAGTCCTGGCATTCCCATCCCCTCCCCCTCAAATAAATTTACAAGAGTTATTTGCAACCAGAGGGTAGAGGAGAGACAGACACTGAGTGCGCCAGGGCTTCTAGCCACTGCAAGAGAACTCCACAAGCGCACACCACTCTCTGCATCTGGTTTTAGCTCCTTAACTGCTGAACCATCTTTCGAGCCCTATTTCTTCCTTTCCTCTCCTTTCCCTCCTTCCTTTTTCCTGTGTGTCTAGCTTTTTTCTTTTCCTTCCTTTCCCTTCCTCTCCTTTTTTTCCCCTCCCTCTCTTCTTTCCTTCTTGGTAGGGTCTCGCTCTAGCCCAGGCTGTTCTGGAATTTACTATGTAGTCTCAAGTTAGCCTCAAACTCACAGCAATGCTCCTTACCTCTGCCTCCCAAGTGCCGGGATTGAAGATGTGCATGTGTGATATCACACCTGGCTTTTCTTTTGGTTGCTGTGAAATTCTACCACTTTCACTCATTTGCTGCTATTCTTTAAGGAAGAGAGTGATACCATAGTGTAGGTTTTCTTTGAGCTTTGCCTTTTTCTTAAAACAATTTTTTTTTTCAATGATAGAGGGATGGAGAATGGGCACACTAGGGACCTCTAGCCATTGCAAATGAACTCCAGATGTATGTGCCACCTTGTGCATCTGGCTTCTGTGGGACCTGGATAATCGAACCTGGGTCCTTAGGCTTTACAGGCAAGTGCCTTAACCACTAAAGCCATCTCTCCAGCCCTTCTGTGAGCTTTGAAAACATTGCAAGCACTCTTCTCCTGGCCTCCTACAGAGCCAGGTGGAGGAGGTGGCTTCCATGTCTCTTGTTTTCTTTCTAATCCTTTTCTGCTCTGTTTCATCTTCTGCCTCTCCTAGGTTGTAGAGGTTTTTTCTGCAGCAGGGTGTTTAGAAGTGTCTCAGATTCAGCAGGCCCCCCCCCCCCCATCTTTCTATTTAATTTTTTAAATTTTAATTTCTGTTTTTGGTTTTTTGAGGTAGGGTCTCACTCTAGTGTAGACTGACCTGGAATTCATTATGTAGTCTCAGGGTAGCCTTGAACTCATGGTGACCCTCCTACCTCTGTCTCCCGAGTGCTGGGATTAAAGGCGTCCGCTACCACGCCTGCCTTAAAAATTTTTTTTTAGTGTTTTTTTTTTTTCATATTAAAAAAAAATTCTATTTGCAAGCAGAGACAGATGAGAGGGGGAGAAAAAGAGGGAGAAAAAAAAAATAAAGGCATGCTGGGGCCTCAAGTTGCTACAAATTTCAGATGCATGGGCCACTTTATGCATCTGTCTTTTTTTTTTTTTTTTTTTTTTTTGGTTTTTCGAGGTAGGGTCTCACTCTGGTCCAGGCTGACCTGGAATTAACTCAGTAGTCTCAGGGTGGCCTTGAACTCACAGCGATCCTCCTACCTCTGCCTCCCGAGTGCTGGGATTAAAGGCATGCGCCACCACGCCCGGCTTGCATCTGTCTTTATATGGGTCCTAGGTAATGGAACTCAGGTCATTAGGCTTCGTAGCCAAACTGCCTTAACCAATGAGCCATCTCTCCAGCCCTTCAGATAAATAAAAAATATATTTTAAAGGAAATTATTTGAGAGAGAGAAAGAGGCAGCTATATACAGAGAAAATGGGTGTGCCAGGGCCTGTGGCCACTGCAAATGAACGCCAGACACATGTGCCACCTTGTGCATTTGGCTTTACAGGCAAGTGTCTTAACCACTAAGCCACCTTTCCAGCCCCAGATTTAAAAGAACTAAAAAAAAAAAAAAAAAAAAAAAAAAAAGCTTTTTTTTTTTTTTTTAACAACAGAGACAGAGGGAGACAGACAGAACTGGCACACCAGGGCCCTGGCAACTGCAATCAAACTCCAGCTGCTTGCATCACCTAGTGGGCATGTATGACCATGTGCTTGCTTCACCTTTGTGTGTCTGGCAGACGTGGGGTCTGGAGAGTAGAACAGGGTCCTTAGGCTTCAAAAGCCAAGTGCCTTAGCCACGAAGCCATCTTTCCAGCCTCCATAGAACTTCTTAAAAACACTTTTCCATGTCAAAAATGTTTCAACCATATATATATTAGCAACTACATGACATGCCTATCTATAGATAAACCACATTTAATTAGATCTGTTCCCTGACAGCCTAATCCTAAGGAAGTATCTGTTCTTGTGTTTGGATTTGCGTATATTCTGGTTTAGAAGAACCAACAACTCTTCTTTTTTTTAGGGCAGGGTCTCAGTCTAGCCCAGGCTGACCTGGAACCCACCCGGTAGCCTCAGGCTGGCCTAGATATTGCAGGGATCCTATCTCAGCAGTAGGACTTTTTTAAAGGTGTGTGCCACAATGCCCAGCTTCCAACAACTCTTGACTAAGGGAATAATAAATAAATAAATAAATAAATAATAAATAAATAAGAGAGAATAAAAGTTGTATTGTTAGATGCAGTCTTCTTGCATCCCTTAAGTAAGTATTTGGGATTTATAATACATTCACCATTATCAGGACTTTCAGATGATGGGTGGAGGAAAGATGATAGAGAAAAAAGTTTAAGAGATTAATCTCTATCGGAAGACTGACTGGTTTCATCATACATTCTGGAAATCTCAAGGAAATGTAAATATTGATCATCTTGATCTTAGCAGGAAATGAAATACAAGGGTCACAAAATTGAACAGGCTCAAAACTAAACCCAATCATGTTTCTCATTGTACTTCTAGTACCTAACACAATCCCTAGTATATACTGAATATGTACTTGAATGTATCAATTCATGATAAAGACAAGTACTCCCTACCCCAGGCTGGAAAGGATTATGAAATGTTTTACAGAATGGCCCCTTGAGTTTGCACGAAAAGATTCTGAACTTACAGATATGGTAGGGGCAGGGTATCTATAACCGTATGTAGAGTTCTGTTTGGCAGAGAAAGGAGTGCAACCAGTCTCATTTTTCTCAAAGTACACAATACTTACCTCTCTTGTCCAGGCAATTTCCCCCTCAGGTTATCATACATGCTACAGATTTTGTGCTTTCTTTCATCTATCAGGGCAGGCCGCTCTTCATCTAAACTTAGGAGATAGCGTCTTTCATAATCCTCCACATCAAGGAGTAAACTATAGGTCTAAGGATGAGACAAAGCAGGCCACAGCAGGTTAGGTCAAAACTACAGAGCATCAGACACCCAATTTTATGGTCTAGTAAAGCAACATCATACAAAACTTGACATGAGGGAAAAAGGAATTCAACTGCAGGAAAACAGCAAGTAAACAATCCTTTAAACACCATTCTCTGACCTGACCTGACCACTAGCCTAGTACAAGATAGTCAAGTATATACGCTTTCCAAATTTCCAGCAATACTAGATTGTAATACACTGGCTTGATTCAGGTGTCCCCCATAAACATGGGTGTTCTGAATACTAGGTTCCCAGCTGACAGAGATTTGGGAATGCCTCCTTGAGGCAGTGTATTGTTGGGGGTGGGCTTATGGGATGGGTGTTATGGTCAGTTTCCCCATGCCAGTGTTTAGCACAGTCTCCTGTTGCTATTGTCCACCTTATGTTGGCCAGGAGGAGATGTTCATCCTCTGCTCATGCCATGGTTTCCCCTGCCATCATGGAGCTTCCGCTTGAGCCTGTTTGCAAAAATAAACCTTTTTCCCCACAAGCTGCTCTAGTTGGGTGATTTCTACCAGCAATGCAAACCCAACTGCAAAATACACCACTATGTATTATGGTACAAACTTTTTTTTTTGCATTCATGTGAGTATGTGTGTGTGCATTAAGTGTGCAGAGGACTTAAGACTGAGTTTCTGGGCTGGAGGGATGGCTTAGCAGTTAAGGCATTTGCCTGCAAAGCCAAAGGACCTAGGTTTGATTCCCCAGGACCCACATAAGCCAGATGCACAAGGGGGCGCACATGTCTAGAATTTGTTTGCAGTGGCTGGAGGCCCTGTCATACCCATTCTTCTTCTCTCCCACCTTCTCTGACAAATAAATAAATAAGCAAGCTGGGTGTGGTGACACATGCCTTTAAAACAAAAAAACTTTCTTACTCAACCTGGATCTGCTGTCCACCAGCAAGCGCCAGTGATTCTCCGATCACTGTTCCCTCGCTCCCCCACAGATTGTGGTTATAGATGTGTGTGGCCACACCTAACTTTTACATGGGTTCTGGAAAGCTGAACTTGGTATCAGGCATGAGAGGCCCCCATATTTAAGTAGCAAGCACTCTTAATCACTGAGTCATCTTCCCAGCCTTTGATAAATGTTTTGAGATGGAGTCTCTTTACTGATTCTTCAGTTTGTGGGACTCTGACAAGTCTTGGTCTCTGCTCCCCTGTATGTGTGTGTGGTTAGATATTTATTTGTACCACTTTTTGCATCTGTTTTATGTTGGGTGGCCTGGGCATTGAACCTGGGCTGGCAGACTTTGCAAGCAAGCACCTTTAATCACGGAACCATCTTCCTAGCCGTAAAAAGTGTGTGTGTGTGTGTGTGTATATACATACATACATATATAAAACTACACATGCAGAGAGAGGGGGGGAGGGAGGGAGGAAGGGAGGGGGAGAGGGATTGTTTTTAGGTAGGATCTTATTCTAGCCCAGGCTGACCTGGAACTCACTGTAATTCTAGGCTGGTCTCAAACTCACAGCGATCCTCCTACCTCTGCCTCTTAAGTGCTATGAGGTATTACTACCACACCTGGCTATAGGTATTTTACTAAAAATATGTTCTTTTTTTCCATTGGTTTTTGAGGTAGGGTCTTACTCTAGCCCAGGCTGACCTGGAATTTACTAAGTAATCTCAGGGTGGCCTTGGGCTCACCTTTGCCTCCTAAGTGCTGGGATTACAGGTGTGCACCATCATGGCTGGCTAAGAATGTATTCTTAACAAAAATCAGGGGCTGGAGAGGCGGCTCAGAGGTTGGTAGTGCTTGCCTTTAAAGCCTGATGGCCTGAGTTCAATTCCTCAGGACCCACATAAATCCAGGTATACAAAGTGTACCTTTGTGGCTGGACCTCATTTATAGTACCAGGAGGCCCTGAAGTGCCCGTAACACTCCCCACCCCACTTTGTCTCAAAAATACAACAAAAACACCAATTTATTAGTCTTCTACTTTTTGGGCAACATGATATATGTGATAATTCTGTATTTGAAATGAATTATATCAACATTGGAAACTTACTTTTTCAATTATGACAAGTGTTTTTCTTCTCTTGTCCCGAACTTGTTTTTCTCTTGTTTCCTAAAACAGATTGAAACCATTCAGTGTTAATTCTTTACCTCTGCCAAGACCAATTTACTAAGTATGTAGAGGTTCATCTGTGAAAATACTTTTGAGACTTCCCTGACACCATAGGAACAAGGGTCACAGAATGATCAACCCACTCAAACTCTTACACTAAATTCACATATGTAAAAGGAAAAACATCATAGGAAATCGGAAATACATAGAACCACTAATTGTTAATTAGAAAACTAGAATAGCTGGGCAAGGTGGCCTACACCTTTAATTCCATCACTTGGGAAGCAGAGGTAGGAGGATTGCTATGAGTTCAAGAACAGCCTCGGCCAGAATGAGACTTTACCTTTAAAAAAAAAAAAGAGAGAGCTGGATGTGGTGGCACATGCCTTTAATCCCAGCACTCGGGAGGCAGAGGTAGGAGGATCACTGTGACTTCACGGCTACCCTGAGACTCCATAGTGAATTCCAGGTCAGCCTGGGCTAGAGTGAGGCCCTACCTCGGAAAAAAAAAAAAAAGAAAGAAATGAAAACTAGAGTAAATTCTAATGATTACAGCCACAGGTCAAGCCAAAAACTTACTTTAGGCCCTCACTGGCAACCTAATAAATTAACATATTAGCATCTCAGCTGAAACCAGAAAGCCGTAATATGCCATGTCAGAAGCTCTAGGCTTAGTTATAGACATCTGTACTGTGCCTTATCTCACTGCACAATGATTCCAAAAGCACTGGTGATGGCTCAGAAGCTCAAAAGCACACAACTCTGCTGGCACTTACGTCATCTTCACTCCGAGATGTCACAACAGCATCAATCATTTTTCGAGGATTATTCACACTAGAGACAGTAAGCTTTCCCAAAGAGCCCTCAAACTGTACTGAAACAAAAGAAAGAGAAATAAATTTTAATAAAATACAAAGCCAGTAATGCAGGCAGGTCACATTCAAAGATATTTTCTTGACTCATGGTTTAATAACTTACTACAAAAATTTATGTATTATTTAGCCAGGCGTGATGGCTCATGCCTTTATTCCTAACAGTCAGAGCTGAGGTAAAAGAACTGGCATGAGTTCAAGGCCAGCCTAGGGTTACAGAATGAGTTGTAGGTCAGCGTGGGTTAAAGTGAGATGCCCCCTCAAAAACATTTTTGGTACCCAGGAAGCATTTAAAGCAACACTTTTTTTTTTTGAGGTAGGGTTTCACTCTAGCTCCTGTTGACCTGGAATTAACTATACAGTTTCAGGGTGGCCTTGAACTCCCAGTGATCCTCCTACCTCTGCCTCCCGCTGGGATTAAAGGTGTGTGCCACCATGCCCCAGGTTTTTTTTTTTTTTTTTTCCTGTTGAGGCAGAGCCTTTTCTCTAGTTCAAGCTAACCTTGAACTCAATGATCCTCCTAGCTCAGCATCCCCAGTGCTGGAACTAAAGGTATGAGCCAGTATGTCAGGCTCCCTCTTTTAAATTCTGAGGTAAGGAGGGTCTCACTATATCAAGGTGGTCTTTTTTTTTGTTTATTTGACTTTTTGTTTCCAACATTTTATTGAACAAGAACTGGCTATGTCTTCATAATTTGTTGATTTACACACATTATTCATCCATTATTAAAATCCATATACTAAGTTCCTACTTATTATGTAATAGGCACTAAGTCGTCCCCAAGAATCTATTAGTGAACAAAATCATCTATTTGCTACAGAAGTAACAAACCTGTCTGTTACCAGTGAGGTTAACGGGCCTAGGGTTATTCAACTAGAACCTGTGAACCCTTGACTTGAAGTCAATGCTAACTGTAGGGATCATGTTCTTTTTTTAAATTATTATTAAATATCTTTATTTATTTATTTGCAAGCAAAGAGATAGAGAGAAGGGAAACAGAGAATGGGTGTGCCAGGGCCTCCAGCCGCTGGAAACAAACTCCAGATGCATGTGCCACTTTGTGCATCTGGCTTTACGTGGGCAGTGGGGAATCGAACCTAGGTCGTTAGGCTTTGCAGGCAAGTGCCTTATCTGCTGAGCCATCTCTCCAGCCACACAATCATGTTCTTAATTACTCTGTTATGTTTCCTATGGTGAGAGCTATGGACAAGATATGGTAAAACTACTGAATATCCAGTATCAAGGTGGTCTTGATCCTCTTGTCTCTGTCTCTCAGGTACTAAGACTTTAGATGTGAACCACTATACCCAGTTGAAGCAACTCCTTATCATAATGTAGCCTTTTTCATGTCTTTTATGTATAAGTACCAAAAGAAAAACTACAGCAGGGCATGGTGGCAGCACATGCCTTTAATCTCAGCACTCGGGAGGTAGGGGTAGGAGGAACACTGAGACCAGCCTGAGACTACATAGTGATTTCCAGGTCAACCTAGGATACTGTAAGACCCTACCCTAAAAAACAAACACAAACCAAAAAAAATAAATAAATAAAAAGGAAAAACTATTTTCCTACTTTACCTATTTTAGGGGTGCTTTAGAAAAAGGCGCTAGGTATTTCACTCAATCTTTCAAGGTTTCTCACTGAACCCACCAAATTGGGTTAGACTAGCTAGCCAGCAGGGCTGGAGAGATGGCTTAGCAGTTAAGGCACTGGCCTATGAAGTCTAAAGACCCAGGTTCATTTCTCTAGTACCCATGTAAGCCAGACGCACAAGCTGGAGCATGTGTCTGGAGTTCGAGTGCAGTGGCTAGAGGACCTAGCACGCCCAATCTCTCTCTCTCTCTCTCTCCCCCAAATAAATAAATTACAAATAAGCAGTTAGACTAGCTAGCCAGCAAATGCTGGGGGATCCTCTTGTCTGCACCTCCCCAGCCTTGGCATTACTGGTGTGTGTCATCACGCTTGGCTTTTGCATGGATGACTGGGAACTGAACTCAGGTCCTTATACTTGTGCAACTGCACTTTACTAACTAGGTCACTTCCTCAGTCCCTAAAACAAGTTATGAAAATTATAAGCGCTTGGGCTGCAGAGATGACTCAGCAATTAAAGGCACTAGTTTGAAAAGCATGACAACCTGGTTTCAGTCCCCCAGTACCCATATAAAGCCAGATGTACAAAGTGGCACATGCATAGGGAGTTTGTTTGCAGTAGCTGGAGGCTCCAGCACACTCATGCTTGCTCTTTATTTATTTGAGAAGGAAGGGAAGCAGACAGACAAACAGGAAATATGGGACCTAAAAGTTCACCTGTCAAAAACCACTCATTCTATGGTTGAAAAAAACTTTGATCTTCGCATTTAAAGACAATATTGTTCTGTAAGTCATTTTTCAGCATCTCTTATCAATTCACCCACATACATATTTATCAAATTTGATTATATCAACAGTATGTAAATGTCTTCTATTATGGGTCTACGTCCTTACCAGGCTTATAGGCATGCTCCAGTTTGGCCACCTGAGGGGTGATGAGCTTGGTGCGCTCCTTCTTAGGGGCATCACCTTGTATTTCTTCAGCAGCTGACAGTTTCTCCAGTTTTTCAAAATAATTCTACCAGAAAAGCACTTAATTTCAGTTGCAACACAAGCACAGACTACTGCTGTTCTTTACCATTAAATAGTTATACTAGGACAATAATGTAACCTGAACTCTAGACATGTATCCACCTATGATTTTTGTAGGATTGCCATAAATTATTTATTACAAAGTATCGGGCATGGTGGTACATTCCTTTAATCCCAGCACTTGGGATACAGAGGTAGGAGGATCACTGCCATGAGTTCAAGGCCACCATGAAACTACAAAGTGAATTCTATGTCAGCCTGGGCTAGAGCCAGACCCTACCTCGAAAAACAAAACAAAACAAATATGGGGCTTTACTTTCTCCTGCTTCTCATGGGCATGAGCTCGTCACACTTCTCTTTCCCTGACTAATAGTTTCTCTCTTAAAATAAATAAAAGGCTGCAGACTTTATTTATAAACAGTTAGACTAGCTAACCAACTATGGCTTAGTGATTAAAGCACTTGCCTGTGAAACTTAAGGACCAATGTTTGACACTACACATCCCACATAAGCCAGATGCACAATGGTGAGGCAAGTGCAAGGTTACACATGCCCACCAGGTGGCAAAAGCATCTGGAGTTCGATTGCAGGGGCTGAGGCCCTTTAGCACCAATTCACTCTTGCTCTCTCTAAGCTTAAAAAAAAAGGCGGGGGGAGCCAGGCATGGTGGCACACGCCTTTAATCCCAGCACTCATGAGGCAGAGGTAGGAGAATCATCATGAGCTAGAGGCCACCCTGACACTACATAGTGAATTCCATCCAGGTCGGCCTGAACTGAGTGAGTCCCTACTTCAGGGGGGCGGGGGGGGAGAAGAGGGGGAGAGCCCTAGTATGCCTCAGAATGTTCAGGCCCACAACTATACCCATATCCCTTGGCCTTTTGGTTGAAATGTTTGCCTACAAAGCCAAAGGACCCAGGTTTGATTCCCCAGGGCCCACATAAGCCAGATGCACAAGGGGCAAATGCATCTGGAGTTTGTCTGCAGTGGCTACAAGCCCTGGTGTGCCCATTCTCTCTGTCTCTCTTCTATCTCTCTTGCTCTCTGTTTGAAAATAAATAAAAAATTATTTAAGAAAAAAATAACCAATGGTGACACCTTAAAAGTTAACACTAACTTAGCTGAGCATGGTGGTGCACACTTTTTAAAAAAATATATTTAATTTTTATTTATTTGATGGGGGGTGAGATGGGTGTGCCAGGGCCTCCATCTACTGCAAATGAACTCCAAACACGAGAGCCCCCTTGTGCATCTGGCTAACATGGTTCCTGGAGAATAGAACCTGGGCCCTTTGGCTTTGCAGGCAAACACCTTAGCCACTAAGTCATCCCTCCAGCCTGGTGGTGCACACCTTTAATGCCAGCTCTTAGGAAGCAGAGGCAGGAGGATTTCTGTGAGTTTCAGTTAGCCAGCCTGAAACTATAGAGTGAGCTCCAGGTCAGCCTGGGTGAGAATGAGACCCTACCTCGAAAAAACCAAAAAACCCAAACCAAAACAAAAAAAGTTAAAACTGCCAAAATTCTTAATAAAACCAAAACAAGATTATGGGTATCACAGGAAACACGAACATTCATTGATCTGTGACCATACAGAATATGCTCATTTTCATCCATTGAAAGACTATCTGAAAAGACACTCTGCCTGTACTTAATTTTACCAGTACTTAAATGTGTTCCCTTAGTATCCTAAAGGGACAAACTTTTCTAGTGCACTAGCATGGAGTGCTTACCTGGTAATAAAAGTCATCCAGGTAGGGGTCAGTGCTTTGCAGCTGCATCATCTGGATTTTAGAGACCCAGTCCTTTTCCCGCTGCAGCATGAGATTGGAATAGGGATCCTTTCGGAGGTGATCTTGGTGAGTGCTCCGGTGACTTCCTCTATCTCCAGTACCATTTAGATTCCTATGCTGACTGAAAAGCAAACATGTACCTCATTCACTCCAAGCAGCATATTCACTGTGTTTTTCCACAGTACAGATCACTTAAACAATATCCCCCTTTGATTTTGATAAAAGCAATGACATAGAATTGTCTTAATCAAATTAAAGAGAAAAGAGCTATACAATATCAAGGAAATAAAATACAACTAAGATCAGGGTACCTTACCATATGTCAAGTACTTTCATGTGTGAACTTTGGTATAACCCCCAAATAAGCCCATGAAGCAGACTGTTGTCTTAAATGAAGAAAAAAAAAAATCTAACAGGCCAAAATGGATCGAAGCTATATACTTGGTGGCAGAATAGGGCTTGAATACAGGCCAATGTGACCATAAAAACTATAAACGTTTCTTCAACTCACTGAAAATTACAAAGTATTTCAAATTTGATAAAAGCTCCAGCAGAATCTATAATTATTACCCAATATCCAGACTTAATGAAAAAAATTATTCTGCCAATTTACTTTACTTTTAAAAAGAACTATTAAAATAAAAGTTGTGGTGGCACTTGATTATGATTTCAGTACTCAAGGCTGAGGCAGGAGGATAACAAGTCTGAGGGGAGTCTAGGGTACTTAAAAAGTTCCAGGCCAGCTTTACCTAGATAGTGAAACCCTATCTCAAAAAAAAGTAATAATTCATAGTTGAAGTCCCTCTTGTACTCCTTGGTATAAGTCCTTCCTAAGCATTTACATTTTTTGTATCAAGTTTGCACCTGCCTTTCAATATTATTCAGTATGATTCCTTATGCTGTTGTGTTAAACAAGCAATAAATGGCATAATTTTACTCCTTGCTTCTTCACTTAGTATCATACTCCTAATTTACTCATATCACAGTACACCCTGGAATACACTACAAAGTATAGCTATGAGGTGGTTTAGCCACATGTTTAACTTTGTTAGGTAATGTCAAATTCTCTCCCAAGGAGCTATACATTAGCCCTTGCCAAAAACGGCAGCAAATCCACTTCTGCTGGCATGATGACAAGTGGTGATCTAATCTTAATCTGCATTTTTCTGAACATCTTTTAAGTTTGAGGAATGGGGCTGGAGAGATCTTAGCAGTTAAGGTGCTTGCCTGCAAAGCCAAAGGACTTCAGGTTTGGTTCCCCAGGACCCATTTAAGCCAGATGCACAAGGTGGCACATGCATCTGGAGTTTGTTTGCAGTGGCCAGAGGCCCTTGGGTGTCCATTCGTTCTCTCTCTCTTTCAAATAATAAAAAGTTTGAGAACTGACTTGGGGGTCTTCTGAGAATTATAAGTTAGTTTTTTTTGTTATACAGAGATTAAAAAATTTTTTTAGACTACTCTTCATATATAAGTACACATATTTGAATGGGCAATAAATAATTTGAGGAGAAGTAGGTGGGCCACTGTGAATTTGAGGTCAGCTTGGACTACGAAGTTCCAGGCCAGCCTGGGCTTGAGTGAGACCCTGATTCAAAAAACAACAAAATAAGATCACCTTTAATTCTGACTTATGATCAATATAATTACAGACTGTGAATTCACTGATAAAATTCTGGTCATACTTTCCTGCTTCATCAATACCAAATCCTAGGAGCATATTGAGGGTTGGGGTGGGTAAGAGAGATGGCTCAGTGGCTAAAGGTGCTTGCTTGCAAACCCTAATGGCCCAAGTTCAATTTCTTAGTATCCACAGATGCATAAAGTGACTCATGCATCTGAAGTTTGTTCACGGTAGCAGGAGGCCCTAACGTACCCATTCTCTGTTTCAAATAAATAAATATTTTAAAATAAAAGTAGCATATTCAAAGCATAAAATGATAGCATTTATGAAATGACTGTACCATACCAAAATATGCTAACTTAGCTGGAAGTACAACTTAGTAACAAACAGTAAAAAAAATAACAAATGTACAGTTTCTTGTTCTACCATCAAAGAAACCACCAAGGAGAGGGAGAAGCACTTACTTCCTATTCTGCTGCTGTCTCAGATGCAATAGTCGCCGGTGCTGAGGGTGAAGGTGAGTTGTGTCTGCTCTAAACATTGGGGCCTGAGATCTAAGAAAAGTAAAAAGGTGCTTAATATTTTCATCTTCATGACAAAGATTTGAAGAATGCTGTCAGTTCAAGATAACATCATACAGTTTCATTCAAGGGATCGTTAGAGTCTACTTAGACGTTTATAGGTCAAAGAGCCACACTTTTTTTTTTTTTTTTTACAAGTTTTCCATAAAGAACAATTCTCAACTCCTAAGGATAATGTCAGTGTATTAGTGGCAAAGCAGAACAGAAGTCTACAAATAGGTTTAATGTGTTCTGCTTTAGATTTGTGATGGTTAACTTTATGCTAACTTGGCTAGTCTATGATACTCAATTACTTAATCAAAGCCTGGCTTAGATGAGGCTGGGAAAGCATTTTATAGCTGTGATTAACATTTATAATCAGTTACATTGAGAGATCACCTTTGGGCTAGGGAGATGGCCCAGTTGGTAAAAGTACTTGCTGCACCAGTGTGACAACTTGGGCTTGGATCCCCAGGATCCATGTAAAGTCCAGACATGGTAATGCACATTTGTAATCACAGCCTGATTATGGCAAGGTTTGGGAGGTAGCAACGGGAGAATTCCTAAATTCAGCAGGGAACATGAGACCCTGCCTCAAACAAGATAGTGGGTGAAGAGCAACACTCAAGGTTCTCCTCTGACCTTGACAACTATGTCATGGCACACACACACACATGCACACAAGCAATGATTAAAAATCAAGAGATTACTCTCCACAAAGTGGGTGTTCCTTATCTAATCCATTTAAGATCTTAAGAGTAAAAACAGAAGTCTCCTAAATAATAAATCTGTGCCAAGACTACAAAAAGAACTCTTGCGTAGGTCTCCAGCCTGCTGGCCTGCATATTTTAAAGCCAACTCTACAACTTGAACTTTTACTTTAGTTTCTGGCCTTAATGGATTTGTTAGGTTCCACGATCATTTTTTAAATTAAAATTAGCTTTTTGTCTACATATATGTATTTTATATTAAACAAGTATACATGTATTAGATTTATATTCTATCCACTGTTTTCCTTGAGTACACTGAGGGATACAATCTATGTAATAAAACAGTTTCACTAAGAACTCATTTCCTCTTTTTACCAACCCAAAGGGTAAGCAAGCAAGCAACTTAGCTGGTGCTGAGGTTAGCTGGCTTCTTTGCATTTGTGGTATTTATGAAACTTCACTATGGAGGTGGGGAAAGGTGTATGTGTTGCATGTGTGGTATGTGTGTGGTTTATGGACATGCTTGTATGTGCGTGCAGATAAGGTGTGTAATGCAGAGGCCAGGGAACATTGTGTGTCCACGTCTATCCCTCATCCCTATTTCCTTGAGCATCAGTCTCTACTTGAACCTGAAACTACCATTTTTGGTCAGACTAGCAGACCAGTGAGCAGCAGGCAGGACTGAGGTTACAGGCATGCATGACCCTACCTGGCCTCTTTACGTGGGTGATGGGGAATAGAGCTCAGGTGAAATCAGGCTCTGTCTGGCCCTCATGCTTGCATGGCAAGTGCTCTAACTCCAGGAGCCACCTCCCCAGCCTCTATGGTAATCCTTAAGTGATTAGCACTGTGTGCTTTAGTGCATGAGTGTTTGCAAAATGGCTATGCGGTGAAATGTAAAAAACTTTAGAATAAAAGGTGATTAATGTACAAAGGATGCATAATACTTTAGGGCAAACATAAAGTGTAAAGAGTGGCAAACTTATTTTCTTGGTCTGGCAATTTGAGTATCCAATAACTTCAAAAACGAAACAAAACAAAAACCAAACTATTGTATTTACCCTATCATGATTACAACCTGAAACTAAATGTCAACAATGAGGAATGGCCGACAATGGATTAACAGTGGCACAGTTTATATACCTTAAGTTTTGCAGGTGAGGTCCTGGGCCAGGAGGGTGCTGCTGAGGAGGTGGTGTACTGGGAGGTGGAGCACTAAAGAAGGCACGGAAGCCTGGTGCTGGGGGAAGCATCTGCCCAACTCGCCCTTGCAGCAACTTGGGATTCATGGCAGCCAGTGGACTACCAACAAATCCAGGGACCCGTGCAAACTGGCTGGGAGACATCCGTCCAGGCTGTAGCTACAGATGGACAAGATCTTAGGTTTAGTAATTAGCAAGCCTCTGCTCTCTTGGTACCCCTCTCTCAGAGATAGGGTCTCACTAGGTACCTCAGGTTGCTTTAGAACTCACTATGTACCCCAGACTGGCTTCAAAGTCATGATCCTTCTGACTCAGCCTCCCAATTGCTTGAATTACAGGTGTTCACCACAGAACAAGTATAACTTTTTTGAAAAATTAAAGAAAAAAAACAAGAAACAGTGACTAATAGCAAAAGAAAGATGTGTTATCTAATGAAACTTAGGGCAGGAGGACTATTCTTTATGGGCATGGATGATCACAGGCTTACCGGTGCTCCTCCAAGAAGCTGTGCTCTCTGGAGGGGGCTGAGAACCGGAGAAACACCAGGAGGAAATGGGTGACCCAGGAGGGAAGAGTTCTAAGGAAATAAAAAAGGGGACAAGTTATCCTCCAATTATGGGGTAAGTAAATCAATATAATAAGGGAACTCAGTAGAAACAAGGTGTAAACTTAGATGTAAAGATTCTCAAGCTATAGGACTCTTCCCCTAAAAGAATGTCAAAAAGCAGGGCATGGCGGCACATTCCTTTAATCCCAGCACTTGGGAGGCAGAGGTAGGATAATCACCATGAGTTCGGGGCCACCCTGAGACTACATAGTGAATTCCAGGCCAGCCTGGGCTAGAGTGAGACCCTACCTCAAAATAACAAAGAAAACAAAACAAAAAGAGAATGCTGGTCATGGGTGCAGTGGCACATTTCTTAGCTAAGGTAGGAAGATTGCTGTGAGTTCAAGGCCAGCCTGAGACTACAGAGTGAATTCCAGGTCAGCCTGTGCTAGATTGAGACCCTACCTTGAAAAACAAAACAAAACAAAACAAAACAAAACAACAAAATAAGAAATACTATACTATGGTCATGTATACTAGGAAAACAGAGCAGCAGGATGAAGGACTCAAGTAACAGGAAACCCTAGGCAGAAAATAAGCTTAGATTGTTTCTTTGTATTCCCTCTTATTTTATTTATTTTTGGGGGGTGGTGGTGTTTGAGGTAGGGTCTAGCTCAGGCTGACCTGGAATTCACTACGTAGTCTCAAGGTGGCCTCAAATTCATGGCGTTTCTCCTATCTCTGCCTCCCAAATGCTGGGATTAAGTACATACATCACCACACCTGGCTGCATTCCTTTTTCAGACAGGATCTTGCTATGTAGTTAAGGCTAGTTCCTAGAACTCAATATACAAACCAGACTGGCCTACAGCTCCTGATCCTTCTCTCTCAGTCTGAGTGCTGGGATTACAGGCATGTACCACAACATCTAGTGAAGCTTAGATTCTTAAAAGGAAAAAGTAAGCTTTGTCCTCTGACTTGGGGACCACAAACCCCAGAGATTTGCAGATGGAGATTATAAAAAGTAAAATTTAGGAGATTTCAGTACTTGTATATACCAATAGAAATCCTAAAATAGACCCTGCACATTTCCGTAGGTTGTAATGTGGCATACCGGGACACTGCAGAGCTGGTTTGGAGACATCCTCTCACCGTAAGGAGCAGGGTAACGTGGTGGCATTGGGGGTCGAACATGGACAGGCTTCGGACACAGAATCTATGAGGACAAACATATACACAACTACACTCAATGCAACCAGTTTTTCATCCACCAACACTCCCTCCCCTCAAGTATTGGTAGAGACGCAGAACTCAACTGAAAGCCCTACTTCTCAATTGCTCTATGGGTCCAAGCATCAAACCTTTGGTCACTTCCTCTCACAAATCAAGGTGTCATATTAACTGAGGAAGATTTAGCTAATTCTCCAGTTATCCCCACCCTTCCATGCTATCTGAGAGGTACCAGCAGACATCTGACTTTCAAATTTCCTCCAAGAGGATATATTTTGGTTGTGGTGAGGGAGAAGGAATAAGAAAGCTGGAGGATTAACTAAGTCCTATTCTGAACCCTCTGTGATATGGCCGCCATGCTCAGCAATGTCATGATACATTGTGACTCCACCATTTCATAGGATATTGAGTCTAACTAGGCCATAACACCACCACCCTCCCCCCATACCTTCCAAATTGGCCTTCCTTTTCAGCTGCTGGTTTCAGGTGGAGGAAAGTCTATGGAACAGGACTGCACAGGCTCTAGGGAAAGCAGGGATATCTTAAAGGTAAAAAGGGATGTGGACAATGCTGCGTGTTCCCACTCCCCCCAGCTTTCAGTTCTCTCTCTGTCAATGCACTGGGCAGCCAGCAAAACACTTCAAAAAGGATATATGCACTAAATGTGGTTAACTAGCCTTTTTCTCCCCCAGTTAAAAGGCAGCAGCAACAGCAGTAAAAGGTACTAGGGACTGTGTCTCTTATTTGCACTAACCTGTCTAATTGACTATATTTCTAATGCCTACCCCAAACTTCCACCCTCCTCCCAGAATCACCGATTTCCCAAATAATTTTGCCCAGATTCCCAATATTCTGGGCTGAGTGCCTGTTATTGAGAGGTACCTGCTGGTTGAAGCTGGGTACAGCCATCTGCTTAGGTGGGGTGCCTATGGGAACAGCTCTAACAGGAGGACTCCCAATGATAGGTGAGGTTGACCGTCTTGGTAACGCACGCTCAGAAAGGTCACGATCATCTTCTGGGCCCTGTGGGGGCCTCTGAGGCAAAGCATATTCTAATACAGACACTGTAGGCATTTCCTAATAGAGGAAGTGGTTTAAAAAAGCATACAGAAAAAAATTATCTAATTTGAAATATTTAAATAATCTCTGCAGATGCCAAAGCTATCATGAAAAATTATTTTAATTTTGATGTACTTTTAATTCACGGAGAATAAAATTCATTCTTTGGTATGGGATTCTGACATTTGAGAAAATACATAGAATAGAGCTGCCACCACCACAACAAAGATATAGACCTATTTTATTACTCCTTCAAAATCCCTTTGTATTGTCCTTTCATAGCCAAGCTATTGCCTTATACCTCAACACTGCCAAACACTGATAAGATTTGTTCCTATAGTTTTACCTACACTTATAAAAAAGTTTTTTTTAAAAAAACTTTTATTTATTTGAGAAGGACGCAGGGGGGAGGGAGAGGGGTGGGAGAGAACGGGCGCACCAGGGTATCTAAGCCACTGCAAATGAACTCCAGAAGCATGCATGACCTTGTGTAGCTATCTGGCTTTATGTGGGCTCTGGGGAATTGAACCTGCGTCCTTTGGCATTGCAGGCAAGCAGTTTCACGGCTAAGCCATCTCTCCAGCCCTTGCCTACACATCTTAAGTAACTCAAATCATACACTAAATTACGGTTCCCCTCTCCCCGAAGTAGGGTCTCACTCTAGCCCAAACTGACCTGGAATTCACTATGTAGTTTCATCTCAGGCTGGCCTTGAACTCATAGCAATCCTCATGTGAGGTTTTCTTTTTTTTTTAACCCAATTTTTATTTATTTATTTGCGTGAGAGAGAGAGAAGCAGACAGAGAATGGATGCACCAGGACCTCTAGTGGCTGCAAATGAATGCCAGACACATGTGTTACCTTATGCATCTAGCTTTACATGTGTACTAGGGAATCGAACCTGGGTCTTTTGGCTTTACAGGCGAGTCCTTTAATCACTAAGCAATCTCTCCAGCCCTTGTGAATTTTAACAACTCCTTTTCAGCCTTTAACTTGGGGGTCTGTGGAAGGGAACATCAACTGGTACAGCTGTTAAGTGCTGAAGGCAGTAGTAAATAGAGTCCTGACAAATGTTTATACCTCTAAACTGGGCGTGGTGGTGCACATCTTTAATTCCAGCACTTGGGAGGCGAAGGTAGGAGGATTGCCGTGAATTCAAGGCTAACCTGGGGATACAGAGTTTCAGGTCAGCCTGGGCTAGAGTGAGACCCTGCCACGAAAACAAAACAGAAAAGATATATACATATATGCATACATACATACATACATGTATGTATGTATCTATCTATCTACATTCTTACAGTAAGCAAAAGATAACAGAAGTCAACTTGAAATTTTTGGATATGAGGAATTTTAAATAACAAGAAAATGTTTAATACCTGACCAAGTAGTGGTCCACGGATTCGTCTCAAGACTTCAGATCCATCCCAGATACTGGAATTCAAACTTCCTGGTTGAGGCTACCAAAAAACAAAAAAATACAAAGTCTGATATAGTGTGATTTCTTTGTGGCTGACTCATCTGTTATTGGAGGCAAGGTTCCAAAAGAACCTTGAAAGTCAGGAGTGAGATGTTATAGTGCTCCAGAATATACATTATTCCCCAACTTTATCTATATAACTGCCATGGTCAGGACTTACATTATCCATCTACTTTCAATTATTATTATCCTTTTTGTTTGAGGTAGGGTATTGTTGTAGCCCAGGCTAACCTGGAATTTACCACATAGTCCCAGGCTGGCCTTGAACTCACAGGATTCTCCTGCCTCCTGAGTGCTGGAATGAATAAAGGCATGCACTACCATGCCCAGCTTACTTTTAATTGTTTTTGAGCCCAGGCTGGCCTTAAGGCAGACATAGCACCATGGGTTCATCTTCCTGAGCCTACTGAGATTACAGACATGAGCCATCAAGCTTGACATATTATAAATTTTATATGGCACACATTAAACACACACAACAGCAAACCTTTAGTACATGCTAGTATATACTAGTTCCGAAATCAGAGTAGCTTACTCACTTGTAAAACCGGCCTGGTCTGCACTGCCCTCATGATAGCTGGATCTTCTAGTTCATTTTCAATAACCATCTTGCTGAGCCTTTCTGCCAGATTCTCCTCATGATCACCCAACAAGTCCATCTCATCCCTCTCTCCATTGCCTGTCTGTTCATTAACTGCCACTGGTAGTTTCTCTTCCAGCTCAGCCAGGCGCTCATGAGCTTCCTGCCAGTCATCATCTGTAAGACAGTCATAAGTAAGACAGGGAGCTTACACCAAAGCAAAAGCAAAAGTTTCTTTCTTTCTTTTTTTAAAAATTTTATTAAAAGGGTGCACCAGGGCCTCTAGCCACTGCAAACAAACTTGAGATACATGTGCTACCATGTTCATCTGGCTTACATGGATATTGGGGAATTGAACCTGGGTCCTTAGGCTTTGCATGCAAGTGCCTTAACTGTTAAGCCATCTCTCCAGCTCCAAAGTGAAACTTTTACAACACTCTTCTATCAATGAAAATCCAAAGACATGTGGAAAGTTAAGTTTCCACATACATAAAATAAGGTTTACATTAAAGGACACACAACTGCCATAACTGCTTTCCACTATTAAGAGGAAATAATAGGGATAGGGGAAAGACTTAGTGGTTAAAGGTGTTTGCTGGTAAAGCCTAACAGCCCAGATTTGATTCCCCAGTACCCATGTAAAGCCAGATGTACAAAGTGGCACATGTATCTTAAGTCTGTAGAGATAGGAGGCTCTGGCATGCCCATGTATTCTCCCTCTCTTTCAAATAAATTAAAATATTTAACAAGAAAGTAACATAAAAGCCAAGTGTTTCTATTAACAGTTTAAAACATTAATAGTGTTCAAACTATAGACTAAAACTGATTTCTAAACTGGTGATAGATCTTTATGATCTAGGAGTTGGTCTTGAGATTTTATAACATTTCTTTTTTGTGTGTGTGAGGTAGGGTCTCTCTAGCCCAGGCTGACCTGACTTCACTATGTAGTATGAGGGTGGCCTCAAACTCATGGCGAATCTCCTACCTCTGCCTCCCAAGTGCTGGGATTAAAGGCATGCGCCACCATGTGCAGCTTCCTTTTACAAGTTTTTAAATCTACTTAGTTAAATTAACATTTGTAACATCTATGATGTGACAAGCACTGTTTTAAGAACATGGAATCAGTGCAGAGAGGGACTCTACCCTCAGGTAGCCTTCATGCAAGCAGCAAAGACAGGCAAAGAAATTACAAGTTATGAATAAGTACTATGTACTATGAGACTGATGTGTTGCCTACTGTTAGTAAGCAGGCACATATATATCACATACTCTTAGAAGAAAATGATACAGTAATATGGAGAAAGAAAGGAAGACTGAAAAATTTAAATGGATGGTCAGAAGTAGGCCTCAAGGAGGTGACAATAGAGCCAAGATTATGAATGAGAGGCAGTTGGGTGCTGTGGCTCATGCCTGTAATTCCAGCATTCAGGAGGCAAAATTAGTGAGAGCACTGGAGTTTGAGGACAATTTGGGACTACAGAGTAAATTCTAGTGAGACCCTAGCAAGGGGGGATGGGTAGTGAGGAGCCCCAGAAACAATCAGTAGAAAGGCCTCAGAATGACAGAGTGATACTTTTGAGAAACAGCAAGCAGAACTGTTTGGAAAGAGAATAAATTCATATGATCAAACTGGGCCTTCTAGAACACTCTGATACAGGGCAGGCTAACCAAAATTTTGACATGGCTTAAACTTTTTGAAAAGATAGTCTAGCTACTTTGTTGAAAACTGAAAAGACAGTCAGTTATTTCAGATGCCAATGGAGAATTGAGGGTGACTCAGACCAGTCAATTTACCTTCTATTCCCTAACTGAATTTTTGCTATTCCTTCATATTACTATGAGGTCTGTGGTACTGACAGATTATTTTTTCATCTCTCATGCTCATTTATCACCTGAGTCTCGTTACATTAAAATCTTCACAAGCTTTCCTCAGCTTCTCTAGAACTAGATCCTACTTTTATCACCTCTCCCCAGTTCACCTCAAGCTCATCACTCCATTTTGCTTCCATCAAGACTCTTACAATTCTGCTGATTTTTGCAGAAAACTTTCCCTCCTCTTTGAAGCTTTCCTTAATCCTTTAATTTCATTCTACTTCCTCATATGAACTTACATAATTGTGTAAAGCACAGAAATATATATGATTTGTTTTTTTCTTAAATACATTATAATATCTACAAAATTAAATAGACATGGATAATATTTCCTTTATAACAAACACATTTTTCTTTCTGGTTACAGGAGAGTACATGTATGTGAAAGAAAAATAATGACAAAGATATGTAAAATCCCTAATAATTCAATAGCTACATTAAAGTTTTAAAAATGCAGATGATGAAGTTTATTCCTCCCTTCTTCCCCTGGAGATTGAACCTGGGGCCTTGCATATACTAGGCAAGTGCTCTACCACTGAGCCATATCCTCAGCTCTAACTTATTATTTCAGCAATACATCTTGAACATCTTCTCATATGCACAAAGCTGTAATTGATCATTTTATCTTTCCTTTCCTTTTTGTTTTTTGAGGTAGGGTCTTGCTGTAACCCAGGCTGACCTGGAACTTATTATGTAGTCAGAGGGTGGCCTTGAGCTCTCAGCGATCCTCCTACCTCTGCCCCCAAGTGCTGGGATTAAAGGTGTGCGCCACCACACTCAGCAATTTCATCTCATTCTTTTTCATTTTCTTTCTTTCTTTTTTTTTTCAAGGCCCAGTCTCACTCTAGCCCAAGATGGTCTTGAACTAATGGTGATCCTCCTATCTCAGTTTCCCAGGTGCTGGGACTACAGGTGTGTGCCACCACACATGACTTCTCATCCTTTTTAACTGTATACAATTCCACCCTATTGATAAACTCTAATTTATTCCCTACTTAGAAACTTATGGATGATTGACAACTTTTCAGTATGTATGACACTTTATCCCGAAGGGAACATGATATGCAACCAAGTATTTAAGTAAGCTAATTCCTTTTTAGGGAAGGCTATTCACATTTAATGTATCACATAACAGTAGTAAATAACTCCAAAAGCAAGGGAAGTAGGACTTTCCAATTCACAATTTTGTACCATAAGATCTACTATCTTCTCTTTTGAATACCATGCAAATTTGAACATTTGGGTGCATAAGTGATCCCTAAAACTGGCTGCTACTCAGCTGTAACACTGACACGTATCTAGAATCTACAAAGAACTCAAAAACTAAACCAAAAAAAAAAAAAAAATCAAACAACCCACTCAAAAAAATGGGGTAGAGAATTGAATAGGGAGTGCTCAGAAACCATACTTAAGAAAATGTGCAACATCCTTAGCCATCAGGGAAATGCAAATTAAAACAACTATGAGATTCCACCTTACCCAAGTAAGAATGGCAATTAAAAAAAACAAAACAAAAAAAACCAAAGGACAAAAAGTGTTGATGAAGATGTGGGGAAAGAGGAACCCTCATTCACTGTTGGTAGGAAAGCAAACTTGTACAAATGCTATGGAAATCAATATGTAGAGTCCTGAAAAAGATGAATACAGGGTTACCAACTGCCCCAGTTATTCCTTTATTGGGCACTAACCCTAAATGCTCCATGCTACACTACAGAGATATTTTCTCAACCATGTCTATAGCTGCTCAATTCATAATTGCTAAGAACTGGAATCAACTTAGGTGCCTATCACTGGATGAATGAAGTTGTAAAACATTTGCACAATGGCATTCTACTCAGCAGTAAGAAAAAAAATGATACAATGAAATTTGTAGGAAAATGGATGAACTTAGAACAGATCATTCTCAGCAAGCACACACAATCACAGAAAGACAAATGCCACATGTTCTCACTCACCTGCGGTTCCTTACCAGGATCAGCTTGAGTTGCCGCCATACCTGATAGGCAACTTGAGGCACACACAATAAAGATGGAAGGGGAGGGGGTTGTGGGAGGGGGGTGGGAAGAAGGGGGGAATAAACACAAAACTAAACTCAAAATGGACTGATACCAGAGAAACCTTTCTCCTTGAAGGTAGACTACCTCTACCTATAACTCCCACTACCAGAAATCTGTGCTACCCACATTGAACTGTAGAATGAAGAGACCTATGAGGTTCCCAAAACAAGACAGGCTTCTGTCAAAGCACTTGATGATCCAATTGTATAAGACTCTATTGCTGAAGATATCACATACTGCTGACACACAATGTGGAAAGACCTGGCTGGAATCTGGAAGAGAGCCAGTTCCCAGACAGCCCATTCAGGGCTGGAAAGTGCTACATGAGTTACTGGGGGGAAAGTGGCCAACACTGGTGTGAGCAAGCAGAGGTCTAAGCTACTCAGAAACAACCAGCCTGACAAGATGTACACACCAGTGCAATGGTGGCATACAGCCTAGGTGGGTAACCAATGGCTTTCTGATTGGCTAAGTGATCCACTCAATGGAAAGGAACCCATATCTGGAACTGGGGAATAGGTCTGAATCCTATGGAGACAAAGATCATGCTCTCCAATGATAAGCTCTCAGTAGTCTTTGGCTAAAAGAGGGGCTACATCCATCAAGCTCTCCATAAATTAATAACGCTTATCCCAACTTAACCTATGCCAACTTCACTCTCCCCTGGAGAATCTGTTCTTTTTCAGATGGAAATGAGACCCTAGGAGATAAACCACCCCTCAAATGTTAGTCAAGACCCAGGTGAAACCACAGAGGAATTGGGGAGATGAGCAAGAGTGCTGCTTCCATAGTGAGCCTGACAATCAGTGCCAGGCTGAAGGAGATTGATCCTGAGGATACTCAACACATACCAAAGCAGAAATCCAGAGGCTCCTAAGAGCTCATCACTGCAAACACATCCACCAAGGCTGAGAGAATTTTGCAGAAGAGGTGCAAGAAACACTGTAAGAGCTATAGGTTGGGTCATTACGCCCAGAGGCATTGGCTTTCTCTGACACCTGACTGCTGCTCCCACAATGCATACCCAACAACCCCACGGACTGAATGGGGGCAGGGAGGATGGAAAAGATACCAACACATGATATAGTCATACAAAGTATGTTCTTAATTAAAAAAAAAAAAAATTGGGGGCCACTTTGCCACCACTAGACAAAGGATTGTAGGCAAGTACTATCCTAAGTCTTTAGAACATGGTCTATTCTTCCTTTATTCCAAATCCAGGCCAGTGACACTCTTCCTCTGAAATGTCATCTTATAGACAACTTCAGGTAGCCACTTCATTATGATCATCTATGATAAGCATACCCTGGTGTGCTCTCAGAAAGATGAAAATGCACCTCAGGTAAAAGTTACAGAATTTAGGGCTGGAGAGATGGCTTAGCGGTTAAGCGCTTGCCTGTGAAGCCTAAGGACCCCGGTTCGAGGCTCGGTTCCCCAGGTCCCACGTTAGCCAGATGCACAAGGGGGCACACGCGTCTGGAGTTCGTTTGCAGAGGCTGGAAGCCCTGGTGCGCCCATTCTCTCTCTTTCCCTCTGACTTTCTCTCTGTCTCTGTTGCTCTCAAATAAATAAATTAAAAAAAAATTAAAAAAAAAAAGTTACAGAATTTACATGTCTAGGGCTGGAGAGATGGCTCAGCTGTTAAAGCTGGAAAGTCTAAAGGCCTGGGTTTGATTTCCCAGCACCAACATGAAGCTAGATGGACAAAGTGAAGTATGTGTCTGGAGCTTGTTTGCAGTGGCAGGAAGCCCTGAGTGCCCATACATATACACACGTACGTGTGTGTGCGTGCGCGCATACACACACACTCTCTCACTCAAATAAACAAATATTTAAAACTTATACTCGGGAGGCAGAGGTAGGAGGATCGCCATGAGTTCAAGGCCACCCTGAGATGACAGAGTTAATTCCAGGTCAGCCTGGACCAGAGTGAGACCCTGCCTCGAAAAACCAAAACACAAACAAACAAAAAACAAAAAGAAAAAAACACAAACCAGATTAAGTGGCATATGCATCTGGACTTATTTGCAATGGCTAGAGGCCCTGATGTGCCCATCCTTTCTCTTTCTGCCTGCAAATAAATAAAAACATTTAAAAATAACCAAAACTTAAGTGTGATAACAACAGATTGGTTCTTGTGTAGTAAGCAAGCTCTAAAATGCCTTGCTTTATTAGGTTGCTATTGTATATATAACAAGTAGAAGAATAGATTAAGAGGGGTGAAAAGGCCCAAAGTGAGGTCAGGGGAAGAGATCAAGTAAAGGAAAGGTGGAGGGAGGGCTAATCAAAAACATAAGAGTATGCAAATAAATCATATGGAATCCTCCAGTTTCAGACAATAGAACACTCAGGAGCCACAGATCATTGCTAGAAAATTTTCAGTGCCAGGGATGGGATACATTCCAGTGAGTTGTTGGCCAGGGAGGTCCCTGATGCCCCCAAAACATTATAGGCCATTTCCGAGGCCCTTGGTTTGCCACCAGGAATAGATGATAAGACCCTGTTGCTGAAGACTTCACATACTTGGGCTGCAAGGCCACTGAGAAATCCTGCTGGAACTGAGCTGATAACCTCCTCCATGTAGACCAGCTGACAGAAAGCTGGAAGAAGCCATTCTACATGCAGTTCAATGGGAGAAAGATACACCACCAGTGAAGATACTCAACAGTGGACGCTGCAAGCCTTATAATTGGCCAGCCGGGCCAAATGAGCCAGTGGGTGCAATAGTGGCACGTCTGACATGGTGGAAACCAACTGCCCTCCAATTGGACTGGAGGCCCACTCCATGGGGGGAAACATATCCCTGATACTGAAAACTTAAAACAGGGGTAGTCATGAGCCTTAGGTGTGTAACATCTGCTGATGTCTGGAAAAATGTATATACTATGTTTATCAAACTGCCCAGTAAGCACTTCTCTTAATATTTATACCCTTACATTAATGGAACTCTCACTTTTGGTAGAGAATCTTCTCTTTTCAGATGACAGTAACTTTGGGATGACTTAGAAAGTATCACAGTGCTGGAAAGAAGTGACTGGAGTACTGAGTAACATCTCGATCACACCTTACAAGGCTCAGGGTCTAATGTGGAAGAGGTGGCAGAAAGAATCTAAGAGCCAAAGGAAGGGTAGGACTGCGTACAATGTGCTTCCTCCAGACATAAAATGGCCTGGATATCCATGACCTCATAGTGCCTGACACTACCTACACAAGACCATCAAAAGAGGAGGAAAAGACCATGGCATCAAAATAAAAGAGACTGATTGAGATGAGGAGGGGATATGATGGAGAATGGAATTTCAAAGGGGAAAGTGGGGGTGGGGGAGGGAGGGTATTACCATGGGATACTTTTTATAATCATGAAAAATTTTAATAAAAATTGAGAGAGGAAAAAAATAAAAAAATAAAATGCCTTGCTTTTACAGTAGCCATATTTTTCTTTGCTTAAGTAAAGTTTCTCTCTTAAAAAAGAACAAAATAGGCATGGTGGCATACGCCTTTAATCTCAGCACTCAGGAGGCTTAGGTAGGATTTCTGTGAGTTCAAGGCCAGCCTAAGACTACATAGTAAATCTCAGGTCAGCCTGGGCTAGACCAAAAAATAAAAAATAAAAAAAATCCAAAAGTAGGTCATTAAATTTTTTTTCTTCTTTTCTTTCTTTCTTTCTTTCTTTTTTTTTTTTTTTTTGTTTTTTGAGGTAGGGTCTCACTCTGGTCCTGGCTGACCTGGAGTTAACTCTGTTGTCTCAGGGTGGCCTTGAACTCATGGCGATCCTCCTACCTCTGCCTCCCGAGTGCTGGGATTAAAGGCATGCGCCACCACGCCCAGCTGGTCATTAAATTTTAAAGCAATGACAGTAACTATAGCAGCTGTCAAGAAAAGGGAAGTATAAAGAATTGGGAGCCCTTACAAGTAGATGTGTATTTCCAAAATTTCCCCACAGCCAGTGTAATATAACCAGTAGTTAACATTAAGTTATTTATAGTTACTTAACCTCCTGTTCACTGAGTTTCCTCATTTGTTAAAATGAAGACAATATTGAGGAAGGAGTTATAAATTAGTGGTAGAGCACTTGCCTAGCATGTGTGAGGCCCAGGTTCAATCACAACACTGAAGAAAAAAAGTCACTGCTATGAGGATTAGTGATACCTTAAGTATTTAGAATGGTACACAAAATGAGCATCATGCATCCAGGACCTCACAGTGCCTGACACTACCTACACAAGACCATCATAATAGGAGGAAAAGATCATGACATCAAAATAAAAGAGACTGATTGAGAGGGGGAGGGGATATGATGGAGAGTGGTGTTTCAAGGGAGAAAGTGGGTGAAGGGAGGGCATTACCATGAGATATTTTTTATAATCATGGAAGTTGTTAATAAAAAAATTTGAGCCGGGTGTGGTGGCGCGCGCCTTTAATCCCAGCACTCGGGAGGCAGAAGTAGGAGGATCGCCATGAGTTCGAGGCCACCCTGAGACTACAGAGTTAATTCCAGGTCAGCCTGGACCAGAGTGAGACCCTACCTCGAAAAACCCCCCCAAAAAAAAAAAAAAAATTTGAAAGTAAAAAAAAAAAAAAAGAGCATCATGCATAGGTAAGCTTTTATTTTTAGAGAATGTGCTGGGATTATTCTACCATTTGTTCTGAGATGACAAAAACATTTGTATGCAGAAAAGACTAGTTTCTTAGGAGGTGACACCACAGTATAACCAGCGACCTCTATAACTTAACAGGTTATTAATCAAGATGCCCACTCCACAAATTACAAATCATCAAAGCAAAACATAACAAAAGGGCAGACATTACACCCACTGGGTACAACTATACCAGGTATACATGTACCTATAAAGGAATACGATGTGACACAGATTGACTTAACAATATTCTTTTCTTTTTTTAAAATATTTTTATTTATTTAAGAGAGATGGGGGTGGCAGATAGAATGAGAATGGGCACTCCAGGGCCTCCAGCCACTGCAAACAAACTCCAGATGCATGTGCCACCTTGTACATCTGGCTTACATGGGTCCTGGGGAATTAAACCTAGGTCCTTTGGCTTTGCAGGCAAGTGACTTAACCACTAGGTCATTTCTCCAGCCCTCGGCAATTTTTTTTAAAATTAATTTAATTAAAAAAAATTTTTTGTTTATTTTTCTTTGAGAGTGAGAGAGAGAGAAAGAAGCAGATAGAGACGGAGGGGGGAGGACAGGGAGAGAAAAATGGTGTGCCAGGACCTTCAGCCAATGAAAATTAATTCCAGATGTGTGCGAACCCTTGTGCATCTGGATAACATGGGTCCTGGGGAATTGAGCCTCAAACCAGGGTCCTTAGGCTTTGTAGGCAAGTGCTTAACGGCTAAGCCATCTTTCCAGCCCGTATTTTATTTTTGAGAGATAAAGAGATAGAGAGAAAGAGACAGATAAGAGAATGGGTGTGCCAGGGCCTCTAGCCACTGCAAATGAACTCCAGACATATGTGCCTCCTTGTGTATCTATCTGGATTATGTGGATCCTGGGAAAATTGAACCTGGGTCCTTTGGCTTTGCAGGCAAGTGATTTAACCGCTAAGCCATCTCTCCAGCCCACAAAGCAATTTTCTTTATGTAATATTTAAAAAAAAGATGTTATGAGGAATTAAGATTTTCACTTTATGGGGCTAGAGATGAATTAGCAGTTAAGTCACTTGTCTGCACTTGTCAGGTGTGGTGGCATCTTTAATCCCAGCACTTGGGAGGCAGAGGTGAGGCTCTCCAAGAATCTGAGGCTACCCTGAGACTACATAGTGAGTTCCAGGTCAGCCTGGGCTACAGGGAGACCCTACCTCAGAAAGAAAAACAAAACAAAACAAACAAACAAAAACACCAAAACAGATTTTCACTTTATATTTCAAGTATATTACATAATCTCAACTCTCAATGGAAAGGACTCACACCTGGAAAACTTTTTTATATTTTCATTTTTCCTGGTAAATTAGTCCTTAATCACTTTTCTGCTCTAGGGTACAAAATAAGCTAATCATATACTACTTCATTGTCTTTATTTTTTATTGGAGACAAGAGTTGTAGGTAGATAACCCCAATTTTTCTTCTTGAATTGGCTATGTATCTAGAGATAATCTTGAATTCATCCTTCTGCCTCTACCTCCCGAGTGCTGGGATTATAGGCATGTATCACTACTTCAAGTTTATATGGATGGTGCTGGAGATCAAATCCAGGGTTTTGGATTAGTAAGCACTCTAAAGTGAGCTACATCTCCATGACACACTGCCTTTATTATTATTATTATTTTAACTTGTCCTACTCTATGTACCCAAGAGCCTTTTCAATTGTACACACTTATTTCCTACCATATAAAAACAGTTGTACCAGGTGTGCAGTCCTAGCATTCAAGAGGAAGAAGTAGGAGGGTCATGGTGAGTTTGAGGCCAGCTGGGATTAAAAGAGTGAGTTCCAGGTCAACCTGGGCAAGGGTGAGTCCCTAACAACAACAAAAAAGCACATGGTGGTACATGCCTTTAAACTCAGCACTTAAGGAGGTAGGAGGATCACTGAAGTTCAAGGCTACTCTGAGACTACACAGTGAATTCCAGGTCAGCCTGGGCTACAGTGAGACCTTGCCTCAAAAACCAATACATAAATAAAATATGTTCTGCATACTCTAATATGTTTAAAAGCAATATTGCCATCCAATGAGGGGCGAGGGAAAGACTGTCCTCTGAACTCTGAATACCAACAAAAGCTGGGGATATATATATATATATATATATATATGGTTCAGTGGTAGAGCACTTGCCCAGCATATGCAAGGTCCCATTTTAGCCCTCATATCAGAAAAACAAAAGCAAAATCTAACAAAACAAAAACATTTTTCTGAACATCAATGAGAAGGCAAAATCATTCCTGTTCTGCACTGGTTCAAAACAGATTATGTGGCTAGATTTTAATATAGTATTTATAAACCAATTTCACCAACTTCATTTTAATATGCCCTCAATGTTGCAGCTTCTATTGCAACCTTCGTCATTACCCAAGGAGTTCCTAACTACAACTTGCAAGTAACATCACTTCAGCACTTCACTGTGCTTGTAATTCTATTCTACATAGTGTTCCCTGCTATCTCCATGGAGACACACAACAGTATCTTGGACCATGTCTTCCTTCTGGACAATCTCATATCCTAAACTATGGTTATATTCCAAAAGATCTTTAATTTCTTCTTTATTGTGTTTAGCTTCTACTTGTAACATTTTTCTTTTCTTAAAAACTATTTTATTTTTATTTATTTGAGAGAGAGAAAAAGAGGGAGGGAGGGAGAGAGGGATAGAGAGAGAGAGAGGGGGATAGACAGAGAGAATGGGCATGCCAGGGCCTCTAGCCACTGCAAATGATTTCCAGACACATGTGCTACCACCTTGTGCACCTGGCTTACATGGGTACTGGGAAATCGAATCTGGAATCCTTAGGCTTTGCAGGCAAGTGGTTTAACTGCCACACCATCTCTGCACCTTCATTTTTCTTGTTGTGTTCAATCATGACAAAATTTTAGTTGTCATTCATTCATAAATCAGTAGACAACAGTGAAGGTTATCATTTTCATCAATTCATTCAACTCCATGTGAACTTTAATAAATTGAAGCTGCTTAACTTGTTGCAAAACCAGCATCCACTTACAACACTTTAAGGCTGTTTGAAACCAAACACCTTGGGATTACTCACTACTGCTACTTTCCTTACTTCTATTATTTCACTTGGAACATTTGTTACACAGACAGAAGTGCTGCAGTTCTGAAGACATAACAAATACACACCTAAACAGAAACTCTGTTCCTGCCAATTCCCAACAGTAGTAGTTCAAGCAAACAGTATCTGCACGGATTTTATGTAATAGTCATCTGTGTACTCAACCTACTTTTTTTTTTTTTTTTTTGGTTTTTCGAGATAGGGTCTCACTCTGGTCCAGGCTGACCTGGAATTAACTCTGTAGTCTCAGGGTGGCCTTGAACTCATGGCGATCCTCCTACCTCTGCCTCCCGAGTGCTGGGATTAAAGGCGTGCGCCACCACGCCCGGCTTTCAACCTACTTTTGATAGATACAAATTTTAAGCTGGTTGTGGTGGTAAATATGTTCAATCTCAGCACTTGGGAGGCTGAGGTAGGAGGGTCACTATGAGTTTAAGGCCAGCCTGGGACTACCCTGCCTCAAAACACATAGCCAAACAAAACCAAGAAACAAAAAAAAAAAAAGGTGGAAATTTTAACTTATTAGTCCATTAGCTCTAATCTTGTCCTAAATACCTGTCCATAATTTTTTTGTTTTTGTTTTGTTTTGAGGTAAGGTCTCTAGCTCAGGCTGACCTGGATTTCACTATGTTGTTTCGGGGTGGCCTCAAACTGATGGCCATCCTCCTATCCCTGCCTCCTGAGTTCTGGGACTAAAGGCATGTGTCACCACACACCCAGCCATAAAAATTTATTATATAAACTTCCTTCCTAAATTTTTTTTCTGCCTTAGAATTTACAGTTTTAAGCTATAAGTTTAGTTTAGCTTGAACTTTTTCAATACCTAAAATACTTATTGCTATCTAGGGATGGAAAAAAAATTGTGTACAATCATTTTTAATTTTTATTTACTTTGTGCTTTTTCAAGGTAGGGTCTCACTTTAGCCCAGGCTGACCTGGAATTCACTATGTAGCCTCAGGCTGGCCTCCAACTCATATTGATCCCCTTATCTAAGCCTTCTAAGTGTCATCAGGTATGGCTTTTAATTTTTTTTTTTTTTTTTTTGAGGTAGGGTCTTGCTCTAGCCCAAATTGACCTGGAATTTAATATGTATTCTCAGGGTGGGCTGGAACTCTCAGTGATCTTCCTACCTCGGCCTCTTGAGTGCTGGGATTAAAGGTGTGTGTCACCACACCTGGCTTTAAAACATTTTTTTAAAAATATATTTTCAAGCAGAGAGAGAGAAGAGAGATAGATAAAATGGGCATACCAGGGCCTCCAGCTGCTGCAAACGAACTCCAGATGCATGTTCCACCTTGTGCATCTAGCTTTATGTGGGTCCTGGGGAATTGAACCCAGGTCACTAGGTTTTGCAGGGAAGCACCTTAACTGCTAAGCCATCTCTCCATCCCCATGTACAATTATATTTTACTAAGTTCGGGTGACTATCACCAAAATTCTTGGTATACAAAACTTATAAGTTTTATTGAAAACACTAAGATAATAGCAATGAATAAATAATATAGCAGTGATGTACTGGACTTTTTTTGAGCCAAGGTCTTTCTACATAGGTCAGGGAATCCTCAAAGTGGAAACCCTCCTACTTCTACCTTCTCCACCTCCCAAGTGCTGGGGTTGCAAGCATGTGCTATCACACCAGGCTGTTGATTGTCTGAATTTTGAAACATGCCTACATACTAGAATATAAATTTTCTACTAATCCATTAGCTTTCCTTAAGGTACATGTTTCACAAACAAAAATTCCTTTCATCTAGGATTATTTTCACCCTCTTTAAAAATGTTAAAGCTTCTTCCATGTAGACCAACTGACAGAAAGCTGGAAGAAGCCATACTGCATGCAGTTCAATAGGAGAAGGAGAAATCACCAGTGAAGATACTCAACAGTGGACACTGCAAGCCTTATATTTGGCCAGCCAGGTCAAATGAGCCAATGGGTGTAATAGTGGCACGTCTGTAATGGTGGAAACCAACTGCCCTTGCCCTCTAATTGGACTAGAGGCCTGCTCCATGGGAGGGAATATATCCCTAATACTGAAAACCTACAACAGGGGTAGTCATGAGCCCTAGGGGTGTAATGTCTGTTGCTGTCTGGCTAAATGTACATACTATGCTCATCAAACTACCCTGTAAGTACTTCTCTTATTGTTCATACCCATATATTAATGCTACTCTCACTTTTGGTAGAGAACCTTCTCTTTTCAGATGACAGTGACCTTGGGATGACTCCGAAGGCATCATGGTACTGGGAAGAAGTGTTAGAGGAGTGCTCAGCACTGCAATATCTTTATCACACCTTCCAAGGCTCAGGGTCCATTGTGGAAGAGGTGGCAGAAAGAATGTATGAGGCAAAAGAAGGGTAGGACTCCTTACAACGTGCTCCTTCAGACAAAAAATGGCCTCGATATCTATGACCTCTCAGTGCCTGATGCTATCTATCCAAGGCCATCAAAACAGGAGGAAAAAGATCATGACATCAAAATAAAAGAGACTGATTGAGATGGGGAGGGGGTATGATGGAGAGTGGAATTTAAAAGGGGAAAGTGGGGGAAGGAAGGACATTACCATGGGATATTGCTTACAATCATGGAAGTTGTTAATAAAAAATAAGTTAATTTAAAAAATGTTAAATGTCTATTTCTCTGAACATTTGATATCCATATTTTGGCAACCAAAGGTCAGATAGATGGGAGGGATTGATGGGGCTTTGAGAGTACTGACATTATAGGTGAAGATGAAGAGGCTTAGGACAGCAGAACTGAACAAGTAACTACTATGATTGAGTGAAAGTTGCATTATTCCATCTGGAACAGAAGACCACATTGCCAAATTAGTAAGTAAGGCTACCCCCACCAAGACCAAAGCAAGTGAAAAGGGCAATGAAAGACCAAGGTAACACTATCAAAGATGTCACTCACCAATGGCACCTGACCCAAACGTGTCATCATTGAATTGATCAATCTCCTCATCTTCTTCTCCTAGACCCTGAAATGCATCCTCATCTTCATCTAGAGGACAGTCCTCCAGAGACTAAAAAAAAAAAAAAAAAAAAAAAATTAGTTTCTCATGGCATGCATTCAAATATATTAAAATGTTATCACCTTCTCAATGAATACAGTAGCTTCATGAGTTAGTATTCCACCCCAACTTTCCTAACATTCAAAGATTTCAGTATCTACTTTCTATTTTCTGTTCCTGATTTCAAACTTTTCTCCCCAACCATTCCATTGCTTTACTTTGTTATGGATCTAATAACCTTTCCTTATGCACCACACAAAAAACTAGGCAAACAGCTCCTTTTTATCATTAGCAGGAACGCTGGTTAAAAAACAAAAAAGAACAGTTTTTATTATCTCTCAAGTTAAATGTAATTTTTCAACAAAATTACATTTTCCTAATGACATTCATTGCATTCTATTATTTCCTCTTAAAGCTTCTTCATTTTACATGTTTTTCTCATTTCCTATAGGCTTAAAATCTAGCAAGAAACAAAAAGCTAACTTTTCAACTACAATAAAGTGAGAAGTAGAAAAGTGAGGTCAAGTTCTGGCGCCCCTTTCTACAAGTAGTCTGAATAAAGATAACTGACTTAAAATTGAGACAGGCTCTCAAGCTGGCCTTGAATTTGCCACAAACCAGAAGATGACCTTGAACTCTGATTCTGCACTTCTAGAGGGCTGAGATACAGGATTGTGCCACTACACCCAGTTTTCACTTTAAAAAAGTAACTGAGCAGTACCTTTTGTAGATTTACTATCTCAGGCTCTGTGCTACTTACTGAACCAATTTCTTAAACTGTTAATTTATGGACAAATACAACTCAATTCAAAGTGTTTGTTGTGTGGATTACAGAAGCTGAACAAAAGCTGGAGGCACCAAAACATCTTCTGTATGATTCCCTGCCTCAGCCTCCAGAGTGTTGGGATTCCATGAGGGCCACCACATGGACTCATGTTCTATCTCAAACATTTCTCCACTTCCACTTCACTTTTATTCGGTCGATCTATTCTCCAAGCTTTCTTTTCCTTTGTCAACTTATACTCTTATCTCATCATTTCTCTTCATGTTTACATAAAGTCAAATTAGTCATAGATCAAAAAGATCAAGCATCTGGTGGGCATGGTGGCATTCGCCTGCAATCCCAGAGTTTGGGAAATGAAGGTAGAAGGATCAGGAGTTCAAGGCAATCCTCAGCACACTGGGTTTTCAGCCAACCTGAGCTACACAAGACTGTCCCCAAAACAAACAAAAACAAATGAATCCCTGTCTTCAGTGTTCAGAATGTGAAGCCCACATCTTATGAGTGGGTTGGTTTGGTGCTATCCCTTGCTTACTTTTCTCAGTCCTCTCACATCTACAGAGCACCCATACAACTACCTCCGCAGCAGAAGCAACTTTCCAGCAGTACTCTCGTCCAAGTCCTAAACATCCACACAACCCGATAACGAATGAAAACACTGCAGTGATTCTTAGGCTGTACCTACACCTAGTCCTTACATTTCAACAATCTAGAAACAGGAGTCGCTCAAGGTCACAGAGCTGGTCAAGAATCTGGTGTAGTATCTGGTCGTCACCACACCCACCCACAACTCTCTGCCCTCGTGCAGAAGAAAACTTCGGCCGGGCACGCCCCCTCCTGACTCAGGGCCTTCTTTAAACGCTGCGCCAAGCCCCGAGGGGCAAATCCCGGCCCCAGGACCCGCACAGTGGGTGAGTGCGTAACCGGGAGGTGCGGGGGGTGGGGTGCCGGGAACTGGGCGGGAAACTCATCTCCGCGCCTTCCCGAGGAAGAGCCCCCAGGTAGGACCCGCGACGTCCTCCCCGAGCTTGGGCGAGGAGGGTCACGTTACGGCATTTAACGGGCCTCCCCACTCCTAAGCGGCGGCCAACTCCGCCGGGCGCCCACGGAGCGTCCAGTCCCGCCCCCTGAAGGCAGCTCCCGGGCCTGGGGTTCAAGCCGTGACCCCGCGCGGGTCCAGCTCCGCGCTCGCTCCCACGATCCGCTCCCTCCGCCTTCCCCAGGAGCACGGAACCGGCGCGGCGCGGCGCCAGAGGAAGAGGGGCGCGCGGGGGAGGGAGGGGTCACTTCCGGCCGCAACCACTCACCTCGTAGCGGAACATTCTTGGGGAGGGGGAGGGAGCGGGGAGGGGAGTGGGGGAGGGAGGGAAGAAGCGCCGACTCCCCGGGCTCTTCGCGCGCGGGTCCTCCACACCGGCTCGCGACCCCTGGCCGCCGCCGTACGCCGGAGCGTGCGTGGGAACGTGCGCAGGCGCGCCTCGCGTTGGGTTGCCGTTCTGCTCGGCGCGCGGCGGCGGCTGCGCGGGGACAGATTTCGCGTCCCGCTTCCTAGTTGCTAGCGGCGGGAAGGAGGTCCCGGGGCGGGAGTCTGCGCACGCGCCGGGCCCGTCGGGGGCGTCTTAGCGAGGAGGCGCGCCGGCGGCTCCGCCTCCGTCTCCTCCGCGTCCGCTCTGTTGCTCACAGCTCCGAACCAACAAAGCTGGTCACGAGTTTTCCGTCACCGACGGGGTGGAGAAAAAACCCTTGTGATTGTCACAGGATCGGCGGGGAGAGTTGGGGAAATCTTGGGTTTCCTCACCGTCCGGCGCGCGCTGTTCCTGGGTGTCTTCACGTTAAGATCTCTGCCTGTGATGGGGGAACAAAATGGAAAGTGAGGGGGAGGGGTCGTGGTAAAAGGATGCATTGCTGCTCGCTTAGGCACTAGGTCAAGGCTGTGATTTATATGGCTCAAAGTGATGACGGCGCCCATTCTTTAAAAGGGCATTCAGGGAGGTTTATCTAGGATATTTTTAGGCGTCAGGCGCTGCAGGCACGTGGAGTGAGACAGCCGTGAAGGGCAGCACAGCCCCGGACGCCGGGGTCACCGGCTGCAGCAAGGCCACCCCGCCTGGGGGACTCCACTCACTTCCTGCAGGGATCAAGCACAGAGGAGTGGGTCCAGCTTTCAAAGCTCACCACTCTGGTTCAGAAATGTGGTTTCTTATCTCCTCTAGCACGTACCTACACCCCACCGAACTTTCTCTTTTCCACTAAGGTCTAAACTTGTACCAGGAAGAATTTATTTTTGTGGTCTTCACTGCCCCTTTCTCTGGGTGCCTTAAAATGCGGCCTCGCCTAGGAATGGCATACTGTAAATTCCTTACATATTACTGTGGCCGGAGCAATCTGCATTGACATAGTGGAGACACTGAAATTGAAAAATAGAAGTTCTGGTTGGGAATCTGTTTTGACACAGCTGTGAGACTCTAGGTATGCTTTTCTAAGCATGACCTTTAGGATATGTGTGTGTGTGTGTGTGTGTGTGTGTGTGTGTGTGTGTTGTGTATAATTAATACTGCCTCACCAGGTAGTGCTTCAACGAATAACTAATACTGATTAAAAGCCAAGCACTCTGCTAAATCCTTTCTATGGATTATCTTCTCGAAACATTACTCACAGGCACTCTATGAAATGCGTGCTGCTACTTTTTCCTCCTCTTATAGATGAGGAATCTGAGGATTAGAAACTAAGTAATTTGCCTCAAGCCACCCGGTGGCAAGTGGCAAACTTGTCTGAGTCCACAAACCTGATCTCTTAATCACTGTGCCAAAGTAACAAAAGCAAGTGATTACATGGTTCACACCTGAACCTTAAGCAGGCCAAGGATAAGGTGATAATTGGATTTCAAGCGTTCTGCAGCCTAAGTTTTAACAGTTGCACAATTATTGAGGCAGTTATAGACCAAGACACAGACTGTGGCCCACAGCTATATGTGGCCAGCCTCTAAGATACATTCCCTCTCATTCATTTACAGATTGCCCTTCCTTGTGGTTAGTGCTCTTTTACTTTTGCATTTGTTGTGACTAAAATAAAGAGAATCATTTAAAGGCAGGAAAAGTATGTTGGGCTCACCATTTCAGAGGGTATATAGTCCATGGTCTCATCAGGGAGTGATAAGAGAAAATGAGATACAGGAAGAGGCTGATCAATATATGGCCCCATGGACACACCCTCAGTGATCCACTTCCTCCACTAGATCCCACCTCCTACCTTTTGCCACCTCCCACTAATATCATATTTTGAGTGGGATTCATGATCGATTTTTCCTGATATGGCTTTCTTGCCACTGCAAAGGAATGCCTGTATGGGTAGCTAGGGAATTGAACCTGGGCTAGCAGTCTTTGCAAGCAAACACCTTTAACTGGTGGTCCATGTTCACAGCCCCAATTAATCATGATTTTTTTTTTTTTTGAGAGAAAGAACGGAGGTGCTAGGGCCTCTAGCCATTGAAAACAAACTCCAGATGCACGTGCCACCTTGACATCTGGTTTATATGGGTCCTGGTGAATCGAACCTGGGTCCTTGGCTTTGCAGGCAAGCATCTTAATTGCTAAGCCATCCCTCCAACCTTAAAGGTGTTTCTTTTATTTTTAATTTTTATTTATTTGAGAGCGACAGACACAGAGAGAAAGACAGAGAGAGAGAGAATGGGTGCGCCAGGGCTTCCAGCCACTGCAAACGAACTCCAGATGCGTGCGCCCCCTTGTGCATCTGGCTAACGTGGGACCTGGGGAACCGAGCCTCAAACCGGGGTCCTTAGGCTTCACAGGCAAGCACTTAACCGCTAAGCCATCTCTCCAGCCCAATTTAGGTGCTTCTTAATCCAGGTGAATTGACAAGAGTAGCCATCACATGCTACAAAAGAATTGGATAGCTACCGTGGAAACCTTGCCTGAAAAGCATGAAACATTTACAGCCAACCCTATAAAGTATTTGCTAGCCAGGAGTGTTGGCAAACACCTTTAATCCCAGCACTCAGGAGGCAGAGGTAGGAGTATCATTGTGAGTTTGAGGCCAGCCTGGGACTACACAGCTCCAGGTCAGCTTGGGCTAGAGACCCTACCTTGAATAAACACAGACAAATTTCGCCAATCCCTGGTGTTAGATCATGTTTTCTTACCATAATGTTGACATAAATAGTAAAAATAGATTAGAAAAAAGTCCATATTTTCATAAATTAACTTAATCCATCTAATCTAGGGACTGAGAAAACAATGAAAAGTGAAAGTAGAAAATATTTAGAATTGGGGTTGTGGGGATGTAGCTCAGTTAGTAGACAGCTTGCCTATTATTTAAGAAGTCTGGGATTGATTACCCAGCACAGATAAACTGGTGTGATGGCACATACCTGTAAGTGCAGCACTCAGGAGGTGGCGGTCAAAAGATCAGAATTTCAAAGTCTTCTCTGTTGCCTTCTTGGATTACATGTGACACTGTCGCCGAAAAAGGGTAAAAGAATTGATGGATGAGCATATTTCCATACTTATCATAAGCATATGATAAGTATGGAAAATTCTAGGATAGGAGCCTGGTGTGGTGATTGCATGCCTACAGTCCAGCACTTGGGAGGTAGAAGCCAAAGAATAGGGAATTTAAGTTCGTCTTCAGCTAGTAGACCACATGAGACCCTGTCTCAAAAAACCAAAAACAAAACCAATCAGCTTCTCAGATACAGCTAAAGCAGTTTATATAAGAAAGTAGGAAATCCTGAATGTAAGAAAAATTCAAAGAAAGAAATATAGAAAAGAAATTAAAGGAACAGAAGACTTGGTATCAAAGTATTTAAAAAAATCCTATTTCATGCCACATCGATCTGTGAGGGAGATTTTTTAAGAAAAGAAAAGTGTGGGCTGGAGAGATGGTTCAGCAGTTAAAGGTGCTTACTTGCCAAGCCTGATAGTGCTAGTTTGATTCCAGTACTCACATAAAGCCAGATGGACATGCACAAAGTGGCCCATGTATCTGGAGTTTGTTTGCAGTAGTCAGAGGCCCTGGCATGTTAATTTCTATCTCTTTCCTTGCAAATAAAATAATTTTTTTGGGGGGGGGGATTTTCGAGGTAGGGTCTAGCTGTAGCCCAGGCTGACCTGGAATTTACTCCATAGTCTCAGGGTAGCCTTGAACTCACGGCGCTACTCCTAAGTGCTGGGATTAAAGGCGTGCACCACCACGCCTGGCCCAAATTAAAAAAAAAAAAAATTTTTTTTAAAGAATAATGTATTTTTAGAGTTACATAGTAGGTCCATTATTAACAAGGAGAGAATACAAGTTCTATTCACACGTGATTTATTTTATTTTTTGTAGGGCTTGGGATAGAACCCAGTGCATTACTCCTGATAGGCAAGCAATATGCCACTAAGCTATAGACCAGCCCTGCATGTGTAATTCTTTAGACATAACATATTAAGGCAGATCACCTTAATTCAGCGGCTACGGTGCCAGGCCATCTACAGTCAGTAAAGCCACTCTGAGCAAAGGGCTCTGGATTCATTGTCAAACTTGAAGGAAAATCAAGGACAACAAGGGTGATTTACTTTTTTATTTTTAGAAAAGATTTACTTTGCAGAGCAAAAGAGGGCAAGTTTATTGAGGAGAAAAAAGAAAACACAGAAATGTTAGAACTCCCATGGAATGGCAGGGATCCTTAAGGGAAGTGGTTGCTGCTGGATTAGTGTTGTTTAGGGGCTTATCTTTTTAGTCAGGGGAACAAGTTGATCTTTAAGATGACTAGACTGGTGTATGGAGACATCTTGCAAGCAAAAGAGATGAATTAAAGACAAAAGGCAGAACTGTTACTTAATGTTACTTGTCCTCGTGTTGCAGGTGAGCACCTTTGACCACTGAGCCGTCTCCACCATGTCCTCGTGTTGCAGGTGAGCACCTTTGACCACTGAGCCGTCTCCTCCATGTCCTGTGTTGCAGGTGAGCACCTTTGACCACTGAGCCGTCTCCACCATGTCCTCGTGTTGCAGGTGAGCACCTTTGACCACTGAGCCGTCTCCACCATGTCCTCGTGTTGCAGGTGAGCACCTTTGACCACTGAGCCGTCTGCACCATGTCCTCGTGTTGCAGGTGAGCACCTTTGACCACTGAGCCGTCTCCACCATGTCCTCGTGTTGCAGGTGAGCACCTTTGACCACTGAGCCGTCTCCACCATGTCCTCGTGTTGCAGGTGAGCACCTTTGACCACTGAGCCGTCTCCACCATGTCCTCGTGTTGCAGGTGAGCACCTTTGACCACTGAGCCGTCTCCACCATGTCCTCGTGTTGCAGGTGAGCACCTTTGACCACTGAGCCGTCTCCACCATGTCCTTGTGTTGCAGGTGAGCATCTTTGACCACTGAGCCGTCTCCACCATGTCCTCGTGTTGCAGGTGAGCACCTTTGACCACTGAGCCGTCTCCACCGTGTCCTCGTGTTGCAGGTGAGCACCTTTGACCACTGAGCTGTCTCTTGCAGGTGAGCACCTTTGACCACTGAACTGTCTCCACCATGTCCTCGTGTTGCAGGTGAGCACCTTTGACCACTGAGCCATCTCCACCATGTCCTCGTGTTGCAGGTGAGCACCTTTGACCACTGAGCCGTCTCCACCATGTCCTCGTGTTGCAGGTGAGCACCTTTGACCACTGAGCCGTCTCCACCATGTCCTCGTGTTGCAGGTGAGCACCTTTGACCACTGAGCCGTCTCCTCCATGTCCTCGTGTTGCAGGTGAGCATCTTTGACCACTGAGCCGTCTCCACCATGTCCTCGTTTTGCAGGTGAGCACCTTTGACCACTGAGCCATCTGCACCATGTCCTCGTGTTGCAGGTGAGCACCTTTGACCACTGAGCCGTCTCCACCATGTCCTCGTGTTGCAGGTGAGCACCTTTGACCACTGAGCCGTCTGCACCATGTCCTCGTGTTGCAGGTGAGCACCTTTGACCACTGAGCCGTCTCCACCATGTCCTCGTGTTGCAGGTGAGCATCTTTGACCACTGAGCCGTCTCCACCATGTCCTCGTGTTGCAGGTGAGCATCTTTGACCACTGAGCCGTCTCCACCATGTCCTCGTGTTGCAGGTGAGCATCTTTGACCACTGAGCCGTCTCCACCATGTCCTCATGTTGCAGGTGAGCACCTTTGACCACTGAGCCGTCTCCACCATGTCCTCGTGTTGCAGGTGAGCACCTTTGACCACTGAGCCGTTTCCATCATGTCCTCGTGTTGCAGGTGAGGACCTTTGACCACTGAGCCGTTTCCATCATGTCCTTGTGTTGCCAGTGGGCACCTTTGACCACTGAGCCGTCTCTCCAGCTTGTCCTCGTGAGCTGTCTCTCCACCATGTCCTCATGTTACTTAAACTGTTAATCAAAAACAAAACCAACAGCTGGGCGTGGTGGCGCATGCCTTTAATCCCAGCACTCAGGAGGCAGAGGTAGGAGGTTCGCTGTGGAGTTCGAGGCCACCCTGAGACAACATAGTGAATTTCAGGTCAGTCTGAGCTAGAGTGAAACCTTACCTCATTAAAAACAAACAAACAAACAAACAAACAAACAACAACAACAAAAAAAAAAACACCGTAAGAGATTATTCTGGAGCCGTATTTGAGTGACCATGGCCCAGGAACACAGATTCAGGTTATCCTTACTCCACTTCCAACATGGTAGGTTTCATCAAAAAAAAACCAAAGAGAGCCAGAAATCAAGACACTTCAAGCACATTGGTGGAAACATCAAGTAGATGTGTTAACAGCAAAGGGGGTAAGTATCTGTTACATGCCTCAGATGTTCATGGATGACATTCTTAGCCTTTGGGTTGGTGGAAGCTGGTGATGTATTAGTACATTTCAAATGCTTTTCACCTAACAATCACAAGGTTGTTAGGTCCAATACAGAAGGAGTGCTGGGCATTGTGGTTCATGCTTTAATCCTAGAATTTAGGAGGCTGAAGTGGGAGGATCGCCATGAGTTTGAGGCCTTCTTGTGCTACAGAATGAGTTCCAGGTCAGCCTGGGCTAGAAGGAGATCCTGCCTCAAAATTAAAATAAATAAACTGGGCATGGTGGTGCACACCTTTAATCCCAGTGTTCGGGAGGCAGAGGTAAAAGGATTGCCATGAGTTTAAGACCACTTGAGACTACATAGTGAATTCCAGGTCAGTCTGGGCTAAAGCAAGATCCTAACTCAAAAATAAATAAATAAATATAGAAAAATAAAAGTGGGGGCTGGAGAGATGGCTTAGCGGTTAAGCACTTGCCTGTGAAGTCTAAGGACCCCGGTTCGAGGCTCGGTTCCCCAGGTCCCACGTTAGCCAGATGCACAAGGGGGCGCACGCGTCTGGAGTTCGTTTGCAGAGGCTGGAAGCCCTGGCGCGCCCATTCTCTCTCTCTCTCCCTCTATCTGTCTTTCTCTCTGTGTCTGTCTCTCTCAAATAAATAAATAAATAAATAAATAAAATTTTTTAAAAAAAAAGAAAAATAAAAGTGGGCTATTAAGGGCCCTAAAGATAAACCAAAGCAATTTGGGTCTGAAGCTGTAACATCTCATCTCTCCATAATCCCAGAAGTTCTAATCCTTCAATTAGCCTTCTTTGAAGTAGGAGCTGCAGCTTTTTGGCGAACTTTAAAACTTCACAAAATTGGGCTGGAGAGATGGCTTAGCGGTTAAGCGCTTGCCTGTGAAGCCTAAGGGCCCTGGTTCGAGGCTCGGTTCCCCAGGTCCCACGTTAGCCAGATGCATAAGGGGGTGCACGCATCTGGAGTTCGTTTGCAGAGGCTGGAAGCCCTGGCGCGCCCATTCCCTCTCTCTCCCTCTATCTGTCTTTCTCTCTGTGTCTGTCGCTCTCAAATAAATAAATAAATAAATAATTTAAAACTTCACAAAATTATAAAGGTTTTTGTTTTGTTCACTGCAAGTCCCAGGCAATTTTGTTGCCATTTGGATTTTCAAAGGCTCTTCTATCCACCTATCTTTTTTTCTGTTTCACAAAAGCCTGTGAACATTATAGTCCAGAAAAAGCTGTCCGAGATGATCTCAGGAGAAAGGGAAGGCAGGAAATAAGACACACAGACAAGCAGACTTCTTTCTATGTTAGAAGCTGAAGTGATGGTTTTTGAGGTCTCTGTTCTAGATGCTTAGTAAATTTCTTTCGCCTGCTCTTATTAGTATGACATCTCTGGAGAATGTCCCTTGAAGAGGTAAGGAGGTCTCCTGCATGCGAGGTTGGTAGTAGAGGGTTTTGAAAGCTGAGAAATGGCCTGGTGTGTTGACAGCATGCCAGTAATCCCAGCCCTCAGCACTAGGGAGATTAGGGCAGAAGGTTCAGGAGGAGTTCAGGGCCATCCTTAGTTATATAGTTTGGATAACATAAGTTGTCTCCAAACAAAAGTAAAAAAAAAGCAAACAGAAATGGCATTGCTTAGAAACATCACCCCACCAGCTTTCTTTGCCTTTGTGCTTTCTTCAGGATGTTTAAATAATCTATTTACTTCATGTGTACTGTATGAATTCTGTTTTGTTTGTGTGTGAAATGTGGTATGTTTGTATGTGTTTGTGTGTGCATGTGACACACTGTACCCTAGCTTGCAGTGGTTGGAGCATGCCCCTCTCTATTGCTCTTCTGCCTTTTCTTTTTCCTTTTTTTTTTGAGGTAGGGTCTCACTGTAGTTCAGGCTGACCTATGTCTCAGGGTGGCCTCAAGCACACGATGATCCACCTACCTCTGCCTCCCAATGCTGGGATTAAAGGCGTGTGCCATCACGCCTGGCTTTCTCCCTGTTCTTAATGATCCCACAGCTTGCCTTTTTTTTTTTTTTTAATAATTTTCTGTGAGCCCTAGTGATTCTTTGGTCTCTACTCCACATAGGAAAGAGTCTGCGCCCAGCTGTTTATGTGGGTCCTGGGGATTGAACTCCAGTGACTCTTAGGCCTTTTCATGCTCTTAAACTTTCACAGGAAATTATCTTAACAACTGACCCATCTGTCCAACTTTTTTTTTTTTTTTTTTTGAGGCAGGGTCTCACTCTAGGCTGACCTGGTACTCACTCCGTAGCCCAGGCTGGCCTTCAACTCATGGTAATCCTTTTACCTCAGCCTGTGGATTAAAGGTGTGTACCACCAAATCAGGCGCCTCTTCTTTTCTTTTTTAAAATTGTAAAAACAAACAAAAAAAAAAATTGTAAAAACACAAAAACAAAAAATCCCCACAGGTGGTAGTTAATTTTGATTGCCAAGTTGACTGTATTAAAAAATATTTAAGAGATTAGTGCACTTCTGGGTGTGTCTGCAGGCATTTCCAGAGATAATTATAGCATAAGAGCTCTGACTTTAAAATTGGATTAGTCCCTTGATGGATTCATGATATGGTTGCATTGTTGGGAGGTGGTGAAACATAGGAGGCGAGGCCTAGATGGCTATGTCCTTGCAGGGCTATGTTTTGGCCAGTTCCTTCATGTATCTTTTCTATTAAAAATAAAGTATGTATGTGTGAATAAAAGTGAGAGAGAGAGAAAATGGGCTTGCCAGGTTATCTTGCTACTGCAAAGGAACTCCAGACCCATGTGCACATTTTGCCTGACTTTATATGGGTACGGATGAATCAAACAAAAGCACACTAGCAGGCTTGCAAGCGAGTGCCTTTAGTCACTAAGTCATTTCTCCACCACTTTCTTTACTTTTTAGAAAGGAGGCAGCGTCTTAGTTGAAATGGGAGGGCCAGCAGCTCTGTGCTCTTGGTGAGCTGTGTCAGAGTAAGTCCTTGCCCGGAGGGGGTAAAGTATTACTGTTCTGGTCCCCACAAGACAATCACAGGCCAATGGAAGAATGTAGAATAGGCTTTATTAAATAGGATTCAGACAGTAAAAGAAGAAACACCAGACATGTGAGAAAACATCCACTGATATGGATGGGAGCCATCAAAAGTGAGACACTCAAATGGAGGCTGAATTCAGGGAGTTTAAATATGTTGGGGTTGTCTCTACCTATAATTGAAGGTGTCCCAGACTGATTTGTTGTCTATTGAAAGTTTACTAGTAACCAAAAGATTCTTTTTGAGATACAGTCTCGTTCTAGCCCAGGCTGACCTGGAATTCACTGTGGATTCTCAGAGTGGCCTTGAACTCATGGCAATTCTCCTACCTCTGTCTCCCAAGTGCTGGGATTAAAGGTGTATGCCACTATGCCTGGCTTGAGAGCTTTTTTTTTTTTTTTTTTTAAGATTTTTAAAAAAATTATTTATTTGAGAGAGAATGGTGTGCCATGGCCTTTAGCCACTGCAAACGAATTCCAGATGCATGCATCACCTTGTGCATCTGGCTTACATGGGTCCTGGAGAAATGAACCTGGTTCCTTTGGCTTTGCAGGTAAGGTACTTTGGCAAGTACCTTAACTGCTAACCCATCTCTCTGGCCCAAGAGATCTTTTGTGTTGAGGAGGGAACAGAGCAGGCTGATAGCAGAAGCAGTGATTAACTGCCTTATCCAACCACAGTGTTTTTGGCTGAACTCCCAGAACCCCAACCTGTCCTCAGCAAACTGTGTAGTTTCTCAGTCTCCAAGCCAGCTATACAGTTTCCATGTTTCTTAACTGTATAATTCCTAGAAGTGGGAGCTTTCTCCCTCATTATGTAGCTCAGACTGGCTCCCAAAGCAGTATGTAGTTGAAGCTGACCTTGACCTTTTGATCTTCCTATCTCCACCTCTTGACAGCTCAATTATAGTTGGGCCCCATTGCACTTAGCTTTATGATGGGGATTGAACCTAGGGCTTCATACATGCTAGGCAAGTATTCTACCAGTTGCCCTATATCCTCAGACATCTGATATTAAATATTTTTTTCTTTCTGTTTATTTAAAATGATTTATTTGCGTGTGTGTGTGTGTGTGTGTGTGTGTGTGTCTGCCAAGGCCTTTTGCAATTGCAAACAAACACTAGAAGCTTGTGTCCCTTTTTGTGTCTGCCTTATGTGGGTGCCTTGGGAATTGAATCTAAGGCCTTAAGTTGTGTAAGCAAGTACTTTTTAACCATCTTTCGAGCCCCTGTGTGTTGATTTTGGACCACAGTTTCAAACCTGCCAGTCTGTTGAGGTATGAAGGGCACAGCAGAGTAGAGCAGTTCATATCGTGGCCAGGAAGCCGAGAAAAAGGGAAGACAGAAGTCAAGATATAGTACCTAAGTACACATTACCAGTTGACAATAAGATTAACTACTACAGGCTCATTTTGCATACAGTTCCAAAAGCTGGGATTGGAGAGGTTGTTCAGTGTTTAAAGGTGCTTGCTTGCAAGGTCTGATGGCCTAGGTTTGATTTCCCAGTGTCCATATGGGCCAGATAAACAGGGTGTCTGGAGATTGTTTGCAGTTGCAAGAGGGTCTAATGTGTCCATTCTTTTTCTCTCTGCTTGCAAATAAGTAAAAAATATTATTCTCTTTCTTTCACTGTGTCTCTCTTTCTCTATGTCCAAGAAATCAATACAAATTTTTTTTTAAGTGCTAAAGAGATGGATTAGTGGTTAAGGCGCTTGCCTGCAAAGCAAAAGGATCCAAGTTCAATTCCCCAGAACCCATGTAAACCAAATGCACAAGGGGGTATATGCATCTGGAGTTCATTTACAGTGGCTGGAGGCCCTGGTGCACCCATTCTATCTGCTTTTCTCCCTCTCTCTTCCATAAATAAAATATTTTAAAAAAATTATGGGCTGGAGAGATGGCTTAGGGGTTAAGACACTTGGCTGAGGAGCCTAAGGACCCAGGTTTAATTCTCCAGGTCCCACGTAAGCCAGATGCACAAGGTGGAACATGCATTTGAGTTCAATTGCAGTGGCTACAGGCCCTGGCATATTTTCTCTCTCTCCCTTTCTGTCTCAAATAAAAATAAATTTAAATAATTTTTTGAAAAGTTGCAATTGGAGGCTAGAGAGGTTGCTCAGGGGTTAATGATGTTTGCTTGCAGAGCCTGCTGGCCTTGGTTTCTTTTCTGCACTATCCATGTACAGCCGATGCACAAAGTGACGTGTGTATGGAGTTTGTTTGCAATGGCAGGCAGCCCTGGTCTGTCCATACTCTCTCTCTTAAATAGATAGATAGATAGATAGATAGATAGATAGATAGATAGATAGATAAATAAAAATAAATAAAACAAGGCTACAACAGGGCTGGGAGATGGTTCAGAGGTTAAAGGCACTTGCTTACAAAGCCTGCTGGCCAGAGTTCAGTTTTTCAGTACCCATGTAAAGCCAGATGCACAAAATAGGGCATGCATCTGGAGTTTGTTTACAGTGGCAAGAGGCCCTGGTGTGCCCATTCTCTCTCTGTCGTACTCAGCAAATAAATAACTAAAAATATTTTCAGGATTCAGCATGACACTCAACATAGAGGTTTCTCTTTTCAGATGGCGATGACCATTAGGTTACCTCAAAACTCACCATAGTGCTGTGGAAAAGTGACAGTGGAGTGTTCAGCAGTAAGTGAGACCTCTCTTCTCTATCACATCCGTCAAGGCTCAGGGACCATTATGGAAGGGGTGGTGGAAAGAATGTAGGAGTTGGGCTGGAGAGATGGCTCAGCAGTTAAGTTGCTTGCCTGGCATGCCCATATTCTCTTTCTCTCTGTACCTCTCTGTTTACAAATAAATTAATAGGGCTGGAGAGATGACTTAGCAGTTAAGGCATTTGCCTGCAAAGCCAAAGGATTCATGTTCACCTCCTCAGGACCTATGTAAGCCATATGCACAAGGGGGTGCATGCATCTGGAGATTGTTCTATCTATCTATCTATCTATCTATCTATCTATCTATCTATCTATCTATTTATTTATTTGGAGAGTTAGAGAGACAGGAAGAGGTAGAGGCAGATAGAATGTGTGCACCAGGGCCGCCATCCACTCCAAACAAACTCCAGATATATTTGCTGACTTGTGCACCTAGTTTATAAAGGGACTGGGGAATTGAACTTGGGTCCCTTACCTGGCTCCTTAGGCTTCACAAGCAAGTGCCTTAACCATTAAACTATCTCTCCAGCCCCCTAGCCACTCTTTTAAAAATACTAGGTCGATACACAAGACCATCATATGAGGATGAAAAGACCATGACATCAAAATAAAAGAGAGACTGACTGAGATGGGGAGGGAATATAATGGAGAATGGAATTTCAAAGGGTAAAGTGGGGAAGAGGGAGGGTATTACCATGGGATATTTTTTATAATCATGGAAAATGTTAATAAAAATTGAGGAAAAAAAACAAAAAAAAATACTAGGTTGAGCTGGAGAGATAACTCAGCAGTTAAGGCACTTACTGACAAAGCCTAAGGACTCAAGCTCAGTTCCCCAGTACCCACATAAAGCCAGATGCACAAGATGGCACATGTGTCTAGAGGTTGTTTGCAGTGGCTAGAGGTCCTGGCACACCTATTCTTTCTTACTCTATTTGCCTTTTTCTCTCAAATACATAAATAAAATATTTTTTTTTAAAAAAAAGATACCAGGTAGGTATATGACTGAAGTTCTCTTGGATGCTCAAAGTCAGCTCAGCTACCCACTGAATACTGAGTGACTCCATTGAGTGCCATGAAGTGTGGAAAAATCACTTCCTTAAATTCCTGACTCATAACATTGTGATTATAATGGAAAGGATTTTGTTTTAAGCCACAACAGCTTTGTTAGTGTTTTACTCTTCAGTAGCAACAAACCTGTTCAGAAAAATTATACAAGCCGGCCATGGTGGTACATACCTTTAATCCCAGCACTTGGGAGGCAGAGGTAGGCAGATTGCCATAAATTCAAGGCCACCCTGAGACTACATAGTGAATTCCAGGTCAGCCTGGGCTAGAGTGAGACCCTGCTTCAAAAAACCCACCAACCAAAAACAAAAACAAAAACAAAACCCTATACAGAACTTGGGAAAATGGAAAGAAAAAAAAAAGATGCCCTTTCAATGTTACCATGAGTGTTATCTAACAAGTCTGCCTAAGTGTCATTTGAAGGTTTATGGAAGGTAATGATAGTCAACTTAGTATTTAGTACATTGTTTTTTTTTTTTTTTGGGGGGGGGTAGGGTCTTCCTCTAGCCTAGGCTCACCTGGAATTCACTATGTAGTTTCAGAGTAGCCTAGAACTCACAGCGACCCTCCTATTTCTACCTCCTGAGTGCTGGGATTAAAGCTGTGTGCTACCACACCTGGCTAGTATTTACTCTATTAAAAAAAATTCTTTATTTATTAGTAGGGAGGAGGGAGGGAGGGGGAGAGGCAGAGAGAATGGGCGTGACAGGGCCACACACTGCTGTGAACTCTAGATGAATTTAGGCACCAGGGCTCATAAGCAGTCACCTTTAACTGTTGAGCTGTCTCTCCATCCCAGTATTTGCTATTATTAATGAGGTCACAGATACAACAAAACGTGAACTCACATAAGATTTATAAGTTACAAATTATTTTTATCCAGAGATGATTTCATTTTGTTGGAACATATAATCTCAAGGGGAGTAGTTTTATTGTCCAACAAGACATTAACCACGAGTGTATTTAACTTCTGAGTCTTGTTCCAGCATTTTAGTTCAGTTTCTTCTATTATCCTTTTTTGCATGTGGATGTATGGTGTGCGTACATGTGTGGATGTGTGTGGGCGCACCCATATGCATGTAGAGACCAGAGGTCAATATTGGATTCTTTCCTTAGTCATTATGTACTTTATTTATTTATTATTTATTATTTTTGAGATAGTGTCTTGTACTGATCCTAAGCTCACTGAGTTGGCTAGACTAGCTAGCCAATAAGCCCTAAGAATCCTTATGTCTCCTCCTCTTCAGGAATGCAGTATTCTGCCATTTCTAGCAATATTTTTTTATGGATACTGGAGATCCAAACTCAGGTCCTTAATGCTTGCACAGCAAGCTCTTACCCATTGAGCCATTTCCCAGCCCTATATTCTCCTTTGAATCAGTGTCACTGTCTTATTGTGTTCCTTCCTTCTTAAGATAAATAATTCTTTGTTACATGCTCATGGTTTACTTAAAAGAGAATCAGGGCTGGAGAGATGGCTTAGCAGTTAAGGCACTTGCCTGTGAAATCTAAGGACCCAGGTTTGATTCCCCAGTACCCACATGTCAGATACACAAAGTGGCATCTGGAGCTCATTTGCAGGAGCTAGAGGCCCTGGCAGCTTGCCCATATTCTCTCTCTCTGCCTCTTTCTCTAAAGTAAACTAAATTTTAAAAATCAAGTTTTAAAAGTTTTTGAGCTGACTGTTGTGGTACACGCCTTTAAACCTAGTAATAAGGAGGCAGAGGTAGGAGGATTGCCATGAGTTCAAGGCTACCCTGAAACTACAAAGTTAATTCCAGGTCAGCCTGGGCCAGAGTGAGACCCTACCTTGAAAAACAAAAATCAAAAACAACAAAAAAGTTTTTTGCAATTACATTTAATTTATTATTATTTTTTAATTTAAGAGAGGGGGGGCACAACAGACAGTATGGATGTTCCAGGGCCTCCTGCCACTGCAAACTCCAGATGCATGTGCCATTTGGAGCATCAGGCTTTACTTGGGTACTAGAGAATCAAACCTGAGTCATCAGGCTTTGAAGGAAAGTGTCTTTAACCATTAAGTTCTCTCTCCAGCTCCCTAAAACATATTGACAAACTATATTAGACTATTTCTGTGTATATTTAATACATGTATATCATGACTATATTATAGGTTTGAGAATCTGTTATACAAAAAGACTAGGTAAGGTTAATGTGGTGGCCCATATTTGTAATTCCCAAACTTGGGAGATAGAGTCAGTCTAATTAGTAGTTCAAGGTCATCTTCGGCTACACAGTGAGTGCAAGGCCAGCTTGGGCTACATGAGACTATGTCCCCCACCTTCCCCATCTCTTCCCCCAAACTAGGCCTGGGTATTTTAATTTTATGTATGAGTTATAGTTTAGTCTATGTTAAGCTTCTAGTGCTGCTGTAAAAATTACCATCAACCTAGTATCTGAAGCTTATTCTGTTATTCTGGAGGTCAGAAAATACTATGTTAATCCTGGAGAATCAAAGAAATAATTCAAAAAAATGTTTTGGCATCTTTATTTTCTGAGACAACGTCTGATGTAACTCAGGATGGCCTTGAAGTGGCTGAGGATGACTGAACTTCTGATCCTCCCTCTTCCACCTCCCCAGTGCTGGGGTTATAGGCATGCACCGCCACACCTGGTTTATTAATTTATTTTTTGTGTCTTTGTTAAAGCTTAAAGGCTACTTATATTCTTTAACTGGTGGCTTCATCTTACATTCTCAAAGTCACCAATGAACTCTTCTAGTATTCTGCTTCTACTGTCACATTTTTCTTTCCTACCTTTCTGCCTTCCTCTTTTTTTTTTTTTTTTTTTTTTTTTTTTTTTTGTGGTAGTATGTCACTCTAGTGCAGGCTGACCTGGAATTCACTAGTCTCAGGGTGCCTCGAACTCACAGTGATCCTCCTACCTCTGCCTCCCAAGGGCTGGGATTAAAGGCGTGTACCACTATGCCTGGCTCTCTCTTCCTCTTATCAAGACCTGTGATAACATTTGAGTGCACCAGAGTAAACTAGAATAAACTACTTACCTTTGGGCTGTTGGTCACATCTTCAAAGTCTCTCTTACCAAGTAACATATTCACAAGTTATGGGAATTAGGGTATGTATAATTTTGGGGAACCATTTTTTTTAATCTTACCCTATTCTACATGTATCAGTCACTGGGTGTACTCAGAATTATTATTTGCATTTATCAAGCATTGTGTTTCTTCCTTGTTGAGTTAGGATGCCTACTACATCAAATGCAAGCTAATAGAGCTTTGCTGCTTAACTTTGTGGGAGATGTTGCAGTTACCTCATGTGTATAATACTTCATCCTGGATTTAGTGGATGGAAACAACCATACCGATTTATTTCATTAATGATCTGGAATTTGCCTATGATACCATAGGAACTGCTCATTTCCATACTAGGGACCATCAGCTGTTTGGAGGCTGGGAGTGGGAATCATCTGAAGTTTGACTCACCATGTAGCAGTTGGTGCAGTCTAACAGCTGAGGGCTCTGAACTTCTTAGGCAGAACACTCGCATGTGGGCATTCTTATGAGGGTGGTGGCTGCATTCCAAGGGCCACTCGTCCCAAAGGGCCAGCGAAAAGGTGTATCCAGTTTGATGACCTGGCTCTGAAAGTGAAAGATGGGTATTCTTATGTCAGGAGGTTGACCAAAGCCACAGAAACATCAATGGGAGAGAGTAAAAGGTCTTCAGAACCGAACCGCCAGATGAGCCAGAAAGAAATGCATGAGAATGTGGAGCAGGCATTTCGGCCAGGCAAATGAGACTGCCAACATACATTAGCAGGAAAACCACCAAAATAAGCATATGTACCTGCAGGATGGTGAGAATAGAGCTAGTCTTTCTGGGTTGATCTTTGTCCCTCATAGATGTGATACCTTGGGTTTTTTAGGCAAAAGAAATTTTAGGAACCAGAGTGATATGTCCATGGCGGTTGGTGCTGCCCTAGGGCTCCTGCTAATGATAGGTGATGACAGTATGTTATCTATAGCTTTAACAGTTCTGAAGATTCACTTATACTGTGCAGGTCACTGTTCTGGCTGAGTTTAACTATAAAGTTTACCATCACAAATAAGTTAATTTGCTCCAATTTTCAGTTGAGCTCAAGACATTGATTTTTGTTGTTGTTGTTGAGTTCCACCTGAAACACTAACCCTTTATTTCTGAATGTAAATATTTGTCTAGTAGTAATCTATGGGCATTAAGTGTGACACCATAGTGGTTCTGATGTCATCACCTGATTTCATGACCCTACATTGAGTCATTGTCTCAAACAGATTTTCTTCCTAGAGAGTAAAAAGGCTCAGAGGTGGCAATTTGACTGTATTAAGCATAGTGACTCCACTGTTGCCTTGGTGGTGCAGTTACCTCTGAGTATTCTAGTACACTGGTCCCTAATGGTAGCTGCAATAGCACCGTGCATTTATGAGCTTTCTCTCTGCTTCTAACCACGAGTCAAGAAAAGTGCAATTAGCCAGGCATGGTGGAGAATGTGTTTAATCCCAGCACTCAGGAGGCAGAGGCAGGAGGATCTTTGTGAGTTTGAGGCCACCCTGAGACTACATAGTAAATTCTAGGTCAGCCTGACCTAGAGTGAGACCCTATCTTGGAAAAAAAAAAAGAAGAAAGAAAAGTTCAATTATGTTAAAAGTAGCAGTGTAGATCTTGAACTTTGAAGAGCTTATAGACACCTCATTACAATTGGAAGTGCACAATTTAAAAAAAAATAAAGATTTATTTATTTATTTATTAGAGAGTGAGAAAGAATGGGCACGTCAGGGCTTTTAGCCACTGCAAATGAACTCCAGATGCATGCACCACTATGTGCATCTGGCTTACATGGGACCTAGAGAATCGAACCTGGGTCCTTAGGCTTTGCAGACATGCACCTTAACCACTAAGCCATCTCTCCAACCCAGAAGTGCACCATTTTTATGGTAATGAAAATGGGGGGCTACAAAGATTGCTCAATGGTTAAAGGCATTTGCTTGTGAAGCCTACCAGCCTGGATTCAATTCCATTGTTGCCCACATAAAACCAGATGGGCATTTGTTTGCAGTGGCAAGAGAAAATGTATAGTATCTTGTCTATCATTTTTTGTTTGAGATAGGTTCTCATGCATTCCAGGTTGTTGTTGAACTCACTATATAGCTGATGATGACCTTGGACTTCTGATCCTTCTGCCTCCACCTCCTAAATAAAGGGTTTAAAGATGTATATCACCACATCGGGTTTATATGATGCTTGGGATTGAACACAGGGCTTTGAGCATGCTATGTAGGTATTGTACCCACTAAGTTACATCCCCAGATTTTATTTTTAATATTTTATTTTAGCCAGGTGTGGTGGCACCTGCCTTTAATCCCAATACTTGGGAGGCAGAGGTAAGAGGATCGCTGTGAGTTCAAGGCATCTCTGAGACTTCATAATGAATTCCAGGACAGCCTGAGCTGGAGAGACATGCTACCTCTAAAAAACCAAAGGAAAAAATTATTTATTTATGAGAGGGAGAGAGAGAAAAAAAGAAAGAAAATGGGCATGCCAGGGTCCTCTAGCCATTGCAAATGAACTCCAGATGCATGTGCCAGTATGTGCATCTAGCTTATGTAGGTTCTGGGGACTCGAACCTAGGTCCTTAGGTTTCACAGGCAAGTACCCTAACTGGTAAGCCATCTCTCCAGTCCCCCAGACCTTCTATATCTTTTAAAACTCAGCTTTAATTTTATGATTTTTTTTATGTGTGCCCTTATTCCTCAAAGTCTTGCACATAAAGGTTGTAGTTTATGCCTCCCTCAAACACCTCTTATGATGCAGAATAGATATTTCTCAAATGAATGAATAAGTCTCTAACAACCAGGGTATGATTTTACTTAGGTAGAGTATATAGTTTTTATAGGCACAATATAGCTTCATTCCTTTGTGTTTAGAAAACATGGTCACTTAGTGTTTCCTTTTTTATTAATACTTACAAAATTCACTTTGAGCTGTAGAAATGGCTCAGTGGTAACCTAGGTCCTAGCATTAGTCCTTAGAACCATAAAATAAGATGATTTGACTACCTCCATACCATAGAGCTGAGGCACAGGAGAGTTAGCCTTCCCACTGTCTCACAGTGCCTCAGAGGTAGAAGAGGCTAGCAGTTATATCTCTTTATACCTGTCAATGATCACACAATTCTTGACTTTGTTCCAGTCACAGGGCCACAAAGCACCAGAGATCTTGTCACTGACATTGCCAGTGAACTCAGGAAAAAACAACTTCCTTGCCTCCAGGGATGACGCTCTCATATACATCAAAGAATGGTGCTGGTAACACTCCTCCCATCTGTTGGCTTTTACTTTTTTCCTGTCACCTCTTCTACAATGTTTCCTAAGTCTTGGTGATAGAGATGTCTCATTTAGTGCTGAACACTCAACTGTCACTTCTCAGCACTTTGATAAGTTTTGAGTCTCTTCAGTAATCACCATCTGCAAAAAGAGGCTTATCTGTTTAAAAGTGAGAGCAGCACTTCTTTATGGTCAGAACCATAAATATTTAGATGGCAATTTGATGGGCACAACGTATTATTCATTTACGCAATTCGTACAAGCTTCTCCCCTATGACCTATGAGCTCTCTAACCATAGATTTTTGACTAGGTTTTCAGTATTTCAGAATGAATTCTCTTCTGTGATGCAGGCTTCAAATCCAAAGATTTCTAAATATTTGTGTTCTCATCCTGGATATATGTTTTCAGAGCCACTTTAATATTCCCTGAAAAATTAAGATGCTGCTTCTTACTATGCGGCTAGAGGACCCATATAAAGTATATGAAGTAGTTGTCCACTCAATGTCTATATGCCTTTCTTCATCCATGCCCAAGGCACCATGTGATACAGCTTTATTTTCAGAAAGACAGAAACATTAGTTTCCTCTGGAAGTCATAGCATAAAATGCCACATGTGCATGTTGCTGAGGATATTCCTGGCTTATGCATGACACCTCACCATTATCATTATTATTGTTTGTGGTGGTTTGATTCAGGTGTCCCCCATAAACTTAGGTGTTCTGAATGCTAGGTTCCCAGCTGATGGATATTTGGGAATTAATGCCTCCTGGAGGGAGTGTATTGTTGGGGGCGGGCTTATGGGCTTTATAGCCAGTTTCCCCTTGCCAGTGTTTGGCACACCCTCCTGTTGCTGTGTTCCATCTTATGTTGGCCAGGGGGTGATGTCCACCCTCTGCTCATGCCATCGTTTCCCCCTGCCATCGTGAAGCTTCCCCTCAAGCCTGTAAGCCAAAATAAACCTCTTTTTCCCAGAAGCTACTCTTGGTTGGGTGATTTCTAACAGCAATGCGAACCGGACTGCAACAGTAAAGTGGTACCAAGGAGTGGGATTGCTGCTAGACCCCTGACTGTGTGGCTTCGGCCTTTTGGAGCTGATTTTCAAGAGGAATGTGGGAGGATGTGAAACCTTGGCCTAAGGGATGCCTTGTAGTGCTGTAAGTACAGCTTGATGGACTATTCTGGTCTGAGCTGAAAGACCTGAAGGCAGTAAGAACTATGGACTGTGAGGTTTGGTTTATGAGGGTGAGAAAGAGCTGTGCCTGGACTGGGCTAGCAGTTTATGTGAGAAGCTTGCTCTTGTGCCCATGCCCTGAGAAGTTGTGCAGGGTTGCTTTGCGTAGAAATGAACTGGTGTGAGTAGAGGGATATGGCACAGAAAGAAAAATCTTTGGGTGAACTGCTGCCCGTTCAGCTGCAACTGAGAGATTACAACCTTTGAGACTGGGCTAGCTGACCTGTGCTGGGGCAACAAAAAGAAAGTCGACTCTTTTGAAAGGGCCTGAGTGCTCAAGGAGTGTCCTGTTCTTCAAAGTCTGCTTTATTCCCCCCTGGATTAACAAATTGGCACCCTACCTGGTATCGTGGAGTATAAGAAATGCTGGAAAGAGGGTCATTGAGTTTGCAACATGGTTTTGTGTTTTGGAAATGGCCATGGGCAGAGTGAAGCGGGTTTGCTGGTTGCCTGCATAGAGACCCATGGGGCCATGAGGATGAACTGTGGCTTGCAGTGGAGACCCAGTGGAGATGCCGGGACCATGAGATGGCTGCTGAGGAGCTGCCGGCCCTGATGAAGTTTCCCAGGACTGTGAGTAGCCTAGCTGGAGGGGCGGAATTGGAATGCCAGAGACTCGTCGTTGCTGGTATTATCGGACTTGAAGATTTGTCGCTGGTTTGAGTTGCTGGACTTGAAGCTACAGTTTGATGTTTTCCCTGGTTGTTTTAAATCTTGTATTGGTTGAATGTTTCTTTGCTATGCCCAATGCCATCTATTGCAGTGTGAATATTTATTCTGTGCCATTCTGGGTTTTTTGAGGTTATATTTTGGTATTATGGCTCAGTTAAAAGATCTTGAACTATGGGGATGTATGAACATCATTGGAATTGATAAAAACTATGGGGACTTTTAAAGTCAGACTGAATGCATTGTATTTTACATCATGTATGGATATCGGTTTATGGGGGCCAGGGGCGGAATGTGGTGGTTTGATTCAGGTGTCCCCCATAAACTTAGGTGTTCTGAATGCTAGGTTCCCAGCTGATGGATATTTGGGAATTAATGCCTCCTGGAGGGAGTGTATTGTTGGGGGCGGGCTTATGGGCTTTATAGCCAGTTTCTCCTTGCCAGTGTTTGGCACACCCTCCTGTTGCTGTGTTCCATCTTATGTTGGCCAGGGGGTGATGTCCACCCTCTGCTCATGCCATCGTTTCCCCCTGCCATTGTGAAGCTTCCCCTCGAGCCTGTAAGCCAAAATAAACCTCTTTTTCCCAGAAGCTACTCTTGGTTGGGTGATTTCTAACAGCAATGCGAACCGGACTGCAACATTGTTGTTTGTTAATTTATCTTGAGACAGGATCTTGGTATGCAGCCCAGGCTGGCCTCCAACTTGCAATCCTCCTGCCTCTACCTCCCACATGCTGGAATTACAGGCCCTCACCACTATATTCAGTCCCTGCATAATTATTAGTAACTTCCCATTTTATTTTCAGAAGTGCCTTTATTTAACTAAATTATAAGATCATTCTACCTAAAACTTTCTCAGTCCCTTCCTTAGAACATCTTTCAGTTCCTTGTTCCTCATACTATAGATCAAGGGGTTTAAAATGGGAGTAATAAATGTATATACCACAGATACCACCCGGCCCACCTCAGGAGAGTAGCTGGAACTGGGAGACAAATATATGAAGCTGGTGCAGCCATATTGTAGGAGGACCACTATGATGTGAGAGGAACAGGTGGAGAAGGCTCGATGGCGCCCTTCAGCTGTCTGGATCCGTAAAATGGCTGCAATGATGAAGATGTAGGAGAGGGAGATCAGAGAAAGGGGAATGCTTAGGACGATGAAGCTGATGATATACAGGGCAGTCCGGTGCACGTGGGTGTCTGCACAAGCCAGACGCATGACTGCAGGCATGTCACAGTAGAAGTGGTAGATCTCGTTGTTGTGACAGAATGGGAGGTGGAAGATTAAAATGGTTAGTGGCAGTGACAGAAGAAACCCCAGTATCAGAGACCCTACTGTCAGCTCCACACACAAGGACCAGCTCATGATGAGGGTGTACCTCAGAGGATAGCAGATTGCCACAAAGCGATCGTAAGCCATGACCGCAAGCAGGACACAATCAGTTCCACCCAAGAAGACAAAGAAGAACATCTGTGTGCCACAGCCAGCAATGGAAACAGGAGTCTTGCCCATGGAAAGAAGGTTTGCCAAGGCCAGCGGGGCGATGGATGATGTATAGAAGATTTCTAGAACTGCCAGGTTTGCTAGGAAAAAGTACATGGGGGTGTGGAGGGAGTGGTTCATCTGGACAATGACTCCAATTGTGGCATTTCCACCTAGGCTGATCAGGTACATCACTAAGAAGACCACAAAAATCACCACCTGTACTTCAGGGTTAGGTGAGAATGGGCGGAAGAAGAAAAGTATCTTTGCAGTTTTATTTATTCCTTCCATGGGTTGTGCACTGCACCTACCAAAAAGAACATTGACATAGGGTCTCACGGCATCTCTCATTTATAACTCCTCCATTTACTGTTAGAGCGCTTCCTGAGGTTCTCAGCAGTGCTATGCATAGGTTTATTTTATAGAAGGTCATAGAAACAATGTAATCACACATTTTTCATCTCCTTGTCTTTTCCATGCCCCAAGTACTAAAGTAAAATGTCCTCAGTGATGAGGACTTTGATGACCTTTGATTAAATTCCAGTACCTAGTACAATCTTCAGTGACATAGAAGTGTTCCCCACTCAGTCATACACAAGGGATTTGTTGTGCAAATCAATAAAAGTCAAGTTAAAGTTCAAAGTTACAAAATGGATCAATAAGGTATCAATTCATTATGTGAAACTTAAACTAAGACTGTTTAGATCTATGTGAACTAGAGTGTGCCTTGATTTAAAGAAACTTTTAGAACTGTGAGCTAGAGTGTGCCATGATTATAAGAACTGGTATGTAATGATATTACACCATAAACTCGTATTTCAAAATTTCGAGAGTATTGATTCATTCTGTCTTTTCTTCTTTATCCATGTTGTCACTAAACATTAACAGTTTATCTTTCAAAGTATCTTTATTTTTATTTTTAAACAGAGAATTGCCACACCAGGGCCTCAGCCACTGCAATGGTTGAATTCCAGATGTTTGTGCCACTTAGTGGGCACGTGTGACCTTGCACTTGCCTCACCTTTGTGTGTCTGGCTAATGTGGGACCTGAAGAGTCAAACATGGGACCTTAAGCTTCGCAGGCAAGTGCCTTAACTGCTAAGTCATCTTTCCAGCTCCTTTTCAAATTATCTTGTATCTGGTATTTTGGTCCTTTTTCACTGGCTCAGCTAATCTTCCCCTGTTATTTTTTTCTGCAATTCCTGTTCGTGTGTGTATGTATGTAGTCTCAAAAAAAAAAAAAAAAAAGGGTGCTGGAGAGATGGCTCAATGGCTCAGTGGTTAAGGCATTTACCTGGAAAGCCTTACAACTTGGGTTTGATTCCCTAGTGCTCATGTGGGGCCAGATGTGCAAAGTGGTGTGTCTGGAGCTCATTTGCAGTGGTTAGAAGCCATGATATGCCCATTTTTTCTCCTTCTTCCCCTCTCTCTGCTTGAAAATAAATAAATAAATGAATAAAATTTTAAAGCCAGGTGTGGTGGCTCATGCCTTTAATCCCAGCACTCAGGAGGCAGAGATAAGAGGATCGCCATGAGTTCAAGGCCACCCTGAGACTACCTAGGGAATTCCAAGTCAGCCTGGGCTTGAGTGAGATCCTACCGTGAAAAATCAACCAAACAAACAAAAGACAGAAAAGAAAATATCATCTAAAACTTCAAAATAAAATATTTACGAATAAATTAAAGAACAAGATGATCCAAAATGCTCAGATACAGAACACCCATATGATGAAAAATTATTGAACCAAGTGTTGGGCATCATGCAAATGCACAGTTACAAACTGAGTCAACTTCACTCTTCATATAAGTAAGAGTAGTTCTTGACACCCATGCTTCTTTCCTAGCCTCACATGTGTAGATTGTAGATCTAGAGGGTACAAGCAGTGTCTTGGGAAGAAGTAGAGTTCCAGGATCAGTGTAGCACAGTGTAGCCTTCTTAAGGACGATTATTTATTTTTAAATTTATTTATTGTGTAATATGTGGGATGTGTGTGGCATATACATGTGTGCACATATGTGTACACATGTGCACCCCTATACGCATGTGGGGAGGCCAGAGGAGGATGTTGGGGGTCATCCTTTATCATTGCTTAAGGCTGGTCTTTCACTGAAAATAGAGCTCTATTTCTCAGGTAGACTAGCTGACCAGCTAACCCCAGGGATCATCCTGTCTCTGTCCCCGTCAGCACTGAGGTTATAGGCATGCATGGCCACACCTGGCTTTTTAGGTGGGTGCTGGAGTCCCCAACTCAGGTTTCATGCTTATGCAGAAAGTGCTCTTATCACAGAGCCATCTCTCTACATCAGGGTCATTATTAGAACAAATATGGAGTTAGAAAAGAAAGCTGCATGAGTTTTGGGGGATAAAGACACAAGATCTTAAAAGTTGTTTTTTTTGGCTTTTCAAGGTAGGGTCTCACTCGTGCTCAGGCTGACATGGAATTCACTATGTAGTCTCAGGATGGCCTTGAACTCCTACCTCTGCCTCCTGAGTGCTGGGATTAAAGGTGTGCGCCACCACGCCCAGCTTAAAGATATTTTTAGTATGGTTGATCACTAAGTTCTTAGGAATGTAAACTGCCTTTTGTGCTAATTATAGTAATTGAATTGTAAAGTTTTAAATGTGGTGATTTAAACTATCCAGCCAATTTCTAGAGATAAATATAGCCCAGAGAAAAACTCTCAGGAGACCTTACCCACTTTTTAACCAAAAAGTCTTTGGAAAGGTAGATTATTATGTCTTGAGTCTGCTCATCATCATGTAAACAAGAACAGAGCTTTGTAAGTCTACCTGCACAAGTTGCCTACTGCCCTTAGAAGATCACAGTTGCCCAAAGAGCCAGAGCTCTGCCAGTGGACTTAGTTCATCTCTTTAAGCAGAGAGGTGGCCTGGCCTGACTTGCCCAAGATTGTAAAAGTGTGTCAGTTTCAAATATGTCATTTAAGTTTATAAGGTGCCACAGGGAACTCAGAGACAACTGAGATGTCATCTACTCTGTGGGACCAATGTGACAGTACTGTCAGTCACATCCCTTAGTCTGATTCTGTTCTCACGCCTCTGCACACACCCCACCCTGTCATTTTGGATATGTAGAAAAGGATAGATTGAAAGAAACCTATTTGACCAAGGACAGAAAAGAAAGCCTCGGTGGCCTTTTGATAATACAGCCCAATTTCAGGTTCTATGTGTGTGATGCACGTGAGTCTCCTGTATATTATATAAATCTTGAGGGAGTGGCATTCCCAGGGAAGATGGTAGAAACTGGCTATGATAAAATTAAATGTGTTAGACTTCTAGCTTTTTCATTTCACTAGGTCTGTATTCTTACACGATCATTTATTCTCCCTTTAGAATAATGCCTACTACTTTACAACATTGTTATGAGGTGAAAATTAAATAACATGTCTAAGGCAAGGGAGATGTCTCTTAAGAGCATGTGCTGCACAAACACAAGAGCCCGAGACCACCCTAGTTTGACTCACCAAGCACCCATGCAAATAGCTGGGTGTGGCCACACATATCAGTTACCCCAGTCCTACAGGAGGTGGAGACCAGAGAATTGCTGGGGATGGTTGACAGAAAAAATGGCCAAAACAGCAGCTCTGGGTTCAGTAAGAAACCTTCTATCCAGGAAACAGGCAGATGAGTGTAAAGATCACTAGCACTGCCCTCTGGCCTCTGCACTATTGTGCACAAGGTACACACATCTACACACATCTGCATAAACATCACACCACACACCACACATACTGTATACCCCCACACACATACCAAAAAATAAAAAAATGGAGGTTGAGGGGATGACTCAGTGGTTAAAAACACTTTCTTGCTAAGACTCCCAGGCTTAATGTTCTAGTGAAACCAGATGCAAAGTGGTACATGTGTCTGGCATTAGTTTGTAGCATCAAAAACCCTGATGTGTGTGTATGTGTGTGTCTGTGTCACATGCACACACATACATGTAAGCAAATAAATTTTTAAAAATATTTAAAAGTCATTATCCACTAAAAAAAAAAAGAAAAAAAAAAGATCTAGGAAAGGTGATGTATGCCTTTAATCCCAGCACTAGGGAGGCTAAGGTAGGAAGGAGGATTGCTGTGAGCTCATGGCCAGCCTGAGACTACATAGTGAATTCCAGATCAACCTGGGATAGAGTGAGACCCTACCTCAAAAACCATAAATAAATAAATAATAAAATAAGCCAGGTATGGTGGCACACACCTTTAGTCCCAGCACTTGGGAGGCAGAGGTAGGAGGATCACCATGAGTTGGAGGCCAGCTTGGGACTGTACAGTGCATTCTAGGTCAGCCTGGTCTACAGTGAGACCCTAAAAATCCTCCACAAAAAACAAAACAAAACAAAAAAACCCAACTAAATCATTTAAGCTGGGTGTGGTAGCCCATGCCTTTAATTCTAGCACTAGGGAGGCAGTGGTTGGAGGTCACTGTGAGTTTGAAACCAACCTGGGGCTACAGAGTGAGTGCCAGGACAGCCTGGGCTAGAGTGAGACCCTACTTCAATAAAACCAAAATAAAAATAAATAATATCTATAAAAGAATCTAGCAATGTGTCTACCCTTTACTGATTGCTTAATAAATATATAGACTCCTGAATTCCTGAAATACTCATTTCTGAGTGGATGGAACATCTGGTAAGCTTATGTAATATTTTCTGGGAGAGATTTTGTGTCACATTTGGTTTGTGTATGTTCATTCTATATCACCTTATACTTCAGAATCTTTACAGTCAAGAATGACCACTCTTCCATGTACTTATAAACTAGGTGCCACAGCTAAAAAGATAGTATGCATAAAACATTTGGCTTTAGGCACATCTCCCTTGTCTGTTGGCCTAGGTAATTTGTGTTAACATAGTTTTGGATTCACCTGAGAAAGAATGACTGTGAGATGAACAGAGAAGAAGGGACAATGTCACACATGTCATCTGCAGGGAAAACACACCGCTTGGAGCACTTCTGGAGACACAGTGGCTGTATCTATCAGGAAAGTTCTACAATGTCTATTCAGTAGCAAAGGAGGAAAGGAGGAGACAAGGAAAATGGAGAGAAAATCAAAAGAGGACCTCCTTTTTAATAGTTAGCTTACTCAATTATTGCTGTTTTACACTGACCAGGTTGGAAAAGGTCAAAACAATTTTGCTCCAATGAAAAACTTTTTTTTTTTTTTGTTTTTTTGAGGTAGGGTCTCACTCTGGGTCAGGCTGGCCTGGAATTCACTATGTAGTTTCAGGGTGGCCTCAAACTCATGGCGATCCTCCTACCTCTGCCTCCCGAGTGCTGGGATTAAAGGCGTGTGCCACCACACCTGGCAAAACTATTTATTTTTGTTGCCTCAGATTTTTTCTTTCTTTCTTTCTGTTTTTCTTTTCTTTTCCCTCCTTCCCTTCCTCTCTCTCTCCATCCCTCTTTCTTTCTTTTCTTTTCTTTCTTTCTTTCTTTCTTTCTTTCTTTCTTTCTTTCTTTCTTTCTTTCTTTCTTTCTTTCTTTCTTTCTTTCTTTTTTGCATTTTGAAGTAGGGACTTGCTCTAGGCTAAGCTGAACTGGAACTTGGTACTTACTCTGTAACCCAGGCTGTTCTTGAATTTACTATGTCCTTCCTATCTCATCCTACCAAGTTCTGGGATTAAAGGTATGGGCTGCCATGCCTGGAAAGTTGGAGTTTATTAAGAAATTGTTTCAGGGGGCGAAGAGATGACTTAGCACTTAAGGTACTTGCCAGCAAAGCCAAAGGACCCAGGTTTGATTCCCCAGTACCCAGTTAAAGCCAGATGCACAAGGTGCCGCATGCTTCTGGAATTGGTTTTCAGTGGCTAGAGGCCCTTGTGTGCCCATTCTGTCTCTTTCTCTATTAAAGAAATAAATAAATAAAATATTAGTAAAAAGGAAATTGCTTCAAGCCCCAGGCTTTTGTTCTTGTTATTGTTTTGTTTTTTTGATTTTTTGAGGCAGGGTCTCACTCTTGTCCAGGCTGACCTGGAATTCACTATGGGGTCTCAGGGTGGCCTCGAACTCACGGCGATCCTCCTCCTACTGCCTCCTGAGTGCTGGGATTAAAGGTGTGCGCCACCATGCCTGGCTTGATTTCCTTTTTGTTCCTCTTTTCTTTCCTCTCTCATCACTTTCTCCTTGATCAATACTACTAATTCTAATAAATACTTTAAAAACATTACTAAACCTGTGCTTTGTATAAGGCATAGATTTAGTTTCTGGAAAAAGAGGGGGAAGAGCAGAAAATAAGCAATAACAAAATTGAGTGAGATATCACAATAAAAATAATACCAGATAAATTCAGTTAAGTGCTGCCGCAAAAGACCAGTGTGCTGGGTTGCCAGACATCTCTCTCTCTTTGAAATTATACTTTTTTGAAAAATTGCAGGTAATTACAATTCCTTTTTAAAAAAATTATTTTATTATTTTATTTATGAGAGAGAGAATGGGCACAACAGGTTCTCTAGCCACTGCAAACTCCAGAAGCATGTGCCACTTTGTACATCCGGCTTTACACAAGTAATCAAACCTGCGTCCTTTGGCTTTGCTGGCAAGAGCCTTAGCCATTAAGCCATCTCGCTAGCCCACATTGCTTTTTAATGCATAAAGAGGATACCATGGAAAGGAAACCTAATATAAACAGATATTTTCTATTTTCAATTGCTGTGAATTTCAAGTTTGGAGATATGAATATTTTCTTAAGTGGAAGGTCCCTTGAGGGTATTCACATCTTTATGCCAGGACTGGCTTACTGTTGAGTTTATTGTTATCTGACTTTGATTATGATTTCTTCATCTTTGTGGACCAATGTTTTTCTTTGTTTTGCATCAGTTTAAAGAGTCTGAAGTTCACTGTGTGTTCCTGAGTTCTCCTTAAGCCACGTGGTATAAAATGTTCCTTCTAGTGAGAACTAGTCTGACCAAGTGTGGTGGGCACACACTTTTAATCCCAGCACTTAGGAGGCTGAAGTAGGTGGCTATATGCCCTGTTCTTTGGAAAGTTCCACATGCAGCCTCAAGTCCTTAGCCAATGGCCATCACAAACCTTGGCTTAATTAAAAATACAGGATGTGTTACACAAAATAAAATTTGAGACGTGGGAGGAGATCCTTACCTTCTGATGGACTCATGTGGACTTCAATCCATTGCACATTTCTTGGGATTTGTTGCTTCTGAGGACTCAAGGGGCCTGTTTTAAGGTCTTTGTGTCCTTCTAAGATCTCTGGACTGGCACGTTGACCATTTGTAGAGTATATGTGTCACTGATTCAGGGCACTATGGTGAAACTCTTTTAAACAAACCAATTTCTATCCCATAACTTCTTGTTTAGAGCATATATCTCATCCCACCATTTTCTTTGTACAAGGCAACAAGTGACTCTTACTTACGACATCTTTACAGTTTGGAATGTACCTTTGAAGTTGCTTTGGCATTTAGCCTTGGAATTATTATCAAGTAATAGCTATCTTGGCTAATGAGTCATTGTTGGTCCCCTGAGAAGACTGAGGTCAGCTTGGGAAGCACAAATTAGCAAGATTAAAAACAATGTAGCCAAGAGTTAAATTGCATCAGGGATATTCCCTTGGCACATCTTCCCTAGAGACTATGTTTTAGTAATTTATTTGTATTTCCAGTGATGAGGTCAGTTTGGGGACAGAAAAGTTATGTTTTCACTTGACTTACTTAGAAATCATAGATTTGCTTTAAAAATTCAAAGCTTAGCCGGGCGTGGTGGTGCACGCCTTTAATCCCAGCACTTGGGAGGCAGAGGTGGGAGGATCACTGTGAGTTCAAGGCCACCCTGGAGCTACAGAGTGAGTTCCAGGTCAGCATGGACCAGAGTGAGACCCTACCTTGAAAAACCAAAATAAATAAATAAATAAATAAATAAATAAATAAATAAAAATTCAAAGCTTAAATTAGGTATACTAATTTTTAAAACATGGGTATTTGCAATATAAAAGACTGGTTAAAAATCAGGTCAGCAGTTTTAAAATTATTTTAATTTATTTATGACAGAGAGAGAGAGAGACAGAGAGAGAGAGGGAGAGAATGGCCATGTCAGAGCCTCTAGCCACTGCAAACGAACTTCACGTGCATGCATCACCCTGTGCATCTGGCTTACGTGCGTTCTGGGGAGTTGAACCTGGGTGCTTAGGCTTTGTAAGCAAATGCCTTCACTGCTAAGCCATCTCTCCAGCCTGCTTATGACCAATTTTATTAGGCAGGTGGTATCAACAGGTGTTACTAACTGGAAAGTGTGGATGACAGGGAAAGGAAGTCATGAGTATGCATGGCCTGGGTTTTTCACATGATCTTAATGGATTCTGATTCTTGTTCACATCTAAACTGTCCCCTGCTCACAGCTGGGTCCTGCCCTTTGCCCAATCTCTCCGCACCTTTGGCCATTACCGGCCTGAATTGTCCCTTCGTCCACACAGCAAGTGTCCACTTAGCGATGCAGTTTTTCCATGAGTGCCCACAGCAGCCTTCGAAGGAGGCTCTTGCATGCACTCTATCTTATTCACTCTTAATTTTGATTTTTTTGGTTTTTTCAAGATGGGGTCTTACTCTAGTCCATGCTGACCTGGAATTCACTGTATAGTCTCATGGTGATCCTCCTACCTCTGCCTCCTGAGTGCTGGAATGAAAGGTATGTACCACCACACCCAGCTACTCTCCATTAAAAATATTTATTTATTTATTTGCAAGGAGAGAGAGAGAGAATAGACATCCAGGGCTCTTAGCCACTGCAAGTGAACTCCAGGTGCATGTACCACATTGTGCTCCTGGCTTTACATGGGTACTGGGGAATTGAACCTGGGTTGCTAGGCTTTGCAGGCAAGTGCCATAACTGCTGAGCCATCTCTTCAGCCCTCCTTTAAAAAAATATTTTACCGGGCTGGACAATGGCTCAGTTGTTAAGCACTTGCCTGTGAAGCCTAAAGATCCTGGCTCAAGCCTCGATTCCCCAGTACCCACGTAAGCCAGATGCAAAAGGTGGTGCATGCATTTGGAGTTCGTTTGCAGTGGCTGGAGGCCCTGGTGTGCCCATTCTCTCTCTCTCTTCCTCTTTGTCTGTCACTCTCCAATAAATAAATGATATAAAATAAATATTTTTAAAATATTTTATTGGGCTGGAGGGATGGCTTAGTGGTTAAGGCATTTGCCTGCATAGACAAAGGACCCAGGTTCTATTCCCCAGGACCTATGTTAGCCAGATGCACAAGGGGCACACATATCTGGAGTTCATTTGCAGTGGCTGGAGGCCCTGGCACATCCATTCTCTCTCTCTCTCTCTCTCCCTATTTCTCTGTCAAATAAATAAATAAATAAATATTTTTAAAATAAAAAAAAATCAGGCCAGAATTCAAAAAGATTTGAGTTCAAAACTTGGCTCAGCTGTTCACTAGCTGTATGCTTTTGAGAAAGTGAATTATCCTTTTCAATTTTCCTAATCTGTCAAATGGGAGTATAATCCTGTCCTACCTCACGAGCTAGCTGTGGAGCTGGAGTGAGCTAGCACATGAGCCATGCTGGTCATAGTATGAGGCACATCACTAGCTATGATTGTTGTTTACTTCACAAAATATTGTAAACTTCTAATGACACAGACAATGTCTAATCTAACCTCATTTCCAATATGGCTAGCCATTTGGACTGTATTTCCTCCAACAAATCTATATTGGTCCCAAGATGTCACTGTATGGATTAAAAATAAAATTATGTAGCCGGGCGTGGTGACGCACACCTTCAATCCCAGCACTTGGGAGGCAGAGGTAGGAGGATCATCGTGAGTTCGAGGCCACCCTGAGACTACATAGTGAATTTCAGATCAGCCTGGGCTAGAGTGAGACCCTACCTTGAAAAACAAAAACAAACAAAAAAATAAAATTATGTTGTTCACATTCTTTTCTAATTCAGCAGTTTAATCAGCCTCTGTAAAAAAGGAAGAAAGGGAAAAATCTGGAGATGAGGTCAGATTAGTAAAGCAGGGTGACCGTTTTTCAGCTGTTAAGCCACAGTGGGTAAAATACCTACTCAGAGTGCTTGTCAATGTAGTGAGTTCATCCTAGCACTAGAAGCAAATCTCTGAAATAGTTGTAACAATTTTTTTTTTGTCTGTGTGTGTGTGTGTGTCTGTGTGTTATGCTGTGTGTGCTGTGTGCAGCTTGTGTGCAGAGGGCAGCGGAGAGTATCCTACGTTCCCCTGTATCACTCATTGTGTGTTTTCCTACTCCTCCTCCTTTTTAGGTTTTTTTTTTTGTTTGTTTGTTTGTTTTTGAGGTAGGGTCTCACTCTGGTCCAGGCTGACCTGGAATTAACTCTGTCATCTCAGGGTGGCCTTGAACTCATGGCAATCCTCCTACCTCTGCCTCCCGAGTGCTGGGATTAAAGGCGTGCGCCACCACGCCCGGCACCTTTTTAGTTTTTTGAGGTAGGGTCTCACTCCAGTCCAGGCTGGCTTCAGACTCACAGTGATCCCCCTACCTCTGCCACCTGAATGCCGGGATTAAAGATGTGTACCGTCGCACCTGGCTTCACTGTGTTTTCAGAGCTGATTTTGGAGCTTGCTATTTTTATGAGACCCAGCTTTTCTCTGTTCCCTGCTCCCTGTAGGACTGGGTTTACAGATGTGTGTGGTCATGTCCAACTGTTTACATGGGTTCTGGAGAATTGGACTCAGTGGTCTCAGGGCCTCTCTGGTCCTCTTGCTAACACAGGAAGCACCACTAACTAAGCCATGTATCTTCCTAGCCCCAGTTACAACTTTATTGATGTAATGGAATAGGTCATTCCCTTTTCTCAGGGAGCAGAAAATGGAAAAGCACTGGATTAAACTATAACAAAGTAAATACACAGAATTCCACATAGAAATCTCTAGCTATGCTTACTAGGAATACAGTCGGCTAAGTACCCCTGAAACTGAATCAGTCACAAAAACATGCGTAAAAATACTCTGAGTCACGTCCCCCTCCAACCTCACTACTACACAGGGACTGACTGAGGCCTTCATGACCACACAGTGAATACCTTAACCCCACTGAGGAGGGCCCCAGGGAAATGAGAGCAGGGGCAAGGGGATAAAAGAGCATAGCCCATTATAATGTACATAAAATTAAACAAAAATATGTAAGGTTTAAGAACTGCCTAACAAAGAATTCAGGATGTCTACAACTGACCTGCCAGGCCATATCTGCTCATTGCAATAGTGGCATCATTTTTATGGGAGTAAGTAATCACTTTCTGATTGGACTTGACTTCCACAGGAGGAAATGTGTACTTGGTACTGTAAACCTGGTCAAAAGACGGGATGGGGCAGGGGGTAAGTTACTAAAGTTGTGTGCTAAATGGACAGGTTGTTAAATTGTCTTTAAAATACTTATTTTTTACATTTTATTTTAATTTATTTATTTATCTGAGAGAGGGAAAGAGGCAGAGTGAGGAGGGGTGGGGAGAAAATGGGTGCACCAGGGGTTCCAGCCACTGCAGTTGAACTCCATGTGCTACCTTGTGCATCTGGCTTATGTGAATACTGGGAAATCGAACCTGGGTCCTTAGGCTTCTCAGGCAAGCGCCTTAACCACCAAGCCATTTCTGTAGCCCAATATACTTAGTACTGAAGTTATAAGACAAAGTTACCAAAACAAATCACTACAGCAACTTGTTGACTGATATGTAATATAAGAGGTGTAGATCAGGGTTGTCTTTTTGTTGTTGTTGTTGTTTATTTTTATTTATTTATTTGAGAGCAACAGAGAGAGAGAGAAAGAGGCAGAGAGAGAGGGAGAGAGAATGGGTGTGCCAGGGCCTCCAGCCACTGCAAACGAACTCCAGATGTGTGCGCCCCCTTGTGCATCTGGCTAACCTGGGTCCTGGGGAATCAAGCCTTAACCGGGGTCCTTAGGCTTCACAGGCAAGTGCTTAACCGGTAAGCCATCTCTCCAGCCTGGTTGTCTACTTTTTGACATTGTGCCATGATATTGTCATCTACAAATGCGTTGACCAGCATTCATAGCTACCCTGGGACATATATGGTCAATGAGCTGCAAGTTGGACATGCCTAGTGTAAAGTGCAAATGTAAAAACTCAAAAATGTTGAGGAAGGAGTTGGGCAAAAGTATAATTTCCTTTTGTGATAAAAAGTTGTCATTAGCTTAAAATAATTTGTTATAGGAGCTGGAGATAGGGCCTCGCAGCTAAAGCGCTTGCCAGTGAAGCCAAAGGACCCATGTAAGCCAGATGTACAAGGTGGCACATGTGTCTGGAGTTTGTTTCTAGCAGGTGGAGGTCCTGGCATGCCCATTTTCACTCTCTGACTCTCTCTCTTTGCCACTTTCAAGTGGATAAATAAAAAAAAACCCACTTCTTATAACTATAAAATAATAATAGATATGCATAAAAGATTAAAAGAACAAGGAATAAAAACATATGACTAGGGAAAAATTAATAACAAAGGAAGAAGAAAAGAGATACAAAACAACTAGAGAATAATTCATATTATTTATTTATATTTGTACATTATTTTACTATTTTCTGGTTAACTCTCTCCTCACTCTTTTTTCCTCCATCCCCATTTCCTGTCTTCACTTCAACTTTTCCACCCCAATTATTTTACTACTCTATTTTCATAACTGTCCCCTTCTCTTGGGTCCTTCATCCCCATGGCCCTGCCTCTACTCCAACCTATATGCAAATCTTGAAATTTGTTTAGGATCTATAAACGAGGGAGATCATGTAGCATTTGTCTTGGTTGTCTTTCTAAGCCTGAATTAACCCCAGCATAATATTCTCCAGATCCATCCATTTTCTTGCAAATTTTATAATTTCACTTTTCTTTTCAGCTCAATAAAACTATTGTACCACATTTTTGTACAGCAAATTCCTCTGAATTGAAATATTCCTTCCTGAAGAGAGGAAAGAAGCTCTGGAGATTCAGGAAGTCAAGTCGGAGAGACCTGACCCTTAAATGGTCACACAACCACTCCCCGTGGCTATAGGAATGATAAACAGCTAACTATTGAAGGGCAGGCTTTGACCAATGTTAATTAGAAATTTAAATATTCCCTCCTGGTAAAGGAAGGAAGCTCAGGAGACTTAAGAAGTCAGCTGATTTAAGAAAGATTACAAGACCCCTCCTTAAAGCTGTGTAAAGGGAAAACAGCTGCCTGGGGAGCGACTGACTGATGGAGCTGCCTACAAGTCATACAGTGTGCCTAAGACTCCAACCAACCGAGCTGCCTGCGGGTTGTGCAGTGAGCTCCAGAGATGCAGCTTCCATAGTCACCAGCTATGCTAGGGTGGACTTGGCTATGCAACTACCTTTGAGTTAGCCATGCCTGGGAAATAAGCCCTCACCTTGAGGCTAAGGCTGAGGGAGAAGCATCAGAAGAGGTAATATTGACATAGGGAGCCCCATTGAAGTGGCTGTGGGGCAGTTGTCCCCAGGATAGGATAAGATTTCTTGATGATGGGCTGTGTTCCCTGTAAGTAAGCCCTCACCCTGAGACTGAGGGAGGAGCATCTACAAGGGTAATCCCAATCTAGGGAATTCCACTTAAGCTGCTATGGGGCAGTCATTGTGGTGGTTTGATTCAGTTGTCCCCTATAAGCTTAGGTGTTCTGAATGCTGGGTTCCCAGCTGATGAAAATTTGGGAATTAATGTCTCCTGGATACAGTGTATTGTTGGGGGTGGGCTAATGGGTGTTATAGCCAGTTTCTCCTTGCCAGTGTTTGGCACACTCTCCTGTTGCTATTTTCCACGTTGTGTTGGCCTGGAAGTGATGTCCACCCTCTGCTCATGCCATCATTTTCCCCTGCCATCATGGAGCTTCCCCTTCAGTCTGTAAGCCAAAATAAAACTTTTTTCCCCCCACAAACTGCTCTTGGTTGGGAGATTTCTGCCAGCAATGTGAACCTGACTGCAATAGTTGTTATCTATGATGGGATGAGACTCCTCAGTGACGTGGCTACTCCTCCTTTAAGTAACCCTTCACCTGCTCATAATTAACTTCAAAAAACTCAGTTTCACCAATTGTAGTTTTGTTTGTCATCTGAACCCTAGCTGGGGTGAATAGATAAATATTTGCATCACCCCAGGGGAAAGTTTCCCATGACACACATCTTCATTATCCAATTGTCAGTTGATGGACATTTAGGTTGATTCAATTTCCTAGCTATTGTGAATAGGGCAGCAGTAGGCATGGATGAGAAAGTATCTCTGAAGTAGAATGTGCAGGTCTCAGAGGACATGCCTAGGAGTAGTATAGTTGGATAATATGGTAGCTCTACTTTTAGCTTTTTGAGAAAACACCACATTGTTTTCTATAATGGCTGTAGCAATTGGCACTCCCAGTGACAGTGAACAAGGGTTCCTTTCCTCTACTTTGCCAGCACTTATTGTCATTTGATTTGTTTTTTAAGAAAACACTTCTGAAGCCTTTATTTACAAAAGCTTTAAAAACAAATAATACCCTCTGTTTTGCAAATAATGTTTTGTTTAAAAAGGATCGCCCAGTTATAGCATTGTAATATCTTGAATAAAGAATATACAAGGGAAACAAACTAAGTTGCTAACATTTGGATTTGCTAATTAATGATTGAAGTTTAGGTAACACACATAACAACTTATGGTCTATCACTTCAGGGCAGAGTTAATGATTACCAAACAGTCTTCCAATAATGCTCTGGTCTGGTCATATATGGTGCATGTCTAAATATTTCAGTCTTTTTCAATATATATAAAATAGATTGCAAAGATACACACAAAAAATAAACAAGCATTACACTCCTAAGGTAATTTTATTCGTTATATATGTATTACCATTTTTTTTTTGTTTTGCACCAAATCTATCAACCATCTTTGTTTAAACTATGTAAGCACAATTTTGATACTTTAATTTGATATAAAATGTATCTAAATCTTTGGACTTTAATGAAATTGATTTGGGTACTCTGCAAATCAAGGCATCACAAGTATGACTATAAAGCATTAAGAATAAACAGTGATTGAATAAAATGATCAAAGAAAGTGGACTATTATAAAATAAATTTAGCTTTAATATCTTGAATGCCAGTTTCCTGGAAGATAATCAATATCCAATCACAAGTACTTTTTCCTGAAGGGTATAAAGCTGGCTTAAAATTCTTTAGTCAAAGAGCAGCCTATACATGCCAATTAGAAACCAGCAGACACAGAGATATGTTTGGAAGACTAAACACCACCTGCAGAAATAGTAGTTACTATGCTCTCAGTAGTTTCTTGTCGTTTTCTGTTAGTCCAGCTGAATCAACCGTTTGCAAAAAGCACGTGCTTTACTCTGGACATCAAAAACAAGCAAATACTGTAAAATGTTGGCAGATGGTTATTTTCAATTTCTGGTAAAACAGAGGATTGAAATCTCTCTCTAAAGTGCAAAATTGATGGTCCACAATCTCAAATACCTAAAAGTATTGCAGAAGGAGAAACTTGAAACGGAATAAATTACAGTCAATGCTAGTTAATTTAGGAAAGGGGAAAAACCAAAACCAAGTTCAAGTATGCGGAGTTTATCAAATTCTTCAGTAAGGCCAAATCTAACCTGAATGCACTTTTATTCATTAAGATCTTAGATGGGGAAGGTCATACTTAGTACTGAAAGGCCGAAAATAGTGGGCTACAAAGAGAATGGGGTTGGGGGGGAAGGTATTGTCTACCATTAAAGGATTCAATCAGAGATAAAACCTATATACAAGCACATGTATACCTAATATAAAATAAAAATTAAAAAAATTATTTCATGTCATGACTGTTTGCTGGCTTCTTCCTCATATGCATTCCCTGTGCCATTCTGCACATAGGACAAGCCAGAGCCCACGCCGTACAGGTGGCCACAGTACTTGGCATCATCAATGTGATGTTTGAAAAACATTTCTCTCATTTTGAACAAGGCCATTCCTGTAAGCAATGAATCAGATCCTGCCTGATGTTGTGGTCCTATCCGTTCCAGCTCTAACTGTTCAGCAACTTCCTGCAAGCCACCTTTGAGATTTTTGCAGCTCTTCATGGGGTACTTTACATCATCAATGACAGGAAAAAATAACTGAAGGATCTCAAAGAAGTCAAGTTCTTCTTCAGGCAAGTTAGAGTTGGTCAGAATTTTGATTAAACAGCCAAAGTCATAACCACTATGAAATGATAACCCTTTGACCCCTTCACAGAGGACCACTTCTGAAGTCATAAGAAGTTCTGCAAGGTACTGAGTCTCAATTCCTTCCTCTTCATGTTTTTTTTTTTTAATGTTTTTTAAACTGTATACCAGATGTTGTTAGCAGTTCTATAGAGTCCTGAGCATACATATCCTCCGTCAAATTAAATTTAAAATTAAACTGCCAAGTTGAAGTTCCTGGAGGGTATTCTCCTTGCTCATTCATAAAAGTCAATCCTAGCTGAATTATCTTTAACAAGTCTACATTACACCGCAATAGTTGGTATTGATAGTCAGCATTGCTCCTGAATTCTCCAATGGGTCTTGCAACCACACCTGGAAACTCGGTGTCCATAGCAACATAATTATATTTTCGGATAACCTGACAAATTTTCTTCATCTCTTCATCCAGGTTACAAGCCCAAACTTCACAGATTCTTTGGCTATGATCTACAGTTGCTGCTGGCATAGTGAGGGCAAAGGAGTCTAGATGCCAAGCATCACAATATTATACTTGATTGAAGATTTGGTTCATAAAATATTTTACCCCATATTTGTGTACTTGTGTCTCTGAGTGCGCGCTCCTCCTCGCCATAGAGACAGCACCCAGTGGCGGTGGTGGTATCAGCGGCTGCAACGGGTGCCCCATAGACACCTCTTGCCCGGCAAAGGAGAAAGGGAGTTGGAGCCGCCTCATTTGATTTCTTGATGATAACCATTCTGACTGGAGTGAGATGAAATCTCAAAGCAGTTTTTTCTTAAAAATTATTTATTTGTAAGCGGAGAGATAAAAGAGAGATAGACAGAGGGATAGAACAGGTGCTCCAGGGTCTCTAGACATTGTGAATGAATGAACTGGTGCAGGAACCACTTTGTGCAACTGGCTGTGTGTTGGCACTGGGGAATTGAACCCTGGGGATTAGGCTTTGCAGTCAAGTGCCTTAACTTCTAAGCCACCTCTTCAGCCCTCAAAGCAGGAATTTTGTTTTTTTGGTTTTTTTCGAGGTAGGGTCTTGCTCTAGTCCAGGCTGACCTGAAATTCACTATGCAGTCTCAGGGTGGCCTCGAACTCAGGGTGATCCTCCTACCTCTGCCTCCTGAGTGCTTGGATTAAAGGCGTACACTGCCACAACCGGCTCCAAAGTAGTTTTTTTCAATATTTTTAAAAATTTTTATTTATTAGAGAGAGTCAGAGAAAGAGGCGAAGAGAGAGAAAGAGAGGAATGGAAGCACTAGGGCCTCCAGCCATTGCAAACAAACTCTAGATGCATGTACCACCATGTGCATGTGGCCTACATGGGTTCTGGGGAATCAAACCTGGGTCCTTAGGCTTCGCAGACAAATACCTTAATGAATAAGCCATCTTTCTAGTTCCAAAGTAGTTTTGATTTGCATTTTCCTGATGCTTAAGGGTGTTAAACACTTTGAAGAATATTTGTGGGCTGGAGAGATGGCTTAGTGGTTAAGCTGTTTGCCTATGAAGTCAAAGGACCCAGGTTTAATTCCTCAGGACCTATGTAAGCCAGATGCACAAGATGGCACATAAAAGTCTGGAGTTCATTTGCAGTGACTGGAGACCCTGGTGCTTCCATTTTCTCTCTTTCTATCTGCCTCAATCCCTCTCTCAAATAAAATAAAATAATTAATTTGAAAATATTTGTATTTCTTCATTTGAGAATTCTCTATTCCATTTTATAGCCCATCTTGTTTTGACTGAGTTGTTTATTTCTTATTGTTCAGGTTTTTTTTTTTCCTTTTTTTGGTATATGTTCTCTATCAGATGTATAGCCAACAAAGATTTTCTCCCATTCTGTAGACTGTCTCTTTGCTCTATTAACAGTTTCCTTTGCTGTACAAAAGCTTTTTGATTAATTAGGTCTTATTTATTTATTATTGGCCTTATATCCTGCACTGGAGTCCATTTCATAAATGGATTATGTCTGCATGTTCAAGTATTTTCCCTACTTTATCCTCTAGCAGCTAGAAAACAATGTAAAAACAACAGTAGTATGTCACGGCATATTCATAATTATTATAAATACAAATTTATACATTTATCCAATCAAAAGGCACAGAGTTTGCTGGGGAGAGGGCTCAGAAGGTAAAGGCAGTTGCTACCAAAGCCTTCTGTTTGGGTTCAGTTCCCCTGTACTCATGTAAAGCCAGATACACAAAGTGGCACATGTGTCTGGAGTTTGTTTGCAACAGCAAAAGGCCTTGGTGTGTTCATGCTCTCTCTCTGATTCTCTCTCTGTCTGTCTCACTCTCTCTTTCTGCTTGCAGGTAAATAAATATATAAAAAGGCACAGAGTGGCTGAATGGATTTACAAAAAAAAGACCTAACTATATGCTACTTAAAAGAAACTCACCTCACTTTATAAGGAGACACATAGATTGAAAGGGTAGAGATGTAAAGATATCTCATGCAGTAGGAAACCAAAAGAGTGTAACTATAGTTATATTATGTAAAATAAACTTTGAATTAAAAAATATAGCCAGGCATGATGATACACACCTTTAATCCCAGTACAGAGGTAGGTGGATCAACGTGAGTTCAAGGCTACTCTAAGACTACAGAGTAATTTCCAGATCAGTCTGGGCTAGGGTGAGGCCCTACTTCAAAAAACCAAAATAAATAAATGAATACAAAAAGTTCATTATGTAGTAACAAAGAGGCCAGTTCAGCTAAGGGACATGACAACTATAAATATATATGCAGTCAGCATTGAGTCATCTAAATATATAAAGCATATATCTGACTGACAAGAGAGACTACAGTACAATAATAGTAAGGGACTTTAACCCACCTTCAGTGAAGGGCAGATCATGTAGACAAAATATAAATAGGGAAACATAAGATTTAAACTATTCCCAGGCACATCCCACCTGTGGCTCATGGAATGCATCTCAGGACAGCTATGAATATGGCTCAGTTCATTTGCAGACAACAATGTCAGGCTGCAATGTAAATTATTTGGACAGACCTATGACTAGACCTAATGGACCCAATGATGGCACACAGAACATTCTCCAGAATAGGCCATTAAATAGGTCTTATCAAATTGACAAAGACCAAAATCCTACCAGTATACACAATGACATAAAAACAGAAGCCAGTAGCAAGAGGAACTTTAGAAAAATTTTCAGTTCAGCAGAAATTGAGTAAATACTCTCCTAAAAAACAAATATTAATACAAATAATAAGTAGGAAAATTGCAAATAATATTGAAACAACCTACACAACATACTAAAACCTATGGAATATATCCGCAATATCAAGAGAGTATTTAATAGCAATGAATACCAAAATCAAGAAAGAAGCACACAGAACACCAAATAGAAACAAAAATAGTCATCACATTATATTATAGTTAAAACATGAAGCACAGAAAGAGAGAGAGAACTAAAAGCTAATGAGAAAAAAACTCATCATTTACAAAGGTAAGCCCATCACAATTATACCCAAATTTCCAATGGAAATTCTAAAATCCAGAAACACTTGGAATAGAATATTTCATTCTTAATTTTTAAAATTTTATTTGGTTATTTGAGAGTAAGGGAAAGAGATAGGAGGAGTGAGAGGCAGAGAGAGATAGAGAATGGGCATCCCAGAGTTTCCAGGTACTGCAAACAAACTCCAGAAGCATGCACAACCTTGTGCATCTGGCTTACATGGGTACTAGGGAATCATACCTGGGTCCTTAGGTTTCACAGACCTTAGCCACAAAGCAATCTCTACAGCCTGAGTATTTCAAATTTTCAAAGACCATGGCTGCCAATTCAGACTACTATACCCAGCAAGATTATCCCTCATAATAGAAGGAGGGTAAATACTTCAGTGTTATGAATATATGAGCACTAAGCCAGTGCTACAGAGAATGCTACATGGAATAGTTGACTGTGGAGTGTAGAATAAACATACTCAAGAGGCTACAGGAGGGGAGAAACAATAATCAAAACTAGAAAAAACAGATGCAAATGCAAGTCTAGAAAAATCAAACTTCAAAGTCTACAACTTGACATGGATTAACTCATACCTCTCAGTTATAACTCTGAATACCAATAAGCTCAACTCCCCAATCAAAAGATACAAATAAGACAGGTTGGGTCAGAAAACTGAATCCATCCATTTGTTGTCTTTAAGAAATCCATCTTACCGTTAAAAATAAACACAACCTTAGAATGAAAGGATAGAAAAAGAACAGCAGGAGAACTTTAGCCACCATTCACAGCTTCCCCTTCCCCAACGCCAGCCCAAGTGCCAGCAAGCACCAGAGACCTTAGGAAGAGAGCTCACCTACACAGCACCCGGTATATGTGGCATATGCAGTCAGAGCAGTGACCCAGCCAGCCTACCTGAGCCCACAGAGCAGCAAAGAGGGACCCAAGCAGGAGTGCAGCATAATTGAGATGAAAACCACTACAAAAGGTAATTGGGATTACACCAGGTCAGTACCGACCAAATAAGTTTGGTATATAGGCTTGAATCAGAAGTGCTAATTGCACCTTCCATGTCAGGGTAAATTATGTGTTAAATCTGATGGATGGTTGGATTTGCCATTCTTAAATAAGCTATATTTTGGGTTTGCCATGTGTTGCTTCCTGATTTATAGTGCCTTTGTTTCCTCTTCTGTTATTCGTTGGGGAAGGGTCTCACTTGGTCACAAGATGACTTGGAACCCTCTACAGACCAGAAATCTTAGCCTCTTGGGATTAAGGGTGTGGGGCAACACACATCCTTAGGGACTGTGACTTTGTTAGAGGATCTGGGTGTAATAATACATACTCTTGCATAAATACTCTGTGCTGTTTTTCATTCAATGTGTCCATTGTTTAGTTAAATTTTAGAATCTGCCTGTATTTTGTTCCACTCAGCCTTCTTGAATACTCTCATAGCAGGCAAACCCAACACCTAGGGTCACTTTTGCAGTTATGCTGAGAGTCTTGAGCCACACCTAACACCTTAAGCTCTTACTCTGAAGATATATAACATTAGATTGATTCATCTAATAATGCAGATAATTAGAAAACCCAAGCATTAAATTAATCCAAGATGCAAAAATCTCTACATTAGAATACAAGAAACACAAAAAATCAAGACAATATAAATCCTCCAAAAAGTATTAATGCATAAGAAATGACCTCCAGTGAGACTGATTTAGAGGAAATGCATGAGAAAGATTTCAAAAAAATGATTATAAATATGTTCAAAGAAATCAAAGAGGATATCAAAGGAATGAAAGAGGAAATCAAAGGAATCAAAGACACAGGAAACCAATTTTATGAAATAAGTGCTTAACTGCCAAGCCATTTCCCCTGTCCCAGCTTTTGAAAATTATTTTTCTTTCAAAAATCTTTTTATTTCTTTTATTCTGGGTGGAGGCAGTACTTTTGTCTTTTTATCATGCTATACTGGTAATTTTAAATTATGAGTATTGTTGTTCATTAGAGAAAGTTGAAAATACCAAAGAGGAAATGTGTTTAAGGTTTATCACTTAATGTCTGCATTCTGCTTATAGTGAAGAGATTATATCTCTTCTTTAAAAAAAAAATGTTTTGGACTTCCGGTTAAGATGGCGGCTTAGGTACCACGCCAAAGCAGCCTAGGGGGGAAAAAGACCAAAAAAACTCAGCAAAATACACACTTTTACTAAAAAGTGAGGTGTATAGGAAATTGAGGCGGCAGTGGAGAAGTAGAAGAGTTATAGAGCATCCAGAGCCTGCACAGGCGGAAAAGCGGCCCCGGCAGCTCGGCCGCGGTGCAGCAGAAAGCCGCCAGACTCTCGGCTCGAGCCGCAGGAAAAGCCAGGTGCGGGATTTTCCCCTCACACCGCGCTCCCCGCAACTCGGGAAACGTGAGGGGACAGCGGCAGCGAGCAGCAGAGGAGAAGACCGTGAGGTAGAAGAACACGTGGAGCAGTGAGAGATCCAGAGAAGCCGCGGCTCCCTCCCCTCCCCCAATGCCTGAGCCCAGCTCCAGCGAACACAGCAGTGGCCCGGGACCCGGCCATGCCAACTTGGGCTGACAGCGGGACCCAAGCAGGAGCTGAGTTCGGCAGCAACTTCAGCAGCTCCAGCACTGGTACCAGCGGCCCCAGCAGCAGCGGACCCAGGAGCGGCAGCGGCGGCAGATCCCGCAGCAGCGGCTTCGGGGGAAGCAGCAGTGGTGGACACGGCAGCGGCAGCTTCAGCAGCGGTGGTGGCACTGGTGGTGGCAGCTACAGCAGCAGCAGAGGCAGCAGCAGCGACTCGGTTTACCCCGTAGGAAAAGCAAGTGCCCAGCTCCAGAAATCAGAACAGCAGCCCGACGACCCTGGCAGCAACTTGACTGAGACCAAAATCACCCAAGGTAACTGGGATTGCACCAGGGAAGGGTCTCACTTGGTCACAAGCTGACTTGGATCCCTCAACAGACAAGAAATCTAAATCTCTTTGTTGATAGAGGATCTGGTCATTATAATAACTACTCTTGCATACATACTCGGGGCTGTTTTTGATTGAATGTGTACAGTGTTTAGTTAAATTTTAGAATCTACCTGTATTTTATTCCACTCAGCCTGCTTGAATACTCCTAAAGCAGGGAAACTCAACCCCTAAGAACATCTTTGTAGATACTCTGAGAGTCTTAAGAGCCACACCTAATACCTTAAGGTCCTACCCTGAAAATATATTACATCAAAGCAATTGATACAGCTAAGAATACACAGCTAGCTAGAAAATCCAAGCATTAACTTAATCCAAGATGCAAAAATATATACATTATAACACAAGAAACACTAAAAAGCAAGACGATATAAATCCACCTAAAAGTATTAATGCATCAGAAATGTCCTCCAGTGAGAAAGAGTTAGAGGAAATGCCTGAGCAAGAGTTCAAAAGAATAATTATAAATATGTTCAAAGAGGTCAAAGAACACATGAAAACAATCAAAGAAGAAATCAAAGAGGAAATCAAAGGAATCAAAGAAGAGGCAGGACACCAATTTAATGAAATAAAGAAGGCAATACAAGACATAAATAGGGAAATAGAAATAATAAAGAAAAACCAGTCAGAATCACTAGCAATGAAGAACACAGTTAATGAAATAAAAAACTCTGTAGAAAATCTCACCAGTAGGATGGATGAGGGAGAGGACAGAATATCTAAGCTAGAAGACCAGGTGGCAGACCTAATGCAGTCCAACAAAGAGAAAGACAAACTTATAGAAAAGTATGAGTGGGAATTTCAAGATATTCAGGACACTATGAAAAGATCCAATATAAGAATTCAGGGCATAGTAGAAGGAGAAGAACTCCACTCCAGAGGCATAGTAGGCATCTTCAACAAAATCATAGAGGAAAATTTCCCCCAAATTGGGAAAGAGGTGCCAATACAGATACAGGAAGCCTTTAGAACCCCAGCCAGACAAAACCCAGAAAGAACCTCCCCTCGCCATATTATAATCAAACTTCCAAACACACAAACCAAAGAAAAAGTATTGAAAGCAGTTACAGAGAAAAATCAAGTTACCTACAAAAGCAAGCCCATCAGGATTACAGCAGATTATTCAACACAAACTTTTAAAGCCAGAAGGGCTTGGAGTGATATATTCCAAGTTCTGAAAGATAACAACTGTCAACCAAGGTTACTTTATCCTGCAAAGTTATCCATTCAAATAGATGGAGAAATAAAGACATTCCATGACAAAAGCAGGCTAAAGGAGTATTTGAAGACAAAACCAGCTCTACAGAAAATACTTGATAGAATCCTCCATGCTGAACAAAAGGAAAAGCACACATATAAGGAACCTAGAAAAAACAAGCTATACTCAAATACCAGTTAACAGAAGAGAGCACAGGTAGAACCAGTAACACACACACACACACACACACACACACACACAAATGGCAAACATAAATACACACCTTTCAATAATATCTCTTAATATCAACGGTCTCAATGCCCCAACGAAAAGACATAGATTTGCAGACTGGGTTAAAAAGCAGGATCCTACAATTTGTTGTCTCCAAGAAACTCACCTTTCTACAAAGGATAGACATTATCTTAGGGTGAAAGGTTGGAAGACGGTGTTTCAAGCAAATGGGCCTAGAAAACAAGCAGGGGTTGCTATCCTAATATCAGACAGGGTAGACGTTAGTCCGACGTTAGTCAAGAAAGATAAGGAAGGTCACTTTATATTGATTAAGGGCACACTCCAACAGGAGGACATTACAATCCTAAACATATATGCACCTAACATGGGGGCTCCCAAATTCGTCAAACAAACACTATTAGAACTAAGGTTACAGATAACACCAAACACAGTGGTGGTGGGTGACTTTAACACCCCACTCTCATCAATTGACAGGTCATCCAGGGAAAGAATAAACAGAGAGGCATCTGGACTAAATGAGGTCATAGAAGGAATGGACCTAACAGATATATACAGGACATTTCATCCAAAGGCTGCAGAATATACATTCTTTTCAGCAGCACATGGAACATTCTCTAAAATAGACCATATATTAGGACACAAAGCAAATCTTAACAAATTCAGGAAAATTGAAATAATTCCTTGCATTCTATCTGACCACAATGGAATTAAACTACAAATCAGTAGCAAGAAAGGCTATAGAGCATACACAAAATCATGGAAACTAAACAATACACTACTAAATGATGAGTGGGTCAATGAAGAAATCAAAAAGGAAATCAAAAAATTTATAGAGTCAAATGATAATGAGAACACAACATACCAAAATCTCTGGGACACAATGAAGGCAGTTCTAAGAGGTAAATTTATAGCCTTAAGTGCCTATATTAAGAAATTAGAAAGGTCGCAAGTAAATGACCTAATGCTTTGCCTTAAAGCCTTGGAAAAAGAAGAACAAGGCAAACCAAAAATTAGTAGATGGGAAGAAATAATAAAGATTAGGGCAGAAATTAATGAGATAGAAACAAAAAGAACAATCCAAAGAGTTAATGAAACAAAGAGTTGGTTCTTTGAAAGGATAAACAAGATTGATAAACCCTTAGCAAATCTGACTAAAAGAAAGAGAGAAGAGACACAAATTAATAAAATCAGAGATGAACAAGGTAACATCACAACAGATTCCAGAGAAATTCAAAAAATCATAGGGACATACTATAAAAGCATATACTCCACAAAGTATGAAAATCTGAAAGAAATGGATGATTTCCTTGATCTATATGACCTACCTAAATTAAATCAAAATGAGATAAATCACTTAAATAGACCTATAACAAACATGGAGATCTGAACAGTTATCAATAATCTCCCAACTAAAAAAAGCCCAGGCCCGGATGGATTCACTGCTGAATTTTACCAGACTTTTAAGGAAGAGCTAACACCATTGCTTCTTAAGCTTTTCCAGGAAATAGAAAAAGAAGGAATTCTACCAAACTCCTTCTATGAGGCCAGCATCACCCTGATACCAAAACCAGGCAAAGATAGAACAAAAAAAGAAAATTACAGACCAATCTCCCTTATGAACATAGATGCAAAAATTCTCAACAAAATATTGGCAAACAGAATACAAGAGTATATCAAAAAGATCATTCACCCTGACCAAGTAGGCTTTATCCCAGAGATGCAGGGATGGTTCAACATACGCAAATCTATAAATGTAATACATTACATAAATGGGTTGAAGGACAAAAATCACATGATCATCTCATTAGATGCAGAGAAAGCATTTGACAAAATCCAACATCCCTTCCTGATAAAAGTCCTACAGAGACTGGGAATAGAAGGAACATGTCTCAATATAATAAAGGCTATTTATGACAAGCCTACAGCCAACATATTACTAAATGGGGAAAAACTGGAAGCTTTTCCACTAAAATCAGGAACAAGACAAGGTTGTCCACTGTCCCCACTTCTATTTAATATAGTTTTGGAAGTCTTGGCTATAGCAATAAGGCAAGAGACACACATAAAAGGGATACAAATTGGAAAGGAAGAAATCAAGTTATCATTATTTGCAGATGACATGATTCTATACATAAAGGACCCTAAAGAGTCTACTAGCAAGCTGTTAGAGCTGATCAAAACCTACAGCAATGTAGCAGGATACAAAATAAATACACAGAAATCAGTAGCCTTCATATATGCTAACAACAAACACACAGAGGATGAAATCAGAGAATCACTCCCATTCACAATTGCATCAAAAAAAAAATAAAATACCTTGGAATAAACCTAACCAAGGAAGTAAAGAATCTATACAATGAGAACTTTAAAACACTCAAGCGAGAAATTGCAGAAGACACTAGAAAGTGGAGAAACATCCCTTGTTCCTGGATTGGAAGAATCAATATCGTGAAAATGGCAATCTTACCTAAAGCAATCTACACATTTAATGCAATCCCCATCAAAATTCCAAAGGCTTTCTTCATGGAAATAGAAAAAACTATCCAAAACTTCATTTGGAATCACAAAAAACCTCGAATATCTAAAATAATACTGAGCAACAAAAAAGAGGCTGGTGGTATCACCATACCTGATTTTAACCTATACTACAGAGCCATAGTAACAAAAACAGCATGGTACTGGCACAAAAACAGACATGTAGATCAGTGGAACAGAATAGAGGACCCAGATGTAAGCCCAAGTAGCTATAGCCACCTGATATTCGTTAAAAATGCCAAAAATACTCATTGGAGAAGAGACAGCCTCTTCAGCAAATGGTGTTTTGAAAACTGGATAAATATCTGCAGAAGGATGAAAATAGATTCTTCTCTCTCGCCATGCACAAGAATTAAGTCCAAATGGATTAAAGACCTTAACATCAGACCAGAAACTTTGAAACTACTAGAGGAAAAAGTAGGGGAAACCCTTCAACATATTGGTCTTGGCAAAGACTTTCTGAATACAACCCCAATTGCTCAGGCAATAAAACCACAGATTAACCACTGGGACCTAATGAAATTACAAAGATTTTGCACCGCAAAGGACACAGTGAACAAAGCAAAGAGGCAACCTACAGAATGGGAAAAAATCTTCGCCAGCTATATATCTGATAGAGGATTAATATCTAGGATATACAAAGAACTCAAAAAGTTAAATAATAAGGAATCAAACAAGCCAATCAAAAAATGGGCTATGGAGCTAAATAGAGAGTTCTCAAAGGAAGAAATACGAATGGCATATAAGCATCTTAAAAAATGTTCTACGTCACTAGTCATCAGGGAAATGCAGATTAAAACTACATTGAGATTCCATCTCACTCCTGTCAGATTGGCCACCATCATGAAAACAAATGATCATAAATGTTGGCGGGGAAGTGGAAAAAAAGGAACCCTTCTGCACTGCTGGTGGGAATGCAATCTGGTCCAGCCATTGTGGAAAACAGTGTGGAGGTTCCTAAAGCAGCTAGAGATTGATCTACCATATGACCCAGCTATAGCGCTCCTAGGCATATATCCAAAGGACTCATCTCATTTCCTTAGAAGTACATGCTCAACCATGTTTATTGCTGCTCAATTTATAATAGCTGGGAAATGGAACCAGCCTAGATGTCCCTCAACAGATGAGTGGATAATGAAGATGTGGTACATTTATACAATGGAGTTCTACTCAGCGGTAAAGAAAAATGAAGTTATGAAATTTGCATAAAAATGGATGGACCTGGAAAGTATTATACTAATTCAGGTAACCCAGGCCCAGAAAGCCAAGCGCCACATGTTCTCTCTCATATGTGGATCCTAGCTACAGATGACTGGGCTTCTGCGTGAGAATGAAAATACTTAGTAGCAGAGGCCAGTAAGTTGAAAAGGAGACATAAAGGGTGGAGAAAGGAAGGGAGGAGGCTACTTAATAGGTTGATATTGTATATATGTAATTACAATTATTGTAATGGGGAGGTAATATGATGGAGAATGGAATTTCAAACGGGAAAGTGTGGGGGTGGGGAGGGAGGAATTACCATGGGATATATTTTATAATCATGGAAAATGTTAATAAAAATTAAAAAAAAATGTTTTATTTGCTGGGTATGGTGGCACATGCCTTTAATCCCAGCACTCAGGAGGCAAAGGTAGGAGGATCACCATGAGTTTGAGGTCACCCTGAGGCTCCATAGTGAATTCCAGGTCAGCCTGGGCTAGAGTGAGACCCTACCTTGAAAAAACAACATATATATATTTGAGAGGGGGAGAGAGAAAAGAAGAGGTAAATAGAGAAAATGGGTATACCAGAGTCTCCAGCCACTGCAAACAAACTCTGGATGCATGTGTCACCTTGAGCTTCTGGGTACTGGGAAACTGAATCTTGGTCCTTAGTGTTTGCAGGCAAGAGCCTTAACTCTCTTTTTTTTCTCTCTCTCTCTCTTTCTTTCTTTCTTTTTTTTTTTTGTTTTTTTGAGGTAGGGTCTCACTCTGGCTCAAGCTGACCTGGAATTTACTATGTAGTCTCAGGGTGGCCTCGAACTCTCGGCAATCCTCCTACCTCTGCCTCCCAAGTGCTGGGATTAAAGGCGTGCGCCACCACACCCGGCTCTTTTTTTTTTTTTTTTTCCGAGGTAGAGTCTCACTCTGGTCCAGGCTGACCTGGAATTAAGTATGTAGTCTATGTAGTCTCAGGGTGGCCTCAAACTCATGGTGATCCTACCTCTGCATCCCAATTGCTGGGATTAAAGGTATGCGCCACTATGCCTGGCATTTTGTTTTGTGATTTCTTGGAGTAGGGTCTCACTCTAGTCCAGGCAGACCTAGAATTCATTATGTAGTCTCAGGTGGCCTTGAACTCATAGTGATCCACCTACCTCTGCCTCCTGAGTGATGGGATTAAAGGCATGCACTACCATGCCTGGCTAAAATGTTCAATTTTAAATTGGAGTTATTAACCTATACATGGTAAGAGATGGCATGATGAATGCTTATGTAAGCATTGCTCAGCATGGAAAATTGTCAATATTTGACAAAATTATTTTGGATGCTACTACATCTACCACTTTAATACAAATGCAAAGGTCAACCACAACTGAGAGAAATATTTGTATTCTTACACAACAAATTAAAGCTCAATAGCCCTGAAGAATCAATAAAGGTGTGGTTGGTAATATGGGGTAATAGTGTGTTGCAGACAGGTTTGCATTGCTGGCAGAAAATACCTGACCAAGAGCAGCTTGTGGGTAAAAGGGTTTATTCTGGCTTACAGACTCAAAGGGAAGCTCCATGGTGGCAGGGAAAACGATGGCATGAGCAGAGCATGGACATCACCTCCCAGCCAACCTCAAAATGAACAACAGCAATAGGAGAGTATGACAAACACTGGCAAGAGGAAGTGGCAATAACACCCATAAGCTTACCCCCCAAAATACACCGTCTCCAGGAGGCTTTAATTCCCAAATTGCCATCAGCTGGGCACCTAGCATTCAGAACACCTAAGTTTATGGGGGACATCTGAATCAAACCACCACATAGTGGTGTTTTTTTTTTTTTTTTTTTTTCTGGTTTTCAAGGTAGGGTCTCGCTGTATCCCCAAGCTGACCTGTTATTCACTGTGTAGTCTCAGGCTGGCCTTGAACTCATAGAGATCCTCTTACCTCTGCCTCCCAAGTTGTGGGATTAAAGGCATGTGTCACCCAGCCAGGCAAGCATTTTTTTTTATTATTTAAATCAGTTTTATTTAAGAATTTCCAACATTGACAACTCTTATAAAAAGCATCCAAGCACATGACACAGAACTGCAGCAAACAGCATTCTTATGGGTAGCTAACAGACATGAGAACTTCCACCCTTCTTTGAGACACCTGAGCTCACTGGTGAACTCTGCTTCCAAGTTCTCCTGCAAAGCACACCACAAGCTCAGTCCATGTTCTCAGCCCATCAGCTTCAGTTCACGTTCCCACACTTCCAGATCAGTAACAGAGGAGAACACACACCATACAGCATTCACAGCAGTTGACAGAGGGGGAGGGAAAGTACAAGTATCATTTCACTTAACACATTCGGCTAATGTGGGTTATCTAAGAACAAAACTCAAAGTCTTCCAACAGATGTGGATGTCCTTTGAATGCAAAAACATTTGTACATTATTTGCTATCATTGCTCTCTGCACACTCTCTCACCAAAGCCACAGGATTGAGTGACACATTTTGCCAAGTTAAAAAATATCCATTTTGCACCACCAAGTCTCTGCACGCACTCTCCTTTTCTCGCTCATACTAGCCTTTCATGCCTCGGCACCACCATCAATCCCACACAAGGTTTCAAAAGTTCAAACAGCCTTCTGGTTCCATATCACAGCCTTGCGTTCATAGCGTTGATCCGATTCCATGAAATAAAGAGTAGTGGATAAAAATGGGACACCCACCGTCAAAGACACAGATGAGAAAGCATGTAGACAGAAGTATTCCTATGGCAGAATATTTACAGCACTTCTTTCAATGAAGCGCTTCTTCCATAAACATTTGAAATGAGATGAACTGCAGAGATTAAATGAAGGCTTCATATTAGACTTTTGTTATATGAGGGAAACAAGTGTTAAAAAACAAAACCAAACAAACAAACACTATGATATTATGATTTCTCCCAAAAGGAGACTTTCCTAAGGGAAAATTCCATATGGTGGGATTCAAATTAAAATAAGGAGAAAAGAATGTAGTTCTAATTCTAACCAATAGTTTTCACTTTGAACATGCAAAGAATTCACTTAACAAGTAAGTCCAAGGATGTAGTATTACAGGAGAAACCTTTTGAGATCAATTGTAGTGTGTTGGTTTACCAATCAGGTAAACAGCAGTTCATTTTCAGTCACTCAATATTTCAACCCTCTATGTAACAAAACTTATAAAATTCCTTTAGCTCTTCCTCTTTTTCTAAAGAAAAATGTCAAAAATACTGCTGAATAATATACTCCACACTGAAAAAACCAATTTTGAAAATTCTTAGTACATATGTATTTTACAATATACTTACCATGAGTTTAGAAAAATTTGAATTCCCACCATTCTATTTCAACCATCTACAACCCAATGTCTACATTCCCCAGCCAGAGGACTTAGAATCCATGCTTGAGCCAAAGCCTCCATTAAAACCACTGCCTGACCCTGCATTTGATGCTGATCCCCAACCAATAGCACCACTAGAATTAGAACCACTGTATTTGCTATTTCCAGAACCAAAAGCCTGGTTTGGTTTCCTCTGCATGTTACCCTGGCTTTGGTTATTACCAGATGGGCCTGACTGATTCTGCTGACTGGCTAACATGCCCATCATACCCCAACTGCTCTGCAGAGCTGCCTGGGCTGCAGCCATCATCGCTGGATTAATGCTAAAAGCACCAAAGTTCATCCCTCCACCCATATTACCACCCTGATTATTTCCCAAACCAGCTCCACCCCCCTATTGTTACCAAACCCACCCGGACTCCCAAAGCCACCTGGATTACCACCAAATCTTCCACTTCTTTGTAACTGTCTATTGCTATTGTGCTTAGGTTCAGCATTGGATATGCGCATGCTGATTCCTTTAATGATCAAGTCCTCGCCACAGAGAGACTGGGCAACCTGATCATCTGCAAATGTGACAAAGGCAAAAGCCCTGAATGGCTTGGGAATGAAGACATCTACCACCTCTCCATACTGACAAAAGAATTGCCGCAGCTCATTGGCAGTCATATCTTCTGTACAACGGCCAACAAAAACTTTTCTGCTTCTTAAAGGCTCATCTGGACTTTGCTTAGAATTAGGAAGTTTACAGTCACACCATCGCCCATCTATCATGTGTCTCTGTGACATTACTTTCACCTGGGTATCGTATTCCGTAAAGCGAACAAAGCCAAACCCTTTTGAATGACCAGTTTTAATATCCTTCTTAACCTGAACCATAAGAACTTCTCCAAAGGTACTGAAATAGTCTTTAAGATCCTGTTCAGTTGTTTTCCACGGGAGACCCAACACTATTAGGTCAGATGTTTTCTGGACAGCTCTTTTCACTTTCACTACTGAGGAAGCATCTGTCTCATCCATCTTCCTTTTATTATCTTTCGGATAGTTGACAACATATACCAGGTTTCCCCAGCCAGCATCAGGGGCATGCAGAATTCCTTCTACCAGACGGACACCTCTCAGACACTGAGACACTGGATTCCTGTAGCTTAGCCCACGTGCCCCTGGAAACTGGGCCGTACCAGCAGACAGCAGCACTGTCCCATCATCTTCTGACGGTGTTTCATTCTCGTCTTCTGTTACCCGAATATATTCAGACATCTTTTCTTACTTCTTAGCTAGGCCTGCAACTCAGGAGCGAGACAAGGAAAACTGAAAACAGAGAGGGATCCCGGACCAGCCTAGCTACCGCTTCATTCCCACTGCAAGCATTTTTTAAATTTATTTTTATTTATTTGAGTGAGAGAAAGAGAGAGGGAGGGAGAGGGAGACACATGCACCACCTTGTGCATCTGGCTTACATAGGTCCTGGGGAATTGAACCTGAGTCATTTGGCTTTACAGGCAAGTGCCTTAACTGCTAAGCCATTTCTCTAGTGACCCCCCCCACCACCATTTTTAGTTATTTCTTCTAGGTAACTATTCTTCTTTCGCCTACAAAGTTGTTTTGTGAATTAGGCTGTAATATTTGAATGCAATAATGCAAGAATAAGTTCTTTTGCTTTTAACATTGAGTAATATTGAGTCAACATTGAGTAATATGACTTAAATAGCATCTATGAGAGATTAACCTTGGTGCGTGATAGCTAGGTTTGTGAGAGAGCGAGCTATACATGAAGTGGATGAAAATCCTATATAAGACGACACTAGAATAATATTGATGTGAGGAAGGTAGACATATGAAAGAAGGTGACAAAAGAATAGGGTTTGATGGGTGTGGAGGTACATGTTTTTAATTCCAGGACATATGAAGCTGAGGTAGGAGGATTGCTGAGTTCCAGATCAGCCTGGACTAAAAAGTGAGTTCCAGATCATCCTGGGCTAGGGTGAAACTCTACTTCAAAAACAACAGCAGTCTGGAGAGATTGCTTAGTGGTTAAGGCGCTAGCCAGCAAAGCCTAAAGACCCAGGTTTAATTCCCCAGTACCCATATAAGCCAGATGTACTAGATGACACATACATGTGGAGTTTGTTTGCAGTGGCTAAAGGTACCTGCATGCCATTCTGTCTCTCTATCTGCCTCTTTCTCTAGCTCTCTGTCAAATAAATAAATATTTAAACAACAACAACAACAGAAAGAGTAGGGTTAATATTTGAAATTACAAAACAAAAATAAAACTGGGTTGCTGACAATTTACAAAAAAAATAGCAAAATTCCAAGTTTGTAGATGAAGGAGGATAATGATGTGACTTATTTAATTTCTCTAGGCTTTCAGTTTCCATATTTACAAAAGAGGTATAGAGAATGATTAGGTTGCATGCCTTCTGAATTTGATGTAGAGATCACATACACTTGTAGCAATATATACTTTTTATGAGAGAGAGAGAGAGAGAGAGAGAAAGAGAAGGAGAGAGAGAGAGAGAGAACTGGCACAGCAGGGCCTCCAGCCACTGCAGGCAGACTCCAGATGCACGTGCCCCCTGTGTGTATGTGGCACCTGTGCGTCTGGCTTATCTGGAACCCGTGGAGTTGAACGTGGGTCTTTAGGCTTTGCAGGCAAGTACCTTAACTGATAAGCCATCTCTCCAGTCTGAAATGTATACTTTTAAGCTGTTTCTATGGTGAGCAGCAATAAAAAGGCATAAAAATGATAAGTTTTGCTCCAAAACCTGATTTTAAATGATCTCAGTTGGGGAATTGCTTTGATGTCAATCTGCTTGAAATCCCTTTTGATTTCCAATGCTGTCTTAGAAGTTTTTTCTTTTTTTGAAAAGGCCCCAAAAGTAGCCGGGCATGGTGGCGCACGCCTTTAATCCCAGCACTCAGGAGGTAGAGGTAGGAGGATCGCTGTGAGTTCGAGGCCACCGCGAGACTACAGTGAATTCCAGGTCAGCCTGGGCTAGAGTGAGACCCTACCTCGAAAAACCAAAAACCAAAACCAAAAACAAAAACAAAAAAAAGAAAAAGAAAAAGAAAAAGAAAGAAGGAAAAGAAAAGGCCCCAGAAGAAAAGTTTGGGAATTGACATTTTATGTTCCAGTAGTTTGAACTACCCAAATTAATGTGCAACTCCCACTTCCCCTGCTCAGGTTTCCTCCCTCCTCAATACTAAAATGGAAACACGGCATGTGAAATAGGAATCCCTTTCCGGTTCTTCTGATCTATATACTTGAGTAGCAAAACATATATCTGGTTGTCTTTGATACACTTTCGTCTTTAAAAATGAGAGAAACAGAATGAGAGAGGAGAGGGACAGAAAGCTGCCCTGCTGCATGGGTGTTGTGCTTGCACTAACCTTTGCCCCAGCTCTAGCTACTCCCCAGGAGAGAGTCGGGCATTTATTGTCTACACTTTTTTTCTTCCCAGTGCTGAACCCCATAATATACAGCATAAGGAACCAGGAGGTGACAGTTACAATAAAGAGACTTATGGCAAGAATGTTCTGGTTTAGGAATCCAAAGACATTTCTTTAAAAAAATATTTTTGGTTATTTATTTGAGAGCAACAGAGAGAGAAAGGGGTGGGGGGAGAGAGAGAGAGAAAAGGAGAGAGAGAGAATGGGCACCCCAGGGCTTCCAGCCACTGCAAACGAACTCCAGATGAGTGCGCTCCCTTGTGCATCTGGCTAACATGGGTCCTGGGGAATTGAGCCTCAAACCGGGGTCCTTAGGCTTCACAGGCAAGCGCTTAACCGCTAAGCCATCTCTCCAGCCCAATAACCTTTCTTCTTAGAAAAATAGTGCATGATCTGAAGGAACCGAAGCCCAAAAGAAACTAATGAAGCAGAGATTGTCCCCACTAATTCTACCACTTCTATTGTAGTCTAACAATGAAGTACTGCGTGGCTGCCTGCCACCTTACAAAGCTTTTCTTTTCCACTCACAGGACTCTGAACAAGGACTGGCACAGGGAGCTCAGAAAAAAAGAAGGGGCACATGGCTGGATAGGGCGTGAGAGTGGACGTTATTCTGCCACCTTTTGAAATTTGTTATTTATTTATTTGAGAGAGAGAGAGAGAGAGAGAGAGAGAGAGAGAGAGAGAGAGAGAGAAGGAAAATACAGGTGCACCAGGGCCTTCTGCTGCTGTAAACAAGCTCCAGGCGCATGTGTCACTTTGTGCATCTGACTTGACATGGGTAGTGGGGAATTGAACCCATACCACCAGGCTTAAATCACTGAACAATTTCCTCAGTCCACTGTCTCTCTCTCTTTTTTTTTTTCCTGGATTTTCAAGGTAGGGTCTCACTGTAGCCCAAGCTGACCTGGAACTCACTATGTAGTCTCAGGGAGGCCTCAAACTCATGGCAATCCTCCTACCTCTGCCTCTCAAGTGCTGGGATTAAAGGCATGCGCCACCATGGCCAGCTGTCACCTCTTTAGAACATATAATAAAACATTTAACAAGCCTCTCTCTCTCTAAATGTATAGCTATATGTACATAATATATGTATGTATGTATGTACACACACACACACACATATATGTAATCTTTGGAGATAGACACAGTGGTACCCACCTGTACAGTCCCTGTACATGGGGGTACTGAGGCAGGTAGGTCACTTGAGCCCTGGAGATTGCAGGAAAGGGATAGATGGATGATGGGAACTAGAGAATAATGCTTTCTTTAAAAGAGAAAAAGGAAAGAACCTTATTCCCCTTTGACATTGAATATGCAGTGCAGTAGGTGATGATAGACATCCCTTCCCTGATCTGGTTGTATAATGTGAAAGGGAGGGGAAACACAGCAAAGCACTATGGAAACCCGAGACAAGAGTTCTTGGAGTCTAGGGTCAAGTAATAGCATTAAGATTCAGGGCCATGCAACTATTTTCTTTATTGTGGAGGAGATCCAATAATTATTTTATTGATATCAATGTTATTTGTTGAAATAAATAAACTTCTCAATTTTTGATGTGCTCTTTTCTCACAGAAGATTTAAAGCAGTTAAAAATATTCTCAGGGTGTGGTGCCACATGCCTTTAATCCCAGCATTGTGGAGGCAGAGGTAGGAGGATTGCCACAAATTCAAGGTCCCCCTGACTACATAGTGAAATCCAGGTCAGTTTGGGCTAGACTGAGACCCTACCTCAGCAAACCAAAAGAGAATATACTTCGGTATGTTTAGGTATGTTGGTGCTGGGAAGATGGCTCAGTGGGCATGGTCCTTGCTGCACAAGCATGAGGATTTCTGTTTGGATCCCCAGCACCCACAACGACATTGGGCGTGGTGGCAGCGCACCTGCAAACCTGTTATGGGGAGGTGGAGACAGATGGGTCCTTGGAGCTTTCTGGTTAGCTAGTATCTCAGATTGTGTGAGTGTCACCTTTAGTGAGGGACCCTGTCTCCATCAATAGAATGGAGAGCAATTTAGGAGACATAATAACAGTAGTAGATTCCCCCCTAGAGCCTCCGACCCCACAGCCTCAGGCTTTTGATCAAGCTTATGGTACTAGCCACGAATTCCTTTTTTGTGGAGGCCACTTCAAACTCAATCACAAACCAGCTGTTTTCCATCATGATAGTCATGTCCCTGTTGCAGCAGTGCACACATTGTGCCAGGCTGGTTGTTAGCACAGCACATAAGGTCTGCAACTGAACGAAATGGATTTTCTAGGACTAATTTTCAACACAGGCTGATGGTGTTACATTAACAAGCAAGTCTCTAAATGCAATTCTGAAATAACTCTTTCACAATCAGTAGAAGGATACAACGCTTTGATTTACTGAATTGATTTTAGGAAATAAGTCTAAACTATATTAGATCCTTATTAGACATGTCTTCAGGAAGTGCTTTGAAATCTCTTATACAAAAATGACTTCATAGGAATGGGAGAAAACTTTAGACTATATTTTCTGTCCAAGAGTTGAAATACATATATTCTGCAGTAACTATGAGCTAAGATGTTGTATTCTTTTCATATAAGATTTGGATATAATTGGTTTTCATTAATTTTGTTATATATCCATGACATGTTCCAGTTTCACAATGGAACTACAAAGGGATTACATCTGAATAGTACATAATAATGCCACGATGTTCTAAATTAAGTTCACTTAGAAATAAAATTATGGTCTAAGCCTATTGGAGTGACTCTTTGTGGCATTATCTATGTGAAGGAAATGGTTCTGCTGCTATGTTTGAGAAGGTTAGTTAATAAAGCTAAAACATCTGGCTAGGCTGGGTGTGGTGGTGCACACCTTTAATCCCAGCACTCGGGAGGCAGAGGTAGGAGGTTCATCACAAGTTCAAGGCCACCCTGAGAGACTACATAGTGAATTCCAGGTCAGCCTGCACTAGAGTGAGACCCTACCTCAAAAAAAAAAAAAAAAAAAAAATCAAGCAGGCTGTCGCTGAGCATTAGATATATTCTCATTGACACTCAGAAGTATATTGTAGTCACCATAACTGATGCAGAGTATGAAATATAAAGTCAGAAGTTGTGATGGTTGATGCTATCAACTTGATGGGATCTACTACAAATTTCTGGGCACGTTTGTGAGGGACCTTCTCGATTAGGTTAACTGAGGGGCAAAGATCCATTGTAACTGTAACTGTGAGCCACCCCATTCCATGGGCTGGCATCCTGGACTGACTATTTACTTACTCTGAAATAAAATTATGCTCTGAGCCAACTGATGTAAATCAAGGAGAATAAAAAGGAGAGAGTCAGGCTGGGGAAATAGCTTAGTGGTTAAAGTGTCTTGCTTGCAAAACCTTTGGCCAGATGCAAAGGTGCACTTATATTTGTAATCCCAAAGTGCCTGTAACGAGGGGAGGCAGAGCCAGAAAAATGTGAAGTTCGGGACCAGCTAGTCCTGTGTTTGTTAGTTTGTAGTATGGCAGTTCATTTGCAGTGACAAGAGACCCTGTCTCAAAGAAGGTGCAGCACAGACATCTCGAAATTGTCCTCTGATCTCTACATGGCTGCTTTGGCATATGCATATGTGTGCACACTCACGTGCAAACACACACACACACGCAAATAAATAAATAAAGAGAAAGGGTGCTAACAGTAATCTCCCTTCCTCTGTCTCTCTGCTTCTTGTCTAGGCATGCTTCTGCTGCCATGCCTCCCTTGCCATTGTGGCTTGCTTCCCCCAATCTGTTAAGAAATAAACTCTTCCTCTTTTACCTTGCTTCTTGGCATGTATTTTGTCACAGCAACAAAGAAAATGACCAGCACAGAAGTCTTGGTTTAAAAATCCTAGGTCAGGGCTGGAGAGATGGCTTAGCGGTTAAGCGCTTGCCTGTGAAGCCTAAGGACCCCGGTTCGAGGCTCAGTTCCCCAGGTCCCACGTTAGCCAGATGCACAAGGGGGCGCACGCGTCTGGAGTTCGTTTGCAGTGGCTGGAAGCCCTGGCGCGCCCATTCTCTCTCTCTTCCTCTATCTGTCTTTCTCTCTGTGTCTGTCACTCTCAAATAAATAAATAAATAATTAAAAAAAAAATCCTAGGTCAGGGCTGTGAGATGGCTCAGCAGTTAGAGGTGCCTGCTTGCAAAGCCTGATGTTCTGGGCTCAATCCCTCAGTCCCCACATAAAACCAGATGCACAAAGTGGTGTAGGCATCTGGAGTTTGTCTGCAGTGGCTAGTGACCCAGGCATTCTCATGCTTTCTTCCTCCCCAGCCCTCCTGCCAAATACATACATGGTAAGAAAAGAAATTAAAATAGATAATAAAGATCCCAGGTCAGTCACAGGCCAGTTATGCAAAACTGGATAAGTCAATTAACTTTTGTAAATTGTGATTTCCTCCTCTAAAGTATTTAAGTATTGAACACAGCCTAATTTAATCAGTAAAATTCTATAAAAGTGAAACTTCATAAACCTTTGTCAAGTGAGTCACGTGGACAGTGTCACAGGCATGACTGTCTTTTGCCTTCTGCATCATCACTTAGCACTGGGTCTTCATCCTGACAGTCATCCTGGTAGCCATTCTACCTCATGTGTGTGCGTCTCAACCCCAGCTGTTCTCCAGAGAAGCATCAGGTGGTCAACCTGTGCTGAATTCCTGGATGCATAGTAGGAGGAACAAACTTAAGGATGCTCATGGAAAAAGAAGAATTTGCACAATCCTTGCTGTTCAGGACACATTGACTCTTGCTGGGCAGTGCCAATTAAGAACCTATTTCTACAGGGGTGAAGTGTACAAAGGGTAGAAGTCAAGAGGAAAAAGATCTTTAAGTTTCAGGACTTGTTGAAATTTCTGTTGTTCATCATTTGTTGCTGGGTGTCCATTTTCTATCTGTGTAGCCAGGATTTTTCTTCAAACCTGAAATCATTGGTCTGTGAGGCCTGTTGAAAGGATTATCAAGTAAGGGTGTGGATAGCAGAGTCCTGTGTCATTGCAGCATTGATCACAGTAACTAAGGTTTCTGTTGCAGTCAGGTTCACATTGCTGGCAGAAATCACCTGATCAAGAGAAGCTTTTGGGAAAAAAGGGTTTATTTTGGCTTATAGACTCAAGGGGAAGCTCCATGATGGCAGGGGAAAATGATGACATGAGCAGATGTTGGACATCACTTTCTGGCCTATATCAGGTGGACAACAGGAACAGGAGAGTGTGCCCAACACTGCCAAGGGGACACTGGCTGTAATACCCATAAGCCTGCCTCCAACAATACACTGCCTCCATGAGGTGTTAATTCCCAAATCTCCATCAGCTGGGAGCCTAGCATTCAGAATGCCTAAGTTTATGGGGGACAGCTGAATCAAACCACCACAGTTTCCTTTGGGTCATATTTCTCCCTAGAAGTGAAATACAGTTCTTGCTTTTCCAAAAATATATTCACATTTTTGGAAGGTTATAAGCTAAGATGACAACTGTTTCAAGTTCTGATGGCACCAAAGCTCTCAGGATTGTCAAATGTTGGCAAAACCTGGAGTTATTATATCATATTTTTTTCTACAATGTAAACCAGTATTTTTTCTAATGCTGGAAGATTTCTTGTTTTGAGTACTTTTTATAAGACTGGGAAAGAGAAAGGGGGGGAGGGAGAGAATGAGAACAGAAGAGAAAGCGAATAAGCACGCCAGGATCTTTTGGTGGTGCTGCAAATAAACTCTAGACACATGCACCACTTTGTGCATCTGGATTTACTTCAGTACTTGGAAACTCCTTGCAAACAAGTGTTTTTAACCACGGAACCATCTCTCCAGCCCAATGTTGGATGACTTTCAAAGGTCTACTTTCCTTGGATGACATGGGAAAATGAATTCCATGGCTAAGGGTGGGAAAATAAGATAATTTCTTTTTTTCTTTAAATATTTTATTTTTATTTATTTGAGAGTGACAGAGAGAGAAAGCGGCAGATAGTGAGAGAGAGAGAGAGAATGGGCATGTCAGGGTCTCCAGCCACTGCAAACGAACTCCAGACGCGTGTGCTCTCTTGTGCATCTGGCTAACATGGGTCCTGGGGAATTGAGCCTCGAACTGGGGTCCTTAGGCTTCACAGGCAAGCGCTTAACTGCTAAGCCATCTCTCCAGCCTGATAATTTCTTTTTAAAATTAAAAAAAATTATTTGTGAGGAGAAAAAGAGAAAGTATGAGCAGACATTAACAAACTTCAGACATATGCACCATTTTGTGCATCTGTCTTTGAGTGAGTGTAGGAAAAAACCCCCACAGGGGGTCCCCACGCTCTGCCTGGATAAGGCAACACCCCAAATCACTCACTCACGAGAAGCGGTCTTGATGCAAACTGCAAGAGGATTTTATTCCAAGCGCGCTGGGGCCCACAGTCGTACACCGCACAGGGGTAGAGGACTGCAGAGCCCCGAATGCAGGGATGGGGTAGTTTTTATAGGGTTTCTAACAAAGCCTGTGCCTTAGACCAATCATTTTCTAATATTAGGAGCCCCGCAGGGTGTTAGCCAGTCAGTTGGTGCCACCCCATAGTTTCTAAGCCAATTAGTTTATGACCTTGGTGGTCAGCGTTTGCACAGGTCCTTGGGTGGGAGTAGCAGAGTGTGGTATCAGTCTCCTGTGACCTTGGAGGTCAGCACTTGTGCAATTCCTTAGGTGGGGGTAACAGAGTATGGTATCAGCCTCCTATGACCTTGGTGGTCTGAGGCAGGCTGCTACAGCCTATGGTGCGAGTTACTAAGGCTTACAGTGTAGGCTACTAAGGCTTACAGTGTGGGCTATTAAGGCTTATGGTGTAGGCTATTTACAGAAACCAAATAAGTGGTTCACTTCATTACTCATTTCCCATCCTTGAGGGCTATCTCATGCCCTTTTACCTAGTTTTATATTAGGAGTGGGCTCTGATACAATGAGAAGAGGGATTCTTTACTTGCTTCTGACAGAGAGTAAAACCTGGAGTTTGAGGTATGCAGGTGGCCCGCTTAAGCTCCCTTTGGAGCGTGATAGTATTTCTGAGCTTCTGAATTCTTGGGCCTTTCATGAGGACTGGTGAATTGAACCTGGGTGGTAAGGTTTTACAAGCAAATACCTTTAGCCATGGAGCAATCTCTCCATCCCTAAACTTGTTTCTTTCTTTTTTTCTTTTTTTCTTTTTTTCTTTTTGGTTTTTTTGAAGTAGGGTCCCTAGCCTAGGCTGACCTGGAGTTCACTACGTATTCACAGGGTGGCCTCGAATTTAGCAATCCTCCTACCTTTGCTTCCCAAGTGCTGGGATTAAAGGTGTGCACCCCCATGCCTGGCTTTTCTTTCTTTCTTTCCTTTTTTAAAAAAAATTATTAATTTAATTTATTAGTTTTCTTTTCAGTAAATACAGGCATTTTGGTACCATTGTTTAGGCTCATCCATGATCTACTCCCTCCCATTGGACCCTCCATGTTGATGTAAATGGGTCATGCATTGTGGAGTTAGCCCACAGTTATTGGTACGATAAATGTCTCTGCATATCATGACCCAACATGTGACTCTGACATTCTTTCCTCCCCCTCTTCCACAAAATTTCCCTGAGCCATGTTGGGTTCATTTCTGGTCTGCTTCAGTGCTGAGGTGTTGGGGGCCTCTGAGGCTCTGGCTTCTCTGATTTGGTAGGAGTTGATTTTTCTCTGTGTTGGTCTCCTTCCCCTTTGTGCTGGTATCTGGTTCATCAGGAAAACATCATCCTTGCTTGTTTCGCCAATTGTCCTTAGTTTCAGTCGGGCCCCTTTTGAGGTATGATGGGGCAGCTCTCTCCTTAGGATCTGCATCTATCTTTCTTTCCTGGTCTCTGCAACACAGCTAGGCAGTCGCCATCTTGGCCGGAAGTCCCCTCCTTTTTTTTTTTTTTTTTTTTTTTTTTAGGTTTTAGACTTTATTAGATTAAGAGAAGGAAGTACAGAGAGCTCCTGTCAGATGGAAGGCATGAGGGGGTAAAGAGCCCATGTGGGAGTAGGAGTTCCCTACACCCCATCATCCCAACCCAGTTGGGCTGAGACAAGGGGGGCTTATCAGAGCAGAGATCTGGAAGCTCAGGAGAAGTGAACAGTCCAAAAGAGGCTGTGCCCACCTGGTAAGCATCTATTTATAATCTTATTGTTGTGGGCTCTACCCTCAGGTTCAGGTGAGACTGAGAGAGAGCTGATTGGTCTGGACTCAGGGACTGGCTCAGGAAGAGGCCAGACATTATGCTGCCAAATTTTGGGGCTGATATTAACCAACCAGAATACCAGGACCAGATTTAAACCTTAATTTTAGGGAAGGGGAATTCCTTCCCAGGGAGAGACTCAGGTTGTTTTTGGAAAAACAGATCTATGTAATTCCTTTCAGCAAGAGATAAGGAGAATCCAGATCCTTCTCAAACCTCTAGCATTATAGAGACAGAAAGAGCAGGCCCTAAGACATTCCTACTTTTTACTTTCAGGGCCCAGTCACCCTAAACTGCCTCAGTCCCTCTTCTGAAGAAGTAATCCTATTGTTGCTAGGGAATTGGGGCAAAGATTGATCTTACTTCTTCAAGATGAGTGGAGTCATTGGGTGTGGCAGTTGGGAAACTTCTCCAGTGGGACTATCTAAGGGACCACAAACATGCATTGGTGGAGTACATGAGGACATTCCTGGAAGAAAAAGTTGGTGAGGAAGAATAAAAACAAGGATTAAAGGGGGAGTAGGCACACAACAATCTGGAGGTCTTTAGTGTTCCCATTCTTGTACACTTTCAGGCCTTGTAGAGTGATGGATGGAACCCAGGTAGATGGAGCTAGATTATCTCAGGGCCATCTGAGTGTGAGATGACTATACACAGGAGGAGGTAAAGTTAAAACAGCAACTGAGTATATGGGGCCCAAAGATCAACAGAATAACCATAAAGATTGTAACAGGTACAATCTTTTTCCTATACTTCTGTGAGGATGTCCAAAGCCATGTGATTTTATGTAATTGTCTTTTTTATCCTTTGAACCTCAGAATTAACAGGGGACATTCATTCAGCTGTGTCACTTAAAGCCTTCTGGGTATGTTTAGTTGAGTTTCTATATGCCAAATGATGTCTTTTAAGCTAACAGATGGAATTAAAAAGATGGAAGCCAAATGATTGTGCTCATTAAAAAACACTTCTAGTCCATTAGTGTCTCAATATGGGTAAATTTGTAGGGCATTATAAAGTTTTTTCTTGTTGCCCTTGCATCCAAGGTAATCCTAGAGTGCACCTTCCAATCCATCCTGGGGATAACCAGGCCCAAAGGTTAGTACCACAGAGCTAGTGGGTGCCATTGTGGGTTGTCCAATGTACTTTTAGCCTCTGGACACATTTAATAACAAACCATTTTGATGGTCAGAGGACAATGATGTTCTGGCATAAGTCAGGAAGGACCCATCATTGTTCTCAACATAAGGGAGCCTTTTGACTTAAGTGACCTTTGGTCTGAGTCATCCAGATATGTGTATTTTGGATTTGACAATAAGCATCCTGAGATCTGTGGCTGTTCTCTATTGTGGAGTAGAACTACTAGAGATGGGGCCAAGATACCTCAGGGATTTGTTGGTTTCTCTCGTTGAAAAGCTCTTTTTGTGTTCTAGTTTATTATTTTTATTTTTATTTTTTTTAGGTTTTTCGAGGTAGAAACTCACTATGGTCCAGGCTGACCTGGAATTAACGATGTAGTCTCAGGGTGGCCTCAAACTCATGGCAATCCTCTCTTCCTCCTGAATGCTGGGATTAAAGGCGTGTGCCACCACACCCAACCTCTGTTTATTTTTGGTAGACTTAATAGGCAATTTATCTTTTTTGTTGTTGTTTTGGTTATATGTTTCTCTCTGGCCAAGCAAGTAGCCAAAATTTTAATCAAATATGTACCTTTGGAGGTGAATAGTGGCTATTCACCTCCCAAGAAACTCTAGGTACCTGGGAGGAGCTCTATGGCTTTCTCAGTATTGGCATTATCTGTAAGGATGAGTCAGGGCTGTGCTGAACAAGTGGCTTTTGTTAGGAAGCCTGGAGGACATTTTTTCCCTCTGTTTTGACTCTCTTCTTATAGATTGTATACTTTTGCTTTTTAAGTTCAGTCTTTGGGTCTCTGTGTCTTCCCTGATCAGGAAGACAGGTGACTTAAGTGTGCCATCTTCTCTTGTGACCTTCTGTCCTGGGAGCAGAGGCCAAAATATTGGTTTCCTTTTTAGTTTTGGTGTCTCCAATTGGCTTTGGCTTCTACTATTGGTTAAACTGCTTTCTTGAGATTCACAAACACAAATCTCTGAAATTCTAGAGTGGAGTTTCTGTGAACATTTGGCTATGAGAATTTTTTTTTGGTTTTTCGAGGTAGGGTCTCACTCTAGCCCAGGCTGACCTGGAATTAACTATGTAGTCTCAGGGTGGCCTTGAACTCACGGCAATCCTCCTACCTCTGCCTCCCGAGTGCTGGGATTAAAGGCGTGCGCTACCACGCCCGGCTTGAGAATATTTTTCCTTTCACTTAAAAATTCTTATACAAGGGATTTAAAATTTAAAAGTTATTATTAATTATTATTATTTTCACCTATGCATGTGTGGTGTGTGCGTGTGTTTATGCAAAAGCTAGAAGAGAACATTGGGTGTCCACTATTGCTCATCTATGGTGTTTCCTTAAGGTCCAATTTTCTATTATTGGTCAGGCTGGCTAACCAGAGAGCCTCAGATTCTGTCTTTGCTGTTCATATGAATGGTGCTATAGTCATGAGTGGTTATGTTCAGCTTTTAAAAAAATAGTTATTTGTGAGAGAGAGAGAGAGAAAGAGAGAGAGCACACAAGAGAACACATGGGCATGTCAGGGCCTCTTGCTGCTGCAAACAAAGCACTGACACATGTGCCACCTTTTCATCTGGTTTGGTATGGGTACTGGGGAATTGAATTTGAGCTAGCAGGCTTTGAAAACAAGTGCTTAATCATTGGACCATCTTACTAGCTCACATTTAAATTTTTTAAAAATTTAATTGCAAGCTGCACAGAGAAGGTGAGAGACAGAAAGAAAGATAGAAAGAATGGACACACTAGGGCCTCTTGCCACTGCAAATGAACTCCAGATGTTTGTGCCATTTTTTTCTGAGTAGGATCTCACTGTATACCAGGGTGACCTGGAACTCTGTAGTCCTATACTGGCCTCAAACTCACAGCAATCCTTTCACCTCTACCTCCTGAGTGTTGGGATTAAAGGGGTCACACAACCATGCCTGGCCAGTTTTTTTTTTTTTTAATTTATTTATTTTCAAGAGAGAGAAGAGAGACGGGGGTGGGGGAGAAGAAGAGGAAGAAATGGATATGCCAGGGCCTCTAGCCACTGCAAATGAACTCCAGATACATGCGCCACTTTGTGCATTTGGCTTTACGTGGGTACTGGGGAATTGAATCTGGGCCATTAGGCTTTGCAAGCAAGTGTCTTAACCACTAAGCAATCCCTCCAGCCTGGGATATGGGTTTTGATTAATAGAAATAGTGACTGACTTGCTTGGGGACATAGAGGCACAGAGCCTACTTGCCCACTATACTCATTGTAGTTTGAAGTTGAATGTGGGAAAACAAGATCACAATGGTGGGATTAGCCAGAAGCACACAGCACACCAGTGTGGAAGTAGGAGAGAGCATCCTGGGAGAAAATGATGCACTGGTCACAGAAGCATTATTGCTGCCTCCTTGGACACCATAATGGTCATGTCTAACTCCTCTGAGTCTATAAGATGGTCCAGAAGGTCACTAAAGGAGTATATGTCTGCTAAGGAATGAGTAGATTTTTCTCAGAAGATTTAAAAATGGGTATTTTCTTAGTACCTATAAAATCTAAGGCACATTAAATTCAGCTATTACACAGGGGAAGAGAGGCACAGAAGTGCTACCTGTACTAAGTTCCTCACATTGTATGTCAGTTAATTAAAGCAGTGTGAAAATGAAGTGTTGGTTATGTTGAAAGACAAGACATGTAAAGCAAAAGAGCTTGGTTGCCAGTTTTAATCTTCAAAGCCATGCCCCTAGTCACACTATCCAACCCAACTGCCCTTCCTAAATTCAAAATTATCTTCTCAACCTGTGACATATTTTGAATGTCATTCAAAAATATGTTTTTGATTTTGGTTTATTAAGGTAGGGTCTCGCTGTAGCCCAAGTTGACCTGGAATTCACTTTGTAGTCTCAGAGTAGCCTTGAACTCACAGCAATCCTCCTACCTCTGCCTCCCAACTGCTGGGATTAAAGGCGTGACCACCACACCTGGCTGAAACTGTGAGCCTATACAGGACTGAAAAGATTCCAACATCTCAAATTTAAGTGTATGCTGTCCATATCTTGTAAAATACAATGTATTACGTGTCCTCTAGGTTTTGTCTTTTTACTGCATATAACTGTATATAAATACAGTTATAAAACTAGTCATTAAAAAATTCAGCTATTACAAAACCATAGTTGGGGGTGGAGAAAAAGGAGGGGAGAGAGAGAAGGAACATCAAGAGAGAAAAGAATGGATAACTTAAAAGAAAGGTTAAAATATAACTTTGTATTTTTAGTCTGGAGTTAGTGAAATACTCTTAAATTATGCCTTCTTTGTCATGCACAGATGACTATGACTATCTTGCCAAACTACCTTAAATGTGAAGAGTAAAAACTAAAGCAATGCTTAAAACATTACAAGATCTACTACCAATTAAAACTGTTGAGAATATTGTATCCCTGAACAATTCCTATTTGTGTTCAAACAAAGACCTATTGGGGATGGTCCAGTGGAAAGCCAAGTTAGCCTCCTGGGACTTGGTGGAATCACAGTGGGCAGGGAATTCTCCAGAAACAAGAAGAAGAGAGTGAGAGCAGAGTTCCAAAACTGCACATACCAAGTCCTGTGTTTTCCCTGGTGAAGAGGAAGTGGGGAAGTTCAGGGCAGTGCGTATGTGTGTGCCGTCCTCAGAGAAAGGGGGTTTCTCAGAGGTTCAGCTCTGTGGCTCTCATGACATTAGTGATCTTAGGAGGATCACAGCACGGGTTTCACTCAGCCTCAGGTCAAGCATGTGGTGCCAGCTTCTCCAAGCAGCAAGAAAGGAAAGAAGGGGCAATGAATGCCTGGATGACTGAGCTGCCGTGTGGTGTAGAGCCTGGGAATGGACAGGTGAGTGCTACTGACCTTGACATCTCTTGACTCTTAAGGGCTTGACAAAGGAACAAAAGGAAAGAGAGCCAATAAGTACAATAGAAACTCACAGCATTTTACTTTTACCCTAGTGAGAAGAGCCTCGGAGAGAAGTAAACTGGACAGTGAAGAATGGGTTCATTTTTCATTTCCTTGTCATGCCTGGATGAAGACAAAAAAGGCAAGAGTAAATTGTTGTGTGTATGTTAGTTACACTTTGAATACTCTTAAAAATAGAATACCACTTAAAATAAAAAAAAAATAGAATACCATGGGATGGAAAGATAGTCCAGTGGTTAAAGATGCTTGTTTGTAAAGCCTGACAGCCTGTGTTTAATTCCCTAGTACCCACATAAAGCCCGATGCACAGTGTGCTGCATATATCTGAGTTAATTTGCTGCAGCAGGAGGCCCTAGCATGCCCATTTTTTCTCTCTCTCTCTGCTTGCAAATAACTATTTAAAATGTTTTACAAAATAGAATACCCTATAAGAAACCTTAAGACCAAAATCAAGTATATAGGATAGAAGTGAAAACTCAAGTATAAATAGTAAAAGTTTAAATTTGGACCAAGGAATACTTAACAATTGAATATTAAACTTAATTCTGGCTTCTTGAAACTAATGCAAAGGAGCTGACATAAACTATATAGCCATCATAGTCAAGTAGGATGTCTTAAATATGTCCATTCAAAGAAATATGTGTGTAACATTCTTGAAATCCCAGGTATTAAGGCAGAAGGGTCCATGAATTGAAGGCCAGTCTTACTAATAGCCAGCATATATCACAAAACAACCAAACAGAACAAACCTTGTGTTGTGTCTCATTCCTGTAATCACAGGACTTGAGGGGCTGAGGCAGCGTGAGCTCCACAAGTTTGAAGCCAGTTTGGGCTACATGGTATGTACCCAACCAGCCTGGTCTACAGGCTACAGAGTGAGATCTAGTCTCAAAACCAACCAACCCAACAAACAAACCCCAATACTGAAAAAAGAACAAAGCTAAAGCATTCAGCCAGCAAGAAAGAACTGTAAATGTCTTGGTAGAGGTATGTGTGCATTGAGAACTCAAGAGGACATCCCTTCTGCAAGCAAATGGTGCTTGCTTATATCTCTGGGGATTCTGAGTACTAGTCATATTCTACACTGAGACCCTTGTGTGACTTTGAAACTTGCTTGAACGCTGGTTGAATAGAGGAATATGCTTGCAGGATATCGCTTCCTGGAGCTGAGCAAATTTTGCTTCAGGGCACAGCCTTATATCTATAGGCACTAGTGGGAAGAATTGGCTTTTTATTGGAGTAAAAAAATTGGAATTCTTAGGCTGGAGAGATGGCTTAGCTGTTAAGGTGGTGCTTGCTGTGAAGCCCAAACCCAGGCTCGATTCTCCAGGTCCCACATAAGCCATATGCACATGGTGGTACATGTGTCTGGAGTTTGTTTGCAGTGGCTGGAGGCCCTAGCGTGCCCATTCTCTCTCTATCTGCCTCTTTCTCTTTCTGTCTGTCTGTTGCTGTCAAATAGATAAATAAAAATAAACAAAGAAAAAAACTAAAAAGTTTCTGAATTCTTCATAAGATTTCAAAAGGCTACATTGCTAGAATGGTGTGTGTGTGTGTGTGTGTGTGTGTGTGTGGGTGTGTGTGTGTGTGTGTGTGTGGGTGTGTGTGTGTGTGTATGTGTGTGTATGCTAGAGGCAGGATATTTCCATAGAATTCACCAAGTAGGCTAGCTTGGCTGGCCACTGAGCCCCAGGGATCCACCTGTTCTTGTATCCATAACACTGGGATTACAAGCATGCTGCCATGACCAGCTTTCTCCTCCTCCTCTTCCTCCTTTTCCTTCTTCTTCTCTTCTTCTTCCTCCTCCTCTTTCTCCTTCTTCTTCTGGTAGGGTCTCACTCTAGATCAGGCTGACCTGGAGCCATGACCAGCTTTCTTCTTCTTTTCTTCTTCTTCTCCTCCTCCTCCACAACAAACTCAGTTAAGAGTGAGTTATGTCTGAAAATGAACAACATAAGCAAATATCTCAATTTAGCACAATCTTGGTCTATATCATTGCCAAGATGAAGATTTCTATCCCAGGCTAGGGTGAATTTTGCCTCTGACAATTTCTGCTTATATTCTTACTAGGTGTTTAGGTCACTTTATTTTATTTATTTTATTTTATTTTTCAAGGTAGGGTTTCACTCTAGTCAAGGCTGACCTGGATTCACTATGTAGTCTCAGGGTGGCCTTGAACTCATGGTGATCCTCCTACCTCTGCCTCCCGAGTGCTGGGATTAAAGGCATGCATCACTACGCCCGGCTATGTCACTTTACTCTGTAGTTTCTAAGTGGAATTATTTTCAAGGCAGGGTCCCACTTTAGCCCAGGCTAATCTAGACCTCCCTCCATAGTCTTTGACCTTCAACTCATGGCAATCTTCCTACCTCAGCCTCCTGAGTTCTGGGATTAAAGTCATGCACTACCATACCTGGCTTAAGTGAAATTGTTTAAAATGCTTTTTTAAAAATTTATTTTTATTTATCTGATATATATATATATATATATATATATACACATATATATATGTATATGTATATATATATGTATATATGTATGTATTTGCCTCTTTCAGAGAAAGAGAATGGGTGTGCCAGGGTCTCCAGCCACTGCACATGAACTCCAGACACATGTACCACCTTGTGCATCTGGCTTAAGTGGGTACTGGTGAATCGAACCTGGGTCCTTTGGCTTTGCAGGCAAGAGCCTTAACCACTAAGCCATCTCTCCAGCTCTAAAATTACTATTCTTCCAAACATAAAAAAAATATTTTATTTTTGGGCTGGAGAGATGGCTTAGCGGTTAAACACTTGCCTGTGAAGCCTAAGGACCCTGGTTCAAGGCTCGATTCCCCAGGACCCATGTTAGCCAGATGCACAAGGGGGCGCATGCATCTGGAGTTCGTTTGCAGTGGCTGGAAGCCCTAGCATGCCCATGCTCTCTCTCTCTGCCTCTCTCTCTCTCTCTCTCTCTCTGTCACTCTCAAATAAATAAATAAAAATAAACAAAAAATATTTTATTCTTATTTATTTATTTGACAGAGAAAGAAAGAGAGAGAATGAGAGAATAGGTGTGCTAGGGCTTCCAGCCACTGCAAACGAACTCCAGATGCATGTGTCCCCTTGTGCATCTGGCTAATATGGGTTTTAGGGAGACAAACCTGGGTCCTTTGGCTTTGCACGCAAATGCCTTAACTGCTAAGTCATCCCTCCAGCCCTATTCTTCCAAACTTTTTATTGATAACCTCCATACATATATACAATGTTCTCTTTTGTTTACCTATTTATGAGAAAGAGAGAGAGAGGGAGACAGAGAGAGAGAGAAAGAATGAATGCACCAGGGCCTCTAGCCACTTTAAACAAACTCTAGGCACATGTGCCACCATGGGCATCTGGCTTACGTGAGTTCTGGACAATCCGACCTGAGTCCTTAAGCTTCGCAGGCAAGTACCTTAATTGTTAAGTCATATCTCTAGCCCTTAAATGAAAAATGTTAAAGTCAATAAAATTTTTTATAATTAAAAAATAAACAGGGCTAGATGGCTGAAGGCACCTGCTTGTGAAAGCCTGATGGCCCAGGTTCAGTTCCCCAGTACCCATATAAAGCCATATGCACAAAGTGGTACATGTGTCTGGAGATCATCTGCAATGGCAAGAGGCCCTGGCATGCCCAGTCTCTCTCTGTGCTTACAATAAAAATAAATAAATATGGGCTGGAGGGATGGCTTAGCAGTTAAGGCACTTGCCTGCAAAGCCAAAGGACCTTGATTCAATTCCCCAGGACTCACTTAAACCAGAGGCACAAGGTGACACATGTGTCTGGAGTTTGTTTGGAATGGCTGGAAGCCATGGCACACAGATTCTCTATCTTTCTCTCTGTCTCTGTGCCTTTCACTTTCTCTCTCAAATAAATAAAAATAAAATATTTTTAAAATTTATTTATTTGAGAAAGAGAAGGAGGGAGAGAGAAAGAGGCAGAGAGAGAATGGGTGTGTTAGGGCCTCCAGCCGTTGCAAATGAACTCCAGATGCATGTGGGTCCTGGGGAATCAAACCTGGGTCCTTTGGCTTTGCAGGCAAATGCCTTAACCTCTAAGCCATCCCTCCAGCCCAAAAATAAAATATTTTTTTTAAATTACACTAAGCAAATCTTTTTTTTTTTAATATTTTTTTTGTTCATTTTTTATTTATTTATTTGAGAGGGACAGACACAGAGAGAAAGACAGAGGGAGAGGGAGAGAATGGGCGCGCCAGGTCTTCCAGCCCCTGCAAACGAACTCCAGATGTGTGCGCCCCCTTGTGCATTTGGCTAAACGTGGGACCTGGGGAACCGAGCCTGGGTCCTTAGGCTTCACAGGCAAGCACTTAACCGCTAAGCCATCTCTCCAGCCCAACTAAGCAAATCTTTATGCACCTGGCTTAATCTTTCAGACTCTTCCCTTAGGGGTGCTGATTCAGTGCACATAAAACTTTAAAACTCTTCTAGAGAACTTCTGATTTTTTCACACCAGAGAGAGCATACCCCAATAGCGTCAGAGTGCTAAAGGGAAGAATATTGTTTTCATTTGGGAAGTCACTGGCTCTGTAAATCTTTAACATTTGGCTAATGCATGTTGTAGAGTGTTGACATTTGTCCAGGTTCTGGGCATCAGCGAGGGTCAAATAAAGCAGTTGCTGCCCTCAGGGAGCTTGGAGTCATAGTCATGGCTATAAACAAGTCACCACAGAAGTCAACATGTCACCAACAGGATTAAGATCCCTGTGAGATACAACAGTTCCCTTTATGATTAGTTACTATTAAATTTGGGGTTCCATCATGGAGGGTGGATACCTGGGGCAGAGTGTGTATTACCTCAGGTTCACAGAGAGAGGCTGGAAGTGTGTGCTCTCAATGCTGTCATGGCAAAGTGACTTCAGGTCTCATGGAATAATACACTCCCTGTAACTCCAGATGAAAACTGTCCTGAAACCATATTGTCGGTTATATTCTACCTCTCTGATCCTGACTCTCAGATATAGTTGTAACCATGTTTTCTGCATCCATCAGGGGCAGGAATCTCCAGGAAGGAAAAAAAAACAAACACAACTTTACTTTTATAAATATGTGGTTTTTCAAGGCAGGGTCTTGCTCTATCCTGAATTCACTATGTAATCTTAGGCTCAAATTCACATCAATCCTCCTACCTCTGCCTCCTAAGTGCTGGAATTAAAGTTGTATAACACCATGACCGGCTATATTTTTTAGTATGTTAGCTTCTTTTTAAAAATATATTTTAGCTGTGTGTGATGGCACACACCTTTAATCCTGGCACTCGGGAGGCAGAGGTAGGAGGATCGATGTGAATTTAAGGTCAGCCTGAGATGACATAGTGAATTCCAGGTCATCCTGGGCTAGAATGAGACCCTGCCTCAGAAAACAAACAAACAAAAAAGTTTAAGGTCATCCTCAGATACATATTGATTTTAAGGTCGACTGGGCTAATCCCTTACCTCAAAAAAAAAAAATTAACAAATTAAAAGAATTAGCATGCTGGTCACAAATATTAAAGAAAAAGCTTCAAGTCAGTAGAAATACTGTTTACTTTATTGGTGGATAGGAATAGTGTCTTTTTTGTGTGTGTGCGTGCATGCATGTGTGTGTGTGGTATATTTACATGTATATGTCCATGGGCTTGCTTGCAGAGGGGTGTACTCACCTGTGGTAGCCAATGTGGAACATCATGTGTTTATTTACTTCAGGAGGAAGGCAAATATTCGCCCTCTTGGCTGCTTGCATCGCCACCCTGACAAGTTTTACTGTAGCAAACACAGAATTCCTCGGATCACAGTCAAGAGTCTGATCACATACCCTCTTGGGTTTTTTGTTGTTGTTGTTGCTGTTTTTTTTTTTTTTTGTTTTGTTTTTTGTTTTTTGAGGTAAGGTCTCACTCCCACAAAGGCTGACCTGGAATTCACTGTGTAATCTCAGGGTGGCCTCAAACTCATGGCAACCCTACCTACCTCTGCCTCCCAAGTGCTGGGATTAAAGGCGTGTGCCACCACACCCGGCTTTACCCTCTTGGTTTTTAAGATTACTATTTAACTGTTATTTGTATGGATGAAGAAATTAGAGTAAAAAGCATCTACAATTCCTAAAGTCCTGCTGTTTTTTTCTTTTCTTTTTTCCTGTTTTTCTAGCCCAAGCTGACCTGGAGGAACTCATTGTGTAGCCTTAGGCTGGCCTTGAACTCAAGGTGATCCTCCTACCTTAGCCTTCCCAAGTTCTGAGACTAAAGGTATGCACCACCATGCCCAGCTTTGGGGTTTACTGATGATTAATCCATTCAAACACAGCCTTTAGTCAACTCTAGAAACTATGCTATTCACAATTAGAAAAAAGAATTAAGGGATTTGAGGGGTTTGTACTTTGGGACTGGTATATGCTGTTTGTACATGTCAGAATATGCTGTTTTTAGATGAAATGAATAAGTATATATCAAATTATAGCAACACTATTTTCTCCTTTTTGGCATGTGTATGTATGCATGGTATATGCATGTATGTACATATGTTTACACGTGTGTCTGTGTGCATAAGGAGGCCCGAAGTTGCAGATTTGGGTAGTAGTCAGCCAGTTTATTCAGCAAATCCTTGGGCTTACAGGCAGGCTGCCGTGCCCGTCTGTCATTTATGTGGGTGATGGAGTTCTCATGATTTCATGGCAAGCACTTTACCAACTGAGTCATCTCTCCAGCTACAATATTATTTTCTTTTTTTTCTCTTTCAAAGTATTTATTTTATACCTTCACCATACAGCATGTCTCATACATGATATTATTTTCAATACTCAAAAAGTGAAAATAGTCCATTGTGTATGAACCGATGAATGTATGAGAAATATGAAACATTTTAAAATATGCACTACATACATGTATTGAAGAATAATTTATCTATACAATAATGCTATTTTGACACATGCCAAGCATGGATAGACTTTGAAAGATTATGCTTAATGAAATAATATGAACATAATGGAAAAACATTGCTTGATTCCATTTATAATAATGTACCTAAAAAAGGCAAATTCATAGAGGCAGAAAACAGTAAAGGTCACTAGGACTGGAAGTAGATGATAGTGGAGAGTTAGTGCATAAAAGGGTCAGGGTTTTAGGGGCTAATAAGGTAGAGTTAGTGGTTATACAATATGAATGTAGTTAATGCCTCTGGCAAATGAATGGTTGAAGTGATAATCATTTTATATTTTATTCTAACAGAAGTTTTCAGTTTTCCACATGATGAGAGCAGTAAAGCTGTTACAGGCATGGCTGAATTTAGTCTGGGTGTCCAGACAGCTGGACCTGAGGCACCAATGGCCGAGTGTGGGCAGGTGTTGAGAGCACACCCAGCAGGAGCAGCAGGTCCTGACACCCGCCTGTCCTGAGGGGCAGCACCTGTGCTCCAGGCAGACCCACCGCGTCAAGCACATGGAGGAGGCCAACCAGACCGGGAGGCTCCTCTTCCACTTCCGCCCCTTCTCCCGGCTCCCCGAGGTGCAGGTGCTGATCTTTGTGTTCTTTCTCATCATGTATGTGGTCAGCCTCAGTGGGAACATGTCCATTTTCCTCACCATCTGGATCCATCGCTGCCTGCACACCCCGATGTACTTCTTCCTGGCAAACCTGGCGAGCCTGGAGATCTTCTACTCGTCCACCATCGCCCCTCTCACGCTGGCTGGCATCCTGTCTGTGGAGAGAACGGCCATCTCCCTGCCAGGCTGTGGTGCCCAGATGTTTTTCTTCATCTTCCTGGGCAGTGCTGACTGCATTCTGCTGGCCATCATGGCCTATGACCGGTTTGTGGCCATCTGCCACCCTCTGCGCTACACACTCATCATGAGCTGGCGCCTGTGTGTCCAGCTGGCCCTGGGGTCGCTGCTGCTGGGCTTCATCTTGGCCATGCAGTTGACTGTGCTCATCTTCCGACTCCCGTTCTGCAGCAGTAAAGAAATCAGCTTGTTCTACTGCGATGTCCTCCCTGTCATGAGACTGGCCTGTGCAGACACCCATGTCCATGAGGCCACGCTGTTTGTGGTCAGTGTCATTGTCCTCACCATCCCCTTCCTCCTCATCCTGCTCTCCTATGTCTTCATTGCGGCTGCCATCTTAAAGATCCGCTCAGCAGAGGGGAGGCACAAGGCCTTCTCCACCTGCTCCTCCCACCTGACCGTGGTCCTCCTCCAGTATGGATGCACGAGCCTCATCTACTTGTGCCCCAGCTCCAGCTACTCTCCTGAGAGGGGCCAGGTAATTTCAGTGGTTTACACGTTCATCACCCCTATGCTGAACCCACTGATCTACAGCATGAGGAACAGAGAGCTTAAGGATGCCTTGAAGAAGGCAGTAATGAAGTTACTTCTGCTCTAAGCATTGCAAGAAGCCTGGATGATCCTCTACTGCATTGCTGAGCAAGAAGAGGTTGTCATTGCCATCAGTCTTTCTGGTCTCATCACTTTCCAAAAGCCATGTATGTTTGCTCAGCCTTATGTTAAGTCATTGCTTAAAACAAGGATGAAAATTCCTCCAGTATTGATAAACTCTGAGGTAGCACTGAGGTTCAAGAGACATATTTTGTGAAATAAATTTCTGACTTTTAAATAATGACGCAGCAGTGCATTACCTAATCAGCACCCCAGATATCCCATGAATGCCTGGGCCTTACCTTGGGCTTTTTTTCAGGTATACTTAGGGTGTCATTAATCCCAAACACTGCACATCTGGGAAGCATCAACGCCAACAACAAGACGATACTGGGAAAACTGGGAGCATTTAACACAGTCTCTCATGACTTCTATTTTGTACATGTTGAAGTTTTAAAGTTATTCATCTTCAACCTTCTTTTCCAGGGAAAGCTCGATCTCAAGCTTTGTTTCACCTCAATTTTTTAAAAATCATTTTACTTGGAGTCGATGTGCGTTCGTATCAATCTCTCAAGCTGCATTCATTTGCTAGTATCCTGTACTTGGAGTCGGTGTGCGTTCGTATCAATCTCTCCAGCTGCATTCATTTGCTAGTATCCTGTACTTGGAGTCGGTGTGCGTTCGTATCGATCTCTCCAGCTGCATTCATTTGCTAGTATCCTGTACTTGGAGTCGATGTGCGTTCGTATCAATCTCTCCAGCTGCATTCATTTGCTAGTATCCTGCTCCCTTTTGACCTCTGTGCTATCGTTGCCCCGCTATTCACCTCTGTCTCTCTGTCTCACACACAGTCACACTTTCTCCTTTTCTGTCTCTCATTAGCTATGCATCTACAATATGGAAAGCTACTTGTCAACAGAGTCTCTGTCAGGTTCATTTGGGGAAATATTGATTCAAATCTGGAGCCTCATCAAATCTATCGACTCCATGAAGATACACACAGATGGTAGACACTATGAGATGGGCAAAGACTCATTTGCATGGTCCTTATTAGAGTGATAATAATTTACCCAGTGATCATTTCTCTCAAGGAATGCTCTCAGAACACAGATGGTTTACCATGTATTCATAATGTATGGGCACTCATTATCCATTCATTGGTTACTTAGGGATGTATTCATTCGATAACATTAAAGATGTCAGGTAACAAATATTTATTGAACTCTCTGTTCTTATTTGTTATAAGAGGAGTAGGAAGTAGGAAAAAAGTTGGATGTAGCTAATGCCTTAAATCTCATTTAGCTCTGCAAAACACATGAACTGTATATTATTTTCATCTCTACTTATAGATAGGGAGACTGAAGCAAGGGAGATTCAACCTATCCAAGGTCACAGAATGAGTAACGGTCAAAGTGAGATTGGACCTGGGCAGTTTGGTTCTACAACCTGGACATATGGTTGCTAGCTCTTATACAAACTATCTATATCTGCAGATCCTAAGGAGAGCGCCACCCCATCATACGTCACAAGGGCCCTGGCTGAAACTAAGAACAATTGGTGAAACAAGCAAGGGTGCTGTTTCCCTGGTGAACCGGATACCAGCACAAGGGGTAAGGAGATCAACACAGAGAAAAATCAACTCCTACCAAATCAGAAATCCAGAGACCCAGAGGACCCCAACACCTCATCATTGAGGCAGACCAAAAATGAAGCCAACATGGCTCAGGGAAATTTTGCGGAAGAGGGGGAGGAAAGAATGTCAGAGCCACGTGTTGGGTCATGATATGCAGAGACATTTATCCTACCCATAACTGCGGGCTAACTCCAGAATACATGACCCATATACCTCAACAAGGAGGGGCCGGGGGGGGGTAGGACATGGATGAACCTAATAATGGTACCAAACTGACTGTATTTGCTGAATACAAAACTAATTAATAAAAAAATTAAAAACAAACAATCTATATCCCTTGTGAGCATGGAAAGGTGACCTTCTGTGGTTTTTAATTTAATTTAATGTAATTTAGTTTAATTTAATTTAATTTATAATGAACGTGGAGTTGAGAACTGCAGAGATGGTTCAGTGGTTAAAGGCACTTGCTTTTAAAGCCTGCTGGCCCAGGTTTGATTCCCTGGAATCCATGTAAAGCCAGATGCACAAAGTGGTGCATGTGTCTGAAGTTCATTTGCAGTAGCAAGAGGCCCCGGCATGCCCATATTCTCTCTTTCTGAGTAAAGAAACAATATAAAAATATATTTTATGGGCTGAAGAGATGGCTTAGCAGTTAAGGCACTTGCCTGCAAAGCAAAAGACCTAGGTTTGACTCCTCAGAACCCACACAAGCCAGCTGCATAAGATGGTACATGTGTCTGGAGTTCATGTGCAGTGGTTAGAGGCCCTGGTGTGCCCATTCTCTCTCTCTCTCTCTCTCTCAAATAAATAAATGAATAAATAAATTATTAAAATACATTTTATTAAAGTTAAAAATGGAGTGGAAATGATATGTACTGATGTTCTTCATTCATTTTCTGGCTATATTAAAGCAAAAGAAAACTATAAAAGTACAGTTAGGCTGGCAAAATGGTTTAGTGGTTAAGGCACCTGTCTGCAAAGCCAAAGGACCCAGGTTCGATTGCCCAGGGCCCACTTAAGCCAGATGCACAAGGGGTTGTACACATCTGGAGTTTGTAGTGGCTGGAGATCCTGGCACACCCATTCTCTCTCTCTCTCCCTGCCTATTTCTCTCTCTCTCTCCCTCTCTCAAATAAATAAATAAAGTAAAATTTAAAAAAAAAATTTAAAGTATAGTGGAATACTCACTTTGGTCATTCAAAAAGCCATATGGGGCTGGAGAGATGGCTTAGTGGTTAAGCGTTTGCCTGTGAAGCCTAAGGACCCCGGTTCGAGGCTCAGTTCCCCAGGTCCCACGTTAGCCAGATGCACAAAGGGGCGCACGCATCTGGAGTTCGTTTGCAGAGGCTGGAAGCCCTGGCACGCCCATTCTCTCTCTCTTCCTCTATCTGTCTTTCTCTCTGTGTCTGTCGCTCTCTAATAAATAAATAAAAAAAATTAAAAAAAAAAACAAAACAGCCATATGGAGAAACAGTCATGCTGCATGGCTGACTTTAGCAATTACTCAAAGGTCAAAGCCATAGTGCACCCAGTACCTTTCACTTGTACTTTCCTAAAATTGTCCTGCTCCCTGACTTGTATTCAAACTTGCTGTTAGAAACAACATAGTTTTTATTAATTGTATTTTTTGGTGTGTGCATGCTTGTGTACATGTGTGGGCAGGCATGTGCCATGGTGCTTATGTGATCAGAGGCCACATTTCAAGCATTGGTCCTTGACTTCCACTTTGATTGAGGTTGAGTCTCTTGTTTTAGTTGTTGTTCACCACTGTACTGTACTGTAGGATTTCTGGAATTTTGTTTTGTTTTCCAAGGTAGGGTCTCACTGTAGCCCAGGCTGACCTGGAATTCACCATGTAGTCTCAGGTAGTCTCCTGAGGTAGTGATCCTTCTACCTCTGCCTCCCAAGGGCTGGGATTAAGTGGAATTTTTTTTGTCCCTGCTTCCCCTTGCAGTCGCCAGTTGTTGATGTGCTGAGATTACAGAAGCACACCACAACTTCTGACTTTTACATGGAGTCTGCAGTTATGAATTAAGGTCTCCAGGCTTATGTGGAAAGTGCTTTATTTATGTAGCCATCTCCATAGCCCTAAGTCGCCTTGTTTTTTGAAGGTCACTGATAATACTAGGCTTCTTGCCAGGATTTTCTTTTCTTTTCTTTTCTTTTTTTTTTTTTATGGAGGAAGGGATATTTATTGAAGCTTACAGACCCAGGGGAAGTTCCATAATGGCAGAAGAAACTGGCCTGTTTTCACAGGACTAAGCAGAGAGAGAGAAGCACAAGCCTAAAAGCCAAAAGCCACACAGCACATTTCAAAAACTCCAGGTAGGCACACTTTGCATATCTTTAGATTGAAATCTAAAACCCACCACCACACCTTAAGATCCACACAGTGATACTGCCTCCAGCCAGGTGGCTGCAGATGCAAACTACAAACAACTGAATATATTGGGGGCCATCTATTCTATTTAAACCACCACACCAGGGCTATTCAGAGAGTACTTGTCTCAAAAAAATCCAAAGAGGGCTGGATAGGTGGCTTAGTGGTTAAGGCATTTGCCTACAAAGCCAAAGGATCCCAGTTTAATTCTCCAGGACCCACGTAAGCCAGATGCACAAGGAGGCACATGCATCTGGAGCTTGTTTGCAGTGGCTAGAGGGCCCAGCATGCTCATCCTCTCTCTATCTCCTCTCTATTTCTATCTCTCTGCTTGTAAATAAATCAAATAAAATAAATTTAAAAAGGAATAAATGAGATGATATGCCAGAATCTAAATTAAGTAGGAAGAAAAGCAAAACTGAGAGGAAAAATGCAAGCATCAATGTGCCTACAGGTCACAATAAGATGAGGATGGCCACAGTGGCTGTGGTTGCAGATGGGAGCTTTGTTTAGTTGGTTGTTTTTTGAAGTAGGGTCTCACTCTCACTCGTAGTATGAGCCACCATGCTGGGCTCTGTAGATAGGATATTTAAGTTTAGAAGACAAGTAGACTCAGAGAAAGACAGGTAGAATGGATGATCTGAGTAAGCGTGTTAGTAAAAAGTCATTAGGACTGGAGAGATGGCTTAGCATTTAAGGCACTTGCCTGCAAAGTTATTTTCTATTTTAGGGAGATGTGAAGAATCCTTAATGTATGTTTGTGTTTGTAACTAACTATTCATTGGTTTCTTCTCCAAATATTTGCAGCAGACCTACTTTACCATTGTCACAGAGGGTGAACAACACCCAGATGATACTCCCAAGCAGTGTGTGGTCTAGCCAAAGAGACAGGTGTGTAAGTAAGTAGATATACAACAACATAGTGTGTGCTTTAAAAAGAGACCTGAACAAGTGAGAGGACCAAGCTGCAGAACCGCAGAATGTACCTCAGAAGACTTCTGTTTTGAAGGAGGACTAGGAATGGCTAGACTTGATAGAGAAAGGCATACAGGCAGAAGGGCTGGAAGACATGAACGAGGAGGCAGGTTCAGAGAAGTGCTGGTGTTTTTGGTGAGGTTGTTGATGAAGATGTGTGTCTTGGGGGGACAGTATTCAAGATGGAGGCCAGGCTCACCAGGACCTTGAATATCATTTCAAGAGGAGTCTGGACTCCTTCCTCTCTCTATAGCAAGAGCCACTGATACGTTTTCACTGTGTGTGTGTGTATGGGTGTGGGTATATGGGTGTACATGCCATAGCATGCATGTAGAGGTCTGAGAACAACCTAAGTGTGTTTATCCTCTCCTTGTACCACCTTATCCTCCTCCTTCTTCTTTTTCTTCTTTTTTGTTTTTTGTTTTTAGAGGTAAGGTCTCACTCTAGCTCAAGCTGACCTGGATTTCACTATGTACTCTCAGGGTAGCCTCGAACTCATGTTGACCCTCCTACCTCTACCTCCTGAGTGCTGGGATTAAAGGCATGCACCACCATGCCCAGCCTCTTCTTCTTTTTAAAAATATTTTATTTATTTTCTTTGAGAGAGTAAAGAAGAAGCCGAGAGAGGAGAGCGAGAGGGAGAGAGAGAGAGAGAGAGAGAGAGAGAATGGGCATGCCAGGCCCTGCAGCCACTGCAAATGAACTTCAGATGGATGTGTCACCTTGTGCAACTGACTTATGTGGGTTCTAGGGAATTGAACCTGGGTCCTTAGGCATGCAAGTCCCTTATGCACTAAGCCATCTCTCCAGCCCTCACCTTCTTTTTGAGACTCCTTGTTGTTTAGCCACTGTGTGTGTGCCAGTCTGGATGGCTGGTGAGTTTCCAGATTTTTCTAGCTACCCCCCTCCACCTCCCATTGTCATAGGCTCATTGGGATCATATAGGCATGTGTCATTTTGTGTCCAGATTTCATGTAGGTGCTAGGGAATTGAACTTATGTTGTCAGGCTTGCAAGTAAGCACCTTTAACTGCAGAGCCATCTCTCCTGCTTCCACTACTGAGTATTTATTTAAATATTTGGTATACTTTATTTATTTATTTATAAGAGAGAGAAGGAGAGAGAAAAAGAGAGAGAGAGAGAGAGAGAGAGAGAGAGGAGGATGGGCATGCCAGGGCCTTTAGGCACTGCAAACTCCAGATACAGGCATGCACCATCATGTGCATCTGGCTTACGTGGGTACTGGGTAGTTGAACCTGGGTCCTTAGGCTTCACAGGCATGCACCCCAACTGCTAAGCCATCTCTCCAGCCTCTGATTTTTTTTTTTGTAAGAAAGACATGATGACTATATTTCAAGAAGACTAATAAATTTTGTGCATATTTACTGGGTGTCTGGTGCATTTTGGCCCTTTTCTCAGGGTTGGTATAACAGAAACAAGGTTGATTTTTTCACACAGTTTATAGATGAAGTGGGAGGTAGACAAGCACTGGAAATTATATAACATGGGGGATCTAATGGATATGTTTAGGGCATCAGAGGCATATTAGGAGGATATTTAACTGAAGCTTAGATGGAGTACTTTTCTTCAAAGCATTTACTCTAAGGCTAGGAGGAAGGGTTGACATTATCTATGTTCCTATGGAAAAGAGAGTTGTGAGAAGCTTGATTTGCATAACTGTGACACGGATTTGATAATTGAGCTATGGGTTAGGAGGTCATTGGGTTGGCCTTTGATCTTCACACTCTTGTGAAATCCCCTTGCCTTAAATGTGTGCTGAGCTGTCACTCAGTCCTTATAATAGTATATGGCAAAAGTGAGGAGGGAATGTCACATTTGCGATTACTATAGGACCACTTTACCATTGATCCATGTCTCTCTTTGCCTGTTTCTTTTCCTTCTCATTGTTCTCACTTTTTTTTTTTTTTTTTTTTTTTTTTTTTTTTTTTTTTTTTTTTGGTCTTTCGAGATAGGGTCTCACTCTAGCCCAGGCTGACCTGGAATTCACTATGGAGTCTCAGGGTGGCCTCGAACTCACGGCAATCCTCCTACCTCTGCCTCCTGAGTGCTGGGATTAAAGGCGTGCGCCACCACGCCCGGCTCTGTTCTCACTTTTTTGATAGAAAGCAGTTTCCATCTTCCCTATGGAGAGGACAACATGGCAAGGAACAGAGGGACACCTCAAGCCAATGACCAGCAAGGAACTGAGGTCCTCAGTCTCTTAGCACTAGAGAACTAAATCTGCCAAAAACTGAGTGAGACCTTGGAAGCAGATGTTGACACCTCAGTTATAATCTTTTTTTAATACTTTATTTTATTTATCTCCTTATTTGACAGAGAGAAAGAGGGAGGGAGGGAGGGAGGGAGGGAGGGAGGGAGGGAAAGAGAGAGAAAGAGAGAGAGAGAGGGAGAGAGAATGGGTGTGCCAGGACTCCAGCCACTGCAAATGAGCTCCAGACGTGTGTGCCACCTGTGCATCTGGCTTATGTGGGTCCTGGGGAATCAAACCTGGGTCCTTTGGCTTTGCAGACAAATGCCTTACCTGCTAAGCCATTCCTCCAGCCCAATCTTTTTTTCTTTTTCTTTTTTTTTTTAATTTGAGAGAGAGAAAAAGAGAGAGAATGGGCAATCTTTTTTTCTTTTTCTTTTTTTTTTAATTTGAGAGAGAGAGAAAAAGAGAGAGAATGGGCATGCCAGGGTCTCAGCTGCTACAAATGAGTTCCAGATGCATGTTTCCCCTTGTGCACATGTGAGACATTGTGCATTTGCATCACTGTGTGTCTGGCTTATGTGGGACCTGGAGATTCCAACATGAGTTCTTAGGCTTCACAGGCAAGCAACTTAACCACTAAGCCATCTCTAGCCCCTCAGTTGCAATCTTGTGAGTGACTTTGAGACTGATGTAGCCAGTTGAGCTACATTTGGATTCCTTAGTCACAGCAATCAGAGATAACACACATCTGTCTTTCAGGCTACAGGTTTTTTTGGGGGGGAGGGGGGTTAAAATTTATTTATTTTCTAGTTAGCATACCCAGTTTTAAATATCATTCTGGCATTTTCAAGCTGCTTGGTTTTAGAATTCCCCCCAAATTGTAGGATTCTTTCTTGATTTGGTTATAAAATGAAATATATGTTGATAGGCTGATTAATCACTGAAATGTAAATACTTGAATTAATTCCATGCTAATTTAATTGGGAAATAGCTGCAGGGGGACCCAGTAGGCAGGAACATAAGCACAGATGTGGGGCAGAAGACAAATGTTAGAGACAAGAGGCTCCCACTGAGCCCAGGACATTAAATTATTGTGGATCTACTTGGGAGATCCTTTGGTCCATGTAGCTTCAATGTCATTCTTCCACACCTGCCCATGGATGCCCCACTCCTTGTTCCACAGTCATTTGTCTTTTTTTTTTTTTTTTTTCAGTTTCATATACATGACTGGCAGATAAAATCCCAACTTCTGCCTGTCCTGGAAAAAATATTATTATAAAATTAATGAATTAGAAATGTCATCTAGTAGGTAGCTTACAGAGTCTTGCAATTTATAACTACCTTCTAGCAGAGTGCCATAATAACTGATCTGTGTGGATGGGCTTACCTTCTGGGCTTCCTGAATCCCAGGACATTCAAAAGGATTCTCTGTGTCTTTTTTTAGAGGTGGCTTAGCAGTTAAGTGCTTGCTTGTGAAGCCTAAGGACCCTGGTTCAAGGCTCGTTTCCCCAGGATCCATGTTAGCCAGATGCACAAGGGGGTGCACATGTCTGGAGTTCATTTGCAGTGACTGGTGGCCCTGGTGCGCCCATTCTCTCTCTCTCTCTCTCTCGCTCTCTGTTGCTCTCAAAAAAAAGTTTAAGTGAGATCATATGATTATTTTTGCAATGTTCATATATGCTAACCCAACACATTTTTTCCTACATAGGAACATCTTTCTAATGTAAAGCCAAATATTCTTTCTTCTAAAGCAAGAGTCTCATGAGTGAAAATAATGAGTGTATGATGCTCCTAGGTTGGAAAAGTTTGAGAATCATCATTTTTTTCAACTTTCATTGACTATTTTCATACATATATGTAAAGTATTTTGATCATAATGCTCTCTTATTACCTTCCTTTGTTCCCCTGCCCCATCCCCCCTCCATCAAACCCCATCTTTCCAACTAGTTCTTCTTTTACTTTGTCTTTTTTTGTCCTTCTTTATCATACATGATTGAATATTTATGGGCCTGATATTGTGCATGTTGTGTGTAACAACAGCCACTGTGAGGTTGTGAAGTAACTGCCACTTTATGTGTGGAAGACAGTCTTCCAAAGCCCTCCTCCCATGCTTTGCTGTCACATTCAGTCTTCCACCTCTTCTGCAATGTCCTCTGAACCAAGTTTATGAGGAATCATTAATTTTGATCGCTTCTCTTATTTACAGACGATCAGGAGATTTGATGACTAATGTTGTGTGGTAGTCATGTGGTAGTAATTCAGGTCTCTTCTCTTTGTGTCCAACAATTATTCTTTTACCCAATAGCAATACTTATTTATTTTTATTTTTTTAAATATATATATTTTTATTTATTTATTTATTTGAAAGTGAGAGAGAGAAAGAGGCAGATAGAGAGAAAGAGAGATTGGGCACACCAGGTCCTCTAGCCACTGCAAACGAACTCCAGATGTATGCGCCCCATTTTGCATCTGGTTTACATGGGTCCTGGGGAAATCAAACCAGGGTCCTTAGGCTTCACAGGCAAACACCTTAACCGCTAAGCCATTTCCCCAACACAGCAATACTTATTTATGAAAACAATCATACAAATAGATGAAATTCAACTGGGCATGTTGTCATACACCTTTAGTTCCAGTACTTGGGAGGCAGAGGTAGAAGGAATGCCTTCAGTTTGAAGCCACCCTAAGACAACATAGTGAATTCCAGGTCAATCTGGGCTAGAACAAAACCCTCCCTCAAAAAACAAAACAAACCAAAACAAACAAATAAAAATCCTCTCCCTCAATAAAACACATTAAATTCTTACATGTTTGGACAATGTCAAGGAACAAAAAATAATGGTAGAAGTTGAGGGGAGAGGTAAGTTTAAATTGTACATTTTAAAAAAAATTTATTTATTTGAGAGAGAGAGAGAGAGACAGAGAGAGAGAGAGAGAATGGGAGTACCAGGGCCTCCAGCTACTGAAAACTAACTCAAGACACGTGTGCCCCCTTGTGCATCTGGCTAACGTGGGTCCTGGGGAATTGAGCCTTGAACTGGGGTCCTTAGGTTTCACAGGCAAGCACTTAACTGCTAAGCCATCTCTCCAGCCCTAAATTGTACATTTTTATTAAAAGTTTTTATACTGTTGGTAGTGTTCAAGCATGGAAGCACTATCAAGAGAGTATCTAGAAAACTGAAAAAGTTAAAAAGGACAAAAAGCCATAAAATAACAACAAAAATACTACACAAAACATTATTATTGGGTGTCCTATAGAGATATTTCCTTTGGTGGCCTTGTCTAATGTGCCTTTTTGTTATCTAATTTATAATTATCTGTGTCTTTAATGGCCCTGTAGTAATTCTGCAACCCTGTAGGTTATAGAAATGATAATAATGCATGATTCTTTTCCACAGAGATGCAAATGAATCTTGTCAGTTGGAAATGCACCTGATCTCCCACTGCCCAAAGCTCAGTTTTGCATTGGATAACCTATTCACTTTAGCATTCCTGCTGCCTATATGTGTATCTGTTTCTTATGCACCTGGCTTTATGTGAGTATTGGAGAATTGAACCACTGGTCATTAGGCTTTGCAAACAAGTGCCCTTAACCGCTGAGTCATCTCCCCAGCCTCGTGTACCTGCTTTTTGGATTATCCTCTGGATCAGTTTAACTTCTTACTGGGTACTTCATTATCTCATGGCTAAAGTCTCTTATATGTGTTCATTTTATAATTGAGCTATGACCCTCCACCCCTACTTTTTGAGGTGCTGGGATTGAACTCAGGGCCTATGAATGACTACATGCTAGACAAACATTCTTTGAGCTATTTACCCAGCCCCTGATTTTGTTCATTTGAAATCAATGAAGTCATCTTTGCTCCTATAGTAAAGTTTTGTGTTCACTAGTGGTTGTGTTTGCTATAATAACTGATCTTTATGGCATGTAGCAGTTACTGGAGCATCTCAGTTTATGCTTCCTATGAGGTGAGATGTGGGTTCTGATCAAAAGGTAGAGTGGCTGTTCCCCATTGGACATAGAAACACGACACCAACTTGCCTACAGTGCACATCATGGTTACAGTTGAATATGGAAAAGGAGGTTGAAATGGTGGAGTATACAGGAAGCACACAGAGGACCAGTGTGGAATGTGGAGAGAGTATAGCATGCTGGGAGAAATGTCACTGTCATTGTTAAACTCCTTGGAGTCTGACTCTAGAAGATGAGCCGGGCACTCAAAAATTGCTTTTCCCCAAAGCATTGATTCCTCACTTCTATCCACAGGGCAACTAAAGCCAGATGGAAGCCAGTCATCTTTCCTTCCTCTTGTGTCTATAGTCTACTTTGGCTGAAGGCACAGAAATGTTGTTGTCCTTAACCTTTCCTTTTGAGTCATCCTGGACTCCCAGTATAGAAGAAGGACAGATGACCCCGAAGATGCAGATAATTGTCTATGAAGACCAGACTCTACCCTAGAGAAGGAAAGCTCATGTTGTAGGAACCAGATTATCCCTCTAGCATGACAGCAATTTGGACTTTTCCAGTTGCGTAGCAGAGGCAGAACTGGGCCAATGATCAACCAGGTCATACCTGACCAGGTCTATTTAATGATGTAGACTTCTTTCTTCTCTGACCCAATTCTTACCTTATTTAAATGTAAACCTCATATCAGCATGTCCTTAGGGGTCACCATACCCCTTTTTGTTTCTCTTCCCAGTGTGAGCACATTCCATAAATGTCTTTTTCCTACTTTTCATGGTTACTTGTCTCTATATTGATGTGTGGGGCCAAGTGACTGAGCATCTTGGTGGTGCTTCTTGAACTTGGCTTTTACCCTACAAATTCCATGACAGGAAGGTGACTGCAGGATGATACACTTGCTAAGGAATGTGCACATTGTTCTTCCTTAGCTTCAAAATGCTGAGGATTTTCTCAACACCTGTAAGATCTAAGGCACATTAAGTTCAGGCAACTGCTTTAACAGCTGAGCCATCTTTCCAGCCCATCACATTAAGTTCAGCAAGTATAAAAAATTATAGGAGCATAAGAAAAAAAGATGAGAGATAAAGGAGAGAACTAAGAAAAACATAGAAAATTTATATAAAGTTAAATTATATCTGTATATTTTATGACTGGAGTTAGTGAAATACTGTTAAATTATGCCTTCTTTGTCTTTCAGAGATGACTGTGGCTATCTTGCCAAACTACCTTAAATGTGGTGAATAAAAATTGAAGCAATGATTAAAACATGGCTAAATCTAGTAGCAATTAAATACATTCAGAATATCATATCCCTAAACAATTCTTATTTGAGTTTAAAGAAAGACCTACTGGGAATGGTCCAGTTGAAAGCCAAGTTAGCCTCCTGGGACTTGGTGGAATCACAGTGGGCAGGGAATTCTCCAGAAACAAAAAGAAGAGAGTTGAGAGCAGAGTTCTAAATGCACATGCCAAGTCCTGTACTTTTCCCTTGTGAAAAGGCAGTGGGGAAGTTCAGGGCAGTGTGTATGTGTGTGCTGTCCTCAGAGAAAGTGGGTTTCTCAGAGGTTCAGCTCTGTGGCTTTCACGACATTAGTGATCTTAGGAGGATCACAGCACGGGTTTCACTCAGCCTCAGGTCAAGCATGTGGTGCCAGCTTCTCCAAGCAGCAAGAAAGGAAAGAAGCGGCAATGATTGCCTGAATGACTGAGCTGCCATGTGGTGTAGAGCCTGGGAATGGACGGGTGAGTGCTACTGACCTTGACATCTCCTGACTCTAAGGGGCTGCCTGGGGATGAACTGCAGTGTAGCCAATTCCTGTAGCTAGTGAGGGGCCACTATTTTGCTAGCTTGACCATGGAAAGTGGGGACATTTTTCATTTACTTGCTAATGCCTTGGATAAAGACAAAAAGGACAAAGGAAATTTTTGTTTATATAGTTATTGTAGTTTGAATGGTCTTAAAATTGAATAACTTGCAATAAGCCTCAATATCAAAATCAACTGCATAGATTAGAAGTAAAAAAAAACAACAAAAAACAAAATAGAAATCTCATCACATTTTTAACGGGCTAAGGAGAGCTCAGTCATTACCCAGCTAGTTTGGGTTCCATAGCGGCTAACACAAGAAGGCAAGCATGAACTATCTAGCATACATGATCAAGTAGGCTGATAGACATATGTCCATTCAAAGAAACATGTGTCACTTCAGCAGTGATGTGCTCACCTGTCATTCCAGCTCTGGGAAGGCTAGTGTAGGAAAACTGTGAGTTCAAGACCAGTCCTGACTACATAGCCAGATCTGTCAGAAGATAAAATAAAAGTAAAAAAGACACATTTGGAAAATATTGTTTGATACCATTTGTAGCTATCAACCTAGAATAGGTAACTTTGTAGATATACAGGAAAGGTCACTAGAGAGGCTGGAAGTAGAACATAACAGTTACTATACATAACGGGCTTAGAGTATTGGGGACTGGTAGAGTTAATGGTTATAGAATGTGGATGTTGTTAATGCCACTGTTATAAATACTTAAAGTGCTGGTTATATTTTATTATGATAGAGTTTAAAAAATTTTTTTTGACAACTTCCATACTTACAGACAAGAAACCATATTTTCCTCACCTCTCCCACTTTCCCCTTCACAACTCCACTCTCCATCATAGCTCCTCCTTCTCTCCATTAGTCTCTCTTTTATTTTTATGTCATCGTCTTTTTCTCCTATTATGAGGGTCTTGTGAAGGTATTGCTAGGCACTATAAGGTCATGGATATTGAGGCCAATTTCTTTCTGGAAAATTGCATTGTAAGGGGTGGTACCCTTCCTTTGGCTCTTACATTCTTTCTGCCACCTCTTCCACAATGGACTCTGAGCCTTGGAGGGTGTGATAGAGATGTTTCTGTGCTGAACACTCCACTGTCCCTTCTTCTCAGCACTATGTTGCCTTTTGGGTCATCCCAGTGGTTACCACCATCTGAAGAGAGCTTCTCTAACCAACAGTGAGAGTAGCACTAATACATGGGTATGAACATTAAGTGTAGTGTTTCCGGCAGTTTGATGAGAATAAGATATGCATTTATCCAGACAAGAGCAGGCTTTATACCCCTAAGGCTCTCATAATTCCTGTGCCATAGGCTTTTGATTAGGTTTTCAGTACCAGGCATGTATTCCCTCCCATAGAGTGGGCCTCCAGTCCAATGACAGAGCAGACATGCCACTATTGCACCTGTTTGATCATTTGGCTTGTCTGACCCAACTTCAGGCTTCCAGCGTCTACTGTTTTCACAGCTGATGAGTTCTGTCTTCCATAGGGCTGCATGCAGTGCAGCTTTTACCAGCTTTCAGTTGGCTGACCTACAGGAAGAAGGTTTTCTGCTCAGCAGCAGCTTGTGCTATCACCGATGTTTTCAGTGTGATGAGAGCAGCAAAGCTGTTACAGGCATGGCTGAATTTAGTCTGGGTGTCCAGACAGCTGGACCTGAGGCACCAATGGCCGAGTGTGGGCAGGTGTTGAGAGCACACCCAGCAGGAGCAGCGGGTCCTGACACCCGCCTGTCCTGAGGGGCAGCACCTGTGCTCCAGGCAGACCCACCGCGTCAAGCACATGGAGGAGGCCAACCAGACCGGGAGGCTCCTCTTCCACTTCCGCCCCTTCTCCCGGCTCCCTGAGGTGCAGGTGATGATCTTTGTGTTCTTTCTCATCATGTATGTGGTCAGCCTCAGTGGGAACATGTCCATTTTCCTCACCATCTGGATCCATCGCTGCCTGCACACCCCGATGTACTTCTTCCTGGCAAACCTGGCGAGCCTGGAGATCTTCTACTCGTCCACCATCGCCCCTCTCACGCTGGCTGGCATCCTGTCTGTGGAGAGAATGGCCATCTCCCTGCCAGGCTGTGGTGCCCAGATGTTTTTCTTCATCTTCCTGGGCAGTGCTGACTGCATTCTGCTGGCCGTCATGGCCTATGACCGGTTTGTGGCCATCTGCCACCCTCTGCGCTACACACTCATCATGAGCTGGCGCCTGTGTGTCCAGCTGGCCCTGGGGTCGCTGCTGCTGGGCTTCATCTTGGCCATGCAGTTGACTGTGCTCATCTTCCGACTCCCGTTCTGCAGCAGTAAAGAAATCAGCTTGTTCTACTGCGATGTCCTCCCTGTCATGAGACTGGCCTGTGCAGACACCCATGTCCATGAGGCCACGCTGTTTGTGGTCAGTGTCATTGTCCTCACCATCCCCTTCCTCCTCATCCTGCTCTCCTATGTCTTCATTGTGGCTGCCATCTTAAAGATCCGCTCAGCAGAGGGGAGGCACAAGGCCTTCTCCACCTGCTCCTCCCACCTGACCGTGGTCCTCCTCCAGTATGGATGTGGAAGCCTCATCTACTTGTGCCCCAGCTCCAGCTACTCTCCTGAGAGGGGCCAGGTAATTTCAGTGGTTTACACGTTCATCACCCCTGTTCTAAATCCCTTGATCTACAGCATGAGGAACAGAGAGCTTAAGGATGCTTTGAAGAGGGCAGTAATGGGGTTGGCTCTTCTCCAGACTCAAAGAGCAGTGTGAGTGATCCTCTATGACATCGCTGGGTAGAGTGTTACAGTAGACTGTCTGCAAAATGAGGATGAGGGCCAGCAGGCCATTGTTTTATACTGTTGTTATTATTATTATTTTTTTTTTTTTGAGGTAGGGTCTCATTCTAGCTCAGGCTGACCTGGCATTCACTATGGAGTCTCAGGGTGGCCTCGAACTCACAGTGATCCTTCTACCTCTGCCTCCCCAGTACTGGGATTGAAGGCGTGTGCCACCACGCCTAGCTTTGTTATTGCTTTTGAAAAGTCAGTTTTCTTTTCTCTGCCCCAGTTTCATCATTTTGTAAAAATAGGGATGGAAATAATCTCCAGTTACTATACTCTGATCTGGTTGGTCATGAGAATCAAGAGACACATTAGCCGGGCGTGGTGGCACACACCTTTTGTCCCAGCACTCAGGAGGCAGAGGTAGGAGGATCACAATGAGTTTCAGGCCACCCTGAGACTCCATAGTGAATTCCAGGTTGGCCTGGGATAGAGCGAGACTCTGCTTCAAATAAACACCCCTCCAGAAAGAAAGAAAGAAAGAAAGAAAGAAAGAAAGAAAGAAAGAAAGAAAGAAAGAAAGAAAGAAAGAAAGAAAGAAAGGAAGGGAGAAAATAAAAGACATAGTTGAATAGTAGATGAAGATAAGCTATGATTTCTAAAAGGAGATGCAGTAGTGAACGTGCTTATTGTCATCCCAGACATCACATAAAATGTATGGGTCTTACCTTCAACTTTTCTCACATATACTTAGGTTCTCATTAATTCCAAACATGGCCCACCTGGGAAGTGTCAAAGTCAGCAATAAGACAAGAATCAAACTGGGAACATTCCATTCAGTTTCTCATGATTCCCACTGTGTACATGCTGAGGTTTTAAAATCTTTCATCTTTTATCCAAATTTCTTACCCGTGGAAAGATTCACGAAAAAGTTCTGGAGCTCCAGTTTCATTGCTTTTACTTTTATCATTTTACTTGGAGCCAATGTCTGTTCATCTCAATCTCTAGCTCTGTATTCATTTGCCCATAAACTGATAAATGTCCTCCTTTAAGGCATTCATTCGCCTCACTATTCACCACTTTCAATCTTTCTCTCCTCATTCCCCCTTTCTGTTTGTCATTGCTATATTTACACAATATAGAAAAAATGCTTTATCTTAAAACATTTTTATATATTTGTGTGGGGGGGGGCAGAGAAAGAAAGGGAATGAGAATGGGTGCCAGGGCCTTTTGCCACTGAAAACTCTAGAGGATGCATGTGCCAGTTTGCACATCTGGCTTTATGTGGGTACTAGGGAATTGAACCTGGGCCAGCAAGCTTTGCAAGCAAGAACCTTTAACTGCTGAGACATCGCCACAGTTCCCAACACAAGTTTTCTTTTGAGTTTCTCTGGGGTTGAAGAGGCAAAATATTGATTTGTATCTGGAGTCACATAAAGTAAAGCTAATCCTTGAAGACAGACAAGAAAAGGGAAAGGGCTCTTGGTGAGATGATAATCATTTTACCTGATGGTCATTTCTCTCAGGGCAATGATATATCAGAACATTGATGCTTTCCTGTCTTTTCATGGGGCTAGAGATACCAGGTTTTCTGCTCAGAGGTCATTTGGTTATATATATTCATTTAATAGCATTAAACATGGCAGTTAACATGTATTTATTGGATCCTACAGACTGTATACGAAGTAGAAAGGCAACAAGTAGCTCCTACTTTGTATGAAAATGCTAAGGAAAATTGACAACTCAAACCACAATCCCTCCAAGCTGTGAGTCACAGTAACAGCACCACGTGGCTTCAGAGTAGGAGCAGCCAAGGGAGTTAAGGTGTGTGTGTTCACATGGGTGTGAGTGCACGTGTGTGCATGTGAGAGTGGAGATCAGAGGTCAACACTCAGTTTCTTCCTTGATTGCTTCCTGCCTTATTTACTGAGATGATCTCTCACTGAACATAGTAGTTTCATTGGCCAGCTTGCCCCAAGGATCTGCCTGTCTCTGCCTCCTGAGTCCTGGGATGGCAGGAATCTCCACTTGGCACTTCCATGGGTGCTGGGGATCCAAACTCAGGTCATGATGCTTACAGAACAAGTGCTTTACTGACTGAAACATCTGCCTAGTCTTAGAAAGGGAGAAACTAGAAAGGCACAAGAATCAAAAGCCCCTTCCCTGGGTTTCTGCATTTTAATGTGTTATGTGAAATTTGGTTTTTGAGTTACACAGGCCAGAGATGCAAAAACCATGACTAGAGTTCCTTTTTTATATTTATTTAATTAATTTGAGAGACAGAGAAAGAGACAGACAGATAGATACATATATGGAGGGGGGTGATAGAAAGAGGATGGGTGTATATCAGGGCCTCTAGTCACTGGAAACAAACTCCAGATGCATGCATCACCTTGTGTATCTGGCTTATGTGGGTACTGGGGAATCAAACCTGGGTCCTTAGGCTTTGCAGGCAAATGCCTTATCTGCTAAGCCAACACTCTAGTCCCCACAGTTTTTTTTTCTTTTCTTTCTTAAGGTAGAGTCTCACTCTAGCCCAGGCTGACTTGGAATTCATTATGAGTCTCAGGGTGGCCTCAAATTCATGATGGCATTCCTCTCACCTCTGCTTCCTGAGTGCTGGGATTAAATGTGCCACCACGCTTGGCCCCAGAGGTTTTAATTTTTTATTTAATTTTTTATTTTTTGGTTTTTCGAGGAAGCATTTTGTTCTGCTGGACCTACCTTGAAACATTCAGTAGCTGGTTGGCTTTGAATCCTGAGTTGCTTAGTTTACAAAAGACTAGAATGTTCCAAGCCTTTAAGAATTGTTTATGTTCTTAGAGAAAGCAGTACAGTCATCACGGAGTAAGAGGCATCTTTTCAAGGGACTGAGTAAGGGAATTAGTGATTTCTATGCTAACTCATTTGCCATCACAAAACTCATGAGACATGTGTTGGTGTTGTCTCTGCTTACAGATAAGGATATTGAGGCACAGAGACACTAAAACAATCAAAGGCCACTTAACAAGTAAATATGTAATCAGTATCCTTTGGAGAGATAAACTTATGTGTATTTAATTTAACTTACTGATGCCCTCCCTGAGTTACTGGGAGATAGCAAAGCAAAAGAAAGTTATACAAGTACAGTAGAAGATTCAGCATGGTCCTTCTAACACCTAACTGGAGAAATAGGCTGCATGGCTGACTTTTTTAATTATTAGAAGGATTATGCTGTAGTGAGCCCAGAACCTTTCACACGATCTTCCCTAGGAGTATCTGCTCCTTGATATGTATTCAAGCATGCTGTTAGAAACAGTGTTGTTTTCTGTGTGTCAGCAATGACAGTAGGTTTCTTGCTAGGTGGCTTCTTCACTGAGTCTTTGCACTGTCCTCACAGGATCTTTGGAGTAGTATGTAAAGGTGTATAGTTACAGGGATTGAGAAGTTTGTAAGAAAATACAAAGCAAACTATGATATAAATATTTTACATTGAAATTTATAGGCATAGATAGATAGTATATGAAGACTGGTAAGGAAAACACCTTAGCAACATAATATAAAATTTCATTATCAATAAAGCACAGTATGTCAAATATAGAACTGAATTCAGTGACAGAAAGATCATCCTTCAAACCTTATGGAGTAACAATTGCAACTGATTTTGAGAGCCTGGATCCAGAAAGGGTCTTCTTTCCTCCTTGGAGTATTGGGGGTGGGTCACCTGTAAGTAGACAAGTAGTCTTTGGCTTATTCTCCAAATATTTGCAGTAGCCATAGGGAGCAACTAACACCCAATTGTTACTCTCAGCAGTTTGAGACCTAGTCAGGGAGATAGATGTGTAACTAACTAGGAACAAGGCAACATAGGATGTGCTTTAAATGGTGACCTGCACAAGAGACCACTGGGGTGTAACTCAGAAGGTGCCATTTTGAAGTAGGAGTAGGAACTTGCCAGACATGACATAGGGAAAGACATGTCACGCAAAGGGAGGTGGAAGTTGTGAACGGATGACTTGGGTTCAGAGAAGAGGTAGTTTCAGGTGAGGCTGATGGTGGAGTTGTATGTCTTGGGGGAATAACATGAAAACCTGAGGCATAAAGCATAGTATGCCATTCTAAGAAGAGCCTGTACTCCCTACTTTTTTGCATGTGTGTGCAGTATGTGCTCATGTGTATACGTATGTTCATACGTGTGTGGGTGCACTACTGGCCAGAGGTTGAAGTGGGAGGTCCTTATCAGTTGTTTTCCACTTTATTTTTTGAGACAAGGCTTCCCACTGAACCTGGAGCTCACCAATTCAGCTAAACCAACTAGCCAGGAAACCCTAACGAGCTTCCTATCTCTGCTACCCTAGAGCTTGGATCACAGGTGCACACCACCATGTGCAGTGCGTTCTGAGGATCTGAATTTAGGTCTTCATGCTTGCAAGGCAAGCACCTTACCAGCCCAGCTATCACTCCTTCCCCACTCTCCTTTTTTATACAAGAGCGACTAATGAGCTTTAAAAAAATATTTATTTAAGCCCGTGTGGTGATGTACACCTTTAATCCCGGGATTTGGGAGGCAGAGGCAGGAGGATTGCTGTGAATTTGAGGCCACCCTGAGAATACATAGTGAATTCCAGGTCACCCTGGGATACCTTGAAAAAATTTAAAAAAAAAATTGTGTGTATGGGCACATTGACTGCAGTGTGTGTATGTGGCAGTCAGAGAACAAACTCGAAGTTATCTGTGTTCCATCTTCTTTGAGACACCATCTCTTTTTTTTTTTTTTTTACTCTTTTCTAAAGCAAATTTTATTATGGGCATATTTAGTACAGATTATGTGTTGGTACCATCATTTCCCCTGTCCCTGCCCCCACTCCACTTAGGAGCTCTCTTTAGTGGGGTCTCAGGCATTCCTCATGGGGACAGGTTATGTGTTGGAGACACCATCTCTTGATGCTGCAAATGAAGTGCCTTACTGCGCAGGAATGTCAGACTAGCTGGCCCTCAAGCTTGGATTGACTTGGTTCTGCCTCCCATTGTCATGGGTGCTGTTGGGTATCACTTTGCATCTTCTGGCTTTTTATGTGGGTGGCTGGGGATTAGAACCCAAGCTAGCAGGCTTTGCAAACAAGTGCCTTTCACCACTGAGCCATCTCACCAGCCCTAATGAGTTTTATTTTATTCAAGATAATACTTGTTTTTTTTTTTTAATTTGTGTGTGTGCACATGTATGGGTATGCCAGGGTCTCTTGCAGCTACAAATAAACTCCAAATGCACATGCCACTTAATGTCTGGCTTTATGTAGGTGCTGAGGAGTTGAACTGGGCTGTCAGGCTTTGCAAGCAAGCACCTTTAATCACTGAGCCATCTCATCAGCCCCCTAATGAGTTTTATTATTTTTTAAATACCTCATTTATTTATTTGTTTATGGGGGGGGGCAGACACAGAAAGCATGAGCATAGGCATGCCAGGGCTTGCTGCCACTGCAAATAAACTCCAGATGAATGCACCACTTAGTGCATCTGGCTTTACGTAGGTACTCGGAAATTGAACCCTGGCCATAGGCTTTGTAGGCAAGCACTTTTAACTGCTGAGCCATCCCTCCAGGCCCTCCCTGCCTCCACTAATGAGTTTTGATATGAAGAAAACCTTGAGTGCCACAATCTGGAGGATTTATTTAGTGACCTTATTAGGTATATGCTGAATACCCACTATATCTGGTTATCTGTTCAGGCCTGTGACCACAGACAGAGAAGGCTGATACCCTCACAGAATCAACAGATGTGAAGAATCAGAGTTTTCTGCTAATTTTATAGGGTGGAAGCATCTAATGGAGATGTCTAAGATAATAGAAGTACATTAGTGGATACTTACCCCAGTCTTGGAAAGTGAAGTGCTTTCCTTGGAGAATCCTGGAGAAAGGGTTGGGGTGTCCAGGTTTTATCTGAGGAAGAGAGCTTTTAAAACATGAAATTGGGGCTGGAGGGATGGTGGATGGCTTAGCACTTAAGGCATTTGACTGCAAAGTCAAAGGATCCTGGTTCAATTCCCCAGGACCCACGTTAGCCAGATGCACAAGGTGGATCTGGAGTTCATTTACAGTGGCCGGAGGCCCTGGCATACCCATTCTTTCTGTCTCTGTCTCTCTTTCTGTCTGTCTGTCTCTCTCTCTGACTCTCTCAAATAAATAAAACTTAAAAAAAGCATGAAATTGTATAATTCTGGTATTAATTTGAGATATGATCTATGTGCTAAGCGGTCACTGGGTTCATGTCTTCATGTAATATTGCTGCCTTGAGAAAGTGTAGAGTCTACTCACTGAATTGTAATAAGAGAATATGGCAGAAGTGATGAAATATCATATGAGATTCAGTTACGCAACACTTTAACATTGATCTCTCTCTTTTCCTCTGGCTTTTCTTTCCTTTCTCTACCTTTCACTTTCTTGCTTTGATAGAAGCCACTTCCCATGCTGTGAGCATTCCCGTGGGAGGAGTATGTGGTGAGGAAGAGAGGGCTGATGTCATCAGTTCTGTCACACTAGAGCAGCTAAACCCTGCAGCCCACATAGGACCTTGGAGGCAGATTCTTCCCCATGCTGACCTTGAGATGAGCCCAGAGACCTGGATTGCGGGTGAGAGAGACCTTGACACTGATGCAGCCTGATGAGCTGCACCTGGATCCCTCAGTCACACAAAATCCAGAGATAATACATGTTTGTGTTTCAGACTGCTGTTTTTTCACAGAAATGGAGTAAGGTTCAGTCCTTTTGTCGAGTGGAACAGAAAACAGGCTCAGAGGGAGAAAAGTAGAAACTCTAAATTGTTGGCTGGTGTCCTGGTTTGTTTTTAAGGTGAATTTAAGAGTTGGCATATTTAGGGCTGGAGAGATTGCTCAGTGGTTCAGTGTGCTTGAAAAGCCTGTTGGTCTGGGTTCGATTCCTTGTTACACACAAAAGCCAGATGTGCAAAGTGGTAGGAAGCCCAGAGATACCCAAACACTCTCAAAATTTAAAAAAAATTAGATTTGGCACATTTGAAATAACCAAAAATGTAAATAATTGTGTTAAGCCTATATTTTTTAAATTGGGAAACAGCTACAAGAAGGCTGAGCTGGGCTGGAGAGATGGCTTGGCGGTTAAGCGCTTGCCTGTGAAGCCTAAGAACCCTGGTTTGAGGCTGGGTTCCCCAGGTCCCACGTTAGCCAGATGCACAAGGGGGTGCACGCGTCTGGAGTTCGTTTGCAGAGGCTGGAAGCCCTGGTGCGCCCATTCTCTCTCTCTCCCTCTATCTGTCTTTCTGTCTGTGTCTGTCGCTCTCAAATAAATAAATAAATTGAAAAAAAAAGTTAAAAAAAAAAAAAGAAGGCTGAGTTGGTGGGAAACTAAGTACCACTGAGGGGCAGAAAAATTAACATTCATCAGAGACAAGGGACTCTCACTGTCTGCTTACTTTGAGACCTAGGTTCCACATCAATGTTTCTCACCTGTCCATAGATGCCTTTCTCCTTGTTCTTTTGTCCCATAGCTTCTTAACTTCTTTCACTTTCATGTTAGGACTGGTAGATAGAATCCCAACTTCTGCCTATCCTGGAAGAACAAATATGAAATTAGCAGACTAGGATTCCTATTTAGTCAGAAGCTCAAATTGTCTTGGATTCTAAAATAACTACCTTCCAGCAGAGAACTGTATTAAAGGGCTGGGTCCTGGTTTCCTGTATCCCATTTGCAGTCAAGTCAAAATATTCTATTTTTGTATTTTCCTGATGGCTGGCTTCGTAAAAAAGTGCATTAAACTGCTAAGCCATTTTGCCAGCCATGGCATCTTTTAAAATTAGTTTTATCAGGTTTCATTCAATATTGTTTTAATGTTTAAAACTTTAAACATCGGGCTGGAGAGATGGCTTAGCGGTTAAGCGCTTGCCTGTGAAGCCTAAGGACCCCGGTTCGAGGCTCGGTTCCCCAGGTCCCACGTTAGCCAGATGCACAAGGGGGCGCACGCGTCTGGAGTTCGTTTGCAGAGGCTGGAAGCCCTGGAGCGCCCATTCTCTCTCCCTCCCTCTCTCTGTCCTTCTCTCTGTGTCTGTCGCTCTCAAATAAATAAATAAAAATTAAAAAAAAAACTTTAAACATCATTGGACTGGAAAGATGCTTAGGTGCTTGCCTGCAAAGCTGAAGGAAGCAGTTTCTATTCCCTATGACCCATGTAAAGCCAGATGCATAAGGTGGCACATGTGGCTGGAGTTCATTTGCAGTGGCTGAAGGCACTGGTGCGCCCGTTCTGTCTCCCTCTCTCTCAAATAAATAAATAAATAAAAATATTTTAAAAATGACTAAGGGCTGGATAGATGGCTCAGTAGTTAAAGTACTTGCTTAAGAAGCCTAAGGACTCAGGTTTGATCCCCCAGTACCCACATAAGACAGATGCACAAGGTGGTGCATGGATCTGGAGTTTGTTTGCAGTGGCTAGAGGACCTGGGTTGCCCATTTTCTATCTCCCCTCGTCTTAAATAAATAAATACAACATTTAAAAATGACTAAAAACTAAGAAATATGAGAGGGGGGGTGGGAGGAAGTTGGGTGTTCTATGGCATGCATCTTATGGTGGCCTTATCTAATATACCTTTCTGGGTTATTTAATTTTATAATAGCCTGTGCCTTTAGTGGTCTTGTAACTGTTTTCCAAATTTGTAACTTAGAGAAATGTTATAACAATGCAAAAATTCTTGTCCATAGAGATGCAAATGAACCCCATCTTCAGAAAGCGCACCTGATCTTCCACTGACCACAGGCAATTTTGCATTGAATAGCCTTCATGTCAGTATCCTGCTGCCTATATGTCCTATATCTGGATAAGTTCCTTCACCAATGCTTGAAATAAAATCAGTTTATATTTGTGTGTAAACCATGGTTTTATTATTTTGAAAGCAATACTGTTTTAACCAGAGCCCCCCTGTATGTGTTGAGGTTGAGAATGAATGAAGGCAACTTCTTGGTTACTGTGGAAAGGGTTCCTTACCTCACTACTGTAGTCCTTTCTAGACTTCAAATTTACAGTTGTTCACCTAAAAAAATGTTTACTGTGTGCCAGGGATGCAATACCTTTCAGTGAGTAACTGGGTAGGGAGGCCTCTGATGCCCCCCCAAACAATATAGGCTATTGACAGACTCTTGGTTGCCCACTAGAACTAGACGATAAGATCCTTTAGCTAAAAACACCACATGCTCAGGCTGCAAGACACTGGGAAATCAAGCTTGACTTCAGCTGGAATCCTGGAAAGTGCTATGCAGCCTGTTGGGTAAGAAAATTCATCAGTGATATTAACCAGCAGTGGACTCTGCAAATTTTAGGGCAGACCAGTGAGGCAAAATGTGCCAAATGGTGCAATATTTGCATGTCTATTCTGGGGGAAACCACCCATTGGATTTGAGGCCCACTCCAAGGCAGAGAATTCATGTCTGGTACTAAAAATCTAATCAAAAGCCTATGGCTGGGGAGGTCATAAGCCCTAGGAGGGGATGTTGTTACTGTCATTTGGCTAAATATAGTTTGCTTACTAGATTGCCCTCTAAATATTTATTTTTATGCCCACATATTAAAGCTACTGTCACTTTTGGTTAGAGAAGCTTCTTCTTTTCTTTTTCTTTCTTTCTTTCTTTCTTTTTTTTTTTTTTTTAAGATGGCAATGACTACTGAGGAGACTCAAAAACTCATCCAAGTACTGAGAAGAAATGACAGCGGAGTGTTCAGCACTAAGTGAGGCATTTGTACCACACCCTCCAAGGCTCAGGGACCACTATGGAAAGAGGGCAGAAAGAATGTGAGAGCCAAAGGAAGCTTTGCACTGTTGTCTTCTGGTGAAGCTGCGTGGAAGAAGGGCAGTTGCCTTCATGATCTCACAGTAGCTACGCTACCTACACAAGACCTTCATAATATGAATTAAAAATCGATGACATAAGAATAGGAGGGGGCTGGAGAGATGGCTCAGTGGTTAAAGGCACTTGCTTGCAAAGCCTAATGGCTGGGGTTTAATTTCCCAGAACCCATGTAAAGCCAGATGCACAAAAAGGCATGTGTGTCTACAGTTTACAGTGGCAGGAGGCCCTGGGGCACATTCTCTGCCTTTCTCTCCTTGCAAATAAATAAATAAAAATATTTTTTAAAAATAGAAGAGGAGGGCCTTTCCCTAACCCAAGCTTTCAGAGGGTTGAAGGGTGGGGGATATTAAAGACTGGTGCCTGGTACAAAAAGTTTTTCTCAAGAAAAAAAAAAAATAGAAGCGGGGCTATCTTGAAAGAAGAAGGGATTCAGTGGAGAGCATAGGAGAGGAGGGAGAAAGTAGGATGCTGGGAGGGAATTATGATTACAGTACATCATAAAAATGGAGGTTACCACTACTAGGGAGTTTGGGGCAGAATGGCAAGTTCAAGGCCTGTCTGGGCAATTTAGTGAGAGAGATATTGCCTTTGTCTGTCTCTGTCTGTCTGTCTATCTATCATCAATCTATTATCTATCCTCTCTCTCTCTCTCTCTCTCTCTCTCTCTCTCTCTGTATCAATCATCTATCTAGTCTATCTATATGCCTGGGTTTGATAGCTCAGTGGTGGCATACTTGACAAGCTTGTGCAAGGCTCTAGGTTCAATTATCAGTAGTAACAACAAAAGTGAGTTTTTCCTGTCTCTGTCTTCGTACACTCAATTCTCTTGAAGAGATGAGGCATTGGTTCTGACTTATTAACCTTTCGGGTTTATGACCATCGGGGTCGTGTTAATCAAGACCGGCAGGTCCACCCAGCGAACGAGGCGGCAGATGGACGCCTGCGTGCGGTCAGAGAGAGGATTAGGGCTGGGAGCCGCAGGGCCAGTTTAAACTGCCCTATCTTTATGGCAGCCGGTGAAGTCAGAGCAGGCAGAGGAGGGCAAAGTCCTGCTGGAATGACGAGTCTTTACCGCCTTTAAACCTGAATGCATAGGTCAGATTCCCGTCCGAATCTGAGAATTAAACCTTCGGTTCGTTAGTTCCCTTTACTGAGCTCCACTCCGCTCCATAGGTTGTTTGCTCCCCAAAAGACCATCGGGGACGCGGAAGAGAGGGAGAGCGGATGGAACACTGGATGACGAAGTACATCTTTTCCTAAATTCCTAAAATCCAGAGAATGCCTACGGCACGTAGGAAGCGGGTGGGGCTTAGGGGTTCCCATGCAAACATCTTCATCGAACCACCCCACTCGGTAGGTTTCGAACCCATCGCTCCTTTCCCACAGGGCTAGCAGCGGACGGCGTGGTGCCGTCTCCATAGCTGTGGGAACGGAGCTCTTCCGAGAGACAGCATTTCCTAAGGCTACAAAGCTCTGTTAGTGCCAGGTGATTTGAACACGTCCCTCACCCTAACGTCGCCCGAGCCGCAGGGACTCCGAACCGGCTGTCTGCGGGACAGGGCGTCTGCAGCTCGGCGTCTTACGTGGGTAGCGGGGAAGAGATGGACCTGAAGCCGATCCACAGATCCCCTTTCCTTTCCTCGGCCGTGCGTGGCGGGGGTGGCGGGGTGGGGTCTCCCCGAGCCGAGCCTGCCCTTCCGGAGGGGACGCGCGGGTCGGGGCCGTGGGACTCGGGCCCTTTAAGGAGGAGCGCGGGGCGCGGCCAGGTAAGGGGCGGGTCTGCGGCGGACCGGCTGCGCGCCCGCGCCGGCCCGGGAGCCGGATTTGGAGCGCGGCGCCCGCGGGGGCCGGAGGGGGCGGCGCGGCGGACCTCGGAGGCTTCGGACGCTCCTCCTAGCGAGCGGCCGCCGCCGCCGCCGCCTGCGCCCGGACCGCCCGGAGCGCCCTCGCCCGCCCGGCCCGGCCCGGCCCGGCCCGGCCGCCCCTGTGGCCGCGCACCTGGGACGCGCTCGCCGCCGCGGGCCCGCCGGGCGCCAGGATGAAGGACCGGCTGGAGCAGCTGAAGGCCGTGAGTCCCGCCCGCCCGCGTGCGCCGCGACACCGCGCGGCCCGGGGGTTGCGGGGGGCCGCCGGGAGGTGGAGCTGTGTGGGAGAGGGGCTTCCCCGCGGCTCCCCAAACTCGGGCTGGAGGGCGGCGGGGAGGCGGTGTTTGCGCGAGGCCTGTGCGCCCCAAGCCCCGCCGCATCCCGCGCGGGTTCGGCACCCTCCCTTCCCCGCAGGGTCATGTGCTGGGTGATTCATCACCACCCAGCAGCAATTTCCCTGACCGCCTGGCCTGTGACCCTCCCAACCCTCCAAGCTGGACAGCGTCCGGCTAGAACTGGGACTCCTCCGGAGGGTTGCTTGCGCCCTGTGGGGCTCACTGTGAGGTCAAGGGGGCTCACCTCACCACCTGCATGCTGCTGCCTGGCACTGTGCCCTAAATGGGCCTCCTCACCTCTTCCTTATTTCCCTCCTGGGGCACCACGCCCAGCTGCCCCCTCTCCTGGAGCGTCTCAGAGTTTTTGATGACCTCTGGAGCCAGTCACATGCTGGGGTGGGGGTCCCGATGGTCTGGCATTATTTTTCCTTGCATCTCTGGAGACAGCTGTGGTCAGGGCAAGAATGTGAAGGTAGATCTTCTTGGGCCCAACTGCACAAGAGCTGCAAACCTTAGGTCACCAACTCTCTGGAGCCTGTTTCCTTATCTTTTAAGTGGGATTGATGGTACCTTACAAACTTGTTATAGAGAAGTGTTAAGCCATGCATTTTTGAGACATTCATAAGATCCATTTAATAAATCATTGAGTGTATTGTGCAGCAGGACTTGTGAACTCAGTGACACGGGTTGTCCCTTAATGGTATTAAGTCCAGCCCTTGATACTCAATAGTCCATCTAACTGAGGACTCGTTAGAAGTGCTTCAGCTTAGACCCCAGTCTAGACCCGCATGAAGGTCTACTGAATCTTGCCAGGTGTCTGATGAACGCATTAAAATTTGGGAAGCATGGGACTGGATTAGTACAGGGTCTCCCTCCGGGCCCAAGCTTATAGGTGACCCCTGAAATTTCAAGTCCACGTGTTGTTATCAAGTGAGTAATTGTGCAAACTAAAAACAAGGGGGTGTGCAGAAGAACACTTTGCATGGTGGACAGTACGCAGGACTTTATAAGTTATTATATAACTAATAACTGTCAGTGCTCTTTGGGAAATAGAAACATCAGTAACTACCAGGATGATGTGATCATTGCTTTTCTTTCTTTTCTTGCATGGGTGAGCTCTTCATGGTTCTGTCACATGCTCTGAACTATAGGGCTACAGAGGAGGCGAGAGAGCCGAAGTGTGAGAAGCCAAGGGACAGTTGGTCCTTGTGGGAATGAGCTTCCCTGCCCTAAACTTGCTTTTTGTCAACTGAGCCTTAGGGCATCCTGATTACCTAAAGGGCAAAATTTATTTATTGTCTTATAGATGGGGAAACTGGAGAATACCTTGGGTAGGAGGAGTGCCCCCTCACAGGTGGTCTGGGCACTACCTAGACTGGAACTCAGATGTCTGCTGCTCGCTGCTGTCTCTTTCCCTTGCAGTTTGCTGGCGGGGGTGACAGAAAAAGATGATCATGGCTTTGAAGCAATTGTAAAAGAGTGTAAAACTGAACAGCAACCAGAGGCAGTTCTCTTCCATTATTTAAAGGTTTCATTTCGAGACATAGATATTCCTTGGCATCTTTCAATAGCTTATTGTCAACAGAGTGGAGTCTTCCCTGAGCCGCAAGTTCCAAGAATAAATGGATTTTCTGAGGTACCCAAGCAAATCCCCTTGCCTTCCAGTGCTTCACAGTCACCCTCTGAAATGGATCCAGTGATGGGGCTCCTCCCTTGACCTCTTTGGGGATGTAGTGAAAGTGAGACTGTATGGGCTGGAGAGATGGCTTAGTGGTTAAGGAACTTGCCTGTGGGGCCTAAGAATCCAGGTTCAATTCCTCTGTACCTACATAAGCCAGATGCACAAGGTGGCGCATGCATCTGAAGTTCGTTTGCAGTGGCTAGAGGCTGTGGTGCGTCCATTCTCTCCATCTGCCTCTCTCTCTCAAATAAATCAATAAACAAAAATAAATAAGCCTGGTGTGGTGGTGCATGCCTTTAAAAAAAGAAAAAAAAAAAAAAAAGAAAGTGAGACTATGCATGTGCTGTCATTATGAGACTATTGTTCTGAAACCACAGGGTGGCCACTGGCCTCTCCAGGGGCAGGGGCATGCATGGCATTGTTGAAGGGAGGGCTGAGGTACTGGTTTAGGTTCAAAAGCTTATGACTGTGGCCCTGCTACTTTATAACTGGGCTTCTTTGCCACTTTGTTTCTGTGTTTTTGTAAAGCAAAAAAAAAAAAAAATTACTGAGCTGGGCATGGTGACGCATGCCTTTAATCCTAGCACTTGGGAGGCAGAGGTAGGAGGATCACTGTGAGTTTGAGGCCACCCTGAAACTCCATAGTGAATTCCAGGTCAACCTGGGCTAGAGTGAAAACCTACCTCGACAAACCAAAAATTCTCTTGGTCTCAGAAACCCCCTCTGGCATTATTATGGGTTTCTGTGAAGACTGTCCACTTCCTCTAACCCTGTCCCAGGAATCATCTTCTCTACCACAGTACATGTCATGTTCTCTCTCTCCATTTCCTGCTATCAACAAAGAACGTTTGCTAACCCATGTTGAAATACATTTCCCATTGGGCAGCTGTGTAATCCTTTTCTAAACTCCAGAGGAGGGAGGGTGGTAACTGCCTTCAGATAGCTGGAGGGATGTCATGTGCATAAGATTAACTTTGCTCTGGGTAGATAGGAGAGGAAGAGGAGGAGTTGACAATAGAAACTGGAACGTGTAAGAAAGCATTTTTTAGTAATCAAGCTGGTCAGGGGTGGGGCAACTGGCCGAAGAGATACTGAGCCCTCCAGCATGAGGGGCAGACAAGCTTGCTGAGATGTGTGTAGGAATTTGAGCATCTCTGGGAGGGAGGAGAAGGTGAACTAGGAGAAGTCAGGCCTCCACAACCTCAGGAGTGTATGGCTCTGTATGCTTCACTGTGAGTCTGTCTTACGGCTTTGGAGTGGGTAAGGACTGAGGCTTCAGAGTTGCCTGCATCAAGTGGGTCATCAGTTTTTCCCCCAAGGTCACTGTGCAGGTGAAATAAGATAATATCTAACAGCCACTCACCACAATACACTGTGGGCTCTCACATTTGGCCCTCTGGGATCAATGTCCATAGTAAAGGCCATACCTTTCTAAGGTATGCAGTCACAAGACCTGACCTACCTTATCTCCTCGCTGCCCCTCCTGGGGCCTTCTCTCAGCAGAAGCTTCTTGGTTACCTAGGAGAAGTTTGCTGGAATGTGCAAGTGGCCACACCAGCTTTTTTCTGCTTTTCTCACTGATTTCTCAGTAGCTGAACTTTGAATCTGCTGAGTCTAACAGTTGCTGGTTCAGGGCCTTTTAAAATGGCCCTGTTTGTATTCAGCAAACATTGAGTACCTACTATGTGCCAGGCCTTGGAGAACTGCTGGGGTATGTAGTGACCAACACTTGTTTCTATCTCTTAGAAGTTTCTAATCCGATAGGGAGACATACAAGAAATAGACATTGTGATAGAAACAACCACTGAAAGACCCTGTTGGCTGGCCTCCAGGAGATCAGCAGTGCTCTAACATGCTCAGGCCTCTGCAAGTCTAATTGAGTCTGTTCAGATACAAGTGGAATTTCTTAGGAAGAAAGGCAAGGATTCTGGATTTTCACAACCATTTTCTCACTGGCGAGTGCTTCATCTATAAACCAAATAAAAAAATATGCTTGCTGGCATCCTGAGAGTTGTGTATGTGCAGTACCTCCTGGCCAGCCTGAGCAGGACTTTTGGATTTGTATTTAGCTTGCTCCCTGATGGGCATGAATTTAGGCAGAATTATTATAAAAGGCTTGGTCTTAAGGAATGAGTGATCATGTAGGGAATTAAAAAAAATGTACTTCATGGAAAGAGAAACAAAAAACCAATCAAAGACAGATGTTACTGGAGAAGCCAGTGATGTGTGGAATCCAGCTCAGGGTTGTTGGGATCCCGTGGAGACTAATCTATGCAAGGCTGGAAATGTTTTGGATGTACTGGACCCTAGAGCAGTACCAGTGAGGACGCTAATGAAATCAACCATTTTGGGTCAAAGACCAGATCTACCTTTTCACCTGCTGCTCTGTCTTGAGTCTTGCTGCTTCTTAAGGAGTTGTCCTTACTCTTTTGCCCCACTGGCAGTTCAGGATCTCTGTGGAGTCATTTTCTTAGGGTAATGCTATACGGTGACCCCATCAGAAATAAGGAGCTGTGTTTCCTCTTTAAAGCTTAGTTTAGCCAAGGAATGTTTACAGAGTCCCATTCTTACCTTGGCTCATAAGAAATCTTTTTTTTTTTTTTTTTTTTTTTTTGAGGTAGGGTCTCACTCTGGCCCAGGCTGATCTGGTATTCACTATGGAGTCTCAGGGTGGCCTCAAACTCATGGTGATCCTCCTACCTCTGCCTCCCGAGTGCTGGGACTAAGGGCATGCACCACCATGCCGGGCTCATAAGAAATCTTAATATACCAGCTTGCCCTTTATTGAGAGCCCATATTTCTTTAGTGGTACGATTCCTTACTAGTCAGAATTCTCATCTCTTCTGTCTCTGGGAGGATTCATTGCCTAGGAGAGCTGTTTTGCTGTGAGCAGGCATGAAGCAAGCTGAGATGAGAGTGCTAGGGATTGAGCAGGGATTATAGATCTGTTGGCTGCAGGCCTGAGAGAAAATGCTTGGATGAGAGAAGGGGATTAATTTTATTTTTATTCCTGTGAGGTTGGGGGAGGTTAGAGACAGCAGCAGCCAAGGGAGAGATGCTTGTTCAAATTGTCCTTTCTTCCTTTTCAATGCCTCCTTTCTGCCATTTGTCAAAGTTTACCCATCTTCCAAAATTCATTCTTTACGTGTAATTCCTCCTTAGTTGCATCACAGAATGCTGTCTCTTTGATCTGGCAACTTGCATTGGCTGTATTTTGTCTTGCAATTAATGATTTTTTAAAAAAATCACTATTATTATTATTTAAAAATTTTTCTTTGATTTTTATTTATTTATTTGAGAGCAACAGACAGAGAGAGAAAGAGGCAGATAGAGAGAGAAAATGTGTGCGCCAGGGCCTCAAGCCACTGCAAACGAACTTCAGGCGCCTGCACCCCCCCTTGTACATCTGGCTAACATGGGACCTGGGGCATCCAGCCTTGAACCGGGGTCCTTAGGCTTCACATGCAAGCGCTTAACAGCTAAGCCATATCTTTAGCCCCACTATTATTATTACCATAGAACTGGTTTAAAAGCACCTTCCCTGTTTTTTTTGAAGGTATCTACTTTGAGTAACACTTGCTTTTTCAAGAATTATAAAACTTTAATTTATCATTTTTTATTGACTAACTTCCATAATTGTAGACAATAACTAATGGTAATTCCCTCCTTGCCCCCACTTTCCCTTTGAAACTCCACTATCCATCATATCCCCTCCCCCTCTCGATCAGTTTCTCTTTTATTTTGATGTCATCATCTTTTCCTCCTATTATGATGGTCTTGTGTAGGTAGTGTCAGGCAGTGTGAGGTCATGGGCATCCAGGACATTTTGTGTCTGGAGGAGCACGTTGTAAGGAGTCCTACCCTTCCTTTGGCTCTTACATTCTTTCCACCACTTCTTCTGCAATGGATCTTGAGCCTTGGAAGGTGTGATAAAGATATTTCAAGGCTGAGCACTCCTCTGTCACTTCTCAGCACCATAGTGCCTTGTGAGTCATTCCAAGGTCACTGCCATCTGGAAAGAGAAGCTTCTCTAGCCAAAAGTGAGAGTAGCATTAATATACGGGTATGAACATTAAGAGAGGTGCTTACTGGGCAGTTTGATGAGCAAAATATATACATTTATCCAGACAGCAGCAGATGTTACACCCCTAGAGCTCATGACTACCCCTGTTGTAGGTTTTCAGTATCAGGGATGTATTCTCTCTCATGGAGCAAGCCTCCAGTCCAATTAGAGAACAGTTGATTTCCTCCATAACAGATGCCACTATTGTATCCATTGGCTCTTTTGGCCTGCCTGGCCAAATATAAGGCTTGCATTGTCCACTGTTGAGTATCTCCACTGGTGATTTCTCTAAAACTTTAGTTTCAAGAATGCCTTCATTACAACTTTATAATCTGAGAAAATTCCTTCCCCCCTTCCCACCAAAATAGTTCACAAATATGAAGTACAAAAGAGAAAATTCTTCATTTAAAGCACTGTTTTTTGTTTAGGTAAAAAATGACACCCATAAGTATTATTCCAGCCTGCAGTAGACAGTGTGCCTCCTCAGGTAGCCACAGTACCAAGGTTGGTGAACTTGCCTCTCCATTCAGAATTTATAGCTCAGTTCCTATGCTTAGTCTGGAAGGGCAAAATGTGTATGGTCTGCCAGGGGAAGAACTGTTCTGAGACCTCACATTTTCCATTTTTGTGAGGTTGATTTTTTTCTTTTCTGTTAATTCTTTGGATCTGTGGTTGTTATTATTCCCTTTTACTTTTAGTTCCTGTAAATGAATGTCAACTTTCTTTGTATGTAGCATGATATTAGCAAGTGACCACTAATATCTAAATTTATTGGTTCATCAGGGATAAGAGTTTTCAGTGAGTATGCCACTTGGGCACATCATGCTCAGAGCCATGAATGAGCATGTAAAGCCTGAGGAGCCCATTACACCCCAGGGCCCTCACCCCCTCAGAGCTCCATCCAAGGAGCAGACCTGCCCATTTTATGAAGTACTCCTTGTCTGCTGATTCTTAGTTGGTGATTCAAGTACCTGTAGTTACCCTATGAATTTTAACAACAAGCATTTATTGAGCAGTGCTGTTGGACAGGACTTCCACGTGATCCCTTATGGACCTTGTCTCTAATCCCCTCAGTCCTACAAGGTGAGGTGGTGATGTATCTTGGAAAGGAAGGTGAATCTCAGAATTGACTGAAATTCCCAGCTGGGAATGCCGGGATCAAGGACGAACTTGTTTGGGGCTGAGAAAGTTTATAGAGTGCTTAGTATACACAAAGCTCTGGGTTTGATCCCTACATAAACTATATGTGTGTAATGGCACATTCCTGTAATCCCAACACCTGGAGAAGGTAGAGGTAGGAAGATTAGAAGTTCCAGGCCATTCTCATCTAAACAGCAAGTTCCAGGCCAGCAGGTCTCAAAAAAAAAAAAAAAAAAAAAAAAAAAAAGATTGAGAATAAACATATTTTCTTGGCTTCTGAATCATCATTCTGTCCTGTCTGATAAGCTGTTACTTACTTTTATGCCCCTTGATGTCATGACAGATAGTGAGAGGCTCCTGGGGCCTGGCACTCTGCATTGGAGGCCTGTTTTACCTATCTGTCTGCTGGCTGATCCCTTGCACACCCCTTATTCATGGTTGGTTTTTCTTGCTCCACTCTTCATGAACTTTACCTAATTGGAAACTTTACCTAATTGGAGTAGAATATTTACTCAGGGAATCCATAAATTTGCTAATGAAGCCAGAAATCACTGGATGACCCGTAAAGATGCTCCTCCTTTTACTTGAACCCAGGGAATGACACTGGAGGGAGGGTTGCCTTTGCTCAGAATGACGATTACAGAGTTGTAAATACCTAAGTAAAAACAAACAAACAAAACTACCTACCTACCTCATTTTTCCCAGGCAGAATCCTCCTTTTCCCAAAGACTGGGTTCCAGCATTGTCACCATATGAAAGCTTTCTGGACTGATGACATTCACCATTCCTTAAAAAATTTATTTTTGTTTATATTTATTTATTTATTTGAGAGCAACAGAGAAAGAGGCAGATGGATAGAGAGAGAATGGGTGCACCAGGGCCTCTAGACTCTGCAAACGAACTCCAGATGCATGTGCCCCCTTGTGCATTTGGCTTATGTGGGTATGCACACACGCATGTATGAATAAATGAGTAAATAAAGGTAGCCATATGGTTTTGCAGTTTCAGTGCTGTAGGTGAAAGCACAGACCATCCATGTCTCACATTCTCTTCTGACTCCTCTTTCCCCTTCTAAATCTTGGAAAGCTAAAAACCAGACCATTCAGTAGATGGATGAACGGGGTTGTATTTACCTGCAGAATCTGTAGTCCTGGTGGAGGGGCTTAGCTGCAGTCCCCTTTACATATGGCCCCACTTTAGCTTTGTTTTTTCACTTCAATTGTTAGGTCAGCCTGCTCTCTGGCATTTGGCTGTTTCTATGGTGACATTCCTCAATCTCTGTGTGGAGACAAGTTCAGCCCCCACCAAAAGGGATTAGTGGAGCGTGTATTGTCTGGGTATGTCAGCTGTCTGGTTTAGAGCAGTGAGGTATGCCATCAGGTTTGTATGCTGCTGTATGATTTAAAAAAATTTTTCTTTTAGGCTACTTTTAGATGTATCAAAAAGCTGCAAAGGTAGTATAGAGAGTTACTTTCTACCCACTGCCAAGTTTTACCCCCTGTTCACATCTCAGTGTACATTTATCAAAACTTAGCAAGTAGTATTGGCACATTGCTACTCACTCAACACCAGGGTTTAGATCTGGCTATTATTCCACTAAAATCCCTTTTCTGTTCTAGAACCCAATGGTCTTCACTTGCCCGCTTTCCTTAGCTTCCTCCGGCCTGTGACAGAGTCTTATGCCTCCTTTGTTTTCTTGACCTGGCCCATATGCCATCTGTTTTGGTAGGGATCCTCCCAGGGGTTTGCGCTGCACTGTGGGCTGCAGCTGGGGTGGGGGTGGGAAGCCAAGAGACATCTTTCTGGGCTGATTGAGAACTGAGGCGAGGCTCTCTTCTGAAGGCTTAGGCATTCACCATGGATGGGATACCTGGCATCTTTATGCACCAGCTTCCTCAGCTCAAAATGGGAGTGTCCTCAGAAGATTAGTGTAGGGATTAAAGGCCAGGGCAAATATAAAGTACACAGCTTAGAAGAATCCTCAGCTCACCTTGAGTATTTAGTCAATGCTACTTGTTACAGCTGTGATTCCAGTTATCCTAGAAGCACCATGTTGGGAAGGAGGATGGTGGGGCAGGCTGAAAGGAAGGGTCCAGGAGAGCATGCCAGAGGGAGTAAGGCATTGCTTGTTCCTTCCTTCCTTCTCTTTGTATTTTTGAGAACTGGCAGCCTATGAAGTATCCACTGGTTAGGAATGGAGGGGGAAGAAGGAGAGGAAGTTAGAAAGAGAGTGAAGGATGCTGGGATAGAGACGGAAGGACCTAAAGAGAAGCTGGGCTTTACAGGAGGAAGAAGAAAGTGAAGTATCAGGTTTCTTGAATGACTTCAGGAATGGGAGAGAATGTAGGAACCATGTGTGTTCTTCTCAGACTGGCCTTCCTTTAGGTTTGCTTTGGGTAAATACACCTGGTTTTCAAAAACTTCCCAAATATTTCCCAAATGTTATTTGTTAAACATTTTCTGATAGGCTCCTGTCCTCTCAGGCTGTCTCGCATCCAGGTGAAATTGGGCACTAAATGCTGTCATCACTCATCATGTGTTGTTGAAGAGGCCTGTCTGATTGTCCATCTCCCATCCGAGATAGCGAGAGCCTGGAGAGTCAGGGCTGCTGAGTTTGCTGTGTCTCTCCAGTATTGGGGCTGTTGCTTAACAAACACTAGATGTTCTGCAGATACCACTGCATGAATGAATAAGTACATGAGCCACTCTGCATCAAACCTTGTAGTGAGAAAGAGTATCACGAGTGTGGTGTTTGGTTATGAGACTTTGAGATTGCTTGCCAAGTTAACATAGTGGTGAACCTTGGATCAAAGAGAGGTCCCAAATTGGCACTATTACTTATTAGCTGGGTGACTGAATGAATTAACTTTTTAAAAACTTTACTTGTGTGGATAACATCTACCCAGATGGCCCTTCCTCCCTTCCTTTCTTTCTTGAAAATGTTCTCTGCTTCTACTCTAGACTTAGTTTAGTCTTTGAGTAGCAAAACCAGGTAGAAACTAACATGACATATGGGGATGGAATTTCAGTGGTTTTGTAAACAACAAGCAGGCTGGACATTCTGTTGAAACATACATAGGAGATGAAGAAATATATACTGTGCATTAACACACACAAAAATATGAGATTATACAGGATTTAAGTCATAGCCCATGTTCTTTGACAATGATATTAGAAATTAACAATGCAGTAATAATTCTTCCCATATTTAACCATTTTGGAATAAAAAAAAAACCTTTCTAAATCACACTTTTCTGAAAATAAATCAAAGCAGAAAGGACAAAGAAGTGAGTGGCAATAAGAGTGATAAATGTCAAAATTTGTGAGAATGTATCTGGAGCAGAATTCACAGTGTGATTTTTTAAAAAACACACAGCAGAAAGAAAGGTTTAAAATGAATGAAATAAATACCATCTACATGAATTTCCCTCTTCTGAGATGTGTTCTCTTACCTTCTATGAACTGGCTTTGGAGTCATGTTTAATTTGTGCCCAGTGTTGCTATAAATTTCATACACAGTAGCTGATTTGATCTCACCACAACTTCATGAGCAGATTATTCTGGTCATGTTATAAATAAGGAAACTGAAGCAAGGAGGGAAGGAGGAAGGGAGAGAAAAAACAAAAGAAAAATGAGTAGTTCAAGATCACATCACACAGCTACTAAGTCTTAAGTGGGTCATCACTATGTCTCTCTATCACCATACATGTGAATATTCATAGGATTATGTGCATGGTGTACTTTTCATTCCTGCATGTAGATTAATCCATTTCAGACATATGTGTGTTACAGAATCCCTTGAGATAAGTGAAGGTATGTCATCAAGACTGTGGGAAGATGCCTTCCCATGGGCTGGAGAAGGTATGAGCAGGTGCTCCTGCAGATTGGCTTTTGAGTCCCAATGATGGCTTTAGTAGCTGAATTGCTTTGAGTGAATTATTTAACCTCATTAAGCAGTTACCTTATCTGTAATGGGAAAGTAATATTTCTTCCTCAGATGGTTGATATAAGAATTAACTAAGATATTTGAGGCCATGAGAGCACCCATGAGAAAAATTAAATAAACATATTATCTACGATTATCATTGTGGCAGAATGCATGGAGGGAGTCCTCAGGGACTTTGGCTTTTATCCAGATGTCTTCTGTCTTGCTAGTCTTGGACTAATCTGACAATGACTTTATTCCTCAACATTTTCTTTCACAAAGGGCTAACACTGGCTATTGGTTGCTCATCTAGGACAACATCCTGAAAGTAAAGCAGGAGGCTCACATAGGGTATCATCATCTGCTGATGTCCTGTTTGTTTATATGACAGTAGTGTTGCGGAAGAGGAAATTCAGAGAAAAGGGAAATGTTCCCTCAGCGAGGGTTTTATTGGAAGAGAAAACCATGTCACGGAGAGAACTGGGCATTGGAGAAGGTCATCTGACTCTTCGTATGGGGAACAGAGAGCATAGGGTGTCCACCAAGAACCCACAACCTCACTTAGAATTAGTAGCTCTTTAAATCAAAGAAGAAGAGGGATTGGAATACTCAGATGTTGGACATTGAGTGTGTGGATGTGTGTCCATGTATTCATAGCCCTGTGAATGAAGTTGTCTGTTTTGGGAATCTACAGACCACTCATCCTGGTGGAGGTAGCAAAGAGGGGTGAGGAACAGTGGGCAGCAGGGATAAGAAGCAGCATATGCCATTGCCTCCCTGAGTCAAATGTATCAGGAGAAAATTAGGATTTATAAAGAAGAGTCAGTATCTCTGGAGTGAAGAAGTGTTTCAGTGCAGGGTGGAGAAGACAGAAGAATTTATTATTTTATTTTAATTTTTTTATTGATTACTTCCATAATTATAAACAATATCCCATGTTAATTTTCCCCTCCCCCCACTTTCCCTTTTGAAATCCACTCTCCATCATATCCCCTCCCCCTCTCAGTCTGTCTGTCTTTTATTTTCCTCATCTTTTCCTTCTGTTATCATGGTCTTGTGTAGGTAGTGCCAGGCACTGTAAGGTCATGGATATCCAGGTCATTTTTGTGTTTGGAAGAACATGTTGGAAGGAGTCCTACCCTTCCTTTGGCCCTTACATTCTTTCTGCCATCTCGTCTGCAATGGATCCTGAGCCTTGGAAGGTGTGATAGAGATATTTCAGTGCTGAGCACTCCTCTGTCACTTCTGATCAGTACCATGGTGCCTTCTGAGTGATCACATGGTCACTACTATCTTAAAAGAGAAGCTTTTCTAACCAAAAGTGAGAGTAGCATTAACGTATGGGTATGAACATTACAAGGAATGCTTACTGGGCAATTTGGTGAGCATTGTATGTACATTTAGCCAGACAGCAGCAGACATTATAGCTCTAGGGCTCATGAATACCCCTGTTGTATGTTTTCAGTATTAGGGATATATTCCCTCCCATGGAGCAGGCCTCCAGTCAAATTAGAGGGTGGTTGGTTTCCACTATAACAGATGTGGCACTATTGCAACTGTTGGCTCATTTGGCCTGGCTGGCCAAATTTAAGGCTTGCAGTGTCCACTGTTGAGTATCTTCACTGGTGATTTCTCTCTCTTCCATTGAATTACATGCAGTGTAGCTTTTTACAGCTTTCTGTCAGCTGGTCTACACAGAGGAGGTTTTTAGCTCTGCTCCTGCAGTATTTCTCAGTGTCCTTGCAACCCAACTATGTGAAGTTTTCAGCAATAGGGACTTACTTACCATCTATTCTTGCTGGAAAACCATGAGTCTTGGCATTGGCCTGTAATGTATTGGGGGCATCAGTGATCTCACTGGCCAACAACTCAGTGGAAGGTATTCCATCCCTGGCACTGAAAAATTTCTAGTAATCATTTATGGCTTCTGGGTGTTCCATTGTCCACCAAAGTAGGTTTCCATATGACTTATTCATACCCTCTTAGATTTTGATTAGTCCATCCCCACCTTTCCTTTATTCAGTTTCTTCCCCTGACCTCACTTAGACCTTTCCACCCCCATTAATCTGCTCCTCTACTTACATAGATACAGTACCATCCTAATAAGTCCTCTCTCCCTCACTTTCTATTCCCTTTATGTCCCTTTATATCCCTTTATATCCTTTATATCTATTCCCTTTATATTGGCCTCTGCTATTAAATTTTATTCCAACTCACATGGAAGTCCAATCATCTGTAGCTAGGATTCACATATGAGAGAGAACATGTGACATTTGGCTTTCTGGGCCTGGGTTACCTCACTAAGTTTAATCCTTTCCAGATCTATCCATTTTCCTGCAGATTTCATAATTTCATTTTTCTTTATCACTGAGTAGAACTCCATTGTATAAATGTGCTACATCTTCATTATCCACTTATCAGTTGAGGGACATCTAGGCTGGTTCCATTTCCTAGCTATTGAAAATAACAAGGCAAAAAACATGATTGAACAAGTATCTCTAAGGTAGTGAGACGAGTCCTTAGAATATATGCTTAGGAGACAGAAGAATTTTTGCTCACCTGCATTCAAGAGGGCGTCTGTGTACCAGCTATAGTCCTTTACTGTGAGATGTTAGCAACCAGATGTCCCTGTCTGTTGACTCATCTCTCTCCTTAGAATATAGTGATTTTTTTCTAGCTCCCTCTTCTCCCTCCTTCTCTTTCTCCCCAGTGTATGGAGAAAGCAAAGCTATGCACCCTGAAAGAGAGGGAGGTGAAGGCCCAGAGCCCCTCCTGCTGGGCTCCACTTCCTTTACTGCTGGGTAGTTTCTGAGACAATTTGGGGTATCCTGGGATTTCCCTAAGCCACAGAAGAAAGCTAAGATCCTTACTTGATGAGAAAACCAAGGTTTAATAAGGACACATGTTGTTGCCAAGGCCCAAAGCTCCAAACTCCTGGTCCAGGGTGCTTTCTGATGATAGGCTTTGAGCAGAGTGCTCTGTAGTAAGAAGGGCTTAGGACAGGAGACCTATGTTCCTGAGTTGTGGCTGTGCAAATCAGTAGCTGGAAGACCTTGAATAACTAATAACTTCTGACTGCCAGTGTCTGTGCTGCAGAATGTAGGTGGGATTGGCAGACACGGTGTACATAGAATAACTAGGGTGCTACGGCTACTGTATTAGTCACGGTTCTCCACCTTGTAGTGGCTCTATAGGTGGCAAGTATTTTTACTAATTATTATCAGCTGGTGAAGAAGGTGGGACCTGTGGTTAGACAGACTTAGAAAATAGAGAAGGCCATGCAGAGAAAGGCAGTGAGCAGAACTGCAGGTTGAGGTCTGTGCAGAGAGGGAGTCACAGTCCTGGCTGCTGTCTTTGCAACTTGGGGCACATTTGAAGAGTGTGAAGGGGAGATAGCTTGCTGTTGCTCAAGTTGTTGGCGTTATCTCTCATCTCCTCTTCTAGCTGTCAGGAGGCCAGGCAAGGAGGAAGTGGGTGGCCAGGGTCATGGTTCTCTTGTACACTGCTCCCCCTTTCTGTGGCTGATCTAATGCTGTAATGTTCCTATTGCCACATACCTTGATTGTTGGATAATGATGATGAAGTTCTCTTCTCAGTTAAGTCCAGTCTTGTGTGGTGAGGATAAAGGGCAGACCTGGATTTGCCAGAGCCACCTGGGCCAGGGGAGAAGGAATCCTCCTCCCTCATCCTGGCATCTGACAGCACCTCCTCTGTAGGGGAAGCTTGGAAATAGTTCTAGGTTTACTGACTCCAGGTGGCATGTGATGATGGTCTTTCCTTGCATTTTCTGATCTGGATTAAATATTATGACTTTATATTTGGAAGCAGCATGCCACAGGAGTATAACTCTATGGAATGGCGGAGTTCCAGAAACTGAGTTCTGTTACTCTCTATTCTAGTAACCTTGAAAGTTGCATTCAGCCATGAAATCCTATGCCCCCTACCAAAGATGATTAGATCCAGGTTAAAGCTGTCAAGCAGTTGATGTGGTGAGGTCTTACATATGGTTGCTTTATCGTTATTCCTATGTGTTATGGACATTGCTGAAGAAACATTAAAATTTGTGTTATTTAATCCTCACTGTAGTCCTGGCATATCACATGCATTCCCTCTATATATTTATTATAATTTTAACAGGGGAGGAGATGGGAAGAAGAGACTTTCCAGAGGTTTCCCTGTTGCTGTGAAACTCAGGAGTAAGTTTTGGCATGCTGGGAAGCATGGGGCCATGTAGGATGTGACAGGGAGATTCAGTCAACTGACTCCTCCCTACTTTTTCTGTGCTGAGCCCTGTGACATGTGCCCCAGAGCTACCAAGACGTACGAGGTGCTATTCTTGACCTCACATTGTTTAAAATTGAGTTTAGAAGTTGAGATTACAAACCAGAAATCCATTAGATAAAAGTGAGGCAGGGAATACTTTCTGGAGGAAATGGGGGCCAGAGCCAGACTTTGAAGGTAGTTTTGGATAGCTGAGGAGAGCAATATCTCAATTATGCAAAGTCATATTTTGGTGTGGTAGGGCTCAGGAGCAGGAATAAGTGTGATGTGTACAGAAGATGTGAGGAGATCAAGTTGATGAGAGCACAAAGTGCTTGGTGCAGAGGAAGGAGGAAGATGTGACTGTAGGACGCACATATGGACAGCTCCCAAAAGATAGATTTTGAAAGGCAGGACTTTGACTTTGCCCAGTAGGTGCTAGGGACTCATCATATATTGGGAATAGGGGATGTAATGGGATTGAACAGAGAGATCAAGTGGGTGGGAGGCTGGCTGTTGCAGTGGTAGAGTCTGTTACCTAAGCAAGGTCTGGCACCATACTACTTTTTTCTGTTTTGTAAATGAGGAAATTGAGGCTAAGAGATGTTAAATCATATGTTTAGGGCTCAATGACTAGTACATATGATTCTGGTCTTTATACTGCAGAACTAATCTTACTGGTGCAACCATTAGGAAGGAGGAGTGAGGGGGAGGGAGAGGGAGCAGGCTGCTTCTTCTCATGGGTCATGTTTTTCTACACCCATATCTCTCCTGCCAAGTGTTGTGGAAACTGACACTTAAAAGGCGCTGGTGTGACTGCCTCGTATTATGCTGAACGATCTCTATATGTGCTCTCTTCCAATCCTCATGAAAGTCATATAAGATGTATGGTGTTACCATCAACTATGGGCAAAAACCAAAAAACAAACACCCCCCCCCTCCAAGGTAAGGTGCTTGACTGAGGTATTCACAGCCATAACTGTAGCAGGCAGCTTTAGTCTTAACTTGTGTATTACCAAATGCTTCTTTTCTCCGGTTCACTTTGTTAGTGAAAGTGAACAGGGCTGTCTGGCTTCAAGCCTGCCCAAAGCTAGGACATGGGGGATGCTGGCACAACATCCAGGGGCCTCAGACGCTCATGCCATAATGACAACTGGGTGTGTCCTCTTGGTCCAGGACACAGTTGTTGCCAGCTTCCAGAAACTTTCATTAATCCATTTATGATGACAACCTCTTTGTACTTCCTTAGCTTGTGTGCTTGTGTGGACCTTGGTCTGACCTCATGCAGGCATATGTGTATGGTTATATGTGTGCATAGATGCCTTCTTGAAGTCTTTCTTTTCAGTGAAGGTTTCCAGAGTACCTCTTCCTTTTCTAGGAGGGATCACAGACATCTTCTTGGGAGAGGGAATTCTGTGGAAGCCATTGAGAGGTCTGAGTATTGATGATGATTGATTGAGGGACATTTCATCTCAAGCTTTAGAAACTGATGAGTGAATCCAAACAGCTGGCCGGTGTGGAAGCTTGTTACTTATTCTGTTAAAATGGGTTCAATTTCTAAAATGCCTAGTACATTGGAGGAATAGAGAATACATTAATGAGAAGTACAGTGCTATATTTTAATTGTAGGTGGCAAGGAGGATGGTGGCTAAATGAACAAAAGAACTGTTTACAAAGGCTGCTGTTGAACTCCCTGAAAGAATGCTAGGATCTGCCCACAGCTGAACGTGGCTCAGGAGGAAAGAAGACTGCTCTGTTGGGTGCTTCCATTGGCTCATGACTCTGTTCCCTTCAGACTCCTTTCAGGGAGTTGGGTGATGATTCATAGCCTTCCCAGAGTGAGGTGGGGAGGAGGAGGGGGAGCTGTACAGAAGAAGGTGCCCTGGACAGGCAGGCAAACAGCAGGTAGACAGCCATATACATGATACATAAAGCAACCCTGGTCCTCTGGTAGTTTATGGTGGGGAAGATTGAGCAAAGGGATAAATCATAGTTGGCCATGATGGTTGGAACGTTTGTATAAAGTGGTGGGAGCTTAAGGAGGGTTTAAATTTTGCATGGGAGAGACATGTATTAGCTTGCCTGAACTGAATTTTGAAGGTTAAGTAAAATTCTGTCAGTGGGACAAATATCTTTTAGGAAGAAACCCTTATGAGACAGTCATGACAAGAAAGTTGTGTCACAGAAAAGAATGATGTATCCAGGAAGTGCAAGGAACTTCAAATGCTGTGTCCACAGCATGCACCATTAAGGGAAAGATGTGGGTGGAACTGCAGCTTAGAGACCTATGTGTTCTGGAGGGCACTGGAACTTTAATCCTAGAAGAGCTGTCATTAAGTAACTAAGTAAGCTGGCAGAGGACATAGCCAGCTGTGTGTTTTGTGTAATTGTGGAGCAAGTAGCAGTGCCTCAGACCCAGCTTCCTTGAATGTGGCTATTAAAGCTGAGATGCTAATAGGAAAGGAGACGCTGGGGGAGCTACTCCAGAGACTTCCCACATGCTAGCGGAGCTCTGGCCATCTGTGGAAATCCCATGGATTTAGGGAGATGCTGAAAGAAGCCCCTGACGCCGTCACTCCCTGTGGTGGTCTAGTGCTGGAGAGTGACGTGTCTGGGCGCAGAAGGCCATAGGCTGCTGATGAGTGAGGAAGCAGGTGGATGGCTTTCCCGTGCCCCACCTCCAAACTCAACAGCCAGTACTCTGTGCTTAGAAGTCCAGGAGGGCACCGCTGCACTTGTCTGGGGAGAGCAGTCAGGAAGAAAGTAGAAGCTGGGTGAGAATAGAATCTCTTCCTCTAGATAGCCAGTTTGAAGGTGAATGAAGTGGGAATCAGGCTTGTGTTCTTTGAGGTTACTGGGATATGAGGAGAGAGCTTCCTTTTCCTTATCAGCATGAGCTCCCCTAACAGGGGCCCGCACAGCAGTTTCCTTAGTAATAGGCGGGTTCCCAAACGGGAAAATCTTTACCACCGCTGTGCAGATTTATGCTTTGGAGGAACTGTGTCCGGAGCTTGTCTGAACAATGTGGAGCTGGAGTTTGGATCTGATGAAGTCTCGTCCCTTATGTTTTAACAGTGTGGGCTTCAGCCATGTTTGCAAATGTCCCCTACGTATCAGGTTCCTCATGTAGAGTGAGGTCCAGAAATGTCACCACCAGCAGCAGTGCAGCAGTGGTAGAATGGTTGCCTAACGTATGTGAGGGCCTGGGTTTGGTCCCTAGTTCCTTAAGAAACAAAACAAAACAAATGAACAACCACCAAGCCCCTAGCATTCCTTAAGTAGATGCAGTAGATGCCTGTGAGGTCAGTGGTGTTGTCCTCATTGCACAGGGAGGAGACCTGGGCTCAGCCCGAGAAGCAGTGGTTTGCCTGTTCCTTCCTCTGCTCGCCCCCTACAAAAAGTCAGCAGGTGATGGAGCTTGGATTTAATTTCAGAAGTAAAATAGCAGGGTTTGATGTGTCATGGAGTTGGTGTGAGTTTTGAAGGAAATAATGTGGAAATGTATCTGTAGCTGCTGGCACTCAGCGGTGGCTGTTACATTATTAGTCTCACTTTGGCTTTTTTTCTGTCTCACACAGAAGCAGCTGACACAGGATGATGATGCCGATGAGGTGGAGATTGCTGTCGACAACACAGCTTTCATGGACGAGTTCTTCTCTGAGGTGGGCAGCCTTCCAGTATTTTGTTTTGAATGTACACGACGAAACAACAGCTTCCTTAGGAAGAATAAGAAACCTTAGATCTTTCAGGGGTAGCAAAGGCAGGTCCCAGCCTTGCTGGGGTGGGGTGGGATGGCCAGACAGAGTTGCTGCCAAGAGATTCTATTTTCAATTCTTGGGAGGCTCTGGGATTTTAATCTTATTAAGAGAGTCAGCAGAGGGTAAATTATATGTAATTGAAGATGGACTTAGACTACATGACAACATTTCTTTCTTTCTTTCTTTTCTTTTTGCAGCTTTTTGAGGTAGGGTTTTGCTCTAGCCTAGAGTGACCTGGAATTCACTATGTAGTCTCAGGTTGGCCTTGAACTCACAATAATCCTCCTACCTCTGCCTCCCGAATGCTGGGATTAATGGTGTGCACCACCATACCCAGTCCATGACAACACTTTAATGATGTCTTTTCTTGCTTAAAGTATGAATTTAAATACAACATCAACCATGGGACCATAGCCAGGAGCAAAAAAAGAAAAGAAAGTCTCCATAAAACCAATTGTATCATTAGGCCTTTTATTCAGATAGATTAGTCTTATTGTTGTCCAGAATTTTCATAGTCCCATCATTTTAACTATGGTGATAGAGAAGCCACAGTATCAGTTCATTTTTATAAAGTTTAATGTTCAACAAGGACCAAAAATGGGTCACCTGCTGGGTATGGTGGCACACGCCTTTAATCCCAGCACTTGGGAGGCAGAGGTAGGAGGATCGCCGTTAGTTCGAGGCCACTCTGAGACTACATAGTGAATTCCAGATCAGCCTGAGCTACAGTGAGACCTTACCTTGGAAAATAAAAAAGGGTCAGCCTTGTCTATAAATTTACTTGTGCTTGGATCTTGTCGGGTTGGAATTATGGTAGATGGTGAGTGCTGGAAGCTTGGGGAGGCAGGACTGTATCAAGGACAGTAATGCTGAATCATCTCATGTTTAAATCTCTGCCTGCTGACTGGCTGTTGCTTCTGTGAACATTGCTTAGATGTTGAGCCTTGCTTTCCTCATTTGTAAATTGGGGTTGATACTATAATAATTTCCTATAGGGTTATCATATGTGTGGATGAGATAAGACTTGTAAGATCAGAGATGTGTCAGGCATGTGTTCAATGACTAGTACTTTATGCACGGGCATGTACCCCCATCCCAAAATCTTATTATCTATGAAGTTTCTGTCTTATGGTTTCTCTTTTTAACCTTTCATTTCCCTAAGAAAATATGAAACATCATAACTTTTCTACAGGAGAATCTATGGTTTTTCCATCCCCTAGACCTCTAAATGGAGTGGAGTGTGGACTTGATAGGTCCTGCCTGCTTATATGTTAGAATAATAGCTGGGTTGAAGAGCGAGCTGTGTGTGTGCTGGCCTGGTGGAGGTGTTGTCTGTAAGTCTCCCCAGCTCCTCACCCTGCTCATGGGTGGATGTGCTCTTTTGATCAAGGAACCATAGTGAGGCTAAACAACACTGGGGTTGTTCCACTTGTGGACATGGAAGGGCAGTGACCTCTGTTCAGTGGTGGGTGGACTTGAGTTGATGTTTAAAGACATTATTTCTAGCCTCTATAGTCTGGCCCTGGAGAACCACATACACTAAGGAATGTCTTCCCTATGATGAGGAGTCTCCCATAACTATATTTTTCCTCTTCTGAACCAGCTGGAGGGTGCCTGAGATGCAGCATTCCCTGTGAGTAGGAAGATGGTGCTCTGGTGTGAGTCATGGCTTGAATCCCTCTTCAGACATTTCATAGCAATCTGACCTTGGTCATGGTACTTAACCTGTTTGAAGTTTAACTGCATGTTCTTGGACTTGGGAAGATTAGTTTGCTAGTGCATCTGGCAAGATTATCTGGATCAAAGAGCACAGTTGGAAGAAATATGTGTTTCAGGCGTTCCTTTAGAGACAGGACAACAGCTCCAGACTGCTTTGTTTCCTACTGTTTTCTCTCTGTTAAATGCTTTTCTCTCGCTTAGAAAGATCTGCCCCACAAAGCCCTATCATATTTAGGATGGAGAAGTGGTGGTGTTGTGAGGTGAAAAGAGCATGGAAACAAAGTCCATGTCTGCCACTGTGTGATCCTCACCCTGTTCCTTAAACTCTTTCACTCTTAGTGGGTTTAATCTATGAAATGGGGGGAAAACATTAACTTAAATACTTGTTGGCAATAAAAGGAGCTAAACTCAGGAAGAGCTTGGCATGAGTTAAGGCACCATTACTTTCCTCCCTTGTCATTTGGTTGGTTCCAGAGAGGATTGGTGTTGATGAAGGGACCGGATGCAACAGGGAATTATCCCAGGAAGAGATGTGTAGGCTCTGGCCTAAGTCTGCTCTGTCCATTAGCAGTGGCATATCTTTAGAAAAGTCTTGCAACTATTCTAAACTCCAGTTTACTCTCAAATAGTAGTATGACCTATGTAGTATATGGCCTGCTGGTTGTTGTAAATATAAAATGAGAATGTCTAGCATAGTGCCTAACATAGCAAATTGTAACTCTTATCGCAATCTGTCTCCCAGTGTGTCTGTCAATAGGAAGAGCACATAGTTACTTTATTATAGAGTGTGGTCTGAAAATCTCCTTGAAATTGGGGTAAAGTAGATTGCAGATAATAGGGATTTGAGGAAGTGAAATGAAGGTTTTTTTTTCTTCTCCATATGACCAGGAGACATGCCCAGCACATTCTGTAGGATGTAGATAAGTAGATTTCTTAGGATGGCACTCATGATAAAACTTGCCTTTTGGTCTGGTTCAAGCAGCTCTCCCTTGATTATTTGCTGAGAACTGATAGTACAAATCACATGTTCGTCCTAGATGCATGTGCAAGATGCAGACAAGTCACAGGACCTGCAGCTTTTCAGAATGTGAGAAGGGCTCAGTGGTTAAAAGTGGCTTGCTGCACAAATCTGGTGACCAGAGAGGCAGAACCCTCAGAAGCTAGGTAAAACCTGACACAGGTAGCTCACACACCTGTAGCCGCAGCACCTCGATGGCAGAGGAAGTTCAGTAAGGAGACGTGTGAACCTCGCAGGGTGCTCAGTCTCACGTTCACAGCAGCAAAACACAAGAGAGACCCTTTCTCAAGGTAGAGGTTGATGACCGATACCCCAAGGATGTCTTCTGGCCTCTTCTGACACTTGCACTGTCATGAATGTGTGTGTGTACACATGGACGCACATGTACTCACAAGCTTACATATACATACAAAAAAAAAAAAAAGAATATGACTTGGTTGTAAAATTTGACCTCTCCATCTTTCAGTTGTTAGAGAAACGAACTGGCCAGAAACTGTTGAATGACAAAGCCCAGATTTTTCTCTTAATTTTCATCTGTCTTTATTTTCCTTATCATTTTCACAGTCGGCAGGAAGAGCAGAGTTTTTGAGGAAGTTTTGGAGACAAAATTATCAGGCATTTGTTGCCACTCACTCATTCTTGTATTGCTCATTCATGCACTCATTCAAATGTGTGAGTGGTCACTGTTTTCTAGTTGTGATGAGGGACTAGGGACACAGCACTCTATTTGGCAAGGTTCTGGCTCATTGGTGTCTTCCTGTGGGGGAGATAAGGTTTTAAAAAGTTATCATATGATAATAGAAGTTTCAGCAAGCTACTGTGGTACGGGAGAGGAAGTGTTACATTCTGTGTGAAGGAAGGCAGGTGTCTTTGGTTCTTCATTAGACCTGTACCTCAGGATCCCCTGAGGAGATCGTACGTGGACACATCCTATTCATAGAGACGGGAATGGCTCAGATGTGGGTTTCTGAAGCTCTCTCAGATGACCTTATTGCCGTCACTACAAAATGATGAGTAGCCTTTGAGGGCATAAGCAAGGAAGTAAGGGGTCAAGGCTGTGGAGGAATGCAAGCCTTGACACTCGTCACGAATGGCAGGTTGGCTGATGCAGCAGCCTGTGGGAGGGAGGAAGGGTGAGTTTTAAAAGTTTTGTTTGTTTATTTATTTATTTGAGAGTGTCAGAAAGAGAAAGAGGCAGACACACACACACACACACACACACACACACAGAGAGAGAGAGAGAGAGAGAGAGAGGCAGAGAGACAGATAGAGACAGAGAGACAGAGAATGGGTGCGTCAGGGCCTCCAGCCACCGCAAATGAACTCCAGATGCATGGGCCACTTTGTACATCTGGCTTACGTGGGTCCTGGGGAATTGAACCTTGAACTGTGGTCCTTAGGCTTCACAGGCAAGCATTTAACTGCTAAACCATCTTTCCAGCCCCAGAAGGGTCACCTTTGCTCTGAGTCTGTGACCCGGGGCAGTTGTGTGGTATATCACTTAGGGATGCTTTTGAGTAAGTGGCTTAAACAATAACATGTGATATGCACCTGTAATCCCAGTGCTGCGGAGGTGAAGACAGAAGGATCCCTGAAACTTGCTGCCTGGCTGGTATAGACAAATCTGTGAGTTGCCAGCTTGGCATGAGACTCCGTCTCAAAAACTAAGGTGGAAGAGTGATTGAGGAAGACCCCTGATGTCAACTTCTGTCCTACATGTACACACGTGTGTGCACATACAAGTGTACCCACAAATATGAGATGTCAGCATTGTACCTGGACTGAGTGAGGACCCAAAATAAAAGGTGTGCATCGCTGCTTGGCCTCTTTCTGTAGCACATTTTTCTCACCATGGGCTCAGAGGTGTAATTCCACTTCAGAAATTATCCAGCACCAAGCTTATTTTACTGAGTGGTCACAAGCTGTTAGATTCAAGAAACAGGCACCCTTAGATGTTCTCTGTGGGTGGAGCATTAAATAATTTGTGGGGCTGGAGAGATGGTTCAGTGGTTAAAGGTACTGGCTTGCAAAGCTTGGCAGTCTGGGTTTGATTCCCCAGTACCCACATGAAGCCAGATGCACAAAGAGGTGCATGTGTGTGGAGAGGCATGAAGCCCTAGTGTGCCCGTATTCTCTCTTTCTCTCTCCTAAATACATAAGTAAATAAAAAATTAAAAAGAATTTGTGCCCGTGTTATGAAAACACCACAGTTACAGCTCCATTTGGCTTCATGTGGCAGCAGCACCCCCAAATCCTTTATCAGGGAGGGATAATTACCGTCCTCTGAGCTGGCTTTCCTTGTGGTCTCCTGCTTGTACTGGGCCACATGGTTATGACCATATTTAGTCGAAAGAGACACCAAGAAAGTGAGTACTGCCCTGCCCTGTGCCTGTGGAACACATGGTGGGGACTACCGGGGAGAACCAGGATACATCAGTACATTAAGCATAGAGAGCCATGTGCCAGTCATGAGATGGGTCACCTCCACCTTATTTGCCTGGGCCCAGAAGTCACGACAGAGGAAGGGGTGACAGGGACACTGTTCTCATGGCTAGCCTGAAAACCACTTCCATGGAGATGGCAACAGGCACTGTGCTCACTCAAACCTCATCAAAACAGACAGCCAGAGACTAAAGAGAAAGTCACACTAAATCAGATCCTTAACCTGCCTGCCAGGCTCAGGGAACATTGTGGAAGAGGGGGCAGAAAGATTATAAGAGCCTTAGGGTGGGTGGGAATAGCATGAGGCATAATGTTTCCTCCCACCTTTTCCAGCCTGAAGCCTCTTGGTTCCCCACAGTGAATAACAATAACCCCACTGAAGAAGACCCTCAGCAGAATGGGGTGGGGGCAAGGGAGCCTAATGTACAAACTTTTTATTAAAAAATCAATAAATAAGGGCTGGAGAGATGGCATAGCAGTTAAGCGCTTGCCTGTGAAGCCTAAGGACCCCAGTTCGAGGCTCGTTTCCCCAGGTCCCACGTTAGCCAGATGCACAAAGGGGCGCACGCATCTGGAGTTTGTTTGCAGAGGCTGGAAGCCCTGGCGCGCCCATTCTCTCTCTCTCCCTCTATCTGTCTTTCTCTCTGTGTCTGTCGCTCTCAAATAAATAAATAAATTTAAAAAAAAATTAAAAAAAAAATAAAAATAAAAAGTGAGTACTTAGCAAAGGGACAAGATAAGGTTACCAGGATGGCCATAGAGCTTAGCGTGATGCACCCTCTGGGGAGGACCACAGCGCTGCCCAAACACAACCCAGGACTGTAAGAAGAACCAGAGAGGAGTGGAGGGTGGCTGTGTGGTGGGTCAGTCAGAGCATTCATCCTGGATGGTGACGTGAGGTGCAAAAAGGCTTCTGTGGTCAAGTGCCTGAAAAAATTCCTAGTTTTATCTCAGAAATTAAAAAATGCACATTTTATTTTATTTTTTACAATGCAATCAAATTCTATAAAGCAAATATAAATGCAATCACCTCAAGTAAAAACTTGTAGGGCTGGAGAGATGGGTTAGTGGTTAAGGAACTTGCTTGCAAAGCCTAAGGACCCAGGTTCAATTTCCCATGTAATCCAGACACACAAGGTGGAACATGCATTTGGAGTTCATTTGCAGTGGTCAAAGGCCCTGGTATATCCATTGTCTTTCTCTATCTGCCTCTTTCTCTGTCACTCTAATAAATAAATAAAATTAAATTTAAAAAATTACCAAGAAACTTTCCAATACTCGAGTCCCTCATGTCCTCTCTCCACTGAATTCCTTCATTTTCCCACCAAGTTTCTTCTATCTTGATGTCATCATTGTTTTTCCTCCTTCTGTTATTCAGTCCTTTTGCAGCATCTGCCACTGTGAGGTCATGAATATCAAGGCCACTTTGTGTCTGGAAGACAGTATTGTAAGCATTTCTCCCTTTTCTTTGGCTTTTACATTCTTTCTGCCACCTCTTCTGTGATGGTCCCTGAGCCTTGGAGGGTGTGATGGATATGTCTCACTTATGGCTGAATACTCCACTGTCACTTTTCAGCACTTTGGTGAGTTTTTAGTCACCTTAGTGGTGACCACCATCTGAACAGCTAAGCTTCGTTAACCAAAAGTGAGATTGACATTAACATATGAACAGAAATGTAAGAATTTGGAGGGCAGTTTGGTGGGCATGATATATCCATTTATCCAGACAATATTACTAGTTTCTCCTTAGAGCTTATGACCTTCCAAACCATAGGCTTAAATTTTATTTATTTATTTTTTATTTATTTATTTGAGAGTGACAGACAGACAGAGGCAGATAGAGAGAAAATGGGCACGCCAGGGCCTCCAGCTACTGCAGACGAACTCCAGACGTGTGTGCTCCTTTGTGCATCTGGCTAACGTGAGTCCTAGGGAACTGAACCTCCTCAAATGGGGGTCCTTTGGCTTCACAGGCAAGCGCTCAACAGCTAAGCCATCTCTCTAGCCCAAACCATAGGCTTTTGATTAGGTTTTCAGCACAAGGTAGAAATTCCTTCAAATCCAATCAGAGACCAGTTGGTTTTCCCTATAATAGACATGCCACCATTGCCCCACTTGGTACATTTGACCTGATTAGCCAGCTGTAAAGCTTGCAGGGTGCTTTACTGGTTATTGTGGTTGATGACTCTTCTCACCCAGTAGGCTGCATAGGTCTTTTTCAGCATCCTGATAGCTAGTTAGCAGGGAAGAGGCTTCCAGCTGAGCTCCAGCTTGATTTCTCAGTTTCCTGCAGCCCAAGTATGTGAAATCTTCAATAATAAAGTCTTATCATCTAGTTCTGATGAGCAACCAAGAACCTTGTCAGTAGTCTGTTATGTTTTAAAGGCACCAGAGTCCTCCCTGACCAACAACTCTCTGAAAGGTATCCCATACCTGGCACTGATTTTTTTTAAAATAACAATCTATGATTTCTGGGCACAACATTATCCACTTCCACAGGAGGCTTCTTCTACAGGATACTTCTGCCCCAAATTTTTTTGTTTTATTTTTATTTATTTGAGAGCAACAGCAGAGAGAAAAGGCAGAGGGTGGGGGGAGGGGAGAATGAGAATGGGCATGCTGGGGCCTCTAGCTACTGCAAATGAATTGCAGACACATACACCCCCTTGTGCACCTGGCTAACATGGGTCCTGGGAAATCGAGCTTCAAACCTGGGTCCTTAGGCCTCTCAGGCAAGCGCTTAACTGCTAAGCCATCTCTCCATCCCAAATTCTCTTTTTTAACACACACACACATCATATTAACTATATGTAACATATATATTAGCTAGTGAAGAAGTAATTTTCCATATGGCTTACTCATAAATTTTAAATTTTGGTTAATCTCTCATCCACTCTTTTCCTCTGTCTCTTTCCCTTAGAGAGTAAGGACTCTTTTTTTTTTTATTTTTTATTTTTTTTATTTGAGAGCGACAGATGATGGAGGGGGAGAGAGAGAGAATGGGCACGCCAAGGCTTCCAGCCACTGCAAATGAACTCCAGACACGTGTGCCCCCTTGTGCATCTGGCTAACGTGGGACCTGGGGAACCGAGCCTCGAACTGGGGTCCTTAGGCTTCACAGGCAAACGCTTAACCGCTAAGCCATCTCTCCAGCCCGAGAGTAACAACTCTTAATTAATGGTATTAACACCCTAATCAAAAGACAAAGAGACCAACAGCTGGGTCAGAAAACAGGATCTATCCTTTTTCTGTCTTCAAGAGACTCACTTCATAGTCAAAGACAGACACTGTCAGGCCGAAAGGATGTAAAAATATGTTCTAAATGAATGGAACCAGGAAACAAGCAGTCATGGCTGTTCTGAAAAAATAGTCTTCAAATCCAAATAATTAGAATAGGAAAAGGTTACTTCAGGCTGATCACTGGAATAATTAACCAAGAGGATATTACAATTCTAAACATATACACACCAAACACAGATGCACTTAATTTTATATACCAAATTTACTACATAAAGTCAGGGACAAATCCCAAAACAATAATAGCAGGCAACTTTTAGTGTCCCATTATCACCAGTACACAGGCCATCTAGTTAGAAAACAAAGAAACAAGGAGCTTAATAGACACCATAGAACAAATGGACCTAACAGCTATTTACAGAACATGCCATCCAAATTACAGAATGCACATTCTTAGAAGCTCATGGAACTTCCTCTAAAAGTGATCACATATTAGGACACAAAGCAAGTCTCAACAACTTTACGAAAATTGAAGTAATGTCTCGAATTTTATTTGACCACCATTCAGTATTACTAGATAACCTAGAGAAGACATGTGAACTCCAGGAGATTGAATAACACACTATTAAACAATGGATGGCTCATTGAAGAAATCAAGAAGGAAGGAGGAGCACTCTGACCCTCCAGACAGCTGCCTTCCACTCCTGCCCTGTTCCTTTTTAACAGTCCTGGGTTGTATTTGGGTTGTTGTATGATCCTCCCCAGACATTTATGGCTAAGTAATACTCTATTTGTGGTGCGTGTGCGTGTGTGTGTGTGTGGTTTTTAAAATCCATTCATCTGTTGGCACTTAGGATTATGCCACATCCTGGCAACTATGAATATTGCCATAGGAAACATGAATGTGTAAGAATCTCCATGGCATGCTGACTTAATCCTTCAGGTTTATTTCTAGGTTTATTTCATATATAAACTTTTATTTTTAGCTTTTAAAGAATTGTCATGCTGATTTTCTTTTGATTTTTTTTGATATTTTTAAAACATTGAGAACCTTAATATATGAAATACAGTAATTTGATCGTGTTCCTGTCCCTTTATCCTTTTTTTGTCCCCTCTCCCTTGTCCCCGTCCCCAGGACCCCCTTCTTTTAAGGTAGTCCTTCCTCTGTTTTGTTGCCTTATTCCTTTTGCCCTCTTCTGTCCTCCGTGTCAAAATGTTGGTGGACTCAGAACTGTGCTGGGGGTGATAGTAACCACCATGGGTCATGAGAACACCATTTAGTTCATGTTGGGAGGACAGTGCCTCAAGACATGGCTATGTACCCTGTGGCTCTTAATTGTTTCTGCCTGTTCTGCAGTGTTCCCTGAGCCTTGGAGGGCGTGGCAGAAATCTCCTTTACTGTTGAGATCTCCTCAGATTCTTCTTTTCCACTTAGATGAGTTTTGAGTACCATCAGCTCCATAGAGAGTCCTCTGGCTAGCATTCCCAGTGTGGTAGTTTGAATGTGAAGTGTCTCCCATAGCCTCAAGTGTTTGTGGTTAAATGTCACATTCAGTCCCCACCTGGGAGAGCCTTGCTGGAGGAGGGGTGGCACTGGTGGTGGGACTGGAGGTTTATTAGCCCAGCTCCAAGTCCAGTGCTTAGACTGCTTCCACCCAGATATGTGAAAGATGGGATGCTGAGCCTCTGTCTTCCTTGCCATGTTGAAGCGTTTCCTTGAGACTGTAAGCTGAAATAAACCCTTTTCCCCTGTAAGCTGCTTTTGGTCAGCTTTTCAAAGTAGTTCTTCCTCTGTCCCAACAACAAGAAAGTAATTGCAGCACTAACTGCTTATAAAGGCTCCTTTATGCCTTGTACACACTCGTATGTGTGTGAGTGTAGGCATGCTTGTGCCACGGTGTGTAGTGAAGATCACAGGACAACTTTAGCTGTTAGTCTTCATTTCCATCTTGCTAGAGGCAGGGTCTCTTGTTCACAGCTGTACAAACCAGGCTAGCTGGCCTCTGAGCTTCAGGACTCTCCTCTCTCCACCCCCCATCTGCTGTAGGGGGGCCGGGATGACAGATGCTAGCTGTACAGTGTGGGTTCTAGGGATCTGAACTCGGGTCATCATGTGTACACAGCAAGTATGCTTCTGCCCATTGAGCCGTTTCCCTAACTGAACATTTGTTGTTGTTTGAGTGGTAGCTCTTCTGACTGGGGTGAGATAGAATTTCAGGATTGGTTTGATTTGCATTAGAAGCTACATTTTATGTTTGATCAGTGGCAATGCATGTGCTGAAGCCTAATCTGGATCTGGGACTTTAGAGCCTCCAGTATGTGAGGAATATGTTCTTGTTTAATTCACCTGTCTGTGATGCCCCCCCCGCCACCCCGCAAAGGAATCCAAGTAGATAAGACAGGAGGTACTAGTCAAGGGCCAGTCTCCTGTTTTCAGATGTATCTGCTCTGTGGCCTCTACTTTCACTTGATAGACTCCTCCTCCAGGGTTCCAGCAGAGCCCAAGCTTTCTGCCCTGGTGGCCTCAGCTTCCTTCTCTGGGCCTCTAGCTTGCTGTGGCTCATTTTCAGAGAATTCTGTGTCTGACGATTTTTTTGTGCTATACTACTTTGGCTAAAATAACTAGATAGGTTTTCATATTCCTGTTTAAAATTTTAAGTGATGCAAAGCCCAGATAGACTTAATTGAGTTGAGATTATTGTCCAAGAAAACTTGTTTTCCCTAGTCAGCATAACTCTGAGATCATTCTTTTCTTTCCTTTTTCTTTTCTTCTTCTTCTTTTTTTTTTTTTTTTTTCCAGGTAAGGTCTCATTCTAGCTCAAGGTGACCTGGAATTCATTATGTAGTCTCAGGGTGGCCTTAAACTCATGTGATTCTCCTACCTCTTCCCCCCCCCCCCCCCAGTGCTGGGATTAAAGGTGTGTGCCACTATAACTTTTTTTTGTTTGTTTGTTTACTTTTCAAGGTAGGGTCTCACTCTAGTCCAGGCTGACCTGGAATTCACTATGGAGTCTCAGGGTGGCCTTGAACTCACAGTGATCTTCCTACCTCTGCCTCCTGAATGCTGGGATTAAAGGCATGCAACATCACACCTGGCTATTCTTTTCTTTTCTTTTTTTGAGGTAGGGTCTCACTGTAGCCCATGCTGACCTGGAATTCACTATGGAGTCTCAGGGTGGCCTTGAACTCACAGTAATCCTCCTACCTCTTCCTCCTGAGTGCTGGGATTAAAGGCATGCGCCACCACACACGGTCTTTTCTTTTTTTAAGAGATAGACACAAAGAGGGAGGGAGGCAGATGAGACAGAGAGAGAGAATGAGAATATGAATGGGTACACCAGGGCCTTTTGCCACTGCAAATGAATTCCAGACACATGTGCCACCTAGTGCATCTGGCTTACATGGGTACTGGGGAATTGAATCTGGGTTTTTAGGCTTTGCAGGCAAGCACCTTAACCTCTAAGCAATTTCTCCAGTCCTCATTCTTTTCTTTTAATTCATAAAAAGAGAGTTTATGGTTTAGAAAGTTGGCTCATTGGATAAAGCACTTTATGTGCAACTCTGAGTATCTCATTTTGGATCTCCAGACCTCATATAAAAGCCAGAAATGGTGGCGGGCTTCTGTTAATACGAGTGTAGCTAGAAGTGGAGACAGAAGAATATTTTGTAATCTTGCAAATGGAATGATAAACAATGAGAACCTTCCTCAAATGACATAGATGTCAAGGATAGACATGAAAGTTGTCCTCTGCCTCCATGTGGTGCATGCCTATAGACCCTCTCCCCACATACATACATACATATATACATGTAAAACCTCTTAGGGACTTCCTGTCTGTTGCTTGGTTGACTGAGGTGTGTCTTTCCTTTCTCAGCAGAGTTTGCTTTCTAAAGCAAAGAGGACTTGGATGAGAAGTTCCAGCATGGAGACTGTTTTGGATTGTGTTCTTGAGGAAAGGCAAAGTTATATGGGTTGTGAAAGGGAGGGATCCTTTATTCGATGCAAACCACATTAGTATTGTCAAAATAGGGGTCACACATGGTAAATTTTATTTATTTACTTATTTATTTATTTTGAGGTAGGATCTTACTGTAGCCCAGGCTGACCTAAGACTTAATCTGTAGCTCCAGGTTGGCCTTGAACTCATAGTAATCTTCCCACTTCAGCCTTCCGAATACTGGGATTACAGGTGTGCACCACCACTCCCACAATAAATTTTAAGTAAATAAATAAATGTGCAAGAATTAATGCCCAGCTAGAAGCACAAAGTTCATAGGGATTTAGGAGATGCACAGACTAATTTTTAAGGAGAATAAAGGTTATTGCTTAACCTTCCACCTTACCCCTACCACAGCCTGCCAGTATTTTCTGTTGTCTAGTTAGATTCCACTGGAGAATTAGGTTCCAGGGGAAGAGGGCATCCATAACTTCAAAATAACTACCTCTTTTTAGTTAGATGAGAGTGGTCAGTCTAATATGGTCATTATAATTAGCAATGCCCAACATGAAGAGTGGCTGGCTTGCCATCCTTAGATTTCCATGAGTGGTTACTGATGACTCAAGTGTATTTTTTAGCATTAGGATTGCTGTAAGAAATAGTTAAATGAAGTAGTTAAATAATAAATAAATTAAATAATTAAATCTTACAGAACATATATAGTAATCTGATTCAGGTGGAATGCACATGAACTTCAGGAGCCTTCTGTGGGGTTCTTGGTAGCTTACGTGGCTTAAGAGGGAGGGTTTGAGCTCTTAACAAATTAATGAGTTCAAAGCCCAGTGTTTTTTTTTTCTCTGAAATACAGCTTGAGTAAGCTCCTTTCTTGTGTCTCGATGGTGACCTCACAGAGGTATTGGGAAGGGCCTGCTTTCTCTTCTGCTATTTGTTCAACTAATATATGATCACGTGGGGTAATGTCAGCATGCTTAACCCTCCCACCACACCATGTACTAATTAGGCTTTTATCTTTACTTTATTTATTTTTTGTTTATTTATTTGCAAGGAAAGAGAGAGTGTGACAGAGAATGAATGTGAGAATGAGAACAGATACATCAGCCTTTGCAAATGAACTTCAGATGTATGTGCTCCTTTGTGCATTTGGCTTTTTTTGGGTACTGGGTTATGGAACCTGGGTCTTTAGGCTTTGCAGGCAAGTGCCTTAATTACTAAGCTATATTTTCTGTCCCCAAACTCAGCTTTAAATATTGGATACTTCTCAGTTTTCTATAAGGCTTTCCCTTAGCTCCATCATTTTCTGAATATCTGGCACATACACAAAAGGAAGTCACATGTAGTCACCTCATGAGATACTCAGAAATTCATTATTGAGGGAAATGAACACTTCCATGGAAAAAAACAATGACATAAAATTCAAAGAAAGGAGCTTTGTGATTAACCAGCTGCCCATCCTGAAGTCCTGAAGTTTAAAAAAAATTATTTATTTATTTTCAAGGAAAGATAGAGAGAGAGAGAAGGAGAGAGAATGGGTACACCAGGGGCCCCAGCCACTGCAAATGAACTCCAGATGCATGTGCTGCTTTGTGCATCAGGTTTTACATGGGTACTGGGGAATGGAACCTAGGCTGTTAAGCATTACAGGCAAGTGCCTTAACCACTGAACCATTGCCCCAGCCATTTTTTTTAAAATATGGCGAATTGATTTAAGTATCTAATCAAAGTTCCTGAAATGCCTCTTTTGGTGAGACTGTTAAGGACAGAGGAGAGCAGCTATAGCATGAAAGGGTGGTGGTAGGAGGTGCTCCCTGGGCCCAGGACATCAGAAGGCAGGCTGAAGACAAAAGAGCCAGGACCACATGCCTGTAGTGACTCTGTACTTGAGGTAAAATAGGCTCATCCTAACAATTTCCTATGTCCTCTCTTTCTACCATTGACCAGAATTTGGGTCAGGCTAATTTTCCAGAAGATATTTTCTAAGACTATCAATCCATTGATCACCACAAATCTACAGCTATATGGCTTGTTAAAATTGGTTAAACACATCTTAAATTTGAAATCATTTTAAAATTTGTTAAGCCAACTTTAAATTGCTTAGTGCATTTTATTCTTGAAAGTCTTTCCCATTCCTTGATCTCATAAAACTCTGTAGTTATTTTGGCAAGACATTTGTGTAATGGAGGTAGAAATATGAAGTGAACCTGTGACATTTTATGAGCTGCATGTACCAGTGTTTGAGGAAAAAAAGGGAAAAGCAGAGGCCAGTGTTTTAGAGAACCACCAGTGTTTACAGGGTATCACCGAGCCTTTTTATATAGCAGTGGATTCTACTGAAAGTGAAACAGTATGGAGAATTAAAAATAAAAGTATAAAATAAAAATATAAAAAAAAATTAAAAATACCATTTGTACTTTGAGTGCTATGCCTACTACCAGCTATGTGGTTTGTGAAGTCTTAAAGTTTAGTTTTCTCATTTGAATAATGCCACTAATACAGTTAAAATGCCTCACAAATATTTGAGTGGTGTGGCGTTATAATGTAAGATGTTGTCCACAGAGTCATGTATTTGTATACTTAATCTCCAGCTGGTGGCATGGTTTGGGAACCTTTAGGAGGTAGAGTCTCGCTGGAGGAAGTGTCATTGGAGGTGGTCTGGAAGGTGTTATATTCACTCTCTGCTTCCTCCCTGCTGCTGTGAAGATGGGTGCTAGTTTTCTGTTTCCCTTATGCTGTGATGGACAGTGCTGCTCAAAACTGTGAGCTAACATAAACTCTTTCTGGGATGGAAAGATGGCTCAGTGGTTAAGGAGCTTGCCTACAAAGCCTAATGACCTGGGTTGATTCCCCAGTACCTGCATAAGCGAGATGCACAAGGTGATAGATGTATCTGGAGTTCAGTTGTGGTGGCTGGAGACCGTGGTGTGCCCATTCATTCTCTATCTCTTTCTACCTCTTTTCTCTTTCAAATAAATAAATAAACTCCTTCTCTAAGCTGTTTCCCCAGGAATGAGAAAGTAACTGAACCAAGTAGCCATGCATGTGTTTATTTATACTATGATATGATTACATTAACATTTTATTCTATATCTTTAAGCAAGTGATTATTTTGTCAAACTAGGCCACATCTAAGCCAACTTGGTTACAGAGGGAGACATTCATTGTTCAAATGGCAGAAATACTGACGTGAGGCTTAGAGAGCTGAAGCTTTAGTTCTCTATTCTGTCCACTTTAGAGAGCTGCTAACAGGTTTTAGAAAGTGGTGAGCCATTGAGCAGAAGGGTACACAGGCCTTGTGTCTGTATCCCAGGTATTAGGATTGCACTGTCCTGGGTTTCACAAGGGTCCCTTTGGTAAATTGTTATGGTACTGATGCACCCTTCATCTTGTCATGAGGTGGATAGACACCTGGGGTCCTGAGATCTCTGCTCTGTGTGTGTGCTTTGCTGCAGGGAACAGGGTGCCCAGGCAGCTGTTGCTCTGGAGGGATGTGGGGATGGCTTGGTGCTTAGTTAGCAGAGTCCTGCCATGGTCTGTATGTCAAAATGAAAGACTGTTGGAAATACTCTCTGACACATCATGTAGTCACTTAACAAAGGGGTTTAGTGGAAGGGGCATGGGGGAGGGGAGACAAAAGAAAGTTCTGAGAGAAGATTATGATCAAAATTCATTATGACAGTTGTCAATAAAAAGTAAAATGAAGGCTGGAGAGATGGCTTAGTGATTAAGGCATTTGCAAAGCCAAAGGACCACAGTTTGATTCCCCAGTACCAGTAAGCCAGTTGCACAAGGTGGTGCATGCATCTGGAGTTTGCAGTGGCTGGAGCATGTCCATTCTCTCTCTCTCTCTCTCTCTCTCTCACTTGCTTGCTCTTTGCCTCTTTCTCTCAAATAAATAAGTTTTAAATTGTTTTAAAAAAGTAAAAAGAGAGAGGGAGAGGGAGGGAGGGAAGAGAGAGAGAAAGAGAGAGAGAGAGAATTCATTGACGTCTTCCATAAATATGAGCAATATACCCTGATGGAGTATAGATTATTTTTTTTTAAACATTTATTTATTTATTTGAGAGAGAGAATATGAATGGATGCTCCAGGGCCTCTAGCCACTGCAAATGAACTCCAGATGCATGTACCTCCTTGTGCATCTGGCTTATGAGGGCCTGGAGAATCAAACTGGGGTCCTTTGGCTTTGCAGGCAAACTCCTTAACCACTAAGCCATCTCTCCAGCCTGAGTAAGGATTTTTTTTTTTTTTTCGAGGTAGGGTCTCACTCTGGTCCAGGCTGACCTGGAATTAACTCTGTAGTCTCAGGGTGGCCTTGAACTCATGGCGATCCTCCTATCTCTGCCTCCCGAGTGCTGGGATTAAAGGCATGCACCACCAGGCCCGGCTCTGAGTAAGGATTTTTAATGACTGTCCTGTTGAGAGGAACTTACCAGAGAATGGAGAGGTCCCTCAAGCCAGCTCAAACCAGAAGGTGGGGCCCCTTTCAGCAGGAAGCTCTGCTAAATGTTCATCTCATCTGTGGACATATTCTCTCTCACTGATGGTGAAAGCTATCGTCTTTCTGGTTATAGATTGAGGAAACTCGGCTCAATATTGACAAGATCTCAGAACATGTGGAGGAAGCTAAGAAACTCTACAGTATCATTCTCTCTGCACCGATTCCAGAGCCAAGTGAGTGTTTACGGAGTTGAGTCACTGGATGGCGACCCTTTGCACTGGGGCCGAGCCAGGCTTGTTTTCCTCCCCTCTGGGAAGGCAGGGAGTGTACACATTACCTTGCACTAATGTACACACCCTCCCATCTATTTCCTTTTCCTTCTCTGACCTTACACACTCCTGGCCACTGTCACCTCTTCACCTCATGGTCCTACTTGAACCATTGACCAAACTTCTCTACTTCCCAGCTCATAGCTCATGGCTAGCAATGACTCAGTGCTTCTTATATGCCCACACTGGGTCTCATCTTGACTAAAGTGCTTTTACTAGTCCCTTTCCAAATCCTGCCAGACCAAGTGAGTTTTTCAACTTTATTTTTACATTGATACAAGATTGTGTGTGTGTGTGTGTGTGTGTGTGTGTGTGTGTGTGTGTGTGTGTGTATGAAATCTATAAGGCAGCCATTTAGTGCTACTATCCTAAGCACAGTATGAGAGAAAACGCAGTTTTTATTTATTTATTCTTCTTTTTCCTCATGAGGTGTTCTAGAAGGGTTCAAGCTCAAAGAAATCCATCTTGTCACTTAACTCACATTTGTTACTACTAAGCCACACTTTTTTTCCTCCCAGTTGCTCCATATTTGGGGAGCACAATTTAGGGTTGTATTTTATGTTCCACAAGAATAGGAAATAAGCCTGAGCCTGTCTGTGATTTTCCATCAAAAGCTCATTAAGACCTGAAACTTCAAGGTGGAACATTTCAGCAGAGCCTTTGGAAACTAAGCCACGATCATACCTTCCTGTCATTTCAGTCCCATCTACATAGACTTTAGCCAGACGAACCTCTGGTTATTTCTCAAACACTTCTCATTTCCCACAGCCTCCTATTGCACACCTTACTAGTACTCATTCTCCATAGCCCCACTGTTCATACCTTGAGCAGAACACATTCTTTAAAAAAGATATTTATTTATTTATTTACAAGCAGGGAGAGAGATAGGGAGAACAAAGATAGAGAGAATGGAATACCAGAGCCTTCAGCCACTGCAAATGGACTCCAGATACATGTGCTGCTTTGTGCATCTGACTTTACGTGGCTACTAGGAAATTGAACTTGGGTTGTTAGGCTCTGCAGGCAAGCGCCTTGACCACTGAGTAGCCTCTCCAGCCTGGGAATACATTCTTTACTCATGCTGCTGCTGCTTCTTAGGACTGCTGATTTTTTATGGGTCCTACCAGACTTGAAGACCTTGAAGGACAAATTGATATCTTCTCTCCAGTTTCTTATTTCTCACTCAGTTCCAAGCTTGTGGTAGGCATGGAAAGATGCCTTTTATTTTAGCTATTTAGTAATCAATTTGATTTTGGGTGTGGTGCATTGAAAAAGTGATTTGCATTTGCCAATATGCGAGGTACCATTGAGCTACACCCCCTGAATGAAAATACCTCTTTTTTTCAGCTTTAAAAAAAATATTTAAGCCAGGCGTGGTGGTGCATGCCTTTAATCCCAGCACTCGGGAGGCAGAGGTAGGCGGATTGCTGTGAGTTCGAGGCCACCCTGAGACTCCATAGTGAATTCCAGGTCAGCCTGGGCTAGAGTGAGACCCTACCTTGAAAAACAAAACAAAAAAAAAAAAAGAAAGAAAAACAAAAAATATTTAATTAATTAATTTATTTGAGAGAGTGAGAAGGAATGAGTAGGCACACTAGGGCCTGTAGCCACTACAAACCAACTCCAGATGCATGTATCACCTTGTGCATCTGGCTGAAAATGTGTCTTAAAGAAAGCTTTTAGCCCTGCAAGCCAGCATGCAGCATGTTGGATTAAATAGTGCTGTAGGCAGTGGGTGTCTGGGAAGGCGCCTGCCCTGCTGACGGCTATAGCTCACTGAGCAGTCAGTTGGCTGTGTTCTAATTGAGTCTACCTCCTGTTTACCCAGAAACCAAAGATGACCTCGAGAAGCTCACAGCTGAGATCAAGAAAAGGGCCAACAATGTCCGGAACAAACTGAAGAGTAAGGAGGGAACAAGCCAGTCCCCACCACCGGTTGCTGTTCCCCAGGCTCCGTTCTTCTGAGCTGACATCTTAATGGAGTGATGCCACTTGTCCCGTTTTTGTCTGAGACTTGGGCATTGTCCCTGGAATGACCTACAGTGGCCTCAGAAATTGACTTTCTTTTGAATCCTCACTGTATTTGAATAGTCTAGAACTGAAGTTAGGAGAGGGGCGTTGAAATGTGCTTTTAGCTACTGACTTGGTTCATTAGCACAGTCCCTCGGTTTTCTCTTACGGTTATGTTTCCTCAGTACCCTCATACAGTAGAAAAATAATTATAAAGGTATATAGGTGTAGGGATTGTCCTTCAGTCAGTAGACATTTTTGGTGGATATCTTGATCCTGTGCCTACCTTCTTTGGACCATAGCTCAGTGAGGCTGCTGCCATAGTTTTAGTTTCCCTGGGAACCCCAATGGCTTAGTTAGTTCTGTGGTTGTAGTGTATTCTTGCCCAGGGTATTTGGTGAGTGTGTGCTAATGGTCAGAGGAAAAAGCAGTATCAATTCTCCCAGAGTAAATTTATAGTAACTATTTTAATAGGCATGGAGAGAGGACATCTTCCCCAAAATAATAGTGACAGTGTGGTTGCCACTGTGCTAAGCAGTTTATATGCATCTGTATTTAATCTGTATACTAGTATTGTGAAGGAGGTATAGGTCAAATAAGCCTAATTTGAAAATCTAAAATATGAAATTTTTTGTGCACCAATATGACACCACCACTAATCTCACAAGTGCACTAATCCTACAGTGTGCAATTACCTTCTACTGTGCTTATAAGATGAATATGAAACAAATGAATCTCATGTCCTATCCCCAACATATCTGTTGTATATGTAAAAATATTCCAAACACTTGTGGGCTCATGTATTTCAGGTCAGGGGTACTCATACTCTTATTTGTTCCATTTTACAAATGAGAGGACAGAAACATTAAGAGAGGCTACATGGTTTTCTTGAAATCACGCAGCTAGTCAGTGGCAGGGCAGGACCAAAGATAACACCCACAATCTGAGTCATTTTGAAGAGACTTGTAATAAATGAAACCAAGTCTGAGGCTCATGTGAGCTGACTTCTGCCATTGCCATTCTTGTTGTTTGTTCTGCCTGCTGGGCCTCTGTGTGGAGCAGGCTGAGGGGGTCTACATGAAACAGGGCATTCCGAGGAAGGAAGAGCAGAGGTGTGTTCCTAGGGTAACCTTCCTTTCACTTTAGGCATGGAGAAGCATATTGAAGAAGATGAGGTCCGGTCGTCAGCAGACCTTCGAATTAGAAAGTCCCAGGTAAGTTTGTCTTTGCCTTAACTATCTTCCTCATCAATCTTTTTGTTTTTGTTTTGAAGCAGGGTCTCACTCTAGCCCAGGCCAACCTGGAATTCACTCTGTATCCCAAGCTGGCCTCAAACTCCTACCAATCCTCCTACTCAGCCTCCCAAGTGCTGGGATGTAAGGAGTGTCTCACCATGCCCATTTTTTCTTTGATACCAGCTTGTTTTTGCCTATTTTTTTTGATTATCAGCTCTTTTTTTCTTCTTCTTTTTATAGGTATTATTTATTTATTTATTTATTTGAGAGAGCATGAGAGAGAAAGAGGCCGAGAGAGAGAGAGGGAGAGAGAGAATATGAATATGGGTGTGTCAGTGCCTTCAGCCACTGCAAATAAACTCCAGAGGCATGTGCCACCTTGTACATCTGGCTTATGTCGGTCCTGGGGAATTGAATCAAGGTCCTTTGGCTTTGCAGGCAAATGCCTTAACTGCTAAGCCATCTCTCCAGCCTTCCTCCTCCTTTTCTAAATTTTTTAATTTTTTTATTTTTTGAGGTCTCACTCTAGTCCAGACTGAACTGTAATTCACTATGTAGTCTCAGGGTGGCCTCAGACTCACAGTGATCTTCCTACCTCTGCCTCCTGAGTGCTGAGGTTAAAGGTGTGCGCCACCATGCCTGGCTCCTTCTTCTTTATAAATTTTAATTGGAACGTGTAGCTCAGGCTGTCCTCAAACTCACGCTTCTCCTGCCTTACCTCCTTAACTGGAATAATAAGCATTTACCACCACACTTACCCTTTACTGTCTTTTCCTATGGCTTATATATACATGCAATAGTTATATATTTGTAATTCTGCTTCCATGCTCAGAGATTTTAAGTTCTTTCTAACATATTAGAAATGACTAATAGCTAAAGAAACTGAATGAATTCAAAGTCTTTTATAATCACCTGCTTCCTTAAATACTGTGTTAATAGCTGAAAATAAGATGTATTAGTTACTTTCCTTGTTGCTGTGAGAGAATACCTGAGAAGCAACTTAAGGGAGGAAGGGTTTATTTTGGCATATAATTTGAGGTTATAGTCCATTGTTTTGGGGAGGGCTTGACATCAGAGCATGAAGCATCTGGTCACACGCAGTTCCTAGTCTAGAAACAGAATAGTGAATGTCCCATAAATCTTTCAGTTATTATTTTTTCTTTGCTCTGGAGTCTTTCTTAAAAATATTTTTAAACTTTTTATTTATTTATTTGAAAGAGAGAGACAGAGAGAAAGAGGCAGATAGAGAGAATGGGTGTGCCTGGGCCTCCAGCCACTATAGATGAACCGCAGATGCCTGCACCACCTTGTGCATCTGGCTTACATGGGTCTTGGGGAATTGAACTTAGATGTCCTGGCTTTACAAGCTAGCTCCTTAGCTGCTAAGCCAGCTTTCCAGCCCCTGGAATCTTTTTAAAAACATATTTATTTTTCTTCTTTTTATTAGTTATGTACACAGTGTGTATATAGCCATGTTGGTACCATCTTTAGCCTCCACCCTGTCCTCCCCCTCTGCAGGGACCCTCCTTGTTGAGGAATGTGGGTCGTACATTGTGGGGTTAGCTATCAGTTATGGGCAAGAGGCAATGTCTGTGTGCATAATGTCCCAATATGTGGCTCTTAACAGTCTTTCCACCTCTTCTTCCATAAATTTCCTTGAGCTATGTTGGGTTTGTTTTAGGTCAACTTCAGTGATGAGGGCTTAGGAGCCTCAGTGTCTCTGGATATCTGGTTTGGTAGGAGTTCAGTGTTCTCTGTGTCTCCTTTACCTTATGCTGGTACCAGGTTCACCAAGAAAGCAGTGCTCTTTCTTATTTCCCCAGTTACTCTATGGTTTCAGTTGGAGCCTTGTTGAGGTGTGATGGGCTGATTCTCTCCTTGGGATCTGTGTCCATCTGTAAAAGAGAAGCAAATTCTCCAGTGGAGAGTGAAATCAGCACCAGATAAATGGGATAGCTAATATTATTTTAGAGAGAATTTAATAGGTACAGGCCCTCTTGTAGCACACAATTGGTGGGAGCTTGATAATGGAGAGTGGGCTCTTAAAACACATTTCTTTTAAAAACACCTTTGACAAATTAATTAATTAATTTGCAAGAGAGAGAGAGAGAGAGGGAGGGAGGGAGGGAGGGAGGGAGGGAGGGAGGGGGAGGGAGAGAGAGGGGCAGGCAGGCAGGCAGATAGAGAGAGAGAATGGGCATGCCAGGGCCTCTAGCCACTGCAAATGAACTCCAGACACATGTGTTACTTTGTGCATCTGGCTTACATGGGTACTGGGGAATCAAACCTGGGTCTTTAGGCTGCACAGGCAAGTGCCTTAACCACTAAGTCATCTCTCCAGCCCTTAAATACAATGTAGGAGAACTCAATTGGAGGAAATGGTAAAGGGGAACTATCTGGGTTGAGGCAGTGGTCAGAGATGGTCCTGTCTTTTTGGCCTTTCTCTCACGTTCTCCTTCTCTAAAGGAGGCCCCTCAAGTACTTTCTTAATGTCTCCTGAGCACAGCTTTGGTGCCTCCTTGTTGTACAGGTAAAGAGGTTGATCCTTTCCTCCAAAGGTTAATAGGTGTCAATTGTCCAGTTGGGAGCTAGGCATTTTGGAATCACCAAAGTCAGATGATTCTTGTCCTTAAAAACTGACTAAGTGGTCAAGTGGTGACTCATGCTTGTAATCCCAGCCCTTAGGAGGACTGCAGCAGGAGGATTGCTGAGAGTTTTAAGGCCAGTCTGGGCTACACCGTGAGACCCTGTTTTAAAACACCCATCATCACTATCAACAGTGACAGAATTGACATTACACTCAGTTGGTTTAGGAACCTATTATGTAAGACCTAGCAGGAAAACAGTACAAGCAGATTATAATGCTCTCAGCACTAAAAGGTCTTGGTCAAGAATTAGGGATAGCTGGAGAGGGTTAGGCCTTGAGTAAGGAAGAGTGCCAGCATGAATATATGCTCAGGAACGGAATTTTGGGGCTTGGAAGATTGCTCAGTGGTCAAAGACACTTGCTAACAAAGCTTGCCTGCCTGGGTTCGATTGCCCAGTACCCATGTGAAGCCGTATCCCAAAAGTGATGCATATATCTGAGTTCATTTGCAGCAACAGGAAGCTCTGGTGTGCTCATATACATGTGCAAATAAATAAAACATATTTTCAAAAGAACTTTCCTGTCTATGAGAAGAACTAGGGAAATGGGATCATAGATGGGTCACATATATACATGTGTATGTGTGTCACAGCACATGGGAACATTGGTGGTGATGGTGGTGGGGGTTGAGAAAGCAGGACGGACAGCAATAAAGAGAACAACTCATGTGGAGAAAAATGTTTGCCATGGGTTGACACATGCTGAATTTTTGGTAGATAATGTGTGACCATATTCCAGAGGTTTTTGATACCAATCTAGAGAATTTGGATCTGATTCCATAGCCAGTCGCTCACAGTCACGTGTTTCAGGCTTTGGCCTAGTAGAGCGATACCATAGTCATTTGGAGATGAGCAGGGAAGGGGCAAGAGGCTGCTAGGTCTCGGTCAGACGTTTGCTATGACTTCCATCTGAATTTGCATGGTGGTGGTGTGTTTGGAAAAGCTGATGTTAATTTTGTGAAGGAGAAACCAGTAAAACATGATGCTGTGAGGTGGGAGAGGATCCAAGATTATTGTGAAGGTCTGGGCTTGGGCACTGGGAGCTGTTGAGAGAATATGTATCCACTTACAGGTAAGGACTGTTGTAGAGGCCACTGAGAGTAGGAATGGAAGGGTCTTTGGTTACATACCAGTTAGGGCTTATCTCCTCCCTCACTTCCTGGGGATCTACTCATTCAATATTGTTCCATAGCACTCCGTCCTCTCCCGGAAGTTTGTGGAGGTGATGACCAAATACAACGAGGCTCAGGTGGACTTCCGTGAACGCAGCAAAGGGCGAATCCAACGGCAGCTTGAAATTAGTATGTGTTTGAAGTCTGGTGTGCCCCTCCCCCTCCCTTTCCTGCCTTGGGTTATCCATCTCAAGTCATGAGAGAACAAACAGTAGGCCTGCTTGTGGATTCTACCCAAGCACATGACAGATGTTATGTTATAGATACACTCTGATGCCATGTCTTGGGCTAAAAAGTGCTACATTTGTTGAGCCAAGGAATTTTATTCCTAAGGAATCCAGCACTTCTCGTACCTGGAGGGGAAACACCCACTAAACACTCTCCTATGTTGCCTCTGTCTGCTGTCTGTTAACCATGAAAGCACATGTGTACCGTGCTAGTTGCTGTGACGAGTCAAGAATATGAATAAAGCCATGCCTGTTAGGAATGTCGTAGTATATAAGGAAGTGTCCTGCAGGGCAAATGTGCTGCAGGAGGAATTGTAGGAACACAGTTGATGTGTTCAAGAGTGGCAGGCTGGTTTAGGCTGTCCAGTGTGGGAGGAGCGGCAGGAGGGTAGGAGAAAGTATGTTCGGAGCTCCAGTATAAGATGGAGGAAGGGCTGCCCATAAATTGTGTTGACATGAGGACTTTGGGCTCCATAGTATACTGAAAGGGACTAGGAAACAGGCTGAGCTGGGAAATAATATAGTCACTTTAATTTGTGCTTTAGGATGGAACTGCTTGCAGATAATGTTAAGGATGGGTAACTTGGGAGAAAAATCAGAGGGTCCAGGAGGCTGTTGGAGAAGTGCACAGAGAAATTTTAAAATGGGGTTATACTTCCATCTTATGGGTGCTCTACTTCTTTTGCTGTAAAGCTGGCAAGAAGACAACAGATGAGGAGCTGGAAGAAATGCTGGAGAGTGGCAACCCTGCCATCTTCACTTCTGGGGTGAGTGACAGGGAGACACCCTGAACAGGGAGGCTCAGAGGGGCTTCACCTGCTCCAGCAGGTGCGTGGTGGGCTGCGGCCTAATGGGGGGGGGTGTTGCTCTGCTGCAGTGTGAGAGGGGGCTCAGTTGCAGTGTGTGAGGGGGCTCAGCTGCAGTGTGAGAGGGGGCTCAGCTGCAGTGTGTGAGGGGGCTCAGCTGCAGTGTGTGAGGGGGCTCAGTTGCACTGTGTGAGGGGGCTCAGCTGCAGTGTGAGAGGGGGCTCAGCTGCAGTGTGTGAGGGGGCTCAGCTGCAGTGTGTGAGGGGGCTCAGTTGCAGTGTGTGAGGGGGCTCAGCTGCAGTGTGTGAGGGGGGCTCAGCTGCACTGTGTGAGGGGGCTCAGCTGCAGTGTGTGAGGGGGCTCAACTGCACTGTGTGAGGGGGCTCAGCTGCAGTGTGTGAGGGGGGCTCAGCTGCACTGTGTGAGGGGGCTCAGCTGCAGTGTGTGAGGGGGCTCAACTGCACTGTGTGAAGGGGCTCAGCTGCAGTGTGTGAGGGGGGCTCAGCTGCACTGTGTGAGGGGGCTCAGCTGCACTGTGTGAGGGGGCTCAGTTGCAGTGTGTGAGGGAGCTCAGCTGCACTGTGTGAGGGGGCTCAGCTGCACTGTGTGAGGGGGCTCAGCTGCAGTTTGTGAGGGGGCTCAGTTGCAGTGTGTGAGGGGGCTCAGCTGCAGTGTGTGAGGGGGCTCAGCTGCAGTGTGAGAGGGGGCTCAGCTGCAGTGTGAGGGGGCTCAGCTGCACTGTGTGAGGGGGCTCAGTTGCAGTGTGTGAGGGAGCTCAGCTGCAGTGTGTGAGGGGGCTCAGTTGCAGTGTGTGAGGGAGCTCAGCTGCACTGTGTGAGGGGGCTCAGCTGCAGTTTATGAGGGGGCTCAGTTGCAGTGTGTGAGGGGGCTCAGCTGCAGTGTGTGAGGGGGCTCAGCTGCAGTGTGAGGGGGCTCAGCTGCAGTGTGTGAGGGGGCTCAGCTGCAGTGTGTGAGGGGGCTCAGCTGCAGTGTGTGAGGGGGCTCAGCTGCAGTGTGTGAGGGGGCTCAGCTGCAGTGTGAGAGGGGGCTCAGCTGCAGTGTGAGGGGGCTCAGCTGCACTGTGTGAGGGGGCTCAGTTGCAGTGTGTGAGGGAGCTCAGCTGCAGTGTGTGAGGGGGCTCAGTTGCAGTGTGTGAGGGGGCTCAGCTGCACTGTGTGAGGGGGCTCAGCTGCAGTGTGTGAGGGGGCTCAGCTGCAGTGTGTGAGGGGGCTCAGTTGCAGTGTGTGAGGGGGCTCAGCTGCAGTGTGTGTTGGGGAATTCAACTGCAGTGTGTGTGGGGGGTGGTCTTAGCTTCAGTGTGTGAGGGGGGAGCTCAGCTGCAGTGTGTGGGGGCTGTGCAGGGGCAGCTTGTACTGCCGGGGCGGCTGATGGCCTGTCTGTATGTGGCCTGCTGTAGATCATTGACTCCCAGATTTCCAAGCAAGCCCTCAGCGAGATCGAGGGCCGGCACAAGGACATTGTGAGGCTGGAGAGCAGTATCAGGGAACTGCACGACATGTTCGTGGACATCGCCATGCTGGTGGAGAATCAGGTACTGCAGCTAGTCTCAGGGGCGGAGGAGAGGAACGCTGGGCTCTCCTGAGAGTGGGAGGAAGGAATGCTGGAGGTGACGTGAGGCAGGGTGGAAAAACTGAGGACTTCACACCACAGTAACAGAAGCCTAGTGTCCCCAGGGAGAGGTGTGCATCCTCACGTCTCACTGCACACTGCACTGATGTGCCGCAGGCCATCTCAGTCTGTAACTCTTGCCTGTTACTTTGGTTGCAGTTTATTCTAGTAATAACAGGATTTGGTATGTTACATCAAGGACCTAGTAGTTCACTTAGCCTCAGGATCACTTTTTTTTGTTTTTGCATGTGTGTATGGTGTGCATGCGCGTGTGCCTATGTGTGTCAGTGCTCACCTGAGCATGCGTGCATGTGTAGGTCAGAGGAAACTTTTTGGGTATTGTTCCTCAGGTATGCTCTCCACCTCTCTTTCAGATAGGGCCTCTCATTGTTCCGGACCTCACCATGTAGGGTAGGCAGGCTAGGTAACGACCTCCAGGGGCCTTCCTATCTGTGCCTTCCCAGTGTTGGTATTACAGACATATGATGCCATGTCTGGCATTTTACATGGGGTCTGAGGATGGAATGCATGCTTGTAGGCAAGTACTTTACCCACTGAGCTATCTTCCCAGCCCCTATTTTTAAAATAAGAGGTAGGAATATAGAGGTTTTAATTTTTTCCAGCTGTTTTTTTTTAAACCTGTATTTTCCTAAGAACTTTTTACTAAGAAACAAGAACAGACACGATGAGGAATTAGTAAAAGAATATTTAGAGAAAAACTTCAATATTCAGAGTGCTTAGTTTGACAGTTTGTTCATCCCCTGGTCTGCTTTCTCAGGGTTGGAATTCTCTATGGTCTGCATGTGGTATTTGTTTCTAGTTAGGCAGTCCCCTGGTTCTTAGGATAGAGGTAAACACACCACAGAGTCACCACAGGGTTGCAATGCTATGCCACTTTCACCAGTAGCTTCCAGCTGTTCTGCCATCATCACAGGACCAGAAACTGCTTCCTTCCTACAATCTGCAGAATTTAGTTGAGGCTGAGGCTGCTTGACTGGCTCATGACACCAGCTCTCTGTCCCAGGGACAGGTGTCTTTCTCCTATTCTCCTTCTGGCTTTTGAGACACTTTCTCAAGTCCTTCCTTTCCCATTCTTCTTTTCTCCTCCCCACACTGCCTTGCCGAGGAACTGGTTTGAATTTCAAGTGATGGTAAGTGCCTTGTTGCTCTGTCTACCAACAGCCATGTAGTGATAGGTGGAGTTGAGGGGAATTCCCAACCTCAGATGCTCAGAAAGTAACTGGAGTGGCCAAACTTCCTTGGCAGAAAATAAAAACTGGGCAAAGGTTAGGAGTATTGTTAAGAGACTACCGTCTGGAGGGGAAGATAAACCAATATCAAGCATGTGTAAACCCAGTACCTGTCAGCGAGGGGACTGGGAATTTCTCTTGGAATAAGCAAATGTTCCCCACCTCAGTTATGGAATACCTACCATGTGCCAGGTACTATTTCACAATAGTGAAAAAGTTTGGTTTGGGCTGAATGACCTTTCAGGTGTAAATGGCCAAGAAGAGGCCAGTGTCCTGGTGATCTTTGAAGAGCATGAGAACTCTTGTTTTGGTTCCTCACTACATGCTTGAAACATGAGAGGCAAATAAGTAAGAAAGAAAAAGAAAAAAGAGAAAAAAAAATGAAGAAATGAAGGAGAGGAGGAGTCCATCATAGTCTATTCACATGTAATTGTGAACTTTCTAGAAAGTGTGCTCAGTGCAGATCACAGAGAAGGAGTAATTCAGTAAGGATATGCAGAGAGGAAGTTACATGGGAAATGTGAGAGTGTGCTACAGAAGGCTACTGTGGTGGTTTCTGAATGTCCTCTTGGCACTGAAGATTAGAGTCCCTCCCCCACATTAGCTGGAGCTCTTCTGGGTGTGACTTGTGTCTGTTCTTTTCAGGGTGAGATGTTAGATAACATAGAGCTGAATGTCATGCACACAGTGGACCACGTGGAGAAGGCACGCGATGAAACTAAAAGAGCAGTGAAATACCAGGGTCAGGCCCGGAAGGTGAGGTCTCCTCCTGCCTTCAGAGAAGAGTCCATTGTGTTTGCTCTTGCTTGTTCTCTTTCCTCTCCCTGTCTGTTTCTGTTGCCACCACCTCTTGCCTCTGGGGAAAGGGAGCCATGATTGACCGTATTGAGAACAACATGGACCAGTCAGTGGGCTTCGTGGAGAGGGCAGTGGCAGATACCAAAAAGGCCGTCAAGTATCAGAGTGAAGCCCGGAGGGTGAGCACCTTCGTCTCTGCTGGTTGTATTTGCCTTTTCTGTCTCTTGTCACCCCAACTTTGTCCGTGGGTCTATGTTTTCCCTCTGTCTTGGCCTCTTAACCCTGTAGAAACTTGCTGCCTTCCCTTCCTTCCCAGGGTGCCTTGAATGGATCTGGCTCTCACATGCTCCCTGCCCAAGACCCACACTTGAGAGGCAAACCTATAGGATGGCCATAGCCTGAGTGTTGCCGCTAGTTTTCTGAATGTGCTTCCTGAATGTTTCTCTGATATATTCTGAAATCATCTCTAGTATACTAGGCCCTGTCCCCCTTCTCTTTTTCTCTAACTTGTATCTAGAACTGTGCACATTATTACATAAACTTTTCTAATATCTATAGAAGCACCCAGGTTTTCTACTTTTAGATGGAGCAGTTGAGGGTAAGAGGCTAAGTAACTGGCTTCAGGCCACCTAATAAGCACAGGTGATAAGAGTGAAATTCATAACCCAGCCATACTCTTGCCACTGTAACACTGTGCTTGCCTGCTGTTCTGACTCTGTGGCTTAGGAACTTCTGAGCTTCCGTACTGTCTGCCTGCATATCCAGCTGTGGCGACTTCTGCCTCTTACTCTTCTCTGTTTCTCTTTGTTTAGTTCCTTTTCTCCCCTCTACCTGTTGCTTATGCAGCTATGAAGAGAGCTAGGAAGTTATTTTACAGAATGAAAATGTTGGCTTACACTTTCTGCCAGCTTTAAAGGGACAGGTGAATAGAAGTTGGAATTAGAAGAGTGTCAGAAATGCTTTTATACTTCTCTTGACATAGTTGCTTTCTATCTTGCTCACCTGCTGTTTGGAGACCTCATAAAATTGGCTCACGATGTGTCCAGATATGAAGACTATAGTGAGAGCAGTAGTGACAGCTCTGTATTCCATCTGCCGGCAGTGCTAGCCAGGAAGAAACTTAAGCATCGTAAAATATCCCAAAAGAATGTATTTATAGATCTTATCTGGGTTGTGAAGATACCTTCTTTGTAAAGATGAGAGGTTTTGAGTTTTACATGAGTTATTTCTTTTAATAATATTTTTGTCTTATTCCCTTCTCCAGAAATTGATCATTATCATTGTGGTAGTAGTTGTGTTGCTGGGCATTTTAGCATTGATCATTGGACTGTCCGTTGGGCTGTAGTAAGAGTGGCCTAAGGGGCTGCTGCACTGAAATGTAAGTAAACGAATGGTTCTTGGGAACTCTGGATTGCCTCCACCTGAGAAAATCAGCCTGGGAGTTAAAAATTCTCTTAATGTTTTTCCATGATGACCTTGGGCACAATGAACTTTGAAACTCCTGGGGCCTATGGAATCTTAATCTTTTTAAAATTCTATTCTTGAGATGGGTGTGGTGGTCCACGTCTTTAATCCCAGCACCAAAAAAAAAAAAAAAAAAGAAAAAAAATTATTGGGGTCTGGCTATATAGTATATGTGTCAGGTCTTCTCCTTTCCTTTCCTTTCCTTTCCCTTTCCCTTCCCTTCCCCTTCCCCTTCCCCTTCCCCTTCCCCTTCCCCTTCCCCTTCCCCTTCCCCTTCCCCTTCCCCTTCCCCTTCCCCTTCCCCTTCCCCTTCCCCTTCCCCTTTTCTTTTCTTTTCTTTTCTTTTTTTTAAGGTAGGGTCTCATTCTAGCCCAGGCTGACCTGGAATTCACTCTGTAGTCTCAGAGTGGCCTTGAACTCACAACAATCCTCCTACCTCTGCCTCCTGAGTGCTGGGATTAAAGGCATGTGCCACCACACCCGGCAGGTCTTCTCTTTTTATCCTGTGGATTCTGTCCCTTCTCTGTCTTGCATCCCACTGAGACTCCTTTCCCTCAAGAAGTATGGTGCAGTACTATGTATTATCTAGAGCTGTCTTCTAAATTCTCATTAGCTTTTACGGATGCTGGGTCCTGCTTTCCATGTTTTCTTCCAGTGGAACTGAAAATCTGGGGTGTTGATCCTTTAAAAATTTTATTTGTGGCTGAATGAGAGGGTTTTGAATGAAGTACTAATAAACTTTTTTAAAATTTATTTTTAATTAACATTTCTGAGTGCTGAGCTGTTGCAGACAATCTGCTAAACACCTTCTACTTGTAATGTCGGAGCCCAGCAATACCCTTGTGCGACAGTAACATGCATGGTAAAGATAGAGAAATTCAGTCTGAAAGAGAAGTAACAGGGCCAAATTCACACAGCTAATAGTGGAGAGTGTTTTATTATATCTGAGTTTCTCTTTGTAAAATAAGATGGCATTTAACCTTGTCTACAAAGTCTAGGGAACTTTAGACCATCAATGAAAATTTACTGCATAGGTTACAGCTGACCACTAAATCAGGTGTAGCATCAGTTAGAATGATAAGGATGATCTAATGATTAAGATTCAAGACTTGAGCTGTGTGGTCAGAGGAAATGGTTCCAGGATGTTTTCTTTTTCTTTCTTTCCTTCCTTCTTTCTTCCTTTTTTTTTTTTTTGTCTTCTTTTTATCGTAGGATCTCACTCTAGCCTGGGCTGACATGGAATTTACTATGTAGTCTCAGGCTAGCCTGGAACTCACAGTTGATCCTCCTACCTCTGCCTTCTGAGTGCTAGAATTAAAGGTGTGCACCAGGACTTCTAGCCACTGCAAATAAACTCCAGATGCATGTGCCACTTTGTACACCAGGCTTTACGTGGGCACTGGGGAATTGAACTCGGGTTGTAAGGCCTGGCTGGCAAGCACCTTAGCCACTGAACAATCTCCAACCTGGTTCCAGGATGTTTCTATCCTTCATGTGTCATAATTCATTATTGAGTATTTGATGTGAAAAGGGCTTTTTGTGTTAATTGCTTTTTGCTTACAAAGTTTGAACGTTTAAAAACATTTGAGAGAAAGAGAGGCAGATAAAGAGAATATGAATGGGTATGCCAGGGCTTCTAACCAGTGCAAATGAACTCCAGACACATCTGGCTTACACACATAGTGAGTACTGGGGTATCAAACCTGGGTCCTTGGGCTTTTCAGGCAAGTGCCTTAACTCCTAAGCCATCTCTCCAGTCCAAGTTGAATTTTGTTTTTAGTCTTAACTATTTCACTGGAAAGTAGAGTAAAGTAAAAAGAGGTGTAATTGTCATCTTTCCATGTCTTTGGATAAAAGACGACTTGCAAATTCATTGTGCCCCTTAACCTTCATTCTAATTCCAGGGATTCAGAAGAAAACATGTTTTGAGAAGGTAACTCTTCAGTTAGTATCCTGTTTCTAGTTGGTCACTAAGGTGCTAGGTTGCTGAGGAGTGGTTTATTGCACTATGTCCATCTTCCCCAATACAGTCAAGACTGAGGGTTACCGCGTCTGGGCTTGCTCCTTCTCAGGCCTCCCATGGAACAGAAGTCTGAATAGGGGGGAAGACAATCTGTTTACACTTCCCACTTGTATGCTTGCAACATCCCTGAGATGGTACCAGTACCCCCAATTTACAGACATGGAAGATCAATGAAGAAACTTGTCCATGTTTACATAACTTATATAATGAAGCAGCCCCAGTATAAATCTGAACTTTCCCATAGTCCTTTTTTTGTACCTGTTTGCTTCCTAAAAGAAGGGTGAGTTCCTAGAGATCTGAGTATTAGAAGGCTTCTGAGCTTCCACGGGCCAGACAGAGAACCGGTATTTTCAACTAGTGCTTGTCCCCTGACCACATCCTTCCACGTTGTCACAAGGCTCATCAAAGGACTAAAGATATTTTTTTGTCCTATTTTTAAAATTTACAATAAACATTTTTTTTACATTTGCATACAAAGTAATGGGTTTCATTATGGCATTTCCAAAGTATTCTGTTTTAGTTGATCCCTGTGTCCCTCCTGCTGGTCCCCTTTGCCTTTCATGTCAGTCGGCTTTGTCTCGATTGTTTAACCTCTTACAGTAGGGATCTTTTGCAGGATATTTAGTTCCAGGTGTGGCTGTAGGTTTGTCTCTGGGCTGTTGCAGGCTTTGTATGGACTCCTGCACATTATTCTTGCAGTTATATCTGATTGCTGTGCTCCCCCTTCCAGGCTCATGGCTAATTCCTCTCCTTGCTCCTCACCATCACCCACCCACTGACCAGCTCTTCCTCTCCCTACCTCTTAGAACCTGATTTCACTCCAGCCTGGCCTGGCCACCCTTGTCTTCAGATTGGAACAAAGTTTGAATGGCCATCCTGAGAGCAAGGGGGACCTGTTCCTTTTCCTTGTAACCATCCTTGGACCTGACTCCACAATCTAGTCCTGGAGGAACCTAACCTACCTGCTGCCATCCTGAGCTCTCATGACAACCATCTCCTGTCCTAACAACTGAAGTGCCTTCCCTCCTGGACCGTATGAACCAACCCACATTTTCCTCCCTCTGGTGTGTCAAATTATGCCTTGCACCTTGGAAAGTCCATGTGAGAGCTGCCCAAGGTGTGTTTTCTACCTCATGGACTATTCTCCCAGAAACTGCAATGTACTTTTCAGGGGAGTATCTACCAGAGCAGAGAAATTCTGCTGAGTTTGGCAATAGCAGGGCTTGGATCAGAGTCCTCTACCTGGCAGGTCCTCAATTTGTTGTCCTGTGTCCTGAAAACATGAGGGACTGACAGATTTTGTTCTCAAAAGTTGGCTTATTTGAAGTTCATCCTCTATATTCTCATGTTGATTCAAAGAGGGATCAGGATGACTGTCATCTGAGAGTCCCACTTGAAAATGCTGAGGGGGTAGAATATTTATTTCCATATATAAATCTTGGAAACTGGCTGTTGACTGTTAGGAGAGTGACTTTGTGAGGCCATTGCCTTGAGGCCAAACATAACCAGGGGATTTTAGTTGGGCCAGAGACCAGGTGCTACTGTCCCAAGCTCTGGAAATGTCTCATGAGACTAAGTAGTCCGTCACTCAAGTGTTCCAGGTGTTTTATAACTGTATATATGAGATGTATGTACATAGATGTGTGTGTCTCTCAGGAAGTAGGAAACTAGAAATGGAAAATGCTAAGACCTCAAAAACAAATCATAACTTTGAGCAAGGCTAGAAAATAGGTAAGGGACATATGCATACTGCAAATGAATTCCTGTAGAAATATGATCTTCCCTTGCCATCTAGAAGCTTGTTTTCTGGAGAAGTTCTAGAGGAATCAAATGAGATCTTTGTGAAGACTGAGTTGATTCCCATCATATTTCTCTGCCCAGCAGACAGAAGATATAGTATTTTAACATTTCCTCCCATCTGTTGCCTTCAAGAGGATTGCCCTGAGGACATCCCACACCAACCTGATGCTACTTGCATGATCCCTGGGATGGCTGTTTGGGGCCATCAGGTGGGATACTAGATTACAGTGGATCTTCCTGCTACCTAGTTAATGAGCTTGACAGGCTCTTCGTCTCCCCCAATTCCTATGGAGAAAGCAACAGCCTGGAAAGCTTTGTCTAGTCACTGTAACCCAGTGGTCTCTTAGAACCTTGCTGGTCTCTGCTAGTCTAAACTTTGGTACTTGAGCTGAAATACAGCTTTGCTTTTAGTATTTTGTGGGACAGAGTGAGCACCCTAATCCAAGCACTGCCCACTGACTTCCACTGCAAAGGCTCCTTACCCAGCCATTACCCAGTACTCAGACAGAGCTGCGGGATGCCCTCCTCCCTGTGACTGTGATGTCTGATGGGACTGGGTCCAGCAACAAGTTGAATCAAATACTCGGTACAAGCCTTTGCTGTCCTCTGACACTGAGGCCTGAGGCTTTAAGTTTGAATACACATGTGAAGGGCTTCTGTTGTTTATATTTTTTAAAATGTAAACTTGATTATTTTATTGCTAATTTAAAAATAAATGACTATATTGATTGAAAAACAGTTCTGGGTGTATCTCCTGCAAAACACTTGGTGATCTGATGCCACCATGTATTTTCTTTGGCCACCCGAGAAGAAATTTGTCCACTCACTCGCTGGGACACCCATTGGAGTGTATTCATAAGGTAGGAAGGACAAACACAGGTCTGTATGGATTTCACTCTTGAGCCTCTCACCTGGAAACATGTCTACGAACACTCTGGGTTCCATAAGCCAGATCCATGTTTTTTCCTTCTGGTGTTCCCTCTCCCTTCGTACTGTCTTCCACGTCCGGATGTACGTGTTTCCTTTTTGTCAGAAACGTGAATCCGTACAGTGACAGTCTCATGTGCTCTCTCTTTCCTTGTCGGGGGTGAGCAGAAGAAGATCATGATCATGGTCTGCTGTGTTATCCTTGCCATCATCCTGGCTTCCACCATTGGGGGCATTTTCGCCTGACAAAGGTGAGCTGTCTGGGGAGAGCCAGGCCTTTCAACCTACATTGAATTGAATTCATTCTGGTGCTTTCACTGTCACCAGCTGTTCTCATCTTCGTAGGCTTGGGTGTAGGAGTAAGAGAAGGTCAAATTAGGGGAAGGGATGTTTCAGAGAGGAGTGAAGAGTAGGTAGGAGAGGCTCAGTGGGGGAGAAGGGCAGAATGCTTTGAATAGGTGAGGGATGGTCATTCTGTTTGAGCCTTGGTATTTATTTGATAATGGCAAAAGGAGCAAGAATTAGTTCCTGTAAAAGTACTTTAGAAGAGGTCCACACAGTAAACCTATATTAGACATCTTCCCTTCAAAGGCCAGGCTCAGCTAGTGCAGCCTTGGGAGTAGTTTCTTACACTGCAGGGAGGTGGTGACTCAGGCTGTGAACACTATGCTGATATATAATCTGTGGATTTTCTTCATTTTGTTACTGCCTTCTGCCCTCACAGATGGATCCTCAACTGGCATTTCTAATCCTCCTTCCACTGCTGTGGTGCCATCACCTCTCTACTGCAGACTCATCAGCTATGCCTCTTTTTATTAGAAAACTTATGACACAGGGCACCAGTCAACAGCTTATTACCTATGCACAGGAAGAACAAACGTAATGAAAATATGTAATTTGGGAGAGGGTAGAGGTGAAGGAATGGGGAGCACAAAAAGATATACAACTGGTTTAGATGGCTTAAATGGCCTGCAGGGTAGAGAAGCAAGCATACTGAGTGCCTGTTTAGGACCCAACATTGAGCCTGACTGCCAGGGGGCTTGTGCAGAGCCATGTTTGTAGCTCATATAATCCAACAGGGTCTTATTTGAGCTACTGCGAGTTCATCTCCAAGATCAGGGCACTTGTTATTTCTGCTCTTCAAGGTCTCACGCTTGACCAATGCTGTATCTTGCTTTCTTCTTTGGGGTCCAACCATAGTCTTCAAGGATCATTTAAGGATAGGCACCATGCTTGGCATGTTCACTGGCATGTCCCCACAGCACAGTGCCTGTTACTTTCAGTTGCTGATTTGTGTTTCATGACTTATAATCAAACTGATTTCATTCATGGATGAGTCAAGGGATCAGTGGGAGCATGGTTTGTTACTACTAGAGGCTTTTGCAAAAAACCCACTACAGTGAGCCCCCCCGCCCCACAATCACCAAACTCTCCACTTTAAACTGTTTACCATATGTGGCGATGGTAGAGTTCTGTTAATAGCCCCTCACCTGGCAGAAGATTGTTGGCCCTAATGTGGTCGGTTCTCTAACTAGCTACATGCCTCCAGTTTATATCTGAACTCCCCAAAGTTAATCCAAACACCATGCACTATGATCTGTAACAAATAGGTAAAGGTATAAGGAGAGAAAGGTTGTACTGAGGCTGTCACTTTGGCTCTCACCTGATTCATATTGTTAGCTGAAACTGGTGGCCTGTGATATATATGTAAGAAACTATAGCAAACATGTCCCCAGTTCAAAGTTCTGTTGTGTTTAGCATTTAAATTAGCTATGTGTAAATGAGTTTTAATATAAATAATTTATTTAGAGATTATCATACTGCAAAAGGCTCACTAAAATATAGTGGAAATTAGTGTTTAACTCTTGAGGACCATTCAGTTGTTTAAGACAGAAATACACTTTTGAAAGTAAATTCTTATTTTCTTTGAAGATCTTATTTTTTAAGAAACATTAAAAATAACATTTTCACCAGTGTGCTATTTTTTACCCACTTTAAAAAGCAAGTGGTTTAATATGTGTATGAATTTGTGTTTCCTTCAGTTTGAGTAAGGGATGGAAGACTACCAGTGGCTAGCTCTGAAGAACACATTAATCTTGTTGGAAACAAACAGGGAGCTGGAACCATGGGTTTGGAATTGTGTGGGGTGCTCACTTGTCTAACAATAACAAATCATGTGCAGCGCAACATGCACACTGGGTTCTGTGGGGTGACTGAGAGCACACACTGGCCTTCTTCAGAATTTCAGACCTAGGAAGTACCACATGGTTTCAGCTGGTTTTCAGTTCCTTTTGCTAAAAGGTATATTCCTTCTCACTGTCCATTGTTCCCTTTCCAATAAATATCTGTTGAACCCATTAACCTATGTGCTGTTATTTTGTTTGTTTGTTTTTGAGGTAGGGTCTCACTCTAGCCCAGGCTGACTTGGAATTCACTATGTAGTCTCAGGGTGGCTTCGAATTCACAGCGATCCTCCTACCTCTGCCTCCCGAGTGCTGGGATGAAAGGCGTGCACCACCATGCCTGGCTGTGCTGTCATTTTTGTGATTACCCATCAAAGGCAGTATACCACATTTGCACTCCAGAGGTATAAGATGCAAACGTTTGTTTCAGCTCTGAAGAAGACATTCTATAGTCCAGGAGATCCAGCAGCTCCTACCATTCTTTCCCTCCTCCCCCTGAGGTAGGGTCTCACTCTAGCCCAGGCTGACCTGGAATTCACTGTGTAGTCTCAGGGTGGCCCCAAACTCATGATCCTCCCACCTCTGCCTCCCAAGTGATGGGATTAAAGGTATGTGCCACCATGCCCCAGCTACCATTCGTAATCTGTTAAGCAAATGAACATGACCAACGAGATCTTGAATCCTGAGGTTATATTCAAACTTTAATTTAAATAATCAGATAACAGGTTTTTCTTTGAGAAATCAGCTATTCACATACTCTTCCTTTGTGATGACCTAGGAGACACCAAAGGACAATAAAAATGCAGATTTCTACTCCCAATAACATGTGCGCACGAAATCCTCGTGCTCCCACTACACCCGTTCAGGCATGTAGAACTTGCCCCAGTACCGTCCCTTCTGGGTTAAATCATACGGGCTTAATACTTTCCGTATGCCCAGCATGTTGGCAGTGGCTATGCGTTCAAAGGTCCAGGGATTTTGGTTGTTTCGCTCTCTGTCCTCTTGATCATGCCGCATCTTCTCTAGAGTCTTACGGCTCACAGCTTTTGCTGGGAAAGGTAACTTGTGAGCAACCTGGTTCAGGAAGTCTTGCACCTCTTCGAATTCACAACGTCCACCCATTTCTACTATGAGGCGGCCAGCCTTCACAGGTGTCACATAGTGATCGATGGCACCTTTGCCTCCCCCCATGCGCTGCCCGATACCTTTGCGGGTGATGGGCTTGAATGGGGCTGGTACTCGCCATATGGCAAACATATTCTTGGGGTTCATAGAGCGGTTGATTGTCAGGCGCATCATTTCAAAATGACCCCAGTGGAGATAACCACCTCCCAGTGCCTGAAAGCGAATGGAGAATGAGAATTCATGAGCTCCGTTATCACATCTACTCTTAAAAGTACTGTGGCTTTAATGATACACATGAAAATAAATATACAAACTCTAGTTAGCAATATGGAGGAAAAGCCTAAAGTAATAAAGGACAGCAAGGGTGGAGCCACTCCAATGGAGAGCCCTCTTTGAGGGCAAGACATTTAAAAGCTGAGGGATAAAGGTGAGTTCCAGTCCGAGAAACAGCTCTGTAAGGGCACCCAGCAAAGGGCTCAGTGAATTTAGGAAGTCAGTGTGCCTGGAGTCCAAAAGAAATGTAAAGAGTGGGCATGAAGTTCTGAGAAGCCAGCACCAGTCACACAGGCTAGTATATACACATTTGTGTAGCTACTATATTAAGTGTCTATGGAAGTTACTCAAGTAAGGAAGCAGCTGCCCTAAGTCAGGGACAGTTTTAGCAGAGGCTTGATGAGGTATCATATGCTGATGGCAAATTAGGTGCTTTGTCCTGCTTTTATGTTAGTCTCCTTCACTCCATTTGAAGTTTCACTTGCTGTGGTTTCAGTCAGCTACAGTCTGAAAATAGTAAATGAACAATTCACAAGTTTTAAACTGTATACCGTTTTGGGTAGCAGGTCTGAAGTCCCAGTGTCTTGTTCTGTTACATTCTAGCAGGGATATGAAGCATCCATTTGTTCAGTGTATCCTGTATCCATGCTGTACAGGCTACTTGCCTATTAGCTAATTAGCGCCACTTAGGTTATCAAATTGACTATTGTAGTATCAAAGGGTGTGTATATAGAATTTAGTGCTAAACACACACTAAAGCATCCAGTCAAGAACTACTATATTTTCAATCCTATGTTAAAGAAAGATACACAACTCGTAGGTTTACTGGCTACCTAGTATCCTCTAAGTACATGAGTTCTAAGACAAAGAGTACACTTTAGCTTTTGTCACTCACCAAAATTGCAAAGTTGCCTTCTGTGAATTCAGTAGCTTCGGTGGAGGGTCCTTGTATATCACGCAAGTTTCTGGGTTCTCGTCTTACTTTTGGTACAAGTGGTACCCTTTCAACAAATTTAAGCTTGGGCCTTTCAGGAATGGAAGCATCTAATAGGAGTACAGACAACCAAGAATAAGTAAAGATATACATCTAAGTGGATCCACTTTCTTCCGAGAAAGATTAATGACAATTAAGTGAGTTTTAAACAAAAGTTACTAGATAATTCCAAAGGTGTATGCTGTTTGTGGTTGTTTTCAGTGGCACTTGAAATCTTTTGGCCACAACAATGCTTAAGGAAAATATTTCTAAATCAAATTCACTTATCAAACTCCTAATATATACTCAATCCCTATACTAAGAATTGCTTGGAAATTATTTTATTCTTTTGGGTTTTTGAGGTAGAGTCTCGATGTAGCCCAGGCTGACCTGGAATTCACTATGTAGTCTCAGAGTGGCCTTGAACTCACGGTGATCCTCCTACCTCTGCCTTCTGATGTTGGAATTAAAGGTGTGCACTACCACACTGGCATATTTTATTCTTTTTTTTAAAAAATTTATTTATTTATTTTTATTTATTTATTTGAGAGCTACAGAGAGAGACAGAGACAGACAGAAAGAGAATGAGAGCGTTCTTGTGCATCTGGCTAACGTGGGTCCTGGGGAATCAAGCCTCGAACTGGGGTCCTCAGGCTTCACAGGCAAGTGCTTAACCACTAAGCCATCTCTCCAGCCCCTATTTTATTCTTTAAAAGAACATTCTAGATTTGGCTTCGTTTGTTTGTTTCTGAGACAGGCTCTTATTATGTAGCCTTACTTGCTTCAGTCCCAAGTGCTGGATTACAGGCACGTACTACCATACCTGGCACCCTATGTACTGTTTTAGGGCTTCCCCCCAGATTTTGATGAGCTTGGACTCAAATACCAAAGGGACAAAGAAAAAAAGTATAAAATAAAATTATTAGAAATTAACACACATCATTATCACTTAGGTCAAGAAACAGATCATGAAGCATTTGAAGTATTTTAATCCACACTTAATAGAAGAGGAACCTGAGACCTAGAGACATAATTCAGTTAACTGTCAATGCCAGACAGCAAGATGATGATGATTGTTGTTTTGGGTGGGTACTGGAGATGGAATCCAGGGCCCTCTACTGGCCAAACAAGCACTCTATCACTGAACCACGCCTCCAGTCCCAGGCAGCATTAGTCCTCTAAGGAAAACAAGATAAAATAATAATAAAACATCATCAAAAAACTTCACTGCCTCTAGATGTTAATGGGGTAGTGGAAAGAATACTATGTTATATATAAAAGCTAAGCTCTCCAACTGTGACATATTTTTGTTGGGAAACTTACAACCTAGAAATCCTGACCTGTACCTTTTCTTTTATATGTGCAGAGGGTTTTCACAATGAGAACCACACGATTCCTACAGTATAAGTACCCTGGGGGAGATAATGTAACATCTTTGTAATTTTTCTTTACCTGTCAATTTGGAAAAAAAAAAACCCTTATGATTCATCAAATAAGCTCATATAATGAAACAATTATGGCTGCATAATGAAAATACATATATACATAACATGATATATAAAATTCTTAATGGAATTATAAAATTATTAACATTTCAAGTTTTAGAAACTGCCCCAGGCTTCTATTAGCCGCTACAGAAAAACGACATTTCATCTACGAGTTAACGTATCCTACAGCATATAGTAGGTTAACAGTTATGTGTAGAAGATGCTCAGTCCTGCATGTTTCTTTTCCTTTTTTTTTTTTCGAGCTAGGGTCTCACTCTAGCTCAGGCTGACCTGGAATTAGTCTCACGGTGGCCTCTAACTCACCGCAATCCTCCTACCTCTGCCTCTTGAGTGCTGGGATTAAAGGCGTGGGCCACCACGCCTGGCTCTTGCATTTTTTTTTTTTTAAGTTTTCAGTACATTGAAGAGATTAAAGATTTATAAAGTTGTGGCTTAAATGTTTACTTTTGGTAAATGAAAGATTTTGTTAAATGACCGTATACATGTACCACATATCATTCAGAGAGAACATCAAAAGTCCAAATTTGTGACCTACGAGCTGCCTGGCTAGATCATATGCCACATACCCTCATACTTGTGGTTAATTAAAGGGGAGATAACTCAGTAAGATTTGCTCTGTAAGAGCGTAGCCTTTAATGGCTGGTTTTGTTCTTTATCTCTAGTCTTAGACCACTTCTTGGCGGTGCAGTAGGGCTTCAACTTCAACATATATTTATTCAATGAGTGAATGGGGCAGAACACACCTGTGTCGTTTACTGACCGACAGAAGAATGGAAAAGAGGCAAGCGCTCACCTCCTAAACTTGGCACTGGGAGCAGCGTCTTGAGGCCAGCACTAGTGGGAAGGGTTGTCCAAGAATCTACAAAGATAAATCAAATTAAATGATCGTGCAAACAAAGCTAGAGCCTAATACACCGTGGGCCACAGAGATGTCTAGAGGCGTGGTACGCAGGTTCCACCGAGCTTCGAGGATAGGGCCCCAAAAGGGGCCAGTCCGAGTCACCGATTCCCAGGCACAGCTAGGCCCCATAAATGCCCACGGTGGAGGCTGGAAGGCGCAGTCCCCAGCAAAGACGGAGCAGGCGTCTGCACACGCTTCCGGCTTGAGAGACCCAGCACTGGAGGGAGGGGTCGAGCCTTACAGAACGCACGGAACGTCTGACCTGAAGAGGACACGCGTAAGAGCGGCGCACTGGCGCGAGCCAGCAGCCTCCACATGGTCGCGACAAGCCAGGCTTCCCACGGCGACCTCCTCCCACCAGAACGGCTTTCCCGAGCCAAGCTGGAATCTGCTCGGGACACCAGCTCAGCCTGGCCGGAAGTTAAGTTCACGCTGGTCCATCTCCCAAATGGTTCCGACGGAACCGGAAGAAGCTTGAGCCCGGGACTTCGTTCCGGAGCTGGCGTCTATTGGTTAAAGACCAGGTGGGCCGAACTCCCGGAAGCTTTCTTAGACTATGCAGTGGAAGCCAGCGACTTGCCAGGTCAGTCGGTCCCTTGCTGTTTCTTGTCTTCGTGCCTTTAGCTAAAGGAGACTGAGCACGTGAAGGCGGAGATGTCGGGATTTCATCCTGCATTTAGTTACCTTGTGGGTCCAAGTGAGGAGGCAATGCTTTTAAGCAAAAACATTTTCCAGGTGCCTGTTTCAAAGCCATAATTTATTACAGTTCACATGTCAGGGTCAAAGGACTTAATTTTCTCAGCGTCATGATACAAAATTTGAGCACAGTCTGTATGACGTCAGAGGTTCCTGCGAATGGACGACACCATAAGCTAGTATCAAGACAAAATAAACTAATGTATAATTATTCTGGGAGGATGTTGGCAAATAATCATGTTTTATGAGCCGGAAGCTTTCTAATAATTAGAAGATTTGTACGCAAGCCTTTAAGTAGAAATAGGATTAACAAATGAGACTGATATCTTTTGTGTATAATCTATACTAAATCTGTGTATGGCCTTTTTTTAAAAATTAAGTTCACAAATAGCAACAAATACAAATTATAATGCTTGCAGAAGTATTAGGAGAATTCTTTACAATTTTATGCACCTGCACAATGAATTCAGCTTCCAAAGTGTTAATGAACTGTATTATAACTACCCTGGTAATGTCATTTAAAATTGTTTACTTCATTTGAAGGCCAGGGACAAGAAGTCAGGTCTGAGTCGAACATCTCTTTTCTCATTTATTTATTATTTATTTTTAGGTAAGGTCTCATTCTAGCTCAGGCTGACCTGGAAGTCACAGCAATCCTCCTACCTCTACCTCCCAAGTGCTGAGATTAAAGGCCTACACCAACATGCCTGGCCTTTTTTTCCTCTTTTGTGTCTGGGGGGGAGGTCATGTAAGAGGGAATATGAATGTGTGCAGGTCCAGTTCTTTGAGATAGAGTTTCTTGCTGAACCTAGAGCTCATGGATTTGGCTATGGTAGCTAGGTGGTGAGCCCCAGGGATTCTCTCTCTCTGTCCATTCCCCATTGCTGGCATTACAGGTCCATGCCAACCACTCCTAGCATTTTATGTGGGCACTGGAGACCTGAACTACAGTTCTCAGACTTGCACAGCAAGCACCCACTCAGCCATCTCCCCAGCTTCAACAATTTTTTTTTTTTTTTGAGGTAGGGTCTCACGCTAGCCCAGATTGTGCTGCAACTCACTTTAGTCCCAGGCTGGCCTCAAACCCACGGTGATCCTACCTCTGCCTCCTGAGTGTTGGGATTAAAGTCATAAAGGGTAAACTGAACTTGATTTGTGATATAGCATTCTCACAGTCCCACTAACTATAACTTACATAGGGTTATAGTTAAGTTCTTGTTCATTTTTTGTAAATATTTTACAGAGAGAGAGAGAGAGAAAGAGAGATAAAGAAATGGAATGTATTTCTTATTTTGAGAACTCTCTATTTAGTTTCATAGCGCCCCCCCCTTTTTTTTGTTTTTTTCGAGGTAGAGTCTTACTCTAGCCCAGGCTGACCTGGAATTCAGTATGTAGTCTCAGGGTGGCCATGAACTCATGGTGATCCTCCTACCTCTGCCTCCTAAGTGCTGGAATTAAAGGCATGCACCGCCATGCCCAGTTCCATAGCCCATTTTTTAAATTGGGTTGTTTGATTTCTTATTATTTAGTTTAGCTCATTGTATATCCTAGACATTAATCCTCTGTCATATGTATAGTTGGCAAAGATTTTCTCCCATTCTGTTGGTTGCTTCTTTGCTCTAATAATGGTGTCCTTTGGTATACAGAAGCTTTGTAATTTCATGAGGTCTCAATGGTTGATCTGTTGTTTTATTTCTTGAGCAATTGGGGTTATATTCAGAAAGCCTTTGTCAATACCAATATGTTGAAGGCTTTCCCCTACTTTTTCCTCTAGCAGTTTCAGTTTAGGTCTGATATTAAGGTCTTTGATCCATTTGGACTTAATTCTTATGCATGGAGAGAGAGAAGAATCTATTTTCATTCTTCTACAGATACATATCCAGTTTTTCCTGCATCATTTGCTGAAGAGGCTGTCTTTTCTCCAATGAGTATTTTTGTCATTTTTGTCAAAGATCAGGTGGTTATAGCTACCCAGACTTACATCTGGGTTCTCTATTTTGTTCCATTGATCTACATGTCTGCTTTTGTACCAGTACCATGCTGTTTTTGTTACTATGGCTCTGTAATATAGGTTAAATCAGTTATGGTGATACCACCAGCCTTATATTTGTTGCTCAGAATTGTTTTAGATACTCAAGGTTTCTTGTGCTTCCAAATAAATTTTTTGGATTTTTTTCTATTTCCATGAAGAATGCCATTGTTATTTTGATGGGGATTGCATTAAATGTGTAGATTGCTTTTGGTCAGATTGCCATTTTCACAATATTGATTCTTCCAATCCAAGAACAAGGGATGTTTTTCCATTTCGTAGTGTATTCTTCAGTTTCTCACTTGAGTGTTTTAAAGTTTTAATTGTAGAGATTCTTCACTTCTTTGGTTAGGTTTATTCCAAGGTTTGTCCATCCATCCCCCCCCCAATCTCTCCTTTCTTTCCTTCTATTTTTGATGCAATTGTGAATGGGAGTGATTCTCTGATTTCATCCTCTGTGTGTTTGTTGTTAGCATATAGGAAGGCTACTGATTTCTGTGTGTTTATTTTGTGTCCTGATAAATGGCTATAGGTGTTTATCATCTCTAACACTCTGCTGGTAGAGTCTTTAGGGTCCTTTATGTATAGAATCATATCGTCTACAAATAATGATAACTTGATTTCTTTCTTTCCAATTTGTATCCCTTTTATGTGTGTCTCTTGCATTATTGCTATGGCTAAGACTTCCAGTACTATATTAAATAAAAGTGGGGACAGTGGACACCCTTGTCTTGTTCCTGATTTTAGTGGACAAGCTTCAAGTTTTTCTCCATTTAGTAGTATGTTGGCTGTAGGTTTGTCATAAATAGCCTTTATTATGTTGAGACATGTTCCTTCTATTCTAAGTCTCTGTAGGACTTTTATCATGAAGGGTTGTTGGATTTTGTCAAATGCTTTTCCTGCATCTAATGAGATGATTATATGATTTTTGTCCTTTAGTCCATTTATATAATATATCATATTTATCAATTTGCATCTGTTGAACCTTCCCTGCATCTCTGGGATAAAGCCTACTTGGTCAGATGAATGCTCTTTCTGATATATTATTGTATTTTGTTTGCCAATGTTTTCTTAAGAATTTTTGCATCTATGTTCATGAGGGAGATTGGTCTGTAGTTTTATTTTTTTTCTATCTTTGCCTGGTTTTGGTATCAGGGTGATGCTGGATTCATAGGAGTTTGGTAGAATTCCCTCCTTTTGTATTTTATGGAAAAGTTTGAGAAGAATTGGTGTTAGTTCTTCCCTGAAGGTCTGGTAAAATTCATCAGTGAAGCCATCTTGGCCTGGACTTTTATTAGTTGGGAGATTTTTTATAACTGCTTGGATCTCCATACTTGTTATAGGTCTATTTACGTGGTTAATCCCATCTTGATTTAATTTAGGTAGTTCATATAAATCAAGGAAATCATCCATTTCTTTCAGATTTTCAAATTTAGTGGAGTATATATTCTTATAGTGTGTCGCTATGATTTTTTGAATTTCTTTTGTATCTATTGTGATAGTGCCTTTTTCATCTTTAATTTCATTAATTTGTGTCTCTTCTCTCTTTCTTTTGCTCATATTTGCTAAGGGGTTATCAATCTTCTTTATCCTTTCAAATAACCAACTGTTTGTTTCATTGATTCTTTGGATTATTTTTTTTTCTTTTTTGGTTTTTCGAGGTAGGGTCTTACTCTAGCTCAGGCTGACCTGGAATTCACTATGCAGTCTCATGGTGGCCTTGAACTCATAGTGATCCCCCTACGGCTGCTTCCCAAGTGCTGGGATTAAAGGCGTGTGCCACCACACCTGCTTTTTGGTTTCTTTTTCATTAATTTCTGCCCTAATCTTTATTATTTCTTCACATGTATTTATTTTTGGTTTGCCTTGTTATTATTTTTCCAAGGCCTTAAGGTGAAACATTAGGTTGTTTACTTGTGACCTTTCTAATTTCTCATTATACACACTTAAAGCTATACATTTCCCCCTTAGGAGTGCCTTTATTGTGGTCCCAAAGGTTTTGGTTTGTTGGGCTATCATTACCATTTGATTCTGTGAATTTTGTGATTTCCTTCTTATTTCTTCATTGACCCATTCACCATTTAATAGTGTATTGTTTAGTTTCCATGATTTTGTGTATGCTCTATAGCTTTTCTTGCTATTAATTTGTAATTTGATCCCATTGTGATCAGATAACATGCAAGGAATTATTTCAGTTTTCCTGTATTTGTTAAGATTTTCTTTTTGTCCTAATATATCATCTATTTTAGAGAATGTTCCATGTGCTGCTGAAAAGAATTTGTATTCTGTAGGATTTGGATGAAATGTCCTGTGTATATCTGTTAGGTCCATTTGTTCTATGACCTCATTTAATCCAGATGCATCCGTGTTTATTTTTGGCTGGGACGACTTGTCAGTTGATGAGAGTGGGGTGTTGAAGTCACCCACTACAATTGTGTTTGGTGTTATCTGTGACCTTAGTTCTAATAGCATTTGTTTTATAAAATTTGGAACCCCCATGTTATGTGCATATATGCTTAGGATTTTAATGTCCTCCTGTTGGAGTGTTCCTTTATTCAATATAAAGTGACCTTCCTTATCTTTCCTAATCAATGTTGGTCTAAAGTCTACCCTGTCAGATGTTAGGATAGTGACTCCTCCTTCTTTTCTAGGCCCACTTTCTTGAAACACCATTTTCTACCCTTTCACCCATCCTTTGTAGAATGGTGTCCATCCTTTTTAGAAAGGTAAGTTTCTGTGCCACACAATTGGAGAACAGGGAAAGCTCCCCAACTCCTTCTATGAAGCTAGTATCACCCTAATTTCAAAACCAGGCAGAGATGCCACAAGAAAAGACAACTATAGGCATATTTCCCTGATGAACTTAGATGCAAAGATCCTGAACAAAATCCTTGAAGACCAAATCCAACAACACATCAAAAGCATTATCCACTTTGATCAAGTGGGATTCATCCCACGAACTCAGGGGTGGTTCAACATATGGAAATCTGTCAATTTAATATACCACATAAACAAGGTTAAACACAAAAACCACAGGATCATTTCAATAGATGCAAAAAAGGCCTTTGACAAAACACAATATCACTTCATGATCAAAACATTGGAGAGAATTGGCATGATTGGTTTATATCTTAACATAAAAGCTCCTAAAGCCCAAATAATACTTAATGGAGAGAGACTGAAGTAATTCCCATTGAGATCAGGAACAAGACAGAGGTGTCCACTCTCACCTCTGCTCTTCAATATAGTATTGGAAGTCCTAGCTCAAGCAATAAGACACGAGAAAGAAATAAAAAGGATTCAATTTGGAAAGGAAGAAGTTCAGTTAGTTCTGTTCACAGGTAACATGATTCTATACATAAGAGACCCGAGAGCCTCCATCCCAAAACTCTTAAAGGTGATTAACTCCTTCACCAAAGTAGCAGGATACAAAATCAATTCACAAAAATCAGTAGCGTTTCTATATGCAAATGACAAAGATACAGAGAAATTAATAAGTGCCATTGTCCCATTTTCAGTAGCAACAAGGAAAAAAATACCTTGGAATAACATTAACCAAGGAAGTGAAAGACCTATACATTGAAAACATAAAAATACTCAAAAAAGAAATTGAGGAGGACTTGAGAAAATGGAAAGACCTCCCATGCTCCTGGATAGGCAGAATTAACATGGTGAAAATGGCAATCCTACCAAAGGCAATATGCAGACTTAATGCAATACCAATAAAAATCCCAACATTGTTCTTCACAAAGATAGAAAAATGATCTCAAAATTCATATGGAAAGGCAGAAGGCCTCAGATATCCAAGCATATTCTCATCAAAAGAAACACCTCTGGAGGCATCACCATACCTGATCTAAAGCTATATTGCAAAGCCATAGTAATAAAAACAGTATGGTACTGGCATAAAAACAGGAGTATAGATTAGTGGAATAGAATTGAGGACCCAGACTTTGGGTCAAGTAACTATAGTTACTTGATATTTGACAAATGCCCTAACAATGTAGGCTGAACAAAAGACAGCACAGCATCTTCAACAAATGGTGCTGGACAAACTGCATAACCATATGCAGGAAATTGAAACTTGATCCACACATCTCACCATGCACAACAACCAAGTCCAAATGGATCAATGACCTCAATATACCACCAGAAACTCGGCTACTACTGGAAGAAAAGTTACAAGGAACATTCCAAGATTTAGGAATTGGAAAACACTTCCTGGACAAAACCCTAGTAGCACAGGATCTTAAACAATCACTCAACCAATGGGATCACATGAAGCTGAAGAGTTTCTTCACAGACAAACATACAATAAGCAGAGTCAATAGATTACCCACAGAGGGAAAATATTGGCTGAATATCTAACTGACAGAGGCCTAATCTCTAGAATCTACAGAAAACTCAAAAACCTAAACAATGAAAAGTCAAACAACCCACTCACAAAATGGAGCAAAGAACTGGACAGGCAGTTCTCGGAGAAAGAAATACAAATGGCAAACACACACTTAAGAAAATGTTCATCATCCCTAATAATCAGGGAAATGCAAATTAAAACACCTATGAGATTCCACCTTTCCCCAGTAAGGATAGCAAATATTAAATGCTGCCAAGGATGTGGCAAAATAGGAACCCTCATCCATTGTTGGTGGGAATGTAAGATGGTACAATCACTTTGGAAAGCAATATGGAGACTCCTGAAAAAGCTGACTATAGAATTACCAACAGACCCAGTTATTCCCTTACTGGGCATGTACCCTAAGTGGCCCATGCCTTAGTTCAGAGAGATTTGCTCAACCATGTTTATAGCTGCTCAATTTGTAACAGCTAAGAGCTGGAATCATCCCAGATGTCCACCATTAGATGAATGGATAACTAAGATGCAGTATATCTACATGATAGAATTCTACACAGCAGTAAGGAAAAATGACACAATGAAATTTGAAGGAAAATGGTCGATCCTGGAACAGATCATTCTCAGCGAACTCACCCAATCACAAAAAGATAATCACCGCATAGTCTCACTCATCTACAGCTCCTAACCTGAATCTATCCAAGATGCTAACTTACCTAGCAAGCATCTCGAGGACCAGAGAATATGGTGGGAGGGGAAGGAAAGGAGGGTAAACACAAAACTGGACCCAAATGGCAATGGTACCATAAAACTCTATATCCTAAAAGACAGACCAAATGGTTGAGCCTTCACCAGGCCCTTAGAGGGAACACCTGAATCACAAGGCCATGGAGACAGTACGATGAAGACTGACCTTAATCTTCTACTGTCTCTCTCTCTCTGTCCCCATCCTTCTCTCTAACTCTTTTATATTACTTATCTTTTTCTTCCTTCTCTTCTTGGACACTGACGTCTAACTCCCAGTACCAGCCAAGGGCTATCATCCACAATGAGTTTTTGATCAGAAAGACCTACAAGGTTTCCTAAAAGAATGACAGATTTCTGTCAGAGTACTTAATGACCCACCAAAGGTTAGTGGTAAGAACCCACTGCTGAAGACACCATATGCTGTTGGTACATAACATGGAGTTACATGGCTGGAAGATGGAAAAGAGTCAGTCCCCAGACAGCACGTCTAGTGCCAGAAGGTGCTACATGGGCAGTTGGGGGAAAATGACCAATATCTGTCCAAGCAACTCATGGTCTAACCTACTTACCAGCAAACAACTTGTTGTGATGCTCACACAAGTGCAATAGTGGTGTACAGCCATGGTGGGAAACCAAGTGCTCTTGATTTGGCTAACTGATCTGCTCAGTGGAACAGAATCCACAGCTAGAGCTGTGAAACAAGCCAGAGCCATTTCCAAAAATTAAGCCACTCTCCATTATCAAGCTACCATCAGTCATAGGCTACAAGATGGCATACAACTATTAAATTGTCTCTAAAAAATAATAGTTATCCCATTTATCTGGTGCTTACTTTACTCTGTCTGAAAATCTGCTATTCTTTTTCAGATAGACCCAGATCCCAAGGAGAGAACCACCCCATCACACCTCAAAAGGGCCCTAGCTAAAACTAAGAATAATTGGTGAAACAAGCAAGAGTGCTGTTTTCTTGGTGAACCTGGTACCAGCACAAGTGTGAAGCAGATAGACACAGAGAATAATTAGCTCCTGCCAAATCAGATATCCAGAGACACAGAGGCTTCCAAGACCTCATCACTGAAGCAGACCTAAAATGAACCCAACATGGCTCAGGGAAATTTGTGGAAGAGGGGCCAGAAAGAATGTCAGAGCCATATGTTGGGTCACGATACACAGAAACATTTCCTCCTACCTATAACTGAGAGCTAACTCCACAATGCATGACCCATATACCTCAACAAGGAGGGTTCATGTGGAGGGGGTAGGGCATGGATGAGCCTAACAATGGTACCAACTTTACTGTATTCACTGAGTACAGAACTAATAAAATAAATAAAAAAAAATAATAAAATGTTAAAAAAAAAAGGTGAATTTCTTGGAGGCAACAAATTGAAGGATCCTGCTTTTTAGCCCAGTTTGAAAACCTATGTCTTTTGGTTGGGGCATTGAGGCCATTAATATTAAGAGTTATTATTGAAAAGTGTGCATTTATTTTTGCCATTTTTTTTCTGTTTTGTAGCTCTTGTTGGTTTTCCTTTGCTCTCTAGTATTAACTAGCCCATATATTTTTTTTGAGTTAGGGTCTCACTTTAACCCAAGCTGACCTGAAGTTCACTGTATAATAGTAGTCTGGCTTCAAACTCACAGCGATCCTCCTACCTCAGCCTCTTGAGTGTTTGGATTAAAGGCATGTGCCACCATACCCAGCAGAAAGAATTGGGCACACTGTAAATGACTTCTAGATGTACACTCCACTTTATGTATCTGACTATACATGGGTACTAGGGAATCAAACTCAGGTTGTTAGGCTTTGCAGACAAATGCCTTAACCCCTAATATCTCCAGCTCCCTAGCTTGTTTTTAAATTATTGTCATATCATTATGCACATTTAATATCTGTTGGATACAGTTTTCATTTTTGCACACTACTGTGCAAAAGTCATCCTGGTATGTTTTGTGTTCAAGAAAATAAAATTTAAACTGTTTTCTTAGGTTTCATACTTTTTGTTTTGACATTGGATGTCTAATAAAAAGGTTTAAATTTTGGAACCATTTGTATTTCTGAGTGTCACTCAAGGCCAGTTCCCCTCTCAAGGTTTACAGGTGCTCAGTTGGAAGGGATAGGAGGTGCCATCTATTTGGTCCCAGTTACTCAACACTGTATTATCTTGTTGTATAATTGATATTGGTAACTTACATATCTGGTTAAAGGCAAGTACAATTGCATACATTTTGTAAATGGGGAAAAGATATTTGCTAGCAATCATCTCTTCTTTTTTCCCTTCATCTTTACAAAGCTAGATGTTTTTCTAAGACTACTTCTCTAAAGAAAGTTTAGGGTTTACCACTCATGACCATAAGATGGCAGAAAAATGCTTTTATAGTCACAAACCTGAACTAAATGCATGCTTAGGAATTATGCAGCATATAAGAAAGAACACACACATGCAAACTTATGATTTTGCAATTGGAGGGGGACAATAACATTTTAATTTGTTCTTTTGCTATTCCAGTGAGTATGCTTGGGTGGGTAGCTCATTATAAGCAATATACATATTTTAAATACTTCATACATTCATTCCTCCATCCATCTGTATATGTACATTTGTATGTCTTTCTCTGTAATGTGTTATCTATTGATCTATCTTCATTATCATCATCATCTGTCATCTATCTATCTATCTATCTAACTATCTAATCTATCTATCTATCTAATCATCATCATCATCTGTCTGAGGATTTCAATGAGGACTCTAAGCTGGCTCAAATTCTGGATTCTGTATATTGCTTCTGCCTCTTGAATGCTAGGATTATAGGTAGGTGCCACCATTCCTGGAAAGAATTCTTAAAACTTTTCCAAACTAAAGAGATTTTAAAATATGATTGCAGGCCAGCCTCCTCATTTTACAGATGAGGATGCTAAGTTTTTAGTTGGAGACTTGTCTAGGCCAATCAGTTTGTTTAGAAGCATGCAGAGAATGACTGGTCAAAATCTTTGATTTGTAGTCCATATTTCTTCTCATACTGTATTTCCAAACTATTAAATTTTTTTATTATTGACCATTTCCCTAATTATAGACAATAAGCCATGATAATTCCCTCTACTTTCTCCTTCACAACACCTCTCTCCATCATGTCACCTTCCCTCTCCATCAGTCTCTTTTACTTTGATGTCATTATCTTTTCCTCTTATTATGATTGTCTTGTGTAGGTAGCACCAGACTTGTGAGGTCATGATATTCAGGTATTTTTGTGTCTAGAAGAGTGCATTGTAAGGAGTCCTACCCTTCCTTTGGGTCTTGCATTCTTTCTGCTACCTCTTTCACAATGGACCCTGAGCCTTGGAAAATGTGATAGAGATGTTTCAGTGTTGAGCACTCCTCTTTCACTTCTTCTCAGCAGGATGGTGCCTTTTGAGTCATCCCAGAGGTCACCTCCATCTGAAAAGAGAAGCTTCACTTACAAGGAGTGAGAGAAACATTAATATATGGGTATTTACATTAAGAGAAGTGATTACCAGGCAGTTTTGTGAGCATAATATATTCATTTATTCAGACACTAGAAGGCATTATACCTCTAGGGCTCATGACCCCCCATAATGGGTTTTTCAGTATCAGGCATGTATTCCCTCCCATGGATCAGGCCTCCAGTTCAATTAGAAAGTGATTGTTTTGCCCCATAGCAGACATGCCACTATTGCACCTGTTGGCTCATTTGGCCTGGCTAGCCAAGATTAAGGCTTGCCATGTCCACTGTTGAGTATCTTCACGAATGATTTCTCTCTCTTCCTTGGAGCTGCATGCAGCATAACTTTTTCTATCTTTCTGTCAGCTGGTCTACATGGAGGAAATTTTCAGATCACTTCCAGCAAGATTTCTCAGTGACCTTGAAGCCCAAGCAGGTGGAGTCTTCGGCAAGAGGGTTTTAACATCTATTACTGATAGGTGGGAACCCAAGAGCCTTGACAATGGCCTGTAATGTTTTGGGGGCATCAGAGACCTCCCTGGCCAACAACTCACTGGAAGGTATCCCATCCCTGTCACTGAAAATTTTCTAGTAACAATCTGTGGCTTCTGGATGTTCCATTGTCCAAAAAAGTAGGTTTCTATATGACTTATTCATGCCCTCTTAGATTTTGATTAGCCCTCCCTCCACCTTTCCTTTACTCAGTCTCTTCTGGCCTCATCTGGGCCTTTTCACCCCCCAGTAATCTGTTCTTCTACCTACATATATACAATACCTTCCACTTAAGTCTTCTCCTCTCCTCCCTACTTTATAGCTCTTTCTAGCTTACTTGTTTCTACTACTGAGTTTTATTCCAACTCACATACAGGTCCAAACATTTGTAGCTAGGATCCGCATATGAGAAAGAACATGGTTTTCTGGGCCTGGATTACCTCACTAAGTATAATCCTTTCCAGGTCCATCCATTTCCCTGCAAGTTCCATAATTTCATTCTCTTTACTGCTTCCCCTCTTAGTTGATCTCTCCTTTATTTATTTTTATTTTAAGATATTTATTTATGAAAGAGAGAGAAATAGCAAGGGAAAGAGCAGATATATATAGAGAGACTGGGTATATCAGGGCCTACAGCCACTGCAAATGAAGTCTAGACACATGCACCACCTTGTGCATCTGGCTTACATGGGTACTGGGAAACCGAACCTGTGTCCTTAGGCTTTGCAGACAAACACTTTAGCTGCTAAGCCATCTCCCCAGCCTCTCTCTTTTATTTTGATGTCATCATCTTTTTCTCCTATTATGAGGGTCTTGTATAGGTAGTGCCAGACACTGTGAGGTCATGGAGATTCAGGCCATTTTGTGTCTGGAAGATTGCATTGTAAACAGTCCTACCCTTCCTTTGGCTCTTACATTCTTTCTGTCACCTCTTCTGCAATGGACCCTCATCCTTGGAAGGTGTGATAGAGATCCTAGCAGAATTTTCAGTATTTTTGTGTTTCTATTTCTCTTTTAGAATCAGGAATATTAATAATCCTATTAAGTGATTTTCTTCTTAGGTAATTTTCTAATGCAAAGTGACCAACACATAGGAATCAATAACAGGAAGAACAAGAGGTACATAGCTTGGGGGAAAAAAATCTTCAACCTGTATAATTTTCTCCACAAATAAAGGGAAAGTAGACATTCTTTGTTTGTGAGATAATGATTAATGGAAATCAACTAGAAATTGTAGGTAGATATATAAAAAGTTTGAAAAAATCTTTGTAAATAAGTATATAATCTAGACTAAATATATGTGACAATGCCTCAAGACTCATAGGTGAATTTATTTTGCAATATTTTCTCTTCATATGGCAGCCACATTTATTATTATTATTTTCATAGTGCATGCATACATAATACCTTTTAAAGCATGCTCTCAAAGCCATTTGTCATAGTAGATCCCCTGTCAACTCATTCCCCATCCTGAGTACAATGAATACAAATGAATGTGCATGTGTCCACACACCTGTGCACAGAGTGAACTCCCTCATAGGTAGGTAAAACAAGGTTTTCATCTATGAAGCCAATTTGTTAGTTCTTTCTCATTGCACACTCACATCCTGGTTTCTCCAATTTTCATCATTAGAACAAAAGTTGAGGGTGGAATTACCCCATAGGTATATGTGTGAAAGCGCGCACACACAAGTATTTCATCTGCCAATTTGTTCTTAAGCAAAAAAATGTGATCTTTGGGCTGGAGAGATGGCTTAGCAGTTAAGGAACTTCCCTGTGAAGCCTAAGGACCCATGTTTGACCCTCCAGGTCTCAAGCAAGCCAGATGCACAAGGTGACACAAGCACACAAGGTTGCTCATGCGCACAGGTGGCGCACACATCTGGAGTTCTATTGCAGCAGCAGGAGGCCCTGATGTGTGACAATTCTCTCTCTCACTCTCTCCCTTGCTCTGTCATTAAAAAAAAAAAAAAAAAAGCCAGTCTGTTGGGCTTGTCTCAAAAAAAGTGATCTTTGTTTATAATTTCCCTCCCAGTTTCTAATTGCTCCATTGTTACATTGAGAATGGATAAGACAATGGAGCAAACAAACACAACCCTCTAATCACCAACAGCTGTCTCACACACAGTTGACCACTACACAGGCTGGTGAGGATGGCACCATAAGGCTGTGCAGTCTGCTTCATCCACCTGGCAGTATGAGGAGCTTTTTGCATGTCTACAAGTAGTTGTTTTCAACACAGATTTTGGTAACCTTTAAGTATGTGGTCATAAGGATGGATTAGAATTTATCTTTCCAATACCCTGTCCCTAGACTTGCAGATGGCTCCTGTGGTTCCATGGCATAAACGTTGTGATATATTATGAGAGAACTCTTTACTTCCCTCTTTTGAGGTTTTCTTCCATTACAATGGCAGTCTCACCATTACTGGGATAGAGTGATTGACAAATCAGATGTGTTTGGAATGAGAATCTGCTCCTGTGTGGCTCACACCTTTGTTCTTGGAGCTAAAATTTTTTTTTTGAGAGCAAGTACCTTCTCTATAAGGCCAAATGGAAGGCCTGTGACTCAGATGTTCAGTCTGTCTAAGTCTGGGTTTGATAGTGGGAAACGTTTCATTTCTGTATACCTAAGCACTGTTATCTGATCTTCATGAGTGATACTTTGAGTTTTGTATATTTTTGTGTCTTCTTACAATGCTTTTGTTTGTATAAATTTCACACTTGGAGTTTTCTGAGTTAAAGATGAGTACAGTTAAACTTCATTATCATTGGAGTATTGACTCCAGGACACTTAGTGATTCAAAAAAGTCTGTGGATATTTAAGTCCCTTATATCGAATGGCGAGGTATTTGCACATAACCTATGAACTTCTACCTGTATACTTTAAATTATCTCTCAATTACTCACAGTATCTAATGCAATGTAAGTTCTATGAAAGCAGTTGTCATACTTTATTGTTTAGGGTGTAATGACAAGAAACACAGCCTGTGCATGTTCAGTACAGATTTGATTTAAAAACATGTTTTTAAATATTTTATTTACTTATTTGAGTGTGTGTGGGGGGCAGATAAGGAGAATGGGTGTGCCAGGGCCTCCAGCCACTGCACATAAGCTCCAGATGCATGTGCTACCTTGTGCATCTGGCTTATCTGGGTACTGGGGAATAGAACCAAGGCTCTTAGGCTTCACAGGCAAGTGCCTTAACTGCTAATCCATCTCTCCAGCCCTGATTTAAAAGTTATTTTTGTGATACAGGATGCCATGTCTTGACTGGGACCTGCTGGGACTTAGAAATTCCATCAGCTGGATCCCATTGGAAGTCCTTTCCCCTTTACCCTGCTGTGGTGCACAGGACCCTACATTTTGACTGCAACAGCTGTGTGTAAGTTCCAGTGGCAAGATTCCCTCTAGAAATCTCCCCTTTACCCCATATGGTGCACAGGACCTTACATCTTGATTGGGATGGGTATGCTTAAGCTCCAGCAACCTTATCCTTTTAGAATTCTTGTCCTGATTTGCCCCACACATTGCACAGGACCCACCTCTTGACCAGGACAAGCATGTTAAGTCCCAGCAGTTGAATCTCTTTAGAAATTAGGTACAAAAAAAGATTTCACTGTATATCACAAAATGGTACAAGACAGCTAGGCCTTCAGCACACATGCTTAAGAAGTACAAGAAACTACACAGTAACAGTGACATTTCCTGGAAGCAAGTTGCCCAAAGCAAGACAGAGGCATCCCTTTGTCTAACAACCTGGCCCCAGTGTGGCTCAAGCAGTCTCATGGTGGCAGTGAAACTGGGGGAATCAGAAACTAACTATAACTGTGCCTGGGAAGAGGATTAAGGGAGCAAATGCACTTATGGAAGGCTCCATGAAGAAGAGACTGCATTTTCATACTTCAACTTTGCCCAAATAATCTAGTCAAGGTGTCATAACCTCCAGAATTCTTCCTTCCAAAGACATGTTTTTACTTTCCATTGACTGTGTTCTGAAGACATCAAAGGGCCACACAGAGGAAAGTGACCATTTCTGGTCACAGAGTATCTTCTGAGCCTTTTGTGCTTAAGCAACAAGTCCTGGAAGATGCAACTGAATAGAAAGCAAAACAAAACAATGAAAATATGTCCTAAGTAAAATGATTTTATCCAGACAAGTGTTTTCACACAATGTTCATGATTTAGTGGAGGGATGAGGAGCTGCTGTCACCTGGCGTCACAGCCCTTCTGCTGCTGGCTTTAAGGTTCACTCCAAGGACAGCTGCACACTGTCAGCCTGGCTCTTCAGCTGCTGACACTCGTACTTTCTTGAAATGGAACACATTTCCAGTTGTTGTTTTAAATGTATTTTGCTCATTATGTCATAAAAGCTGGGCTCTGACAAAGTCTCTTCTGTAGGTGGTATGCTAAAAATCCTCACAATTTTCCTCTTATTCCTCTTGGCATACATGAAGAGGCCAAAGCTGACAAGCATCATTATCAAGCAGACATAGGTGGCCTAACTCCATGCTTCATGAACAGTGTAATCAATAGAGCTATCATCACCCATGGGGGCAGCGAGCTCTGTAGGTGCAGCTAGGGAAGCCAGCGCCGCTGGCTAGCTTGAGGGGAGGCTCCTCTCTGGGAAGGGGAGGGAAGGGAGAACAGGGCCAATGCAGGGGCCGGTGATGGAGTGGATGTGGAGGGCTTCTGCTGCGTCATTTCCTACAGGCCCCTTGGTTTCCGGATGCAGCCAGGAGCCAGTGTTGTTTTTTTGGTCCCTCCTACACCTGTACTTCACGCACCTCTTTTCTCCTTTTCTTCAGTATTTGAAGCCGAGGTGCAGTGGTGGCCCTGATGCCATGGCTCGCCGTGACCGGAGAGCGTCCTCTTCTCCCGCCAGGCATGCGGTGAAGCGGGTGGGAAGCAGTGCCTTTTTTATGTATAGTTTCCATCTCTCTGTTGAATTACCCTTTCACATCATTTTCTGATTTTCTTTTTTTCTTTTTCTTTCTTTCTTTTTTTTTTTTTTTTTTAGTTTTCGAGGTAGGGTCTCACTCTAGTTCAGGTTGACCTGGAATTCACTATGTAGTCTCAGGCTGGCCTGGAACTCACCTTTATCCTCCTACCTCTGCCTCCCAAGTGCTGGAATTAGAGGCATGTACTACCACATCTGGCTCATTTTCTGATTTTCTTAATGCTTCTTGGAATTCATTCTTGAATTTCTTTATGTCTTCATTGGCCTTAGCCAGCTGGTTATTGAGGTCCTCATTTGTTTTTTTTTCTGTCTCCTTCAGATCATTTAACTGCCTTTGGAACCCTTCCTGGTTCTTTTCTATTATGTCTAATCTAGCACGGACAACATTCATGCAATTATTGGTCCTTTGTTACTTTTCTGCAAGTTCTGCTATTTGCTTGGTCAGGGTTGCATAGCTTGAAACTTCATTTTGGGGTTCTGATTCTATTGTCTTTTCTATGTTTTGACTAGAGGCATCCATTGTGGGACTGGACCATCTTATTGGATTAACTTGCATTTGATTTTTCATGTTACTCCTTTTGTGCTGTAGTCTGCTCATCACAGTGTAGGAGTCTTATTTGATTTAGGAAGAAATATACACTTGAAGTGTCTTAGGTGATTATTCCCTTTTCTGTTTTCTTCCACTAGGCTTCTGATGGCAATGGGGCCCACCTGCTCAGAGGGAAGAAAGGCTCTGGTTGGGGCCCGGAGACCTGATGAAGGGGTTTGTTGTTCTATGATGTGGGGTATGGGACTGTGAGGCTAGGTGGCCCAAGGGGACAGGGGTAGTGGGGAATGGGACAAAGCAGACTGATATTGTGGCTGGGTTGCTGCTGCTGCCCCCCACTCCTGTGCAGGGACTCAGACCTCCATGTGTGAACACTGTCCCACTTGCTGCTGCCCCTCACCCTGTGTGCGGACTCAGGCCAGCAGGCTAGCATTTCCCCTGGGGCCTCCACAGTGCAAATACCACCCCACTTGCCACTGCCCCCTTACTCCTTTTGAAGATTATATCTTTTAGGCTATCTCCAAGGATAAAGGATTATATGGTACCAGCTCATTTTGGATTTACTTTTGTGTTTGTTCCCCCTTCCCCTCCTCCCAGACCCTTCCATTCCTGTTGTCTTGGTCTAGGGTTACCTATCAGGTATGTCAGCAATTCAAACTCGCCCAGGTTAGGAACCAAAGATAAATGAGACCATGTGACATTTGTCTTTCTGTGATTGAGTTTTCTGAGTATGATCTGTTCCAAGTTTGTCCATTTTTCTACAAATTTCATTGTAGCTTCTGGTCAAGATGGCATCTGCCTAACCATGCTTCATTTCACAGGGAAGGAAAGGCAAGATTGGTGGGGCCTTTCAGGTGTGCAGGCCCTAGAAGACCTCTAGTGGGAGGGCACAGAGTAGGGAATCTCCTGATTTCCATACTCTTGGGTAGCTCACCAGTTCCCAAACCTCTCAAGCAGCCATCCCAATGCTGATCCAGCTGCCGTGCCAGTTCCTGCACTGCAGACCAAGTTCTCCTCTGCATTACCTGCAGTCTATGTGGACCCAAGCCATCTGGATAACATTCCTCCCTCCTTCCCATGGCTTGTCTCCCTCTTCCTGCAGCCAGGACCGCCATGTTATCCCCCCATTATGCTGCATCACTGGCCTGCTCCATCCCCCCATAACTGCATCACTGGACCCAGCAGCAGTCCCATCCCTCCCACTGTGACACATCACAGGACCATGCAGTCCCATCCCCCTCCTGATTCCCTGCACTAGCAGACCCCACAGTCCCATCCCCTCACCCCACTGCATCACAGGACCCCACAGTAACATCCTTCCCCCTGCCACAACACCAGACTACATTGTCCCATACCCCCTCCCCCTGCCTCATCAGGCCACCTGACCATGCAGTCCTGACCCAACAACCAACGAGCCCCTCCACCAGGTCTTTGGGTCCCTACCAGAGCCTCACAAACTCCTCTCACCTGAGCAGACAGGCCTTCTTGCCATCAGAAGCCTAATATAGTCCAACATAAAAAGGAATAATCACTGAATGCACTTCAAGAGTAAAACATAGCTTCTTCCTGAATTAAATAAGATTCCCACACTGTGATGGGCAGACCACAACACAAAAAGAATAACATAAAAAAATCAAACGGAAGTAAATCCAACAAGGTTGCCCAGTCCCACAATGGAAGTCTCTAATCAAAATGTAGGAGAAACTATATAGATAGATAGATAGATAGATAGATAGATAGATAGATAGATCAGAGACAACAGGGTAAGAACCCCAAAATGAAGACACAAGTTATGTTACCCTGGCCAAGCAACTACCAGAAACTGCAGAAAGTCAATGAAGGTCCAACAATTGTATGAATGCTTTCCTTGCTAGGTTAGACCTAATAGAAAAAACCAGGAAGTCTTCCAAACACAGTTAAGTGATTTGAAGGGTGGGGGGGAGGAGAGAGAGAGAGAGAAAAGGAGAGAGGGAGGGAGGGAGGGAGGGAGGGAGGGAGGGAAGGAAAGAGAGATCCTCAATAATCAGCTGGCTAAGCTCAATGAAGACATAAATCAATTTAAGGATGAATTCCAAGAAGCATTAAGAAAATCAGAAAAGGGAGGCTTCTAGCCAAGGTGGCGACTGCCTAGCTGCACTGCAAATCCCAGGGAAAGAAAGGCAGACCAAATGGCTGAACCTTCACCAGGCCCTTACAGGGAACACCTGAACCACAAGACACTGGAAAGGGTAGGATCAAGGCTAACCTTAATCTATATTTTCCCTCCCTCCCTCTCTCTCTCTCTCTCTCTCTCCTCTCTTGTATATTAGTTATCTTTTTCCTCATTTTCTTAGTGGGCACTGACCTGTAACTCCCAGTACCAGCATGGGGCTATCATCCACAATGAGCTTTTGATCAGAGAGACCTACAAGACCTCCTAAAAGACAGACAGATTTCTATCAGAGTACTTGATGACCCACCAAAGGTTAGTGGTAAGACCCTACTGCTGAAGACACCATATGCAGTTGACATGTAAAATGGAATGGCATGGCTAGAAGCTAGAAGAGAGTCAGTCTCCAGACAGTCAGTGCTTCTAGTGCCAGAAGGTGCTACATGGGCGACTGGGCAAAAATGACCAATATCTGTCCAAGCAACTCATGGTCTAACCTACTTAGTAGCAAATAACCTGTTGTGATGTCCACACAAGTGCAATAGTGACACACAGCCATGGTGGGGAACCAACTGCTCTTAATTTGGCTAACTGATCCCCTCAGTGATATGGGACCCATAGCTGGAGCTGAGAACCAAGTCAGAACCATATCCAAACATAAGCCCACTCTCCAATATAAAGCTACCATCAATCATGGGCTGCAAGAGGGCCTACACCTATTAAATTCTGTATAAAAAAGTAAAGGCTATCTCATTTGTCCTGGTGCTAACTTACTCTCCATTGGAGAATCTGCTTCTCTTTTTCAGATGTAGATCCCAAGGAGAGAGCCACCCCATCATACCTCAGAAGGGCCCCAGCTGAAACTAAGAAAAATTGGTGAAACAAGCAAGGGTGCTGTTTTCCTGGTGAACTGGATACCAGCACAAGGGAGAAGGAGACAAACATAGAGAAAAATCAACCCCTACCAAATCAAAGAGCCGGAGACCCAGAGGCCCACAACACCTCATCACTGAAGCAGACCAAAAATGAACCCAACATGGCTCAGGGAAATTTTGCAGAAGAGGGGGCAGAAAGAATGTCAGAGCCACATGTTGGGTCATGATATGCAGAGACATTTATCTTACCCATAACTATGGGCTAACTCCACAATGCATGACCCATATACCTCAACAAGGAGGGGCCGAAGGGGAGGGGGTAGTTCATGGATGAACCTAATAATGGTACCAAACTGACTGTATTTGCTGAATACAAAACTAATTAATAAAAAAATTTAAAAAAATCAGAAAAGGGAACTTGACAGAGGGATAGAGGGATGGATACTATACATAAAAAGACAATAGAAAATACTAACCAAATTGAACAAGTGAAAACCTATACAGAACTTCTGAAGAACAGAGTCACTCATGTGGAGGACAGAACCTCAGAACTGGAAGACAAGACAGAAGAAACAATTTGCGAGTCCACAAATTTAAATAAGTTCAAAATATTTTGTGAAGAGAACATGAGGGAACTGTGGGATACCCTAAAATGTCCCAAGAAGGGGAATAAATTCAGACCATAGGCATGAAGAACTTATTCAACAAAATTATTGAAGAAAACTTTCCCATTCTTTTAAAAGATACTCCCATCAAGTTACAAAAGCTAACAGAACTCCAAATAGACTGGACCAAAGGAGAAATTCTCCAAGACATATTATCATTAAGGATCTAAACATCACTACTAAAAACAAAGTCCTAGAAGCAGCTAGGGCTAAACAACACATTACATATAAAGGTAACTCCATCAGAATTACTTCAGACTGCTCAATGGAAACCCTGAAAGCCAGAAGGGCCTGGAATGGAGCACTGCAAAGTCTAAGAACCTATGGCTTCTAACCCAAAATACTCTACCCAGCAAAGGTATCCCTCATAATAGATGATGAAAGAAAAACTTTTCATGATAAAACTCAGCTTTACAACTATATGAACACAAAACCAAACCTACAGAGAGTACTTCAGGGAATTCTCCACACAGAAGAATCAAATAACCAACCTCAAGTACCTATGAGAAGCAGATCACAATAATCAAACTCAGAGAAGGCACAAAAACTACAAAGTCCAAGAAAACACCAATCCACACAAACCACCACAGTATGCCAGAGATTAAATCAAACCTTATAGTCATTATCCTAAATATTAATGGCCTTCATTCACCCATCAGAAGACATAAACTAACAGGGTGGATCAGAAAATTAGACCCCTCATTCTACTGTCTTTAAGAAACCCACCTCATCACTAAAGACAGACACGTCTTTGGGGTGAAAGGGTGGAAAATGATATTCCAAGCAAACGGAAATAAGAAACAAGCATGTGTAGCTATTCTAATATTGGATAAAATAGACTTCAAACCAAAAGTAATCAAAAAGACAAAGGAAGCCACTTCTTACTTATCAAGAGAATGATCCAACCAGAGGATATCACAATCATCAATCTTTATGCACCAAATACAGGTGCACCCCAATTCATAAAGCAAAATCTACTTGACAACAAACAAGAAATAACCACAACACCATCATAGCTGGGGCTTCAATACTCCATTATCAGCTATATATAGATCATCCAAACACAGAATTAAGAGGGAAGTGAGAGAGTTCAACAAAACCATAGATCAATTAGACCTAATGGATATCTACAGAACATTCTACCTGATATCCACAGATTACACATTCTTTTCAGCAGCCCATGGAACCTTCTCTAAAGTAGACCATATACTAGGTCATAAAGCCTGCCTCAATATATTTAGGAAGATCAACATAATTTCCTGCATGATATCAGATCACAATGCTGTATTGATAGAAATTAACAAGAAACGATGTGCCAGGAATTCCATCAGTTCCTGGAAACTGAACAACACACTTTTAGACAATAAATGGGTAGTGGATGAAATAAAAAATGAAATTGCAAAATTTCTAGAAATGAATGACAATGAGAACACATCATACTGAAATTTATGGGACACAATGAAGGCAGTCCTAAGGGGAAAATTCATAGTATTAAATGCTTTCATAACAAAGAAAGAGAGATCCCAAATCAATAACGGAACCATCTGCCTAAAGGCACTGGAAAAACAAGAAGAACCCAACCCAAAAAGCTTCAGATGGAAAGAAAGAATTAAGATCAGAGCAGAAATTAATGAATTGGAAACTAAGAAAGCAATTAAGAAAATTGATGAAACAAAGAGCTGGTTCTTTGATAAAATAAACAAGATTGATAAACCCTTGGCCAATTTGATCAAGTGGAAAAAAGAGATGCTTCAAATTTACAAAATTAGAAATGAAAAAAGGAGAGATCACAACAGACATAAGTGAAATTGGAATAATCATCAGGACTTATTTCAAAAACCTCTACTCCACAAAATGGGAAAATATGGAGGAAATGGATGAATTTCTGAACACATATTACCTACCAAAGCTAAACCCAGAGCAGATTAATCTCCTAAACAAACCTATCACATCCATTGAGATTGAAAAGGCAATAAAAAACCTCCCAAAAAGAAGAGTCCAGGACCAGATCACTTCTCAGCTGAATTCTATCAAACCTTCATGGAAGAGCTGAAACCAACTTTTCTCAAACCATGCCACACAATTGGAGTACAGGAAAAGCTCCCCAACTCCTTCTATGAAGCTAGCATCACCCTAATACCAAAACCAGGCAGAGATGCTACAAGAAGAGAAAACTGCAGGCCTGTTTCCCTGATGAACTTAGATACAAAGATCCTGAACAAAATCCTCACAAACTAAATTCAACAACACATCAAAAGCATTATCCACCTTGATCAAGTAGGCTTCATTACAGGAATGCAGTGTTGATTCAACATATGGGAATCTGTCAATGTAATACACCACATAAATAAGCTTAAACACAAAAAACACATGATCATTTCTATAAATGCAGAAAAGACCTTTGACGAAATACATCATTTCATGATCAAAACATTGGAGAGAATACATGGACAGTTTGTATCTCAATATAATAAAGGCTATATATAAATCTCCTAAATACCAAGTAATACTTATGGGGAGAGACTGAATGAATTCCCCCAAAAAATCTCAACATTTTTCTTCACAGAGATAGATAAAATGATCATATAGAATGGCAGAAGGCCTCATATATCCAAGCAGTCCTTATCAAAAGAAACACCTTTGGAGGCATCACCATACTACATCCAAAGCTATATTACAAAGCCAAGCATGGTGGTGCATACCTTTAATCCCAGCACTTGGGAGGCAGAGGTAGGAGGATAGCCATGAGTTCAAGGCCACCATGAGACTACATAGTGAATTCCAGGTCAGCCTGAGCTAGAGTGAGACTCTACCTTGAAAAAAAAAAAGCTATATTACAAATCCATAGTAATAAAAACAACATGGTACTGGAGCATAGACCAATGGAACAGAACCAAGGACCTGAGTTTTGGGTCATACATTTCACTATGTACAAAAATCTAGTCCAAATGGATCAAAGACCTCAATATAAGACCAGAAACTTGGCTACTACTGGAAGAAAAAATAGGAGGAACGTTTAATGGTATAGGAATGGGAAAAGACTTCCTGAACAAAACCCCAGTAGCTCAAGAACTTAAGCAGTCCCTCAACCAATGGGGTCACATGAAGCTGAAAAGTTTCTTCACAGACGAACATACAATAAGCAGAGCCAATAGATTTCCCACAGAATGGGAGGAAATTTTTCTGGTTGTACAATTGACAGAGGCCTAATTCCTAGAATCTACATTTTCTCAAAAACCTAAACAATAAAAAATCAAACAACCCACTCACAAAATAGGGCAAATAACTGGATAGGGAGTTCTCAGAGGAAGAAATACAAATGGCAAACACACACTTAAGACAATTTTCATCATCCCTTACCATCAGGGAAATGAAAAATAAAACAACTATGATAGTCCTTACCCCAGTAAGGATAGAAAGAATTTTAAAAAAATCAAATGAAAACAAATGGTGAGGATGTGGAGAAACAGGAACCCTCATTCAGTATTGGTGGGATTGTAAAATGGTACAACCACTATGAAAAGCAATATGGAGACTCCAATAAAGGTTGACTATAGAGTGACCAACAGACCCAGTTATTCCCTTACTGGGCATTTACCCTAAAAGCTCCATCCCTCAGTTCAGAGAGATTTGCTTAACCATGTTTATTGCTGTTCAATTCATAATAGCTAAGAGCTGGAATCAACCTGGATGTCCCTAATTAGACAAGTGGATAACCAAGATGTGGTATATCTACATGATGGAATTCTACACAGTAGTAAGGAAAAATGACACAATGAATTTTGAAGAAAAATGGTCGATCCTGGAACAGATCATTCTTGGAGAACTCACCCAATCACAGGGAGGAGGCTAACGATGGCACCATCATAGCTATATACACACTGTGTACGTAACTAATAAAAAAGAGTAGTAAGGGGGGGGCACCTGAAAAATAGTATCCTGCAGAGTGTGGGATGAAGCCTAAGCTTAAAAGAAAAAAAATTTTTTTTCTGTCTCTGGCCTATAACTCCCAGTACCAGAAATTTGTTGCTATCCACATTGAGCTGTTGATCAGAGAGACTTACAAGGTCCCCAAATCAGCACAGCTTTCTGTCAAACCACTTGATTACCTGCCTGAGGTAAAACCCATGAACCTATTGCTGAAGACACCATATGTTGCTAACACAGAGCTTGAGCAATCTGAAAGGAGTTCAGAAGAAAGCCAGTCCCCAGACAGTTAGCCTGTCTAGTGCTGGAAAGCAGTACATGAGCTACTGGGGAAATGTGGCCAACAGTGGTCTGAGCAAACAGAGGCCTAAGCTACTCAGAAGCAAACACCCTGAAATGATGTAAATGCCAGTGCAGTAATGACACAGAGCTTTGGTGCGTAAGCAGTAACTTTCTCATTGGCTAAGAGGTCTGCTCAGTGTAAAGTAACCCATATCTGGAATTGGATACCATGTCAGAATCCTATGGAGACAAAAATTATGCTGTCCAGTGTCAAGCTCTCACTAGTCTTTGGTTAAAAGAGGTGTTAAATGCATAAAATTCTCCCTAAATTAATAATGCTTGTCCCGTTTAAACTATGCTGACTTCACACTCTCTTGGAGCATCTGTTCTTCTTTTTCAGAAGTTAGAGAGAACAGAGGAGATAAACTACCCCTCACACTTCAGCCAAGCTACAGCTGAATCCACAGAGGAATGGGGAGATGAGAATTAGCACTGCTTTCATGCTGAATCTGATAATCAGTGCCATGGTATAGGAGACAGACCCTGAGGATATGCAGCACCTACCAAAGCAGAGATCCAGAGGCTCCTAAGAGCTCATCACTGAAGTAGGTTTAAAATTCACCCACCATGGCTCAGGGAACTTGCAAAAGAGGGAGCGGAAAGATTGTAAGAGCCACAGGTTGAGAAGTCATGCTCATAGGCATTCCCTTGCCCCTAAAATGACTGCTGCTCACACAACACATAAATCATAACCCCATAGGGACTACCTGCAACCCCACTGAGAGCATCCCCAGTGAAATGGAGGCAGGGATGAGGGAAAAGAGGGTGCCAGCACTTGGTATATCCCTACGAAATATGTTGTTAATGTTAATGACAATGATAATAATAGCAATGAGCATAAAAAAGACAGAGACTACCATATGGGTAAGAAAACAGGATCCATTCATTTCCTGTCTTTAAGAAACTCACTTCATACTCAAAGAAAGACAGACACTATCAGGGTGAAAGGATGTAGAAGGATATTCTAAACAAATGGATCTAGGAAATAAGCAGGTATGGCTATTCTGAAAAAATGGACTTCAAACATAAACTAATTGCAACAAATAAAGATCATTTCATGTTGATCAAAGGAATAATAAACCAAGATTATATTACAATTCTAAACATATATACACCAAACACTGGTGCACCTAATTTTATAAACCAAATTTGCTACATAAAGTCAGAGACAAATTCCAAAACAGTAATAGTGGGTGACTTTAGTATCCCATTATCACCAGTAGACAGGTCATCTAATTAGAATATAAACAAAGAAACAATGGGCTTAATAGACACCATAGGTCAAATGGACATACCAGATATTTATAGAACATGCCATCCAAACTACAGACTGCACATTCTTAGAAGCTCATGGCACTTTCTCTAAAAATGATCACATATTAGGATACAAAGCAAGTCTCAACAACTTTAGGAAAATTGAAATAACTTCTTGCATTTTATCTGAACAACATGTAAGACAACTAGAAATTAACAAAAAGAGAAACTAGAGAAGACACATGAACTCCAGGAGATTGAACAATACACTATTAAACAATGAATGGCTCATTGAATAAATCAAGAAGGAAATAAAAAAAAAATAACTGACAGAACTGAATGAAAATGAAAATAAAACATACCAAAACCTAAAGGACAGAATGAAGACAGACTTATGGACATACTTAGTATAGATACAACATATGTTGCTACCATCCTTTCCCTTATCTCTGTCCCTTTTCTGAAGGGGCCTTCTTCATTGGAGTCACAGGTTATCCCCATAGGGATTGATTGTGGGTTATGCATTGTGGGAGCACCAGCGAAGACAGTCTATCTAAAAAATTATTTTTCTTGATTTGTTTTTGAAGAGGAAGGGAGGAAAAGGCAGAGAGAGAGGAAGGAAGGAGGGAAGGGCAGGAGGAGGGAAAGAGGAGAGAAAGAGGGAGAGAGAGAAAGAAGAGCTGGTGCCATGAAGAAAACAAAACTAAACAAAATAGAACATTGCTGACAGTATCAACATACCAGATTTCAGGTTATATTACAGAGCTATTGTACTATAAACAGCATGGTATTGCCCCCCAAACAGACCTGTTGATCAGTGGAATGTCATAGATGACCTAGGTATAAGTCCAAGTAACTATAGCCACTTGCTTTTAACAGAGGCCAAAAACAAACACTGGATAAAAAATATCATTTTCGCCAGGTGTGGTAGTGCCCGCTTTTCATCCCAACACTTGGAAGGCAGAGGTAGGAGGATTGCTATGAGTTCGAGGCCACCCTGAGACTCCATAGTGAATTCCAGGTCAGCCTGGGCTAGAGTGAGACCCTACCTCAAAAACAAAAAAAAAAAAAAAAAACAACAAAAAAAATCATTTTCAACAAATGGTGCTGAGAAATCTGGATATTCACATGTCAGATAGTGAATCTAGACTCTTCTCTTTCACTATGCACAAAAATGAACTCCAAATGGATCAAGGACCTTAATAATGAAATGATAAGACAGGAATGTAGGAAGAACAGTTCAAGATTCAGATTTTCTTAGTAGTACCCTGTTAGCCCATGAAATAAGGCAAATAAACAAATGGGATGTTATGAAACTCAAAAGCTTATGTATAGCCAAGGAAACCATCAGCCAAGCCAACAGATGGCCTATAGAATGGTTGAGTCTTCACTAGCTGACAGAGAGCTAATATGAAAAATGTACAAAGTGCTTAAAAATCTAAGCAATTAAAATATAATGACCAATGAAAAAACAGGCCATGAACCCAGAAAGCCAAATGTCACATGTTCTCTCTCATGTGTGGATCCTAGCTACAAATGTTTAGATTTGTGTGAACTGGAACCAAAAATTGGTAATAGTCGCCAGTAAACTAGAAAAAACTATAAGGGAGAGAGGAAAGGGAAGGACTTTAGGGCATGGTATTGTAGATATGTAAATAGAAGAACAGATTACAGGGAGTGGAATGGCCTAAGTGAGGCCAAGGGAAGAGAAGGGAGGGGGAAGGTCAATCAAAATTCAAGAGATTATAAATAAGACATATGAAAGCCTACTGTTTTGGATAACGACACATCCAGAAGCCATAGGTTGCTACTAGAAATTTTTCAGTGCCAGGGATGGGATACCTTCCAGTGATTTATTGGCCATGGAGATCCCTGTTGCCTCCAAAACATTACAGGCTATTGCCAAGGCCCTTGGCTTCCCTCGAGTACCAGATGGTAATACCCTATTGCTAAATACTTCACATGCCTGGGTGGCAAGGTCACTGATAAATCAAGCTGATGCTGAGCTGAAACCTCCTCCCCATAGACCACCCAACTGAAAGCTGGAAAAAGCTGCACTGCCTGCAGCCCTATTGGAGACAGAAGTCATCAGCAGGGAAATAGTGGACACTGGAAGCCTCAAGTTTGGCCAGCCAGGCAAAATGACCAAATGGGTCAATAGTGGCATGTCTGCTCTGGGGGAAACCAACTGCTCTCTAATTGGACTGGAGGCCTACTCTATGGGAGGGAATTCATGCCTAGTACTGAAAACCTAATCAAAAGCCTGTAACAGGGGAGGTCGTGAGCCTTAGGGGTATAAAGCCTGCTCTTGTCTGGCTAAATGCATATATTATGTTCACCAAACTGCCCTGTAAGCACGACACTTAATGTTCATAATCATAAATTAATGTTACTCTCACTTTTGGCTAGAAAAGCTCTTTTCAGATGGCAGTGATCACTGGGATGACCCAAAAGGCAACATAGTGCTGAGAAGAAGTGACAGAGCAGTGTCCAGCATTGAAACATCTCTATCACACCCTTTAAGGCTCAGGGTCCATTGTGGAATAGGTGGCAGAAAGAATGTAAGAGGCAAAGAAAGGGTACCACTCCTTACAATGCAACTGTCCAGACAGAAATTGGCCTCAATATCCATGACCTCACAGTGCCTAGCAATACCTTCACAAGACCCTCATAATAGGAGAAGAAGATGATGACATCAAAATAAAAGATAGACTAATGGGAATGGGAGGAGATATGATGGAGAGTGAAGTTGTGAAGGGAAAAGTGGGGGAGGGGAGGGAATTCCCCTGGCTTATTGTCTGTAAGTATAGAAGTTGCCAATAAAAAAATTTAGAAAAACAAAAACAAAACAGGCCAAGGAACTGAGCACTACAGAGTTCTCAAAAGAAGAAATACAAATGGGTAATAAATATGTATTTGAAACATTCAACATATTTAGCCATTAGGGAAATGCAAATTAAAAACAGATTCCATCTCACCCTGATTAGAATAGTTATCATAAAAAAATCAAATGACAATTGCTAGTGATAATGTGGGAAAAGAAGGACACTTACTCAACTGTGGATGGGAGTGTAAGCTTTTATAGCCATTATGGAAATCAGTATGGAGGTTTCTCAGAAAGCTAAAAACTGTCTACTATATGATCTAGCTATACCACTCCCGGGCATATACCATAAGGACTCTATACTTTATTATACAGATAGTTGATCATCCATGTTTATTGCTGCTCTATTTATAATAGCTAGGAAGTGGAATCAGCTTAAATGTGCATCAACTGATGAAGGGATAATGAAGATGTGGTATCTATACACAATAGAATTTTATTCATCTCTGAGAAATATGAAACTATGAAATTCACAGGAAAATGGGTAGATAATGGAAATTATTACAGTAAGTGAGGTAACGTAGCTTAGAAAGACAGATGTTACATGTTCTTACATGTAGATCTTAGCACTGAATGTAAGTTGGATTAAAAGTTAATAGTAGAGGCCAGGAAGCCAGAAAGGGTCCATGAGGAGGGAGTGGGGGGAGGCCTTAAGGGGAGGGGATAGTAGGTAAATCAATAGAGGGATAGGATACAAGGTGGGGGCTAGAAAGGACTAAAGGAGGTCAGGAGAGGGGGATAGAAGAGAGGAGGGGGCAGGATAGGGTTAACCAAAACTAAATGTAATATGAATAAACCATATGGAAACATTTTCTGTTAGCCAACTAAAAACGTACTTTAAGAAAAGAAAGCGACTTTGAGCAGACATAACCTTTGGGGGTGGAGAATGCTGTGGTCAGAAGCCATAGCTTGTAATAGGAAAATTTTAGGATACCCTCCAGGTAGTTTGTCAGGAAGTTCCCTGAGGCCCCTCAAAACAATACAGGCTATTACAAACACTTTTTTTTTTTTCCCCCACAAGAACTAGATGGTAAGACCCTATTGCTTAAGATACCACAGTGTTGGTTGCAGGATATTGAGAAATCAAACTGGAACTGGAAGCTTCCTTCCTGCTAGAAAGTGCTTTGCAGGCTACTGGGGAAGAGAAAGCAATGATCTTTCCTAACAGTGCATTCTGAGATGCACAACCAGCAGCCAGGCAAGATATCCCTACTGGTGCAATACTGGCTTGACTATTAGGGAGTAAAGCACTGCTCTTTGATTTGATTTGAGACCTCATTCCACAGGAAGATATCTAGGCCAGGCGCTGAAAATCTAGTCATAACCCAAGGGTTGCAAAGGTCATGGATGTTAGGAGGGAGGCTAATGTTGTTTGGCTAAATGGATACGTTGTGCTCCTCAAACTATCCTGTAAATATTTATGCTTATGTCCATAAATTAGTATTTATTTTAATTTTTGTCAGATAAGTTTCTTCTTGTAGATGGCAATAACTACTGGGGAGAAGTGCTGAGCAGTGACAGTTAAGTGCTCAACACTCAATAAGACTGGTCAGTCACCTCCACTGAAGCTGAGGGAACACTACAGAAGAGGCAGTGGAAAGAATGTAAGAGCCAGAGGATGGGAGGAGTGCTTTGGAGTGCTGCGTTCTGTACATGAAGTGGCTGTTGCATTCATGACCTCACAGTAGCTGCTGTTTCCTGCCCAGTGTTGGGGAAAACATGACAAAGGAGAACTAGTTGGAAAAGAATAAGGGATTATGTGGAAGAGTCATGGGGTTGGGGGGCAAAAGAAAGTAATTGGGGATTATCATCAAAATAAATTATGTGAATTATCAACAAAGATTATACTATAAAATACTTTTATGCACAGTTGGATGAATCTGGAGATGCAGAACCTACTGCAGAGAGCCAGCTGTATATTTTAGGTCTTCTGATGTAAATTTTCATGCGCTCTAGGAAGTCTGTTCTAGTATTATGACTTGAAAGCTTAACATTTTTATAGCTGTCTATATAATATATTAAATTATATATATTAAACATCTAAAAACTATACAAAATATTTTAAAACATTATTTTACCCACAAAATGCTTTAGAAATGGAAGGGGAGAGTAAAAACATTATTTGCTGAACTCTCAATAATTTGAGAATTACTTATGGAATCATTTTGGTCATTTCATATATATATATATATGTGTGTGTGTGTGTGTGTGTGTGTGTGTGTGTGTGTGTGTGTATAGATCTCATATACTTATATATGTCTGTATATATGTTTATAGAGGTAAATTGAAAAGGACTTTTGGTACTTGAGACACAAATAGGAATTTAAAATATATCATTTCATTACATTGTTTACTTAACTTGGAAGATCACAGTGATCTCTAAAAGTATCACTGGAATGTTTCCCATCCCACTCTCTCCAGGTTTAAATCATGAATTAGAGCCTGCATTGAGAAGTTGGAAATTTTATTTTCATGAGTTACAGATGTTGAACATCTCAGGAACTTTGGGTCATGAATTTCTGTGATTTTACTGGGAATGGGGCAGCATTGCAGATATCCACTTTTCTGGCATACATTTGAGATAAAGTAAAAAAAAAAAAAAAATCCACCCATCCTTTGGAGTTCTTCAACAGAAGCTGAGCCTACCTTCTTCTCAGTATTTGGTGAAGTTGGCTGTGATGTGCTCATGGTTGAAGGGAATATAGTAAGCAACTCCTGTAAAGAAGCAGAGAAAGACACGAGGTGCATGCAAGCATCCCACCCCTCAAGTCTGCCCATTGCGTGCGTTAGAGGAGTATAATCCCTCTAGAGAGAAATGGGAAGCTTGACTAGTCTGGAAGAAATGTGGGATTGGGATTTTTAGGTAGTTCTTATTTCTAGGTTTTAGGACACCCTTTTGCAGAGCATATCTTTGGGCTAGCTCCTTAAGGTTTGCCAGCCTCTTTTCTTTCACACAGAACATTGTGTCAAACAATTTCTTCTAAAAAGTTATCTTCAGGATTAGGAGCAATGTCTGCTAGATGTCCAGGAAAGTACCTGACATCAATAACCTCACAACAAATGGTTGTTGTTGCATAAATGGTCCAAATTAAAGCACTTAGGGAGTATCTCACTGTTTTTGAACACCTCATAGGAAATAAGGGAAGGTCAGTGGGCTGAGAATCTTTGAGGACAAGAAAGATAGGCGATTCACCCAGTAGTTTCAGGTCACAGACAGTATGGCAATTTCATGGCAAATATTTTTGGATCTGAGGCTTATCTTTTTGCTGTCCTTGCTCTCAGAAAAGTAAAATGATTGGCAGACATGGGAATAAGCCTCAGTTATGTTCCCAGGGCAATTTCTCCAGATAAGGTTAGGAGAAATCATTAATAATAATAATAATAATACATTTTTGAACATATGCAATACAAAGACAGTATACTTATAATTTTAAACATTTTTTTTCTAATCTTCACAATAACCCAGGAAATGATTATTTCTGTTTCCATTTTATGGCCATGAAGACTATAGCCCAGAGAAACTGGATTACTTATATAATGCAGCTTGTAAGTAAGAGAAGGAGATTTTCAAAGATCAAAGTGACACCAGAATCTTTATCCTATGTCTTAGGCAATCCCACAAACTCTGACTAGCCAGGTTTTGTTAACTGTGATAGAAGCTAAGCAAAACATTTCTCCATTTTAAGACTAGACAGTGGAATCTTTTATCAAGTCATGGCCTTGGCCTGTCTCTAACTTCATTTGTCTTTACAGTCCTCTGTATGGTAAGAATTAGCACCAAGTTAACATTATTCTTAGAAAAATACATACACCTGTGTTCTTTAAGTTAGAAGATAGTATATGTGCAACAAATTTAAGAAGTATCATGAGAGCCGGGTGTGGTGATGCGCACCTTTGATCCCAGCACTCGGGAGGCAGAGGTAGAAGGATCGCCAGGAGTTCAAGGCTACCCTGAGACTACATAGTGAATTCCAGGTCAGGCTGGGCTAGAGTGAGACCCTATCTCAAAATAAAGTACTAAGAAGTGTTATGATTTTGTTGGAATCTGAATTTTATTCTTACCATTACCCACATAATTATGCAGTCATGGACTCTCCATTCATCAGAGATGAAAAAAGTGAAGAATGAATTTTGGACAAAGCTCTGGTAGGAAGTAAACATATCCTAGTGTTTGGAAGCCTGGACTTGATTGTCAGCTCTACCATGTTCTGGGGCCATACTTCCCATAGCTCCCTTCAGTGTCTCAGACTCAGTTACCTCTCTGTAAGAAGTCACTGAATAATTGCAGAGTTGATCTATAATGGCTGTAAAGACATATGCAATGCCTCTGCATGTGATTATTAGAGATCTGTATGTAGTCACATTTGCAGATGAAGTGCGTGAATTAATTTAAAAAGAATGAATGAATTGGGTGTGGTGGCACAGGCCTTTAGCCATAGCACTTGGAAATCAGAGGTAAGAGGATTTCATGAGTTCAAGGCCACCCTAAGGCTACATAATGAATTTCAGGTCAGCCTGGGTTACAGCGACCTTACTTCAAAAAAAGAAAAAGAAAAAAAAAAAAAAAGAATGATGAGTGTAACCGTTAGGCTGTGGAAGAAAAGCCCATTTCTTTTCTTTTCTCACCTTCATCTAAAGGTGTTTTGTTGCTAAGGAACTGCCAATATGTCTTGTGATTTACATCTTCTGCAATATTGTTGATAGAAGAGACAACTGGGCCCCAAGATGTCATTATGGTTTCAAATCTAAGAACGAAAAGAAAAACAACTCAAAAAAATTAGAGCTCTTTTTATGAATGAGAGAAGTTCTTTCTGACATTCTTATCAATAATTTTGAAGCTCCCTCTCTTGACCTCTTTATCCAGTCACTGTGGGGTCTTTGGTCTGGTTTATTTATTGCAGTCCTTATCACCTCACAGCTTCATTATTGTGGCCATCCCTTATCTCTTCTTGTCTGCTGTTCTCACAATCCAAACATTTGACAACATGAATTCTCTTACTCAAAAACACAATGCTTCTCTGGATGCAAAACCTAAGCTTCTTCACTTGAAATTTCAGGCTTTTTGCAATATCACCTAACCTTTGCTTTCAGATAACACTTAGTGCAGTCCTGTAGCCTCTTTTCTAGCAAAGCTGGTGTACTAACTGACTCCAGCTCCCATCCTCACTCCTATCTCAATGCATCATATTAGCCATTTCTTCTTCCTGGAATGACCCCTATCCATATTAAATAACACGTGTTCTGTGGAACCAAAGCCGGGGATCCTTCTTTTACCATTCTAACCTACACTGAACTCTCATTCCTTGAATTCTGTTATTAAAACAACATCACAGGGCTGGAGAGATGGCTTAGCACCTAAGGTACTTGACTATGAAGCCCAAGGATGCAGGTTCAGTTCCCCAGAGCCTACATAAGCCATATGCACATGGTGGCACATGCGTCTGGAGTTCATTTGCAGTGGCTACAGACCCTAGAATGCCCATTCTCTCTAACAAGTAATTAAAAATTTAAAAATCCACAAAATAAACTCCATCATATATTGATGTGTATGATAACTTTTCATGAGATCCTTTTCTGTTCATGGGATTTAAATTTCTTCAATAGGCTATTAGATAATCTGTTATCAGAAGGAAAAAGTAAGAAAATGAGAAGCAGGGAAGGAGGAATGGAAAGAGAGAGAGAGAGAGAGAGAGAGAGAGAGAGAGAGAGAGAGAGAGAGGGAAGAGAAGAGAAGAGAAGGTGAGAGACTGTAAGAGGGAATAGGAAGTTGAGTTAGGCTTGGGGAGAACGAGGCATCTCTATACCACTCACTTGAACATGGGATTTTTGCGTTGTGCTTCTTCTAGGACAACGAGCAGCACAGATCCACCTCTCACACTGACCTCGATGGTCACATTGAAAAGCAGTTCTACCCCCCTCAGCTGGTTGTTTATGGTATATGTGACAGTGATGTTAGTTGCTGATGTGGGGACAGGGGTAGGATAGTTAAATCGAGTTGGTTGCACTTCATGATCTATGAAGAAAAAAATTTGTTAGAGATTGTGGGGTTTGCATTATAGATGCAAAATTGTCAACAACTTACCTCAGGAAACATTTCAAGACAATAGTTAAGTTTAAGATCATTTAATAAGATATTTGGACAACTATTCTAGAATCCTGGCAGAGATCTCATGTTCAAGTTGGGAAATCATTGAGAAGCAGGTTAGGGAGTTGGTTTCTGTAGATTCTGCGCTGAGTACACAAGGCACATATAATCTCAGCCCACCTTAAGATTCAGTGTAACACAAGAGGAATGTGACTTTGGTATTTTATTAGAAAAAGGTCTAGAGGAATGTATTTCCAAGACTCTATCTAGAGTGATCAACTTTTTATGAAGGTTATCTACTTTCCAAATGTATATTTCTTCAATGTCTGAATTTAGAATATTTCTGTATTGCTTGATTGGATAAAATAAAGATACAAAAAAGTAGCACACCAAGTATGATGGTTAATCTCCATTGTCAACTTGACAGAACTTAGAATCACCATGAAAATGAATATATGGGCATATCTATGATGGATTTTCTTCTCTTTTTTTTGGTTTTTCGAGGTAGGGTCTCACTCTGGTCCAGGCTGACCTGGAATTAACTCTGTAGTCTCAGGGTGGCCTTGAACTCATGGCGATCCTCCTACCTCTGCTTCCCGAGTGCTGGGATTAAAGGCGTGCGCCACCACGCCCGGCCTTATGATGGATTTTCTATATTAAGTTAATGAGGTGGGACAGCCTATCCTAACTGAGTGGGATCTTGTACTGCATAAAATGGAAAATGCCAGCTGTCCACCAGAATCATTGTTCTCTGCTTCCTGACTGTAGGTACAATATCACTGTTGCTTCATTCTCCTGCCACATACCTTCCCTGCCATGATGGATCATAACCTAAAACTGTCAACCAAAACAAACCTTCCTCTAGTTTCTTTCATCCGGTATTTGTGACAGTGAGAAAGTGGCCATTCTACCAGATTCCATCCTACCCCTACTGTTCTGTGAGCATCAGGCTTTCACATTCAGATCTTTAAGGCTTGGCTGAAATGTCAGCTCTTCTCTTTAAAGCTTTCCAAATAAAATCAACAGGCTGTGTATGTTGGCACACTTCTGTAATCCCAGTACTTGGGAGGTGGAGACAGGAATTCATGGTCATCCTTGGTTTCACAGGTGAGTATGAGGCTAGTCAAGTGGATATGGGCTGAATTCCGAGGGCTGTACGGTTTGGCTCTGTGCAAGCAGATGCTCAGGTATTGGAGGGCAGGTAAGGCTCTACCCCTGTGGGGGAAACTGCCAAAACAGGCCTGTATGTCTCCTAACATTAGTTCACATATAATTCTTAGTTTAAGTTGTGACTTTATCACATAAGAAAAGGAGGCTGTCCCGGGGCTGGAGAGATGGTTTAGTGGTTAAGCACTTGCCTGTGAAGCCTAAGGACCCCTGTTCGAGTCTCGATTCCCCAGGACCCACATTAGCCAGATACACAAGGGGGGGCATGCGTCTGGAGTTCGTTTGCAGTGGCTGGAGGCCCTGGCACAGCCATTCTCTCTCTCTGCCTCTTTCTCTCTGTCACTCTCAAATGAATAAATAAAAATAAACAAAAATAAAAATAAAAAAAAGAAAAAGAGTCTGTCCCAAAAGTTCTTACCAGGGCCACAGGTCACTTGGGGAATATCTAGGTATGTCTTGCCATTCAAGGAAGGGAGGATTTGGGCAATGGACATGGGGTTTTGGAATTTCCCCTGCTTAATCTCCTTGAGTATTGTATCCATAGTCTTCTCACAGTCCCACTTTTTGGTAGGTTGCTCAGGTGTCACGGAGAGAGCCTGGGACAGAAGGGACAGAAAGAGGGAGTGGCAGAGAAGGTGAGAAAGAGGGAGAATATATTGTGAGGTATAATGGAGCTGACTCCTGTGAAGGATAGACTTGATCACTAATCTTTGTGATCATCCAAAACCCCCAAAGTGCAGCAACATGATCTATGGACCATGTTTGTTCTTCTCAGAGCTACATCTCTACTTCATAGCTCAGGATTTATCATATAATCATTGTAGAACAAATAATTATTCAATGACTGGATTCAGGAAACTGTTAGGACTGTTTAGGATGTTTGTGAGTAGTTTTTGGAAGTAGAGTAAAGGTGTCACACAAAGCAGACTACAGAGGGAACTTTAGTGAGGATAACCTGGATAACCTAAGGGTTTCCATGCACACATTTAGGTAGATTCCTCCCATAGCTTGTAACTATGCCAGGATTATCAGTCAGAGGTTCTCCAATCCTGGCCTTGGCATGGGGTCATGGTCTGGGCTGCACTGATCTCCCTGCATTATGCCTGTAGGGACAGTGATTGGTGGCTGTATGCACTAATTTGCTTTCCCCTGACATACATATTAAGATAGAAAAATATTTTTCTCTTGCTGGGGCTAGTCATCCAAGAACATGTGAGCAAACACTGAGCTGCTACTGGCCATCTTTCTGAGACACTTGGAAAAAGCTACCCAGGAGAAAGACGATGAAGGAAACTAGGGATGAGAGATGAATAAACATCTCTGATGTCATGATTTGAACCCTTTATTCTGGTTATTCTTGAAACCACTTAATGTACCCTTGACTTCCAAGTGTATATAAAATAATTAATTTAAATTTTTGATTGAGCAAAACTAATTGAGCTTCTGTTACTTACAAAATGAGTTTCAGTTAATATACTGAGCAATTCATTTTATGTCACCCAGTTTTATATCTCATGGATAAACTAGAAAGCATAATACTCCTCTGTCTTTTTTTTTTTTTTTTGAGGTAGGGTTTTGCTCTAGCTCAGGCTGACGTGGAATTCACTATATAGTCCCAGGGTGGCCTCGAACTCACTACCTCTGCTTCCCAAGTGCTAGGATTAAAGGTATGCATCACCACGACCAGCTTACTCTCCCATGGACAGATATGTGAAAGCATTTTGTAATGCCTGATGTGGAAACTATTATTGCAGCCTCCCTTTCTTTAACATTAGGCAAACTAGAACCACAAGTCACACTGGCTTCAGATTGCAAAGACCAATGTGCATGAATCTTGGAATAGAAAATAGAAGGTCGACGGGAGTCAGAACAGTCTGCTAGGAAGAGAAGTATGGGTACTCTGACAGTTGTGTCAGGCATGGCCAATCTGTTAATTCTGGCAGCCCTGGACCAGGACTCTTGCTAAAGACTCCTTTACAAGGCAGTTTGGTTTTAGAAGCATCAGGTAGATATATATTCCTCAACAACAGTATTCTGAATTTCAGTAAGTGGTATTTTTTTTTCCCCTTGAAATAAAACACCACCAATGCCAGAGCTAGGGAGGTGGCTCAGACGTTAAAGTTGCTTACAAACCCACCAGCCCAAATTCAATTCCCCAGCACCCATGCAAAGCCAAACACAAAGTGGCACAGGCTTCTGTGATCCCAACAAGCCTAAGGCAATAGGAGTCAGAGTCAGGAAGTTTGGAAGATTGAAGACCATCTAGACCAGTGTACAGGAAGTAGCAAAAGCAAGACAACAATATCAAGGGGAATTTCAAGGAGAGGACAAACACTCTGAGGTTTTCTCAGACCTTCATATGTACACTGTGGCACATGAAATCCCCTCCTGCAACACACACACACACACACACACACACACACACGAAAAACATTATCAAGATGGGGAGATGGCTAATCAGTTAAAGGTACTTGCCTACAAAGCCTGGCATTATAGGTTCAGTTCCCCGGTACCCACATAAAACCAGATCCACAAAGTGGGCACAAGTGCATGGAGTTCATGTGAAGTGGTAAGAGGCCCTGGTGTGCCCATTCTCTCCCTCTCCCCACACCACTCTCTCAAATAAGCAAAAAGAAAAAGCAAAGCATCATAAATGCTAACATGCTAGAGTGTTGAGCTATTAGAAATCATTCATAACTTCATAAGTTTATGAGACTCTTTGTTAATATAAGTTCTTATCTGAGGAACTGAGGAAACTTGAATGCAGTAAATGGTGATGAAGAGAGAAATTTTGGTGCATAGGATGAGAATGGCTCAGGTCATGCAAAGGACTGACGTTTGAAAACAACAACCAAGGCTGGAGAAGTTTGACAGCGCTAGTGTTCTCTTAGGAGATGCTATGCCCAGACAGTAGTAGGGAGAGCACCGTGGCTGTGATCCTTCTGTGTATCACACATCAGTTTACTTGCTTGCAACATTACTATTGTGGGGAAAATAAAACTCAGAGAATGTGAGTATTTGTTCAAGATGTCAGATTTGGGATCCAAATCCAAGTTGCTATGAGTTCAGAACACTTTGATCTTAATGCCCGAATATTTCAGGTTAGACATAGTTTATAGATTGCACACCTGCTGGGTTCAGCTTTCACCCTTTCTGGGTCAATTCTAGGTATGGGTGTACAGGAGCAGGGAGAAGTTATGGAACTTCGCTGCAGGAAATATACTTAGCCAGTGGTTTCTGGATATGCATGTGTTACACCTTGGTAGGAAAAGCTTTTCTTCTCGGGTATCCTCTATCAGAGTGTACGTAGCAGGTGAGGAAATCCCAAATAGAACTCAGAAGTCAAATCAGCAAAGTAAATGTTTCGTGTCTGGCCTGAAGTAAGCAAGCAAGGTACCTGGAGCAAGGCTAAGTGAGTTGTGCCCCTCCCTTCCTCTAGAATTCCTTTTGAAACAAGTTCTGTTTGAGGCAAGCCCAACAGAATGGCCTTTGTAATGCAAGAGAGTGAGAACTAGAGCAAAAGCAAGAGCACAAGCGAGTGAGAGAGAGAGAGAGTGAGCGAGAGTGAGCAAGACAGAAAGAGAGAAAGAGAAGGGGGGGGGAATTGGCGTGCCAGAGCTCCAGACACATCCACCACCTTGTGCGCACGTGTGACCTTGTGCACTTGTGTCACTCTGTGGGTCTGGCTTACATGGGACCTGGAGAGTCTAACCTGGGTCCTTAAGCTTCGCAGGCAAGCACCTTAACCACTAAGCCATCTCTCTAGCCCCATCTTTCATTTTATCTCCCACAGAATTATTGGATGATTCAGCTGTGGTCACTGGCCATGATATAAAAGTTGTACTCTTGAGCTTGAGAGATGGCTCAGTGGTTAAGGTGCTGCCTTCAAAGCCTAAGGACCTGGTTTTGATTCCTCAGAACCCATGTAAGCCAGATTCACAAGGTGTCACATGTGTCTGGAGTTAGTTTGCAGTGGTAGAGGCCCTGGTCCAGCCATTCTCTCTCTCTCTCTTTCTCTCATAAATAAATAAATAAATATTCTTAAAGTTGTACTCTTTATTTTTTGGGGGTATTGTCTCACTCTATCACAGGCTGGGCTTGAACTCACAGTGATCCTCCTACCTCAGGCTCCTGACTGCTGGGATTATAGGCATGCACCATGCCTGGCTTGGCTTTGTAAGTTCTATACAAGGTACATTGGAATGATAAGTTTTAACTATTAAGCTTAACATTATTAATTAACTATTAATTAGATGATTTATACCTTTCCAAATTCTTAATGTTTGAAGGATACCAATAGTGTCTGTTTTTTTTTTAAACCTCCCAGGAGACAATTCTCTTTCAATAGTCCAGAACTACATGAGCTTGGGACTGGAATCATAACTCCAGGACTCTCCCTTTCCTTGGCTTTCTGAGTTGTAAATTCATGGTGTAGTTTTTTTTCTTAATTTTATAATATATTTTGAGATGTTAGAGCATAGACATCTCAGTTGAGGATAAAGGATTTTACTTTATGTAGCTTCAGAATTTCTGATTGTAGTTGGTTATCTCTTCCCACTATCGTGGATGCAGCTGCCTTCCTTGGAGGACATAGCCTAGTTAGCTGGTGCAGGTGGAAGGGGTGGTAATGTATTTGGATCTGCTAAGCAGTATCTTATCCAGTTCAAGCCAAGCCAGGGAATATATGCTGGGAAAGCCTAGGACTGAATATGGATGTGGTTGAGAGACACATATAGCTTCACTATTCACTAGGGTTTAAAAAAAAGTAATTCATTAATTTTCAAGCACAGGGGATAGAGAGAGAGGGAGAAAATGAATGAAGGAATGAAAATGGGCATGACAGGGCCTCTTGCCACTGCAAATAAAATCCAGATGCATGTGCTATGTTTTGTGCATCTATCTGGCTTTATGTGAGTATTGGGGAATTGAACCTGGGTTCACAGGCTTTGCAAGCAAATGCCTTTAACTGCTGAGCCATCTTTCTAGCCCTGGATTTATCTATGACATGATCAATGCCATTATAATTTATCTTTACTCAATAAATAGATATGTTTATTTCAGAGAGCTATACATCATTATCCTTTTAATCTGAATCTCACATTTTGCATCACTATTTGTGTGTATATTATCTACTGGGCAAGAGAGATTACTAGGGATTTTTTGTGAGGTAGAATCAACTTTTGATATTTCCATTAGTCATTGGAATACAAGCCAGCCTTTTGTGGTTCAAGATAAATGGTTTAAAAGGAACACATGCCTACCATGTTAGAAGCAGAAATCTAAACTTTTTTGAGCAACTGCTTGAATATCAGTATTTATGCATCAAACTTTCAATAGTCTCTAACTATCATAAGTAAACAGGTTACTATTGGTAACAAAACCTCAGGTTTCTTGAATTTTTTTGTCTTTTTAATATTTTATTTATTTATTTGAGAGAAACATGGAGGGAGGGAGAGAGAGCGAGAGAGAGAATGGACATACCAGGACCTGCAGCTAGCTACTACAAATGAACTCCAGATGCATATGCCACCTTGTTCATCTGAGTTCATATAGATTCTGGGAAATCAGACTTGGGTCCTTAGGCTTCATAGGCAAGCACCTTAACCACTAAGCAATCTCTCCAGCCCCTCACTTATTTTTCAAGGAAGGAAAATGAGCTCTTATGGGGTTGTTTTCACTCAATCTATGAGCTAGTGCTTACCTGCATTTTACCAGTGGAGGAAATGAGGCAACACTTTCCAGGAATCTCCCCCAAATGACATTTCTTGGACTTTCCTAGACATTTTAGATACAAGGTATACAAGGTCCCTCAATCCTACAACCCAAGCATATTGGCCTGTACACAGTCACAAGCATCTAGGATGGGTTTACCTGCATAGCCAGGCCAGTGCTGTAAAGGTTTCCAATGATGCCATTGTCTTTGATGTTCATGCTGATATTCTCCACAACAACTTTTAGTACCTGGCCAAACAAGGCTCTGTAATTTTCTTGGGAACCCACGGGGATCTTGTTGTACATGCAGGTCAGGGCCAAGGTCACCACTGCTCCTGTGTCTGGGAATCACAGGTAGGATAAACCCGCATTTCAATCACCATCATGGCTCATGTTTATCAGGTTCTAGTTACAGGACCTCATTTACTTCTCAAGACCACCTGTGAAATAGGACCTGCAATTATCTTTGCTTAAGAAATGAGGAAATGAAGGCTCTGTGAAGACAAGTCTTTTCCCATAGCCATACAGTCAGTAAGTAGCAGGACTAGAACTTGAACATAAATTATAGAAATCAACAGGTCCAGATTTTAAATAATGCAAGTAAAGAGTATGCTCAGTCCACTTATCTTGTTCCAGTGGTTATCTTTTGAAATGTTGCCAGTTCTTGGAAGCCTGGCCATCACCACCACTAAGAAAAGCCGTCTAGATCTTTCTAGCACAGCAGATTCAATCTTGTTAGTATTTGTTGTTTGTACTTACTTTTCTATCTCAGCATTATTTATATGCTTTCTGGATTGGGGGCTCTGCAAAACACTGGTGTGGGAATGCTGCAACCCCATCAGTACAGTGGCTTCTTCACTGTTTGCATGTGATAAACATGCATGGACCAAATGAACAAGCTCTGGGGTGACAAGATGGGAGCAAATGAAAGACTTGGCAGATAGCATCTTTAATTTCTCTGACCTTCCCATCTCTCCTCATCTCTACCTGGAAGTTACAAAACTTCATCATGAGTAGCAGTGTTATTAACATCCAGAGACAAAGAAGTCCAAACTTCCTGAACTGGCAGAAATGGCCCCAAATCCATGAGGCTCAAGGTGGGAAAGGAAGGCCCGTTTGTTCTCAAATTCACATGTACCTTCTTGTCTGATAGACTGTGAAAGGAGAAAGGTTGATCAAGAAGCATGTCAAAGGCAGCGAAAGCTTGAGATAACACTGCTGCTTAGAGAGTGGCAGATGGATATGACAGTGAGGCCCATGCCAGTGGCACCCACAAAGGAGAGAGTTACACACAGAAAAGGAGACAAGAAGGAAGTAATATTGCAGAGGAGAAAGGTTCCATTCACAAGTAGCCAAATGCTTGTAGGACAAAGGAATAAGATGGTCACAGTGTTTATTGAAAGGGAACATCCTGGGATTAGGGCTCAGACAACAGGTGCTTAATAGAAAGAGGTTTTTGGATATAAAAAGAATAAGTACTGCGAATACAGAGCATGGACAAATTAGTAGTGATTAAAGAAAGAGTGTAGCTTGGGCAGAGTCAATACATCGCTACCAGGTTTGGGAAGAAATTTTGACTTGGGTAACATGTTTATTGTTCCTAGTCATGGTTCTGTGGCTGTCAGACATCTAAGTATTGTCCTTGCTTCTACACGTTACTGTTTCCCCGGCTTTCATTTACTCCTTTATTCACACATCCAACAAACATTTCCTAGGTGTCTCTCACCTATTCCCACTTGCATGATTCTCAGCTTCTCTGTGGAAAGTCTCCTGCCCCACACCCCCTCCAGCTCTGCCTCTCAGAATCCCGAGCCGTCGATGTTCTCAGTGTAGGGCAGTGTTTGATGCAACAACTTACCCACATTGAAGGGAGAAGAGTTGGCCAGCAGGGCCTTTGCAAGGCGCACTGCTATTGGTAAGGTTGTCTCTGGGTTCTTCTGGCACAGTGCCAAGATTGCCAGGCCAGGCCCGTAGAAGGCCAAGGCTTCATCATTTGGACCTCAAAAGATGAAAGAGAACCATCCTTAGGTTAACATTCATTATGCTGAAGACATTTGTGAAGAAGATAAAGCCAAAGTTTTAAATAAAAATTTTAAGAAAAAATATATCCCCAAAGTAAGACACAGAACGGGCCTATGACAGCTAGGATTCTCAGCATAAGAGTGCCATTTGGCATTTGAAGAGAATATGATGGATGATGCTATCTCCATACAGGCAATCCATGTGCCCAGTGCAGTAACTAGAGAAGTGGATCTCTCACTGGTGTGAGATCAAGCAGAGGTGATCCTGTGCCTTTCCCCCTAATACTAAATTATCCCCATATCCATCATTTTCCTTTGCAGGATTAAAATTCCCAGGAAGGACCCTATCCCTCACTTTCCCTTTCCAATGAGTTCTTACTTGAAGGTGCCCAGTTCTCCATTCGTTTCTGGAGAACTGACACTTTACTTCCAGAGTCTCGGCAGGAAGAGGTGAGGGCCATGATGGTAAGGGAGAGTGGCCCAATGGTCAGGTCTGCAAAGGAGAGAACAAGAACAGTGTTGCACGGACATTCTCAGGTGAGGCACCACTGGGCCTGCGCTGAGCTTTCTGCTTCTCAGCAAGGTCATCTGGAGTTTTAAGTAGTGCATTCTTTTTTGATGTCTTCCCAGATAAATGCAGAAATATTCTTAAGGGAATATTGTATCTTTTGTGTGATTTGATGATTCTATAATAAAACCTATTATTTGGTACAATTTACAAAAAGAGTCCCTGTGTCTGGTTAGAAAAGAAAGAAAAATATCCCTCAGTTATCCATGATTGTGCAGTATAAAGTAACAAACTCTGTTGTGTAACTTGGACCTCATATCGGCACTTGTGAAGTAAGAGCATAGATCTTGTTGCAGGTGTTGTCATTGTTGTTAGAAGTCAAGGTGAAGTTAAATAACATCCAGGGACTTGCTCAAGGACACAGAGTTCAAACCTAGTAGATCAAGAACTGGAAGCACTTTCTTTATACATCCTGTCTGGAACTTTCTGTTTCCCTGTGCTTCTTCCCAAATATTCTAACTTCACATATATTTCTTTTAAAAACTATTTTATTTATTAATTTATGAGAGAGAGAGAGAGAGAGAGAGAGAGAGGGAGAGGGAAAGAAAGAGAGAGGGAGAATATTGCAGGATCACTGCAAATGAACTCCAGATGCACAAGGTGGCCCATGCATCTGGCTTACGTGGGTACTGGAGAATTGAATCTGGGTCCTTAGACTTCAAAGGCAAGTACCATAACTACTAAGCAATCCTTCCAGGCCTACATATATTTCTAAACAGGTATTCTACAGGTGTGAACGAGGGAGCATTGGGATGGGAAGTGTCCCAAAGATAGGCTCTGAGGGTAGTCAGTGTTGTGGAGAATTCAGGCCACAGGGAGGGGCTCAGATATCTCACCCGCAGTGTCACTGGCCAGGAGCTTATAAGTCAGGAGCTTCTGGGCCTCTGGGTCAATGGCACTGGCCAGGTTCATGGCAATCAGGATGCTGGGGTTTGGGAAGGCTGATGTGGTCACCGACTTCTCCATGAGTGCTTGTAGACCATCAACCCAGGGCCACTGTTCTGAGGGGACAGCTGAGAAGAGAAAAGCCGTTCTATCAGCCCACTGACTCAGCCCTTATTTCCTCTCTTCACAAACATAACCCCATGCCATACACCTTTTAACACAAGGCTTGAGAGTTCTGTGATCAAGTGACTGAAGAGAAATGTAGAAAATATGAATTTTTTCAGATTAATTAGTCATTATATCTTCTCCAATAGCCTTATATATTTAAAACTACTTTTCATTTACTAACTTTAAGCAGTGTGGCTTAGATTTTTTTTTTTTTACATGAGTTCTAGCCACTTCTTGGAAATCACTGATTTTTCTCTTGCATTAATGAAGAATATTAAAGATTTAGCACATAATCTATCCTTGCTATGTACACAAGCTTCCTATTTATAGTGGTACCTGGTTGAGTAACCACTAAGTGCCTATTTTGCATCAGCAACATCATTCCTATAATCCTAATTCAATCTCTCTTTCCATCTTCTGAAAAATTTTAATTTTATTAGCATATAAAAAGCAGGTTTCAGTATATTGTATTTTAAATAAGTTTGGTTTCAATCTCTTTTAATAGAAATTGACTTGATTCTGAGGGAACTTATGCTATTAAGTCAGGAGATAGGAACAACATTCCCCCTGCCCCTAAGTTATCCACTTTGGCATTCCTGTAGTCAGTGCCATTTCAACTGCTTTCTTGTCAGCAGAGCTCAGTGACTGAGATCTCTGCCTATCCTTGGGAAAGAGCTTCCCTGAATTCTGCAGAACAAAGTCCATACTCACAGCATGAGCTTCTGGTCTGGGTACTGGTTCCAGCCATAGCCCAGAGAAGATGTAGGAGACCAAGGACAAGCCAAGGCATTTTACTCTCCTGTCTTGTTCTGGTCTTCCTGTCCACAAATATCAGTATTTGCTAATGAAGTGTTTGCTACCTTCTCTTATATAAGCTTATCTTTGTGAAAGCTGGCTGCAGGCCTAGCCTCTCCTAACTGCCTATGCCAAGTTCTCTTACAGTGATACAACTCATTTCTATTTTCTTATCTGCATCTACCCACTGGGTAGACCCTCCATGGTGCCTGAAGGTGACCTCTATGTAGCACATGAGGTAAGAACCTTGGGGTGGGGCATAGACAACCACAATAAAGTGTCCTTTAACAAATTCCCAGATCACTGCATTGGGAAATCTGGCCAATATGTGAATATAAATAAGAATTTCCTTGGGTTTTACTGTGTCCAGGCAGATTGAGGTTTAGGTATTTGGTAGGCATCAGCTCACTCTGTGGTTCATAACACCCTTTTTAGGCACTTAGGTGAGGATCTACCTTCAGGTGAGGTTTGCATGTAGCAGTTAACTTGGACCTGGGTGACAGCCAAGATTCTTTGAAATTGTTTGACTTAAACATGGAACGGAAATAGGTTTGATGTTCTCCCCCCTCCCATATTTAGTGATACACAGTCTTCAACACCCAGCAAACTTCAGTATTTTTTATTTCTCTTTATTTGGAATATAGATATTTAGGTATCTGTCACTCTGACATTTTCTTTCTTTTAAATATTTTCTCTATCTATTTGAGAGAGAAAGAGAAAGGATGGGCACACCAAAGCCTTGTGCTGCTGCAAACAAACTCCAAATGCATGCACCAGTTTGTGCATCTGGCCTTATGGAGCTGGGCCAGTGGTCTTTGCAAACAAACGTCTTTAACCACTGAGCAATTTTCCCAATTCTCATTCTGGTGTTTTTAATTTACCACTTGTTTTTGTTGATTCCTGACACTTTTTAAAAAAAATACTGAACCCCCTCCTCCTCCATTTCTCTCCCACAGTATCTCCCATCCTTCTATTTACATCTCTCATGTGTCCTTTTGCCCTTCCCTGATCCTTCTTCTTGCTCATCTCTTTATATTCACTGTTATTTTTTTTTAGTTTTGTTTGTTTATTTTTATTTATTTATTTGAGAGCGACAGAGAGAGAAAGAGGCAGAGAGAGAGAGAGAGAGAGAGAGAGAGTGAGAATGGGCACGCTAAGGCTTCCAGTCACTGCAAACGAACTCCAGACATGTGCGCCCCCTTGTGCATCTGGCTAATGTGGGTCCTGGGGAATTGAGCCTTGAACTGGGGTCCTTAGGCTTCACAGGCAAGCACTTAACCACTAAGCCATCTCTTCAGCCCTCACTATTATTTTTTTAAAGTAAGTAATTAGAAAATGTGGGATTGATGAGCTGTATAAGATGTATGCCTTTCTCAGAATGTAGTTATACTATAAAGCAAAACATCCTTTACCTACCCCACTCAAAAAAGACAACTGGAACTAATATCTTGAAATTCTGCACTTTAAGTGGCTGCTTTTCAGGGTGAGGGGAGTTATGCAGTGGTGCATCCAGTCTTAGAATAAAAGTCTAACTCCACAATGCATGATCCACCATTCCCCAATGAAGAGAGGCCCTGCAGAGGGGGAGGACAGGGAGGAGGCTACCATGGTTGTATACATACTGTGTACATAAATAATAATTAAGAACAAAGTCCTTTTAAGGACTTATAAGGCTCTATAAGATTTTGTTTCTGGTTTTCAATTATTTTCTCCCTTGCTCACAGTGTTCTAGACAGGCAGAATCTCTGGTGGTGTATTTCTTGAGAGCTTAGCCACTTTGCCTTGACATCTAGGATAGTCTTGCAAATGTTCTTGTGGTGGCTTCTGCTTCCTTCATGTCTCTGCACAAGGGAGGGTTTTTGAAGGGCTTTCCAGACCACCTCATACACAAAAGCTTCACCCCACTAAAATGCACCCCACCCCTTACCTGCCAGAGCTCACACTCTCCTTCATATCATGCGCAGTTATTTATTGTACTCCCTTTGCTAGAGTGTCTGCTCCAAGAAGGCAGGCTAGTTTTCCCCACTGCTTTGAATGAGTTGACTGAAAAACAAATATAAGACATGGGTTCTGAAATACTTTTTGAATTTTTTCATGGAATGTTGATGGTTTTGTGAGGTGAGAGCACAGGGAATACTCATTGGGATGTGCTAGACAGCATCTATCATGGTATCCTATTTCCTGGTATGCATGTCTTTGCAAGTCCCTATGAATACTGTGTGGGCTGGTCTCACTGCTTAAGGTTGTGATGGGTTAAAGTTACAAAGGTCTGAATTACTCTTCGTTCTCTCCTGGCTCTTGCTAAAGAAAGCCAACTGCCAGATTATGAGCTTCCTTGTGGAGAAGCCTATGTGGTGAAATACGTATAGATTCAAGCAAGCACATAGGAAAAGGGGGATAGTGTTAGTATTCATGTGAATAAACTGGAAAGCAGACACTTCTTTAATCAGGTTTTTTAGATGAAGGCAGCCCAGCTGACATGTTTATTTCAGCCTCATGAGAATCTCTACTCCCTGAATTTCTAACCTACAAGAACTATGGGATAATGTGATTAAACTTTAATATAAGGGCTGGAGAGATGGCTTAGTGGTTAAGCGCTTGCCTGTGAAGCCTAAGGACCCCGGTTCGAGGCTCGGTTCCCCAGGTCCCACGTTAGCCAGATGCACAAGCGGGCGCACGCGTCTGGAGTTCGTTTGCAGAGGCTGGAAGCCCTGGCGCGCCCATTCTCTCTCTCTCCCTCTATCTGTCTTTCTCTCTGTGTCTGTCGCTCTCAAATAAATAAAATTAAAAAAAATGTAACATAACTTGTTAAACAATAGTATATATATGTGTGTGTGTGTGTGTGTGTGTGTGTGTATCTATATCTATATCTATATCTATATCTATATCTATATCTATATCTATATCTATATCTATATATCTATATCTATATCTATATCTATATCTATATCTATATCTATATCTATATCTATATCTATATCTATATCTATATCTATATCATCTGTCTCTGTGTGTGTGTGTGTGTGTGTGTGTGTGTGTGTGTATCTCCAATGTATCATGTATTGTGGGAGATAAGAAGGATCTTGTGTGTCATGCGAAGGACTGAATAGAAGATAGAACAAAGCCATACTTCTATCCCCTCTGTTGGATATTCATGTCCTGATAACCCGTGAATATGTTAAGTAAGTTATATGGTAAAACAGAAAACATGGCTATATAGGTGGATAATTATGTGCCCAGAAGTCATAAATGGTTATAAGAAAAACTTAGGGAGGGATATCTTCCAATGATTTATTGGTCAGGAAGGCTCCTGATGCCCCCAAACAATATAACACAAGCTATTGCCAAGGCTCTTGGTTGCTTGGTTGCCTACCAGAACTAGATGGCAAAACCCCATCATTGAGGTCTCCACATGCTTGGGCTGTAGGACATTGGGAAATCAAGTGGGAGCTGAGCTGGAAGCCTCCTCCCCATGGACCTGCTGTCATGGTACTGCAAAGAACTATGTAGCCTGTCGGCAGAGAAAAGTTAACAATGGTCTTAACTAGCAGTGGACCCTGCAAGCTTCATAGCTGGATAGGCAGGTCACATATATCATCTGGTGCAATGGTGGTGTGTCTGTAATCGGGGAAATCAACTATGCTCTGATTAGTTTTGAGGTCCCCTCCATGGAAGGGAATTCCTGCCTGATACTGAAAATCTAATCAAAAGCCTATGGCTAGGGAGGTCATAAGCTCTATAGGGGAAGATACCACTGTTATTTGGCTAAATGTTTATACTATGTACACCAAATTGCCCTCTAAATATTTATGTTTATGCCTATATATTAATACTACTCTTACTTTTGCTTAGAGAAATTTCTTCTTTCAGATGGTGGTGACTACTGAGGAGAATCAAAAGTCATCCAAGTGCTGAGAACAAGTGACAGAGTGCAGCACTGAGACATCTCTATTACACCCTCCAAGGCTCAGAGACCACTGTGGAATAAGTGGCAGAAAGAATGTGAGAGCTCAAGAAAGAAATAGAGTGCTTTGGAATACTATCTACCAGACACAAAGTGGCTGTGGCATTCATTACAGTGGCTGGTGGTACCTACATAAGACCTGCATAGTATGAGGGTAAAAAAGGGACAACATTAAAAGGGAACAGAGATCAGTTAGAAAGAAGAAGGGGTTTAGTGGAGGGCGGATGTGGGAGGGGGACAAAGGAATGTTGTAGGAGGGGATTATGATCAGGGTACATTGAACATATATATGGAGCTTGTTAATAAAATGTAAAATGTAAGAAAGTAAATAAAATAAAAAGCCCAAGGTGATACATGGTGTGAAGGTTGCTAAGGAGTGATATGGGATAGAAAGATTAGCTCTGATTTGTAGATATAGGAGTCCTCACAAGTGAGGGGGGAAGCAAGAGAGTCTGAGTCGGAGAGGGAGAGTTGATGACGGGAGGAGAGGCTGCAGTGATGCAGCCTCTGGCCTTGAGGGTGGAAGGGGCTATCACTCTTGGAAAGCAAGCTGTTTTGAAGCTGGGAAAAGCAAGGAAATGTATTGTTGCATAGATATTCTAGAAGGTTCATAGCCTTTCAACACCTTGATGTTAACCTAGTGAGGCCTGGTTGGGTCTTCTAACATCTCAAACTGTAAAATATTAAATCTATATGAAGCTACTGAATTCTTGAAAATTGTTGCAGCAATAAAAATCCACTGTAGGACTAAGAACCCAGCATGTTGTTGACTTTGGGCTTCAGAGCCTACCTGTGACCATCCTAAGGTGATTCACACATCTTTGGTATGCCAGATCTTGAGGTCCATTTTTGTCTTTTGATTTTTTTTTTTTTTTTTTTTTTTGAGGTCAGGTATCACCTTAGCCCAGAATAACCAGGAACTCACTCTGTAACCTTAGGCTGACCTCAAATTCATGTCAATACTCCTACCTCAGCCTCTTTGGTGTTGGGATTAAAGCCATGAACCACCATGCCTGGCTTGTGTGCCAGCTCTTTAACAATGCATTTCTTTTAAGTCACCACTTACAACTATGGTTGCTGCAAATCTGATTAGAACATAATTATTGTAGTCAGCAAATAAGTCCTGCAACAGGAGCCCTACAAGCCATGTATTTCTTAACTAGTTCATTTCAACAATCTTTGGTTAACTGTACAAATCATATCATCAAGTTTTATGGGGATAGTTCCTTTCAGCTGTTAATATTTTCTTTTAAAAATTATTATTATTATTATTATTTTGGTTTTTCAAGGTAGGGCCTCACTCTAGCTCAGACTGACCTGGAATTCACTACATAGTCTCAGATGGCCTTGAACTCATGAATATCCTCCTACCTCTGCCTCCTGAATACTGGGATTAAAGGCTTGTGTCACTATGCTCAGCAAAAAATTATTTTTTTTAATTTGGAGATTGTGATTTCTTATAATTGTGGGTCCAGCATGATGATGGGGAGGAAACAGAGAGATGCTGGGAAAGGCTACAGTTTCTTTGTCAGAAGGAATAAATCTGTGAGCTCTGTAACACAACATGGTAACTATATTACACATTTCAAAATTGCTCAGAGAATACATTTTCAATACCTCACCACAAAAATGACAAGTGAGGTGGTAGGTATGTTAATTAGCCTGATTTAATCATTTCATACTGTTGAAGGCATGGAAATAATTTCCTTGTCTATGAAGCCACTAACCTTGTTCACCTTTCCTGATGTCCTGGCAAGTGATGCATTTCATAGTCATGTCACTTATGATGGACAGGAATGTCAACCCTAACATTTTATATGTTTGTCACTGAGTGTGAAATCCCCCACGTCTGGGAACTGTATGGTTAACTTTGAAAGGCTACAGTTGGCTGGGGACAGGAGTCCAGAGCTCTGAGAGAATCTCCACTCTGGGAGATCAGCCCAAAACATTGTTGCCAAGGAGGCCCTGTCACTGCTGGCTGCTTCTAAGGTTTTTCTGCGGTCAGTTTGCCAGTTCATTTTGTTCTTCCCCAATCCAGTAGTCTAACGCGAAAAGACATCTAGTTACTACTAAACTTTCAATAGATAATCAACCTAGAACACTTTCAATTATAGGTAGAATCCAGCCCTCATTTGAGTTCCCCACTTTCAGAGGCTCCTGACTATGTCAATGGATACTTTCTTGCTTGTGTGATGTTCCTGTTTTTACTGAATCTCTGAATCCTGGTTAATAAAGCCTGTTACCTACATTCCTTTACCAGCCCGTGATTGTCTTGTGGGTCAAACAATACCATCCTCTGGGCAAGGACTTGCTCTTGCACGGGTCACTGAGAGCAGAACCTGGGCCTCTCATGTTTCATCACCCTCTACCATTCGTATTTTATTTTCTATTAGTTTGTTAGTATACAAAAGGATGGGTTTCATTATGACATTTTCATACATGTATTTGTTTATACATATATACATTCATACATATATTTTCTTCCACTCTTTTTACTCCCCTCCTTTCACTAACCCACACTTATTTTCTCATAGATTGGGTAGTTTCCAAGTGTGGCAACTGCTGCCTGCGCTAACAGCACCATCAGGGCCAAAGGGCTGACCTGACTACTTGGGTCTCCATCTTTGCTTTGAAGATGAGGCATTGACCCAAGAAGACAGATGCCATTGCTGCCTAGTCACAAAGGCATCCATCACCCCAGGGTAATGAAGGCAAGGCAGAGTTGAATCTGAGAGTGGCGGATCAGTATTAGAAAAGAAAAGGTATATGGGAATAGGTTTCAATCTGTCTATGAGGCAGTGTCCCTGGTGAGCAGGAAGACAGCAAGGAATAATGTGGGAGCATTGCTAAAATATTTTAATTGCACATGAAAATATCTTTATTTTGGGGTTGCTTTAAGCTTCACATGAAATACGTTCACCCCTTGGTGTCTTCAAGGGCTCCCAGGCATGTCCATCCAGGTTCTCAAGCAAAGTGTAACCCAGCTCGTGCTGTGTTGCAGTTACCTTTTTGTTGCTGGGACAGAGCATATGACCAAAAGCAGCTGGTGGGAGGAAAGCTTCTATTTTGGTTTACAGTCTTAAGGGGAAGCATCATAATAGCAAGGGAAAGCATGTCACCAGCAGAGGCTGAACCTCACCTCTGCCACAGCAGGTGATAAACAGAAGCAGCAGAGCGAGCCAAACTCTAGCAAGGGGGAGCTGGCTACAAAACCTCTAAGTTTGCCCCCAGCAACCTATCTCCTCCAGCAAGTCTCCACCATTCGAATTTGCCATCATCTGGGGACCAAGCATTTGGAACACATTTATTTACGGGGGACATCTGATTCAAACAACAACATGATGCTTAGATATGACTTAGCCATTTTTTAAAATGAATTCTGCAGCAGTAAATACCAGAGGTGAGTTTTGTACCTGTATTTAATATCAGAATAATTTTATGAAGAAATAACAAAGAATGTGGGAGAAGAGCAAGTGTCTGATGATCTTATTCCTCAAACTGTGGGCTGAGTTTTTTTTTTTTTTTTTTTTTTGAGCCTCATATTTTCCCCTCTCTTCCAAGTAATCCTTTTCATCCCTTACTTGTGTGAAGTCAGTATAACCAGGTTCCTCCCTTGCATTTGTACCACCAGGCACGCAGTCTTTGTGCAAACATTCTGTTGATATCTTTGCTTCCTGCTGTAACATTAGACCTTTCCCAGTTGTCCAAGTTGTCCCTGAACAATAGAGGAAACTTGGCTAGAATTCAGCTCACTATACATGTAGTCTAATCTCTTTCTCCTAAGGTGATCTTCCCTCAAATAACTTTTAGAATCCTTTAAAAAATGAACCAGTTAATGCATGATCTTTTTGAACAGTAGTTGATCTTTTATTGAAAGTGATGAGAAAGGGAGGTTATTGTCTGTCCCTACTGGGATTTTGATAAATGACAAGGAAAGCATAAAGATAATTTCTTCATGAAGTTTGGTTGCAACAAGTTGGTTCAGGAGCTGAGTATATGACTCAGTTGATAGACTAATTGACTAATTATATGAAGCCCTTGGTTCATTCCCTAGCACTACGTAAATTGGGTGTGGTGACTATGCCTATAGCCCTACCTAGCACTCGAGAGGTTAAAATTTGCAACATAAAAAGGTCAATTTTGAGGAAGGTCTGAGTTTATTAGTATTTGCTCCAACGAATCTCCAAGTTTTCACCATTATGGACAACATAGTTACCAACTCCTGTAAAGAAGGAGAAAGGGAATTGAGTCAAAATATTTAACAAGTGAATGATGAAATGATGAGAACCATCTTTCCCAACATTTTGACCCATTCCCCACACTCACAGGCTCATACCCAGATGCGCTGGGCATTTTTACTCTGTGAGTCATTTTGCTACATTGACTCCTTACCTTGGCTCAGTGGCTTGCCTCCACTCAGAAGTTCCCAGTAGGTTCTGTCATTATTGTTGGCCTTTATTCCCTGAACAGAAGTGATGTAGGGACCCCATGAGCTTTGCTTCACTGTAAAACTGCAGGAGACAGTGAATAAATTGTAAAATCTTTAAATTTTCAAAGAAAATCCTTCATGGGTATTTCTTAAACTTCAACATGCCTAAGAATCACTTGATAACATTACAAAAATTATATAGATTAGCCAGATGTGGCGGCACACACCTTTAATCCCAGCACTGGGGAGGCAGAGGTAGGAGGATCGCCGTGAGTTTGAGGCTACCCTGAGACTACAGAGTGAATTCCAGGTCAGCCTTGACCAGAGTGAGACCCTACCTTGAAATCCAGCCCCCCACCAAAAAAATATATTGATTTACTGGTTCTATCCCCAGGTAATTTAATTCTTAGGCCAGGAATCTGTTTTCTAAACACTTCTGATGCAAACATTCCTCATTTCATGCTAAGTTGGAGTCATGATGCCTGTGGGTTCTGCCTACCTGACTGCCATAATATAATAGATGCTTTGTTGAAGTTAAAGGCTTCAACTTTTTATCCCCTCAAGAGAGTAACTGTTGAAGATACCAGAGCAGTGGGAGAAAGTAATAGCTTCATGTTTCAAAGACACCATAAGTCTATAGTACACATAGCTGACTTAAGAGGCTGTATTGATTGACGTTTTGCTAAAGAAAAAAGAACACCCTGGGACTCATTATCCTATTAGGCTAACCTAATACTTACTTTGTGCAACAAATATTTTAGTCTTAAGTTATATATAGACATACCCAAATAAGGTCTCATTCTTTTTCTGAGCTGCCTTCATCACATCTATGAAGACAGAACCGTTTGGTATGGTGATGTAGGTGGAATATGTCTCATTGATTTTCAAAGAGTAGTGAACTGAGATATATGAAGGTGAATGAGGGGTTGTCACAGGCTGAGGCACCTGAATGGAGATGCTGAAGTTATCTGGCAGAAATGAAAAGGCAGAAAGAAATATTCAGGATAATAAAGTTTATGCTAAAGTCTTTCTTTTCTTTACTGAAAATGTTCTTAGCAGTTTTACTCATAATATCACAAACTAGACCAGCCCAAATATCTGTTCATAGGTTAATGGTTAAACAAATCTTTGTACATTCATACAGTGGAAAATAATTGACATATGCAACATAGATTAATCACAAAAGCAGTACTCTTAGCAAAGCTACCCCCCCCATATAAATACCATGTGATTCCTTCCTGCATAGTTCAAGAACAGATAAGGCTAGACTGATAAAAACAACAGTGGTTTTTCTCATGTATAGATCAGGTTGGTAGGGGATTAGCCAAAACTGGATCAGAACTTTTAGGTCTACTGGAACTGTTCTATACTGTGAACTAGGATGTATATATTCTTTCTCACATGCAACATTCAAAGTACAGTAAAATCCATACATTTTACTGCATGTGTACAGCCTTGAAAGATGTTTTTCATGCTGTTATTGCTACCTATAAGCTCATGTAGAGCCTTTCTTAAGGACCAGCACATATATCCCCTCGTCCCTGTCTGCTGTCCTAAAAGAAGTACTTATAGGCAGAGATCTCAAATCTGGCCGTGTGTCACAATCAGATAAAATACAGATTCCTGGGTATTAGTTATCCCTAGGAAATCTGACCCAAAATCTACTTTAAATCCAAGACAAAGGGCACAGTAGGGTTCTGTTTTCATTTCTTTTTTCATTTTAAAGAGTTGGATTTGCTAGAAGGGCCAAATGCCATCAATCAAGAAGCAGATCAGTCATGAGGCTGACATTTAACTCAATTCCCAGCAATTTGAGCAATTTAATTACTCAATGTACTTATCTCACAGAGGGTCCTAAGTATTATTTCATTTTATTTTTTCTTGTTTTGGTATAATGTCTACTTCCTTTCTCAACCTTTTGTTTTGTATTTCTTAACATTTATTGAGAACATATTAAGTTTCAGATACTGTACTAGACACTTAATGTGAATTAGCTTACTCCTTTCTTACAGAAACCATTCCCATTCTTTAAAAAAGTAAGTAGAAAACAGAAGCTTAGGAAATGGCTCAGTGGGTAAGGGCACTTGCTTGAAAGCCTGACATGTCTGAAATCGATTCTCTAGTACCCACTTAAGGCAGATGCACAAAGTGGCACATGCAACTGGAGTTTGTTGGTCGTGGCAGGAAGCGCTGGCATGCCCACTCTCACTCTCTTCCCCTCCTCTCTCAAATAAGTAAATAAGTATTAAAAAAGAATTTGTAAGTGCTGCTGAAAATGTCTAGACACATTTCACTGATGCATGCACACCAGAAAAAGACTCAAGGAAGATAGAGTTCATCTCTCTGAACACATTTCAGGAAATGACAGTTGGGGACTTTATTGGTGTTTGTCTAACTTGACCACTTTATAGGCAAGGATGACCCTCCCACCCCTACTTCCCCAGTGCTAGGTTGATGGACATGCCCCACCGTGTCTGGCTGTGCTGAAGATACTTATAAATGGAAAACAAGCTAACAAATCCTAATTTGTGAGTACAACCCTTCAATCAAACAAAAGGGGCAGGTGGAGTCCAGACTCCCTGGGGTAAACATTTTTTCCTCATTTAAAATGGAATTCCCTGGGTAGATTTCCTCTTTAATATAGACAGACATATTCTTTTTCAGAGACTTAGGACATTGTTTTACTAATTGATATATGGAAACAAATGTAAATATGTAAGAATGTTTATTTGTCGCACATAACTTTTTTGGTATATAATAAAGGTAGAAGTTACCCGTGTGTGTGTGCGGGGGCGGGTAGTAGCTTAGAGATTGAACATTTTGCTCACATTCCCTAAGTCTTTCAGTGGTTAACCCAAGAATGCACAAAGACAGGAGGAAGTACCCTCTTTTTTTCTAACTTATTGTCAAGTGACTTATTTGAACAAATAATTTATACAACATTTCTCTTAAAATGCTATCATATTTCTTCCACCTAGATGTCTTATTTCTTGAAGTCACTCACTGTGAATAATGGAAAGTTAGAAACCAGTGGTCCACTTCTTGTACCTTTCTTTTAAAAAAAAGAATAGACACGATGCTCAGAAATATCGATTATTGAATGATGTGTACCTTGGTTACCAGTGTTGGAACCAAGATTGTATCACCCTAAGCGTGATCCTAAGGTAGTTCCAGTATCTGATGATGTAATGAGAACCGAATCTCTCTGGGAGATATTCCACTTTCATTGGAGGCTTATCTCCTGGATACCACCTCACATGCTTTGAGTGTTATGCTGAAAAAAAAAAAAAAAAACCACAAGAAAAACCCTTTTTAATTGCTTATACCTAAACCATGACCACAAGGAACATCCTTGTTAACATCCAAGTAGGTCTTTCCCTGCAGGGCAGGTAGGATCTGGACTAGAGCAGGTGGTATATTGATTGCTCCTTGAGAAGTTTCCTTGAGTATTGTGTCCTGAGTTTTTTGGCAATTCCATTCACTTTCTTTGTAATAGTTTGATGAGACAAAAAGAGCCTAAGGAGGGAGAAGGAGAGAGTAAGAGAATGAAACACTTCAAATAAGGTTGAAGGCTTCATATAACTATTCGAATAAGTATTTTTTGAACATTGGCTACATACACTGGCTATTTAGATAATTCAAGTATCTTTCTTTAATTTAAAAATTTAAAATTTTATTTGTGTGTGTGTGTGTGTGACAGAGAGAGAGAGAGAGAGAGAGAGAGAGAGAGAGAGAGAGAGAGAGAGAGAGAGAGATTGGCATACCAGGGCCTCCAGCCTTTGCAATTGAACCCCAGACATGTGAGACACCTTGTGTGCAAGCATGACCTTGTGTGCATATGTCACCTTGTGCATCTGGGGAATCAAACCTGGGTCTTTAGGTTTCATTGGCAAGTGCCTTAACCACTAAGCAATCTCTCCAGCCCTAAAGTATCTTTCTTTTTTTTTTTTTTGGTTTTTCGAGGTAGGGTTTCACTCTAGCCCAGGCTGACCTGGAATTCACTATGGAGTCTCAGGATGGCCTCAAACCCACAGCGATCCTCCTACCTCTGCCTCCCAAGTGCTGGGATTACAGGCATGCGCCACCACACCTGGCTTTTAAAGTATCTTTCTTGATAGAAAACTAGTTTGGATGGAGAGGTGGGGGAACTGCCTAGTGGGAAGAGGCTCTCCCCATATTTTACCACTCCTATATCCCAACACTAGAAAAATATCTGTCATGCATGAGGTACTCAATAAGTAATATTATTAATAGCCAAACTATAAAAAGAGCACTCTAATGAATGCCCTAAGATAAACCTCCTGTGGCATGATATTTTTATTCTTTATTTATAAGAGACAGAGAGTGGTAGAGAGAGAATTGGTACACCAGACACTGCCATTGAACTCCAGACCCTGTTCCATCTTTTGTGTATGCACCACCTTATGTGTCTGGCTTATGTGGGTTCTGGGGAGTCAGACATGTGTCCTTAGGATTTGCAGGTTAGCACCTTCACTGCTAATCCATATCTCCAGCCATAATAGCATGACTTTTCAAAAGAGGAGAGGAGCTTATTGAATAAGGTGGCACTTAAGATGGGCCTTGATGTGATGATGGAATTTTGATCCATGAAAGGAGAGGACCTCTTTACTCAGAAGAAACAGCATGAGAAAAGGCCCAAAGGAGGTGTGACATGGACATGGCCTGGTAGTGATGAGGGCATCTACATTTTAACAAAATGTCCTGGGATCTTTCTTTGTCTAGGAGGACTGACATATAGGAAACACAATTGTGGGAGGAAGTTAGGTCATACTGGTAGATGCTCGAATCTCTAGGTAATATCACTTGATTAAGAAGGTGGAACCTAACGGCCTATGGAACACCAACTTCCCACACTTCAAAATGTAAGCTCAGTTGAAGGTGCAGACATAGTAAGGCTTTAAAAGTTAGGAGAGTGAGCAAGGCAGGAGGTGGAGCTGCTTGGGCTTCAACATGTTGCTTTGTAGTTTTCCAAGGTAGTTTTCCTTTGAATTGTGCCTTGGAAGTTCTTAAATCTAATTAAATAGTCCTTTAGCATTTTGTTATGTTAAGAACAAAAGCAAAATGGAAACAATAACCTCTTCAAGAGTGTCTTGTAGGCCTCAATAATCTTGTGCCTTAGAATCCCATGAAGAGCTTTTAAACAAGACCAAGGTCCATGCTTCACCTCTCAGTGTGGTTGAGATGTTAATGTTTCCCAAGAGCTCCTTTAGGTGATTCCATTTGAGAGACCATTGTTTTATTTTAAATTCAAACTTAGCAACAATCCTTGCGCCCTTCTACCTTGCATGCCTCGTCTCTTGAGGTGTGCTGAACACCTTGACTACAGAACACATAACATTATGTCAGTGTCTGTAGGTCTTTATCCTTGCTGCCTTCTCTCTCATGAAAGTCCTCTCACCCTAAGTCAACTAGGCCAAAAGCACTATGCTCATGACTTGATAATTTTTTTTCTGTAAATTTTCCTTGCTTTGTTCATGTATCTACCCCCATAGAGTTCAGAAAATCATTGAGTGAAAGCTCAATTACAGTGGCAGACCTCAAGGAATGAATGAAAGTGTGGATGTTGACTATGAATTTAGGGAATAACTATCAAGATATTATTATCCCCATCAGTTTTGTAAAATCCGGCTAGTTACTGACACTGTGTGAATTGTGCTGCTATGATAGGAGCCACTTCCTATTATAAGAATAATTCTCAGGCTGGAGAGATGGCTTAGCGGTTAAGCGCTTGCCTGTGAAGCCTAAGGACTCCGGTTCGAGGCTCAGTTCCCCAGGTCCCACATTAGCCAGATGCACAAGGGGGCGCATGCGTCTGGAGTTCGTTTGCAGTGGCTGGAAGCCCTGGCGCACCCGTTCTCTCTCTCTCTTTCTCTCTCTGTCTGTCACTCTCAAGTAAATAAAAATAAAACCAAAAAATTTAAAGAATACTTCTCAGTATATGCATTACTGAATTAATAGTACTAAAAACGATGGCTTTGGTTACTGTCACTGCCACTTACCACTTCTACAATAATAACCTAACTGGGGCAGGAAGATGAAGGCATACAACAATGCAGCACAGGAACGTGTGGAATTGCATGCAGGTGAACAAGGCATGGGAGCTTCACATTTCATAAAGAAACTGTGCTTAGAAAAAGCCTCACAGAGAGCTGGGCATGGTGATACACACCTTTAGTCCCAGCACTCAGGAGGCAGAGGTAGGAGGATTGCTGTAAGTTTGAGGCCAGCTTGGAACTACAGCGTAAGCTCCAGGTCAGCCTGGCCTAGAGTGAGGCTGTACCTTGGTAAAGCAAAAACATTAACACAAAGCCTCACAGATGCATTGGCTATGGAGAGGTAAAAATTAAAGTTAAGAGTATATGATAGGCAGGGGAAGAGAATAACATAAGCAAAATAAATGTTAGTGTAGAAAGAACATAATGGAGTTAATAAGAAAGGTCTAACTCTCTTCTCTGCCTCCTGTTTCATGCCCTGGCTTACCTGCATAGCTACTCCAGTGCTAAATGCATTTCCAATGAGACCATTTTCTTTTTTCTCAGACAGAATTTTTTTTACCAGTGACTGTATATGATTCTCAATGCTCTTTAGATTCTCTTCATCTGCTTTGGTCTGCCCTTTTGTTAGACTCCTCTTCACACAGGTCAGAGCCAGGACAGCCATTGCACCCGTGTCTGTAAGGAAACACAATGTTAACAGATCAACCAACCATTCCAGCTTTCTCCTACACCAAGGGGGCTCTTGGGATGTGGAACTGTCAGGGCTCAAAGAGGCAATGATTGAGAAGAATGGTATGGTTGGTTATGCTAATTGGTGATAGGAGTGAAGGGTTTCAAGAGACAACAATCATCCCTCCAACATTAGCCACTCAAATATTTGAATATGTCTTCCCTATGTTGAGTTACTATGTACTTCATACTTAATACATCACATTATACATATGATTTTATAAATGCCTATAGGCAAACAGTCTTCTAGTTTTAGTCTTAGTGGCATTTAAAAAAAATCTCTGGTCAGTTCTTCAGCCACACTGGCAAATGAATTGAGAAAACCTAGGACAATAAATCAAACAAAATGAGCTTGTTCCCAGTCAGTCCTATACACTGAATAGAAAGTGGAACTTCACAGAACATTTCCCTAGTAAGCCTCCTCATGGGAGAAGAAGGGTCAGAAGACAGAGGGAGGATGAAGGCTGCTTTGCTGTCTTGATACTTGGTTTCTCCTTTGTCCTTTAGCATGGTTCCTTGCCTCTTTAACAGATGGGGAATCTCACATTCTCTTTAGTATTCAGAATGCTGATGGCAATTGACTTTCAACTTCTTTTTTTTAAAAAATTATTTGTTTATTTGAGAGAGAGAAAGAGGGAGGGAGGGAGAAAGGAATGGGGGGGGGGGGAGAATGGGCACACCAGGGCCTCTAGCCACAGCAAACAAACTCTAGATGCATGTGCCACCTTGTGCATCTGGCTTATGTGGGTTATAGAAAATCAAACCAGGATCCTTTGGCTTTGCAGGCAAATGCCCTAACAGCTAAGCCATCTCTCCAGACCTATTTTCAACTGGAGAGAGAGAGAGAGAGAGAGAGATGGGGGGAGGGCACTGTGTCTAGACCCAAAGGTGCTAAGAGTCAGTACAGGTTTCCTGGAGGAGACGTCCTTTGAGATGTCTAAACTGACACAGTGGAAAATTAGTTTTCCTTCATTGTGCAAACACACTTCCTTGACTGAAATATTGGACTTTGGAGTAGTGTTGTTCAAGTCAACCAACATATCCAAATTGTCTGAATAAATTAGACAGAGGCTGCTAAAAGTTAAATGAATTCCACTGCATTTTCTTTCCTAAGCTCTCACACCTTCCAAGATGTCTCATGTAAACATTATACTTTATTTTTATTTTACTGATGGGGAAATCTAGGTCAAAAGGTGGGATAATAATCAGGTCTTTCTATTGTACCTCACATCTAGGAAGAGGTTTAACACATTATCCATTATTCCCCTCAGATTCATACCTGAGGGGATTAGGGTTTAAAAAATCCAGGAGCTGGGGGAATAGCTCAGTTGGTAATGTGTTTGCCTTGCAAGTGTGAAGACTTAAGTTCAATGCCCAGTACCCTTGAGTGTGGTGGCACATGCCCATAATCCATTGTGGAGGAGGGTGGTGGTGAAGACTGATGCATCTCTGGAGCTCACTGGCCAGTCACTCGAGCTTAACTGGTGAGGTCTAGGCTGATGAGAGACTGTCTCAAAGAGAGGTAGGTGGCACACATGAAGAATGACATCCAAAGCTCTCTTCTGACCCTGTACACTTGGCATCTCCCCACATGTGTGGCCCCACACATACACACATGCATGCATACCACACAATAAGCAGAAACAAAACCCATTTAATTTGGTAGAAAAATGCAGAGGGCAAGAACTACTGATGACCATGCCTTGTGTGTTAAAGGAACTGTGTTTGAAGACTCACCGACTGAGAACTGGCCACCAAAATAATAGTTTTTATTTTCAGGAGCGAAGAATTCGGCAATGCTAGTGGTTGAGTATTTCCCGTTGAACAGACACAAAGCCAACACGCCCAGACTGAGCTGGTAGTAGTTAGTCAGTGGATTGCCGTCGTGCACTACTGGCAGAGAGGAGAACACAGACCTTACTAACAGAAGGGGCACTGGGGTAATTAATGCGTTTTAAGTCTATTCTTATGTGCTATATCCCCACGTCTCCATATTTAAAGAGAGGTCAGTAATAGAGAGGAGAGGTCACTGATAGGATCAGCAAATATGAGACATGTAAAGGTGCCCCCAAATTCCACTCAGCTCCTTTCATTTTATAACTGAGGACATCTAGCACTAAGGAGCTTGAAATATTGTCCGGACATTCAGGTAGCTCCAGAAATAGGGCTAGGGCCTAGGCTTTCCTGCCTTCAAGCCTCTTGCTCTTTTTTTAAAAAATTTATTTATTTAAAAAAAATTTTTTTGTTCATTTTTATTTATTTATTTGAGAGTGACAGAGAGATTAAGAGGCAGATAGAGAGAGAGAGAGAGAGAGAGAGAGAGGGAGAGAGAATGGGCGCGCCAAGGCTTCCAGCCACTGCAAATGAACTCCAGACGTGTGCGCCCCCTTGTGCATCTGGCTAATGTGGGCCCTGGAGAATCAATCCTCGAACTCGGGTCCTTAGGCTTCATATGCAAGCGCTTAACTGCTAAGCCATGTCTCCAGCCCCCTCTTGCTCTTTTAAAGGCGAGGTTGAAACTGTGAGTGAAGTATGGGTTGGGGGCAGCTCAAAGGACAATAGAATTGGAGTGACAATTAATAGCAGGGCAAATTCTGGGCATGACTTGAAATAAGACTGATGCTTTTCACTAGCAGCTGTCATGATGCATATGTTTTCAAACTGATACCATACTTTGGCCATCTTTAGTGCTTATGTTAGCATTGGATGCTTTTGTGTCCCATTTTGTTGATTCTGGTTGATTCATCATTTGTCTAAAAAGTCAAGCTCCTGGGGGGCTAGAGCACTGTGCCCTGTGTGTGCACAGACGTGTCCCATGATATGTAGAGGAGAGACTGACAGAGATCACTGTACACCTGAGCATAATTACATACACTCCATGGGGAGGGCTAAAAGAGGCAAGAAGGGCCACTTGTTTTCAAGGATAGAGGGGAATGAACAAGATAAAGAGCACAAGAGAGTGGAGGGGAATCGTACACAGTACCAAATAAATGGAGAAGACAAGACTATCTAAGATCTCCGATCATTTGACTCTTACCCATATTTTCCATTTCTGCTTGGAATTTGTCTTCTAGATGACTGACCAGGTGATTTTCATATATGAAGATTTCATCAGGAGTGTAACATGCTCCCACAGCCAGTATAACCAAAGCAAGATTTCCTGAAGTTAAATTTAACCCTGAAAAGAAAAGTTTTCAAGTTTCACAAGGTACATGCTTGCTACTTTTTGCCTCCCACCTTCTTTGAGACATAACAAAGCTATTACTTCTTTTTTCTAGTCTATACCAACATTTTATTGTTCATGTCTTTATCACAAATAAGAATATTTTAGGAAGATACTGTATCAATGCAAGCAGGATCTTAACTTTTTCTATGAAATCATGTAATATTTATAAAAATGTAAATACGAAAAATAAATAAAAAAATTTAGGATATTTTTCTTTGTGGCTGTTTTTTTCCAGGGTAGTAATAAGAAATTTTTACATTCTTATATTGACTATCAAAACCTTCATGCTTTTTGTAACTTTTTGAATAATATTATGAGGAGATAAGTTGGCTTCCTTTCTTTTTTATATTAACTAGAAACTGGAGACTTAATATTAGCAGTGATTGGCTCAAGGCTGAGCCTGGACTCCAACCCAATCAAAATCTCTACTGCGTTATGCTTGCTGCTCTTCTGTAAGTTTTCTTTGCTGCTGCCTATATTCCTATATAGTTGAACCCAGTTAACTTATAATATAATATTAATGGATAAGAGGGAGAGAGCTCTTCTCTTCCTTTGCTTTCTATTGTGGCCCCTTTATTTCTTTTAATTTTTGTATTGTTTTGGGTGTGTACAAAATACTAGGTTTCATGAGAATATTTTCATATATGTATATCATTGTACTTTGTTTATCATTACCTATACCCTCCCTATACCTCTTGTGACCTCTTGAAGAAAAATAGACCCAAGGCCCTGATATGGAGTGAAAGGCAGGGAGTAAATATTTTGAATCACATCTTGTTACTGCAGCTAGGCTAGGCATAGCAAGAGTACTTTGGACACATACTTTTCAGGATTGGAGAAAATATTTTCAGGTAGGCAGATAGATTTTTTTTAAATTATTTATTTATTTATTTGAGAGCGACAGACACAGAGAGAAAGACAGATAGAGGGGGGAGAGAGAGAGAATGGGCGCGCCAGGGCTTCCAGCCTCTGCAAACGAACTCCAGACGCTTGCGCCCCCTTGTGCATCTGGCTAACGTGGGACCTGGGGAACCGAGCCTCGAACCGGGGTCCTTAGGCTTCACAGGCAAGCGCTTAACCGCTATGCCATCTCTCCAGCCCTAGATTTTTGTTAAATTTTCCAGAGGATACAGGTACTCACGTGTCTTTTCCACATAATCTCTCACTTGCTGAAAGAGCTTTTGGGTTAGGTTTTGGTTCTGGATCCCAACAAGTCTGAGAGACAACAGGACACTGGCAGGTAGGCTTCCGCTGGTATATTTCGAGTTGATCATTGTGTTCAACAGAGGGTTCAGACGGAAGTGATTCTCTTTACTTACCTCTGTGGGAAAATACGGGAGAAACAATGTTAAATAATATTATGAGACAGGTACGGATGGCTTCCTTTCTTCTTTATATTCAAAACTCAGATTCATTATTGACATAACTGGCTACCAGCCTGTTCAAATCGCTATTGCTCCATGCTTGCTTCTTTTTTACTGTCAACCTTTCTGGTTGTAGTCTACATTCCCCTATGGTTGTGAATTCAATTAGCTTTTAGAACTTCATTAATGTGTAAGAAACACACAGTAGCAGGGGATGATACTGAAACAGACAGGATCATTTATGATTAGACCTGGTTCAAGTCCAGTGGCCACTGGCTCTGTTGGTAGAATAATGTAGAAGTGTTCTGGAGCTCATCCCCCACCTACATTATTCTAACAGCTAGCATGGATGTACTTCAGTATCTTAATAGCAACCTTATCATCATGTATTAGCAGAATATCAGTCATGCCTAGAATATCCAGGATCATTCCCTAGTTTTCTGTATGAGGCCTAGAGACAATGTCTTTAAAGAAATCTCCATAATTGGAGGAGAAGCTGAAATTAGAACATATGTCTTCCTGTTATCTCTCTATGCATCTATTGATCTATCTACCATCAATCATCTTGTTATCTATCATCAATCATCTACAAACTATCATTGGTCATCAGTCATCTATCATTAATTACTGATCATAAACCCTCCTTCTATCTATCATTAATCATCTGTCTATAATCAATTATATATCTAACTTACTTTCCAGTGTAAATGGGTTCAGTATTATCTATTTGCTAAGATGCAACATTCCATTTTGTTTAATCATTTTATGCTAAGCTGTCTTTATAAATTCTAGACTGAAGACTTAAGTGGCCAGTTAGTCATATTTTAGTCATATTTGTCACTGAAAATTTATCATTTAATAATAGCAGACAAATGATAGAATGCATGTCTTTTAAAAAATATTAATTTGAGAGAGAAAGAAAGAGGGAGAGAGAGAGAGAGGTTGAGGTGGAGGGAAAGCCAGGGCCTCTTGCCTCTGAAAATGAACACCAGACACATATTCTACTTTGTACATCTGGATTCATGCAGATATAGAGAATTAAACCCTGGCTGTCAGGCTTTGTAAGCAAGTACCTTTAACTTCTGAGCCATTTCCTCAGCCCATGAATGCATGTCTTCTGACCTCTAACCTATGGCTCTTTATGCCTCCTCAATTCAGTTCTTTTAGTATTCATCTTCTAATTTAGTTGAGTTAATACTGAGGGAATGAGGACAAAATCTTTATGTTACATTGGTGATCAACTCTCAAATTCTGTTGTCTTTAAAACTGGTTTAGCAGTACATGACCTTTGCAAAACTTCTAGCTGTAGACCAACATTCCTAAATCATACAGGCACTATTGATGGAAGTAAAAGAAACTCTAGGTCTGAAGGGATGGCTTAGAGGTTAAGGTGTTTGCCTGTGAAGTGAAAGGACCCAGGTTCGATTCCCCAGGACCCATGTACGCCAGATACACGAGGTGGCACACACATCTGAAATTTATTTACAATGGCTAGTGGCTCTGGTGTGCCCATTCTCTCTCCCTCTCCCTCTCTGCTCTTCCTATCTTTCTGTCAAATAACTAAAATAAATTAAAAAAAAAAAAGAACATCTAGAGTCCCCAAAGAGATAGAAGATAATAAGCAGAGTTAGTGTTCTGTAAAAACAAGGTAACTTCTCAACGTACATTGTCTATGATTTTGAGAAGTAGCTACAACCTAACCCAGCTCCATCTTGTCTCATGGGTGAGTGTGATAGCATATGTAAGCCCTGGATTTAGTCAGATTTGCCTGGACTATTTGGTTCCTTAAATTATGACTGTGGCAACACCAACAGACCCACCTGGATATGGAAGAGAGCCAGTCCCAGTCCCCAGACGATTAGCCCATCTAGTGTTGGAAAGTGCTACATGAGAAACTGGGGGAAAGTGGCCAGCAATGCTGTGAGCAAGCAGGGGCCTAAGCTACTCAGAAGCAACGCCTGACAAGAAGTGCTCACCAGTGCAATGGTCACACACAGCCTTGGTGGGTAAGCAATGGCTTTCTGATTGGCTAAGAAATCTGCTCAGTGGAAAGAAACCTATATCTGGAACTGAGAACCAGGTCAGAATCCCATGGAGACAAAGATCATGCTCTCCAGTGTCAAGCTCCCACTAGTCGTTGGCTAAAAGAGAGGCTACATCCACCAAACTCTCCTCAGATAAGTAATGCTTATCCAATTTAACCTATGTTGACTTCACTCTCTGTTGGAGACTCAGTTTTTCTTTTTCAGAAAGTAGCGAGACCCAAGGAGATAAACTACCCCTCACACTTTATCCAAGGTTCAGCTGAAAACACAGAGAAAGTAGGAAGATGAGCAAAAGTGCTGTTTCCATGGTGAGCCTGACAATCAGCACCAGGGTGAAGGAGATAGAAGTGAGAATAGTCCACACATGTCAAAGCAGAAATCCAGAGGCTCCTAAGAACTCATCACTGAAAAAGACTCAAAACACACCCTCAAAGGCTCAGGGAATTTTGTGGATGAGGGGGCAGAAAGATTGTAAGAGCCACAGGTTGGGACGTCATACCCAGAGGTATTGCCTCCCCCAATAACTGCTGTTCTTACAAGGCATAGCCCACAACCCTATGGGGAACACCTGCAACCCTCACTGAGGAGTGTCCCCAGAGGGATGGGGGCAGGGATGAGGGAAAAGATGGTACCAACACATGATGTACCCATACTAAGTATGTCCTTTATAAAGAAAATCCCATGTAAAAAAATTATGACTGTGGGTTAGTTATAGAACTGTTTTGATGCCTGGTTTCCTTTCTTAAAAGCTGCAAGTGAAGGTTAACATGTTCATAATAGACAATGAATAAGAAACTGTTTAATAAACTGCAGAGTGCTGGGCATCTTATTGCTTTTAGTTAGTGCAACTGAAGTCGATTGTTATACTTAGAGAACACAGGAAATGTGATTTCCTTCTCCCGCTTATCCTCACTGGTTTCAAAAAGTCAAGAAGATCTGAATGGTGTGATTGCAGTACAGATGTGGTTTGTTGCAGGCACAATAGGACAATTGTGAGCCATTTATCTGAGGTTTTTGTGAAAGCAAACAGTTTAGCAGATTTTTTTTTTTTTTAAGTTCCTGGTCAACAACTCACATCAGCTTCCTTGATTAGTAAAGACAAATTTATTCTTTTGTGTGCTGAAGTGAACTTTAAATCTTTTATTCTCAGGCTCTAAGAGGAGAAATGATAGTCTAGAAGGAAAATAATGGGTTGATAGATTTTAGTTTTATCCTATCTGAGTATGTCTGTCTCCCTGAGTTGATTTTCTTTTGCTGGCTCTGGGGAGCAGGAGGGTGAAGCCACAGATGGAACCACCCAGTCTTCTCTGGGATGGTCTGAAGTTCATTTTCATGGTACAGGCCCACAAAAGAGGAAACAAGCGTCTGAGAACTACCCCACTGTTCTGGAGACAAGGTTGTGTTAACTCCCCCAAGCTCCTCTGTTCATGGATGAAGAATTTCTTTACAGAAGTCCAAAAACATTAACTCACTGAGATTCTAAGGGCTCCAACTAGATCCAAACCTAGTTTTCCTTTATTCCACTTTTAATCTTCTTGACTGGACCTCTCAGGAGAAAACACTCAAAGGGAGAGATGATGGGTCTCTTACCTACCACTCATGATGAAAAACTGAAGGGAGAGGAGAGAAACAGCGTGAAATATATAAAAGGAGCAATGACAAAGCAGTCTTCCTAGTTTGAAAGGGACTATTGTCATTTTTTCCTGTACATTTTCAAGTATCTAACCTAAACTCTACAGGATGAATTGTAGAAAAATAGTTTGCTTCTTAAAAATCAGAAAATAACTTTCCATGATTGTAAGAAGTTTCAGGGCCTGGAGATTTCTCCCTTTGGAAATGAACAATCTAGATAGTCATGGGACAGGCATGATGCAGTATAGAGGATCTGAGGATAGGAAAGGCAATTAGGTGAGTTCACATGAAATTTATGACCCCCCCCCTTTTTTTTGGTTTTCCGAGGTAGGGTCTCACTCTAGCTCAGGCTGACCTGGAATTCACTATATAGTCTCAGGAGGCCCTCAAACTCACAGTGATCCTCCTACCTCTGCCTTCCCAGTGCCGGGATTAAAGGCATGCACCACAACGCCCAGTTTATGATCCTTCTTAAAGCAATAAACAATGTGAAACTTTGCTCATCAGTCTTTTCCCATCCTGTTCATTCCTCATGGAATGTAGAATGGACATAGGTGTCTTTTCCTAGTTCACTTTGCACAGAGCTTCTTATCCATAGCCTTTAGGACTCTCACACAAAAGCAGCATCATCAGAAAGTGTACTTACCACAAATGGTGCATAGTTGGCTTGGAATCAGAAAGACCAATAGGAGCCCCTCTAAGGGCAGATGGTGTGATTGTTGCATCTCTCTAGCTGGGAAGATTGAGGGCTTGTCTGGCTCTGCAGTGTTGAGGGCTTGGCTTGGGTGATGGGTAATGAAAACTTCTCCTTCATGTTGCCCAGCCTCTGTCACTCAAGCAACTATTAAGCAATGTTAGGAGGTACCATCATGTGCTTTTGTTCAGTAATGTGATAAATCAGGAAGAGACTCAAAAGGTACAGTTAAGGAGAATGAGAAAATGCTTTTCTTTGTTTCCTGTCCTGAGCCTTCAGGATTCACATTGATTACTTATCTCCAGCCCAATGGGCATAAACTATATAGTGGCTATTTTCAGTGATGCCTGCCTCTTTTTTCCATTCTGCTTTGTTTATATTTTCTGAGCAATTAGATTTGACAGGGAAAGGGACTGCAACATTAAAAGGAGAAATAGAAATGGTTAAGTCTTAAATTGTAGCAGACAGGTTTAGGGAAGCTGACACATGGGGAAATCTTTGGCATGCTTTTTATTTCTAGTGATTTAGAGCAATGGCAACATTTAATTTGCTAATAAATCCAAAGTCAGCACTCTGCCTCAGCTGGAGTGGGAATGCTAGAACCATTCGAGGTTAAAAAAATTATTTTCAACATATTGCATATTCCTCCTGGGTTACACACTTATGTTTCCTCTTTCCCGCCCCCTTTCCACTGAGGGTCGTCCTCAATGCTGTCATCTCAGTCATTCCCTGTGGGGTCATAAACGCACCAGTCAGTGTCTATGGAGGGTGGGGTGGAAAGTGCCTCATAAAACACCTTCCCACCCCATGGCTCTTCCGATCTTTCACCCTCTCTTCTGCAATGTTTCCTGAACCTTCGAGGGGGTGTGGTAAGTCTTTTATAGCCCTATGCTCTCAGCAGCCTCTGGTTTTCTACTTTGATAAGTTTTGAATCTTTTCAGCATTTGCTGCAGCTTCCCTGGAGAAGGTGCTCAGGCCCTGGCAGATGTGATAGAGATGATGTGTCTTGGGGTGTGGGTTTTCTGACCTAAAATTTTATCCTAAGATAGATGATACCCTGCCCAGAAAGAAGACCAGGGAAATACACATGGAATGTGGATTACAGTCCTTCCAGGATAGCTGTGTGTGCGGCATGCAAGATCTTTTGGCTATCATTATTATTTTAGGGTCTATAGAGGATACCCTCAACCTTGCTGAAGACTTTCTTACATGGGCATTTATTGCAGGAAATCTTTTTCCCTGGAGGGATAACACATGTCTTCTCCCCAGATAGGGCACAGATGACAGACCAAAGGCTGATGACACCAAAACCAGTTTTGGTGACTCAGTGAGTTTATTGGGGTTACTTGCAGGAGCATGGGCGATTACAGGATAGCTGCGCCATCACAAAGCCCCTCCCCATCCTGGAGGGCAACCTCGTGGAAGCTGCATTATGGAGACCCACCTCTATTAGCCTTCTACCTGCTATATAGTCTAGCTTTTCCTCCCAAATCACCTGCAGCTGGGGCAAGGGCAGGGCACAACAATTGCTGCAATTTTAGGTGAGGGCCTTGTGACCCTCCCTACCTCCATTCACGAGAGAGTTGTCATCAATAGCTCTATTACCATTACTATAGACCTGGTATTGATGAACAATTGGTTAAAAGATTGGAAAATTAGGTATACATTTTCAAGGTAGAGGCCTGACTGTGATTCCTCTCTTACTTTTCCCCTTGCTGCTAACTAAGGGCCATACCCAAGCTGCTACAGCTGCCTCTTCCTGTTCCCGTGTTGCTGGGCTCAGCTTGGAGAGTGAAATGGGTAAAAGCAGGAGACATACCCTGATGTGTATCAGTATGCTATTTAGCTAATCCATACTAGAGATTACCATGACTCTGGGGCTTCCTCCCCATGCAATTCTGTATACATTATCTGAGGTTGCATAGCTCTCACCCCACCTCACAAGCTTGTTTTGTTTTGCGCACAGTTCCATATGATTCTTTATGTGTCCTTTGTCACGTAGTTCTGTAAAACTGTCCATAGAAAACATACAGCAGTCCAGTCTCAGCACTAGAGGTATTTCTAAAACACAAGCTTTCCTTCAGCCTGCCTGCGTAATAGTAATTTTGAGAGTTCTCTAGTCCTTTCTGAGTAGCACCTGGCTTTCTTGCTGACTTGGACCCAAATTTCTGCAACAGTATCAGTATACTGTTCTACTACAAAGTTGCCATAGTTGCATGGTCAAAATATTCTTTTTAAAAATGTATTTGAAAGGGGAGAGAGAGAGAGAGAGAGAGAGAGAGAGAGAGAGAGAGAGAGAGAGAGAGAGAGAGAGGGAGAGAGAGAGAGGGGGAATGCACCAGGGCCTCTAGCCACTACAAATGACCTCCAGATGCATGTGACACCATGTTCATCTGGCTATTGTGGGTAATGGGGAATTGAATCTGGGTCCTTAGGCTTTTCAGGCAAGTGCCTTAACTGCTAAGCCATCTCTCCAGTCCTCAAAGTATTCTTTACTTCAAGCAATGTCCCAAGGAAAAACCATTGCACCTCTGTTATGGTTACTTTGACTGGTCACAGGGTGCCTAGATAAAGTGTTGCTTCTGGATGTGCTTGTAATGGTGTGTCCATGTGAGACCAGAATGTGAACCAGTGGGTGAAGGAAAGTAGACTTCTCTCTCAGATGTGACTGGGAATCATGCAATTCTTTAAGAGATTGAATAGAGCAAGCATAAAGTATGATCTGTTCCAAGTTTGACCATTTTTCTACAAATTTAATTGTGTCATTTTTTTTCTTACTGCTGTGTAGAATTCCAGTGGGCACATGGGTTGATTCCAGTTCTTAGCTATTATGAATTGAGCAGCTATAAACATGGTTGAGCAAATATCTCTGAACTGAAGTGTGGAGCTTTTAGGGTAAATGCTCAATAAGGGACTAGCAAGTTCTATTGGTGACTTTATATTCATCCTTCTCAGAAGTCTCCATATTGATTTCCATAGTGGTTGTACCATCTTACATTCCCACCAACAGTGAATGAGGGTTCCTATTTCTTCACATCCTCACCAACATTTGTTTTAGTTTGATGTTTTAATGTTTGCTATTCTTTTTAAAAATATTTTTGTTCATTTTTTATTTATTTATTTGAGAGAGAGGGAGAGACACAGATAGAGAGAGAATGAGCGCACCAGGGCGTCCAGCCACTGCAAACGAACTCCAGATGCGTGTGCCCCCTTGTGCATCTGGCTAATGTGGGTCCTGGGGAATCGAGCTTCGAACCGAGGTCCTTAGGCTTCACAGGCAAGCGCTTAACCACTAAGGCATCTCTCCAGCCCATGTTTGCTATTCTTACTGGGGTAAGGTGGAATATCATAGTTGTTTTAATTTGCATTTCCCTAATGGTTTGGATATTGAACATTTTCTTAAGTGTATGTTAGCCATTTGTAATTTTTCCTCTTTGAGCTCCCTATTTAGTTCTCTGGCATAATTCTGATGGGATTGCCTTTGTATATTGTGAGTTGTTTCTGTCTTTCTGCTTTTAACTCTCTCTCTCTCTTTTGAGGTAGGGTCTCACTCTAGCTCAGGCTGACCTGGAATTCACTCTGTAGTCTCAGGGTGGCCTCAGCCTCATGGTGATCCTCCTTTGCCTCCCGAGTGCTGGGATTTAAGGTGTGCGCCACCACGCCTGACTTAACACTGTCCTTTTGTTTTCACTGTAAGAGTTTTAGCTATGATGTGCTTTGAAGTTTCTTCTTTGGTCCTGTCTGTTTGGTGTTCTTTGGGCTTCTTATATCTGAATGAGCTTCTCTTTTGAGAGATTGGGAAATTTTTCATCAATAATTTTGTTGAATATGTTCTCTGTGCCTCTGGCCTGGATTTCCTCTCCTGGTATACCCATGATCTGGATGTTTGGTTGTTTTAGGGTATCCCACAGTTCCCGCATATTCTGTTCTCTTGATTTTTTGAATTTAGCAAAATTTTTGTCCTCTTAGTCCTCTGTCTTGTCTTCCAGGCCAGAGGTTCTGTCTTCCACATGAGTACCTCTGTTGCTGAGGGCTTTTACAGAGGGTTTTTATAATTTCTATTTGATTTTTGTTTTCTGTTGTGTTATTTTGCATCATGTACATTTTTTTTTTCAAGGTAGGGTTTCACTCTAGCTCAGGCTGATCTGGAATTCACTATGTAGTCTCAGGGTGGCCTCGAACTCATGGTGATCCTCCTACCTCTGCCTGCTGAGTGCTGGGATTAAAGGCGTGCACCACCATGCCTGGCTTTCATGTACATATTTTTTTTTTAGGTATTGTTTTAGTATGAATTCTGATTTTCTTGATATTTCCTGGGATTCATTCTTTTTTAAAAAAATATTTTATTTATTTATTTGAGAGAGAGAGAGAGAAAGAGAGAGAATGGGCGTGCCAGTGCCTCCAGCCAATGCAAATGAACTCCAGATGTGTGCGCCCCCTTGTGCATCTGGCTTACGTGGGTCCTGGAGAATTAAACCGGGATCCTTTGGCTTTGCAGGCAAATGCTTCAACCACTAAGCCATCTCTCTGGCCCAAGGTCTTTCTTTGAAATATATTTACTTTTTGGTTTCTGGAGGTAGGGTTTCACTCTAGCCCAAGCTGACCTGGAATTCACTATGTAGTCTCAGACTGGCATCAAACTCATAGTGATTCTACCTCAATGTCCCAAGTGTTAGGATTAAGGGTGTGTACCACCACACCCAGCTTTATTTATTTTTTAATAGGACATAGCTAAAAATGGCAGAAGAAGTGACAACACGAAAAAAAATCACCTATGTCATTCCTAATGAGTTAAAAGCTGGATTATAATATAAATGAAAGGCTGTTGGACACTTGAAAATAAATCAGGTCGCTTCCTTATGTGACCCAAATGAGACATTTGTCACCTTCTTGCAGAACCATCTCTACATCTACCAGTATACAGGAAACGTCGGTGGCAGTGGGGCGTAGCGGGACTACAAGGACCTAAGTGAATGATTCTAGAACATGAGAAATTCTAGGACAAATGGCTTATTTGTTTTTGCCAACAAGTAGTCAAATAATAATAATAATAATAATGGGGAACTGTTAAGCATTGTTAAATTGATATGAACAATATGTAATGTAGTAACATTGTTTTGATCCCAACTCAGACTAATCAGCAGACATTTTGTGGTACTGAAGAAATCTGTGCATCACTTATCATCACATGATATTCGATAATAACTAGAATTACTGTTAATTGCTTCCTGAAAGTGGTACTGGTGTCACATATCTAAATGCCTTACAGTCTTCTTGAGGGATTTGCTCAATTCCTTAATATTTACACTGAGAAGACAGTGAGCTCATAGTTTTCTTCACACTTCCACACAATCTTCACTTATATTTCAAATAGCTGAGCTGGTAACAATTCTGTCTCACAGGGTCCACATTCAGTCATTCCTCATGCTGGCCACCAGGAAGCTTATTCTGGTGCTCTTGAAGAAACGGCTGTGTTCCTATCTGCGATGGTTGCTAAGTAAATGAGGTTTCTATGCAGCACGTGCTGATGCTCGTTCGCTTGGCCCTTGTTCTGATACTCCACAATATAGTGGATCAGCTGGTCATTGTCCTCCAGGAGCTGCTGGACAATGTCCTGATTGATCTTCACCATGCCTCGCAGCCAGGAAGGTGCAAAGATGACCGACATGGTGAAGACTCACGCTGCACCCACCCCAGGAGCCCTCCTGGGATTCATTCTTGCACTTAATCAAGTCTTCATTCAGCTTTATCAACTGGTTGTTGAAATCTTCCATTTCTTGACTCACCTTCAGTTTTCTCATCTTTTTTGAGGGCTCTAATGTTTTCTTCAATCAAGTTAAGCCTACTGTCAAAAGCTGAATGCTCTAAGAGATCATTCTGTTCAATTTCATTGACACAATTGTTAGTTCTTCGAAGGTTTGCTTCCAGTTCAGTGATTCTTTTGATCAGGGTCTCATTGGTCATTGTGTTTTCATTTTGGGAATGAATTTCCGTTGATTTCTCTGTTTCCTTGGAGGCTTCCATTTTAGGATTAGACATCCTTGGTGGAGATCTCTGTTTCCTAGCCTTCACTGGCTTTTTTTGTGTTGTTGTCTAACCATTTTAGGGAGACTCTTTATTTTACTGAGGAGGAAGCAAGATTTTGTCCTTTGGCCTGTGCACCCTCTGACTCAGGTGAACAGGGATGTTGGTACCCTGTGGCCAGTGAGGATACCAGCCCACACAGTAACCAGACCTCCCCAAGCAAGGCACAGTGGGATCTACCAGAACCAGGGAACTAGGAGGAGCTATGGAACAGGGATCTTGCCTACTCACTTCTTGCTGTGCCTGCCTACACACCCTCCTGTGCAGGGTACCTAGACCAGGGAGCTGGAAGGAATTGGAAACAGGGACCTGGCCTACTCACTCCAATCCACACACAAGGCACCAGGAACCAGGACCAGGAAACTGGGAGGAGCCAGGAAGCCAGGGCCTGGCCTACTCACTCCATACCTGCCTGTGAACCCTTCTGAGCAGGATCCAGGAGCGGGGAGGAGCAGGGAAATAGGGATCTGGCCTACTCACTCCAAGATGCCTCCACACTGCCGAGCCCACCCACACACAGTCTGGTGCAGGGAACGTGGACCAGGGAACTGAGAGGTGTGGGGAAACAGAGGTCTCACTCTACCTCTGCCTGTACACCCTCCTGCGTAGGGAAGTGGGACCAGGGAATTAGGAGGAGCTGGGAAACAGGGGTCTGGCCTACTCACTCCATGCATTCCTGCACACCCTCCTCTTTTTTTTTTTTTTTTTTTTTTTTGAGGTAAGGTAAGGCTCTAGCCCAGGAACTAGTCTCAGGGTGGCCTTGAAGTCATGGCGATCCTCCCACCTCTGCCTCAAGTGCTGGGATTAAAGGTGTGCATCACTATGCCTGACCTCTTACTAACCCTTACATCAGTAGTTTCATACTTGGCCACATTTAAAGAAAAGTAATTCTCAAGGATCATAATTTGTAATACTGTGCATTATAACTTTTAATCTGTGAAAGTATAAATTTTGGATTTTTTTTGCAAGAGATATTATATTGTACTTTTTGGGGGGGAGGGCAGGGGTAGTGTCTTGCTCTAACCCAGGCTTATCTAGAATTTACTATGTAGTCTCAGGGTGGCCTAGAACTAGTGGCAATCCTTCTACTTCTGCCTCCTGAGTGCTGGAATTAAAGGCATGTGCCACCATGCCTGGCCTGTACTGTTCTAAAAATAATTAAAAACTCCCCATTCCAAGTTACTATACTTTGAATAAATGTCTAGACTTTAAATGTGATCTTTAAACTATAAAACCTTTCAGCCCCTTTCTACCTCTCCAGTGCCTTGTACATGATGCCATAACCTTAGCCCTTCAGTCCCTCCAATGTGCCAAGTTCCTTCCTGCCACAGGCTTTGGCATATGCGGTTTCCTCTCTTTAGCTCTCATGTGGTGTGCTTCCTGCCTTGTCAAATAATCCACTTATCCTTGTGTGTAAATGCTACTTCCCCAGGGCTACCCTCTCTCTGAACCTGTAGACCTGGGTTTGTCCCCTTGTTAGCCTGAAAAAAATTTTTTTTAACTAATTAAAAAAAAATGACATTCTGGGCAGCCACTACAAAACAATGGAAATAGTCAAAATTAATTAGCAAATTTGTCCTTAAAGTTTACCTAAACAGCAAATAAGATTTTATTTTAACTTAAAAATATATTTATTTACTTATTTGAAAGAGAGAGAGAGAGAAAGAGAGAGAGAGAGAGAGAGAGAGAGAATGGCAATGCTAGGGCCTCCTGCTGCTGCAAAAATTCCAGATGCATGTGCCACTTTGTGCATCTGGATTTACCTGGGTACTGGGGAATTAATCCTGGGCCATCAGGCTTTGCAAACAAGTTGCCCTAAACATTCAGCAATCTCTTTAGCCCTCTCTTTTGATATTCTTTATTTTCTCTTATATCACTTGCAAGGATTTCAATGAATTATTAGAAGCATTCTTTCTTTCTTTTTAAAAATATTTCTATTTGTGAGGTGTGACACATACAGAGAAAGAGGAGAAAGAGAGCAAACGGGAGAGGGAGAGAGAAAATATATAGGTGTGCCAGGGCCTCTTGCCACTGCACTGAGCTTCAGATGTATGCCCACTTTATGTGTTGATGCATCTGGCCTTCTGTGGGTAATGGGGACTCAAACCTGGGTCATCAGGCTTTGCAAGCAAGCACCTTTAACTACTGAGCCATATCCCAACTCTTCAGAATTTTTTTAAAATTGTATTTATTTTTACTATTCAATATGGTCATATTTTGTATGTAAACATCACATGTTGGTATCATCCATTCCCTCCTCCCTGCCCCTTTTTGAAGAGGCTTTTCTTTGTTTTCCTCATTTTTTATTAACATTTTCCATGAGTATAAAAAATATCCCATGGTAATACCTTCCCTCCCCTCCCCACTTTCACCTTTGAAATTCCATTCTCCATCATATCCCCTCCCCATCTCAACCAGTCTCTCTTTTATTTTGATGTCATGATCTTTTCCTCCTATTATGATGGTCTTGTGTAGGTAGTGTCAGGCACTGTGAGGTCATGGATATGCAGGCCATTTTGTGTCTGGAGAAGCATGTTGTAAAGAGTCCTACTCTTCCTTTGGCTCTTACATTCTTTCTGCCACCTCTTCTGCATTAGACCCTGAGCCTTGGAAGGTGTGATTGAGATGTTACTCAGTACTCCAGTCACTTCTTTGCAGCACCATGATACCTTCTGAGTCATCCCAAGGTCACTGCCATCTGAAAAGAGAAGATTCTCTACTCAAAGTGAGAGTAGCATTAATATTAAGAGAAGTGCTTACTGGGCATTTTGATAAGCATAGTATATACACTTCTCCAGGCATCAGCAGATGTTACACCCCTAGGGCTCATGGATACCCCTGTTTTAAGTTTTCAGTATCAGGTATGTATTCCCCCCTCCCCCATTGAGCGGGCCTCCAGTCCAATTGGAGGGCAGTTGGTTTCCACCATGACAGAAGAGGCCTTTCTTATTGGAGATGCAGGTCAACCCCATGGGAATTGTGGGTCATGCATTTTGGGGGCAGCAGTCAGTTATGAGGGAGAGGCAATGTCTCTGTAAAAAGTGTCCCAACTTGTGGCTCTAACAATCTTTCTGCCCCCTCTTCCACAAAATTCCCTGAGCCATGCTGGGAGCATTTTAAGTCTACTTCAGTGACGGGCACTTAGGAACATCTAGATGTCTGATTCGGTAGGTGTTGAGTGTCCTCAGTATCTTTTCCCATCACCCTTGTGCTGATATCAGCAGCACTTTTTCTAATTTTCCCAATTCCTCTGTGGTTTCAGTTGGGGCCAGGGTGGAGTGTGCTGGGTTGTTTATCTTTTCAAGTCCAGTTCCCATCTGAAAAAGAAAAGCAGAATTTCCAAAAGAGAGTGAAGTCAATGCCAGTTAAATGGGATAACCATTATTAATTTAAAGAGAATTAAAAGGGTTTAGATACTTTTATAGTGTAAGGTTAGTGGGAGCTTAACAATGTAAAGCAGAATCATTATCTGGATATGATTATGACTTGTTTTCCAGCTCCAGATATGGTTTACTTTCCAATGAGCAGATCCATTAGCCAATCCAAGAGCAGCTGGTTACCCACCATAGCTATATGTCACAATTACACTTGTTTGAGCATCACATCAGGTTGTTTGCTTCTGAGTTGCTTAGACTTTGAGTTACTTGGACAGATGTTGACCAATTTGCCCCAGTAGCTCATGTAATGCCTTCCAGCACTGTGTGGGTTAATTATCTGAGTACTATTTCTCCTCCAGATTCCAACCATGTCTCTCCATGGCCCATGCCAACAGCATTTGGTGTCTTCAGCAGTAGGGTCTTACCATTAACCTCTGGTGGTTAATCAAATACTCTGACTGAAGTCTGTCTTGTTTGTTTTGGGACATCTAGTAGGTCTCTCTGATCAACAGCTTATTGTGGATGTAGATAACATCCTGGTACAGAAATTTCAGGTCAGCACTATGCAAAAAGGAAAAAGAAAAATCCAGAGAAGAAAGAGAAACAGGAGAAATTTGAGATTAGGTTTTGTCTCATTCTCTCCAGGACCCTTTGAGTCAAGTGCTCTCTCTAAAGTTCCGTTGAGGGTTCCACCTTTTAGTTTGATTTCCAGGATATAGGATACTATGGCACCAGTTCAATTTGGGTTCAAATTTTGTGTTCCTTCCCCCACCATTTCCCTTCCCCCAAACCCTACCTTCCTTATTGTCCAAGCCTCAAGATGCTATTCACTTATGTCAGCAACTTGTGCTGATCCAGGTTAGGAACTGCAGATGAGTGAGATCAAGTGATGTTTGTCTTTCTGTGGTTGTGTGAGTTCACTTAAAATGATCTGTGCCAAGTTCAAACACTTTTATAAAAATTTCAATGTGCCATTTTTTCTTACTGTTGAGTAGAATTCCACCATGTAGATACACCACATCTTGGTTATACATTCATTCAGTGATGGACACCTGGGTTGATTCCAGTTTTTGGCTATTATGAATTGAGCAGCTATAAACATGGCTGAGCAAATATTTCTGAACTGAGCTTTTAGGGTACATGCCCAGTAAGGTAATTACTGGCAATCCTATATTCCTCCTTTTCAGGAGTCTCCACATTGATTTCCAGTGTTTTTACCAGCTTACATTCCCACCAACAGTGAATGAGAGTTCCTATTTCTCCACAGCCTCACCAACATTTGTTTTCATTTGATTTTTTTTAATGTTTGCTATATTTACTGGAGTAATGTGGAATCTCATAGTTGTTTTAACTTGCATTTCCTTAATGGTTAGGTATGTTGAACATTTTCTTAAGTGTGTTTAGCCGTTTGTAATTCTTCCTCTGAGAACTCCCTATTTAGTTTTCTGCCCCACTTTTGGAGTGGGTTGTTTAATTTCTCATTGTTTAGTTTTTTGAGTTCTTTGTAGATTCTAGATATTAGGCTTCTGTCATTGTTATAGCTGGTAAAGATTTTCTCCCATTCAGTGGGTAATCTATGGTCTCTGCTTATGGTATGTTTGTCTGTGCAAAAGCTTTTTAGCTTCATGAGATTACCTTGGTTGAGTGCTTGTTTACTTTTCTTGGCTACTGGGATTTTATTCAGGAAGTCTTTTCCCAGTTCCATATCATGGAGAGTGCTTCCTTTTTCTTCTTCTAGTAGTTGAAAAGATCCAGGTCTTACATTGAGGTCTTCAATCCATTTAGACTTGATCTTTGTGTATGGCAATATGAGTGGGTCTAATTTCATTTTTCTACATATGGTCATCCAACTTGTCCAACACCACTTGTTGAAGATGCTGTCTTTTCTCCAGTCTACATTATTGACACCTTTGTCAAAGATCAAGCAGCTGTCGTGGCTTGTCCTAAAGTCTGGGTCTTCAATTCTGTTCCATTGGTCTATGTTTCTGTTTTTATTCCAGTACCATGCTGTTTTTATCACTATGGCTTTGTAATACAGCTTTAGATCAGGTATGGTGATACAACCAGAGGTGTTTCCTTTGTTGAGGATATGTTTGGATATCTGAGGCCTTCGGCCAATCCATATGAATTATGAGATCTTTTTTTGAGTCTCAATGAAGAATGATGCTGTTAGTTTTATTGGTATTATGTTAAATCTGTGTATTGCTCTTGACAGAATTGCCATTTTTACAATATTAACTCTACCTATCCAGAAACATGGGAGGCCTTCCATCTTCTTTTTTTTAAAAAAATTTTTATTAACATTTTCCATGATTATAAAATATATCCCATGGTAATTCCCTCCCTCCCCACCCCCACACTTTCCCATTTGAAGTTCCATTCTCCATCATATTACTTCCCCATTACAATCATTGTAATTACATATATCCAATATCAACCTATTAAGTATCCTCCTCCCTTCCTTTCTCTACCCTTTATGTCTTCTTTTTACCTTACTGGCCTCTGCTACTAAGTATTTTCATTCTCACGCAGAAGCCCAATCATCTGTAGCTAGGATCCACATATGAGAGAGAACATGTAGCGCTTGGCTTTCTGGGCCTGGGTTACCACTTAGTATAATACTTTCCAGGTCCATCCATTTTTATGCAAATTTCATAACTTCATTTTTCTTTACCGCTGAGTAGAACTCCATTGTATAAATGTGCCACATCTTCATTATCCACTCATCTGTTGAGGGACATGTACGCTGGCTCCATTTCCCAGCTATTATAAATTGAGCAGCAATAAACATGGTTGAGCATGTACTTCTAAGGAAATGAGATGAATCCTTTGGATATATGCCTAGGAGTGCTATAGCTGGGTCATGTGGTAGATCAATCTTTAGCTGTTTTAGGAACCTCTACACTGTTTTCCACAATGGCTGTACCAGATTGCATTCCCATCAGCAGTGTAGAAGGGTTCCTTTTTTAAGGCATCCCCGCCAACATTTATAATCATTTGTTTTCATGATGGTGGCCAATCTGACAGGAGTGAGGTGGAATCTCAATGTAGTTTTAATCTGCATTTCCCTGATGACTAGTGACGTAGAACATTTTTTTAGATGCTTATATGCCATTCGTATTTCTTCCTTTGAGAACTCTCTATTTAGCTCCATAGCCCATTTTTTGATTGGCTTGTTTGATTCCTTATTATTTAACTTTTTGAGTTCTTTGTATATCCTAGATATTAATACTCTATCAGATATATAGCTGGCGAAGATTTTTTTCCCATTCTGTAGGTTGCCTCTTTGCTTTTTTCACTGTGTCCTTTGCAGTGCAAAATCTTTGTAATTTCATGAGGTCCCAGAGATTAATCTGTGGTTTTATTGCCTGAGCAATTGGGGTTGTATTCAGAAAGTCTTTGCCAAGACCAATATGTTGAAGGGTTTCCCCTACTGTTTCCTCTAGCAGTTTCAGAGTTTCAGGTCTGATGTTAAGGTCTTTAATCCATTTGGACTTAATTCTTGTGCATGGCGAGAGAGAAGAATCTATTTTCATCCTTCTACAGATATATATCCAGTTTTCAAAACACCATTTGCTGAAGAGGCTGTCTCTTCTCCAATGAGTATTTTTGGCATTTTTATCGAATATCAGGTGGCTATAGCTACTTGGGCTTACATCTGGGTCCTCTTTCTGTTCCACTGAGCTACATGTCTGTTTTTGTGCCAGTACCATGCTGTTTTTGTTACTATGGCTCTGTAGTACAGGTTAAAATCAGGTATGGTGATACCACCAGCCTCATTTTTGTTGCTCAGTATTATTTTAGATATTCGAGGTTTTTTGTGATTCCAAATGAATTTTTGGATTGTTTTTTCTATTTCCATGAAGAAAGCCTTTGGAATTTTGATAGGGATTGCATTAAATGTATAGATTGATTTAGGTAAGATTGCCATTTTCACAATATTGATTCTTCCAATCCAGGAACAAGGGATGTTTCTCCACTTTCTAGTGTCTTCTGCAATTTCTTGCTTGAGTGTTTTAAAGTTCTCATTGTAGAGATTCTTTACTTCCTTGGTTAGGTTTATTCCAAGGTACTTTATTTATTTATTTATTTTTTTGATGCAATTGTGAACGGGAGTGATTCTCTGCTTTCATCCTCTGTGTGTTTGTTGTTAGCATATATGAAGGCTACTGATTTCTGTGTATTTATTTTGTATCCTGCTACATGGCTGTAGGTTTTGATCAGCTCTAACAGTTTGCTAGTAGAGTCTTTAGGGTCCTTTATGTATAGAATCATGTCATCTGCAAATAATGATAACTTGATCTCTTCCTTTTCAATTTGTATCCCTTTTATGTGTGTTTCTTGCCTTATTGCTATGGCTAAGACTTCCAAAACTATATTAAATAAAAGTGGGGACAGTGGACACCCTTGTCTTGTTCCTGATTTTAGTGGGAAAGCTTCCAGTTTTTCCCGATTTAGTAATATGTTGGCTGTAGGCTTGTCATAAATAGCCTTTATTATATTGAGATATGTTCCTTCTACTCCCAGTCTCTGTAGGACTTTTATCATGAAAGGATGTTGGATTTTGTCAAATGCTTTCTGTGCGTCTAATGAGATGATCATGTGATTTTTGTCCTTCAACCCGTTTATGTAATGTATTACATTTATAGATTTGCGTATGTTGAACCATCCCTGCATCTCTGGGATAAAGCCTACTTGGTCAGGGTGAATGATCTTTTTGATATATTCTTGTATACTGTTTGCCAATATTTTGTTGAGAATTTTTGCATCTATGTTCATGAGGGAGATTGGTCTGTAATTTTCTTTTTTTGTTCTATCTTTGCTTGGTTTTGGTATCAGGGTGATGCTGGCCTCATAGAAGGAGTTTGGTAGAATTCCTTCTTTTTCTATTTCCTGGAAAAGCTTAAGAAGCAATGGTGTTAGCTCTTCCTTAAATGTCTGCTAAAATTCAGCAGTGAATCCATCTGGGCCTGGGCTTTTTTTAGTTTGGAGATTATTGATAACTGTTCGGATCACCATGTTTGTTATAGGTCTATTTAAGTGATTAATCTCATTTTGATTTAATTTAGGTAGGTCATATAGATCAAGGAAATCATCCATTTCTTTCAGATTTTCATACTTTGTGGAGTATATGCTTTTATGGTATATCCCTATGATTTTTTGAATTTCTCTGGAATCTGTTGTGATGTTACCTTGTTCATCTCTGATTTAATTAATTTGTGTCTCTTCTCTCTTTCTTTTGGTCAGATTTGCTAAGGGTTTATCAATCTTGTTTATCTGTTCAAAGACCCAACTCTTTGTTTCATTAATTCTTTGGATTGTTCTTTTTGTTTCTATTTCATTAATTTCTGCCTTAATCTTTATTATTTCTTCCCGTCTACTGATTTTTGGTTTGCCTTGTTCTTCTTTTTCCAAGGCTTTAAGGCGAAGCATTAGGTCGTTTTCTTGTGACCTTTCTAATTTCTTAATATAGGCACTTAATATAATTTATAATAATTTACCTCTTAGAACTGCCTTCATTGTGTCCCAGAGATTTTAGTATGTTGTGTTCTCATTATCATTTGACTCTATAAATTTTTTGATTTCCTTTTTGATTTCGTCATTGACCCATTCATCATTTAGTAGTGTATTGTTTAGTTTCCATGATTTTGTGTATGCTCTATAGCCTTTCTTGCTACTGATTTGTAGTTTAATTCCATTGTGGTCAGATAGAATGCAAGGAATTATTTCAGTTTTCCTGAATTTGTTAAGATTTGCTTTATGTCCTAATATATGGTCTATTTTAGAGAATGTTCCATGTGCTGCTGAAAAGAATGTATATTCTGCAGCCTTTGGATGAAATGTCCTGTATATATCTGTTAAGTGCATTCCTTCTATGACCTCATTTAGTCCAGATGCCTCTCTGTGTATTCTTTCCCTGGATGACCTGTCAATTGATGAGAGTGGGGTGTTAAAGTCACCCACCACCACTGTGTTTGGTATTATCTGTGACCTTAGTTCTAATAGTGTTTGTTTGATGAATTTGGGAGCCCCCAAGTTGGGTGCATATATGTTTAGGATTGTAATGTCCTCCTGTTGGAGTGTGACCTTAATCAATATAAAGTGACCTTCCTTATCTTTCTTGACTAACATTGGACTAAAGTCTACCTTGTCCGATATTAGGATAGCAACCCCTGCTTGTTTTCTAGGCCCATTTGCTTGAAATACCATCTTCCAACCTTTCACTCTAAGGTAATTTCTATCCTTTGTAGAAAGGTGAGTTTCTTGGAGACAACAAATTGTAGGATCTTGCTTTTTAACCCAGTTTGTGACTCTATGTGTTTTCATTGGGGCATTGAGGCCGTTGATATTAAGAGATATTATTGAATGGTGTGTATTTATGTTTGCCATTTTTTTTTTTTTTGTGGTTCTGGTTCTACCTGTGCTCTCTTCTGTATTGCTTGTTTTTTCTAGGTTCCTTATATGTGTGCTTTTCCTTTTCTTCAGCATGGAGGATTCCATCAAGTATTTTCTGTAGAGCTCGTTTTGTCTTCAAATACTCCTTTAACCTGCTTTTGTCATGGAATGTCCTTATTTCTCCATCTATTTGAATGGATAACTTTGCAGGATAAAGTAACCTTGGTTGACAGTTGTTATCTTTCAGAACTTGGAATATATCACCCCAAGCCCTTCTGCCTTTAAAAGTTTGTGTTGAATTATCTGCTGTAATCCTGATGGGCTTACTTTTGTAGGTATCTTGATTTTTCTCTCTAACTGCTTTCAATATTTTTTCTTTGGTGTGTGTGTTTGGAAGTTTGATTATAATATGGAGAGGAGAGGTTCTTTCCAAGTTTTGTCTGGCTGGGGTTTCTAAAGGCTTACTGTATCTGTATTGGCATCTCTTTCCCAATTTGGGGGAATTTTCTTCTATGATTTTGTTGAAGACACCTACTATGCCTTTTGAGTGAAATTCTTCTCCTTCTACTATGCCTTGAATTCTAATATTTGATCTTTTCATAGTGTCCTGAATATCTTGAAATTCCTACTCATACTTTTCTATAAGTTTGTCTTTCTCTTTGTTGGCCTGTATTAGATCTTCCACCTGGTCTTCTAGCTTAGATATTCTGTCCACTCCTTCATCCATTCTACTGGTGAGATTTTCTACAGAGTTTTTTATTTCATTAACTGTGTTCTTCATTGCTAGTAATTCTGACTGGTTTTTCTTTATTATTTCTATTTCCTTATTTCTATCTTGTATTGCCTTCTTTGTTTCATGAAATTGGTGTCCTGCATCTTCTTTGATTCCTTTGATTTCCTCTTTAAGTTCCTCTTTGACTCCTTTGATTTGTTCTCTGACTTCTTTGAACATATTTATAATCATTCTTTTGAAATCTTTTTCAGGCATGTCTTCTAACTCGTTCTCACTGGAGGTCATTTCTGATGCATTAATACTTTTAGGTGGATTTATATCGTCTTGCTTTTTAGTGTTTCTTGTGTTATAATGTATATAGTTTTGCATCTTGGATTAAGTTAATGCTTTGATTTTCTAGGTAGCTGGGTATTCTTAGCTGTATCAATTGATTTGATGTTATATATTTTCAGGGTAGGAGCTTAAGGTGTTAGATGTGGCTCTTAAGAGTCTGAGAGTATCTACAAAGGTGCTCCTAGGGGTTGAGTTTCCCTGCCATGGGAGTATTCAAGTAGGCTGAGTGGAATAAAACACTGGTAGATTCTAAAAGTTAACTAAACACTGTACCCATTCAGTCAAAAACAGCCCCAAGTATGTATGCCTGGGTAGTTATTATAGCAACCAGATCCTCTATCCACACAGAGGTTAAGAATTCTGGTCTGTTGAGGGATCCCAGTCAGCTTGTGACCAAGTGAGACCCTTCCCTGGTGCAAACCCAGTTACCTTGGATGAGTTTGGTCTCAGTCAAGTTGCTGCCTGGGTCGTCGGGCTGCTGTTCTGATTTCTGAAGCTGGGTACTGGCTTTTCCTGCAGGGCAAACCAAGCCTGGCAACTGTGGCCCTGCAGATCAGCACCCCCGCTGCTGGAACTGCTGCTGCTTCTGGGTCTGCTGTTGTTGCCGCTCCTGGGTCTGCCACTGCTGCCACTCCTGGGTCTGCTGCTGCTGGGGCCGCTGGTACCGGTTCCAGAACTGCTGATGTTGGTGCCGAACTCTGCTCCTGGTTAGGTCCCACTGTTGGCTGAAGTTGGCGTGGCCAGGTCCCGGGACTCTGCTCTGTTCGCTGGAGCTGGGCTCAGGCGGTGGTGGAGGGGAGGGAGCCGCAGCTGTTCTGGTTCTCTCGCTGTTCCACGTGTTCTTCTGCCTTGTTCTGCTCCTCCGCTGCTCTCTCTTCACGTTTCCTGAGTTGCAGAGAGCGCGGTGTGAGGGGAAGCTCCTGCACCTGGCTTTTCCTGCGGCTGGAGCCGAGCCCGGCGGCTTTCTGGTGTGCCCCGCTGCCACCGTGGTTCGCGGAGCTGCCGGCGCTGCTTTTGCTGGCCTGTGCAGGCTCTGGATGCTCTGGATGTCTCCTACTTCTCTGCTGCTGCTTCAATTTCGTATACCCCTCATTTTTTAGTAAAAGTGTGTATTTTGCTGAGGTTTATTGGCCTTTTTTCCCCCAGGCTGCTTTGGCGTGGTACCTACGCCGCCATCTTAACCGGAAGTCCCTCTTCCATCTTCTTACATCCTCCTGTATTTATTTCATGAGTGTTTTTATGTTTTCATTTTATAGTTCCTTCACATCCTTTGCTAGTGTTATTCCAAGGTATTTAATGTTTTTGTTGCTATTAAAATGGGACAGTCTAACTGATTTATTTTTCTGTACATTTGCTCTTTGCATATGGAAAAGCTACTGATTTTTTCTGCATTGATTTTGTATCCTGCCACTTTGCTGAAAAAATTTATCACCTTTAGAAGTTTTGGGATGGAGACTTTTTGGTCACCTATATATAGGATTATGTCATCTGCAAATAGGGCTAACTTGACTTTTTCCTTTCCAGTTTGAATCCATTTTATTTCTTTCTCCTGTCTTATTGCCTGGACTACTACTTCTAGTCCTATGTTGAAGAGCAGTGGTGAGAGTGGGCGCCCCTGTCTTGTTCCTGGTCTCAGTGGGAACTCCTTGAGTTTTTCCCCATTAAGTATTATTTGGACTTTAGGAGCTTTATATATTATATAGCCTTTATTGTGTTGAGATATAAACCCTATATGCCTATTTTTTTTATAAGTATTTTGATCATGAAGTGGTGTTGTATTTTGTCAAAGGCCTTCTCTGCATTAATTGAGATGATGATGTGGTTCTTATGGTTCAGTTTATTTATCTGGTGTATTATGTTGACAGATTTCCATATGTGAAACCATTTTTGGTTTTGGTATCTGGTGATGCAAGCTTCATAAAAGGAGTTGGGGAGGATTCTCTGGTCTCTGATAATGCTGAATACTTTGAGAAACAATGGTTTCAGTTCTTCTATGAAGGTTTGAGAGAATTCAGCTGAGAAGCCATCTGGTCCTTGACTTTTCTTTTTGGGGAAGTTTTTGATTACCTTTTCAATCTCCATGGATATGATAGGCTTATTTAGGAGATTAATTTGCTCTGAGTTTAGTTTTGGTAGGTGGTATGTGTTTAGGAATTCATCCATTTCTTCCAGATTACTTAATTTTGTGGAATAGAGGTTTTTCCATTGCCTTTAGGTGGACAGTCATTTTATTGATTTGTGATTTTTCTGTCTTTGTAATGCACACATTTAGGACTATGAATTTTTCCCTTTATGACTGCCTTCATTGAGTCCCATACATTTTGGTAGGTTGTGTTTTCATTATCATTCAAATCTAGGAATTTTACAGTTTTTATTTATTTATTTATTTTATTTTTTATTTTTATTTTTTATTTATTTGAGAGTGACAGACACAGAGAGAAAGACAGATAGAGGGAGAGAGAGAGAATGGGCATGCCAGGGCTTCCAGCCTTTGCAAACGAACTCCAGATGCGTGCGCCCCCTTGTGCATCTGGCTAACGTGGGACCTGGGGAACTGAGCCTCGAACCGGGTCCTTAGGCTTCACAGGCAAGCGCTTAACTGCTAAGCCATCTTTCCAGCCCCAGTTTTGTTTTTTTTTAATTTTCCCATGACCCACTCATTGTTTAAAAGTGTGCTGTTTAGTCTCCAGGAGTTGGTAGAGTTCTTGATGTGTCTCTTGCTCTTAATTTCTAGCTTTTAAGCATTGTGATCTGACATGATGCAGGAAGTTACTTCAATTTTCCTGACTTTATGGAGGCACACTTTATGGCCTAATATATGGTCAATTTTGGAGAAGGTTACCTGGGATGCTGAGAATAATGTGTATTATGTAGAGTTGTGGTGGAAAGTTCTGTAGGTATCTGTTAGGTGTAGTTGATCTATGATGCTATTGAGCTCTATTATTTCCCTGTTGATTTTCTGCTTGGATGATCTATCTAGTGATGATAGTGGAGTATTGAAGTCTCTGATTATGATGGTGTTGTTTTTTATTTCTGTTTTAATGTCAGGTATATTTTATTTTCTAAACTGCCCCTGTGTTTGGGTCATATATATTTATGATTGTGATATGCTCATGTTGGATCATTCCCTTGATGGAAGTGGCCTTCTTTGTCCTTTTTGATCACTTTTGCTTTGAAGTGTATTTTATCAGATATTATTATAGCAACACCTGCTTGTTTTTTATTTCCATTTGCTTAGAATATCATTTTCCAGCCTTTCACCCTGAGAAGGTGTCTATCTTTACTGGCAAGGTTGGTTTCTTGAAGATAGAAGATAGAGGATAGAAGGGTCCTGTTTCTTGATCCATCTTGATAGCCTGTATCTTTTGATGGGAAAGTTATGCCCATTAGTATTTAAGTTTACTTCTGTGAGGTTTGAATTAATCCCTGTCATGATGAGGTGTTTTATGGGGTTGGATGCTTACTTGTGTTATGTACTGTTTTGAGCCTGGTTTATTTTGGTTATTGTGATCTTCTTCTTGTTGGCTCCTGAGATTGGTTGACTATTCTATGTAGAGTATCCCCTCAAGTATTCTCTGTAGGCTTGGCTTTGTGTTTATATAATTATAGAGTTGACTTTTTTCATGAAAAGTTTTTTATTTCTCCATCTTTTATGAGGGATATTTTTGCTGGGTAAAGGAGCTTGGGTTGGAAGCCATAGCTTTTCAGACTATGAAGTGTTCCATTCCAGGCCCTTCTGGCTTTCAGGGTTTCCATTGAGAAATCTGATGTTATCCTAATGGGATTGCCCTTGTATGTTGTGAATTGCTTCTCTCTTGCTGATTTAAACACTCATTCTTTGTTTTCATTGTTAAGGGTTTTAACTATGATGTGTCTTGGAGGGTTTCTCCTTTGGTCCTGGCTTTTTGGTGTTCTATGTGCTTCTTGTATCTGGATGGGCCTCTCTTTTGCAAGATTCAGAAAATTTTCTTCAATAATTTTGTTGAGTATATTTTCTATGCCTCTGGTCTGGATTTCCTCTCCTCTTGGTGTGCCCATGATCTGGATGTTCGGTCATTTTAGAGCGTCTCACAGTTCCTTCATATTCTGTTCATTTAATTTTTTGAATTTAGCAAAGTTTTTGGCCTCCTGATCAATTTCTTCTGTCTTATCTTCCAGGGCATAGGTTTTTGTCTTCCACATGAGTAACTTTATTGGTGAGTGGTTCTGTAGAGGTTTTCATAAATTCTACTTGATTTTTGTTTTCTGTTGCATTGTTTTGGATAATGTCCATCTCTTTTTTGAGGTATAATTTTCATTTGAATTATAATTTTTCTTGATGCTTCTTGTTTTTCATTCTTGCATTTGATCAAGCCTTCATTAAGCTTAATCAACTTTCAACTTATTTATATCTCTTTGGAGGGATCTAACGTTTTATTCCATCAAGTTAAGCCTACTGTCAAAAGTTTTATGCTCTAGGAGACAATTCTGTTCAATTTCATTAATACAATAGTTGGTTCTTTGATGGTTTGCTTTGAGTTCAGTGATTTTTTTTTTTTTTTAATTAGGGTCTCATTGGTTGTTGTGTTTTCATTTTGGGAGTGAATTTCTGTTGATTTCTCTATGATTTCATTGGAGACTTCCATAGTAGGACTAGGCATCCTTGCTGGAGATCTCTCAGTTTTCTGACTTTCGTTGGCTGTTTTTTTTAGTTGGTGTCTACCCATTTTAGGAAGACTCTTTCTTTTATTGAGGAGGAAGCAAGTTTGTGTCCTTTATCCCACCCATCCTCTGACTCAGGTGAACAAGGATGTTGGTAGTTAGTGGCCAGTAAGATACCAGAGAAAAAGGCCTGATTTCACATCTCACACAGGGGCCAGGCTTCCCCAAGCAAGGCACAATGGGACCTACCAGGACAAGGGGTCTAGGAGAAGTAAGGGCATAGGGATCTGGCCTACTTTGTGCTGTGCCATCCAGGACATAGACCAGTGCAGGCAACCTAGACTGGGGAGGTGGGAGGAGCCCAGATACTGGGTTCTGGTCTACTCACTCCAGAGGTCATGGCTGCCCATACACTGATGTGCAAGGATCTCAGACCTGGGTGGTGGTGGTGGGGACCAGAAATGGGTCTAGTCTACTCACTCCAGTCTGCTGTGCCCGCCCACACACTGATTGTGCAAGGAACTCAGACCTGGGTGGTCCAGAATTATTTCTTAAATGTGCTTGATGTTTATCTACCTGTAAAACTATGAGTTCTTCAAAGGCAAGAATAAGTATTTTATGCTCAATATTGTGTCCCTTACTGTAAAATACAAAATGACTTATGAGATTGCCAAATGTTTGCTAAAATAAACTTTAGATTATTAAGCCAAATGATAAATGAAAACACATTTGGTAGCTAATCTCAGTGGAGAAATACTATAAATTTATAAAGTAATAGACTAGAAAAAAGTAAATATTAGGATGGAGTGGCCCACACAAGAAACTTAATTTAAGCATTTAGAGTGTAGTCTAGATTGTTCGGGTATTAAATAGGCTATTGTCATTTATTATCCAGCATTTCTTTAAAAAATAAAGGAACCGATACCACTTCTGTTTTTAACTTTCTCCATGTTTCTAAGTAAGAGCTATGTAATTCCTTTTTTTTTTCATTAAAAAATTATTTATTTATTTGAGAGCAACAGAGAGAGAAAGAAGGAGAAAGAGAGAGAGAGAGAGAGAGAGAGAGAGAGAGAGAGAGAGAGAGAGAAAATGGGTGTGCCAGGACCTCCAGCCACTGCAAATGAACTCCAGATGCATCTGTGCATCTGGCTTATGTGGGTCCTGGGGAATCACGCCTTGAACCAAGGTCCTTAGGCTCCATAGGCAAGTGCTTAACTGCTAAGCCATCTCTCCAGCCCTTTTTTAAAATTTAAAATTTTTAAAATTTATTTAGGAATTCTTATATTTACTGGGCTTAATGAAGATTAAGGGAGTGAGCCAAACATCAAGGCATCTAGTAAAACCCATACCCCTAAAAGCTTGGGGCTCAGAGCAAGGATATAAGTAAAGACATTTACAGGGTTTATTTCTGTAGCTGTAAATTGATTGAAGTAACTGTTAAGATATATTGTGCTCTCTTTCTTTCACAAACTACCTTTCATAATGGGCTGGAAAGAGATTTTAATTGAGAGAGGGAGGGGAGGAAAGGAGAGAGAGAGAGAGAGAGAAATTAAATTGCCAAGTAAGGTGAATGGGGTAGAACATGACAAAAGGAAAAGCACTTATAGTTAGAAAAAAACAAAAAGAATTAACAACAGAGCCTTTTTCCAAGCATAAATAAAACAAAAACAAAAAACCAATTAGATACATCATTTGAGGAGCTGGAAGGCAAAAAACAAAAAAACAAACAAACAAAAAACAAAACAAACAAAAAAAAACAAGAAGAAGAAAGAAAGAAACAAAGATTGGCAAGTCTCTCCATAAAATAGCAAACATAGGCAGCCTGACCACCTCTGACTCAGAAAGAGCCAAAAGGAAGGATGATTGCATCACCACAAAATCCTTCATGATGTTAGCTGCCAACTAATGACCCCTGAAAAATGCTGGAAACTGGAAGCCACTACCCTGCTTTGAGTAGCTTTACAACCAACATCACACCCAAGTGACTTCCTTCATAAGCACTGTTCACAAGCTCGTATTTTCCAGAAATGTGTCAGGATATTGCTGATCGGAATTGCTTAGTGTTTGGAAAATATGGGCATACAAAGAACAAAATAAAAACTCTTTATAAAAGCTGCCAGAGAAAGATTTCCATCTCTGTATCATTTTCCTGATCACTCCAGGGCTAAAATCAGTGGGTACATCTTGAGCTGCACCTTGGGATAATAGAGCTTTTGAGGCATGTCAATGTACGCTTTGTTAAAATTGCCCCAAAATGATTATTTAGGGGCCAGAGCACAACTTCAGGTATAATTCTTTAGAAATGTTACCCACCTTTCTTTTCTGGAGTTGAGGGCTCCATTTTTACTGGGTTTAGCAATGAACTCCTTTAGCAATGAGTCAAGTCTCTGCCAAGACTCCACAGCCCGTGAAACACCTGTCATCTCATTGGTCTGGAACTCACCTCATTAGGCTAGATTAGCAAACCCCAGGGATCAGTTTGTCTTCCCCAGTGCTAGTATAACAGAAGAGCCTGCTGACTCACAGTATCAGGCTTTTCTTTTTTAAATGTGAATTCTGGGATCAAACTCAGGTCTCATATTTATGCCTTTGGATTGATTGACCTCCCCTGTCACTAAGGGGATATTTTAAACTAATCATTTCAAATGTTAATAGCATCAAAATCAGCTGAAAGTCTTGTTAAAATCTACAGATTGCTGCTGTCTCTGAGATTCTTTTTTTTAAAGTTTTTTTTTGTTTGTTTATTTTTATTCATTTATTTGAAAAGGATGGGCACAGAGAGCGAATGGGTGCACCAGGGCCTCTGGCCACTGCAAATGAACTCCAGACGCATGCGCCCCCTTGTGCCTCTGGTTAATGTGGGTCCTGGAGAATTGAGCCTTGAACCGGGGTCCTTAGGGTTCACAGGCAAGCGCTTAACCGCTCAGCCATCTCTCTAGCCCATCTCTGAGATTCTTATGAAAATAAAGTAAAAACAGCTAAGCTGTCAGTCCTTCACAGTGTTCTGACCAATGTAAGAAGTCACATTTAAAATATACATAAATGCACACTAAAAATGGTCTCAGGAGAAGCATGCATCCTTCATTGTTCCTACAGAGACTGTGTGTCAGATATGAAAAACCCCTCAGCAACCTGGTAGGGTTTCCCTGAAGAGTTCTATCACCCACAGAACATGAACTGGACCAGCACCCACAGAGCCCCAGAAGTTTCACACAGCTCAGCAGCTTCCAGCTTTGGTTCTGAAAGGCTACATTTTTGCTGGCTTTACCAATGAACTCCTTTAGCAAGGAGTCAGGTCTTTTCCAAGACTCCACAGCCCATGAAACATCTGTCAAATGATTGATGCAAACCATGATGCAGCTCCTCTAAATCCTCTGCATCGTATCTGACTGCAGCCAGGAATAATGAGGAAGTGTTCTCCACAGTAATTCCTTGCTTGACAATGTGCCGACAAAGTTTTACAGTCTGTTGCCCTATTGAAAGAACATTAAGTGAAGATATTATGACCTCATGGCCTAGTCAGTCCCATGGCAGCTGATGCATCTTATTGGGGTGGCCAAGTCACTGGGACTGTGTAGACATTCTAGAGGAAGATGCAGTACACAGAGTAAAGAAATTGGTGTATTATTGCCAAAGACACCACATGCTTGATTGTGGGACCCTAAGAAATCAATCTGGAACTCAGCCAAAAGCTTCCTCCCTGCTGGCTGTCATAGTGCTGGAAAGTGCCATGTGGGCTGCCTGGGAGAGAATAGTCATAAACAGTCTTTTTTGTCATTTGCAGTGGACCCTAAATAATTAGCCATCTAGGTAAGATGGGACCATAGATGGAATAGTGGCATGTATGTCATGGGGTAATCAACTGCTTTCTCAATTTGAGGTCTGCTTCACTGGAGGTAATTCATGGCCCATACTGAAAACCCAGGGCTGGGAAAGTCATAGGCCTTACTACTACTGTTGTTTGGGATAATGGATATGTTGTGCGTGCATCAAATTGCCTCCTAAATACTTATGTCCATACCTTAGTGTTGTTCTCACTTTTGGTGAGAGAAGCTTGGTTTTGTAGATAGCGGTGACTCTTGGGGAGACTCAAAACTTGTCAAAGTACTGGTAGTTGAGTGCTCAGTACTAAAGGAGACATCTCTATCCTATCCTCCAAGGCTCAGCATTCACTGCAGCAGAGGTGGTAGAAAGAATTTAAGAGCCAAAGGACAGAGTAGAGTACTTTGGAATGCTGTGTTCTGGACATGAGGTGGTTGTTGCATTCATGACGTCTCGGCAGCTGACATTACCTGCGCAATATGTGCACAAAAATGGGCCTATCATTATGTCTTCATGGATGGCGGAGGAGCACAAAACATGACATCAAGATAAAGGAGGGACTGCATCCACCAAATTCTCTCCAAAGCAATAAGGCTTCTCCCGTTTAACCAGGGCTGACTTCACTCTCCGTTGGAGAATCTGCTTCTCTTTTTCAGACTGGAGTGGGACTCAAGGAGGTAAATGACCTCTTGCGCTTCAGCCAAGCCACAGCCGAAACCATGGTGAAATTAGGGAGAGGAGCTCCAGTGCTGCTTTCTTGGTGCACCTGACGATCAGCACAAAGGTGAAGATGATAGACACTGAGGACACTCAACACCAGCCAAAAGAGAGCTCTAGGGGCTCCTGAGAGCCCATCACTGTGGTAGACTTAAAATGCACCCAGCATGGCTCAGGGAATTTTGCAGAAGGGGAGGAAAGATTGTTAGAGCCACAAGTTGGGAAATTATGCACAGAGCTATTGCCTCTCCCCCATAACTGACTGCTGCCCCCACAATGCACAACCCACAACCCCCACAGGGATAACCTGCGACCCCAATGAGGAGACCCCAATGGGGAACAAAGATGAGGGAAGGGATGGGACCAACATGTGTCGTTTCCATACTAAGTAATGTCCATAGCTAGTAAAAAAAAATTGCATATCTAAACCCGATGGCACCTTAAATGGAATGAAAAAAAAAAAAAAAGGGAATTGATTCTCAAGTATATGTTAAATAGCCCCGCGTGGTGGCGCACACTTTTAATCCTAGCGCTGGGGAGGCTGAGGTAGGAGGATTGTCTGAGTTTGAGGCCACCCTGAGACTACATAGTGAATTCCAGGTTAGCCTGTGCTAGAGTGAGACCCATAGGTTGAAACAACAACAACAAAACAAACAAACAAAAAAAACACAACTCACCAAATGAACAAATACTTTAAATAAGGGAAAGTACAACTCAGATTTCAATCACCTACAAAAGCACCAGCATCCTAAACCTTTTCAACAGCGCCATCTACAGGAAGGGCAGCTTTGAGCCCTTGCTTGGATTGACAACTGAGCACAGATGGTGGTTCTTTAGCTGTATACAGCAAGCTTTAAAAGCTATTAAAGCCCACCTCACTTCCTCCCGCCCCAGAAGATATCAATGAAAAAGATAGCAATGACACTTCTTGGTTCTTTTTTATTATACTATCGGTTTCTGTTTAACATCAGAAGAATGTAAATAAAGTCACAAATCACAGTGGTAACCATCCAACTTACTTTTCTTTCTTCTTGGTTTTTCGACATAGGGTTTCACTCTGGTCCAGGCTGACCTGGAATTCACTATGTAGTCTCAGGGTGGCCTCAACCTCACCGTGATCCTCCTACCTCTGCCTCCTGAGTGCTGGGATTAAAGGCGTGCGCCACCACGCCTGGCTACCATCCAACTTTCTGTTGTTTTCTCTACTAAATTATTTTTAAGCTATCTATAAGTTAGATATAATGTGGATGGTTATGTTCTTTAGGCAATACTAAGAAGGCAAATCAGACATGAGAACAAGAGAATATGAATTAACCAATTAGTTTAGCACGTATTTTTTATAATAGTTACAAGAAAAAACTACATAAAAGACCTGAATTATTTTTTTCTGCATTTTTAAACTATTTGTATATGCAAGTATATGCATGTGCACCAGGATCTCTTGCTGCTACAAACACATGCTCATCTGCCTTTGCATTGATCCTGTAGAATCGAATCCAGGCTGGTAGGGTTTATAAGCAAGTGTCTTTAACTGTTAAGCAATACACCTAGTCTCCCTACATTAGTTTTCTTATGTTCTAGTAACTAAGGTTTTCAGGAACATCTAAGACGATTTTGCTTTAACCAAGTACTTGTGTTTAAGATTCTACATATGTAGGATGATGCTGTATCAAAGCCTGCTCAGTTTCATCAGATAACAAGATTTTTCTGCCTGAGTCCATTATTCCAAAGTAGGGTGTTGGTGTTAGAGATGGTTATGAGCATGACACTGTGTGTTTTATGGCCCAGAAAATACAAAAGCCTGCTGCTGTTAAATCTGAGCCTTGTAAATCAAGTCATGGTGTTTAGGTCAGGTCTTGGTTGCGGGCATTGCATTAGGATATTTTAAAAATGGATTCTGGAGATCAAACTCCATTCTACATGCTTGCAAGGCAAGCACTACCATCTGAGCTTTCTCCCCAGCCCTCATACCTGTAACCCCTCACCAAGTTATGAGGTGACTGCATGACCATTGACCACTGAGCAAACAATTGTGATTCCTTCAATGACAGCATGGCGTCTAAGTTTGAAACAATGTCAGTATCTCGTAGACATGATCACAGCTTGTAGAGTGCAGCCAACCCAGTTAATGCAGGAGCTCTGTAACCCAAAATGCAGGGTTGCTGATATGTTTTCCATCAGTCATTCCTAAGACATCAGCAGAGCCCAAATTGAAACCATTTGAACTTATACTACAGAAAGTTTTGGTTGGGCAGGATCTGACTTGAAATTCTGTTTACTCATCCTTATGCTCTGTTTCTGCTTCTAGTGGGTTTCAGCTTCTGTTCTTTCTTTTCCTAACAAGTTCATGGCCACATTACTGCATACAGCTGAGATCAGTTTTCAACAGCGAAGTATTATTAAGTAGCTATTAAAAACGAGATTGATAACAACCTTTCTCCCAGTTCCCATCTCCTTGGAAACCAGCAGAGCAGTATAGAAAGAAATTAGCTTCATTTAATTGTTAGAAACTTATTAAATACAAATATACAATAAAAAAACAAATATACAATAAGATATGTTATTTTATTTATAGATTTGTTGTTGCATTAAATGTTAAAAACAATTTTAGCTTCTTTTTAGAGGCATCATAAAGGACTTACAATATGTTAAAAGGAATTAAAACCTGCAAGCACATAAAAATTGAAGGTCATATAAAACTGGGTTACTTCTTATTGCTGTGGAGTGTCCAAACTTCCAAAACTCAAAGATGAAAGGATGAATAATAAGATCTTTGAAGTGAATGATTATAGGCTCCATAAAAAGGTGTTGACTGTGGAAGAAAACAGAGTCCATGAATAACCGATATTCCTTACTTTTGAGACCCGAGGCTCAGGGATATTTTTCAAAGAGAAAGAGCCTCTGAACTCATGCTCATGGGAATAGAATGGGCTATTTTTAATTTCTTTTGCTATTTTGTATATGTGTGTTATATATGTATGCGTGTATATGCATTCATACGTGTTTGTGGGGGTGCACCTGTGTGTACATACACGAATGTAGAGGAGAGGTGGATGCGGAGGCCTTTCTCAGTTGCTCTCCACCTTGTATTGACAAGTCTCTTTCTGGAGCCAGAGCTTGTCATTTGGCTAGACTAGCTAGCCACTAAGTCCCAGTGATTCCCCAGCTCCACCTTCACAGTGCTGGGGCTCAGGCTGCAAACCCGCCATTTTACTTGATTTTTGGGGGTCAAAACTCAGGTCCTCATGCTTGTGTGGCAAGCACTTTACAGAATGAGTCATCTCCTCATTACTAATTCTATATAGTATATGTACATGCATGAGTGTGTGTGCGGGTAGATACCCTCAGGCACACCATCCTCCTTTCCTTGAGATTGGGTCTGTCATTGGCCTGGTGCTTCCCAGCTTAGGAGATACAGGCATGAGTCACAGCCCCAGGCATTTTTATATAGATACTCAGGACAGTACTAATATCCTCATTCATAAGAGACAAGCACATTGTCCACGGAGATATCTCCCCAGTCTGGAACCAGCTAATTTTTGGGCTCCATAATAAGAGAAATATTGAAAATAATCTGTAGTTAAAGAATGGCTGCCGCATAGATCTTCTCTCCTTAAGATTATAGAAAAAAAAGACTTTCACAGGAAACTTGTATATGTTTGAAATTTTGTTTGAAAATAGCCCAGTGGTAAAACACACATGGTTTAGCCTATATGTTTCCTTCACAGACCTGTTCCCCCAGCTGAAGACATTTGATTTTGTGTGTGAAAGTTTTAAAGAAAATGCTCCCAACTGGCAATTCCAAAATGTACCAAGCCCTCCCAACAGCACAGTCATTGTTCAGTCCTAAATGTCATAGAGTGAAATCTTTACTGTAAAGGAAAAACATCCCAGACTGAGGAGAGAATTATAGGCTGGGATATTGCGGTATCCTCTCACCAAATCACGAAATGACTGCATGTATCATCAGCACAAAGTATACTATTGAAGTAAGTCTTCAAAGTCACACTGATGTGGAATGATGCTGGAACAAGAGTGAGGTCCCCATGTATCTTCCCAGCTCACCTCCGCTCCTGAACTGTGAGCCATTCAGGTGTCCAGGGAGTTGTACCGTGCCTACTGCTTACTTTGCCTGGATAAGTTTTGGTTTTACAAAACATGTGAGTGGGCACAGCAAGTGTTGGGTTTTGGAGGATTCCTTACCCAGTTATCTCTGAAGGGAGTGCATCCACAGTATAACTGCTGTATCAGGAACCAGTGTTGAACAGGAGGGTATTGGATGAGTCCTGCACTTATTTGAGAGTCATCAGGCATGATATAGGAGCTTCAAATGAAAAAACAGTGAAAAAAAAAGCAAACAAAAAACCAGGAATTAGAAAGTAGCTCAGGGCCCTAAGTGCTGCCACCCCTGGGCTTGAACTTCAGGCACAGGTATTATCAGGCCTTGATTTTACAGTTAACTGGTTACTTTTTGTTCACTCCTATTGGATTTTTAGGGCCGAGCTGACTAAGGAAGTCATGTTCTAGCTAGCCAGGAGGCTAGCTGATTGGCCAGCCTTTTTGTACTCAGGCGAGACCTGTAGCTGTACATCTCTTACTAGGCCAGGGTCAGCAAACCTATTTCAAAGCAGACTTGTAGGAGGCCTCCTACCTATGGCTAGAAAAATTGTATTTCCTAATTGGGCTAAAAATCCATATTGTCTATATTGTTTATTACTGAGTCAATTTCAAATTTAGGAGAGGATACAGATCATTTGTGTAATTTTATAGACCCCGACTTTTCCGTACACATAGAGCATCTTTCTTTTTCTTAACTGGGATTGAAACGAGGACCTCAAGATGACTAGGCAAGTACTCTCCCACTGAACTATACCCTCAGCTCCCCTCTTGCTTTATGTTTTGAGGCAGAGTCTCACTAACGTGCCTTGGCTGGCCTTGAATTTTGCTGTCCACCTGCTTCAGTCTCTCAAGTAGTTGAGATTACAGTCTCATGCCACCAGCCTGGCTGGCAGGTAAGGGGCTCTTGACTTGGTCAAAGCTGATCTCCATACTTTTCAACCCTTCATCGATGGTAAATTTCAATGGTGGGATACATTCAGCTTGATCAGGTGTATGGAAATTGAAAGAACCCAAGATCTAGAAGGAAGAGTTATGGCTTTGTAATTCTGTGGACTCTCTTGGTCTGTGTTTTGTACTCTGAGTAGGGGCTGCTATAGAGATTCAATCATACCAGCTGGCATCCTATAAAGCCTATGTGCAAACATCATGATTCTTAAAGTCTCTGGACAAGCAAGGATACATTTCAGCAAAGAGCTGTTGGCAGTAAGGGAGAGGCCAACAGATCCTCTGGACTGACCTGGTAACTATACACTCCAAATGAAGCTCAGCGGAAACAAATCCATTTCTTGGTGTGTAGGTGAGCCAGGAGTGAAACACCGTTCTATCACAGAAAACCTGATTGGGAAAGAGAGCTTTTAAATGTGCATTTATTTGGCATAACATGCCTTAAAATATTAAAATAAAAGAGCTGGTCACTCTGGTATCAAGGTGTTTGCCCCAGTCATGCTGATTAATCTCATCTTTGGCAAAGCAAAAATATTTAGAGAATAAAACACACCACATGGTTTTGGAATTGAATTAACAAGTGTGTCAGGGGCAGTCACATTGATCTTAAAGGTTTTCTATTGGTCTTTTTGAACCCAAATTCTAGGAGATAGCTTTATTGGTATTTAGAAGGTAACTTGCACTGCAATGAGGATTTAAAGGGCAGGACAAGACAATTATTGTAGGTGTTCAAAACACATTATCGCATGCTCTGGATTAAAATATGTTGATTTTCTTTACTTTTGATTTCCAAGTTTCTAAAACCATTGTGCTAAAAGAAGGATTGCTAATTTAAAACAATGTATTTGTATCAACAGATCTCTTATTTCTGAACATAAAGTATATACATCCTATAGCAAATATGTTTGGTTGCCAATAAATTAGGTAGAAGTTAGTTCTATGGTTACATTATTTTGGGTTCAATTTTTGATTACTCTTTGCATGCATTTCTCCTTGAACCCCAATCCTTTAGGCTATTAAGATAGTATTAGATATGGTGTTATTATTCCTGCTTATATGAGTTCTAGTGTCATAAAACTGCAGACTAAACTGATTAGCTGCATGATATCCTGCAAGATGGGTGAATCCTATGTTGCCTGAGGTCCATATGAGTTATCTTGCTTAAATTCAAATCAAGAGGTCAGATAAGAAGAAAGATAATATTAAAAGTGTGGAATGCTCTCATCTTAATTGGCAGTTTAGATCTCTTCAGTTATAAGTATTTTAAGCTCCTGAGAGAAAGGCTGCCTAGAAGCAAAGGTGGGTTAGGGCACTTAGATCAAAGTTTCTTAGCCTTGACACTGTTGGCACTTAGGAAGGTGGCCTCTGATATGTGTCCCGCAGGGCCTTGGTATTCTCTCTAGCTTCTGTCCACCAGGTGCCAAGTACACGCCTCTTTTCTCCAGTTAGGAAACTAAAATTGTGCCCCCCCAAAACTGCCAAATGTCCCCTGGAGAGGGGATCATCCCCACTTGATAACTATAGGCTTAGGCTGTTGAAGGGCTCTGTATCTTTTTTTTTTTGTTGTTGTTGTTGTTTTTGGTAGTGCTGTAGGACAAGCCCAGACTTTCATGCAAGCAAGGTAAATACCAGCTGAGCAATATTCCAGCTTGTGAAGGGCTCTAAATGCAACAACTACTTTCTAATCGCTGAAAATGTCTCAAAATGCTCATCCTCTTGGCAGGTGCATTGGAGCATATCTGAGTCCCTAGTACCTTGCTGTGGTAGGCACAGAGCTGGGTAAGAGTACGTGATGGACAAGCAGCATGGTACTTGGACCAGTGAAGAGCATGCACTGGGAGAACTCACGCTGGTGACGTATAGGCCAAGTTCCCGTCATAACATTTATTCCCATGTATGAGGCTGTGCAAACGACAGCAAGAGAAACTGGATGTATTGTACTGACTTTTGGTGTCAATGAAACTTTCTATATCAAAACCTCTGAATTTCTTTCCTGAGGTGAAAATTCTATGACTATATTTTCAATAATATTGTTGAATTAGAAGTGAACAAGTAAAAGGTATTTCTAGTTCAAGACCTCCCTAGATCATTTTTTCCTCTGAACTTCCGTTGAAATATCTTATCATTGTAAACATCTCCTTCTGCTTATCCCAGGGTCTTAGTACAGCCAAAGCAAAAGGCATATTAGACTGGGCACGTAAGCCTTGTTTCTGAAGCTGGCTCTGCTGTGAACTCAAGCTTTTATGCTACATGGTTGGCTCTTATGCTTCAGTGTCTTACTCTAGACAAGTGGGGGCAGCAATGATCTCATAGCAGTATAGTGTGTAAAAATACTATACATGGAGTGTGTGTTCTATCTTAATAGGCCACAGACTTCTTGAAAGTTCTGAGCTTTTTAAAACCATGTTCATTGTTTTTTAAAATATTTTTTGTTCATTTTTATTTATTTGAGAGTGACAGAGACAGAAAGAGGCAGAGAGAGGGAGAGAGAGAGAGAGAGAGAGAGAGAGAGAGAGAGAGAGAGAGAGAGAGAGAATGGGCGTGCCAGAGCTTCTAGCCACTGCAAACGAAAGCCAGACGTGTGCGCCCCCTTGTGCATCTGGCTAACGTGGGTCCTGGGGAATTGAGCCTTGAACTGGGGTTCTTAGACTTCACAGGCAAGCACTTAACCACTAAGCAATCTCTCCAGCCCCCATGTTCACTGTTTTACACATAGTAGATCTCTGGTGAATGAATGGAAATGACTTGTTCCTTTTAGCCTTCCTCCCAGTCTACTGAGAGATGATAATATACCAGTAGCACATCACAGGAAGAACAAACAACATAATGCTTCCAAAGACTTGCCAGATGGCACCAAGTCAAATGGCTGTTTCTCTTACCTGTAATACAATCCCACAGAGGCTGATTGGGTAATCAAACTCAAGTTCATCTGGTCGCACGTGAATTGCCTGACAACCTGTTCCTAGGAATAATTCATCAGGGCCGACAAGTTCATCTGAATAAAACAGTGCTCGTTTAGCTATAGCACGGAAATTAAAATAGTTGCATTCCACCAGCACTGTTGAAAGAGAAGACAAGTGGTCAGTTGTTCTGCCTCAGTAAGTAATGCACAGAACACTGAGCAGGATCAGGTCGCAGAAGGATCTTTGAAAGAAATGGAAAGTAGAGGTATGTGCAAATATGGTTCCTTTCATAGTATGACTCCCCTCCTTTTACTTCTCCTTGGCAGACATATTCTTTCTCTGACATCTCCCAAATGGCCAGAATCAATTCACAGCACCCTCAGAAGTTTGGCCTGAGATTAACCATAGTGTGTATTTCCTCAAAATGGTGGCAGAGGTGCATACTTTTCGTAAAGTACTCATATGAGGTACTCTGGTGTCCCTTTAACACCAGAGCCCTTTAATAGTAGATTTCATGCTTTAACTTTAAAAAAAATTTTTTTTTTGGTTACTTTTACTTATTTATTTGAGAGCGACAGAGAGAGAGAAAGAGAGAGAATGGGTGTTCCAGGGCCTCCAGCTACTGCAAACAAACTCCAGATGTGTGCACCCCCTTGTGCATCTGGCTAACGTGGGTCCTGGGGAATCCAGCCTCGAACCAGAGTCCTTAGGCTTCACAGGCAAGCGTTTAATCGCTAAACCATCTCTCCAGCTTTCATGCTTTAACTTTTAAGCCATGGCTGTGCAGCAGATGAGTAATAAACATAGAGAGAAAGGTGTTTGTCAGGCTCATAGGATTTGTAAAGAGCTGGAACTGAAGGTCATTGCTGGGTCGCTGTTCTTAGGACTACATTGCATTACCTTGGGAGAGTGGATGTTCAGTTTATGTTCTCCTAGACTCTCTCCCTGAGTTTTCGTTTGTCTTTCTAATTATCTAACAGATTCACAAAAGAAAATGTGAAATATTCCTCTCAACATGCACATGTCCATTCAATGCAGAACTTTCCCTTTGAGACAGCGTCTCTTGTAACCCTGCTGGAGTTTAAACTCACTATGCAATGGCAGATGACCTTCAACTTCTGATACTCCTACTCCCTAAGTGCTAGAATAACAGGAATGTACCACCACATCCAGTTGATGTTGTGCTGGGGCTCCAACCCAGACTCTCATGTATGCTAGGCAAGCACTCTCCCAACTGAGCTACAAACTCAGCCCCCAGATCTCATGAGTTTTTTCAAAACATTTTCCCTATTTGATTTTCCTCATATAATACCAAAGTCCATCTGATCTTGAAGCCAAAAGGTCTTAAAATTTCTCCTCAATTACTTCTCTTTTCCTTCCCAAATAAGCTGTCTACAACTGAGTCTTTTCACTTTTACCTTCACAACCTCATCTACTTACTCCTGCATGGACAGTACTTTGGCACCACATATGCCTGTCTCTCTATGGGCCTTGTCAGTAGCCTGCTGTAAGCTTGATGCTTCCAGTTCCATCTTCTTTCTAGGTCAGCTGCAAACAGGGATGGATGCAGATACTCTCATTTCACTAGCACACACCCAACCTTCTAATTGCTTCCCATTGTCATTAGTAGAACACTGAAACCTTGATGGCCTGTAATAATGAAATCTCTCTGCTAAGCTTCCTTAACTTGCTATGTTGCCCCAGTGGGTGTCAACTGTCAGACCCAATGCTCCAATTTTACACCAAGCAACTATAAAGCGTAGCCATTTGTCTGCAAAGCCAAAGGACCCAGGTTCGATTCCCCAGGACCCACGTTAGCCAGATGCACAAGGGGGTGCACCCGTCTGGAGTTTGTTTGCAATGGCTGGAGACCCTGGCATGCCAATTCTCTCTCCTTCTCTCTCCCTCTCTTTCTCTGTCAAATAAATAAAAACTAAAAAAATAAAGCCTCTTTTGTTATCCCTAAATAAAATTAACACATAATTTTAGGTCACTATAATTCACTAATTATACTATAAAATAAGAAGATAAGAGGAAAATCATTGATATTAAAGAAATACATACATCAGTACATGGAACCTAGAATGGTTCTAGGTGAAAGGTCTGACATAGGTTTATCATGTAGCATTATGCAAAATGCTAACACCGAGGCCGAGGTTTCAAGCAGTGGTACAGCCTTTCATTCATTTATCTCACATACCTCATTTGCCTCAAGCAGGTCTACTACTTGGGATCCCCTTACTATTTAACTCTGCAGTGAGATTGTTCCAGAAAGATCAATAACCTGCTACTGTTCCGAGAAGCATAATATGTAATTTCTCTTTAGTATATATGCATAACACGTATTAAAGCACTGGGACACAGGGTGAGCCAGTCCTCGGGTATTCCACACGTGTGTAGCACAGTGGCTACAGGCAGTAACGCTATAGCGAATCTGAAATGGCTACTGAGTTAGCTCCTTGTTCTACACACACACCCTGCCAACACACCAACACCAAACCACAATGTATCTTTGTACCAACAAACACCATGTTGGGGTTTGGGAAATAGCTCAGTCCATAAAGTGCTGAGTTCAATTCTCCTAAAGATGCTGGGCATGGTGGTGTACACCAGAAAACTCAGTGTTGGGGAGGTAGAAACAGGAGGAAGCCTGGGGACTAGCCAGCCAGCCTAGCATGTACATGTAACCACACACATGAACATGTGTGTGCCCACACAAAGCATCACATTATACATCTTCAATATATACATTTTTACACTTACATATTTGCCAATAATACTTCAACAAATCTGGGAAAAAGACTATACGTAAATAAAGAATAAATTCTAGGGCTGGAGAGATTGCACAATGGTTAAAGCTGCTTGCTTGTAAGGTCTGTCAGACTGGGTTTGATTCCCCAGCATCCACATAAAGGCTGGTGCACAAAATGGCACATGCATCTAGAAGTCATTGGCAGGAGTCCTTGGCATGCCCATACTCATTCATTCTCTCTCAAATAAGTAAACTAGAAAATACTTTAAGGCTATAGAGATGGTTTAGCAGTCAAAGTGCTTTCCTATAAAGCCTAAGGATCATGTTTGACTCTCCAGATCCCATGTAAGCCAAACACACAAAAGTAAAGCAGGCACAAGGTTGCACACGTCCACTATGTGGCACAAGCGCCTGAAGTTCAATTGCAGTGGCTGAGGCCCTGGTGTACCAGTTCTCTCTCTCTCTCTCTCTCTCTCTCTCTCTCTCTCTCTCTCTCTTCCCCCTCTTGCTCTCCCAAGCACTCTCTCTAAAATAAAAAAAAAGTCATTTTCAAGGAGAGAGAGAGAGAGAGAGAAAGGGAATGGACATGCCCACAGCTGCAAACAAACTCCAGATGCATGTACCACTTTGTGCAACTGGCTTTATGGGGGTACCAGGGAATTGAACCCAGGTCATTAGGCTTTGTAGGCAATCACCTTAACCACTGAGCAATTTCTCCAGCCCCATTTATTTATACCTTCCAAGGCTCAGTGAACATTGCAGAAGAGGGGGCGGAAAGACTGTAAGAGCTACAGAATAAGGAGTATCCAGAGGCATTGCCCTTCCCCCCATGACTGAATGAAACTCTCATTATCTTATAACCCACAACCCCATGGTAAATTCCACTGAGGAGTGTCCTCAGTGGAATGGGGACAGGGAAGAGGGGGATGGGATCACCACATGATTTGTCCATACAACAAAGTTTCTAATTAATAAAAATAAAAGTTTTTTTTTAAAAAAGGATCAGGAGAGTAAGGAAAAGTAAAAAAGAAAAAACAAGAACAAGAACAAGTTGTAGGGCTGGAGAGATGGCTTAGTAGTTAAGGCACTTGCCTGTGAAGCCTATGGATCCAAGTTCAATTCCCCAGTACCCATGTAAGCCAGATGTACAGTGTGGCACATGCATCTGGAGTTTGTTTGTAATGGTCAGAGGCCCTGGAACATTCATTCTTTCTCTCTCTAATAAACAAATTAATTAATTAATTAAAAAGAATAAGTTCTTAGAAGCAATTTCTCATCTATGTGAATCAATGATGAAATGTTTGAAGTTCACATAGGATACAAGGCGGTTCTCTGCCATTGAGGATTACCCCTTGTATTTCAGCCTGCATAGATTGCCTTCGTTGCTTCCAGACTCTTCCTAACAAAGCAGCATCCATCACCAGAGTGCCCCAGGGAGAAGTACATGTCTGTCTTACTACCACTTTCTAGCCAGGCTGGTCTCCTCCAAATCTTATGGGACATGAAAATAAATCCCAAAAGTCTCATACATTTCTTATGTCACAATATTACTATGAGGAAAACCTCCCTCAAGTTTTAAGTTCCATTGCCTGAAAATTGTGTGTGATTTTACGTGTGTAAAGCTCCTGCATATTCATTTTCCTTGAAGCTTCACATTTCTGTTATCATTTCCAGTTTGAATTTAATTTCACTATTTCATTGGGAAATTGTACATTCTTTGCTTTTCTTGTGTGTGTGTGTATGTGTGTGTGTATGTGCGTGTGTATACATGTTTGCATAGGTTACATGTGGGTGTGCCTGGGGAGGATGATGTTGGCTGTTTTCCTCAGTTACATACTTTATCTTATTTTGAGACAGAGTCTTCCACTCAACCAAGACTTCACCAACTTGGCTAAAGTAGCTAGCAAGTAGGCCCAGGAGCTTACCCACTTAAAATTTTACTGTCTACAACCTCAATCTGCACTGGTTTTATGAATGATAATGGCAAATTGTGGGAAACCTTCAGACAAGACCTTCAAACACCCACTGTAGGCTGGCTGGAACTTTAACTCAACCCAAACACAGCAAGCACTTAACCCATTATTCTCCTGATTGGGTTTTCCTTTGTTAGTAAGAAAAGGACCAGAGTCCTGAATGAGAGCTGCAGGGCTCTGCGCAATTGGGCACTTGTTTCAGAAGCAAAGCCCAGTGTTGATATTGGGGACAGTGATGGGATGGGGTTATAAGCTGTGCTGTTCTGTGTGTGTGTTCAAGGGGGGTGGTGTGAGCGTGCAAGGGTTCTCTTTCATTCCTCTCTCCTGCTTAACTTCTGCATCCTGATGTTTTGCTCAGAAACCAAGTACTTCATTCTTAGTTTTCACATAATTTCTACATTTTTCACCAGCCCTCTCATAAACACCATGACAATACATTGAACTAAAGATTAGAAAAGCTTACTTTTAGGGATTTCCCCATGTGGATGGAAGGCTCTCTGCTTCCCTGTCCTTCCCTTTATCATCTCATTTTTCCCCCATTTAAAAAATATCATAATCTTGGTCATTTCAGCAGCTTGGACACAGATTATCACCTCTGAAATGCAGCCATTTTGTACAACCTTATTCTTTCTTTGAGCTAAAGGCAAACAGTAGGAAGTATTTCCGGCTCTTCAACATCCAAACCTTCCCTTAAGTAAAGATCTTAATGTTATTCCCAAGGTCCTGTTTTAAATGTGATGCTTCTAAGAATTCTCTCTCCTCAGTACTACATTTCTTTTTTTTAAATTTATTTTTATTTATTTATTTTAGAGTGACAGACAGAGAGAGAAAGAGGCAGATAGGTAGGGAGAGAGAGAGAGAGAGAGAGAGAGAGAGAGAGAGAGAGAGAGAGAGAGAGAGAGAGAATGGGCACGCCAGGGCCTCCAGCCACTGCAAATGCTTTGAACCGGGGTCCTTAGGCTTCACAGGCAAGCACTTAACCATTAAGCCATCTCTCCAGCCCAGTACTACATTTCTTTTTATGTGCCCTTGTAACCATTTTTCCTCTTCCTTTTGAGCTGTTATAATGGTTTATTCACATGCAAAACTTTTAAATTAATCTCTGCCTCTCAGATGACCAAGCCTCCAGTGCTGTGTGGCCTGAAGATATTTCAGGGAATTCAACTCACTCTATTTGGCATCAGGAAAAAGGCTATGCGATGTTAACAGGGAAACAAAGACCTTAAAAGTCCTTTCTGCAGGTCTTTGGGAAACAACCAGACCCTGGCATCTGAAGGCAGCTTGAGTTTAGTCTGTGTAGGATGTTGAAGGCCAGCCTATGCTTTACTTAGTTGGCTGCAGGGAACACTGGGGTATTCAAGACAGAGTTTTACAGAGGTGTATCTTTAAGAAATTGTATTGTGATGTGAAGAGGAAAGAGCTAATTATGTAAGGAAAGCCAGCTAAGAATGTGTGATTTCATCATGCAGGTAAGAAGTGGAGAAACCATAGTTAAAATATGGACAATGGGAAGGACTCTTGTGGAAGAACAAGAGACCCAGGGTTATTTAGTAGGAACTCCCGGGAGCTCCTGAGCAGGACAAAATGGGTAGAAGAAAGGAAGAGAGGAAGGGAAGCCAGCTCTGAGAAACCTCAGCAAAAATAACAGCCGCCTAAGTAATGCGCACGTTTGGGGAGAGAGCACGGGACTAAGAGAAGCATTGACTTTTAAGCTTAGAGGATGGCACACTATACATAGCCCTAATACCCAGAGGCAGATAGAGCATGGGGCTGGCAGTTATTAAGCTCTTAATGTATCACATGGGAAAATAATAAGAAAAACCGCAGAGCCCATGGTCTTTGAGAAACTACCCCATGAAAACATTCCTAGTCAGGGTCCACTCTGATACCTGGCTCTTGCCCAGAACATATCCACATCAAGGGAACCAGCAGCAGTAGTCCTCCTAATGTGGTAAAAGCCTTCATCGTGCTAGACCTCAGGCTGAGAACTCCTCAGGCATCGCATAGAAGAGAGGAACTGGGAAGCCAGAAGTGTTTTTATGCTGGAGGCCAAATGCAGATGTTTTCAATCAGCCTAATTCAGAGAGGAGCAAGAAAGCCTTTAACTTATTGTCAGCTCTAGCTCCTGAGCTTTTCTTTATCATCTGGGCCCAGAAGTGTTCTATAATATCCTGTGAACACAGCACACATTATGGCGGGCTCATAAAACTGCCTTCCTGGGACCCAGATAGCCATTTTTGCAGGACAGTTTTGATATGAGTTAATAAGTTGATTTATGGGTGCCACAAATTCTGACATGATGACGTATTTTGTTACCTACTGTTGGAACCATCTTCTCTAAGTTTGTGACATATACTCAATTTAATGCTGGATATGGTGGCTCATGCCTTTAATCCTAGCTCTTGGGAGACTGAGGTAGGATTGCTGTGAGTTTGAGGCCAGCCTGGACTAGAGTGAGACCCTGCCTCAAAAGAAGCACCCCAAACAAAACTAAATTGATTAGTTAGTTAATTAGTTTCTTGGGTGCTAATAGGAGATGCACCAGCAGCTGCAGCAGTTGGACAATATTATGAACCCAGGAAGAGAAGCAACAGGGTCAGTAACCCCACTTTGACAGAGTTCTGTTCTCTTAGGTGATTTCTAATGTCCTCTATGAGGTCGTGTGTCTAAGCCTTTGATTTCTTTTTCTTTTCTACCCAAGTTTTCCTACCTTCAGGGAGACATAATGGTGTACCAGGCACTAGTGGAAACTCCTGGGTGAGTCCTTCCAAGAGAGTCTCTTTAATCTGAAGGTTTTCAAATTTTCCAGGATCCATGAATAGCTTATGTTTTCTTCAGGCAGATGGCAATGAGGGTATTTGTTAATTTTGCTTTTCCTATACTAGCATTTGTACAAGTTCAAGAATATACTAGTACTATATTTTGTAGCATCAGGGGAGGGAGTGGAGGAGAGAAAGCGGTGGGGGACTGTTAATAAAAATTAAAGATGTTATGAATAAGCCATATGGAAAATCACTTCTTACCAACTAGCTAACTCATTCTCTCTCTCTCTCTCTCTCTCTCTCTCTCTCTGTATATATATATGAAGGAATTCATGCCTGGTACTGAAAACCTAATAAAAGCCTATGACTGAGGAGGTCATAAGTTGTTGTTTGGCTAAATGGATATAATATGAACACCACACTGCCTTCTAAATACTTATGTTCATGCCCCTATATTAATGCTACTTTTGGTTAGAGAAGCTTCTCTTTTCACATCTAATATATACTTAGTTATAGCCCTTGTGATATTTTCTAAACTTTTTCAGAATGTATGTGAGTGTATAGAAAGGGTACATTGTATACATTTATTGTAGTATGTATACTATGCATTTGTCTACACACAGAAAGGCATTATAGATATACGGGTTTATGTTGTTATTTTTACTTGCTAATTAATAATGCATTACATAGTTATCCTACAACTGATCAAGTCATGACAAGTGATAGATGGTTGCACTAGTCTCATTTTACCTGCATTACAGAGCTGTATAATTGAGATCTCTTAAGATAAACTACCATAACTAAGTGCCAGCTTGCCTCTAGGACAGAATGTTTGAATGAGTCATATTTCATCATACGGCAACACCACAGACTGGTTACTTATAAGATGATAGACATCTAGGCTGTTTCCAGTCTGGGTCTGTTATGAGTAAAGCTGCATTGATATATGGATTGTAGTCTATATACACATTTTCATTTCTCTTAGGTAAATATTCAGGAATGCAGCTTCTGGGCTGTTCAAGCACATGTTAATTACTAACCTACTTTTCAGTGACGGCTTCACTTTGGAATCTCAACAGAAGCTTCCTTTCTGGGTTACTTCACAGCTTCACCAGCATTTGGGATTGTGCTTCGTTTTCAGCTTTCCACACTAGTCAGTGTGTAGTTGTCTCTAACTGTGGTCTAAATTTTCCTAATCATTAAGGATGTACAATTTCCTCCTGTGTTGTTGCCATCTGGGAGTATATATTTATTAAGAAGTATCTGTGAATATTTTGAGTTATGTTAATCTTAGTCATTTGTACCTCCTTGTTATTTTTATGAGTGTTATCCTTTAATTACTCATTTCCATCTTGTGATTTCCTTGTCTGATTATGGCCTTACCTGAGTTGCTTTATTCAGCCTACATCCCTTTCATAAAGGTTTTACAACCTATTCCTATATTTTCCTTTAAGGCTTTTATTTTCATGGCATGGAAAAGGCATTTTGAGAACTGAATTCAATAAATTAGTGAGAAAATGCCAGCTTAACTTATTCAAATAATCACTGATGAAAAAAAGCACACAAATTTTAGGTAGCATTTTGCTGTTTTCAAACACAATTTGTTTTAGTTGATTCTTCTCTCCCTCCTTGTTTTCTCCATCCTCCTGTCCCACTGTATCTTTCTCTCTTTCTGCTTTTATGTCACATGTGTCCTTTTGTTCTTCTGCCAGACCCTCTCCTCATCATCTGCCTGTACTCTGTCTTGATTCCCTTTATAGCTCTTTAGGCTTTACCAACCCAATAACTTCGTATACTGCTGCAGAGATCTTTGCACATTCATGTTTATTGTGGCTCTATTTACAACAGCAAAGCAATGGAACCAGCTGCGATGTCTATAAACAGATGAATGGATAATGAAAATGAGGTACGTATACACAACGGAATTTTACTCAGCAGTAGTCATTGATTTTTAAAAAATTATTATATTTATTTATTTATCATTTTGAAATATTTATTTATTTGAGAGAGAGAGAGAGAGAGAGAGAGGTAGATAGAAAGAGAGAATGGGCACACCAGTGCCTCCAGCCACTGCAAATGGACTCCAGATACATGTCCCCCTGCCCCTTGTGCATCTGGCTTACATGGGGTCTGGGGAATTGAACCGGAGTCCTTAGGCTTTGCATGGAAATGCCTTAACTGCTAAGCTATTTCCCCAGCCCGAATTATTATTTTTATGAGGGAAGTACAGAGCCAAGGAAAGGTATCCATGTGGCTAGAGATCCTACATGAAGGACTGGAAAAAAACTACTGAATGAAGAGAGAGAGGAAAGTTCAAGGAGCTCCTGCCATTTGGGGAGCTGGAGGAGATAAAGAACCCATGTGGAGAGTAAGGGCCAAGGGAAAAATCTCACCCATAGCTGGAAGTCCCCAAGTGGTCAATAGTCATTGATTTTTTTTGGGGGGGGAGTTGAGGTAGGGTCTCACTCTAGCCCAGGCTGACCTGGAATTCACTATGGAGTCTCAGGGTGGCCTCGAACTCATGGCAATGCTCCTACCTCTGCCTCCTGAGTGCTGGGATTAAAGGCATGTGCCATCACGCCTGCCTTTTTTTTTTGTCATTGATTTTTTAACATAACTTTTTTGTTTTATTAAAATTATCTTGTGGCTGGAGAGAGAGCTCAGTCATTAAGGTGCTTGCCTGCAAAACCTAACAACCCTAGTTCGATTTTCTAGTACCCATATAAAGCCAAATGCACAATGTGGCACATGCATCTAGAGTTTGTTTGCAGAAGCTATAGGTCCTGGTGTGTCCATTCTATATCTGTCTCCTTTTGCTTGCAAATAAGTAAATAAAATAGTTAAAAAGCATGTTGATTATTATCAATGTATAGGTATTTGTAAGAATGTCTTATTCTATTTAATGTTTCATTAATTGTCAGAATTATTTGAAAAAATGCCAATCTTATCATCAACTCCACTGTTCCTCTGTTGTGTGCTGGGAAGTTCAGAGGCAACACCATGATCTCCCAGGAACACCTGAGGAAATTTAGAAGTTGCCGAGAAATGGTGATCCTTGAGAGATGTCAGGAACCATGTCAGCTGCTAGCTCAAGGTAACCCATGGTTCCAACACCTGATAGTACACCATTCCTTTTTGTTCATCCATACCTTCATGTAGCTTGGGATTTAATGGTTGCTATGAGGTAAAACAAAGGAATTATGGTGAGAAAATCAACATGGAATAAGAAATTAAGGTGTTGGTATCTGATTTGATCCAAAGATTTGGGAAACTGTGCAGTGTTGAGTTGGCATAGGCATTCCATCAGCAATTGTGCTTATTTAAAGGATAAAATAAAAATGGTATATTTTATTTCTTTTTAAAATTTTTTTGTTGTTTATTTTTATTTATTTGAGAGTGACAAACAGACACAGAGAAAAATAGGCAGATAGATAGAGAATGGGCATGCCAGGGCCTCCAGCCACTATAAACAAACTCCAGATGCATGCACCCCCTTGTGCATCTGGCTTATGTGGGACCTGGAGAATGGAACCTCAAACCAGGGTCCTTAGGCTTCACAGACAAGTTTTTAATCACTAAGCCATCTCTCTAGCCCTTATATTTTATTTCAATGTATGTGTTTTTAAGTGTTCAAATAACTTATATATTGTTGGGGCATAAATATTTATTATGTTGATATAACTACTTAATGAAGAAGTGTAATTCTTTTGACCAACTAATGCTTTAAAAATAATTTATTGTGCCATTACAAGTACCATGGATACCAGCACAAAGGGGAAGGAGACCAATGCAGAGAAAAATCAACTCCTATCAAATCAGAGAGCCAGAGCCTCAGAGGCCCCCAACACCTCATCACTGAAGCAGACCAAAAATGAACCCAACATGGCTCAGGGAAATTTTGCGGAAGAGGGGGCAGAAAGAATGTCAGAGTCACATGTTGGGTCATGATTTCCAGAGACATTTATCATACCAATAACTGGGGGCTAACTCCACAATGCACGACCCATTTACATCAACAAGGAGGGTCCAATGGGAGGGGGTAGATCACAGATGAGCCTAAACAATGGTACCAAACTGCCTGTATTTACTGAAAACTAATAAATTAAATTAAAAAAAAAAGTGTGACAATGGGCTGGGCGTGGTGGCACATTCCTTTAATCCCAGCACTTGGGAGGCAGAGGTAGGAGGATTGCTGTGAGTTCAAAGCCATTTTGAGACTAAATAGTGCATTCCAGGTTAGCCTGGGCTAGAGTGAGACCCTACCTTGAAAAACAAAAACAAACAAAAAAAAGCATGACTATGCATATCTGTATCCCCAGTCCTGTAAGAGGGCAGAGACCAGAGAATCACTGGGACTTGTTGGTCTACTATTCTGACCAAGCATGGCAGGTCTACGTTGAGTGATAGACTGTTTCAAGGAAACATATGTATTAACATGGGTTGGGGAGGGACACCTGATGGTTTCTTCTGGCCTCTGAATGTGTGCACAAATGTGCACACACCACATACACATCACATGGTACCACATACACATCACAACACAACACATCACATCACATCACACATACTCTATACATATATGCCACAAAGTTGGGGAAAATAGAAATGAAGCTAACCATAGTGAGGGCGGGAAGAGAGGATGAAGAGCCAGGTAGGACAATTGTCTCAGGGTATTTGAGCCTCTAAAAAGAACGGGTGGTTAAGCTGTGCTCAGAGCCTCTTCAGAGTAAGCCTGAGGTGTCCTGTTTTGTTTGTGTGGGAGATTGCTCTGTAGTGACACCACTGTACTCCTCAGTAGGTGAACAAATGTTTTCTTCTTTTTAAAGTTTTTCTTGTTTTAATACAAGTGTTGGTGGCACGTAGCTTACACATTTTAGTTCTAGTAGACTTAGCTGAGAGTTAATAGGAGTGAGTTAGGTGTATGGGCATGGCATTGGAGAGAAGCAAGTGACAGATGGTAAGTAGTGAATTTCTGGTCCTGTGCTGGTTTTTCCTCAGTCTAAGTAAGATGCTCACTATGTTATTTGATTAGCTGTGTTTGAGGACATCTGTTCTAATTTTACTCAAATTTTAGGATTCAGTAAAATCTGACCAAATAAAATTGAAAAAAAATAAACAAACTTTGATCAAAAACATGTAAAGCCAATTCAAGGCCAATGACTCCCTGGGTGGAATACACTTGCATCAAAGCATGACCTCTGTAATTTACAAACATCTTTGAGGTATAAAAAAGAGAAAAGAAATAACAATTAGCAATAAATAGGATGTATGTTTTAAAAATTATGAGATTTTAAAATGTCTTTATAAGGACACAACATCATCTGTGACCTATTCTTGCTTAAAAGGTTTGAGTCTCATTATGACAAAATAATCAGATTGGTTCTGAATGAGAATCTAAAGATAAATTAAGACTTTTTAAAATACTTTTCTTCTTTGGGCTGGGGAGATGGCTCAGCAGTTAAAGACCTGTCTGCCTGGATTTGATTCCCCAGTACCCATGTAAAGCCAGACACAAAAGTGGTACATGTGTGTTTGTTGCTGCAAGAGGTCCTGGAACAAATGCACATACATACATATAAATGAATAAATTATTTTTAAAAAGTTCCTGTTATATGAAAATAATGAGGTACAGATGACTAAGATTAACGTAACTCAGAATATTCACAGATACTTCTTGATAAATATATACTCCCAGATGGCAACAACACAGGAGGAAATTGAACATCCTTAATGATTAGGAAAATTTAGACCACAGTTAGAGACAACTGCACACTGACTAGTGTGGAAAGCTGAAAACGAAGCACAATCCCGAATGCTGGTAAAGCTGTGAAGTAACCCGGAAAGGAAGCTTCTGTTGAGATTCCAAAGTGAAGCCGTCACTGAAAAGTAGGTTAGTAATTAACATGTGCTTGTACAGCCCAGAAGCTGCATTCCTGAATATTTACCTAAGAGAAATGAAAATGTATGTATAGACTAAGAGCCATATACAAATGCAGTTTTATTCATAATAGGCTCAAAATAGAAATAGCCTAGGTGTCTATAATCTCATAAGTAACCAATTTGTGATACTTTTATGACAAAATATGACTCAGGAATACTAAGGACTAAACTGTTGTTGCCCCTTGCAATTTGAAATGAATTCCAAGTGATTACATCAAGTAAGAGAAATGAGATACAGATGTACATATACTGTACAATCCCACTTAAATTATATTTTGGGAAAGATAAAGTTATGGGGACAGAAAACAAGCATGTGTTTGCTTAGGACTGCAGGTAGGTAAACAAAGTAGTATGTGGGAATATTTTAGCATGGAGGACTTTAATACTTTAATTGTTTTGGTGTTTATATGATTGTACATGTTGATCAAGATTTATAGACCTATTCATTTACAAAGACTTTGCACATAATGTTTATGTTGTTTGCAAATGTACTGATTTTTAAAATAAAGAGTGTTAAAATTTAATTAGGAAGAAAATTAGAGATTGGATGGATATGTCTTTATGGCATTCCTAATTTAAAATGTAGGCCTGGAGAGATGACTTAGTACTTAAGGCACTTGCCTGTGAAGCCTAAGGACCCAGCTTCAATTCCCCAGAACCCACGTGAGCCAGCTACATATGGTAGCACACAAGTCTGAGTTGGTTTGCAGTGGCTAGAGGCCCTGGTATAGCCATTCTCTCTCTCTCTCTCATAAATGAATAAGTAAATAAAAGTACTTTTGAAAGTAGCAATATGGGGAGACAAAGATCACAGGTTACCTTATCTAAGATGATTGTATCTAGAGAGCTACCTGTGTACCTGTGAAGGCCATAGTTAATATCATTGTATTTCACACTGACCATTTGCTAACAAATTTTAAGAGCTGTTAACACTCCCTACACTAACACACATATATTGTTATATATATATTTATGCTAACACATATATTATTACATATAAAATATTAATGCTCTTAGTTTTTGTAAGTTCTTAAAATGTAGTTTAAAATGTTAAAAGACAGTACTTATAATAGGGAAAGGATAATTTTTCATGACATAATAACAACTGGGGATTTATTGTCCCTCAACCTAAATATACCAACAAAAGCATAAGTAGAAATAACAAAAATATCAGGCTATCAGCAACCTTTTATTCAATGCTCCCAGCACATTATGTATTGCTATTACATAGCCAATAATTTAAAGATTTAAACCACTGGTTCCTTAACCAGTTTACTAAGTGTTTGTGAACAGTAGCTTTGCAGGGTGGAGATATATATATATATATTTGGGTTACTTAAGGTTAAAGGCATTGTTCTAGGTATAGGCACAAGGCTGCTCTGATCTCTATCTGGACTGCTGTTGAGCCTGGTCTATTCTGGATAGCAATAGTTCTGGGATGATGTTTTACTTCACTTGAAATCTATTTCCTATAAGATTAAAAAGCATAGCTATTAAAGCTAAAGTATGAATCTATTTAATGAGTAGCATGAAAATATTTAATAAATTCTTAAATCAAAATGTGGCAGTTAATTACATATCTTTCTATTGTCCATCTTCCTATATCTCTTATTTTGCACTGTGTTTACCAAGCTCTGGAGATGTAAGAATGCATGGTCTTTAGCTTTAAAGAGCTCATTATAGGACTGGAGAGATGGATTAGCAGTTAAGTACTTGCCTGTGAAGCCTATGGACCCTGGTTCGAGGCTCGATTCTCCAGTACCCACGTTAGCCAGCTGCACAAGGGGGCACATGCATTTGGAGTTCATTGCAGTGGCTGGAGGCCCTGGCGTGCCCATTCTCTCTCTCTCTCTATCTGCCTCTTTCTCTCTCTCTATCGCTTTCAAATAAATAAATAAAAGTATACAAAATATTTTTTTTTAAATTTTTTTTTATTTATTTATTTGAGAGCGACAGACACAGAGAGAAAGACAGATAGAGGGAGAGAGAGAGAATGGGCGCGCCAGGGCTTCCAGCCTCTGCAAACGAACTCCAGACACGTGCGCCCCCTTGTGCATCTGGCTAACGTGGGACCTGGGGAACCGAGCCTCGAACCGGGGTCCTTAGGCTTCACAGGCAAGCGCTTAACCGCTAAACCATCTCTCCAGCCCCAAAATATTTTTTTTAAGAGCTTATTATATAGTGGTCTTCCACAGTTTTAGAGCATGACCGTTAAGGTAGTGATAAAATTCAGGTAACAAAATGATACTTAATGCATTATTTTAATTTTAAAAATATTTTAGTTATTTAAATGCATTATTTTAGTAATTTCTAATTTCAGTAGTTTTATGTGTTTTGTGTTGTATTAACATGTAGTCATTGAACCCTAGTAATTGATGATGTAGACAAAAAAATAAGAGGAATTTGAATTAAATGTTTCTTTTGGATTGTTGGTATCAAAACACAGGGTTTTGCATAAGATCAGTAAGTATCTTATCACTAAGTTCATTCCCAGCCCCCAAATTTTCATTTAAGCTCCTTTTCATAGTGAGATTTTTAATTTCTCGTTTTCATTTGTCTTTGTTTGAAGGAAAGGAATTCAAAGGTGAATAAAATATTTTCAGGTTTTGCTATTCAAAATGTATTCCCAGATTACCATTGGTACCATCTGTGAATTTACTACAATGACAGCATGTATTAGAATCTTCCATGTAACAAGGTCCTCAGGTGATATTAATATTCTTTAAATTTGCCAAACAAGCCCTCTTATGCACACGCTCAGTGAACTCAAACCTCTCCTTTTACATCAGCTATTCTCACACCATTAGTAGCAGCATCACCTGGGAACTTGCTGAACTGTTAACTCCTCACTCCCACCTTAATCTTGCTGAATCCGAAAAATGACTGGAGTTCAGCCATTCTGTGTTTTAAAAAATATACCCTCCAGGTGATTTTGAGGTCTGCTGAGAGCCTGTTCAGAGGCTGGCTGGTGAGGTGAGGTGAGGTGAAAATAGGTGTGGCCTCACATTCTCAGGGCTTTGCCTTCCAAGGTTCAGAAGAGAAGCATATTCTCAGGGAGTTGCTTCTTTAGTGTGTAGATGTGGAGATTTCAGGATGCTAAGGAGTTGTAAGACAATTTACTTGAGTGATACAATAGTTCCATATGAACAATACAGCCTCTGCAGTCTCAAGCAAGCGGAGAGCCTTCTATCACCTTTGAATCACCTTCTGGGGACTTGTCATTGTTAAAAGTCGTGAATGAGCTTCAGCTGGGCTTTCATGGACATTCTTCTATGGGAACACTCATTTTCCATTATTAGTTCTTTGATGATAATTGAATAAAGTGTTACATTTTAGAGTACAGTCTATTGGTGGCATGGGTATACCGTATGATAATTTACTCCTGAATGTGGGTTCATCTATTCTGTCTGGGAGGGAGGAAGAGGGGAAGGAGGGAGAGGAGGGGGAGAGAGAGAGGTACCAGGGTCTCTTGCCACTGCAGTTGAACTCCAGATGCATGCACCACTTTGCACATTGGCTTTACATGGGTACTATAGAACTGAACCTGGGCTGACAGGCTTTGCAAGCAAGTGCCTTTAACCACTGAGGCTTCTCCCCAGTCCCCCCGTTTCCTGTTTGGATTTGATTTGTTTTCCAATCTGGGCAAATGAAGACTTTTCTGGGCGTCCAAGGGAATTTTACTCCTTTCCTTTAAGAAGTCTGGTGCTGGAGATCAGCAAGGTATCACATGTGACTTGGTGTTTATAGATGACTTGCTTTGCCGCAGTCTGAGTGTGAAGTAACTCAGGTCTTTATGTTTTTAATCCCATTTTTATTTTTAGATAATTATAGATTCATAGATAGTTTTAAGAAGTAATACAGAGAAACCAATATGCAATTTTCTCAATTTCACTCAACAATACCATCCTGTAGAACTGTGTAATACAGTATGACATCAGGGTATTTTTATAATTATGGCTATATTTCAAACCTTTAATCCTAGCATTTGGGAGGCAGAGGTAGAAGGATTGCTGTGAGTTTGAGGCCAGCCCAAGACTACATAGTGAATTCTAGGTCAGCCTGGGCTAGAATGAGAACCTTTCACAAACAACAACAAAAACATTCCCTTCCAATGCTATAAGGATACCCAATATTTTCCTTTTACTGCTAATTCCACTTTCCTTTAGAATCATTTGTGCCAATCCTTCTCTTCATCCCAACTTAATCCATTTGCATCTTAATACTTGGGAAACAGAAATCTGTTCCTCATCTTTGCAATTTTGTCATTTCAAAAGTGTCATATAAGTGGAATCATATATGATATAAACTTATTCTGTGTGTGTGTGTGTGTGTGTGTGTGTACATGTGTATGGTATGGATTGACTTTTCTATTTGTCATAACAACCTACAAATTCATCTCAAATGTTGTATGTATTAAAAATTCTTTTTTATTGCTAAGCATGAAATGGGTTTACTGTGTTTTATTTATCCATTTACCCACTGTAAAACATGTAATCTATTTCCAGTTTTGGGCTATTAAGGGCTGTTATAAACATTTGTATATATTTTATGTGAATTTATGTGTACAAAAATTTATATAATTTATAAAAGTAAGTATATTGACATCCAACTAATAGGGAGTACTAAGATTTTCATGTAATAACCTATAGTTTCTGGGAATAGCATTATCCACCCATACCAGGTACATCCATTCAAACGCTTTCAAAATATTTTTAATTATCTCATAAAGTAGTGGGTTTCCCATATGCCTTTTTCATACATCTTTTGTTTTGGGCAACTAAAATTCACCTTCCCCATTCTCCTGTCCCTCCTCTACTTTATCACTTGTATTCTCCTATCGTCCCTGAAATACTCTCCCTATGTTCCATTTCTAGCTTCCTGACCTCTGTAAAGACTCTTACTTAAACATACATACAAAAGTTTGAAGCTAAGATCTTCATGTGAGAGACAACACGTAGCATGTGTTTCAGTCTTGGTTACCTAACAATATGATTTTTTTCCAGTTCCATCAACTTTTGAAATTTTATAATTTCTTCTTTCTTCACAGCTAACTAACACTCCACTGTGTGTATGTGCCACATTTTCCTTCTCCAGCTATCAGCTGATGAACGTTTAGGTGATTTCATGTCCTAGCTACTGTGAATGGAGTTGCAACAAACACGGACGATCAGAAATCTCTTTAGTAGAATGCAGAGTCCTTTGGATATATGTTCAGGAGTGGTATAGCTGAGTCAGATGGTAGTTCTATTTTTAGTAACTCCTGAACGGTTTCCATGGTGGCTTTACAGTTTTCACTCCAACTACCAGTGAATAAGAGTCCTTTTCATGCCAGGTACCTTGCCTTTCATCCTAGCACAATGGAATCAGAGGTAGGAGGAGCACCATGAATTTGAAGCCCAGGGAAGATTAAGCTGGAGTGAGACCCTACCTTTAAACACACACACCCCCACCACACTCAGGCTTTCCCCACATTCTCTCCAGCATTTGTTGCCAGAATTTGTTGACTAAGAAGCTACATAATATAATAAAGTATTTTGGGGATGCAAATATCAACTAAGGTTTCTGATGATCATAGATTTATATTTTTCTTTATTTGCTACACCAGTGCAAAATCTTGGCGATTTCACTGGCCACTTGATGACAACAACAGTTATTCTGCTCTGAGAAACTGTGGCAATCTAACAGACATACTATATAATTTAAGATAACTTATTAAAATCTCATTTTAGTTAAGATGATGTATTTTTAGAAGGTTGGTTTATGCCAAAACTTAAAACTGGATAAAGAAAATCTTATGATTTCACCTTATTAGGTTTTACTGGATAAAGTTGCTCTTTAGAGTTTTTTTTAATTTTAATTTTTAAAGTTTTATTTATTTGAGAGAGTCAGAGAGAGCAAGAGAGAGAGAGAGAGAGAGAGAGAGAGAGAGAGAGAATGGGAGACAATGGGTATGCCAGGGATTCCAGCCATTGCAAATGAACTCCATATGCATGCATGTGCTACCTTGTGCATCTGGCTTACCTACGTCCCGGGGAATTGAACCAGGGTCTTTTGGCTTTACAGGCAAAATGCCTTAACCACTAAGCCATCCCTTCAGCCTTCTTTGGAGGTTTTAAGGAAGCGTTGTGGTGAGGGTAATAGGATACACATGACATGAAAGGGGAATATGGAGGACAGAGGGTACAAGCAAGGGAAGGGACAAGGGAAGGGGAAAGGAGTGGGTGAGGAGAATCAACCCAAACACAATATGTATGAACATGTCGTTATTTCATATGATAATTAAAATACAAATAAAATAAATTTGTTTTTAAAGACATTTTCATCATTTTCCTGGAGAGTTACATATTCTTGATAAAACATGCTTTCTGTGAAGTAAAAATGATTGGTTAGGCAATGCTTTTCATAATCATTGACCACATTTATTTTTAAAAATATTTTTATTTATTTGCAAGGGGAGAGAAAGAAAGAAAACAGACATGCTAGGGTCTCTTGCTGCATCAAACAACCTTCAGACACCTGCGCCATGTGCCATCTGGTCTTATGTGGCATTGGAGAATTGGACCCAGGCTGTCAGACTTTGCAAGAAAGCGCCTTAACTGCTGAGCCACTTCCAGCCCCCTGGCCACATTTGTGTGCATTTATCTGAGACAGAAACTCTGAGAGCTGGTCAGAGGGACATTTAACTAAGCCTCAACCCAGCCTATCTGGATGAGCAACATCAATGCTTCTCAAAAGAACCCACAGTGGCTGTGAGGCACAGTGTTGTCAGTAAGCTCATAATCATTTTCCTTTACCACTCCATTTTTAGATTCTTAGATCATGGCACAAATCCCAGCTGTTTGTGCTCCACTACTCACATATCAAATGTTAGAGAAGACACGGTGTCACACGCATCCAACTGCTTGGGAAGACAAAAGCTGGGGTTATCGTCTGGAACCATCTTGTACAGCCTCTCCTGCTCATTATCTGACAGGGCACTGCACAAACTTCAACTTGTGGGGGTGGGAAGTTGTGCAGAGGGCTTTGGCCAGTGCTTCCTGAATCATCCCTCGCAGCTGAGGAGAACCACGTTCTATAAACACCTGACACCCACCTCACGTGGTTTCTTGTTTCTTGTGGTGGTTGCACGGAGCTCCCGGGCGATGAAGCGCCCTAGCGTGTTAGTGGGGCTCCTCCTGCTTTTTGTGTCCACTCATGGTTTCGAGGATGGTAAGAAAAGGGGTATTTCGAAGAGGGGAAAGCTCTTCCCATTCACTGCTGACCTTAGAGAGTTGATGTTTTAGAATCTGATGACCATCTGCCTGGTAGGAGTGAGTCACTGCCAGTTTCATCCTGGCATTGTCACCACTGTCCTTCTTGAGTCCACCGTGAGGTGACTTCGGCTTCCTATGATTGCTTTCATTTGCAACAACTAGGAATCTTATGTGGTGTGTTTGTAATTTTGTGTGCTCATACTGAAGGTGAATGGAAAAGACGGGAGGGATGTCAGGTGTCTCGCAGAGATTGTTCTCAACAGATTCTGCTCATGTCGATCCGGCTGTGCCACTCACCAGCTAAGATCCCTTAGGTTTACTCATCTCTAAGTGTGGGGTAATAGGGCTGACTTCAGTATATATTAGAAAAAATACGCAAGAAAACAAATGTGACATCATTCCACAACAAAACTTCTTATTCAGGTAAATGCAAAATTGTTTTCTTTCAGAAGTTTTTATTTGCATATGGCTTGTCAAGGTAACATTAACTGGCTCAACGATTCTTAAAATGAAGGCACTTGATATTTTTTTACAAGCAAGTATTGAAACATTTCCATTCTTATTTTAGATCTATAAGAATTATACTCAGATAGTTCAAAGATTCTTTTTAGGCAGTATTGGGGATTGAACCTAGAGCCTTGTACTCTACCTCTGACCTACATCATCAGTCCTCCTTCTTGTTTTACTTCTTACTTTCAGACAGGGTCTCACTATGCTGTCCTTGAACTCACAGTATTCCTGCCTGAGCCTTTTAAGTAGGTGGATTATAAGCCCGTGCCATCAGGCCTAGCTTCAAAGCTGCATTTTTTTTTTCTTTTAGGTAGGGTCTTATTCTAGCCCAGCTGACTTGGAACTCGCCCTGTAGCCCAGGCTGGCCTTGAACTCAGTGTGATACTCCTACTTCTGCCTTCCTAGTGTTGGGAGTAAAGATGTGAGCCAGCATGTCTGGGTAAAGAAGTATTTTCAAAATCTATTTGCAGATGAAGTGTAAAAGCTCTTGAAGGATCCTGGTTGATATTTGGTCTATGGGCTTCTATGATTTTTGATGTACCATTTGACATTTTCATTTCTTTCTTTCACCAGTGTCTATAACCTGCAGTGAACAGTGGCTGCAGGTCAAAGTTAAACAAAGACCTTATTTGGATAACCAGCAAATCCAACCTTATGAACTGTACCTAGGAACTGGCTGCCCTGTGACAGGAGGGTTGTTGGATTATTATGAGTTTTTTTATCCTTTGTCTTCTTGTGGAATCACAGCTGAAGTAAGAGCAGTTATTATTTCAACAAATTATACTCTTTGATTCAGTATTTTAGTGTCTACAAATTAATAGTAAAAATTATGCTATAGGAAAAATTTTTAGATTGATTGTGTAGCTGATATAATATTGCCTGCATTTTTTTTCTTTTTTCTTTTTTAGTTTTTGGAACACTTCACAGAAAAAGAGATATTATGTAAAATGTTGGAACTTATACCCATGTGTGCATTTACTTAACTTCACCTACCACATCTCTCTTGCCTTTGATGGACAGGTTTATAGTCACTGTTACAAATTCTAATCTGAGTGAACTATTTTTTTATATTTTTATATTTGTTTTTATTATCAATCATACCCTATTGTCTAAGATGTCCCATTAGAAATGGGCATGTATATAAAATGCAAAAATGGTAAAATAAAACTACGATATTTTGGAGCATATAGTCAGTGGCAAATCTACAAGCTACAGGAAGTTATTATTCCAGCATATTATTCCATGAGCTCGCTAGTAGTTGAAAAGTATTTGCTCTGTTCGTGAAAATTTAGTGAGCCTTATGTTTAGCTTTGTGTCCTTGCATTAATGCAGTACTTCCCAATAAAAATGTCTTATGGAAGAAAAAAGGAAATAGACACAGATATTTTAACATCAACTCTGTGGAGTACCATTCATCAAGCAACTGTATGTCCTTGTGCTGATAAGCATGTTAGGAACTTCAGTCCTTTTGAGCTTCATAATATCGAGTGCAGGTTATGCCTATTTAATTAATAGACCTTACTTCCAGGTAATTTACTTAACCTTATACAACTTTTTCATCAGTGTTATGGCCCATTTCCGATGAAGGCTTTGATGCTGGGCATACAGGGTTATCCAGTAGGTGGGGCAGCTGAATTTGGATGCATCAACATTAAGCTTGCATGTTTCTCACCTCAGTTGACTGCTTCATCTTAACTGTTTGTTGATTATGGAGACAGCAGATTTCTTTTCCTCTGAGGCTCATAGCACTGCATTTTCTAGTGCCTGTGTTTTAGGTGAGCTGATCTACACACCTGAATCCAGATACATGACCCATGCCTTATATTGAATTCCTGGTTTCGATACCAGTGTCTTGCATGTGGTAACCATCTACAAGAATGATTAAATAAAGTATATACACTCAGTAAACATGTGAGACAAATGAAAGGCTATGTCACCTGTCAATTTGGATCATACTGCTAGATTTAATGCAGTCTTCCTAGGACTTTTGTAGGATTTTATAGGAAAGAAGGTCCGTTTCTCTCCACTCAAATTATAATAGGCAATCTATAAGCAGATAGGTGTTGAGGTTTCAATTTTCTGCCATTTGGCAAAGAAATTGCCTAAGAAGAAGACTCAGAGAAGGGAAGGGAAGATATAATACTTTTTTGAGAAAGAGGTATTTAATAATGCGATAGAATTAGTTTAGGTAAATATTTCTAGTATCTCTCTATATATTATCTAATATATATATGTTCATATCTATATATATATATAGATAGATATTAGAAATATATACCTAAACTAATGTACATATATATAATGCATATATATATTATGTATATATATAATGTACATATATATTTATCCATCTATGAAAAATTGAGATGAAATTAAATATCCTTAATATATAATACATATGTCCTCTACAGTAACAAAACTTTTAAAATCTTATAAGATCCATTTTAGATTAAAAATTTTGCCTAATTTAGTCTCTTGTCACACAGAGTAAATGCATCTGAAGTTATGCAATTTGAGGCACTAACTAGTACTCTTTTTTAAAATATTGGGAACTTTAATATATGAACTAATTGCACATTGGTCATATTCCCATTGAGTACCCTCTCCCCTTCTCCATTCCACTAAGGGCCCTCCTCAGAGGGGTGATCTGTCATCACTGTGGGGTCATGAATACAACAGTCAGTCTCTGTGTGTGGAGGACTATGCTTCAGCATACACCTCCCTTCCCTGAGGGTCTTACAATATTTCCACCCCTCTTCCATGGAGTTCCCTGAGCCTTTGAGAGTGTGTTATTGTTATGTCTTCTTTAATGTTGAGCTCTCAGCAGCCTCTGATTTTATGCTTTGATAAGTTTTTTTTGATAAGTCTCCCCAGTGTCTACCCCCATTTCCCTGGAGAAGGTTGCCAGTCTAGTACTGAGAGCAGCACTAATATGTAATCCACTATGTTTTCTGTAATGCTTCCTTGGCTCTGGGAGATGTGATAGAGAAGGCTTATGATAGGCACTCAGTTTTCTTTTCTTGTCACAATGATGTGTCTTAGGTATCCTTGTCATTTACTGTCCTCTGCATAAAGCAGATTCTCTGGCCAAGAGTGAGAGTAGCATGGATCAAAGGGATAAGCGTAGACATTTAGAAGACTTTTTGATTGGCATAACTTCTCCTTTGAGCCAAAGAACAATGGAAGCTTCACTCTAAGGTCTATGACCTTCTAAGCCATTCAGTTCTGACTTGGTTCTCAGTACCAGGTAAGGATTCTTCCCACTTAGTGGGCCTCGTATCTAATCAGACAGCAGTTGATACGTTCCACTATGACATTGGTGGGTACATCTTGCCTTGCTGGCTGATACTGCAGCTTGCAGGATCCACTGCTTGTTCACACTGTTGGTGAATTTTATCCCCCTTAACCAGCACTATTGAACACTATATTCTAAAGATGTTAAATGGAACAATTAAGGATGAGTTGGATGAGAATACCTGTTCTGTCTCACTGTATGAATGAATGAGTTGATTGCTCTAATTTTTGATGCTCCCTTTTCCAGTTCTAGAATTTAAATATTTTAGCTGTACATAAACTAGAACATGAGTTTTGTTTTTGTTGGAATGTAACACACTGAGAATATATGAAAAGGCAAGGGTCTTTTACTGGAAATATTTATGGGTTTACTGCTATTATCTCTTTTGAATAGCCAGTGGCCTATGTTTGTAAATTGTTCTGAAGGAATACAGCCATATTCATTTTGGCATTTCCTGTCACTGCATTTGTGCTATAATGGTAGAATGAATATTTGCAGCATACACAGTATGCTTTGCCCAAACTAAAATATTTACTCTTTGGCCCATTTTGGTAAAGCATGTGCTAGTTCTTACTGTATCTGTCTCCATTTTACAAATAAGGTATGCTCAAAAGTTGTGAAATACTTAGTCAAAGTTTACACCCACAGTAGCTTGCATATATTATCTAGTAATTTAGGGTTGTCTACCCCATACCCTGACTCCTAAACAGCTGGCGTGACTCAAATGTTGTTTATTCCAAACAGATATGGTGTCCTTCATACTGTTAAGAGCTATTAACTTGGCCTTTTGAAAAAACAAAAGTTGTTTTTTTGGTGAGTGTAGTATGTGGTGTGTATGTGGTATATGTACATGTGTGTGCAGATGCATATGCCCATTGTATGTACAGATAGGGGCTAGAGGAGAAAGGATGCTGTCTTCCCTACATTGCATATTCATGTTTGCTTGAAATGAAGTGTCTGATTCCAGAGCTTGCTGTTTTTGTGAGCCCCAATGATTCTCTGATCTTTGCTCCCCAGGACTGTAACCCCTATAACCCAGGATTTGGGTTACAGACATCCATGGCCATGGTCAGCTGTTTATGTGGGTGCTGGGGAATCAAATTCAGGGATCTCAGGTGTTCTCAAGCCCTCATAATTGGATAAGAAGCATTCTTAACCACTGAGCTATCTCCAGCCAAAGTAGATTTCTCATTACTTAGCACTGTGGTTTTATTTTATTTAGATCCTCTAATATATCTTAATTTATAAAAAAGAGACAACACATTAATGCTTTTTACTCCTAAACCTATACACACACACACATATAATATATGTATATATTACATATGTGTCTATATATATATAGACACACACATATATATATTGAGAGAGAAGAGAGAGAAAGAGAGAGAGAGTGTGTGTGTGTGTGTATGTGTGAGTATGGGTGCACCAGGGCTTTCTGTCATTGCAAACAACTCCAGATGCATGTGCCTCTTTGTGTATCTGGCTTTATGGGGGTAACGGGGAATTAAGCCCAGGCTGTCAGGCTTTGAAAGAAAGTGCGTTTACCACTGAGCCATCTTTCTAGGCCCCACTCCTAAACTTTTTATTTGATCTACAATCCACAGACAATTAAAGAACCAGTTCTCTACTCTCTGTTTAGGTACGCATGTGGGGTATACTTATTGAAAGCTCAATTACTTATGAACCAGTGAATCTGGACATCAGGGGTTACTTGCCAATATCGTGCTATATACAAAGGTAAGCTTCTTAGATGATTGGGACTAAGGTTATTCATCATTCAGTTGAATGGCAGGCGTTCAGTAGAGAGTAAAAACTGGGACAGTATGCTGAAGTTGAACATCAAGTCTAGTTTGATCTACAGAGCTTTGCTTATTTACAAGGTCATATATACCTAAAATCAATTTAGTTGTTTCTATCTGTATTTTATGAAAAGCACCAATTTTGCTTGCCTAAGAATTCACTGGGACCTGACAGTATTGTTGAATAGAAGTTAGCTTTCTTCGTTTAGATCTCATGTTCTCAAATCTTCCTTAAATTATTTCTATACACATTAAGGGGTGCTGCAATCCTTAGATTAATGGCTCAGGCACTGCATATTTAAATAGATGAGGATTGATAATATTTCAGAGTTCATTGATGTGAAATACATTGCTATGAGTTTTAGATTCCATAGATGTTGGTATTATCTGCTTATTCCATTTAGCCAAGACTCAATAGGTAAGCTTATAGAAGATTGAGAATATCACAAATGTAATATGCAAGGTGATTTTTATTGGTCAGTTTCACCTTCTCTCAGGATTTCCCCTTTCTGCACCTGCCATCTCCAACCTACCCCATTCCAATGCCTAAAAAGGGAGATGATATATATTCGTATGTGAACCATATCATATATCTGGGTTAGAGCTGAGAAGTGCCCAGGAAATGCAAATTCAGCATTTTCCACAAGTATTTCAAATAAAACTAATCACTCTGGAGATTTGTCATAGATATAAACATCAAATCCTGCTAGAGCTGAACATTCTTTCCTAATTTGATAGAACTGCCTTAAGACCAATGCAGGAGAGCCTATAGTTCTGGGCTCTGAGGTTTCAACATAACCTGTTTTCAGCCAGAGCTCAGTGAAAAAAATCTGGAAAATGTAAATCACTCTTTTTTTTTTTTAACACTGTAAGGTGAAATATCCTTTTAAAATACTCTTTAATAGTATCAATAATACTTCCCATAGGTGAAATATCAAGTCCAGTGCACACCTTCAATTTTATATGAAATGTCATATTTTCCTCCTCAAATAGTTCAATTCTATGAACAAGGATTGGGGGAATGAGAACAGTCAGTATATTCTAGATATTGTCTCCTCTGCTTTTCTGATCACTAGTTTCTGCTCATATATGACAGGATGAAAGAGCTTGTAGGCTACCATTATTTCTCAGTCACATGGTAACATTGTGGTCCAAGATTATTAGTAACACTATTCAGATCATATGCCTATGTACTGAAGTACAAGGTATTTTGAATTTTGAATGAATTACTTTTTGGGGGGTACTATAGGAAATCATTGTATCTGCTGAATATCTAATGGGAAGATCTGGATAAGGCTTAATTCTACATAATCACCACCAACTAATTCTGCCCTGTCTGCTCCCTGTCTTGGTTATTGTTCATGATTTTAGCATCTGGACTTTTGAGGGGGGTGGAATTTCTTCGTTAAGTGATAAGCATCCTTTGATGGTATACTGGATGAAATATTAGAAACAAAATATTTGAGGAGTGTGGTTAGGTGGTTTCCCCTCCAATACCACCAAGAATACATAGCTAAAGTCTCAAATCATTCTTTTCACACATGTAGTGAGGTGAATGGTCCTAACAGTCACCTATGAAACACTTCTAATATTTGATAGCACTAACTTATCCTTGGGTTCCAGTATGATTTTATAGAGAAATGTGCCTCTAAGAATTCTTCTATGCATTATAAATTTTCATTTTTGCTAAGCTAGTTGATTTTATGTCCCTAAGAGAACTGTCTAGTTTCTTCAATATTACAATCCGATTTTATCCCACTCCTCCAAGTAGCATATCTGCAAATGTATATATAAATCCTTTTCTCTCTTTCAGAAAGTTTACATTCACTTATTTTTCAAAAGTAAAAGGGAATAATAAAAACTGTGCATCAAATCAATCAACAAGTCAGGAAAAATCCACCTCAAATCAAGTGGAAAACCAAAAGACACAGTGAGTATTTTGACTTTCTATTACAAATGTTTGCTAATAAATTTATGACAAAAAGCACTGATGGGTTAGTAAAATGTTGATAGAAATCAGAAATTATAGACCATGTGCCCATCAAGTTTAGTCCAGAATTTCAGGATTATTATAACTGTGAGTTTTTATTTTTCATTTAAAATTTTATTTATTGTGGTAATGTAATATGAGATCTACCCTTTCAACAAAATTTTAAGTGTAAACACATTACTGTTGATTGTAGGCAAAATATACAGCAGATCTCTAACCTAGATCTAACTGAAACTTTAAACCAATTTATTTCTCATTTCTCCCTCTCCACACACTCTGGGAACCATAATTCTACTCTATTTTCATGGACTTTACTATTTTTAGATATCTTGTAAAAATTCAATTATGTGGTATTTGCATTTCTGTGCCTGGATCCTTTCAATTAACACAATGTCCTCAAGTTTCATACATACACATTGAAGATTTTCCTTCATTTTAAAGGAGGCACTCTATTTTGTATACACACACACACATGCACACACGCACACACACACACACACACACACACACACACAGATATATATTCTATAAATATCATTTTATCTTTATCCATCTATCAATGATTTGACTATTTGATTTAGGCTATTTCCAAATGTTGACTTCTGTGAATAGTACTTCAAACAACATGAGTGCTATTATATTTTTGAAAACCTGATTTCTATTGCTTTGCATAAATTATAACCATGGATTCTTTTTTAAGACTTAATGACAATTTCTACTAATAAAAACGATATACCATGATCATAATCCTCTCCTACCATCCTCCCTCTTTCTTCTTCCCAAACCCCCTCCAATGAACCATTTCTTTCTAACTAGTGTCTCTTCTATTTTGATGTTATCCTTTTTATCTCCTATTATGCAGGTCTTGTATAGGTAGCACCAGTCACCCTGAGACCATTAATATTAAGGCTACTTTGTGTCAGAAGACAGTACTGTGAGCAGTCTTCCTCTTCTTTGGCTTCTATGTTCTTTCCCCACCTCTTCTGCAATGGTCCCAGAACCTTTGAGGGTGTAGCAGTCAGTTCCATGATGCTGGAATGAAAATCCAACCAAACACAGCTTTATGGGAGAAGGGATTTATTTCAAGCTTACAGATCCAGGGGGATGTCCCATCAATGGTGGAAGCTGGCTTCCATTCATAAATCCAAGCAGAGAGAGAAAACCACCAGCAGCCAGCAAACACCAAAAATGCAGCAAGCACAAAACTGACAGCAAGCAGAGATCCCTCCCCCAGAGCACAATCCTCTATGCACACCTTTGGGTTGGAATTCAGACCCGCCCCAAACACATCTTTGGGCTGGACACCTGGATCTAACCCTAGTGACACCTCTTCCAGCTTGGCAGCTGGAGACCCAAGTTACAAGCTTTAATAAAACACTCAAGATTATGGGGGAAATCCATTCAAACTACCATAGAGGTATGATAGGGATGCCTCATTTAGTGCTGAACACTCCATTGTCACTTCTCAGGATTTCGGTGAGCTTTGAGTCGCCACCATCTGAAAAGAGAAACTTTTTTAAATGTGAGAGCAGCATTAATATATGGCCATAAATATAAGTATCTAGAATGCCGTTTAATAACTGTGAATTCTTATGGTAGTTAGGGATATAGTTGGCTAAAACATTTCTCATTACTCTCATAGTTTTGCAATTGGGTTTTCTGTAATGTTTTATCAATCTCTCAATATCTGGAGGGGGGGGGCTTTGGTGACTGTAACAAATATATTGGTGGGGCTGAAAAGTTCTATGAATGTGGTAATATAAATATGAACTGACATCAGTTTGTATTCTGGCAACCAATATCTGCAAGAGAAAAACCCTTTCAAGATGGTTCAGACCTTTTATTCTTTCTATATGTTAAGTGATACTTAAAAAAAATTATTTTCAAAGAGGGGGGAAGAGGGAGAGGGAAGAGATATAGTGCCAAGACCTCTTGCCACTCTAAACAAACTTCAGATGCATGTGCTCTTTTGTGCATCTGGATTTATGTTAGTACTGGGAAATAGAACCCAAGCCATTGGGCTTTGCAAGTAATTGCCTTTAACTGCGGAGCCATTTCTCCAGTCACAATTGATGATTTAAAATGAAAACTGGAGATTATGCTCTTACAAACAATTATTTATCAAAACTGTTGGTAACACCTATAATACATCTGCTGTATTTTGCTAAAATGCAATGGGTTCTGCAATCTAAAATTGCCATTTCTCTGTGTTTTTACTTGTTAAACCTCAATTCCTCTAGCTATACAATAGTTTCATATCAGTACTGATTTGTGTTTTTTTTTTTTTTTTTTTTTCCCCCTCACTGCAGGAATAGTGTTCCCCCTTGTGGTCCACATGCTATCCCCTCCCGATTAAGCATAGGACTTGAACTGTAAATTCTGGATGGAGAGCCATGGTACAGTGGCTGCCTGTGGAGATGCACTGCCCACCGGAGGTTGGAATAATGCCTGTGGATGACATCTTTTATCTAGCTAACAATTATAATTTTAGATGAGGAATTTTCCCTGTTGTCCATATTTGTGAACTCTTTTTGTGGGGTAGGGGAAGGACTTTCCTCAGATTTCAAATATGTAATGTACGAATTTTAAAAATAAAGTTTTATAATTCTTTTTTTTTAATTTTTTTTTAATTTTTATTAACATTTTTCATGATTATAAAATATATCCCATGGTAATTCCCTCCCTCTCCACCCCCACACTTTCCCGTTTGAAATTCCATTCTCCATCATATTACCTCCCCATTACAATCATTGTAATTACATATATACAATATCAACCTACTAAGTATCCTCCTCCCTTCCTTTCTCCACCCTTTATGTCTCCTTTTCAACTTACTGGCCTCTGCTACTAAGTATTTTCATTCTCACGCAGAAGCCCAGTCATCTGTAGCTAGGATCCACATATGAGAGAGAACATGTGGCGCTTGGCTTTCTGGGCCTGGGTTACCTGACTTAGTATAATACTTTCCAGGTCCATCCATTTTTCTGCAAATTTCATAACTTCATTTTTCTTTACCGCTGAGTAGAACTCCATTGTATAAATGTACCACATCTTCATTATCCACTCATCTGTTGAGGGACATCTAGGCTGGTTCCATTTCCCAGCTATTATAAATTGAGCAGCAATAAACATGGTTGAGCATGTACTTCTAAGGAAATGAGATGAGTCCTTTGGATATATGCCTAGGAGCGCTATAGCTGGGTCATATGGTAAATCAATCTCTAGCTGTTTTAGGAACCTCCACACTGTTTTCCACAATGGCTGGACCAGATTGCATTCCCACCAGCAGTGCAGAAGGGTTCCTTTTTTTCCACATCCCCGCCAACATTTATGATCATTTGTTTTCATGATGGTGGCCAATCTGACAGGAGTGAGATGGAATCTCAATGTAGTTTTAATCTGCATTTCCCTGATGACTAGTGACGTAGAACATTTTTTAGATGCTTATATGCCATTCGTATTTCTTCCTTTGAGAACTCTCTATTTAGCTCCATAGCCCATTTTTTGATTGGCTTGTTTGATTCCTTATTATTTAACTTTTTGAGTTCTTTGTATATCCTAGATATTAATACTCTATCAGATATATAGCTGGCGAAGATTTTTTCCCATTCTGTAGGTTGCCTCTTTGCTTTTTTCACTGTGTCCTTTGCGGTGCAAAATCTTTGTAATTTCATTAGGTCCCAGTGGTTAATCTGTGGTTTTATTGCCTGAGCAATTGGGGTTGTATTCAGAAAGTCTTTGCCAAGACCAATATGTTGAAGGGTTTCCCCTACTTTTTCCTCTAGCAGTTTCAAAGTTTCCGGTCTGATGTTAAGGTCTTTAATCCATTTGGACTTAATTCTTGTGCATGGCGAGAGAGAAGAATCTATTTTCATCCTTCTGCAGATATTTATCCAGTTTTCAAAACACCATTTGCTGAAGAGGCTGTCTCTTCTCCAATGAGTATTTTTGGCATTTGTATCGAATATCAGGTGGCTATAGCTACTTGGGCTTACATCTGGGTCCTCTTTCTGTTCCACTGATCTACATGTCTGTTTTTGTGCCAGTACCATGCTGTTTTTGTTACTATGGCTCTGTAGTATAGGTTAAAATCAGGTATGGTGATACCACCAGCCTCTTTTTTGTTGCTCAGTATTATTTTAGATATTCGAGGTTTGTTGTGATTCCAAATGAATTTTTGGATGGTTTTTTCTATTTCCATGAAGAAAGCCTTTGGAAGTTTGATAGGGATTGCATTAAATGTGTAGATTGCTTTAGGTAAGATTGCCATTTTCACAATATTGATTCTTCCAATCCAGGAACAAGGGATGTTTCTCCACTTTCTAGTGTCTTCTGCAATTTCTCGCTTGAGTGTTTTAAAGTTCTCATTGTATAGATTCTTTACTTCCTTGGTTAGGTTTATTCCAAGGTATTTTATTTTTTTTGATGCAATTGTGAATGGGAGTGATTCTCTGATTTCATCCTCTGTGTGTTTGTTGTTAGCATATATGAAGGCTACTGATTTCTGTGTATTTATTTTGTATCCTGCTACATTGCTGTAGGTTTTGATCAGCTCTAACAGCTTGCTAGTAGAGTCTCTAGGGTCCTTTATGTATAGAATCATGTCATCTGCAAATAATGATAACTTGATTTCTTCCTTTCCAATTTGTATCCCTTTTATGTGTGTCTCTTGCCTTATTGCTATTGCTAAGACTTCCAAAACTATATTAAATAAAAGTGGGGACAGTGGACACCCTTGTCTTGTTCCTGATTTTAGTGCAAAAGCTTCCAGTTTTTCCCCATTTAGTAATATGTTGGCTGTAGGCTTGTCATAAATAGCCTTTATTATATTGAGATATGTTCCTTCTATTCCCAGTCTCTGTAGGACTTTTATCATGAAGGGATGTTGGATTTTGTCAAATGCTTTCTCTGCATCTAATGAGATGATCATGTGATTTTTGTCCTTCAACCCGTTTATGTAATGTATTACATTTATAGATTTGCGTATGTTGAACCATCCCTGCATCTCTGGGATAAAGCCTACTTGGTCAGGGTGAATGATCTTTTTGATATACTCTTGTATTCTGTTTGCCAATATTTTGTTGAGAATTTTTGCATCTATGTTCATGAGGGAGATTGGTCTGTAGTTTTCTTTTTTTGTTCTATCTTTGCCTGGTTTTGGTATCAGGGTGATGCTGGCCTCATAGAAGGAGTTTGGTAGAATTCCTTCTTTTTCTATTTCCTGGAAAAGCTTAAGAAGCAATGGTGTTAGCTCTTCCTTAAAAGTCTGGTAAAATTCAGCAGTGACTCCATCCGGGCCTGGGCTTTTTTTAGTTGGGAGATTATTGATAACTGTTCGGATCTCCATGTTTGTTATAGGTCTATTTAAGTGATTAATCTCATTTTGATTTAATTTAGGTAGGTCATATAGATCAAGGAAATCATCCATTTCTTTCAGATTTTCATACTTTGTGGAAAATATGCTTTTGTAGTATGTCCCTATGATTTTTTGAATTTCTCTGGAATCTGTTGTGATGTTGCCTTGTTCATCTCTGATTTTATTAATTTGTGTCTCTTCTCTCTTTCTTTTGGTCAGATTTGCTAAGGGTTTATCAATCTTGTTTATCCTTTCAAAGAACCAACTCTTTGTTTCATTAATTCTTTGGATTGTTCTTTTTGTTTCTATTTCATTAATTTCTGCCCTAATCTTTATTATTTCTTCCCGTCTACTAATTTTTGGTTTGCCTTGTTCTTCTTTTTCCAAGGCTTTAAGGCGAAGCATTAGGTCGTTTACTTGCGACCTTTCTAATTTCTTAATATAGGCACTTAAGGCTATAAATTTACCTCTTAGAACTGCCTTCATTGTGTCCCAGAGATTTTGGTATGTTGTGTTCTCATTATCATTTGACTCTATAAATTTTTTGATTTCCTTTTTGATTTCTTCATTGACCCACTCATCATTTAGTAGTGTATTGTTTAGTTTCCATGATTTTGTGTATGCTCTATAGCCTTTCTTGCTACTGATTTGTAGTTTAATTCCATTGTGGTCCGATAGAATGCAAAGAATTATTTCAATTTTCCTGAATTAGTTAAGATTTGTTTTATGTCCTAATATATGGTCTATTTTAGAGAATGTTCCATGTGCTGCTGAAAAGAATGTATATTCTGCAGCCTTTGGATGAAATGTCCTGTATATATCTGTTAGGTCCATTCCTTCTATGACCTCATTTAGTCCAGATGCCTCTCTGTTTATTCTTTCCCTGGATGACCTGTCAATTGATGAGAGTGGGGTGTTAAAGTCACCCACCACCAGTGTGTTTGGTGTTATCTGTGACCTTAGTTCTAATAGTGTTTGTTTGACGAATTTGGGAGCCCCCATGTTAGGTGCATATATGTTTAGGATTGTAATGTCCTCCTGTTGGAGTGTGCCCTTAATCAATATAAAGTGACCTTCCTTATCTTTCTTGACTAACGTCAGACTAAAGTCTACCCTGTCTGATATTAGGATAGTAACCCCTGCTTGTTTTCTAGGCCCATTTGCTTGAAACACCGTCTTCCAACCTTTCACCCTAAGATAATGTCTATCCTTTGTAGAAAGGTGAGTTTCTTGGAGACAACAAATTGTAGGATCCTGCTTTTTAACCCAGTCTGCAAATCTATGTCTTTTCGTTGGGGCATTGAGACCGTTGATATTAAGAGATATTATTGAAAGGTGTGTATTTATGTTTGCCATTTTTGTGTGTGTGTGTGTGTTACTTGTTCTACCTGTGCTCTCTTCTGTTAACTGGTATTTGAGTATAGCTTGTTTTTTCTAGGTTCCTTATATGTGTGCTTTTCTTTTTGTTCAGCATGGAGGATTCTATCAAGTATTTTCTGTAGAGCTGGTTTTGTCTTCAAATACTCCTTTAACCTGCTTTTGTCATGGAATGTCTTTATTTCTCCATCTATTTGAATGGATAACTTTGCAGGATAAAGTAACCTTGGTTGACAGTTGTTATCTTTCAGAACTTGGAATATATCACTCCAAGCCCTTCTGGCTTTAAAAGTTTGTGTTGAATAATCTGCTGTAATCCTGATGGGCTTGCTTTTGTAGGTAACTTGATTTTTCTCTCTAACTGCTTTCAATAATTTTTCTTTGGTTTGTGTGTTTGGAAGTTTGATTATAATATGGCGAGGGGAGGTTCTTTCTGGGTTTTGTTTGGCTGGGGTTCTAAAGGCTTCCTGTATCTCTATTGGCACCTCTTTCCCAATTTGGGGGAAATTTTCCTCTATGATTTTGTTGAAGATGCCTACTATGCCTCCGGAGTGGAGTTCTTCTCCTTCTACTATGCCCTGAATTCTTATATTGGATCTTTTCATAGTGTCCCGAATATCTTGAAATTCCCACTCATACTTTTCTATAAGTTTGTCTTTCTCTTTGTTGGACTGCATTAGGTCTGCCACCTGGTCTTCTAGCTTAGATATTCTGTCCTCTCCCTCATCCATCCTACTGGTGAGATTTTCTACAGAGTTTTTATTTCATTAACTGTGTTCTTCATTGCTAGTAATTCTGACTGGTTTTTCTTATTTCTATTTCCCTATTTATGTCTTGTATTGCCTTCTTTATTTCATTAAATTGGTGTCCTGCCTCTTCTTTGATTCCTTTGATTTCCTCTTTGATTTCTTCCTTGATTGTTTTCATGTGTTCTTTGACCTCTTGAACATATTTATAATTATTCTTTTGAACTCTTTCTCAGGCATTTCCTCTCTTTCTCTCTGGAGGACATTTCTGATGCATTAATACTTTTAGGTGGATTTATATCATCTTGCTTTTTAGTGTTTCTTGTGTTATAATGTATATATTTTTGCATCTTGGATTAAGTTAATGCTTGGATTTTCTAGCTAGCTGTGTATTCTTAGCTGTATCAATTGATTTGATGTAATATATTTTCAGGGTAGGACCTTAAGGTATTAGGTGTGGCTCTTAAGACTCTCAGAGTATCTACAAAGATGTTCTTAGGGGTTGAGATTCCCTGCTATAGGAGTATTCAAGCAGGCTGAGTGGAATAAAATACAGGTAGATTCTAAAATTTAACTAAACACTGTACACATTCAATCAAAAACAGCCTCGAGTATGTACGCAAGAGTAGTTATTATAATGACCAGATCTTCTATCAACAAAGAGGTTTAGATATCTGGTCTGTTGAGGGATCCAAGTCAGCTTGTGACCAAGTGAGACCCTTCCCTGGTGCAATCCCAGTTACCTTGGGTGATTTTGGTCTCAGTCAAGTTGCTGCCTGGGTCGTCGGGCTGCTGTTCTGATTTCTGGAGCTGGGCACTTGCTTTTCCTACGGGGCAAACCGAGCCGCTGCTGCTGCCTCTGCTGCTCTCATAGCTGCCACCACCGGAGCCACCACCGCTGCTGAAGCTGCCGCTGCCGTGACCACCGCCGCTGCTCCCCCTGAAGCCGCTGCTGCGGGATCTGCCGCCGCTGCTGCTCCTGGGTCCGCTGCTGCTGGGGCCGCTGGTACCGGTGCTGGAGCCGCTGAAGTTGCTGCCGAACTCTACTCCTGCTTGGGTCCCGCTGTCAGCCCAAGTTGGCGTGGCTGGGTCCTGGGCTGCTGCTGTGTTCGCTGGAGCTGGGCTCAGGTGGTGGGGGAGGGGAGGGAGCCGCGGCTGCTCTGGTTGTCTCGCTGCTCCACGTGTTCTACCTCGCGGTCTTCTCCGCTGCTCGCTGCCGCTCTCCCCTCACGTTTCCCGAGTTGCGGAGAGCGCGGTGTGAGGGGAAAATCCCGCACCTGGCTTTTCCTGTGGCTCGAGCTGGTCTGGCGGTTTTCTGCTGCGCCGCGGCTGCGGCGTTTGGCCGAGCTGCCTGAGCCGCTGGAGCCGCTTTTCCCGCCTGTGCGGGCTCTGGATGCTCTATAACTCTTCTAATTCTCCGCTGCCGCCTCAATTTCCTATACACCTCACTTTTTAGTAAAAGCGTGTATTTTGCTGAGTTTTTTTGGTCTTTTTCCCCCCTAGGCTGCTTTGGCGTGGTACCTACGCCGCCATCTTAACCGGAAGTCTTTATAATTCTTAATAGCTATTTTTATTCTTAGCCGTGACTTTGGGCATTGTAGGCTGATAAATGTCTGGATATCACCATACCTTTGAGGGTGTAGCAGTCAGTTCCATGATGCTGGAGTGAAAATCCAACCAAACACGGCTTTATGGGAGAAGGGATTTATTTCAAGCTTACAGATCCAGGGGGATGTCCCATCAATGGCGGAAGCTGGCTTCCATTCATAAATCCAAGCAGAGAGAGAAAACCACCAGCAGCCAGCAAACACCAAAAATGCAGCAAGCACAAAACTGACAGCAAGCAGAGCACAATCCTCTACGCACACCTTTGGGCTGGAATTCACACCTGCCCCAAACACATCTTTGGGCTGGACACCTGGATCTAACCCTAGTGACACCTCTACTCTTTTCATTAATGACCATATCACTTCCTTCTGGTGATACGTATAATAAGTGATGAGACCAAAGGTTTGTACATTTCTGATAAGGTTAATAGACTATGACTCCCCACTTCTTTTTTTTTCTTCTTTGCATTACTTTTATCTACTTTGTGGTAGCACTTTTAAGCCAATTTGAAGGATTGCCCAAAAAGAAGTTGAAATTTTGAGACGTTAGATTCCAGTTAGTTTCTGTTAGTTTTGAATTAAAAGTAAATTTTAAATCTTTATAAAGTGTACATTTTCATCTCCTCATAAATCAGTAGATTAAGTAGAAGCACTTGAAAAAAAAAAACTTTCAAAAATCCCTTTGCTCTTAGATGTTATCTTAAAGGTATTTATTCTAAATTATGAATCAATTGACAAAAGTTACAAGGCAATCATACTTAAAACAAATGCTTAATTTTTTGAGACTGTTATGCTAGGTAGTTTAGGCTAGTCTCAAATTTATGATACTCTTTATTCATACTTCTCAGTGCTGATAATTTACTCTTTATTCATGCAAAATATTGAAATCAGAGATTAGTTCCTTGGATGAATAAGACTCCCTTTGAATCATTATTCTTTCTTGAGTTACCCAACCAATCAGAAGAAGTGGCCAGTCGCTACCTCATAGTTTCCATAATATTAGAAAGCTGGGACAGGGAAGATTCCAGAAAGAGGAGCAAAAATCTTTACCAACATGGAGAGAAACTTTCTCCTTTCGTACCAGTGGGATAAAGACCGAATTTTCTCATGAGAGAAACGGAGAAAGTCTGTATGTATTCTTTGGAAAAGTTACTACTTCCTGGTAATGCGACAAACAAATTTGCTCTATCAGCTCTATCACGATCTATTTTTTTTTTTTGGAGGGGGTGGGGACATGGTCTCATTCTAGTCCAGGCTGACCTAGAATTCTGCAGTCTTACACCAGCCTTGAACTCATGATGATCCTCCTAACCTCAGCCTCCTGGAGGGCTGGGGTTAAAGGTGGGTGCCACCACGCCCCTATTCTGCGTCTTTAGTTTCTATCCTGTATTTTTCCCCCTTGTAATAAACGCGTTTTGATGACACTGAAGGAAAACACCCCAACAGGGGGTCCCCCACGCTCTGCCCGGATATGGCGACACCCCAAATCACTCACGAGAAGCGGTCTTGATGCAAACTGCAAGAGGATTTTATTCCAAGCGCGCTGGGGCCCACAGTCGTACACCGCACAGGGGTAGAGGACTGCAGAGCCCTGAATGCAGGAACGGGACAGTTTTTATAGGGTTTCTAACAAAGCCTGTGCATTAGACCAATCATTTTTTTAATATCAGGAGCCCGCAGGGTGTTAGCCAGTCAGTTTGTGCCACCCCACAATTTCTAAGCCAATTAGTTTAATTTGTTCAAGCCCCTCGTGGACCAATCATTCTCTTATGACCTTGGTGGTCAGCATTTGTGCAGGTCCTTGGGTGGGAGTAGCAGAGTGTGGTAGCAGTCTCCTATGACCTTGGAGGTCAGCCTTTGCGCAATTCCTTAGGTGGGGGTAGCAGAGTGTGGTATCAGCCTCCTATGACCTTGGTGGTCTGAGGCAGGCTGCTACAGCTTATGGTGCGAGCTACTAAGGCTTACAGTGTGGGCTATTAAGGCTTATAGTGTAAGGCTTATAGTGCAGGCTATTTACAGAAACCAAATAAGTGGTTCACTTCATTACTCATTTCCCATCCTTGAGGGCTATCTCATGCCCTTTTACCTAGTTTTATATTAGGAGCGGGCTCTGATATAATGAGAAGAGGGATTCTTTACTTGCTTCCAACAGAGAGTAAAGCCTGGAGTTTGAGGTATGCAGGGAGCCCGCTTAAGCTCCCCTTGGAGCGTGATAGTATTTCTGAGCTTCTGAATTCTTGGGCCTTTCAACACAACATGGACTATACCTGTACATGAATTTAAGAACAAGGTTATTATATGAATGTGAAATGTCCCTCATAGGCCCAAATGTTTGTACACTTTAGCCGCTGCCGCACTGTTTTGGGAAGCTGTGTAACCTTGAGAAGCTGCTTCCTTGCTGGAGAAAGTGGGTTTCTGTGGGACAGGCCATAAGGATTATATCCTGATCCCACTTCCTGCAGAGCTTTCTGCCCCTGTCCATAACAAAAGTGTGAATAAAATAAGCAGCCACAAACTCTCACCACCACAGACCAAGCCGCTTCAGCTGCCATGATGTCCCCAGCATGGCAGACCAGGGCATCAGATACAGAACAGAACAGAACAGAACAGAACAAAGCTCATATGATAGGGTGGCTGGAAAAGTCACCCGTATTGCATGGTGCTTTGGTCACGCCCAGTAAAGGATACACTCTTGGCGATTGGACTACAGCGCACCCTGCTCTATTTGTGCACAAGTTTACTGGTGGAGCCATCAGTGACTTGGCCACACGCAATCGAGGACTGTTCATCTTAGGCCTCACTAGGCTTATAGAAGCTGTGGCTTCTTGAGTGATATATATTTTATGAAGTTGGGATAATTTTGCTAACAAAATCTGAAAATTACAGTAAGAAAAGAAAATGACTGGTCATTTCCACTAATATACATGGAAGTAAAAGGCCTAAAACTATGTTCAAAAATCAAGTCCAGGTATACAGAAAGATCATATATGATATCTAGTTAGTTAGTTGGCCTTGGCAACAAGATTCAGAATTAACATTAGAAACTTATCAAAGTATCTCACCAAAATATAAACATGTGTGGAGGAAGTATTCACCTCAGTATATACAGAACAAATTTTTAAAAATTATGAGTTGAAGATTATTAAAGAAGCATTACTATAAAATGTCCCTTATTTGGTAAAGTGTAACTCAAACATTCTATACTAAATATCACATTCTATGATAAAATGCCAGTAAATTTGCTCTGAGATAAGGAATAAAACAAAGTTATTCACTATTATCACTTCTTTTATTTCTGCTGGAAGTTCTGGGCATAGCATATGATGTTATTAAGGAAAAAATGGAGGGTAGAAAGAATGCTAACATTATTCGTAGATGAGCAACTGTATATAGCAAATGCAAAGAATGTACAGACAAATTAATCTAGTTAATTACAGAAAACAGCTGCAATATAGTAAAGCAGTAAGAGTGAGAAATAATAGCAATAGTACAGAAGTATCAAATAACTGAGTAAATCTAAGAAAATATGCAAGAATATATTTTCACATATTAAAAACAAACATGTGAGATAATTATGGACTAACAACCCATGGGTTACAGATAAATTCAAATAGAATTCAAATCACATTTTATTTATTTATTTATTTATTTGTTTATTTATTTATTGATTGATTGAGAGAGAGAGAATTGATGCACCAGGACCTCAGCCACTGCAATCAAACTCCAGATGCTTGTGCCACCCAGTGGGCATGTGCCACCATATGCTTGCCTCACCTTTGTGTCTCTGGCTAACTGGGATCTGCAGAGTCGAACGTGGGTCCTTAGGCTTTTCAGGCAAGCACCTTAACCACTAACCCATCTCTCCAGGCCAGCATTTTATTTTTTAATGTGAAACTTGGTAAGCTGGAAGATGAAAAAATGGAAGATGAAAAAAGTTGTAGGGTCATATAACATTGAACTTGCAGTTAACAATACTGTAGTGTGGGGATTGGGGAGATGGTTCAGTAGTTAACATTGTTTTGAAAACCTACTGGCCCAGGTTCAACCCCACACACACCTATGTAAAGACAGATATTGAAAGTGGTGCATTCTTCTGGTGTTCATTTGCAGCAGCAAGAGGCTCTGGTGCATGTGTGTGCATGCACGCACACACAGACACATATACACACAAATATTTAAAAAGACCAAAACAATACTCTCATGTATACTCAAGAATTTGTCAGCTGGGCATGGTGGTTCACACCTTTAGCACCAGCACTTGGGAGGCAGAGGTAGGAGGATCACTGTGAGTTCAAGGCCGCCTTGAGACTACAGAGTGAATTCCAGGTCAGCCTGGGCTAGAGTGAGATGCTACCTCCAAAAAGGGTGGGGGGAAGAATTTGTCAAGAAGGTAGTAACAAAACAAAGAAAAATATAAAAGATGCAAAATTCCAAAACTATGGAATGAAAACAGGCCAAATATCAAAACATGGTCAAAGCAAATGTAGAAGGACTTATGGTACAGAGATAAAGATACTGCACAGCTTGATGGTCATCACTGTAGTGTGAGGTTGGTACACTAATAGCCAATGCAGCCATTTGCAAACTATAAAAGGTTTGTCAAATCAGCCCATCTTGTACTGGGAGGCACTACCTGAGCTACCAGGGGAAAGTGGACATCTGTCCACTCAACTCAAAGTCTAAGCTTTTGAGAAGCAAACAACCTGATGTGATGCTCACACAAGTGCAGTTATGGCACACAGCCATGGTGGGTAATCAACTGCTCTTGGATTGGCTGACAGATCTGCTCAGTGGAAAGGAAATCATATCTGGAACTGGGAAACAGGTCAGAATAATATCCAGATAATGATTCTGTTTTCCAATGTCATGCTTTTACTAATTTTGAGCTATAAGAAGGTCTACGCCCTTTAAATTCTCTTAAGTTAATAATAGTTGTTCCATTTAACTGGTGATGACTTCACTCTCCATTGGAGAATCTGCTTCTCTTTTTCAGATGGAAGCTGTACCCGAGGAGATAAACAACCCAGTGTACTTCACCCCAGCCCCAGCTGAAACCACAGACGAATTGGGGAAATGAGCAAGAGTGCTGCTTTCTTAGTGAATCTGATATAAGCACATGAGTGACGGAGATAGAAACAGGACACTCAACACCTACCAAACCACAGGTTCAGATGCTACTAAGTCCCCATCACTGAAGTAAACTTAAAATGCACCCAACATGGCTCAGGAAATTTTGCAGAAGAGGGGGTGGAAAGATTGTTAGATCCACAAGTTGGGACATTTTGCACAGAGACATTGCCTCTCCCCCATAACTAACTGCTGCTCCTACAATGTATGACCCATAATCCCCATGGGGTTGTCCTATATACCACATGAGGAGAACCTCTTCAGAAAAGGGGCACAGATGATAAAAAGGATGATACCAGCATGTTGTTTACACACTAGGTATGTCCATATCTAATAAAAATAAATTTTAAAAAAGGTTTGTCAAAGAAGTCAATGACAAGAGCTGTCCAAGCAACACATTGTTTAACCTAATTAGCAACAAATAACTGGATATGATGCCCACACAAGTGCAATAGTGGTACACAGCCATGGGGAGGAATCAATTGCTCTTGATTTGGCTAACTGATCCACTCAGTAGTACTAGACCCATAGCTGGAGCTGGGAAACAAGTCAGAACCATACACAATCACAAGCCCACTCTACAATATCAAGCTACCATCAATCATGGGGTATAAGAGGGCCTACCTATCATACTGTCTATCAAAAAAGTAAGTGTTATCTCAATTTCTCGGGTGCTAACTTACTCTCCGTTGGAGAATCTGCTTCTTTTTTCCAGATAGATGCAGATCCTAAGAAGAGAGCTGCCCCAACATACCTCAAAAGGGGCCCAACTGAAACTAAGGACAACTGGCGAAATAAGCAAGGGTGATATTTTCCTGTGAACCGGATACCAGCACAAAGGGGAAGGAGATCAACGCAGAGAAAAATCAACTCCTACCAAATCAGAGAGCCAGAGCCTCAGAGGCCCCCAACACCTCAGCACTGAAGCAGACCAAAAATGAACCCAACATGGCTCGGAAATTTTGCGGAAGAGGGGGCGGAAAGATGTCAGAGTCACATGTTGGGTCATGATTTGCAGAGACATTTATCATACCAATAACTGGGGGCTAACTCCACAATGCACAACCCATTTTCATTAACAAGGAGGGTCTTATGGGAGGGGTAGATCACAGATGAGCCTAAATAATGGTACCAAACTGCCTGTATTTACTGAAAAGAAAACTAATAAATTAAATTTAAAAAAATATATATACTAAGCCCCAAATATGTACAATTGTGTATCAATTACAAATTAAAGCATATAAAATTAAAAAAAGAAGTCAATGACACAGATAAATGTGCTATTTATGTCTGAGAAGAAATATACTATCAATACTCCCCAAAGCAATCTATAGGTTAAATATGATCCCTATTAAAAGCTAAACTGTCACTTTTGTACATAGAAATATGATCCTAAAACTCAGATGGAAGGAACTCTAAGATAACCAAAACAATTTTAGGAAGGAATGAATTTGGATAACTCATATGTCTCATTCTCATAATATACTACAAAATAACAGTGATTTAAAAAAAAAGTTACTGGCAGAAGAATAAAAGCATACCAGTGGAAAAAATTTGAAAGTCCAACAATCAACTCATGCATTTGTGATCACTTGTGTTTTGACAAGTTTTCCAAGGTACTAAAATTGAAGATAAGGCTGGAGAGAGGGCTCAGTGGTTAAGGCACTTGCAAAGCCTAAGGACTGAGGTTTGACTCCCCAGTACCCATGTAAAGCCAGATGCACAAAGTAGTGCATACATCTGGAGTTCGTTTGCAGTGGCTAGAGGTCTAGCATGCCCATTCTCTGTCTCTTATTCTCTCTTTTGCATAAATAATAGAGGATAAATTATTTCTTGCACAACTGAATATATATACATGCAAAATTAAAAAAAAAAAAGAGAGAACTCCTGGCTTGGGATATGGTGCAGAGGGTAGTGATTGTTTACCATGCACAGAGCCCTGACTTTAATTCATAGCCCCACATATGCTGGGCATTCTGACACATGTTTGTAATCCCATTCCTCACATTCAAAGTCATCCTAAGCTACATAGCAAGTCTGAAGTCACCCTGGGCTACATGAGACCCTGTGTAAAGAAAGTTGAATTACTACCACTTACCATATACAAAAGTTGTATACTTAATGTATCCAAGACCTGAAACTATAACTTAGGGAGAAAAATTTCATGACCTTCATGCTGACATGCAAGTTTTAGATCTGGCATTAAAGGCACAAGCAATGAGAGAGAGAGAGAAAAAAAATAGATAACTGGTCCTCAAACACACTATCTAGAAAGTTAAAAAATATACAGAAAGGGAAAATATTAAACATCCTAAGTATAGAAAGAGTTTAATATCTAGACTATAAAGAACTTTTAAATTGCAGCAGCATAAAAACAAAAACTGGAGGAGTTGAGTGGGCATTTCTCCAAAGACTTACCAACTAATGAGCTTAACCAAAGATTAATAATAACATTAATTACTACTTATTCCTAGGGAAATGCAAACAAGAGATAATGACTTCACAACCACTAAAATGGCAATAATATAACAAAAATGGTAACAGCAAGAAGTACCAGTTTCTCCACAATGTTAGAAACAATATACAATGCAGTCACTATGGAAAAGCTTCGCTTCAGTAGTAGTAGTTTTTGTGTAAACTCTAAAATTAAGGCATAACACTATTGGCCATCTTGATATCTGATGATACTGAAAGGATCCTTCCTTCCCCACTCTGCCCCTGAGTTGAAGTCCCATCACCAAGCAGCTGTACTTCCCAGGAAGAGCAGACAGTGTTCTTGCTTATTTCAGAAGAGTGGGTTTCTGTTTCCTGGTAGCCTACAGACTCATTCAGGTAAGTCAATCATGGGATCCAGGTGTCACCCATTTTTTTGACACTGCAAAAATTTGGTCTTAGCTGGGCATGATGGAGCATGCTTTTCCTCCCAGCACTTGGGAGGCAGAGATAGAAAGGAGAATCACCTTGAGTTCAAGGTAACCAAAGACTACATAGTGAATTCCAGGTCAGCCTGGGCTAGAGCATGATACTCTACCTTGAAAAAAAAAATAGGGGAAAAAATTTTTGTCCTATAGCCTTTCTTCCCAAGTACAACTTAATGTGGTCCATGTGGCATTGCCTTACTCACAGGCTACGAGTACATGCACTAATGGATTCCTGACAATCTCATCTCTTTAGCCTCAGGTACTGCATTTTTGTCTATCATTACTCTAGGGTTGGAATCTGCCATCTACAATGGGGTGGATAGGAGGTAATAAAAATAGCCATTCAGGGCTGGAGGAGATGGCTTAGCAGTTAAGGCACTTGGCTGTGAAGCCTAAGGACCCAGGTTTGAGTCTCCAGCACTCATGTAAGCCAGATTGACCAGGTGGCATATGCATCTGGAGTTTAGTTTTAGTAGCTAGAGGCTCTGGCCTGCCCATTATCTTTTTCTCCCTCTCCCTCCCTCTCTGTTTATCTCTCAAATAATAAATAACCTGGACTACATAGTGAGTTTCAGGCCAGCTTGAGCTAGCTACAGAGTAAGCCTGTCTCAATAAAACAACAAAATAAATGACACAAAGTAAAAAGTACTCCTCCAAATCCTACCCCCACAAACCAACCAATAACCCAAAACACAAGACACCTCTCCCTCCCCAAACTGAAAAGTTATATTGTAAAGGAAGACATAGAGTATCATAGTACCACTATTTGTGAGGATGGAAAGAACCAAGATGCACCACTGGATGAGTGAATAAGCCAAAGTATTGTATTGACACAACAGAGTATTATCCAACTCTAAGAAGTAATGATGTACTGATACGTACTACAATGTGAGTGAGCCTTGAAAATCTGACAGTAAGCACAAACATCCATACATGAAAGGCCACATATGCATGACCAATTGTGATGAAATACTCATGTAAGGTAGATTTATGGAAATAAAAAGATCAGTGGGGCTGGATGTAGGGACGAGTAAGGAGTGCCTTAATTGGTATAGGTTCTCTGTAGGGGAAGGAATATATTTTGAAACTGTAAAGCTGGTGGCTGTACACATGTGGATAAAATGTCAGTTTTATTCTAAGATGTCTAATCATATAAACCGTTACCTCCAAGGCTTAAGAAACCTTGTGGAAGATGGGCTGGACAGAATGTAAGAGCAGGAGAATGGAGAAGAGGGCTGTAAAATGCTTTCACCTTGATACACCATGATGTCCTAGCGGGTGTGGTTTCCAGCAGATGACTGAGCCAGGCCTGTCCATACTTCACCATCACCATCTATAGAGAAAGGATATATGAGACTCCAGAATTCCAGACTACCTAATGGCAGCTAAAGATTACAGGAAGAGGTGGAGTCAGGTTCATCAGTGGTGTAGCCACTGGTAAGAAGCCCATTCCATAGTAAATAACTTTCCACCTGTGATTGTGCAATAACCCTAATTTAACTCAGAGGGTTAAAAAGGACATGAAAGTAAGATGGGGATTAAGGAGAAAGAAGCAGACTGCTAAGGCAAGGGAATTAGAGAGAGTAGTGCGGGGGGGAGGGGATAAGATCAAAATGCGTTGTATGCATGTATGAAAATGTTAAAATGGAAAAAAAAAAACCCCAAAAATTTAAAAAAGAAAACGGGGGAAAGTGCTGGGGGGGTATTACCATGGGATACTTTTTATAAGCATGAAAAATGTTAATAAAAATTGTGAAAAGATAAAAAATAAAATTAAATAAAATTTAAAAAAATAAGAAAAAGAAAAAAAGAAAAAGAATAAGCCATGTAATGTAATGTGTATTCAGGAGGGCTTTACCTTGAGAGTGCTGATGTTCATAAATGTAACATTTCATTTAAATATTGAAGAGAGAGAGAAAGAGAGAGAGAATGAGAATGAACAAATATATGGGTGCACCAGGGTCTACTGCCACTGCAAATGAACTCCAGATACATGTGCCACTTTGTGCATCTGGCTTACATGGGTAATGTAGAATCAAACCCAGGGTGTCAGACTTTGCAAGAGAATGCTTTTAACCAGTGAACCATCTTCCCAGCCTAGACACAACTTTTTACATGTTCCTGATATTAGTTCATAATTCCAGAGATTAGTTTGTCTAGCTAAATTTGACAATCTCCATCAGTAGTTGTCCTCACTTAGGAGCTAAGGCAACTTATGTGACATACTATGAAATTTCTAAAGACAAATTATCAGGCTTTTACTTTAGAAATGGAGCCTTTTAGAGATTGATGTCTTTCAAAAATTGAAACCAGATGGCATTGACATCCTTGTTTATTTTCTCTTTCTTTAGGATTTTTTATTACTAACTTTAATTATCCCAAAAGACAATTTTAGAGAACTTTTCCTCAGTGGCTTGGATGTGCACACATTAAGAATGAAATGAAGCCAGGCGTGGTGGTGCATGTCTTTAATCCCAGCACTCAGGAGGCAGAGGTAGGAGGATCACCATGAGTTCAAGGCCATCGTGAGACTACATAGTGAATTCCAGGTCAGCCTGGACTAGAGTGAGACCCTACCTTGAAAAGCCAAAAAAAAAAAAAAAAAAAAAAAAATCAACCAAATGAAATGCATTTTAGTTAATTAGAAGGATTCCCCTAAATCTTTTGATCACAGCTGTGTGTAATTATTTACTTGAATCAGAAGCTCCTGGAGCTGATTGTAGCACAGGTTGATACTTGATGGTCCAGTTTCACTGAGTTTGAATCATTAGCCAGGAGATGAGCAGTGTCCCAGAGTGAATCTGCTGTGTAGTTACCTCCAATTAACTCCGAAGTGACTGTCTTACATTTACCATTTGAATCCCTTCAATCATCTTTCCAAGCTCTGCTCTTAACATTCCAGCAGAAAACATGTATCAGATAGTATGTATGACACTATTTCCCGCTCCTCTAGGTATTTGGAGATGAAGCCACGATATAAGATAAGCGCCTTGGCCAGGAGTGGTGGTGCACGCCTTTAATCCCAGCACTTGGGAGGCAGAGGTAGGAGGATCGCCATGAGTTTGATGCCACCCTGAGACTACACAGTTAATTATAGGTCAGCCTGGGCCAGAGGGAGACCCTACCTGGAAAAAAAAAGAAAAAGTGTGTAGAAGCACTTTTCACATCCTCTTCACCAGTTTTCTGATTTATAGCATCACTATGATGAGGAAAAAAATCTAGCACTTGGGAAGCAGAGGTAGGAAGAGTGCTGTGAGTTTGAGGCCACCCTGAGACTACATGGCGAATTCCAGGTCAGCCTGGGCTAGAGTGAAACCCTACCTTGAAAAACCAAAAACAAGCAAACAAATAAACAAACAAAAACTAACCTATGCAGAGCCTTAGTACCTTCCAGAATGGCAAACTATCACTCACAGCTGTGGAAAGAATAGGTTTATAGACCCCAGCAGAGGCCTCTTGGCCTTGATTTGTGCTTTCTGTGGGCCCCAGGGCTGAGATTGCAGCCATGGTGAAGATCTCTGGTGTGTTAGGTACTCTTCTCATGCTTTTTGTGATAATTCATGGTCTAGCTGAAGGTAAGAAAATGTGGTTTCTAGAAGTGGTAATTTCAAATAGTGGGGTGCTTTTTCCTATAAACATACCATTGGCTTTGGAGCTATTTTGTTTAAATAATTTGCCCAGTTGCTAATAATGCACCAGAGTATAGTCAGATTACCATCTTATTCAACCATCTTGATGGTTGTGGTATATCTTCTTGAAAGTATCCAGCACACTGGCCTCAGAAATTGAGTTCAGCCAGGCGTGGTGGCACACGCCTTTAATCCCAGCACTTGGACTGGAGACTGCTGTGAGTCTCAGGCCAGCCTGAGACTACATAGTGAATTCTAGGTCAGCCTGGGCTCGAGTGAGACCTTACCTCAAAAAAACAAAACCAAAAAAATTCATGGAGATGGAAAGAAATAATTTGTTTTGAGTCATAAAGTGTTATCAAAATAATTAAAATATTTTTTATTTTAGAATTCTTTAGTTTCAGCTAGCTACTCTGGACATATTTACAGACTCAAATAGTTTAACTCAAAATTTTAAATGGAAGCAAATAGCATCTTTTCCTAGCTTTGTGCAGTCAAATAGCAATATTATCCTTCTACTATATTTCAGGTTTAGATACAGTTGCTTAGAAGTTTTTGGAAAGGTATTCGTGAGACCTATTGTTTGAGATTTGAATGCTCTCTAAGGAACTGAGGCATATTTATCTTAAAACTTTTCAGAAAATAACTCAGGATTTTTTTCCTCTGATGAAGGAATTGACTCACGTAGAGATTAACTGGTCTCAGATTTGACAACTTTTAAACATGTAGAAATACAACGTTTTCACCCTGCATTTGAGAATTCAGCTTAATTAAGACATTGGAAGTTCCTTGAACTGTTTGGGGACAGACCTGTATGATGTTTTCTTTCTTTATTGTCTTTGACAGTCACCACATCCTGCACTGCAGTCTGGCTGCAGGTCAAGGTGAGCCGAGCACCTATAGTGGAGAACCTGCAGCCGCAGCCTAACGAGCTCTTTCTGGGGTACAGCTGCCCCGTCTCCTTCGTGGAGCAGGACTTCTTTGAGTTCCTTTACATCCTCACTTACTGTGGCATCACGGTGCATGTAAGAACATTGGTTATCTCAACAAGCAGTGAATATGTAAGATGACAAAAACTAAACTACCGAAGTTTGCCTGTTGAGTTTTATGCTTCATGTAATGTTCTCGTAGCTCCTTGTTTTTAGAGTATTTCTAAAATAGAAATATAGAAGCTAGTATTTTCAGAGGTATGTCTGCCTTTCCCTATTTTTGGCCACCTTGAACTTTTTCTCTCTGCTAGAGTGATTTTATAAATCTGTCATAAATAAAAATCTAACTTGAAGGAAACTTTTTTAAACAGTTCTTAAATCTGTTCTTTTTTTTTTTTTTTTTGACCTGAAATTCCAGTAGATCTATCAAAGTATCATTGCTGTGTTGATATGTGAGGGGCGATTTTCTTTCTGAAATAAGAAATCGTTTTTCTTTAAGCGAACTTGTTTACTGTGGTTGCAAAACCAGCTTTTATCTCCCCTCTGGGAACAACAGTGGCTTCACACTTGCTGTAAGTAACTTGGCAGGGTTTGTGCTCTTCGGCTCCTGGTGCAAGAGCCCATCATGTGTTTACAGCTGTAGTCCTAGCACCTACAATCATGAGAAGAATAGAAGTCCTCTACTCAGCACAAGGCTGACTCACCATGCACAGATGTTGTCAGGTATTTAGGAAATAAATGAGAAAGCTATGCTAATTTCCTCTTCTAACACATGCTTAGTCAAGTGGAGTCTTTTTAGGATTTTTTTGGGGGGGGGATATCTAGGAAAGGGACTCACCTTTACAGTGAGATTATAAAGAGGTACTTTTTTATTTATTTATTTATTTATTTTTTTTTAATTTTTTATTAACATTTTTCATGATTATAAAATATATCCCATGGTAATTCCCTCCCTCCCCACCCCCACACTTTCCCGTTTGAAATTCCATTCTCCATCATATTACCTCCCCATTACAATCATTGTAATTACATATATACAATATCAACCTATTAAGTATCCTCCTCCCTTCCTTTCTCCACCCTTTATGTCTCCTTTTCAACTTACTGGCCTCTGCTACTAAGTATTTTCATTCTCACGCAGAAGCCCAGTCATCTGTAGCTAGGATCCACATATGAGAGAGAACATGTGGCGCTTGGCTTTCTGGGCCTGGGTTACCTGACTTAGTATAATACTTTCCAGGTCCATCCATTTTTCTGCAAATTTCATAACTTCATTTTTTTTTTTACCGCTGAGTAGAACTCCATTGTATAAATGTACCACATCTTCATTATCCACTCATCTGTTGAGGGACATCTAGGCTGGTTCCATTTCCCAGCTATTATAAATTGAGCAGCAATAAACATGGTTGAGCATGTACTTCTAAGGAAGTGAGATGAGTCCTTTGGATATATGCCTAGGAGCGCTATAGCTGGGTCATATGGTAAATCAATCTCTAGCTGTTTTAGGAACCTCCACACTGTTTTCCACAATGGCTGGACCAGATTGCATTCCCACCAGCAGTGAAGAAGGGTTCCTTTTTTTCCACATCCCCGCCAACATTTATGATCATTTGTTTTCATGATGGTGGCCAATCTGACAGGAGTGAGATGGAATCTCAATGTAGTTTTAATCTGCATTTCCCTGATGACTAGTGACGTAGAACATTTTTTTAGATGCTTATATGCCATTCGTATTTCTTCCTTTGAGAACTCTCTATTTAGCTCCATAGCCCATTTTTTGATTGGCTTGTTTGATTCCTTATTATTTAACTTTTTGAGTTCTTTGTATATCCTAGATATTAATCCTCTATCAGATATATAGCTGGCGAAGATTTTTTCCCATTCTGTAGGTTGCCTATAAAGAGGTACTTTTAAAGCAGATATCTAATGAAGTCTTCAATTGCTATTCAGGAAGTGAGAAACCATAGAAAAGAGGGGGAAAACCTCAGGGCAAAGGAAAGCTTAAAAAGTTAGAAGATAGGAGGATTGCTGTGATTTCAAAGGCCACTCCAAGACTACATAGTGAATTCCAGGTCAGCCTGGGCTAGAGCAAGATCCTACCTTGAAAAACCAGTATATATATAATAAAAGTTACAGGAGCAGGAAGAGAAACTGGTATTTCATGATGTGATTTGGATTATAGCATGTATCTAGAAAATTATGCAGGGGCCCTTGCATTCCTGTTTATGAGATCTCCAGATTAACATGAGCTTTATAAATAATCATTTAGTGCATATTGCCCTGTATAATGCTTAACCCTAAAAGTTTTTTTTTTTTTTTAATTGTGGACATTTTCCTTGCTTTTGGATGATCTGAAGTATTTTGCACATCAAACTTCAGAGATGCTAAATGCTTCCCTTAGAGACAAATTATGGGTTAATATTGACTTCATTTGGATGTATGTAGGAGTTGGGTGCTGTCATTTGTTTAAAATATTTTATTTATTTACTTGCAAGCAAAGAGAAACAGACACAGAGAGAATGAACTTGCCAGGGCCTCCAGCCACTACAAAAGAACTCCAGGTTCATGCTCTACTTTATGCATCTGGCTTTACATGGGTACTGGGTAATCAAACCTGGGTCATTAGGCTTTGCAGACAAGCACTTTGACTGCTGAGCCATCTCTCCAGCCCATGTATGCTGTCATTTTTAATTTTTTTAAATTTTTATAATTAACAACTTCCATGATTGTAAAAAAAAATATATCCTATGGTGACTCCCTCCCTCCCCCCACTTTCCCCTTTGAAACTCTACTCTCTCCTCCAGACACAAAATGGCCTGGATATCCATGACCTCACAGTGCCTGACACCAACTACACAAGACCATCATAATAGGAGGAAAGGATGATGACATCAAAATAAATGAGAGACTGTATGCTGTCATTTTTGATGGTGTCTTATAGCTTCCAATTAAAGAGGAAATTTATTCTAAATTGTGACATGTAATTAGTCTCACACTAATTGTTTTTCACTGTAATGGAATTTGCTTTTCTGTGGTATCTATTTCAGTTGTGTTTCTTTGTGTTGACTGCTGTTGTATTGAAAGTACTAGGTTCTCTTTCCAACAATGCCTTATGTCCATGGCTGGAAGCTGTAGACAATGGGCCAAATGCAAAGACCATCTGATGTTTGTACGTTGTTTCTTTTGAAACAAAATAATACTCACTTAGCTATTGTATATGATGGACAGTATGGGTGTACTGATAGAAATAATATGGTCTTCAAAGATAGAAATAATTTACTTTCTGGCTCATTCTATAAAAATTTTGCCAGTGTATGTTATGCCATCTTTTTTTCCAAGTAGGAAAAGTATAAACTCTGAGGTTGTCAAATTTTTAGCCAAAATTTACACTTAGTTCTGTTTCAATAAGACCCCGAATCCAAAATGTGATGAGCATATTTGGCTATGCAGATTCAACTGTCAAACAAATTCCAGTCTCTGACTTTGACTACAGCCATCTCTACACAGAAATTCAAATTCAGCGCTTAACCACTAAGCCATCTCTCCAGCCCCCTTCCTACTCTTTAACATGTTCAAATCTGCTGTGAGGTAGAAATCCACCCTCAGTATTTTCTGGATTGTAAATATTCCTTCATGTGGCTTCATTAAGGGAGAATTTAAATGGCCTGTCTTACCTATCATGGGCCATTAATCTAAGCCTGTAGGACTTCAGCATTTTTTGTAGAAATTTTCTCACATGGTTCTTTTATTTTGTTTTATATCTCACAATTTTATCTATATTATAAAGATGATTGCCTTATTTCTATATACTGCGTTTTTAAAAATGATTTTTCGAGGTAGGGTCTCACTGTAGCTCAGAGTGACCTGGAATTCACTATGTGGTCTCAGGGAGGCCTCAAATTCAGGGCAACCCTCCTACCTCTGCCTCCCAAGTGCTGGGATTAAAGGCGTGCATCACGGTGCCTGTCTTATATACTGCTTTTAAAAAAATGAAACAATTTGAAAGATTATTTAATTCAGAAAACTACATTTCTACCCTTTGTGCTTCTAGGTATACCCACTGGCCATTCTCATTGAGAGCACAATCACATATGATTCGGCACAGTTAAATTACACTTGTCACATCCCAGTGTCATGTTACCATCAGAGGTAAGTGGAGCAGCCCGCTGACTCGGTTATCTGTGATCTTCAGTTTGCCAGGTTTCCTGATGAGAGTAAAACTATTGGGCAGGAAGTTGATGATGCTTAGTGAAATAGATCTTAAATACTTCAGATGATTCTTTCAGTGTTTTTCCTCAACAAGGAGGTAAAGCTCAGCTGCTGTACGAAAGTATATAGACAATGGGGTCACCAGACTTTTCCTTTTTGGTGTATCTCTTGTCTGCTTCTTCATTCTGCCCTGGCTGTGGCTGTTATAGAAGCTCCTAAATTCCTATAAGAAGCATATCACCATCTGACTATAGATGAATTGGGTCCCAAACCAGAGTATATATCAAACTATAAAGCTAAATCAGTGTTAGTTTTTGATACGTCTATGTGGCATAAAAATCATGTCTTATTTACCCAAAACTCTGTTCTTCTCTTAAAATCTTCTCTAATGGACCTGTGGATATAGGGTGAAGGAATTCTGACATCCCATCCTGGGGATGTCAGGCCAAGTTCTTTCTACCAATGGAGGTTTCATTTCAATCTATGTTTTGAACAGTATGACCTCTATGGAAGCATAGAGTTGAATGGCTGTATTAATCTTGTAGTCCCTGATGACAACTGTGGTATGTGAAATCTGTTTGCTAATTCCTTAACACCACTGGCCCTTTTACGATGGACATGATGAAGCCAAGTTCATATCTCCTCCAGTGATCTGTCAAATTAAAGTTTCTTTTCTTTAAGATTTCTAGCTCTAGACTTAAGAGGATTTAAATACAGAGAAGTGCCAGTATAACCAATAAGTTTTTCTTGGAAAAATGGTTAAAACAATCATATTTATGAGAAAATTACTTATCCATTGTACAATCCATTTTGGAGGAATATGGACTTCCACTCTGTGCTACCTTCCTACTCTTTTTTTTTTTTTAATATTTTTTGTCCATTATTTATTTATTTATTTGAGAGCGACAGACACAGAGAGAAAGACAGATAGAGGGAGAGAGAGAATGGACATGCCAGGGCTTCCGCCACTGCAAACAAACTTCAGACACATGTGCCCCCTTGTGCATCTGGCTAATGTGGGACCTTGGGAACCAAGCCTTGAACCAGGGTCCTTAGGCTTCACAGGCAAGTGCTTAACCACTAAGCCATCTCTCCAGCCCCCTTCCTACTCTTTAACATGTTCAAATCTGCTGTGAGGTAGAAATCCACCCTCAGTATTTTCTGGATTGTAAATATTCTTTCATGTGGCTTCATTAAGGGAGAATTTAAATGGCCTGTCTTACCTATCATGGGCCATTAATCTAAGCCTGTAGGACTTCAGCATTTTTTGTAGACATTTAGTAAGATGACTGAAGAGAAAAAAGGTTATGAAGAGGATGTTATTTGAAAATTCTAATAAATTAGATTTAAACCCACTTAACAATAGGCTTAAAGGGGCAATGAATAATGGCATTAAACATTCTCTTAAGATTTTTCTTGCACTCTCTGAACAACAAATTTAAATGTTTATCTATGATAGTTGATTGGCATGCTATGGTTCACAACCCAAGTTGATCTAATTTGTGTTCTGACCCTATACCCAACTCCTTCCCTATCTCTGAAAGGTTGATATAGGCACAACTTAAATCTATGCATGTTTTATTTTATTCAGATTTTTTCCAATTATTGCTGTAATGAAACAGAGAGAGGAAACTAGGTATGAGTATAAAAGGCCAGTGGGACAGAAATGCTCAATATCATCAGAACTTGAACACGTGGGAATCCAGCCAGGAGTATTGCCTTGGTGAGATTATATTGAATGTGTGCCACATATGTTTATATTGATATAAATGGGTAAATGCTGAGTAAAATTATCACCTACATTGTACTTTATTAAGTTCCCATAGGATTTTACTTGGAATTATGGTAATCGTGAATACTTATGGTTATTAGGTTTACATTTCATCAGTATTTCTCATGGTTCTCTCATGTAAACATGGTACATTTGCACTTATAAACTCAGTAGCTATTTTGTATTATTTGCCTAGAGCCAGGCAAAAATATTTTTGGTACCTGTAATATAAACATAAAAGTGGATTGTGAAGTTCCATGAAGATGACAATTAAAACTAGTTAACTTCTAATTATTTATGTCTTGGAAGAACTCACTGCCTCTAAGAGAGATTCATCTATTCCTATTTTTCCTATTCTTCCTTTTCTCCCCTCCTCCTCCTCTACCTACTCTTCTTTTCTTTTTGAAACAGTGTCTCATGTATTCCAGGGTGGTATTGAAATAGCTGTGTAGCTGAGGAATATCACAAACTCCTAAAACTCCTGTTTCTACCTTTCAAGTGCTGGAATTAATTATAAGCATAAACCAATAGGCCTGGCCCAAGATTACTCTTCTTTTTTGTTTTTTTTGTTTTTTTTTTGAGGTAGGGTCTCACTCTGGGCCAGGCTGACCTGTAATTAACTCTGTCATCTCAGGGTGGCCTTGAACTCATGGCAATCCTTCTACCTCTGCCTCCCGAGTGCTGGGATTAAAGGCGTGCACCACCACGCCCGGTTTAAGATTACTCTTCTTAAATGACCACATAGTATAGTTTTTGGAACTTAGTATGCCAGAATGAGTACTGTTTCTAAATATCAATTGACCTCCACTATTCAAAATTAGAGATAGTGTGTGTACATAAATTTTATGAATGCTTACTAAACATTGATTAATGAATAATATGTATTATCTCTCATCCATATATCTGCTTTGCTTAAATATTAGAATATTATAATTGCTTCTGGAGTTTAAAAGGTGAAAGACTTATAGGTTCTAAAGGGAAACCACACTATGATTTGGGGTATAAAGTGATACTTTCCCTATGTTTCTGCCTGTTGAGCCTCAGTGGTTCTTGGGTTAGATTGCAGTCTCCTGTCAGTATGATATATGGTTGTTTCTTTTCCTTTCTTACAGGAACAGTTTACTCCCTTTGGACCATGAAAGTTGGCTTCCTTCCTGTGTAGTATAGGAATTAAGATATACAATCCAGATTATACAGGAGTCTGGCAATCCCATGCACTGGCTGCTCAAGGATGTCAATGCTCTTCAGGAGTGGGACTAAAGTTTGGGAAACTGGCTTTTATAATTTTTAATAGGATTGTTTAAAAAAAATTTGCCATGCTGTCCATATTTATGAATACTTTGGGTAAGATCAAGGGGTTCCTTGGATTTTAAATTCATTAAATAAAATTTGGCAAACTTCATGATGATTTCTATTTTTCATTTTAAAAATGGCTTAAGACTTGAGTCAGGGCATTGTAAAATGGAACACAATGCTTGCTCATGGGATTGTAAATTTCCATTTGTTCTCATAATCTCTGAGTGAAAATTCTATAATAGTAATTATTATAGTATAATATTTTTCAAATTAATTCTCCATTTATTTTTAATGAACACACATATAAATACACACACACACACTAAAATGAAGCAAGAGCTTTAAAAATATTTCACTTTAATTAATATATCAGTTGAACATATTTCCACTCTGTGGCTCTTACCTTTATGCCCCCTCTTCCACAACAATCCCTAAGCCTTGGTGGATGTGTTATAAGGCTATTTTAGTGGTAACCTCTCTGCGATCTGAATTTCTGCTTTGAAGCATCTTGAGTGTCCTCAGTATCTATCACCATCTCCCTGGAGCTGGTTGTCATGCTGGCAGTGAGAGCAGCACTCATGTTTAGTTTACCACTTCCTCTGTAATGTCTTGTGGACCCAGATGTGATGGAGGTGGATTATCTAGAACTAGGTAATAGGCTATCTTTTCTTGCATTGATGGGTCTTGGTTCTCCCTAGTTTTCATTGCAATTTTCTGGTCCTTTGGATTGGAATTGGCTCCAGGACCCTCTTATGGGCTGTGGAAGTACCTGGCTTTGGGTTGAGCTCTGCTTTGTGGTCCCTCCTGGAGGCTAATCCTCCGTGGTTGTGTGGTTATTGGAGGCTCCAACTCTCTCCTGCTTCTCTGCTGGGGTCTCTTCTAGGTTAGGTTAACGTTTTTTTGAAGTAGGGTCTTTAGCCCAAACTGATCTGGAATTCACTGTGTAGTCTCAGGGTGGCCTTGATTTCTCAGAAATCCTCTCAACTCTGCCTCTTGAGTGCTGGGACTAAAGGTGTGTACCACCATGCCCAGTTCCCCTAGGTTAATTCCTTACACATCTTCACTTTTTTGGTAGAAGAATTTGTTTTGTGTTGTCTTGTCCCCTTTTGCTACAGGTTTCTTTTGTGTGGCTCCTTATCCATCATCTTAACTGGAAGACTCATTAATATGATTTTTAATACATATACAGTATGCGACTAATCAAGTCTATCTTCTTTTTATCCTCCTTGCCTGCTTCTCAATCTCTAGTAATCACTATTCTATTTTAAGGTTGGCTTTTCTTCCACAGATGAGAACATGAGGTACTTATATTTCTGTGGCTTAAGTTCTATCCATTTTGCTACAAAGGACAAGATTTCATTTTCTCCATACATTAATATTTATTCATTCCATCTGTTGATTGGCACCTGGGGTGATCCCACACCTTAACTTCTTTGAATAGTGCTGCAATAGACAAGGCTGTACAGGTTTTTCTTTGGCAGACTGGCTTTGTTTCCTTTATACATACGTCTAGTAGTGGGATAGCTGGGATAGCACCATACTACTTTCCATGGCTATGCTAATTTATATCTACTAAGCATTATGAGAGTTCCTTTCCCCTATAGTCTTGTCAGCATTGGTTGTTTTTTGTTCTCGTAATACCTATTTTTAATTGCAGTGAGATGAAATATCTCATTCCAATTTTGTCTTCCCTGATGACTGATAACATTGATCATTTTTTTCCATATATTTGTTGGATTTCTTCATTTGCGAAGTAGCTATTCAGATCATTTGTCCAATCAGATTAATTTTTTGTTGAGCTTTTTGAGTTACTTGTATTTAATGGCTATGTAGAATGTGTTGTTAGTAAATATTTCCATCCATACTCTAGGTGGACTTTTTACTTTGTTGGCTGTTTCATTCATTGTTTAAAGGTTTGGTGTAGTCCCATTTGCTTATTTTGTCATTTCAAAAACATACATTGCCTATACTAATAGCAGGAGTGTTTCCCCTACAGATATTCAACTCCAAAAATGTTAAAAAAAAAAGGGGGGGTGGGGGGATGCTAGAGAGATGACTTAGTGGTTAAGTGCTTGCCTGTGAAGCCTATGACCCCAGTTTGAGGCTCTATTCCCCAGGACCCAAGTTAGCCAAGATGCACAAGGGGGCACACACGTCTGGAGTTTGTTTTCAGTGGCTGGAGGTCCCGGTGCTCCCATTCTCTCCATCTGCCTCTCTGTCTGTTGCTCTCAAATAAATAAGTAAAAATAAACAAAAAAAAAATGTTGAAACAAGAGTTGAATATATTCTTTTTTTTTTTAAATTTCACTTGGTGTCACATTTTTCTGTATCATAATTTCAAGTTGATTTGAGGATATATTTTCATTTATCTTATTCAGAGAGGAAATATTCCAGTTACTTTAAATGTAATTCATGTCAGTCTTCTTTGTTCATGTGTCTTTCGAAGCAGTGGATTAACTGGCAACATTTGAAATAAAACACATGTTTTTAGGGACTTTCTTAGAACACTTTCTTCATAATCTCTGGATTATAGATTAGTTGACAGAACTTCCAAGAAGGTATGCTAGCACTTATATTCTGGTCAAGTTGTTGAAATCAGGTAGACAAATGAGGCTTCCTTTGAATCTCTGTTCTTGCGTGGCTCAGCCACAATGGGAGAGTTTCTATAATGTAACAGACCTGGAGCCAGTCAGATTCCAACACCATAATACAGGTGTAGCAGACAGATTCAGGTTTGCTGAGATGAACTTCTAGACCAGGCACAGTTATTGAGGAAGGAATATTTATTAAAGCTCACAGTTCCAGGGGAAGCTCTATAATGGCTGAAGAAGTTGGCCTGCTTTCACAGGACCAAAGACAGGGAAACACAAGCCAAAAGCCACATAGCACAGCACACTTCAGGATCTCCAGCTAGGCACACTTTGCATATCCTTACTGTGAAATCTGAAACCCAACATCACACCTTAAGATCTGCCCAGTGACACCATCTGCAGCCAGGTGGCTGCGGAAGCAAACTACAAACTAAGAAAACACCGAGTATACTGGGGACCATCTATTCAAACTACCACAACAGGTGAGTGTGTAGAGTAATTAACAATAAAATTAACAATGTTAAATGTCAAGCACAAAGCCTAACAAAGCTTATCAGAAATTAAAAGGGGCATCAGCATCATATTAAACAGATTATAAGAGGGTAAACAAGTATATCTGAAGTGTTGGGTAATATTGATAAATATTCAATACAACATACCAAAATTATTTTAAAATATTTTTTATTAAAGAGAAAAGGGGAGATGGAGAGAGAGAGAGAGAGAGAAAGAGAAAGAGGCTAAGTAGTGAGTTCCAGGGCCAACCAACTGCAGATGTGCCATTTTGTGCATCTGGCCTTATGTTTCTACTAGGGAACTGAACCCAGGCATGCAGGCTCGGCAAGGCAAGTGCCTTTAACCAGTGAGCAATCTCCTCAGTTCTAGAATAATTTTTTAGAAGCAAAAATTCTATAGCCATTAAAATTATCTTTTAAAAACTCTCATAAATCAAATTCCAGGTCCAGTTTGTTGCATTTTACTACTCATTTAGGAAGAAGATAATTTAACACAAAGTCAAATCTCGTTAGAATTAAAGAGGAAATAATTTTCACCTCATTTTATGAAGCTAAGATTATTTTGACAGCAAAACTTAACATTTTCACATATGAATAGAGATGTGAAAGTTTTGAACAAAATATTGGAAGCCCATCCAAAAATATGTACAAAACACATATAGGTAAGTAATTTGTATCTACAACAAAATTTGAACTAAGTAGAAAAATAACATTTCACAATGTCAGATTAGTGGATGTTAGTATTCTCAGAAAACACAGTGAATATACTTGATAAAAATCAGCCAATAATGATAAAAAGTGGCAAACTTTATGTGATAAAGTTTAAAATAGACTACTTTTTGTTACTTTTTCTACTTTTTTGGTGAAATGCTGGTAACATTTCTCCTTGATCGTAAATACGATCATGGTACTTACGATTACCACTTTTCACAAGTAGATTTTGAGAGACTATGAATGAGAATGGGAATGACCATGGGTACACCTGGGGCCTTTGCTGCTGCAAACAGACTCTAGATGCCTGTGCCACTGTGGGTATCTGGCATGATGTGGGTATTCAGGAACTGACCGTGGCCCATCAGGCTTTTGAAGTAATTGCCTTTAACCAGTGAGCAATTTTCCCAGCCCTCATTAGTACTTTGTTTGTTTTGTTTTGAGGTCTCACTCTGGCACAGGCTGACCTGGAATTCACTATGTACTCTCAGGGTGGCGTGCTGGGATTAAAGGAGTGCGCCACCATATCTGGCTTCATTAGTACATTTTTATTGACAATGATATATGTATATAATATGTGTTGGAGAGATTTTAGGTGGAATATGTAGCAACATTAAGGAAGAAAAAACAAAAGACTTCCGGTTAAGATAGCGGACTCACAGCCACCCTAGCGCTCTAGGGGTAAAATCAGGCAAGAACTGAGGGGTGTTCAAGTAGTAGTGGGAACAGACGCTGGGGTAGGCTGGTTCTGAACACTGACTGAGCTCAGGCGGGCAGACAGTCCGGCCACTGGCCTTTCTCCAGGCCCCATGCAATCAGAGAGGGACCAACCCACTGACCATGTGCACACAGTGCAGAGGCAGGGGACCAGCTCCTACACCAGCGCCTCTGGCCTGGGCTCCAGAGGATCCCTGATTCACCCACTGGGAGGACCGCGCTTCCTTCCGCAGTGCCACCTGCTCGCATCTGCCACTCACTGCCGCCAGCCCCACTTCCCACCTTGTGCTTGCAAAGTCGCTCACCCCCATCTCCCGTACACTGGATCCTAACGTCTTGGGTCCCCACAGTGCCAGAGCCAGGTCAGCTTCTGCCCCTCGCCACCCTGTGCCACTTGTCCCTGCGCAGCCCCAAGGTACCAGAGGCAGAGCCCACACTTCTGCCCGGTTCTTAACCATTGGTCCCAGAGCTGCTGCTCCCTGAAGTCCCCAAGGTACCAGAGCTAGGGCTCACATCCTGGCTTCATCCCTCTCTTCTGCCTGTCCCTGCAGGGTGGCCCCTGTGTGCATCTTCAGGGCACCAGGGCCAGGACCCGCTCGTCACCTGTCCCTGCCAGGCGTAGAGCCCGCTCTTCTGCCCCACCCTGCCCCACCTGAGACTCCCCAGGAGCCAGCCTCAGCGGATCTTTCCAGCCTCTCCTGCCTCCTCGGATCACTTCAAGCTGCACCACTGTCCACATCCCGCAGGGGAACAGGGGAAAGTACTATTGCTCCTGAGCTGAGCGCCTCAGGCATGGCACTCCTGCGGTAGTAGGCTAGAGATTCTGTACCTCTAACCACGGCTCTTGTTATCAGCCACCAGCCCAGACTTGCTGGTGCATTTGCAAAGTCCACAACCTGCGCATCTGTGGGTTCAAACCCATCCCACTCCAATATGGTTCAAACCCAAAACATTATGCGCATTGAAGATCCTACGAGGGCAAATTCTTGCTTCCCCCTTGGGGGGGGGAACAAGACTTTTACCACAGATATGGGTAGACCACAACACACACACACACACACACACACACACACACACGCAAAACAACAAACAGATCTCCACCAAGATTGCCTAGTCTCACAATGGAAGTCTCCAATGAAAGCACAGAGGCAACAACAGAACTAGAAGCCTGAAGTGAAAACACAATAAGCTATGCGACCCTGGCCAAGCAAATTGCTGAACTGGAAGCAATCAAAAACCAATAGTCACATAAATGAAATCCACACAGCCTTTGTCACTAGCCTTAATGTAATGGAAGAAACAGAGAGAGAGAGACCTCAAAAGAGAGATAAATGAATTGAAGGTGAGTCAACAAATACAGAGTCAACAACTAGCTGATGAAGCTTAATTAAGACATGATCAAATATAAGAATGAACTCCAGGGGTTGTCGAGATGGCTTAGTGGTTGAACACTTGCTTGTGAAGTCTGAGGACTCTGGTTCAAGGCTGGATTCCCCAGGACCCACTAAGCTAGATGCACAGGATGATGCATGCATCTGGAGTTTGTTTGCAGTGGCTGGAGGCCCTGGCACATCCATTCTCTATCTACCTGCCTCTTTCTCTCTCTGTGTGTCACTCTTAAATAAATAAATAAAACAAAATTTAAAAAAAGAATGAACTCCAGAAAGCACCAAGAAAATCAAATCTTGACCTGAATTTGGATCTCAAAAAAGAGATGGCTATGATACAGAAAAGCACAACAGAAAACAAAAATCAAATAGAGCTTTTAAAAGTCTCTCTAGAACCCATCACTAACAGAGTCACTCATGTGGAGGACATAACTTCTGAGTTGGAAGAATTGATTAGGAGTCTAAAACCTTTGATAAGTTCTTTAAAAATTCATATGAACAAAATATGAGGGAACTGCTGAATATCCTAAAATGACCAAATATCTAAATCATGGGTATACCAGAAGGGGAAGAAATTCAGGCCAAAAGCATGGTGAACATATTCAACAAAATTATTGAAGAAAACTTTCCTCTCAAAACAAAGACCCATATGGATACAAGAAGCTCACAGAACACCAAACAGACTAGACCAAAGAAGAAACTCTACAATGGCACATTATAGTTAGAACCCTAAACAAAAGCGGGGGGTGGGGGGGAGGAGATAAAGAGAGAGAAAACACTAAAAGTAGCAAGAGAGAAACAACTCATTATATACAGAGCAATCCCATTAGAATTATCTCAGACTTTTTAAAGGAAACCCTGAAAGCCAGAGGGTTGGGAATGGAATGCTTCAGTGTAAAAATCTATGGCTTCCAACCCACATTACTGTACCCAGTGAAAGTATCCCACATAATAGATGGTGAAAGCAAAACCTTCCACAAAAGCCAGCTCTATGACTATATGAACACAAAGCCAAACCTACAGAGAACACTTCAGGGAATTCTCCACACGGAAAAGTCCAACAGCCAACCTGAAGAACCTATAACAGGAAGAATACAACCACCAAAACTAGAGTGGGCAGGAAAATGTACAAAGCCCAAGAAAGCACCAAACCCCATAAAGTTTCTGACCTGGCAGGGATTAAGTTGAACCTCACAGCTATAACCTTGAGTATTAATGGTCTTAACTCACCCATCAAAAGATACAAGTTGGGCTGGAGAGATGGCTTAGCAGTTAAGCGCTTGCCTCTGAAGCCTAAGGACCCCGGTTCGAGGCTCGGTTCCCCAGGTCCCACGTTAGCCAGATGCACAAGGGGGCGCACGCATCTGGAGTTCGTTTGCAGAGGCTGGAAGCCCTGGCGCGCCCATTCTCTCTCTCTCTCTCTCCCTCTATCTGTCTTTCTCTCTGTGTCTGTCGCTCTCAAATAAATAAATAAAAAATTAAAAAAAAAAGACACAAGTTAACAGGGTAGATCTGAAAAATGGACCCTTCTGTCTGTTATCTTTAAGAAACCCACCTCACCACTAAGGATAGATACTTTCTGAGGGTGAAAGCATGGAAAATGATATTCCAAGCAAATGGAAATAAACAAGCAGGTTTGGCCATAATAATACCTGACAAAATAGACTTCAAGCCAAAAGTAATAAAAAAAAAAAAAAGGTCAAAGAAGGCCACTTTTTACTCTTCAAGGGAAGACATCATAATCATAAATTTATATGAACCAAACACAGGTGCACCACATCTTATAAAACAAAACCTACTCAACAACAAACCAGAAATAAATCCAAATTCCATCATAGTAGGGTACTTCAATATTCCACTATCATCAGTACAGATCAACCAGGCAGAAAATCAGCAGGAAAATGACAGAGCTTAACAACACCATAGATGAACTAGAAGTAGCAGACATCTACAGAACACCTCATTCTAACTCCACAGAATGCACACCCTTCTCGGCAGCCCACACCACGCATAGTACACACACGCAAAAGAATCACCCCAAACCCTAAAAAAAACCCCAAAACCAAAACAAAGCAAGCAAAGAAAACATGGCTGCCCAGTGATGACACATCTACAATCCCAGCACCCTGGAGGCTGGGGAAGGAGGATGGTCAATTAGAGGCCAATCTGAGCCACAGCATGGGCCTCTGTCTCAAAAACAAAACAAAAACAAAACAAAAACAAAAACAAAACAAAACAAAACAAAAAAGTGATAAAACGCCAAAAGCACTGTCCACGATGAGAAGAATTGTGTTTCCGTTTGAAACACCAATAGTGCTGAGGTTGAGAAGCTGTGTTTTAGCCCTATAACTGAGGGAGAGTGACTTTAATTTCCCTTTCTACCTCCTGAAAACAGCACTCTAGTTATATTACAGCATAAATATCAGTGGAAAGATTTTTTTTTTTATTAGTTTTCTATTCAGCAAATACAGGCAGTTTGGTACCATTATTAGGCTCATCCGTGACCTACCCCCTCCCCATTGGCCCCTCCTTGTTGAGGTATATGGGTCGTGCATTGTGGAGTTAGCCCACAGTTATTGGTACAATAAATGTCTCTGCATATTCTGACCCAACATGTGGCTCTGATATTCTTTCTGCCCCCTCTTCCACAAAATTTCCCTGAGCCATGTTGGGTTCATTTTTGGTCTGCCTCAGTGATGAGGTGTTGGGGGCCTCTGAGGCTCTGGCTCTCTGATTTGGTAGGAGTTGATTTTTCTCTGTGTTGGCCTCCTTCCTCCTTGTGCTGGTATCTGGTTCATCAGGAAAACAGCACCCTTGCTTGTTTCGCCAGTTTTCCTTAGTTTCAGCTGGGGCCCTTTTGAGGTATAATGGGGTGGTTCTCTCCTTAGGATCTGCATATATCTGAAAAAGAGAAGCAGATTCTCCAACGGAGAGTAAGTTAGTACCAGGACAAATGAGATAACCCTTACTTTTTAAATAGAGCGTTTAATAGGTGTAGGCCTTTTTGTAGCCCATGATTGATGGTAGCTTGATAGTGGAGAGTGGGCTTATGTTTGGATATGGTTCTGACTTGTTTCCCAGCTCCAGCTATGGGTCCCTTACCACTGAGGGGATCAGTTAGCCAAATCAAGAGCAGTTGGTTCCCCACCATGGCTGTGTGCCACTATTACACTTGTGTGGGCATCACAACAGGTTATCTGTTGCTAAGTAGGTTAGACCATGAGTTGCTTGGACAGATATTGGTCATTTCCCCCAGTTGCCCATGTAGCCCCTTCTGGCACTAGACATGATCAGTGGAAAGAATTTTCACTTGAGGCTTCTTACAATTTTACATACATATTTTCACACTATTTTGGATTCATGAACACATACATCTAGAGATTATTTTTCATTTATTTATTTGTAAGTATGTGTGTGCATGCCAGGGAAAGCACCTTTAACTGCTGAGCCATCTCCCAGTCCACTGGAGATTCTTGTAGCTAATTTTGATAATATTCATTAGCAGAAATCTCAAAATATTTCATAAGCTGAGATAATCTGTTTGACACACTTTATAATTTCTCGAGATGATTTATTAAATTCTTGCTTTTCATATGTAACATCTATAATAATATTGACCCAGTTTAAACTTTTATCCTCACACATAATACCTCCCTTTGTCAGGGTTCTTGCTTTCCTATTTTTTATATATTTTATTTATTTATTTATTTATTTTTTACTTATTTATTTGAGAGAGGGAGAGAGAGACAGAAGGAGAGAGTGGGCATGCTGGGGCCTCCAGCCACTACAAACGAACTCTAGATGCATGTGCCCCTTTCTGCATCTGGCTTATGTGGGTCCTGAAGAATCAAACTGGGATCCTTTGGCTTTGCAGGCAAACGCCTTAACTGCTAAGCCATCTCTCCAGCCCCCTAAATTTTCCTCAACAAAAACATTTCTTGTGAAGTTTAGCGCAGAGAATATACACATTTATGATAAGATACTTTTGTGAAAGTAAAATCAAAATAGAGATCAGTGTTGTAATTTTGTAAAGTTGTTTACTTGAATTGGAATCTCCTGGAGATTGTTTGAAGGTCAAATTGGCTGGGGGAGAGGCTTCCAATGAATCAACTATTTTACAAGATAGAAGAATGATTATGGTATATAATGTTATCAACTATCAACTGAGTCACAAATAATTCTCTGCATTATAACTCAAAGCTCCTCCAATTGTCTTGCTAATCCCTGATTTTAAATATCTCAACAGACACATATCAAATATTACATAAGATGCCATGCCAGGCTTACCATATGTTTGGAAAAGACATGATTGGTAGAGGGCTTGCAGTATAGAGCACATTTGTGGATCATAATTGTAATGACTTCAGCTGTGAGGAAAAAGCTACCAGCATGCTGAGGGCTTCTCAGTGCTTTCCAGAAATGTAAATGATCCCTCACAGGTGAAGAGGTAAGAGGTTTATAACGAAGTGCAAGGCCTTCCCTGCAGAACCTGTTTCCTGTTTGACGCTGCTTTGCCATCTGAAGGATGAGGATGTACGTGGTGCTAAGTGGGCTCCTGTGGCTCGTTCTGTCAACTCATGGCCTTGACAATTGTAAGAAAAATGGGGGGCTGTGGAGGGCAGCATCCAAGAGGGGCGGAGCTTTGGCACTTTTGACCTGGGGTTTGATGACCTGATGGCTGTGTTGATGACCTGCTGGCTGGCGTGTATGCATGCATCTTCAAGACTTCATCAAGACTAGATGGCTCCACGAAGTGGGTTTGTTTGGTGATTTTTGTTGCTTTACTTGCAAACACCTTGAGGCTTTCATTTTTATTTTACTTATTGTGGACACATCATTTTGTAGAGGCTGGAAACTTTGGGAGTATCAGTGAGATGTGGTAATGGAGGCAGCTAGGTATCTAGGAGAGGGTTTTGGTTTTTGGCCACACAGTAGAGGTTTCTATGGAGTCAGTTTCATTCAATTGTGAATGACTTCTTTTCAGGGGTTATTTTGACATTTTCACAAGGTGTTCAAGTGATTTAACAATAGAAATAAAGCTTCTGATGAAGCTTTTGAGGTGACTATAGCCAAATATTGACATTCATCCACATCTAATCTAGCCCCAAATTTTCAGGTTTAGAAAACATTCAAAGGCTTCCTGAGGAGGCTCTTTCCTATGTAAAAACCGAGTGATTCCTAAATGACTTGTGGGAAAATTGTCCTACAATTTCATTGTAAGCAATGCACAAAAGAAGGCTTCCCCACCTTCCAGCCGCCTTGAGTCCTAACAAGAGCCTGAGCTCTGGGTTGTGGCAGAGGAGTACCCTGACCGTGTTCTGGTTTCTTGATTCCCACCTTACAATTCCTGTCTCATGCTTCTTTTTCCTGTTAGAGTTGCCAGTATTTAATTCTCTCTCTTTTCTGGTCTTTTGACCACACTTTATTTAGGTTTGAACCAATAATTCTCCAAAAAACTTTCTGGAACACACATGATTTCTATCTAGACAAATTCAAAAATTGCTTTTTAGTACGTGGCCAAGTAGAGGAAAGAATAGAGAATTTCCAGGTCAAGAGACTATTGTGGTCTAAATACAAGTATGTATAAGAGATGTATAATGAGTGATAAAATATATGATTAAAATACCCTTTAAAGCAGGGATTCCAAACTCTGGCAGGTCTTGCCTGGAGGGCTTGTTAGAACACATCGCTGCTGGTCTCCATACCTGACCCAGCAGGCCTGGACAGTGTTTAGGAGTTCCCAGGCAATGCCAGTCTTGTTGGTTTAGGGTCAGATTCTGACAAGTGCTAACTGAAGTATGTGCCGTCAGTTACAAGAAATTCAAGGTAGTACAGAGTTACTGTGGTGAAACCTAGTGATCTGAGATGGTAGCATGCCGAAGTAAGCAGGCATACTTTCAAAGTCTCATTTGGTAAGAGAAAAAGCAAATGTAAAGGAATTAGAAATATGGTCATGCAGAGATGGGAGTGTATGAGAAAAGTTTTCTTAACTCATTGTTGATAAAAGAAGAATCCAAAGATATAGTCCTCTGATTAGAGGTTTTTAACTTTTCTCTAGGATTTTAAATGAGGTATTCTATTATTTTTTATTCAAAATATTGTTATTTCATTTGTAGCACTAATTCACAATGATCAAATTGGCATACAAAACTTGGTGATATTTGATTAAATTAAGGTATTGTTTTTGACTACACTCATGCCTAATCTTTTTTTTCTTTTTTTGAGGTGGGGTTTCACTCTAGTCCAGGTTGATCTGGCATTCACTATGTAGGCTCAGGCTATATGCCTAATCTTTATAACTGTTCTATAGCCATAAAAGGGATATTCTTATTTAACTATTGTAATATACCTGTGAGTTCTTTCTTTAATACAGGGTGAATCTCTTGCTATAATAAGAACTCATAGCTAAGCATATGTCTGCTTTATTTTTAGGAATGTTATAGTTATGTAGCCTTATTAATACTGCACCATCCTGCGTACTAGTAACAGACCTATCTGCAGTAGGATGCATGCATACATGACTTTCCCTGCAAGTCAGCAAAGATACTTGGTTACAGTAACGAAATAGTATGGCCTTGGCAAGTTGTCCTACTGGGTATATAAAAATATTATTTTAAATGATGAAATAACTCTGGAACATGTACAGAGGACAGTATAAATGTTTTGAAGCAGGTGCCATAAATATGACTTATTTGTTGCTACAGATGATCTAGAAGTGATATTGTTACCATTAAAAAGGTTCATTGGCTTCTCTCTGAGAAGTATGTATCTATTGGAGAATGGGCTTAATATGTAAATAATATTTTTAGCAGATAATAGGAAATTTTTATTATTGGTAATATTAAGAGATTATTGAATGTCCTTTAGTTTTTATTTGCCAATTAAAGACCAGTAGAGCCCCCTCTAATTAGATAGTGCTGGGCAGCTCCCAGGAAGAGGATTACAGGACTTCCCTATATTTGAGTGAAGAGATTGATACAGGTGAAGATTAAATGATTTACTCAACATCTCACAGTACAAAATAGAGAAATAGAAGCCAGAAATTTCAATCTGAAGTAGGGGGTTCTGGTCAACCATGAGGTTGAGGTATTTGGGGTTATGAGAATGTCATGATATTTGATAATTCTCTCCTCTTTCTCTCAACAGTGTTGATAGACTGTTCTGAACTGTGGCTCCAGGTCAAAGTTAGAAGAATACCTTTGTTTGATGAGCTCCAACTACAGCATTATGAGTTGTACCTGGGAACTGGCTGTTCTGTAAACAGAATCCTGCCCGACTTCTTTGAGTTTACTTATCCTCTTTCCTCTTGTGGCATCGTGAAATATGTAAGAACACTAGTCATTTTAATTAATGGCTTTTCCTTTTCAGGGTCAAAGTCCACTATTGCATAAATGTTTTATTGTTAATTGATATTATGTAATGTTGACTACTGTCTCAAACTTCCAGACACTTCTCAATGAAAACACCTTAAAAACACACATTTCTTTTACTTACTTTCCTCAAATATATCTCTCCAACTTTTGATGGAGAGATTATGTATTTTTGAGATACAATCAAATCTGTAGGAAACATTGTTTGGAAGCATCACAACCTCTGAGTTGTTAATGATCTAAATATTCAGCTAACGTAGGGGAAATGGGTCCTATAGCTATAGTGCAACCAGGAGAGTTCAGTTCTTTTTCCTGAACCCAAATTTCTTGGAATTCTAGTAATTATCTTGAGTAAAATGGATCACTTATAAGAAAGGTAGGAGGGGGTAGAGAAGGGGAAAGGGAGAGAGAAGAAAGTAGGAAGAGTACCTAGCTCTTCTTAAGGAATTATGTGTTGACTGTTGTAATGATCTTTTTAGAGGCTTCTCCAAACCCTGGGGTTGAACACTGGGTCTTGTGCATGCTAGGCAAGCACTTTACCAATGAGCTGTATCTCTAGGCAAGGCTACAGTTCTTTGATTGTCATGGCATCTAGTGACTATTTTAATAAATAGAACTGTCATATATCAGGTGACTGACTTTTATAACCACCCCAGTAGCATTTGCAACTAGACAGTATTAACCTCTTAAGTCAGGTGTTACAGAATAGAGCGAGCAAGTGAGTGTCCCTGTCTCATACTGATGCGGCAGCTCTTAATCCACTAAAGTCTGATGTCTCATGTGTATGGATTTTTGCTTTGTGTTATATTTTTGGTCCATTTGAGAGTAGAAGCTTGGTATTCCTATTAGGACCCACATCTGCCTCACTTTTTGTCCATATGACTTATGTGGAATAATTTTTCTTCTGGAATTCAGGATCTGACCCAAACCCTTGCATATTGCTGCATAAGGGATACCTAGAAAAATACCCAGCATGTGACAGGCACACTAATTAAAATGTATACACATAGTATTTGTGAAATGAATGAAAAAAAAAAAACCCAAATTATCAGTTTAGATAATTGTGGCTGGTCAGATGTAACAACTCTTGGTCTTTTGAGATTTCTGGGAAGTCGTTTATTCTTTCTCATTGGGAGTTTTAAAAAGTGATTTTGAGCAAATACTGGTGATGTGATCCACTACTGAGAGAAAATATTTCTTAGTATATACTCCACTAAGAGGAAGGGAGAGATAGTAAGATATGGGGCTATAGATTGAAAGGGGTTGAATAATGTTATTGGAATTCTATTATCTAGTTAGTCTATTTTTTAAATTCTGTAATACAATTATAGTATATAATGATATGCATCTTTAGTGATTTGTTTTTTCTGTGTAATCCATCAATGTGAAGGCATATCTATATATAGCTTTATTGTTTTTTTCTATAGAAATATTTACTGGTTAACTTCTGTATTATACTTTCCTTGACAAAATAATAGCTCATATACACAGTTCCCAATGATGGTCGGTAGGTCATGTACCCAGGTACCTATGCCTTCAAGTGTTTTTGGAAGGTACGTGCATTCACTTAAGCACTGTCTGACAGCAGAACAGTGGGCACTGGGCAAAGAAAGACTGAAGTATTCTCTGGCCAGTGGAAGACAGTTTCCTGATACCAACTTATATTATCTCCATTTTACAAGTATGGAAAGTGGAAACACTTCTGAAATTATCAAATATTTGGTCAGAGTTCATGCCCAGCATAAGATATTGCTAGCTCTTATTCTATACTACAGACCTAGTAAACTCACATCATTACTTTTTAAGCCCATGTGGCAATCAAAAGTTGTCTTTGCAAACCCAAAGGCCAATTACCATGTGTCTGATGCCATGTTAGTACTTGGGACTTTGTTCTTTTCTAAACATAGATATTTTATTGTTCTAATCTGCTGTATGTTTTTCTTAATATGAAAACAAAAATCTTGTTCTAATTCATGTTTAAATTACTTTTGATTTATCAGACTTAAGTAGCTATGCTCTCCCCCCTCACCATTTTAGGATCAAATATGGGGCACTTTAATTGAAAGTTCAATCTCATATGAGCCCGTGATTTTAAACTTCAGAGGCTATGTCCCAATATCATGCTCTGTTCAAAGGTAAGTCTGAATTCCCACAGAGATGAAGGGCACATAACATCTCTTGGCTGAGAGCTGTTTCTGATGAATATAAAGAAGTTAGATAGGATATCAAGGTCAAGCCTTGGGATCCATCGTAACAGTGTCCAGTAATGAAGTAGATGTAGTGTATACTGCATTCATATTTATATATTTTTTTTGGTTTTTCAAGGTAGGGTCTCAATCCAGCTCAGGCTGACCTGGAATTCACTATGGAGTCTCAGGGTGGCCTTGAACTCACGGCGATCCTCCTACCTCTGTCTCCCAAGTGCTGAGATTAAAGATGTGTGCCACCACTCCCGGCTTGCATTCATATTTATATAGAAAGAACTGGCTCTGTTAATTCAGACTCCATTGGTAGCTGACCATAGTTTTAAACTAAATGTCAAATCCATCTCCCTTTTTCTAGAACTCAAGTTTTCAATTATGTCATAAATTATACTTAACTATGTATGTAGTGAATCAGGAGATGCTAGAAATCCTTAGTTCAGTGAGTTAGATGCTAAGATGTTATAATTCATTGTACCATTATCATCAGTCCTTACCTTAAAACATGCAATTCAGTATTTTATTCAATCCCTATCATAGTTGCCTTTTTTTGGGGGGGGGGTAGGGTTTCACTCTCGTCTAGGCTGACCTGGAATTAACTATGTAGTCTCACAGTG